>NC_037094.1:4740000-7140000 GCF_002994745.2 Rosa chinensis | reverse complement strand
TTGCTAGTGGATTCTAGCTCATCTCATATGGCTTTCGACGGTTGATAGAGCATCTTACTATCGTGTTCACGCTTTCCGCATCACTCTCCATATAAACCACAAAATAATGGTGAAACAATTAAGCCAAACTTCATTTATTTGGGAGCTGCAACCAACACATGCACCCCAGGTTCAATAAATCCAACAATGAAGCTGGCATATACGTCAAATTAAAAACTGCCACCCAGCTATCCCATAACGAAGCAGAGAAAGTCAACTTAGACCAAGCAACCTTGGGTAAACTAGTGTAATCTGTTCCAGGTCAGGGACTTTATAAGCAGAAGCTAGCCATCGACTTCCTACTTCCTTCACAAGCCTAATATATAATTTAAGACGTGCCATATACTCATGCTTATATACATATTATCCTCTGTATATACATAATCTTGGTTTTATAATTTTATATATGCTGACCATGAGTTACATGGTCATGATTAATTAGTATAATTCTGAATTTTGTACTTGTAATTTAATTACATATACTAAGACGATGACTAGTTAACTACATGGCACCACGGAATGAGGAAGCTGCGCTGAAAGTTTCTCACTTCTGACCTTGCAGCTAGTATTAGTTGAGCTGTTCAGTTTCTCTGGCATATGCACACAGAAAATGAGTACTTCTATGACGAATCTGGGATCCTCTTCCTCTTCTTCCTTCACTCATTTATGGACATATATATCATGTCTTCTTGAGCTTGATACACGCAGCGGTTTCACTGGCCACTTGTACAAGGCTCTAGTTGATAAGGGAATTTACACATTCATTGATGAAAGCAAGCTTAAAAGAGGAGAAGAAATATCATCAGCACTTCTCGAAGCAATTGAAGACTCAAAGATTGCTATCATTGTATTCTCCGAAAACTATGCCTCATCTACGTGGTGCTTGGATGAACTCGTTAAGATTCTTGAATGTAAGGAATCAAATCAACAAATAGTCATGCCCATGAGCCCATCTTTTACAAGGTGGATCCATTTCATGTACGATACCAGAGAGGTAGTTTTGAGGAGGCATTTGCTAGACATGAATCCAAATTCAAGGATGACCTGGCCAAAGTCAACCGATGGCGAGCAGCTCTTAAAGAAGCAGCAGATTTGTCGGGGTGGCCATACTTGAGTTAAATCATTAATAAACATTTGTTTCTGAACCCAACTATTTTTCTTATCTTTTCTCATTTCTATCATCTGAGATGAAACATATGGTATTAAATTTCATATATATAGCAAATTGTCTGTAGAGTATTGCATTATTCGTGAAAATCTCTTAAATTATTTCGTATACATGCTTGACAGGTACGAATATCTATTTATACAAAAGATTGTTCAAGAGATATCATCCCAAACATTAAAGTGTACCTATTTGGATGTAGCCAAATATCCCGTTGGAATAGATTCTTGTTTAGACGAGATAGAGGAGCTTTTAGGGCTCGAAGAAAATGATATTCGCATGGTTGGGATATGGGCAGTGAGGGTATAGGTAAAACCACACTTATTGCTAAAGCTGTTTATAATTCTTTTGCTCACAGCTTTGACGGTTATTGTTTTCTAGCAAATGTCAGAGAAAATTCAGTGTCAGATGAAGGGTTAGTCCGACTACAGAAGACTCTTCTCTTTGATATTCTAAGAGACGCAAACTTGAATGTGACCAACGTTGGTATAGGAGCCTCTGTAATAAGGGAAATGTTGAGATGTAAGAGGGTTTTCTTAATTCTTGATGATGTGAATAAATCAGAACAGTTATATAACTTAGCCGGGGGGTTAAAGTGGTTTGGTCCTGGTAGTAGAATTGTCATAACATCAAGAGATAAATGGTTGTTAACTACTCATCGAGTTGATTCAATATATGAGGTCAACAAATTAGATGCTCGTGAAGCCCTTATGCTTTTCAGTTGGCATGCCTTCGAAAGAAATGAACCTTTACCCAATTATGCGAAACTCACACAATGTGCAGTAGAATATGCTCAAGGGCTTCCCCTAGCTGTGACAGTTTTAGGATCTTTTTGGTAAAAGCATAGCTAGGCGAATGGCAAGATACATTAGATTGCTATAAAAGAGTTCCCAACCAACAAATTCAAGAAATTCTTAGAATTAGTTATGAACTTATGATGCTTTAGAGGATGCTGTGAAAGAATTATTGCTTGACATTGCATGTTTCTTTAAAGGTGAAAGCATGACTCATGTTAGACAAATATTAGAAGGTTGTGTGAGTGGCATTCAAGTACTGAAAGAAAGTCCCTCGTAACTATTGGCCAAAATAAGAAGATTCTATCTCATGCATGATTTGCTAGAGAAAATGGGGAAAGAAATAGTACGGCAGGAATCTCCGGTTGAACCTGGCAGACGTAGTAGATTGTGGCTTCCTGAAGATGTTTGTCATGTACTAACAGAAAATACAGCAAGTATATGTTATTCATAGTATATGCATAAGAAAGTTGAGCTTTCATATGATGATATGATGAAGAAGTTGTATTCTAACACTTGGTTTTGCTTGCGTATTACAGGGAACATATAATGTTAGAGGCATCATCATAAAGTTTCCCAAACGTGATGCTATATGCTTGGGAACTAAAAGCTTCGAAGGGATGAAAAATCTTAAATTTTTTATAAACTGCAATGCAGACCTTTCTGGAGAGATTAGTTATCTACCGAATGAGTTGAGGCTGTTTGTTTGGCCTGGATATCCTTTGAAATCTTTGCCACCTAATTATCATCCTGGGAAGCTTATCGTACTCCGTATGCCTTCTAGTAACATCAGACAGCTGGGGACTGGTTTTAAGGTATTTTACATATATATTCATGTACGTATTACTGTAGTCTTACAAAGATGACGTTCTTCTAGCTACCTGTTCATAATCCTCATACAGATAGCTATTGTATGAGGACCGTTTTAATGTTGTTTCAAGAGTCCATGCTCAAATTTGTTTTGTTACAATTTATCTGATCCTTCTTTTTTATTAGGTCTCCCAGAATTTGAAGACTATGGATTTGAAAGGAAGCATATTCCTATAAAAAATCCCCGACTTATCTGGAATGCCAAATTTACAGACACTGAACCTAGATTATTGTACAAAGTTAGTTGAGGTTCATTATTCTGTTGGACGCCTTATGAAACTAGTTACCTCGAGTCTTAAAGAATGCTGTAGACTTCAGATATTTCCAAGAAAAGTCAGCTTGAGTTCTCTGGAATCTATTAATCTTTCAGGTTGCTTTAAGCTCGAGTATTTCCCTGAAATAGAAGGAAAGATGGAATCCTTAAGAAGTATAGATCTAACTCTCACTTCCATCAAAGAACTGCCATCATCAATCGGCTGCCTCCTCGGGCTTCGTGAGTTATACTTGAATGGGTGCTACAAACTTTCAAAACTGCCACCCAGCATTTATAAGTTGAAATATCTAGAGTATCTAGGGCTTCACAAGTGCGCCCGAATTTCAACATTTCCAGATGACAAAAACTCTGATGTTTCACAGAGGGCATGCAGTCTGTAGCTTATTAGTTTTCATTAAGCTAGCAGAGGTTCAAATGGGAGGAATGAAGGAGAAAGTTATATCACAAGCATTTGGTTCGTGCAATCGTGCATGATTGACTACTTGTTCACATTGCATAGGCTTGATCTCTACAGAAGCAAGTTTTCTGGCATTCCTGTATGCATCAGCAACCTCGTGAATTTGACAAAACTCGACTTACATGGTTGTACACAGCTTAAAGAAATTCCCGAACTTCCGTCAAGCGTAAAATGGGTTGATGTCGCTGGTTGCAGGTCATTGACCAGATTTCGACAATTGTATGATATACCCGGTGGAATTGAGTGGTTCAACTTGTGTGAATCTGGACTATGGAATGATAATGATAAACAAGATTGTATGGAATCAGGTACGTACTCCTGTCTCTCTAGCTAACCCATCTAATTAATTTCTGTCTAAAATGTTAAGCTCCCGACTCCTAACGGTCTTGTTTATGTTTACTGAAGGTATCTTCCAAGCCCTTGAGATTTGGAACTTTATTCCCAGGAAGTGAAGTTCCCAAGTGGTTCAGTTACACTGTGATTCCAGATCATTTCCCTACCCTTCCATTTTACCGCCCCTCTGAATACCCAGTTCCCATATGTGAGCATGCAATTGAAATTCCTGCACAATTCAAATGGGAGAACACCGGAGTGGCTTTCTGTATTGTCTTGAACTTTAGAGACCACTGCAGCCAGGATTGGTACAGTGATTGCAATTGCTATTTCCGAGCTGTAGTTCACATCAATGACGTACACATCGGTGATTATCAGTCCCCCTTCTATCCTCGAAGGACGCGTCAGGAACATATATGGCTGCAATATGATCCATTGCCAGTTGAGATGAAGGCCAAGGTAGATGGAGAGACTGGATTGCTGCGTTTGGGTACTCATTACAACTGTCGAGTTGAGTTTTACTTCTGGCTGGGTACAGCTGAAAGAAAGTCATGCATAAAGCTACACATTTTTGAAATGCGGAGCACTCATGGTAGGTGGGGATGAGATTCCTGGTCTTGATTTTTGGCGGGAACGGATCCGGAACGGTGGCTTCCCATTCCAATCCAAAGTCTTACAGAATCAAATATCAACTGGGACACTACGGAAATTAATCCGAATAGGGATGTCACTGATTTTCTGCATTATCCGATTCGCAATGTCACATATCAATTCAGCATGTCCATAGTCTTTATTGCTTCAGTCCTTTGGAGCCAGATCCAGAATTCTGACATGCTGCAAACTTATCCAGAGGCATAGCGACTCAATGAAGAGGAGTATGTTATTTATATGCTGCATAAGTGTGTTTAGTTTTAAGCATACCATGCTTCAGTGCAGTTCTTGTTTGGTGTGTTTTAGAGATGACATTTAATGTGTATATTGATGTTATTGGCTAATTGCCGGATTTTCTGTAGCAGGAAAACCATATTCCGATTTCAGAGGCGACCCCTAAACCATATTCCCATAGCTGGACCCCGTTGTGGAAATCTCGTTTGTTTAATTTCACAACCGAGTGAACTGACAGATAAATGAATGATTCAATCCGTGGCCTAAAGGAACAAAGAAAAGGATGAACACCAATACAACAAGGGAATCAAGAAAGTCATGCGCTAAATTAGAAAGTATAATTAACCATCTGATGAAGTGTTACCAGCCTGCTACATACACTCAGGCAAATCCTGGGTCATGGACATGCCTACCCACAAAAGATGAGGGGACGGGTGGGGGAAGGGGTTTAACAAAGTACTTACAAGAACACGAGGCAAAACAGTTAAGTTAATTAACAGAATATAGAACATGGTTGAGTGCCTGACGCAATAATCAATTAGTGGTAGCTACAGTAAACTAGAAAAAAGTATTGACTTGAACAATCTAATCAACTACTCGCTAATAACAAGAAAGAATTGGTCAATATCGGTGTGCTCTGCTAACCTGCATTGATATGTCTACATTCCGCGACGACTTCCCAGTGCCAAAACATGACAATTTACAAGATGGTGAGGTGATCAGGACAGCTTGTATAAGAAATACTGTTAAATGTTGGGGGTAGATAATACATTACCATCGGGCATAGTCATCATGGAGAGAAGGCTAGTAAACAAAAATTTAAAATCAAAAGTCAGCCTAGACAAAGGCAAGCATGAGTTCATTGATCCATATCCACAGCATAAAGCCATAAACTACTAGAACGGAAATGCAACCCTAAACAAAACAAGGGAAAGGAGCCACAAACCATTCACTTCCTACACTTCTGTGGCAGATATCCACTTCCTACACTTAAGATGATAGAACTGAAGAAGTCTCATATGTAAAAGTGTGTCATGTACACTCGAGCATGGAACTTTGTCAAAGAGAGGAAAAAGAAGGATGAACGTGGACTGATCAAGGTTATGACTTCATAAACTAGAATACCAAGACAAGATGAAACAATATCTAATAGATATGCAGATTAATAAATGATGATAAGCCACACTAATAGCTAGATACTTACAACTGCAGATTCTATATAACTGACTAAACATAAAAAGGGAAAAGAACACACTTAGTCTTCTAGCAATGTACAATGACCAGAACTCACATTTTGTCTGCATTAATCCAGCAATTGGCTAGCAGATCTTCATACATGACGAACCTATAAAATAGAGTAATTTTAGTGCTATAGCTATCGACAAACCCAGTAATTTTAGAGTCACTCAAGTTACACAATATGATTTATCACAAACTGTTTCAATGATCAGTACAGAACAGTTAGCCGGACCAAAAGTGCAAGACAAAGAACACAATAAAGTGCTCCCTATGGTACACAAGAATACACAAGGAACCTTGATAAACTTTTTTTAATAGTAGTAATCCGCTCACAATTGATTATTTATCAATTGCACATTTAAGGGAGAGAAATTTGGCATTAAAGTATCTAAATACAGCACTCGCAGTCCCCATTTCCATTTGTGAAAACCTTATGACCCTGCCCAAGTGGTCATTTCTTATCTGAAGAAAAACATATTAAGGGTCTCTATACTTGATATCTTTCTGTTTTCATATATCGTTCCACCACGTGAAACTACACGACTACATACCTTCTGCAGCAAAAAATTACAAATATTACGTCAAACAAATAGATAGCTTCATCATGAAACCAAATTCGGTAGAACCAATGGGCCACCCTTTTTTCCAAAATTAATGCAGAAAATGATCTTTCAGTACTTACATATAATATCCAATTCACAGAAAAATTTATAAGGGTGTGATATTATCCTACTAACTCAATTTATAACATAAAACAGAAGGTAACATCACGATGACAACAACAAAGAAACACAATATATCCCACTGTAACTGTTGAAAATTCTACCTCATCCTTCAGCACCATCTTGTCTACTCTAAATCACAATTCAAACTCATCTTCAAGCTTCAGCTGCTCAGCTGCAGCCTCTTCCTCCTCATCATCGATCACAAAGTACGGATTGTGAGCCTCTGGCTTGAACTTGTAACCAGTAAACACATAGAAGGCCAGAGTAGCCAACTCGGCAGCCACCACACTGGTCCAAAGGTACCGATATGAAGTAATAGTCTCCAATGCATAAACCACAACCCTTGTAAAGTAAATGTAGCATATAACCACAATGTAGTACTGCCTGAACAGAGTCAGCTTCATCAAGTTCACAGCCGCCTTCCCATCAGTCCTTGCAGCCTCACGCAAGTTCTTGATAGACCACACAATCGGAAACAACACCGCGCAGCAGCACACCACATCTACAAGCAAAAACACCTGCTTCCAAGTAACCCAGTCGTGGCCGAAAGGCCCGGTCTCATCAATCACAACCTGGGCAATGTTGGCAACCACCTGTAGCGGAATCACAATCATCAAAACCTTCTTCTCCTTGTCCGCCAAGTATGGCTTCAAGAACGACCACCCGGTCCCAATCAAAACAATGAGAGTAAACAAAGTAATTCCCTTCAAGAAGCTGAAGATATAGAACAACACATCCCAGCCGTGAGCCGAACCGGTGCGTTTGATATACGACTTGTCCTCAGCCTCACAGAGCAAGTTCAGAGTCTTGAGGACCAGCACGGCGAGCATGAAGAAATGAATCCGGAACACGGTGAGTCGTTTCTTGTAGAGCACGAAAATCCAGAGCCCGACGAGAAGAATATAGGCCAGAGAGAAAACGAAGTAGATTCTCGGGAGAATAGTTTTACCGGCGGAGAGATAATCCCGGCGATCGCCGTTCTGCCCTTCGAGATTGTACATCACGGACTTGACCTCCATCGAAACCCTAAGCGGCTGGAGGCAGTTGGCGAAGAGAAGCGTGTACTGATAGGCGTCGGTCTCGGAGAACACGGTGGAGAAGCTGTCGCCGCCTTTGAGCTGGTCGAAGGTGTAGACGGGCTTGACGAGATTGGAGCGGAGGGCGCAGCCGATCTTGCCCTCCTCGAGCTGCTGGAACACGTGGATCCATGAGTCCAGGGTGCAGAGGAAGAAGCCGACCCGGGAGAGATCCGGATCCGGGCCGGGTTGCTGGGAGAGGGCGATCTTGGAGACGCTGAGCTCGAGGCGGCCTTTGTGTGTGAAGCCGAATTCGTCGAAGGGGATGATCGGACGCCAGTCGTCGCGGACCGACGAGGTGCGGATCTCGGCGGAGGAGAGAGAGAAGGCGGCGAAGAGAGTGAGGAGGAACAAGGAGGAGGAGAGGAGTCTGGACATGGTTGGATTTTAGATCTGAGGATTTTGAGAAATGGCTCAGATCTCTCGTTTTTTTTTTATTGTGATTAGAGCAGAGTCAGTCAGGAATGGCGACCCTTCAACGGAAATTTGGGTTTTTTTTGTGTGGAATTGTTTTTTGGTGGTCGTTGGAGAAGAAGAAGATGAAGAAGAATTTGGAGGTTTCGTTGGAACGACCGACTAAGTCTATGTGGTGAAATTACGGATTTAGACATGGTTCTTTGGGTTAAAGATGTAATTATTTAACTTTTTGTGATCGTTACGCTGGTTCATATGTATGTCACCTGAGATTCGTTAATATTAATTTTTCTTTTTGTATTTGGCCGTTGGAAGATTAGATAAGTAAATGAGCTGATTCATGTAGAACGTTAACATATAATAAAGGTTGATTTCTTCATGGTGGAAGTTACATTAATTTTCCAACATTTCGTATCTACTCTTTTACCATATGCCATGGTTCATGGATAATTTCATTGGCATAATCCTTGGACAGTGAATGTTACTTCATAGAGGTAATGGCTCTCTAACTCCTCACTTCTCCTTTGTTTTTGAAGTGAGAAATTGGAACTATTTTGGGTTGGTGTTGGCAGAGAAGAAAGCAAGAGCCCCAACAAATGGTGCATTGATGTAAGTGGCAGGCTCGGATTGCTGGTAGTTGTTCCGGTCATCCGCGAAGTTGTCTTTGTTGTCAGGTCCGCCAACTATGGCCCCAACAAGCACATTTGGATTTGGGGAACCAGAGTGGAAGTACTGAAATCCATCGTTGCAGGAAATGCGGCCTGGGTGTTCATGTACAGATGGCACAGAAGAACCCCTGTGGTGTACATGCTGTGGATACTTCTTCCCAAATCCCACCATGTATGACATCTTTGCCGGATTGTCACCAAGGATGTAGTCCACTTGCTTCTTTGCCTGTGCGATTAGGGTTTCGGCTGTGACAGCTGATGATCCACATGTTACTGCTACTCTGTTTGAACTAAGGTACTTTGCATATGTGAGGAGGAGGAGTGTTGTGGAAGTAACATACTGGAGATTGCTCTCACTTGCTTTGTACAAAAGTCCTCCTGCAAAGTAGATTTATTAGGTAATTTAATTTTGTTGTGTTGGTATTGTGCTTTTGTCCAAAATGACGTTTGTTGTATCAATATTGTACTTATGTCCAAAATGATGTTATTGTGTCAATATTGTGCTTATATCCAAAATAACGTCATTTCAGAGTCTTTAGTGTTGTATACTATATTACATATAGCTTACCAGGGGTATATTGGGCCTGAAAACTAGATGATCCTGGAATTAGAGAGCATATGTAGTTGTCTGAGTGTGCTTTGTATATCTGGAATTCTTCAGTGTTGGTCTCTAGAAAGCTCTGCACCAAAAAAAAAACCCCCAAATTGGACAATTGAAGTTTCGTGACCTCTAAGATTTTGCAGGATTTTGCTAGCTAGAGCTGAGTTTATGAGAGTAAAACCTTGGAAAGGAGGACCTTTGTTCCGGCTCGCTTGTCATCCCAACTAAAAGAGTAGTCATCATCATCAGCACCCAATGTGTGGCCATTGGACTTGATGTATGACAAGTATGAACTGTTCTTCGAGGCTCTATGAATCCAGGACGCGCCCCAAAGAAGCTCATCCTAGTTATAAATCAACAAAACCGGTATGATCAGAATCTTTAATGTGTCAAAATGACCAAACAACTACAAGCAAATTATCTCATTGCTTACTTGGTATCCGGAATATGAGCAGTAAAAAGGACAGACCACTGAGCCGAGGGAGTCACTGTAAGAACCTCTGTACTTGTCTGCAAAATCAAACACCTGCATGGTGATCAATGTTAATAACTTTCTTGAAAATGAAGTGTTGAATTCAGTTTTATTGTAGAGTGTTTACTTCCATAGCTGTGTGAAGCAATTTTCCGGAGTAAGAAGGGTCAGAGTCCTTGAAGACTATGGAAGCTGCAGCCAGTGCAGCAGCAGTTTCTGCTGCAACATCGGACCCTGGATTTTGAGTTGACACCTTGTAAACATTGCGCGGTGTATCCATATCTTCTGGCCTCTCCCAGCAGCTGTGGTCCATGTTTGGATCTGCCACCTGCAGCGGCAGAACATGTGACTAAGAGTAAGAGCTTATCTTCAATTTGATATACGAATGCAGTTACTGATCAGATGGCCTATTTTCCTAGCTTTTACTCTTGGTTTTCCATAGGTTCTTCTTCATTAACTGTGCAAGTGTATCTATCATGCTACTAAGTTTATTCATACATCTAATGTGTCCAGTGTTGCAACCTGTGACAAACTAAGGATTCAGGAAATACTGGTCAGTGTACAAATTTTGCAATTTCTGATGTGGGATTCCATATTCTTCAAAGTTAACGAAGCATTTTGTCTCGCTTACTTGGACATATAAGGTTCCTGGGGTTGTGGTGGCTGCCTTTAACAGATAATCTGTGCTCCACCGTACGGCAGCCTTGGCATTTTCAATCTGGTTAGGCATAGAGCTACCAAACTCAATAACACTCCATGCTAACAATGTAGTAGTGAAGGCCATTGGTAGCCCAAACTTGACATTATCTCCAGCATCATAGTAGCCGCCTACTAAATCCACCTGCAATTCGCATCAAAGTAACGCTAAAAGCTTAAGCCATTAAGAAATGAGCCAACAATGCATATCAAACTAGCTAACTTAATCATGTCATAAGTGACAAAAACATATAGTTCAAGGAACGAAAATTAGTACATGATAAGAGGAGCCATCAGACATGCCAGAATTGCCCCTCCAATTGAGCCTCTGGTTTGATGGCAACTTGCCAGACCTCTGGCCCTCGAAGAAGAGAATGGACTTGTCAAGAGCATCTGAGTAATCTTCAGTAGTGAAGGCAGAGCAGCCTAAGCTAAGTAAACAAAGAGTCAAGCATAGAAGTTGTGTCACTAAGGAAAATGTGGCAGCAGAAGCCATTAGTACTCAATCTTAATCCCTCAAGTCTCTAATGCTAGTAATGTAGCAAAGCAGTAGAGGTAGATGTGGGTTTGAAACCTGAGGAAGTAGAGACTGGAATTTATATAGGGAAGTTAGGGAGGTTGGTTAGTTCGTTGGTCATTGGTCACGGAATCAACTGCACCAAATCAGAGATGAAGGCTAATAGGACAAAAACACACCAAAACTTTATCCTCACTGTTGGGGCATACGAAACTGAAAGGTCTAAAAGTACAGACAAAAAGACGAGCATAAATCCCTCACATGTTTCAAAAATTTGGTCTCATTCTTTCTGAATGGGTTTAAGATCAAATTTTACTGTTAAGTCATATGACAAAAGTCTTGTAAAATGCGCAATTTACGTGAAGCTGAATTGGGGTTTTGGGGGTTTGAATTCATTGGTTGCCACAATTTAAGGTGAAAATGAGAATTGTCTGTGGCACCAAAGTCACGGATAGGAAAAGGGAATCACATGGGCCGCCAAAGCAAGCTTAAGAGATTGAAGGCTATGAATGAGGAAGAGGAAGTACATAGAAGAAGTATAAGAAACAAGAAAGGGAAAGAGGTGGAGTTGCACATGAACGGTTTTATTAGTTAAAGGAGGTCCAACTCCAAACAGTTCTTCCACAGACCATGTGATATACACAGACACAGTAGTTAAGCTAGAGACTCCAGATTGTAGTAGGGAAGAATTCTTGGAAATTTTTTAGGGTTGGAGAAAGCATCAAGCTATCTTGAATGGCAGTTCTTCCACGGATCATGTGATATACAGAGACGTACAGTAGTTAAGCTAGAGTCTCAGATTGTAGTAGGGGAAGAATTCTTGGAATTTTTTAGGGTTGGAGAAAGCATCAAGCTATCTTGAATGGCATGTGAAGAAAGAGACAGGGAGGGAAAGGGATGGGTGTGATGATTTTATTTTTATTTTTGGGTTCATTGTTTCTTCAAGTGTGGAAATAAAAAGTAGGTGAAGGATCTGATAATGAGATTAAGAACACAGATTGTGGATTGTGCATGGTAATTCGGTTTGTCAAGTAGCATAAATTAAGGGGTCTGTCACGGAATTTTTAAAGGAAAACATCAAAATCAAGTACAGCAACGACTATTTTCCCTATTGCAAGACCCAACAATCCCAACAGCTTATACACCATTTTTCAGGTACCAATGGTGAAAAGCAGGGTGAATTCAAGCAGTATCATCTGCAACTATGCTTAAATCACAAACTGCGCTACCCAACTTTTACATAAGCTACTATCTAATGCAGGGCATTGCCATCTTATTGAATTTTGCCCATGGAGCCTGTATTTCGTACTTTATATCAGCCTCACAAGCATACACGACATGAATGTCTGTGTTATCAAACTGATAATCTGTGACTTTTATCACAGTTTCCTCAATGGAGAGAACTTTAGGGAGGAAGTTTACCTCAGTACTCTTGTACAAATGAACTATAAATCAAAGTATATATGAACGATGAGGGCATATAAACAGTAATATATTATCCCTGTATTTTACAAACAAATTCTCTTCTGTCTTGAGTTCACACATATAGTTTGAGCCTAATAAGCATAATGTAACTCCACACATTGCCGTGTTCAACATGCGTAAAATATATGTACTGAAGTTGAACTGTAAGATGGCTGTCACATTAATTTGGATACCGGACTTGCAATGTACTTGAACTACTTTGTTCTAATTGAATTAAGGAAGAGTATCTTTCAAGCTTGTAACTTTGGACAGACAGTGGCGCTGGGATTTGCAATGGAGCCTGCAGATAAACGCATAGCTAGAAATCAGAAATATGTGTCCATCAATGAAATTATATTGTGGAGAAGTTCTACAAACTTACATATATCAGTAAAACAGGGTTGTTTGGACACTGGATCCTCTTCAAACGGTGGTGGAACTTGGCCGTACACCATATCACAACTCATATCTTCAAAATCTGAGCATGAACAGAAAGAGAACAAGACATTAGGTAACAGTCTATTGGCTTTCCACTTTGAATGTATTTGATCAAATTCATTTAGTTTTATATGCCGATTTAGGTCATGATCAAACTATGGGATTGACGCATACTTGGAATCATGGTTAATGGAAGCCCAAATTCATTGGTGAAAAAATCTTGAGTAGGAAACTTGCACATATTCACACACATTCCAACGCAGCCGCTGTTCTCCAGGTACCTGGATGAGGAGAGTGCCAAATTAACAGTAATCAGTATTTGGCTGTTTTTAATGACAGGCCCATGTCATCTATTTAGTAACCCTACTTAATCCGGTTGCTGCAAAAGATAAACGCCAACCCATACTTTCAAATAAGTGCTTTAATCTGTATGCTTATTGCAGTACTAAAAGAAATGTGTGCACAAGATGAAACAGCTTTGTTCAATCTGTACATGATCAAATATAGATTATACCTGCATTTCTTTATACGAACTCCACTTCTTTGCTTCACTCCTTCTACCTCAACTTCTATAACCTAGTGAATTTCCATCAAATAGTTATTAGTGAATCAGAAATTACTCCAAGAGGAAACAGTAAAATGTTATACAACAGAAAAAAAAAATTCAATGTCATTTGCTGCACTGAAAGCTCTTGCCCAAAGAATTGTATTTCCAAGTTTTTGACAAAACCCCACTTATAACACATGATAGAAGACTATGGCTAACAGAAGTGACTTGTATAGTTACCTCAGAAGGCCCAACTAACCAGTGGAAGAAAGGCACTGTTAATGCAGCATTGAACTCTGCAGCCCACTTTGTTGGTGGAAATAATTTCCTAAACTGCAAAAGTAGCAAGTCAAAAACAACTCACCCATCTTATACCAAATGAGATCAATCTACATCCAGACATAGACTTAAATCATTTAGCCTAATCATATGTTACTCTTAAAGAACACACAATGAGCCCTTTACATGATATAGACAGAGATAATCATCGATTTCTTGAATGCTAAGAATAAAAAATCAACTCAAATTACTGACATATTCAAATCAATGAGGCAAATAAAATCCAACATTAGAGAAGTGAGAATGGTCTATAATCCACCTGAGCAGGCGCACCTGGAGGTAGCATAGATAACAAGACCTCCCTAACCACTTGTTGCTGCTGAATGCGAGACCTTCCCTGCATAACTCTCTTGGATACGTCCACAAAACTCTCATAGTCATATTCCCACCATTTCTTTTCCTCAATCTCAGTCTTGGATTTCACTGGAGCTACAAACCTCTTCATTTTGCGAGCGAAGAGTGTCATGAATGCTTTCTCAAAAAATCCATCATTGTATTTGGTCTTTTGCCCCATAGGAGCTGGAACTCCTGATGGCTCTGCAATCCCACATCGAACACTAGTACTATAACCAGTGGTGCTGGTTTTACAATATGAGAGTTGTTTAGGGGTAGTAAATTGGACAGGTTGAAGGCTTAAAACCACCATGAAATCAATACAATTGTGGTGCAAAGAAAACAAATGGGACTAAATGAACACCTCAGAGATATCAATGCAATGGCACAAAGTGCATGAGACAGAGCTTAGTAGGAGTAGGTTTTGTTCATACTATTTACCTCATGTAACAGTATACTTAATTTCTGGGTGATCCAGAAAGAAAAGAACAGGTTTTTCCCAGAAAGGCTGAAAAAGCATATGGTTGGTTGGGTTTGGTTTGTTTGCTTAGAAAATTTGTAGCCACACACGTATCTTTTGGGAAGAGATTTTGTGGCTCTATCCATTTCTAATTATTGGTTGCTCTGTATTTGGGAAAATAGAAGAGCATCCCAGTTCACAATTATCTATTGGATTTCTTGAGATTGCAGTGAAGACATGTAGCTTGAGAACTTTATTGACTGGTCCCAGTTGAGTGAGGTTGTAGAGACTGATATTAGCAGCAGATAGGGTTCTTGGGTAGATTTGAGGCTAATTCAAATGCCACGCTTGATTGGTGTTACTCTTTAAACATGGAAAAAAAAATAAAACAAAAACATTATTACGTGTACCTGAGGACACTCAATGTATCATTCTTCTCAAAGATCGTCTTGTAATAAAACAAAACACGTAACAAAATCGTATACAGCTCAAGGTTTCGTTATACAACTACCGAAGATCCTCTGTTTTTAGAAAACAAAATTAAATTTAAAAAACACTCACAAGTGGAATGATGCAGCACATCACTAATGTATTGGATTATACTTCTCGTCACTTTAACAGTATCTAAATTAAGGAGATAAGGGCCCGTACTCCCTCTTCTTTTTCAGTTCATGTTTTGTGCTAGCTCATGTCATGCATTGGCAGACCCATTCCATAGTAACACTTCCAAAACCAATATCAATCATCAGTGATGCAAATTGGATTGGGCTGAGTTGAAGCAAAAACTTTTTCTACTATTGGATGTTGAACTCATCCCAGAACGAATGAGTCTTCTCTCTAGCCCAACCATGTTTGATGTGGCTCATGAAGACTTTTCCCCAGACTTGCACCACTAATTCAGTAAAATGTAACAATTTATTTACAGAATTGGTTGCATGCTTGCATTATTGAGAAACCCAATATGTAGGCAGAACAGCAGAACTGCAGGGCATCTGCTAACACCCAACTGCATACACTAGCACTGTGCCTTCAATTTGTGTATACATCAAAGCTAGCTTTCAATAAGTTAGACATGTTGACATAAAACGTTGGGATATTTAATTTATAGCAGAAAACATATGGGGATGGACTTTAACTAATGCAGTTTTTATTTATGGGTTTGATGGCAGTTGGCAAACAGAACGATATTATTGTTATGATTCTAATGGAAGAGCCAAGCATGATCGATCAGTTCTTTCTTACAAAGATTCAAGATGTTACAGAAGAGAAGCTGCTAAGTGTATTATTATATTTTCTCCTCAATTATTGTCTTTGACTCTATCTGTGATAAATGGTAAAAACCACTTTCCAAGAAACTGAATTACAATGGTTTGAGAGCTCAGAGGATTTGACTTCTCTTTGGAGTTATAGCTATGTCAGGAAACTGTAAATTGCTAGAGTTGACCTTTGTTTTAGTCTGCACTAGCTCTGCACATCAATTTTAAAATGAGGCTGTAGCTTCTTCTTCCAATTCTAATCTTCTATGTTTCTGCAACCTTAAACTTGTTCTGAGCTTACTGGCCTTCTTCATTTCTTTCTTCTTATTTGATTTTTCCTAAAAGAACTCAAACTGATCAACTGGCCGGTCTGATTGGAAGTTCTTGTCAATCATCAATCATGGATTGCAAGTCCCACCAAAAATATCCACATGTAAAGTAGAGGAATCTGTTGTTGCTAAAAAGAAAGTAGAGGAATCTGTTGGCCTTGGCAAGTTGGCAGTAATTTCAACTGCATATTCTGGTAATTTCCCACATAACAATCGTTTAATAATGGTGGAGTTTATGATCATAAAAACTTCAGGGATACGAGAGAATTTTATTGATGATACAGTGATACATAAACACGTTACATGGTTATTAAAATTTCACTAAGAATTGTAGTTATAAAGCTCCCGGATATTAATAGGTGAGGTAATACTTTCATCTCCATCAAGCAACCTCTTAGCTATGATGACATTAGCAGCCTCTGTTGGATGATAAGCATCCCAAAACACATACTTGGATCGATCACCACACAGGGGAGAGCTTGTGTTCCTTCCCATGAAGCAAAGAAATGGTGGAAAGTATCCACCACAACACGGTGCGTCCGCATCCTTAAACCCTAGCAAATACCAAACATATCGAAACATATCAAAATAAACTATCACAATAATAAAAATAAACAAAAGGTTAGCCCTAGTTTTACCATATTGATGATAATTCACTATGATCTTCATGAAGATGTCATAAGAATTTGCATACACAAAGATAGCTTCAGGACCCAACACCTGGTTCAGTTGATCCAACAAACCATTGAGTTTCTTATTGTAGCCTTGGATCAAATAATTCACTTCACCAAAGCAGTGACCACTTGGTAAAAGATTAACGGCACGAATGAAGGGTATGCAACCCAGTGGTCCAACTCCAACCACAATGAACTTTCTAGCTCCCAACTCGTGCAGTCGCTTCACACAGAAATTAACTTGAACTAATCACACAAGGATCAATAATATTGTAACTTTAGTTTTTTGTTCAGCTTAGGGGAATGTTGATTGATTACAGTTTAGTATACCTTGAGTTGTATTGTCAAGTTAGAGACCATGAAATGTTGGAACGTGTTGGGTGAGACTTTGTCATGACCAAAAAATGGTATGGATGGTTGGACATAATTGAGAACATCGTTGGATCCAATTGTGATCGAGAAGATTGCCTTCTTTAGAAATTCTCTTGTGCTTCTCTCTCCCATTACGTTTACCATGTAACTTCTGCTCTGCTCAAAATTATTTACTTGCTCACGCAGTGGGACTCTTCCAATCTGTAAACATTATTACTAATTAATCCGTGTTATTGATCAAATGCATGGTCTTAATTATAGTAATTAACTTAATATTTTGAAGTACTTACAAACAAAAACCCTGTTTCATCTAATATTCCGGAGGCTCCAGAAGCATAATTAATTCCTCTGAGAATTGAGCTGGCTTCGGTGTCTGGGGCTAGATAAGGTGGTGGAAATGATTTGGCTCCAAGTTCTTGACCTGAGTAGATCACGCAAAGCTTCAGTAATTAGTGTAAAGATGGTCATATATCATGACAACCAAAAAACCAACTCATTTGATATCATTTAATCAATTCTCTGACCCTACAGCCAGTTAGCTAGTCGATCATTTTCAATTAAGTTCTTCAAAATGTTAGACCAAGTACTAGATCATAAACTGTCGAGTTTAGTACATTCGGCACTCAAACTCCCTACTCCATGTGAAGTCTCATCTCTATTGTGACAAAAGAAAGCGAAGTGTGAAGAAGAGCAATGTTATCATTTACCACATCGATAAAGAAGTGGTTAACGGAATCAACTAAATCTAGAACTTTTTTTATAAAAAGAATTATTCTATAAAAAAACAAAAACTAATATAAAAAGAATGACCGCCGTCGATATAAACAAGCATCGAGCGGATCTCCCCGCCCCAAACTTTTCAAAAGTATTCATATGATAACAATAGACAGATATTTGTATAATTGGCTTAATGGCCCCCATAGACAGATATTTGTATAATTGGCTTAATGGCCCCCATATTTAATTTTGTTCGTTAAAACTAGTGACAATTACCACCAATTTGGTGTGGCAACATTCTTCCCAAAACTGAATTTTTTTCCAAATTTAGGAATTGGACATTTAGAATTTTAGATCTAAGACCATCAAATGCATGAATGTTCCTTAAAAGCAGGCTACATACAGTACGTTGGGATATGCCTACATGAGTTGATCTCTCGTCTGATTTGATTTGATATTAATAGGCAACATTTTTCTAGTGATCAGAAAATGTACTTGATGTTATCCAGCAGTCTATTATTGGTGTAAGTGTAAGTCGATGCACATGCACTTAATACTCTCTCGGTGATTCTTGCTATGAAACCATTTTACCCGTTTCCGTATTGATGATGAATAATATCGTTTTGAGTGTGTGTGTGTGTGTATCTATACTATTATTAAGAGAATGGCTGTTGTTAGCCAAAACTGATTTTTTTTTTTTATCTTTATAACCCTCAAATATTAAAACATCATGGATTGCATTTTGACATTAAGGACAAAAACGTAAAAAGTAAAATAAAACAATATAAAATAAAATAAAATAACGATTACAAACTCTCCACTCTCAGAATTATAACTCCTCACTACTTTCACACCCATCGGGTGTGTAGACATTTTCTAGTGTGTGTGTATGTATACACATCAAACAAAAAATATAGTGCATTTGATTATTTTTACCTATGATGTCCGATATGGTTCGACCATTTGTGAACCTACCGGTGGGTCGTCCACCTGAAGCCTTAAAATCGATGCCATAAGGAGGCGAGTCGGCTTTCGAGAGCGTGAAGATGTAGTCATTGTTTCCTGCATCAACCAGAGAGTCCCCAAACACGAACGAAGTGAAAGCAAAGCAAGGGGAAGCCTCCAAACAAAGAACAATGAAAACTGTACATAGAAGAATAGACTGACAGATTTTCTGAAGGACCTCCATTGTCGTAGAACAACCACATGCATCAGGGCAGATGGTTATATAAACCTTTTATGAACTGCATGAGCAGGTAACAGAATCTTTGAAGAGGTCTAGTAGCAGTGGTGCATGTGTTAGAAATTTACATGACGTACTATTTGGAACTGGTCTTGAATTCTTGATATTCCTTTGAAAATGATTTCTGGTTTATTCATTGAAGTAGGAATATGACAAGACACTGATTTCATCCAGATCTGTGTATAATCTTTGTTACTCTCTCCAGTAGTCGTTGTTAGTAGGATTTTGATCGATCCATCATTTAAAATATTGCCGATTAGCACATAAGGAATTTCTTATTTTCTTTAGCTGAACTTTGAATCTTTCAAGATTTGCTGAAAGGTGGTAATCGAAAAAAGATCTGCTAAAAGGTAGTTCTCGAGTATATTGAGCTTGACATAAACCAAACACTGACCCGAATCGCTTGCATTCAACACTAATGGACGTAGCACTACAAGAATCTTTTCTCTCTCTTTACTTTACAACTATGATTTAGGAACTAATACAATAAACAAGCGCAACTGTATCATATACCGGCACGCTCCTTTGCTCCGCAAAATTTGGAGCAACGTAGTTAGGGTTTGGAAAAAATAGAGGCGGCTCCTTTGCTTATCCGGCTACGCCTCCCGTCGACGACGGCTACCAGACTCATCGGCGAGCTAAGGGTGTGGCCGGATGGGGGTGTTTTTGCTTGGTGGTGGGAGGTGATCAAGATTGGGGGCTGTGATAGGAGGTGTTTTTTTTTTCTCAGATGAAGACAACGGCGGATCAATGTTCTGTTGCAGAAAACTTGAGGAATCGAGGAGCAGTCGTCTCGATAAGATTGGAAGGCGTATTGACATTGGGTCGGTGTTAGGACAGTGCTGGGTTGGAGAGTTTTGTCATCTGGGTTTATAGTGGAAGGAGATTTCAGAGATGGAGTTTCTCTCCAGGTTGGTTTTGTCCTTGGCTTACATGTCAGATAATTGGGGTCGAGTTTACCAACCTCAATCCCAACTTTGCTGTGGATGATTCTGTGAAGCTTGAGTCGATTTTGTGGAGAAGGAAAGTTGGTTGTGGCAGTTTATTTCTGTGTTTTTTTAGGCTTTTATTCTTTAGTTCGTGGTTAGGATTAATAAGTCCCTCCTCCCTTGAGCGAGGGTTTGGGAGTTTTAGTGGAGTGTCGATGCCATTGTTATGGTGTCATGGTCGTTCTGCTGTGTCATGGTCTGGTTTTTTGTCGGTGCTTTCTGGTTATCAACGTGATGGTGAATCACCCTTACACGTAGTCTGACTGTTTTGGGACGCGGTGTCCGAACGGGTGAAAACAGTTCATCTTAATGTTGGTGGCTTGGCTGTATCGGTACAGGTTTGGTTGTTACTCATTGTAGCTCGTGAGTATGGGCGTAAAATTTGGTTAGGGGTTTAGCCTTTTTGGCTCATGGAAGTCACTCATGTTGACGGTCCCGTAACTATGGATCCAATGCTTTGTAATCTGTTTAGTTATTAATAGAATTTTCATCTTCTAAAAAAAAAAAAAAATGGACGTAGCACTACAATATTTAAGTATGGCGCGGCATATGTAACGAACTTTTATAAACTATAAAGGATTTGATCCATCAAATGATAATAACCTCTTGACACAAAAGCAAATCGATAATAACATCAATCCACCTTGTCTGGAAAAAGTGAAAGAAATTAAAAGAATCGATCTATTGACTCCTTCTAGCATGTGGGATGCAATATTTTGAAGGTACGTTTCTTATGTGCAAGCTTTCATTTTCTCTCAAAAGTGAAAAATTATTTAAAAAAAAAAAAAAACCAGCTATATTTTTGGTATGATTTTAATTCCTCATTTTCATTTATCAAAAACAAAAACTTATTTTCCAAATAGAATAATGGGTTTTTGTCCATTTACCCCATTTTTAGAGATTTTTTTCTCACTTACCCTATTAAGTTTTTTTAATTCCCTCTTATCCAAAACACTCTAATTAAGGACTAAGGAGGTCTTCCCTAATACCCCATTAAGATTTTTTTTTTGTTAATACCATTTTACCCTCACCTTTGTTACTTAGAGAGAGAGAGAGAGAGACCATAGGGGGACTTCGCAGGAACCCATCACCGGCTGCTGGATTTTGGTCACTGGTCGCAGCCCACCGGACTTTTATGAAAACCTCACCGAAAAGGTTTGTTGCCCCCAATAGACATCTATTGCCCTCTAATTAAGGGGCAATAGACCTCTATTGCTCCTAAATAGACGTCTATACAATAAACGTATATTGCCCCCCAACAGAACTTTCGGTTACCGGAATGAGAAATAATCTTCCTAAATTTAGACAATCAAAACTTTGATTAAAGAAAAAAAAATTATATCAATTCAAAACGTCTATTGGGGGGCAATAGATGTCTATTGCCCCCAAATAAAACTTTTTTTTTCTTTTTTCTTTGATTATAGGCCTTTTGCCCCATGTTATCTATTAAACAAAAAAAAGGACGTCGTCCAAAAAAAAAATTAAGAAGCGGTCGATCTCAGACGGAAAAAAAAAAATTGCAGAGGGATCCGGTCTTTAGAAGCTACGTCTTCATCTCCGGCAAAGAATCAACGGAAGGTCCAGATCCGGAGCTTTCTAGAGGAGAGTTTGAGTTCCGGCTGGAAGATCCGGTCACCATGCTTCCGTCGATGAGCTCTGAAAGCAACAAAGCTGGGATCGTCTTCTAATCCAATTGGGGTCGGCGCGTAGTGAAGGTCCTGCGGTGGTGAACTTCTGATTTCGGAGCCGCAATGGCGCAGAGAGAGAGGAGAGGAGAGAGAGAGAGAGAGAGAGAGAGAGGTGGCATGATATAATATATTAGGCCTCATCATTTAGCCCTTCGACCCTAAACCCACCTTAAACCTGCCCGGCCCTTACATTAGGGTGGGCCGGCCTTACCCTTTCTCAAATAGGGCAGGGTAAGGGTCATGCAAATGAAGCCCGGACCTACCCTACGGCCCGGCCCAATTGAGCCCATAAGGGCCAAGCCCGACCCAGCCCTAAAAGCCCTATCTGACCCTACCCTAAAATTTATATATTATTTTTATTATTTTCTATTCATAGGCTTTGTTTTCTTTAACTATTAGTTTCCTTAATTGTTACACAACAATTAATATTGATAGATTTAGAGAGATAGTTAATTGAATATAACCACCTTAACTAAATTAATAAATGTTGTAAGTTAATTTCTATATGTGTGTGTGTATATATACATGTATTAAATATGATCAACAAAAAACAATGAGTCTTGTATTATCTATATAATCATTTAGCCACATTTTGAGGAAAAAATACAATGTATTTTTTTTTGTTATACAAAATAAGGCCCTTTTCGGCCCTATTTGGAAGGCCGGCCCTAGCGATTCAGCCTTTTTGGACGGGTAAAGGTTAGCATATTTAAGCCCCGGTCCGACCCTAAATTTTGTTGACTTTGACTAGGCCTGGCTCAGCCCAGCCCAACCCTAAGCCCTAAAATTTAGGGTAGGGACGGCCCTAGCCCAGCCCATGATGACCCCTATAATATATTAATTAAATTGAGGGTAAAATTGTCATTTCAATTTAAATTGAATTAGTGGGAACAAAAACTGTTGCTGAGGTAAATTGGATAAGTTTGGCCAATTTTAATGTTTTGGGTCAAAGACCCTAGAATAAAAAAAGAGCCACAAAACTAGGTTAGTGAAATTGCTTTAATTAGTTGAAGATACCATGTTGCTTGAATACACTTGCATCGTTGCAAATTAATTATCACGTCAGGCACATGCATTAACAATCAGCCCCAAACCATTTTAAAAAAAATAATAATAATAATCAGCTTAACTTACCTCACCTTTATATATGTCAGTGAGAATTGAACTCATGACCTTTATAATGGTAAAATTATAATTTACTAACATGATACAACTCACTAATAGCCCCAAACCATATGCTTCATCCAATAACAAAAATAATTAACCTTCCGTCTCATATCGATGATATATGAAAAATCACTCTATGACCGTCCCGTGAATAACCAAATACCGATATTAATAGTAAAAACCTAGCATGCGTTATATGCGTTATATGCAGAGCATGTTCAAAACTCAATACACCCAAACCATGTCATTTTCCGCATGCTCAAACCTAACTAAGCATGTTTTTTTTTTTTTTTTTTTGGGTCTGAACCTAAATAAGCATGTTATAAAATCATTTTTGATACCCAAACTATTGTTTTGATTAAACCCAGTATGCCCAAACCTAATTGTCGGAGCTGACGAGAAGAACAGACTAGTTCTATGTGAATTACTATACTGTTGCATGCTTATAACTTAGTCCGCTTAATTATAGTTTGATTAGTTTCTTTTCATTACTTCTCACATATATACACGAATCTATATTCGAGACCAACATTATTGATTTTGTACAATGAGGGATTTCCGCATAGCTTTTGGAGCTCATATATGTTGAGAAGGTGAAATAAGAACAATTTGGCTTATAAACATTTGAGTCAACTTCGTTCATTAGCAATGGTTACTTTATCATGGTATCAGAGTGGGTTACTCATGTGTATGGTTTAAGTGATCATCACACATGTTCATCGTTGATAAAGTAATCTGGAGTTCACATTCAAAATCAATTAGCGATGGATGGAGTGGCTCAAACCCTTATAAACTCATTTGCAATGTCCTTTTTTCCCATGTGGGATCTATATATTATCAACACGCCCCCGTACGTGTGGTAAGTTTTCAAGTCATACACGTAGATAACTTTGGGTGACGTGGAGCGCGTGTAGCCGTGAGGCATGCACAAGGGGGATAACCCGCTCTGTTACCATGATAAAGTAATATGAGTTTCACATCTAAAACTAATTGGCAATAGATAGAGTGACCAAAACCCTTATAAACTCATTTGTAATGTTCCGTTTTTTCCATGTGGGATCTATATATTCTCAACAACTGTCACCAAATATAACTTGCCCACGTGTATAACTTGAGAAATCGTCGCACGTGTGAGAGTGTGTTGAGAATGTGAAAACAAAAACAAAACTCCCATGTTGAAAAAATATAATCTTGAGTATAGTATTATAAGAATTTGAGTCAACTTCATCCATTGCCAATTAATTTTGGTCTCATATTATTTTTGTGTGATTGGTTAAACTTTCAATAGATGATTTCATTATGAGTTAAAAAAAAAGATATTCTAGATAGTTAATGTTTTTATGTATGGGGTAAGGTTATGGTATGTTAACATTTCTCATACATCAACTATTTTTACCATTTTGAGGACTCATTTGACCACTTTAATGACTCATTTTATGACTTGAGGACTCATGTGATAACTAAAAAAAAATACCACTTTAAGGACTCATGTTAGCACTTTGAGGACTAATATTACTGTTTTAATGACTCATTTTACCACTTTAAGGTAATTGTATGCATGTTATAAGTTAACACATTGTAGAATTTCTCTTTTATATAGTCTGAGCATTTCTCTTTAATTATAGTATATAGATAAATATAATCTGACATTTGATCTAATTGTTTGTCTAAAACATTAATTTTGTGCATATGTATTGTCGACGAAATCTGGTGCCATTTGGTGCGGCTGGCACATTTCTTGGAGATATGTTTGATAGCACATGTTTACCATCACTGTCAATGCCCTAAGCAGTACTATAACAGCAACTCTGCCTTGATTTAGATTATTTAAAGAAGATTCATCTAAGCGCGTATGGTACTGCTAGTATTGTTCCCATAATTTCTGATCGAGTACTTAGCTAATTAACTAGCTAGCTTTTCCCAATTGCGCCTCATATAAGGATAACTGCAATGAAATGAACAAATTAAGCCCTAATTACAATGTGAAGCACCCTCTATATGTCAGTTGTAGATAATGTTCTTAGTCATGCATGTATAAGCTCGAATAATATATACATATACACAGAGAAACACACACACATATACTTGTAATATTCCTTATTAACAATTCATGAGTAAATTAATCTGTGGGATTCATCGGACAAATTGAAACGTTGCAGCCGATGCTCACAAGAGTGCTACTACCAGCCAATGCACGTAGCTCATTAAGGGACACAAACATTGTATCCACCGATCTTAGTGTTGCATGCGCATGCAGATATTTCTTAATTAGTATTAGTTTCATTTAGGACCAATCAATGAAAAACTTAGACTTGTTTCCTTAGATCTTAGGAAGGTGGGGCGAGGTTGTCTATCACAGGGATAAAAGTCATGTGGACTAAGACTACCATGCAGGCATGCAATAACTATTAGAGGTTTGGGAGCACCGATCTTTCATTTCATCAAAATTTAATTAGTCGATCTTTGCCACATTAATGAACCAGTTTGGCAACTTTGAGCTACAAATGATGAGTTGTAACCTAGTGGATGAGAAAACTTGTACCACAACTTCTCATTTCGCAAGAAACGACATCCATTTTGTGAAAGGATGGAAGAAACAATTTTGTCGAGATCTTTAATTAATTGATTAAACAACAACAAAACTGTGATTGGAGTGGTTTTTCATTTTTGTAGTGCAAGACAAAAGTATATTATATATATATATATATATATATATATATATATATATAAATTAATACATGTAAATTTCTTTCCATTTCCATACATGGGGAGGTTCAACTACCACCCACCCTTTTCCTCTTGGCCAACAAACCTTGTTAATGAACAATCAATATACATTTAACTCAGCTCTATCTCTGTTGGTAACTTGCACTGTCAACCAGCTCTCTCTTTCACTCACTGTTTTTTATAAGAGATCTTCAACACCCCCACACGCTTCGAATCCCACACGCTTCCATTCAAACGTATCATGCTTATAGGGTTGAGGCTAGCGAGCAGGGAGGGGGGGGGAGGGGGAGGAATTAGAAGAGTGAACAAGTTAGTTTGTGCTCATAGGGTTTGCTTCCATCACCCATTTCGAAGACTCGTACTAAAAAGCTAGCTTAGCTTAGCCATGAGTTCATGACCCACATCCTAGTCTTCTCCTCTTTACATTATTGGCTTTTTCCCTATTAAGTTAGCACGAGTGAAGAGGGAAACCAGAACACCATTGTATCTATGACATTGTGGTGACCCTATCTCTTTCTCTCGCCGTCTAGTGATTTTAGTTTGCGGGTTGGTGTGTTTTTGGGTCCTGAATGGATGCAATGGGAAAAACCAGATCGGTTCTAACATTGACAGGAAGATTCATAAACGAGGCTGTGAGCTTCTTTGTCTTCTCCATTCTCGACCTTGTCGATTTCTTCCTGTGCTTTCTCTACAAAGTTGCGGACCTTTTCTTTGAAGCCGAATGGAAGCCTTGCTACTGCTCATCTTCCAAAGAGGCCATTACGAACAGCGGCAAGATCTTGCTCTCAGAGCAAGGCGAGTCGAAAATCGTCTGCCTTAGCTCGACGAAGCTACAGCTCGAGGAGATCTCAGACACACTCTACACGCGCCCTTCGCTCTTATCCGAGGTCTCCAAGATGACTACGAGGGAGAACAAGAGAGGTTCGGCCGTTCGATCCAAGTTCACGGTCAACTCCACCATCGTCGAAATGCTTCAGGGAAAGATTGGAGGCCAAATATGTCACCCTATCCCGAGGTGGTCGGATTGTGACTGTAAATTCTGCACTTCTTGGACCTCTTCTTGCAAAGAATCCCTCTATGTTAAAGCTGAAGGACCCAAAGGTAAACGAGCATTGTTATTCTCACTTAATAAGAGTGTAAATAACACTATCACAGTCATAAAGGTTTTGTTTACTGTATTTATGTTGTTTTAACATTTTCATTATTTGGATATTTACGATGATGTCAGATCATGATGCACGAGAAGATGTGCTATTCATTCATGGGTTTATTTCATCATCGGCATTCTGGACGGAGACGGTGTTCCCAAACCTTTCAAGCGCTGCAAAATCAAATTTTAGGCTTTTTGCTATTGATCTTTTGGGGTTTGGAAGGAGTCCAAAGCCAGCCGACTCCATGTACACCCTCAGAGAACACTTGGAAATGATTGAACAGTCCGTGCTTGAACCTCATAAAGTTAAATCCTTCCACATTGTGGCTCATTCGTTAGGCTGCATTTTGGCCCTTGCCCTTGCCGTTAAACACCCCAACTCCATCAAATCCCTCACTTTACTCGCCCCGGTACGTCACAACATTCTCTCGTAAAATAATTCAGCATCTTACGTCAATTGACATGATTTATTTTTTTGTCCACAAATCTTTTATGCAACCGATACGTTATAATATTCTCTTATAAAATAATTCAACATGTTACGTCGCTAGACTGTTGATATGATTTTATTCTTTTTGTCCATGTAAAAATAAATTTTGGGGTTGAACAAATTATCGACCAGTGTTTTCTTAATTGTGTGCTTGTTAATTAGCCATACTTCCCTATACCAAAAGGGGCACAAGCAACACAACATATGATGAGGATGGTGGCTCCGAGACGTGTTTGGCCGGTGATTGCATTTGGTGCGTCAATTGCGTGTTGGTACGAGCACATCTCACGGACGGTGTGCCTTCTCATTTGCAAGAACCACCGTTTTGTGGAGTTTGTTGCCAAACTTGTGACTAGAAACAGGTAAAGTATTATTTAATTTGAATCTTTAGGATCAAATTGAGTACCGAACTACCTCACCACCTTATGGAATATATTTTGTCACACCCACCAAAACCTATTCTAGGCACGAAATCATGTCATTCTTATCTACCATTAAATTTTCAATAGTTTCCAAACGGTTCCTGTGGACCCTTTTTCACATTGATTGGGAAACCCAGCCCCATCTGTAACCAGGAAATTCACACAATGCTGGTTACAGCTTGTAGTTGCAGAGACCAGTCAATGGGTCATGGTATTGGTTATGCTACCACATCTACAATAAAGTTTTCCTCTTGTACTTTAGGAAGGGTTTTGTTCCGTACCCAACTCTTCATTTTGCATCTTCAAACCAATACTTTTTAAGACCATAACTACACTTAGTTATTGGGTTCTTGTCCAAAAAAAAAAAAAACTTAGTTATTGGGTTCCTAGTGTTCGTGGTGGATTCAGATTTTTCTTCTTGTAAGAGGCACTTCTTACATGTTTGAATTACATATCAGATGCATTTAAAAAAATTTCACATGTAACTTAGTAGAAATTTCATATATATAAAAAAATCTAATTAATTTCCTTTAAAAAAAAAAATCTAATTTAGTAGAAATATCGAAGTGTATCTGTCAATTTGAAAATTTCTTCCCCGTTGCTTTAGGAACGTGGCTCATGTAACTATAAAACATACGGAGACAGATCACTTCATGTTCAAATTTAATTTTCTTTTCGTCATTTATTATGCTGCCAGACTCCAGAGGTTGCTGCTAGTTAATTATGATACTACATTCATAAAAAATAAAAATAAAAAGGTTAAATTATCTAGCAAAAACAAAAAAACAGAGAGAGTAACTAATTGCTAGGTTCTTTGTTCTACTTATTTTACAGGATGAGAACTTTTTTGCTTGAAGGGTTCTTCTGCCACACACACAACGCAGCATGGCACACACTGCACAACGTTATATGCGGCACCGCAGGCAAGATGGACGCCTACTTGGACACTGTTCGAGACAATCTAAAATGCAACGTTAATGTGTTCCATGGCAGAGATGATGAACTGATCCCAGTTGAATGCAGCTACAATGTGCAATCGAGAGTTCCTCGTGCTCGCGTTAAGGTGATTGAGAAGAAAGATCACATCACGATTGTCGTTGGGAGACAGAAGGCTTTCGCTAGAGAGCTAGAGGCGATTTGGAACAATTCATCTCCAAGTGGTTAAGAATATACAGAAAATGAAAAAGAGATATCTTCTATGATATGTTTCGGATCATGAGGCATTGAGTATGTATGTATGTGATGTGATGCTTTTTTTTTTTTTTTCAAGATATTAGAGAGGCTAGGGATAAAAGCCGTGAGAAGCTGATCAAGATTGGGAGACTAAATTTCTTCCTGTTCGACGTACTTCAAGGAAGTCTCAGAGGGCACTCAGCTAGCTAGTGGCCTCGGCAATGTGAAAATGACTACCCTAGTAGTGTATTAATTGTTGGGTCACTGGGTGACAATATGCCCTAAAGTTTAAGACCTAAGTCATAAAAATGTCAAGTGTTCTTTTCTTTGGGTCCTGATCGATAAAACTTCAAGTTGAAGAAGATAAAAGTTTACATTTAGTACGATCCCAGTTTGTGTTACAGTTTTCTAGCTATTTGGCCTTTACATGCCTGATCGACATTGTAGCTTTCAATTTTTAGCAAATGAAAATATATATTGGAAGATGATCGAACTAGCCAATACCCTAAATATGATAGCTAGATTGCCAATTCTTTATTTACCCTTGTTTTTTTTTTTTTGGTGGAAGATAGAGCAGTCATTAAGAGTTATGAATGCGCGCACATCTTATGTAGAAATTCCTCTACCATGACGAAAGCCGTGCTTCCATTTTCAGACCTTATCACAAATCTTATCGGACCCAGTGTGTTAACTTTTCGCACCTGATCCATTAGACTTACCTATGTACTAAATTCTTGCCGGTGGTGTATAGTGACAGCTACTACTCAACTTTTGCCAACTTATTGAGTCACTGCATTTTCTGCGCGTTAATCAATCAGAATTCTACTAGCATGGTCTGCCTGAATAATTGATAAAAAAACAACCACATCCGCCCTCATAAAAGTGTACCATGGACTTTATATAGTCTAGGACATTCTTGACCTAGCTAGCTAGCTTAGCAATGAGGCTCGCAGAATTAGTTGAGCAAACTGAGGGAAGAATGGCAACCATATATGTCAATGGTGTAGGGGCAACAATACTTTTATATTGTGTGTGAGGTTAGGCCATGTATTAAGCCCTGAGAATGACATTCTGAAGCTTCAAAGTTGTAGGTGTAGAGTGAATAGAAGAAGTAAATGCATGAATTTGCTGTTAGGTAATATCAGCTCAGGATAGTTATGGTTTTGCAGATCTGCTAGAAGACGTATTGTAAAGTCAAAACAAACTGAGAAGGGAGAACATGGATGTTCATAATAATACTGAGCCAGTAGGGCTAAGCTAGCCTAGCACGCGCCATTTTCTTTTTTTTCTTTCTTCGAAATGACCATGACTTTGCCCCATGATCTCTGGTATGAAATCCAGGGGAGTGAATTCCAGATTATAGGTAGGACCTGTGTCGACCAAGTTTGACTCAGATCACTGCATGATGTATACTATATATATATTTTTGTATGATATCCAAATTAATGGTTATATATATATGCATGCTTAATCACAAATGGCTTCCCATGCTTAAGCGTGGGCAGTGAGCTGTTGGCTAGCGCATGAAAAATTCAATTTATAAAACCGATCGATGGTGCGAATAAAGAGTTGTTTATGTCCACACGGCTGGTATTCATGCAGTTTGGTGAAAGGAACAACCTACATTGCTTGGTGATCGAAAAAACCCATGAAGGATAATTAATCACACAGATAAATATATTACTATAGCTACCTACATCGCCTAATAGTCTATTGCTGATGTACTACGTCTCAAATCAGCACATATTATCAACTACATATGTACACATATCTGTGATTGAATCATTGTAATCCGTACGAAGTTGATCTACTGGTTGTCTGGTTGTTATGTATATGGTTTGTGTAAGATACAATTAATCGGAAGAGTTCAGCCGAATAATAGAAGTTACTAAAAATAAGGTGATTAACATTGATCCAAGATCATCCTTTTATCACACTTATATGTGAAATAGAGCCCATTAATGTAAGATACAGCATGTTAGCGTATTATATGCATGTTTTTTGGTCATCTCTAATCTGTACTATTATTAAGAGAATCGGTACCGTCAGTCAAAGTTAAAAATTTTAACGTGAATAACCCTAATGGATTAAAATATACTCATAATTAGAGATCTAAAATATTATTCAAAATATTACACTCAAAATTCATATGTTCGAAGTATAGGACTGCTGGTCAGTATGAGTAACAAAAAAAATTAATTTAAAAGACAAGTACTGTAATGTAAGTACATAACAAAATAGGAAACTTGCAGGGAAAAAAATAGATAATGGAATATATTTTACAGTGGAAACTTCTGGTTCCTTGAATGAAGAAAATACACAGAACTTCTGGTCTGCTTAACTTCACAAATATGATAATCTTGTTTCTCTCCTCTAATTGCACAAGAACATAATCTCAAAATAAGGTAAGGAACTTCAAATTCACATTGTCGTGTGGAGGAGGGAACCCCAATACCCAAACATTTTGAGGAACTTCCGGCCCTCTTATAATTATTAGGGATACAAAATATGTGAGTTCATATGCTGGATTATATAACTCTGAGGATCTTTTGGCCCTCGTAATTGCATAAGTTCTGAAGAGCTTCATGTCACAATTTTCCAATTTACATTTCATGATCCTAGAGGAACTTCAGGTCCCCATATGATCAGGGATCAAGCAACATGCGATTTTGATCATTGTATAATTCTGAGGAACTTCTGTCCCTTCATTTCACAATTTGGAATATGTAACTCTTGAGGAACTTCAGTCCCTCTATAATCGAATCAAGAGACTTCAGGTCTCGATCTATTTTGATTACAAGTAGATATAGGTGTGAGTTCACCATATAAATTTTCCAGATTGAAAGAAAGAAGAAGGTGAATCAAAAGGTCAAAATAGATAAATACATACCTGAAGCTCTTTCAATTAAAAGACTATTATATACACAGATCATATATATGCATAGAATTGTGTAACTGGATAAGTTTTTTTCTTAAAAATTATACAAACTGGAGCATGCCAAAATGTTATAGCCTTCAAGACAATAATTAATCATAGTAATGACGTCCTCAGGACTAACAGTGCTATAAAGCCAATACTTTATATATTGAATAATACAAATCCATTAATTTGCTGTAAATCAAATTGAAAAACGTCACCCAGTGACGTTTCGTTATGAAAAATTTGGCATATAAAGAAAGGAAACATATAGGCAATTATCAAGGTTTAGCAAAAGAAGCATGCAGCAGATGAATTCAAACTATAAGATTAAGAAGCAACAGAGTAGTCAAAGTAAATAAATGGAGACCACCCATTCCGTCACAAGTCCCAAACCAAGACCACCATGAATCTTTAACAAACCGATCAAGCCCAATTAATATTGGTAAATTTGAAAAATGCGCATCGATATGAAAACAGATTCAAAAAAGAAACGATGCAAGTAGTATGTGCAATAGAAATACACGATCATGTAAAGAACAAAATTGGGAGATTAACTTCCACATCGCACAGTGAATGAAGATATTAAACTCATAGATCAAAGTTAAGGTCAAAAGCAACATGGCTGCACCAAAAACTTTAAGATCATCATGGAGTCTAAAAAAAATATAGCAAGCGTGCTGATAACGTGTTATAAAGTAGAGAGAATATGGAGAGAGAATAGTAGGGAGGAAGTAGAAGTGTTCTCATTCAGTCTCATTAGCCTCCTTTATATAGAGGTAGAGTTTAAATCAAAGTACATAACTAATGAGTATTTACATGGACATCCACATAGATAATAATATTTACAACATTAAATAATTTATTTAATTATGAAGGTCAATTATGACAAGCACAAAAGAAATTTCTATCATATAAATAAATAAAAATTCTCAAAACCTTCTACAATAACTATGCACATCACAACCCACTTTTATCTCAAAGTACTTTGTTTATGCAATAACTATTTTTACACCACATACATAACATGTGGGCGATTGCTAATCTATCTCTGTACTATTATTAAGAGAAGAGCCATTGTTAGCTAAAACTATAAATTTTGACAGACCTAGAAGATTAAAAAACTTTCATAATTAATTAAATTATAAGGACAATTATGACAATTAGAAAATAAATTTTATTAAGAAAAATAAATAAAAAATGATCTCACAATCCATTTTTTTCTCTCGCTATCTTCTTTCTGCAATAACCGTTTGAGAACTTCTATTCATACTTTTAAAATTGGCATTTGGACCTTTTTTTTTTCAAGTTATAGTTGACTTTGTCAACTCATGTCAAATTATTAATAAGAACAAAAACAAGAAAAAAAAAATAAAGAGTTTCTTCTTACCTTCAAGACAGTATGTAGTCTTCAACTTGGAGAAAACATTATTCTCCAACGTAAACCCTACAATATACATCAAACTCTATGGAAGAAAGTGACAATTCAGTAATTGAGCAAAACATCCTTTTGGTGTCTTCGTACATGGTATGAGTTTAGAAGTTTTATGTTCTTCTTTTTTCACTATCTTAGTCTATTTATTTGAAAATCAAGACATCTTCAGCTTAATTTTAACGTTTTGCTTTCAGGCGGCCATTGAGATATCCCAAATATAGACCCCATCCCTTTTCATCTCCCACGATTTTCTTGTTCTTTATTTTTGTTTTGTGCATGAATTCATATATGAATTTATATTACTATCAAATTGATAAGATTTTTTTTGTTGTCGTTAAGTGGGGGAAGGGTTAAGAATAGTACAATGGGTTTTTGGAGGTATGAATAAAATCTTCCAAAAAAATGACTTTTATTGATTTTATTGGACAGTGGGCATTTTGGGAAAATTAGGAAGGTGTAGATAGCATATTAGTTATTTGTAAAAGTAAATTGGAGGTCTATTAAGTAGGGAAGTCCAAATGTCAATTTTGGAGGTATGAATAGAAAAGCTCCCTCTTCTACTTTTTTTCTACTACATCTTTTTTATTTTCTTCCAACAAAAAAATATATATTTTACACATTTTTGCATATGTAGCGCATGTGTGGAGGAAGACTAGTTATATTTAAGAGAACTCAATTTGTTAGCCAAAATCAGTATGAAAAGACAATAAAACTCTTACACTTTATTAATATAAAATAATATTTAGTAATTGAGTAGCAGTGTATGGTATATAGAAAAATAAAAGGGAAAATCGTCCAAACAATGTCTGAACTTTTCCAGACTATTAATTTTCATACATATACCTTGAAAAACATCAAAATGGTACCTGACGATTTAAGCCCGACCTAATTTATGTACCTAGCAATAGTAAAGCCGTCAACTCCGTTAAATTTTGAGGGGTAAAATTGGTACTGCCAAATTTTTATTTTTTTTGAGTTGACCCCTTTCTTCTAGCTGCTTTCGAATTCTTTTCTCTCTCTTTCTCTGATTGATTGATTCGCTTCACAATAGTGCTCTTTTTTCCATCTCCTCCTTCCATTCTAAATGTGAAGACGAGTCTTGGTGTTGAAGAACAACCTCCTTGCTCTCGCTTTCACCTTCTTCATCTTTATCCTCTCTCTCTTCGCTCTCGGCTCAATCACTTACAGTGTCTTCTACGGCTTCTATGGCCGCCCGGTCAAGTTCATAGTAGCTGTCCAATCCGTCAGGGTTTCGTTCTGGCCAGTATTGGGTACTGCTCTTGCTTTCCAGATCGTGTTTTTATTAGTTGTTATTGTTGCTAGGATGTTCTTGTTCGTGTCTTTGATGGTGTTTTTCGGTGCGTTGACTGGGATTCTGGGGTTCTGTAGCTCGGTTTCGGAGTTGGGTTTGGATGGGGCCACTGATGGGAGGAAGAATTGGAAGAGTTTGGCATTTACTCCTTCAGATCCGGCTTTGGTTGTGTAGGTACGTGGTGGATGCGTTGAAGCAAAATTACAAGTTCTATGGAGCTTGGCACCACTGTAAATGGGTACTGAGCAAGGTGCATTGTTCTTTAGACCATGAACTGAAGCTTCTAAAAATTCAAGAATTGCAGTCCAGGAAGTTTAGATTTTGTGCTGAATTAATTGTCTGAGTTTAGTTGTCTTGATTTCCCTTTTTAGATTGCTGAAGCGGCGAGCAGAGAGATAGAGATTGAGTGAGAGAGATGACGAAACATGATCATGGTCAAACTCAACACAAACCCAGATTTTATAGAACCCAATTAGCAAAATCAAATTGAACTTTTAAACCTCCTAGCTCTAATAACTTATAAACCTCCTACAAATTTGTTCCACAAATTCACACAATTTGCTCAGACCCTTGTTTTTTTATTATTATCATTTTTCTGGGTTTGGAATTTTGAATGATGTGGAAACATTTTGTTGTTGTGATTTTCAGTTTATGAGCATGAAGAGAGGAAGAAGAAGATAAGAAAGGAGGAAGATTCTGATGCTTCTGGGTACAACTTGAATTTTGTAAACTTTTTGGATATGGTTAGATCAATGAAGAGTTTTGGGTTTTTGTTGAAGAATCCAATTGTCAAGGATTTGTTATTGTTGTTGGTTTATGGTGTTGAAAAGAACTGGTTTTGGATCGAAGAGTTGAATTAGATGTACATGTAACATGTGTTCCTTCTCCAATTAATAGTAATAAACTTTGTGGCTGGGAATCTAGAATGAAGAAGGAGGAGAGAGAGAGATATTTGCAAAGACTGCAAAACACAAGAAGGAAGATGATAGAATGGTGAAAGAAAATGTGTTTTTAAACTAAATGATATATATAATTTTTGTTTGCCACATACTAGTACCATGCAAGTATTCTGGTGGTTGGGGCTTTCATTCCCATCTGTGTTAGGATGGGTTTGAGTCTCCCCAACCTCAAAGTTGGGGGTTTATTTTGGATTTTCATTGTTTTAAAATTGATTTACTGTATCAAAATACATGAAGTACCGCTTTTACCCCTCAAAATTAAACGGAGTTGACGGCTTTACAGCCTTTACTGTTGCTAGATACATAAATTGGGCTAGATACATAAATTGGATCGGGCTTAAATCGTTAGGTACCATTTTGATGTTTTTTAAAGTATATAGGTATGAAAATTAATAGTCTGGAAAAGTTCAAACACTGTTTGGACGATTTTCTCAAAATAAAAAAGAAAATAAATAACTTTTAAGACAATTAATTCATATGTCTACAGTAACCACCTACCTATCATACTGATAAACCTCCTCTCTTTGTTTTTTTTTCTCACATAACTTCAATTTTTTTCTCGATAATAATAATAATAATTTGAAAAAACTTTATACTTGTCGCAGAAGACCATTTCATTAAGAGAACCAATCTATATAGAATGTTCATTGAGAATGACCGCGAAACATCTTTAATAAAAGCATGTTCTCAAATCAAGTATGTTATGAGAAGTATTTCTCAAAAACATGTTCTCAAGAAAAGTACGTCATGAAAAGTAATTATTAAAAAAATTAAATTAATTTTTTTTAAGAAAAACAGAAATTTGGAGATAATTGAGTCGTGCTTCCATTGATAATATAGACCTCTTTATATAAAGGATTACAAGGCATGCATAGAATCAGAGTTGTACAAGGAAAGATAATCGTACAATTAATCAGATATCTATGAATATTTAAGAGAATATATCTAATTCAAAACCTTATTACAACTAGGTCAAGTAACTTAGAGTTTGGGTCAAACACATATTCTGGATTTACTTGAACACTCCCCCTTGTGTCGCCCAAACGTGGTGCTCCTCTCGTTGCCTCTTTAAAAACCTTACCGAGTAACAAAAACCCAGTGGGAAAAAATAACCTCGGTTAAAGGGGAAAAAGAACACAACACTCCACGTTTCGAGACCATACATGTAGACATCTCCCCCTGATGTCTGCATCTCCCTCTGATGACTACCGTCATGGGAGTTCGGATAACTTCCGCAAACAATGCTATCAACACGTTTCTCAAAAGTGGAATTTAGGCAATGACTTAGTGAGCAAGTCTGCCACACTGTCCTCAAATCGAATCTAGTTCACTTTGATCTTGAGGAGAGTTTGTTGTTGCTGATTATGCTTGGTGTTGTCGCTTTTGATGTAGCCTTGTTTCATTTGTTCAAAACAAGCAACATTATCCTAAATGCTCGTAGGCTCATCTGTGGTAGACTTCAAACCACAATTGTTCGAACATGCATAATTGTGGATTTAATCCATATACATTCACGAATCACTTCGTGAAGAGCAATAGTATCTACATTGTTCGAAGATATAACTACTACGGTCTGTTTTGTAGACCTCCAAGATATCGCGATCTTACCCATGGTGAACACTTAACCAGCTTGGGAATGACTTTTGTATGGGTCAGAGTGATACCTAACATCAGCAAAACCTTCCAAAACACATGTTGTTTTGGGATGGGGATAGAGAACGTAGGACAGTGTTGGAAGCGTTTCTAGTGTGTGATGGGTCCGAATCCATCATCTCTCTGTATGGATAGAACAAGCCCGTATCAATCGTACATCTCCAGTACCGAAAGATATCTATTACACTAATCCAATGGCGTCGCGTTGGCGCAAAGTTATATCTTACTAACAAGTTCATTGCAAATGAGATGTCCGGTATTGTGCATTGAGCTAAGTACAATAATGCGCTTATTGTACATAAGCATGTCACTTTTGCCTTTAACACGGCTTCTTCATCATCCTTTGGACGAAGAGGATCCTTTTCAAGATCAAGACTACGGACGATTATGAGGGTGCTTGAAGACTTGACCTTGTCAAAATGCCTGAGAATCTATCAACACGATGCTCAAGTTCCAGATCAAGACATAATCATGTTCTCCCAAAATCTTTCGTCTCAAACTCAGATTTCAAGTGTTCAGCGGTTTCCTTTAACTCTTTAAGGGCTTCCAATGAAGATCACGTCCAACATGAACCATGATAGAATCCAAAACTTGTTATGGAAATGTGCGGCCGTATCCTTTTCCAATCAAGTAGTCACTTTAGTGAGCATTTTAACCTCATTGTAAACGCGCTCTATGGTCTAGAGCCACTTGGCTTGGGTAAATGAAGTTCATCATGAACCTTCATGTATATTATGTGTTTAAGTCCCCATAGAGATACGTAGTGACCGCAGTTGTAAGTTGCATATTCAGTTTTTCAGAAACTACCAAACTAACAGGGTAGTGGAGTCCAATGACATCCATTACGAGAGAATATTTCTCTTCATAGTCGATTCTAGAGCATTTTTTGTGAGAAGCCTTGCGCCATAAGGTGAGATTACCATATCTTTTTATCATCACGCTTACTAACGAATATCCATTAGTCAATAGATTTTATGTTAGGAGGTGTTGTCATAACTGGCTCGAAAACCTTCCTCTTCGTTAGAGAATCTAACTTAACCTGAATCGCATCTTTCCATTAGGCCAATTTTATCTACGTTGGCATTCATTCATCAACGAAGTGTGGTTCGATATCATCGGACTCAACAAGCTCATGCACAATGAAATGCACGACTACATCATCAATTATGATGGAGTTTCTATCCCACGTCTCATGTACACTAGTGTAATTTTTAAAGAGCTCTATATTCTCAGGAATAGGTTATGACGTTGTTAATGTTAGAATCGGTGATCCTAATTAACGTTAAAGAGAGAGAGAGAGAGAGAGAGAGAGAGTGAGAGACACACAAGAGGCGGGAGACGAACTTCCACTTGAAAGCTTAATTAATGTGTTTGGGCCTTGCGGACCAAAGGGGATTGCAAGAGATGTTGTAATGGGATGTTGAGTAAGTGGGAAAGTGTCTCCTTTTATAGGGGAGGGAGGCTCCTTCCTTTAAATTTTCTTCAATGTGGGACAAAGAGTTCCCTTTCTAGTCTTCAAAGGCATGTTGTGAAGGTGACTTGGCAAAGCCGGGAAGGTTGCTTCCCGGCGAGATCTTGGCCGCTTCCGACCACCACGGGGTAGGTTGTATGTCGAGTTACGGCATGCATGTCGTGGTTGGGTCTCAGCATGGCTCGTGGGCCCGCTAAGAGAGGGTTACTTATGCTTGGTGATCACTACAAAAAAGAATTCATTTGGTTTCACCAGTTAGCGTCGGCATGAAAATGTCGTCGCCATTGATCTAAAATTCGCTATGGCAAATGTGGCGTCGCAAAGAGAAAAATTATTTTCCATGGCATGGCATCGCCGTCGCATAAATATGATCTCAATTAGGGGTCGTCAACGGGCCGGGCCGAGCCTTGCCATATTTTTAAATAATCGCGAGCCGGGCCGGGCTTTATTAAAAATCAAAGGATCCAAGCCCGTCCATATAAAGCGGGCCTTGCGGGCTTTTTCGGGCAGGGCCGGACTTGGCCTTGCGGGCTTTTATGGGCCGGGCCTTGCGGGCTTTATTTATAAATAAATATTTAAAGACACAAATTTTTTTTTTTTTAATCAAGCTTTGGAAATTCAATGGATAATGATCAAATACAACCAAAGATAATAGATCTATATAACTATATTGTACCAAAAAAATCTATATTTATATATAGATACTAATTTATTGATAAATAAATTTTTAAAGACACTAATTTTTTATAAACCTATATTTATATATCATACACTCCAAAGAGCAACCCCTATCAATTCAAAGAAAATGGAGAAACCGACCGTTGGATGGGTTTATTACAATAAATTATGAGTATGGTAAAAAATTTAGCCAATTTCACCATATTTTAGAATCCGATCGGATTGGTCAACCGTAGTCACTTATATGTTTTATTGTTTGACCGATGGCGTGGCAACCGCGAAACGTGCTTATTTTTTCACATCACGTTTGTATATATTCCATCGATGGATGTGCGTGGACATAAGATAAAAAAATTAATTTTAATTACAAACACATTGGTGTATACCAATTTTATTCCTTTAGTTGTATGACTTATACATTGCATTTAAATTGTTTAGGTTCATTCTAAAGCAACCATGAAGTAGAAAATGAATTCGGAGAAACCAACCGCTCGATGGAGAGATTGTAATGTTTTATGGTGATTGTAGAAAATCTAGCCAATTTCGTTATTGTTTCGAATTCGATCAACTAGGTCAAACGTAGTTACTCTTATAAACCTATATTTATATATCATACACTCCAAAGAGCAACCCCTATCAATTCAAAGAAAATGAAAAAACCGACCATTTGATGAGTTTATTACAATAAATTATGAGTGTGGTAAAAAATTTAGCCAATTTCACCATATTTTCGAATCCGATCGGATTGGTCAACCGTAGTCACTTATATGTTTTATTGGTTGACCGATGGCGTGGCAACCGCGAAACGTGCTTATTTTTTCACATCACGTTTGTATATATTCCATCGATGGATGTGCATGGACATAAGATAAAAAAATTAATTTTAATTACAAACACATTGGTGTATACCAATTTTATTCCTTTAGTTGTATGACTTATACATTGCATTTAAATTGTTTAGGTTCATTCTAAAGCAACCATGAAGTAGAAAATGAATTCGGAGAAACCAACCGCTCGATGGAGAGATTGTAATGTTTTATGGTGATTGTAGAAAATCTAGCCAATTTCGTTATTGTTTCGAATTCGATCAACTAGGTCAAACTTAGTTACTCTTATAAACCTATATTTATATATCATACACTCCAAAGAGCAACCCCTATCAATTCAAAGAAAATGAAAAAACCGACCGTTGGATGAGTTTATTACAATAAATTATGCGTGTGGTTAAAAATTTAGTCAATTTCACCATAGTTTTGAACCCGATCTAATTGGTCAACCGATTACCGATATGTAGAATATATATATATGCACATATTCTATATAGAATAATAGAAGTATAAGAACTTCCACACACACACACACACACACACACACACATATATATATATATATATATATATATCTCTATATATATTATTATATTATATATATAAACACACACATATATAAATATATATACATATATATAAACACACACACACACATATATATATATCTCTATATATATATTATATATATAAACAAACACACACACATATATATATATATATATATATATCTCTATATATATATCCTCTATATAAACACACACACACACACACACATATATATATATATATATATATATATCTCTATATATATATTATATATATAAACACACACACATATATAAATATATATATATATACATATATATAAACACACACACATATATACATATATATACATATATATAAACACACACACACACACACACATATATATATCTCTATATATATATTATATATATAAACACACACACATATATAAATATATATATACATATATATAAACACACACACATATATAAATATATATACATATATATAAACACACACACACACACACACATATATATATATATAAACACACACAAATATATATATCTATGTGTGTGTATATATATTTATAAACACACACACACATAACTACAAATATATATATATATATATAAAATATTTTACGGGCCGGGCCTAGCGGGCCTTTGGCGGGCCGGGGCTACGGGCCGGGCCGGGTTTTTGCGGGCTTTAGGCGGGCTTTTGCGGGTTTTTTGACGGGCCGGGCCAGGCTAAAAGCCCTCCGGGCCGGCGGGCCTCCATCGGCCCACTTGATCCGCGGGCTTTTTGATGAGGCCTAATCTCAATGGCTATGGTATATTCTTTCCGTCGCCAAATTTCTTTAATTTTAGCTACTGTAATACATGCCGTCGTGTATTTTCATTTTATACATTTTCTTTTGTTTTATTTTTTGACGTTTGGGTGGATATAGGTGCCAAAATTAAACATGTTGGCAAGTTTTTAGGTTTTTGGGTTCAGAAACTTTGTTCTTATTCCTGTTCCCTCCATCAGCTATTTCCCGCTCACTCCATCCAGTCCCGACAACGAAGTCGACCATAGCAATCTCTCAAACTCTCAAAATCTCATCCCTCTCTCTCCGACTCTCAGACTCACTCTCCCCCAATCTCCTCCGCGGATGATGGTCAACGGCATGGGCACAGTGGGCCGACGACACATCAATCTTCTCTCAATCTATCCTTGAATCTGATTCCGGTCCGACCCTCTCCTTGAACTGAATCTGGCCGGTAGTGACTTGTCCTCTCTCTCTCTCTCTATATATATATATATATATATATATATATATATATATCTAAAATCTCATATCTGTTTGAAAATCTGAAATCTGAAACCCAGTTCTTGGTTTCTCAATTTCCCATGTTATGTGTTTATTTCACTTTAATCAAAATTGAAATAGTGTATGCTGTGTTCTATACTTCTATGTAGAAATAGTGATGTTTGTCATGTTTTTGTTTTGATGGGGTTTAGCGGAAATGCTTTAGTATTGTTTATTATGTACTTGGAGAATCAATGTTCTTGGTTACTGAGGCACTGATGTATTGTTCTAGTAAAACCTTTCAACTCCGATTCCTGAAAATTGGAAGTCAGATTAGCTTGATTCATAGCTTTATTATGAGGGATTAGGCATAATTGGAATCTTGGACTTTGTAGTTGTGAAAATATGACTTTCAGTTTCTTGCTCGTAGAAAGCAATAGAGGTGGGAATAATTTGTGAGATTTTTGTACTTTTGCCAAAAACTTACTGTTTCCTTTCTACTGGAAATTTAGGATGAACAAGAAACAAATGAGGTTTATGCGCATATGAGTACACTTAATTAATAGGACAAGTTCAAATGAGGTTTATGCGCATTTGAATACACTAGTTGCTGTCAACTTATTTATGTCTTTTATCTCAGAAAACTACCTGGGTTTCAACATTCTACATGTGCATAGTACTTGGATTTGCACTTGGTTTTGTTTGCGTTGGCTTGGTAATTTTATATACCCAATTCCTTCATAATTTATACATATGATTTGTTGGAACAACAGTTATATACAAATGCATTTGACACTTAATTAATAGGACAAGTTCAAATGCTCAATCGGATTCATTGTGCCATGAACGCAAGCTGCTTAAATAGGATACACTCGGCTTCTCCTTTAGCATGAAGCTTTGAATTTGAGGTACAACTAATATTTTTTTTATTTTTTGTCAAATGCAAATGTATTTTCCAATCAAAATTTTTTCATGAAGAACTCTCTGTGAGTCTAGAGTTTCTCTTTTTCTAATTAGGGATATAATATTTGTTGAGTTTTACATGTTGTGGATGTACTGGTTTTTGTTGGGATCGACAATGGTTAGTAGTAAACTACAAAGGGAGGGCATAAACTCAAAGAGTTGAGCCAAAGCTTGCTTTGGTTGAGGTACAGCTGCAAAACGAGGCATTCTTAGAGAATTGGGAACCTGCTAAAAGCTCTTATCTTGGTGAGAACATCAATCTTCTTTTGTTCTTGAAATAAACTTTATTTTCCTTTTAGACACCAAAAACCAAACTATGGTTTCTGCAGCAGAAATTTATAACTAAGCTAGTGATGTTGTGAGTCACCCGTTTTCAATTCTAGTTTACTGATTATCACTTTGCCCCGTCATGTTTGTTGGGTTCTGTAGTTTAATGCTCATGTTTAAACGGATTTGTACTCTTTCTTGCTTTTCATGGAATCGATGGGAAAAGATTCAGAAATTGATGGGAAAAGATAAGGACATGAGGAATCAATTACACAACCAAATGAGTTTAGCACATTGTTTACTGCTAATAAACCTTTGCTGTTGTTCACACTTAATTTTCTGATACAGTCTTCATCTTATCTTAAAATATAAAGTATGTTTAGAGAGACTAGTTTAAGGTTGGCAGTTTTGTTTCCTTCAAGAAGAAACGAGTTTAAAATCTTTAGATTGCATAATTTAATATGCTTCTAGAGTTGTGGACCTTCATATGCAACAAATCTTGGACTTTCATACTAACCTTTTGATTTTTTAATTTATTCTTTTGGATTTCTCAAGCATGTATATAAGTTAGGCTCAGTAAAATAGGAATATAAAGAGCAAGTTAGTCTCCAATAATAAGTAATTGTAACGTTGTAACGGTTATGATCATGTTGTAATAGATAGCAAAGTTGTGGAGTTAAGCTGCTAATTTACCTGATTTGCTTCCATTAAATTATCCTTTGTCAACATTAGCTGCAGTTTAAAAAAAGGCTTAAAGACAGAATGCTCAGTCATGATTCCATTCGATTATGTTACAGGGACTCTTGTTTTGGCTCTAATTGGTGGTCATTTAAAAATTTGTTGTTTAAGTTCTCATGCCCACCGTTTTTTGATAGAATTCAAGAATCAATCTAGTTTTAGTGTAATTTCTCATCAAAATTTAATATTGTTTTTTGCTGTGCTACTTTGCTATTCTATCTATTTGATTTGCTTTGCTGGAGATTATATCTAGTACAATAGGATCATTGTAAACAGATATATCCCAGCTTTAGTTGGTAGTCATAAAATCTGAGCACTAATTTGTTCCCGAAATCTTTTTTTCAACAATTTAATGGGAAAGACTATCCTTTGCTTTTGTGAGACTGGTTTGATGGTTTTGATATTAGGGTATGTGTTTTGAATTGGGGTTTGAGGAGGTTGGAATGAAAAAGGTCTAAGCTTTTGATTTTTATTTTGAGTGTGTGACATTAATTGGTGAATAACAATGATAGTTATTGATGATTCACAATCTTTTGATCTCAGTTGTTTTTGATGAGTTGATTATGTGACATATTCCTCTAAGGGTTTATCTTTTGGATCCTTCCTGGGCACAGGACAATGAAGCTTAGAAGTAAAACAGGCCATATCAATACCATAAGACAGTAGGAACTAAATGCTTTCATAGAGTATATATGAATTGAAACTATAATGAAATGACTGAAAGCAATGAAACTAAGTAAAGGTTTTTTTGTTCTGTACCTTATTTCTTATGTGTGTAATTCTTGTTCATTGTTTATCAAGTTCTAAATTTGCAACTCTATATATGTTCATTGAATCTTGAATTGATGTAGGTATGTCCAGAACTACAAGGAAAAGGAAAAGTTGGAGCATAGGTTCTGAAGTGCATAGTTGGAAAAAGAGGATGAGAGGCAGAGCTTTCAGCAACATTTTTTGGGGATTTGCAGGTATGAAAAACTCATATGTAGTTTAAATTTCACTTTAAGTTTTTTTATGTGGATTGGTATGTAGTGTATACGCCGATATTGTTTGATCTGGTTGATAGTAAATTTGCCGACCTAGGATCTATGCTTTAATGAAGTAATTAATCACGCAAATGTACACTTCTCCAAATTTCACTCTAAATTTCATTCAAATGTACACTTCTCCACACTAGGATCTATTCTTTCATAAAGTAATTAATCAGAGGATATCAATATCAATTTGCCTAAACATTAGTATCTGTAAGTGTAGTCCCAAGTCTCATGCTCATCCTCCCTCTCTTCACTTGATTTATGTTTCTTTATCTGAATACTTTTCACTTATCTATGTATATAGAAAACGGACACATATCTTGAGAAAGATGGAGGAAGATCCCTGCAAATATTTTCTAGAAGTAGAGGAAGAAAAGTACCTTGTATTATCTTGTAAACTCTTGTATAAGAGCTTCATTGCTTTTGTAACATTCATGAGAAAAATCAAAATTTAACGTTCCCTTTTCAATATGTTTAATTTCTTTTTGTACAGCAAGCTTTTATCCAAAAAAAAAAAAAAAATTGCCAATGCATATTTGCATGCCAAATTTTTTTTAATTCATAAATAAAATTTTCCAACCGCAATTTTACCGTCACAAAGTTTTGGTAGCGGTCGGTGGCGCCGCCATAGATATTTGAGACAGCATTTTGCAGTAGCAAAATTCTTGGGATAGGAAGGGGCTGCCGTTGCTAATAAGCTTGCGACGGTGCATTTTCCGTCGCAAATACCAATGGCGACACCCTCAACAACATCGGCGCAATTGCCATTGCTTAGCCATCGCCATTGGTCTTTCGTGATGGCACATCGCCGTGGCAATTTGAATTTTTTTTTGAGGTATATATGTACAAGTCCCCGAAGTCCCCAAGTAATAGGAGCTTCTTGGTTGGGGAGTTATACACATAATATCATCAAGCATAAGTAACATCCGAGAGGCGCCTAGCCCCTACAAATCCTCGAACTTCGTAATCAAGAAGGGACTCTTTAACCTGTAAGACAAATATAGGAACATGAGCACGTAGGATGCTTGTTGTATTGGGCAACGTATGTGAGTTGCATTGATATGCATTGGCATATACGAATGTATGAGGTGCATTATACATGTTGATGTATACATGTTAATGGCGCCGAGTACGATCGATTATGACGAATAAACTCGAGAATGCATATGGTTGTGTGAACATATCACGAATAAGCATATGAATTGCATATGATGTGCGTGGTGCTCGCAAGAGAACGAACGAGGTCGAGTTGACGAGGTTACGCTCGGTGAAAGTTGCATGAATGCCATGAAGGCAAGCTTTTGTAATTCGTGAATAATGAATACGGGAACGCTTGTGTTTGTTTGGTTTTCGCTAGTATTAATGGGATGCGAAAAGAATTCAATTTATTGCAAACGACAAATGGTAGAAGAATTCAATATTCCATTAATGTGCACTATGTCGAGGAGACGTTAGTGTAAATCTCGGGATTGCCGGGAAGGCGCGAGTGGGAAGCTCGATGATGTCGGGAATGCGTGAGCGTTAGAGCTCTGGGTTACCTGGAAAGCGTGAGTAGGAAGCTCGGGGGTTGCCGGAAAGGCACGAGCGGGAAGCTCGATGATTACTGGGATGGCACGAGCGGGAAGCTCGATGGTTGTCGGGAAGGCATGAGCGTTAGAGATCGTGAGCGGGAAGCTCGGGGATGCCATGAATGCATGAGCGTGAAGTTTGGGGGTGCCGCGGAGGCGTGAGCGTTAGAACTCATGAGCTGGAAGCTCATTGTGCAGGGTAGGCGTGAGCGTTAGAGCTCGTGCGCGGGAAGCTCGGGGATGCCTTGAAGGCATGAGCGTGAAGCTTGGGGGTGCCGCGGAGGCCTGTGCATTAGAGCTCTTGAGCGGGAAGCTCAGGTGTGAGCCCCTGAAAATTTTAGTTAATTTCCGAAAGTAATTTCTTGCCAATAAGATTTTCCCAAGGTGATTTAAGTGAAGAAATGGATTTCGGAGATTGTTTTGGTGTCGAGACCACCTATTGGGCCTTATGATTTAAGTTTGGGCCGAGATTCTTTCATTTGGGCCTAGAATGTTACAGAAGTTTAGTGAGGCGACATTTGTCAAAGTTTCGAAGACTATAAATTGAGTTGTAACAAAGTTTTGGATTTTGGATTTTTACGAGATCGAGTTTTGGGCCTAGGACAAAGTTAAGAATTAACTTAGGAAGTTTCCGATGAAAAACGAATAAAAAAAAAGTTACGAGCCCAAAACCAAGAGCAATTAACTAGGAGAGTTTCGTAACTTGTCGCAAGGGCAAATTTGACATTTCTCGCACACGAGTATAAATAGAACAGTTAGGAATAGAAAACCTAAACTCTCACCTTTTTTCCCTCAGAACTCTCTCCCCCGACCACTCGCTCCCTCTCGTCTTCTTCCCTCTGCCACCACCAGAGACTCCAGCTCCGGCCCACTATCTCAACACACCACCTCCACCAATCGAACCAGGACCAAATTCTGACCTAAACCCAACAAGAATCACCGGCATGCACCACCTCCAGCTACCGCATGCAACCACCATAGTTTCCGCCACCATGCTTAGCAGAAAAGACTACTTCCAATCACTTTCTCCACTCACCGCCACCACCACTCCATCCAACACCCAAAACCGACCAAACTCGAGTCTCACCCTTCGACATGCATCGCCCATAGCCACCATACACGATCACCACAGTTGCACACCACTGCTCCTCCAATTTCTTCAATTTTCTGCGATTTCCTCGCCCTTCCGCCACCGTCATTCTACTCAGCCAACAAAGCGGAGAAAAATCCAAAAACCCCTCTGCCTGACGACGCCGTTTGAGCATGATCGGAGCTCTCGGCTCTGCATGTTTTCGTTTTGTGGCCTCCAATCCAAATCGAGTGAAACCACCTTCAAGAATAGAATCAGCGCCTTGTCAAACACCAAAACCCTAGGGCCCCGACCTCTAACTCCGACCAGAGCCACTCCTCTGTCGCACGCTCCACCGCAGGCACGAGAGAAATTTCTAGCTCCGCCGCTCACGGCTGTTGGAGTTTCAGACCGCCTCTATTAGGTAATCTTCATATTTCCCTTTGATTGGAGCTTTCGGTTTGACGTGAAATGATTGGAGCTTCTGGTTTGACGTGAAATGATATCCCTAACTCTGTCATTTAATTGGGATTGTGTGAGGTTTTGTGGAATTTGCGTTTTGAAAGAATTTGGAGAAGAAGGAATGGTTGGGTCAGTCTCGATTTGATTTTGGAAATTGGTAAGGATATACTGCAGTTCCTGTTTTAGATACAATGGTTAGTGATGGGCTGATTGTTAAGCCTATACTATCTGCTAGGGATTCGAAAGGTTAGTGAGGATGGATCATGACTATGTTGGATCGAGTCACTGTTTGGAAAAGAAGAATGGTAAGGGACTATATTTTGGAATCTGTTTGGTTGTGTATTGTTTGTACTGATCAAAGTTAGGGTTTTATTGAGTATACATGATATAAATTTGGTTATGGTATTTGAATGATCGGTTATGTTGGAAATGTCATGTTATAAGGTGAATGACTAAATCAGTGAGCTCTTTAAAGAAGTTGTAAGTTGCAAGTTAAATTGTTGTTGTGAAAGAAAATGTTGAGCATGAGTAACTATCAATGTTGAGTGGAAATGGGTAATGAAAATGGTGGATTTTATTTGTTTGAGCCAAATTAGGATATTGGATTAATGTTGATGAAATAAGGTTAAAAATTGGAGTATTCTAGTGTCGCCATATCCCGAAGTTATCGTAAGAATGTGATCATTCGGGAATGGTAATTACTATTTATTTGCTATTATTTAATGATTAAGTAAAAAGGGTCAAACCGGTTGACTTGGAATACATTAAGAAAATAAGTATAATCACCATATCCCGAAAGGAGTTTGAAAGGCGAAATCATTCGAGAATGGTAATTATTATTTAATTGCTTAAGGTTTAAAAGCTAAATAAAATTAGGTCAAACCGGTTGACCGAAATTTTAATATGGAAAAAAGTGTGGTCACCACCTCTCGAATGAGCTTACTACATTAAGTGAATTGTTTTGGAATGGTTACCATTAAATATCGATTCAAAATAAATTGGTGACTCATAAAGAAATTGAGCAAGTGAGTTATGAATTGAGTACTTATTGGATTTAGTTTTTGTTAAAGGACTCAAGCATGTGCATTTGGATTTGGGCAAATGATCGAAAGTCGGGATCAAACCCTAATGTGGACGAGCACTCCATATCCAGGTAGGGTGAGCTGTCCCTTCCTTGTTAGAGGCTTTTCTATAAGTGGAATGCTCTAGTATAATATTATGTTGCCTGCAAGTAAGTTTTTGGTTGTTCATTAGTCGATGCCTCGTGATACCTGTGTTTTCATAACTGATAATTGTTGATTGTGAAAACCTAGGCTAGACTTACATGTTGAGATACTGTACGTACCCCTTGTATGTTTGTACTTGTGACTAGAAAGTGAATGGGACCTAGATGCATATATTCCTAGGGATCCCACGGTGTAGATAACCGTGAACCTCTTAAGGGGGCTGTGCTCCTATGTTTGTCGAGGAAGGGTGAGTACCAACAGTGAACCAGTCATAAGAACCAGTCTCAAGGCCAGGAAATGGACATTTTTACTACTTGTAGTCACAAGGACTACAGAGTAGTTGGCCGGTTCTAGAAGGATGATGAATCGGGTCGGTCACCGATTTGTTTTAGTTTAGCCGGCAGGTAAGTATCTAACAACTTCAAGTTATGTGAAGCATGCTGCATTTGTTTTATAAAAGAAAACAAATGTTTGTGGTTGCTTCTTTTTAAAGTATTTTCGATAAACATGCACAATATTATGTAGTAAATATTTCAAGTAAGCTATCTTTCAAACCTAGTTTGGTTAGGTCGGCCTTTACTGGGCATGCGAGGACGAAAGCTCACCCCTACTATAGTGTGCAGTTTTCGAGCATGTGGTCGGGGAGCGTACAAAGGAGGCACATGGCCCGGCTTGGCGCATTCTTCTTTGACTTATTTAAAATAAGGTTTTGGTCCTTTATCGGATTTTGAAGTAACTTATGTATTTACTTTTTATTTATTTCCTACTCGTTTACCAAAACTTCGAGAGGCCCGTAACCCTGGGGCGTGTCTCTCGCACTTGTAGTTACTTAGTGATTTGTTTTCCAAATTGGGCTCCGATTGTAAGCCCAAAACTCATAGCCCATTTCAAATTCCGCTTTTGAAAATTTGTTGTTCAGTTGCTAGAATGATTTGTCCAAGAAAGTGTTTTATAAACCAACAATCTAAACCCAAAAGGCCTTGCGATTTCTGGTTGATGAGTTAACGGGATTTCATTCGTGACATGTCGGTTTCTCATTGGCTCCGGGTCGCGGAGCTGTGGGACTCCTCTCTCGGGTCACCACATTGGGAATGCCGTGAAGGCATAAGCATGAAGCTCGGGGCTGCCGCAGAGGCGTGAGCGTTAGTGCTCATGAGTGGGAAGCTCGGGGGTGCTGGGTAGGCAAGAGCGCGAAAACTCGAGGATGTCGCGGAGGCGTTAGCATTAGAGCTCGTGAGCGGGAAGCTCGGGGATGCCGTGAAGGAATGAGCAGGAAGCTTGATAAGTGGTTAAAAATACAGTCATATCTTCATAATTGCTTAACTATTGAGTATTTTATTGGCCTAATTTAATCTAACTATATCATATTCTTGCTTTATTAGGTCTGGGACTTGGATGATGGAATTGGACAATTAAAGGCCTAAAGGAGTTGCTGTGCTTGGACTTGGATGTGGACAAGTTGACTTTATTGGTTAAGTGCTTTGTATAATTATCTTTAAGGAGGAGATAAGTGTTCCCACGTGCCCAGCTCTCCATTCTTTCTTCTACATATTGGAAGGCACCTTCCCTTGCCTTGCCGCAGCCCAAGCTCACCAAATACCCAGAATCAATAACCCTTAATTAAGGGGGAGTGAAGGAAATTGAATAAGTATGAAGAGCCCAATCTCCGTGAAACAAGAGAACCAAGATCGACATCATATCAAGATGGAAGGAGATCTCCCAATTAAACCAGATTCTGAGAAGAAGTGGAAAGCAATTAAACTTCATCAAATGGCTCCTAGTATTTTGGGGATTGGATTCTTCTTCAGATTTTCTTGGGGGCAAAAGTGAAAGGTTATAAAGAGAGGTTGGAGCAGATTTCTCTTCTCTCTTCTTCTCCTTCAACCTCAGTTCATCTTCTGCGTTGTACTCTTCCAAACTTATGGATCTTTTTGCTTTCATTTTTCTTATGGAGAACTAATTTCCTAGCTAAGGCTAGGGGAGAAACTTTGGATTTCCTATGTAGTTTTTATTAATTCGATTCGACAAGAACTTCAATGCAAATTCAGTTTTTGGATGTTCAAATTTAATTTCTGCATTTACTTTTTGATTGATTGATGGGTATTTGATAATCTATTTCATAGGATCAGCCATGTTTTTCCTATTGTGTAGTAAAAATATCCATGCTTTTGAGACTAAGTAGAGTTGCAGAGTGATAAACAATTTCGTTGGAATTGTTTCTTGATAGGTTGTTGCCATAGGTACAGTTTATACTTGAACTATTCTTACAGAAATTGATTGGGCCTTGTGTATTTGAACTAGCTTAAATTGAAATCATCCTTAGTGTCAGTTTTCTTGAATAAGTTTCAAGGGAGAGAGTTGAATTAATATGATTGCATAGGTGATTTAAAGTGGAACCCCGAAACCTTAGTGTATGTCCTTATTGGATTTTCTCCTCAACTAAACTCATTCAAATTGTTTTCTTTTCAGTTTATTCATCATTCTGTGTTTTTCTCACTGTTCTCGGCGGAAACGACACTCGTACTTCTGAGTTTATACTACTACACGATTCCTGCACTTGGGATTAGCAAGCAATTTTTGGCGCCGTTGCAGGGGAGCGTTTGACGAAGCACACAGAATATTTCTACAATTGGTACATTCGTTCCATTTTCTTTTTAATTTTGTTAGTGTTAGTTAGTTTTGTTTGTTTTCATTCTTATGCGTTATAGAGATCAGTTAGGTAGATTTGCTAAAAAGCCTGAGTGTGAAACTTTGTTTGGCAATTTGTTTGAGTCTTCGAGTTCGTCTGCATCATCTGTAAACATGGTAGACGATGACAATAATAATGTAAACAATGACCAAAACAATGTTTTGAATAATGTGCTCAACAATAATCTGCTTCCCCCACCTCCTCCACCTAGGACTTTGCAGACTTACTTGCATCCTGCACGTAATGCTCAGCCTTCTTGCATCATGTTACCACCTAACATGCCCAACATTGATTTTAGACCTGGCATTGTTCAACTCCTTCCTGCATTTCATGGTTTGGAAAATGAAAATCCATATGTGCATGTTAGGGCATTCGAGGAAGCAGTCACTGCATTTTATGATCAAGCTGCAGCCATTGATTTTGTCAAACTAAAATTCTTTCCATTTTCTTTGCGGGACAAGGCAAAAGCTTGGTTGTATTCTTTAGGGGCTAGATCTATAGGTTCTTGGGCTGAAATGACTGAAGCATTTTTCAATGAGTATTTTCCTAATCATAAGACAATGGCCTTAAAGAGAAAGACTGCTAATTTTGCTCAAAATGAAAATGAGTCATTGTATCAAACTTGGAAAAGATTTAAGGAACTCTTGAGCTTATGCCCACATCATGGTTTTGAAACTTGGCGGCTGGCCAGTTGTTTTTATGAGGGACTTCTCCCTCGTGACCGTCAGTTTATTGAGTCTATGTGCAATGGAAATTTCCTGAAAAAAGATCCTGATGAAGCCATAGAGTTTTTAGATGAGATTGCTAAGAAGGCTCACCAATGGAGTGACTCTTCTACTTTTGAGAGCACAGATCGCTCCAAGCCCTCCACACCTTCTGTGAGTAAGGGAATTTTTCAATTAAAAGAAGAAGACCACTGGAAGATGAAATATGAGACCTTACTTGCTGGTTTGAATAAATCTCACACGCCTCAAACGGTTAATTGTAATCAAGTTTGTGATTATTGTTATGAGATTGGTCATTTTGGTCAAAATTGTCCTTCTTTGCAGGTGATGAATGAGCCACAAGTCGCTGCATTGGGAAATTTTCAGCGACAATATTCGCCTTATTCGGAGACTTACAACCCAGCAACAAAGAATCATCCCAACTTTCGTTGGAGGAATGAGTCTCACCCCCAGGTAAGTGTCCCTAACCCTCAATTTTCAGCACCTAATACATTTAATTCTAAGCCATCTCTGGGAGACACTCTTCAGACATTCATGCAAGAGCAGCAAAAACAAAGTCAAAGGTATGATGCAATGTTCACTAAATATGATTCTATGTTTGGTCAGATAGTTGAACAGAATAAGGAAATTAAGAATCAGATTTCTAAATTAACCAATTCTCTTGCTTTTAATGAAAAAGGGAGGTTTCCTTCTAATACTGAGCCAAATCCCAAACGTGTCAATTCGGTTGAAATAGTTGAGCATGCTGATTCAATCACTCTTAGGAATGGAAGAACAATTGAAAATGCACCTCCTGTTAAAGAGGTAGAGAAACCTAAGAGTAAAAATGAATTTGATGAGTCTAAAGAGAATGAAATTGTTGAAAATCATTCTGTTCCTGCACCATTTCCCAAAGCTTTACTTCCTTTAAAGAAAGTGAATCAGAATTCTGAAATTTTTGATCTTTTTAGGCAAGTAAAAATAAACATTCCCTTGTTAGATGCAATTAAGCAAGTGCCATCTTATGCAAAATTTTTGAAAGACTTGTGCACTGTGAAAAGGAAGCATAATGTGAAGAAAACTGCATTTTTAGCTGCTCATGTTAGTTCAGTACTTCAAAGTAAAATTCCTCCAAAATACAAAGATCCCGGTAGTCCTACTCTTTCCTGTGTCATTGGAGAACATTTTATTGATCGTGCTTTACTTGATTTGGGTGCTAGTGTAAACTTACTTCCTTATTCATTGTACCTGCAGCTAGGTCTCGGTGAGCTTAAGCCTACAAAGCTTAAATTGCAGCTGGCTGATCGTTCTGTAAAAATTCCAAGGGGAATGATTGAGGATGTGTTGGTCCAAGTGGACAAATTTTATTATCCTGTTGATTTCTTTGTTTTGGATACGGAACCTGTTTTACACTCTGAGAATCAGATTCCTGTTATTTTAGGACGTCCATTCTTAGCTACATGTGATGCTAACATTAGTTGCAGGAGTGGAGTGATGAAATTGAGTTTTGGGAATATGACAATGGAAGTTAATATTTTTAATGTGTTTAGGCAGCCATATGGAGATGAGGAATGTGAATTTGTTGATTTTATTGGAACTCTAATGCATGAACAATTTGTGAAGAGCAGCGTTGTAGATGTGTTAGAAAATTTTCTCATGAATTCACATGATTCTAATGCTGCTGAAATTGCTGAAATAAGTTCATATTTTGATTCTTTTCAGGTCCAAGGAGTGAATGGATGGACACCTAAATTTGAGAAGCTTCCACCGCGAGTTGAGAGCAAACCATCAAGTGTACAGGTGCCAAAACTGGAGCTGAAACCTTTGCCAACGGGCTTAAAACATGCATTCTTGGGTCCAAACGACACTTTTCCTGTGGTAATATCCTCTTTACTTACTATTGAACAAGAAGGTATGTTGTTAAATGTCTTGAAGGCCCATAAAGCTGCTATAGGTTGGTCTATTGCTGATATTAAGGGAATTAGCCCTCTTGTTTGCACACATAAGATTTTTTTAGAAGAGGATGCTAAACCATCTAGGGAGCCACAATGTAGACTAAACCCAAACATGAAAGAAGTTGTTAAAACTGAGGTCTTGAAATTGTGGGATGCGGGTATTATTTATCCAATTTCTGACAGTAAATGGGTTAGTCCTACACAGGTTGTACCTAAGAAATCTGGAATAACAGTGATCAAGAATGATAAAAATGAATTGGTTCCTACTAGGGTTGTTTCTAGTTGGCGCATGTGCATAGACTATAGGAAACTTAATTCCACAACTAGGAAAGATCATTTTCCCTTACCTTTCATTGATCAAATTTTAGAAAGGGTTGCAGGCCATGAGTTTTATTGTTTTCTAGATGGTTACTCAGGTTATTATCAAATTGAAATTGCCATTGAAGATCAAGAAAAAACCACTTTTACATGTCCATTTGGTACGTTTGCTTTTCGTAGAATGCCATTTGGTTTGTGTAATGCCCCTGCCACATTTCAAAGATGCATGATTAGTATTTTCAGCGATATGGTAGTAGCAATTTCTTGAAGTTTTCATGGATGACATATCTGTTTTTGGTGATTCATTTGATGAATGTTTGTCTAATCTAGAAAGAGTGTTGATAAGATGTGAAGAGAAAAATCTTGTTCTGAACTGGGAAAAGTGTAATTTCATGGTCCCTTCCGGAATTGTTCTTGGTCACATTGTTTCTTCTAAGGGAATTGAAGTAGACAAGTCTAAGATTGAACTGATTGCTAAATTACCTGTTCCAAAGAGCATAAAAGATGTTAGATCCTTTTTAGGACATGCTGGTTTTTATAGGAGATTTATAAAGGATTTCAGTGCCATATCTAGACCTTTGTGTAATCTCTTGTCTAAAGACACTCCATTTGTTTGGACTGATGCTTGTCAGGTTGCTTTTGAAAGATTAATTGGATTGCTCACTTCTGCTCCTATTATGTAATCACCTGATTGGAATTTGCCTTTTGAAATTATGTGTGATGCTAGTGACTTTGCAATAGAGGCTGTTTTGGGGCAAAGAAAAGATAAGAAACCATATGTCATTTACTATGCGAGTAGAACTTTGAATAGTGCTCAAATGAATTACTCGACAACTGAAAAAGAGCTCCTTGCAGTAGTATTTGCATTAGATAAATTTCGTGCTTACCTTGTTGGATCGCCTATTGTTGTTTTTACTGACCATGCAGCTCTAAAATACCTTCTCACCAAGAAGGATGCTAAGGCTCGACTTATTAGGTGGATCCTCCTACTCCAAGAGTTTGATATCACTATCAAAGACAAAAAAGGAGTAGAGAATGTGGTGGCAGACCATTTATCCATATTGGTTTTTGATGAAAATCCTGACTTGCAGCCTATTAATGATTCTTTTCCTGATGAGAAACTTTTTGTTATTTCGGAATTACCTTGGTTTGCTAACATTGTTAATTATCTTGTCACAGGTAAAATCCCTCCAGATTGGAATGCACAAGATAGGAAAAAGTTCCTGGTGGAGGTACGCAGTTTCTTTTGGGATGACCCTTATTTATTTAAATATTGTGCAGACCAAATTTATAGGAGATGTGTACCTGAGAATGAAATGCATGATGTGATTTCCTTTTGCCATAATGAAGCATGTGGTGGCCACTTTTCTGTTAAAAAAACAACTGCTAAAATTTTGCAATGTGGATTTTATTGGCCAACTCTGTTTAAGGACACCAATGCATATTGTCGAACATGTGAGCGTTGTCAAAAGTTAGGAGCCATAACTCGTAGAAATATGATGCCTTTGAATCCCATTTTAGTCATTGAAATATTTGATTGTTGGGGCATTGATTTTATGGGTCCGTTTCCCTCATCTTTTGGATATCTGTATATCTTGGTAGGCATTGATTATGTATCTAAATGGATTGAGGCTGTTCCTTGTAGGAAAAATGACCATAAAACTGTTTTGAAATTTTTGAAAGAAAATATTTTCTCTCGACATGGAACACCTAGGGCTATTATTAGTGATGGGGGTAAGCATTTTTGCAATAAGCCTCTCGAGGCCTTGATGAAGAAATATGGAGTTACTCATAAAGTGGCCACCCCTTATCACCCACAAACAAGTGGCCAGGTTGAACTTGCCAATAGGGAAATAAAACAAATTTTGGAAAAAACAGTGAACCCAAACCGCAAGGATTGGTCTTTACGACTAATTGATGCACTTTGGGCTTACCGTACAGCTTATAAAACCCCAATTGGTATGTCCCCCTATAGATTAATCTATGGAAAAGCTTGTCACTTACCTGTAGAATTGGAACACAGAGCCTATTGGGCGATCAAGACATTTAATTTTGGTCTGAATGATGCCAGTTCTCTTAGGAAACTTCAGCTGAATGAATTGGAAGAAATTCGGAATGAAGCATATGAAAATTCTAGGATTTACAAGGAACGAATGAAAGTTTTCCATGATAAGAAAATTTTGAGAAAAACTTTTGAACCTGGTCAAAAAGTTCTTTTGTATAATTCTAGATTGCATTTGTTTCCTGGTAAGCTTCGCTCTAGATGGACAGGTCCGTTCGTGGTTAAACGAGTTTTTCCATTTGGTGCTATTGAAATTGAGGACCCAAAGAATGGTAATGTGTTTAAAGTCAATGGGCAGCGTTTGAAACCATTTTTGGAGAGTATTGTTCTAGAGGATGAAACCATCTCTCTAGATAATCCTATCTATGCAGACTGACTTGTTGGACTCTCAGTCCGTCTGTTGTAAATGTAACATTGTTTTCAGTTCTGTTTATTTTTCTTTTCTTGTCCGGTCACTAACAAGTTGCAGAGTCTTGCTTGGGAACATCTCTTCTTTCAGGTGCACTCTTTCCTACTCACTCTTTACTTTTATTAACTTGTCTGTTATCTCTTGCTATTGATTATCACATTGAGGACAATGTTTATTTGAAGTTGGGGGGAGCAGCAACTTGTCAGTTGTGTCTTGGTTTATTTTGATTACTATTTATTTCAATTTTGGTACTGTTCACCGTCGTCACTGTTCACATAGTGTCCAAAAAAAAAAAATTTCGTAATTCCTTTGAGGTTGCTTACTTCCCAATACGATGATGAGACATTAGTGATACTTCCTGTATGGCATGGAGAAATACTTGAGATTTTGGTGGTTAATTTGAGATATGAGCGTTAGCTTTGCATGTTGTCCTTTTGCGAGATAATCTTCATGACATTTGGGGTTGTTTCAGCCATGTTAGTAGTGTTCAAGGTTTTGGAATTTACATGGACTGGAAAGTCATAAAATAAGTGGAGACTTATAACCCAAAGTGAGATTTGAGCTATTCTTTTATTGTTGAGGGTTATATATGAAATCTTATTTTCTTTCTGTGCTAAATACATTTTCGATGATCTCATTATTCTTCTATTTTGATCAATCACCGAGAATTCATTGCCTTGGATTATTACACTAGAACTTCCTTTAATGTCTCTCGAAGCGTAAAAGTTGACCACATGATGACTGGGAAGGGATTAAGGCACTTAGGATTACCTCTATTGCCATATATGCCTGTGTCCTATACAATCATCCCCTAGATAACCATTTTGAGCCTTAAAATAAGCCTTTTTCATTCTTAACCATACTCCCCTACCATGCTCCAATATTGGAGTTAAGCCTCATATATATACCAATCCCCTTATTTTCTGAGAAATTATTAGAGATGGTTTGTATTCATAGAAATGTTCTCCTTTGATTATTACTGTACTATTGGTGGAGAGATGGTTAGGAAAGTTAAAAAAAGAAAAGAAAAAAGAATGAATGAGGGAAGGGTGAAATTTTGTGCTTTTGGAATCTGCAAATATGTGCTCGCAGTCTTACTATATGTATGCAGATTTAATGAATGAAGGGAGTGAAAAAAAAAAAAAAAGTGCAGCAGAAGTTAAAAAAAAAAAAAAAGCTGCTAGTAAAAAAATATATATTCGAAACAGAAAGAGAAGATGAGTAAGCACGGTTCGTTGCAGATTATTTAGATGCAGACTCATAGAAAGCAAGATTGTCTAGTGTATAATTTGAAGGCCTCTAATATTTTCTCAGGAATTCTTTGAATATCCTATCCGTTCTTTGTTTAGCCATGTCCCTAGCCCCATTACAACCCTATATAAGACCTCTATGATCTTGGGTGTTGTGTGGTACAATTGTGGAGAATAGATAGAGAGGGAACTATGGGGTGTAGTCCGATATTCTCAATGGTGATTGGTATCTTTTCATGAGATCTATTTTATTTTACCAGAAAAAGCTATTTTTCATGACTATATGTGAGACTCTTTGCATCCATGTACATCAATTGTTCTCACATATGCATTGAGAGAAACACCTAACCAACTTCTAAGCGATTTTATTCTGAGTGATATATCCTATGTGAAGAGTTGAAGTTGAGGCTTGCTTATGATGATTTGGTTTGTGTCGAAATTGAGATCTGGAATGGTACTGATTGTGGTTGGGCAATTTTGGGTGTTTATGAGTTGAGTCTGGCACTTGGACAACGTGTGGAGCTCTTGCTCAGTTTTCTTTTAGCTCTCTGAAATTATGATATTGGATGATTCGATTCTGTGTTGACATATTTTTGTTTGGTATCTCTGAGTTTAATGATGGGAAGTAGTAATCTCCTGGAATTGATGTTTGTGGGTATCATCCCTGGAAAACCCTCAAGAGACTATAACTCGTCTGCTAAGGAATTCTTAGTGGAGTTAAAGGCTTGCTGCATATGCTAAATGCAATCGTGATCCCTACGAAAGTGGCTTAGATAGTTTGGTTTTTAGTATTCTTTGAGTTGGAGAGTCGTCTTGAGTCGCTGTCAATTGCTAGAGACTAGCAATAAGCTAGTTGGGGGGGGTGTGATAAGTGGTTAAAAATACAGTCATATCTTCATAATTGCTTAACTATTGAGTATTTTATTGGCCTAATTTAATCTAACTATATCATATTCTTGCTTTATTAGGTCTGGGACTTGGATGATGGAATTGGACAATTAAAGGCCTAAAGGAGTTGCTGTGCTTGGACTTGGATGTGGACAAGTTGACTTTATTGGTTAAGTGCTTTGTATAATTATCTTTAAGGAGGAGATAAGTGTTCCCACGTGCCCAGCTCTCCATTCTTTCTTCTACATATTGGAAGGCACCTTCCCTTGCCTTGCCGCAGCCCAAGCTCACCAAATACCCAGAATCAATAACCCTTAATTAAGGGGGAGTGAAGGAAATTGAATAAGTATGAAGAGCCCAATCTCCGTGAAACAAGAGAACCAAGATCGACATCATATCAAGATGGAAGGAGATCTCCCAATTAAACCAGATTCTGAGAAGAAGTGGACAGCAATTAAACTTCATCAAATGGCTCCTAGTATTTTGGGGATTGGATTCTTCTTCAGATTTTCTTGGGGGCAAAAGTGAAAGGTTATAAAGAGAGGTTGGAGCAGATTTCTCTTCTCTCTTCTTCTCCTTCAACCTCAGTTCATCTTCTGCGTTGTACTTGTTAATGTCTAAAAGTCTAGCGGTAGCTGGACCTTAGTTAACGCTGATCCGGTGGGCGGATCGATACTTGTGTTGTTATTGTAGTTCCCGTTACCTGTCAAGTAAAATACAATGGGCGTCAGAGGGAGACCGCGCTGGGCGGTCTTCAACTCTCCGATGCCTAAGTTAGTCAATGTATTTATGTTGACAAAGTAACAGTAGGTAAGTATTGAATGCGTAATTAATGAGGAGAGAGGAGAGAACCTTTTATAGGTGAGGAAGAGACTGATCTTGTCTTTGTTTTCGATGTGGGACTGATATGCTTCGGTTCTCAGTTTCAGAAGCTTCTGACGCTATCTTGGCGTGGCGCGTGGCGGCGCGTCGCCGGCTATCTGGGGATGGTCCAACGCTGAGGTTGTAGCCCGCCTGGCGGTGCGTCTACATGTCATTCCTTTAGTTGGAATTAGTACCTTTGGCGGTACAATGAGCATGGCTCATTATAGCTAATTATGCTTGTAAATGTACATGTATGTACAAGTCCCCCAAGTCCCCAGTCAAGGAGGGCAATCTTGGTTGGGGAGTTGTTCGGCGGTTTGAAGCGTTTTCTTCCGCTAGACTTGCAAGAGCATAATTAGCGTCAGTGCGTTGTCAACCGTTGGTTTTACTGATCAAACGCTTTATACCCTTTCGGGTGGGCCCCTGCTGGGCCCTCCAGGGAGTCCCCCACTCCCCGGCGAAGATAGACCTCCGGATGGTCGGTAATTTGTTTGATGAGGGGGAGCTGCACGGAGCAGAGGGTGTTGGGTAGCGAGCCCAATGTTTAGCACCCAAATGACGGGGGTCAACGTGCCTGATCAGGGCCGTCGTAGACTGTTTGACTAGTCCCCGTGTCCCGTAGGGACGGTCTGACGGTAACGCCGCGTGGCGGTCGTTGTCAGTGAGGCGTAGCCTCGGGATTTTCCGTTGGCGGATATCCCCCGCTAGATGCAGCAGGAAGCAGCGTCCGATAGACGTGCTTGGCGGTATTTTTGCAAGATGAAAAGAAAGGTTCCGCCAGCGGTGTGTAGCGAAAGACACCCCGCCTGCAGGGTAGCAAGGAGAAAGTCCTGCTGGCGGGATTTTGCTGGCGGAGACTTCGTTTCTTGGAAAATGACAAGGGAGAAGTTCCGCTGGCGGGGTTTGCTCAGCGGAGACTTCGTCTCTTGGAAAAAATGACAAGGGAGAAGTTCCGCTGGCGGGGTTTGCTCAGCGGAGACTCCGTCTCTTGGGAAAAATGACAAGGGAGAAGTTCCGCTGGAGGGGTTTGCTCAGTGGAGACTTCGTCTCTTGGAAAAATGACAAGGGAGAAGTTCCGCTGGCGGGGTTTGCTCAGCGGAGACTCCGTCTCTTGGGAAAAATGACAAGGGAGAAGTTCCGCTGGCGGGGTTTGCTCAGCGGAGACTTCGTCTCTTGGGAAATGACAAGGGAGAAGTTCCGCTGGCTGGGTTTGCTCAGCGGAGACTTCGCCTCTTGGGAAATGACAAGGGAGAAGTTCCGCTGGCTGGGTTTGCTCAGCGGAGACTTCGCCCCGCCAGCGGATACTTCGTCTCTTGGAGAAGGACAAGGGAGAAGTTCCGCTGGCTGGGTTTGCTCAGCGGAGACTTCGCCCCGCCAGCGGATACTTCGTCTCTTGGAGAAGGACAAGGGAGAAGTTCCGCTGGCGGGGTTTCCGAAGTTGCCCCTTCGGTGGTTAATACGTGTCGCGCCCATAGCGGGTTAGCGTGCGTAGGTTTGTCTGCTAAGCCTGTCCGTCTTCTAGCCTTTAATGACAGTAACTGTGGGTTTCGTAACCGAGATGACGCCTCGGGCAATCCGGAGAGTGAGTGGAGACGTACGACACGTGTACGGCTAACAAGGGATGTCGGTATGGAGCGGACGGCTGAGGACGCGTTGGGGCCGATATAAAAAGGGGGGAAACTCTGGGGGATTCGACACTTTGTGAAAATTTTGAAAGCTTAGCCACCGTTTGTCCGAAACCTGAGAAGGAGCCTACCGAAGTTTGGGTATACCACTCCCAGAGAGACGTCGGTCGTAACTGTGCACCACCGTGTCGGAGATTGCACCACTGAGGTTGGTATTCGGATCTCTGTCTTCTGCTATTTGTTTCTGCTAGTTTCTGGGTTTTGTTGTGTTTGCTTTTCTGGGTGTGTTCTGAGGTGTGAGATGGGGTTTTTTGTGGGGGGTTGAATGATGGTTGGCCAATGCGTTTAGTGGTTTAGGATTTGGATAGTCGAGTCTGGGTTGAGTGTGTTTGTTTACACTTTGGAGTTTTCTGGGTTTTGTTCTTGATTATTTTGGCTATATCTGATGCGAGAATAGGCTAGATCTATGTTTGTGCTAACTGATGTGGGTTTTAGGGTTTTGGGATGGCTAGCGTTATAGAGATTTCGAGCAGTGAGGATTCCGGGTCTGACGTGTCGCTCAGCGCGGCGGATGGGGTTTTTATTGATTCGTTGCGTCCGTCTGCCCCTGCAGGAACCTCACTGCCAGAAGTGCTAGACGTCGAGCCGCTACAGACCATCCCCTGGGAAGTAGTTATGGGTCGGGGTTCCCGTCCGGAGAGTTCTAAGGCGGGCGAGGCCGCTGCCGCCCGTCGCGCCTGGCGAGTAACAGTGCTGCCAGCGGCTCCGCTGGGGAGGGAGAAACAGCGGAGCAGAATGTTGAGTCAGCGTGGTTCTTCCCGGATGGGACAGCCGTTGACGAGGCGGGAGGGGGGATGAGAGGTGCTGCTGTCGCTCGACTGAAGCAGGCGTTCCGGTTGCCGGGGTCGGTGAAGCTGCGCCCACCGACGGCTGATGAGAAGGCGTCGATTCTCCCGACGGGGTGTGCGGCCGTGCACGAGGCCATATTCCGCCAAGGGGTGACACTTCCGCTGGTGCCCAATCTCCAAATCCTTGTTTGCGAGTTTGGCCTTGCCTTCGGTCAGATCTGTCCAAACATGTGGCGGTTGATGTTGGCGATGAACTCCTTGTGGCGCTTGTCGGGGTGCGAGGGGCCTACCGTGGCGGAAGTGCTTCATTTCTACGAGTTAGTATATGTGAAGCGCCAAGGCTGCCACGGGCAAGTAAACTTGAGTCGCCTGCAGGGAGCGCCCAAGCTGATCGAGAATCTGAGGGACTCCATGTCCTATTGGCGGGGGACCTTTTGCGTCGCTACCGACGGTTGGGAGTACCACGCTAGGTCCAACGAAGAAGGGCCGTCATTTAGGATTAAGTCAGAGTTCCAACCTATTCGAGGTTGGTGGCCGGTGTCCGCTGAAAATGTTTGGCGTGCTTACATGCTTGAACTTGTATTCTTACTAACGACGCGTTTTTTTTGTGCAGCGGGACTTCGGTATACGCTGACGCGTGAAGAAGAGTGCCGCGTGGCGAGGATCAGAGGTTGCTGGCGGAACCGAAACTTGCTTGATTTCCGCCTGCTGACTGGTTGGGAGTTATTGGTCGACCTGCGACTAACACGCTCCATTGGTGAGGAGCCTACCCTGTCGTTTTGTTTTATAATTGAATTGTGTCTGACTGGTGGCTGTCTTCCCTCCTTTTTTTTTTAGAAACTCCGCCGGGCAACAAATCAAGTCGCGACGCATTTGAGAAAGCGATGGATCGGGCGGAGATAGAAAATTTTTTGGAGGCCATGTACGCCGAGGGGCTGGCGGCCCAGCAGACTGTGGTGAACCCGGAGACGTTGGCGTTGAGCCAGTCCGAGGTTCCGGTGGTGATGGCGATGCCGCACCAGCCTCACCTTGGTGAAGATGGTCTGCCTGTGGTGCAGGCGGGGACCCAGACGGCCGGCGGGGATCAGAGGGGAAGTGCTGCGGCCGGGCCTCAGAAAGAGCGGATGCCTGCCCAGAGGCGTGGTCCTCAGGTGGTTCAGCCGGCGGGAGAAGTCATTGTGACGAGGGAGGAACAGCCAGTAAGGGCGACGAGGGCCGCCGCTGGGGGCCAGAGGGCGCTGGAGAAAAAGCGCCGGACGGTTGAGTCTCCTGACGAGGAAGAGGGAGAAGAGGTAGAGGTGGTTGGTGCCCGCCGACAAAAGAAGGCCCGCCAAGCTCCTGCAAAAACTGCGGCGGTGGAGGGAGAGGCGCCCGCCGTCAGCGATCTGGACTCCTTCGCCGAGTATGCGCCATTCATGACAGAAGGGGAGCGGGAGTTCCTCTTCCATCTGTGCGAGCGGCTGGGGTTCGGGGGTCTGGCGGGCATATCGCGCCCGACGGCAATTGACCAATCGCCCTTCAGCTCGGCGTTTGGTCAAATATCGGCGGGGTTACACGATATGTTCGTGGCGGCGTCAAAGCAGTCCCGGGTTGAGGAAGAGCTCAAGGGAGAAATCGGAGGTCTCCAGAGGGAGCTGGCGGAGGCCAAGGAGAAATTGGCGGAGCTCGAGCGGGGTCTGGTCAAGGCGGAATGTGATTATGCGGACGCCCGCGGCAAGCTAAATGCGGCCATTCGGCGGGATTTGGAGAGGAATGAACATGTCTCCAAGTTGGAGCAGGAGATCGGGCTGCTGCAGGAGCGGATAGCCGCCAAGGACAAGAAGCTCATTATAGTGCAGCGGGAGTCCGCCGAAAGGATGGCCGAACTGAAGCGGTTGGGGGTGAGGTTACCCGTCTGAGAGCTGAGGGGAGCACCGCTGCGGCCGCTGCTGTTGAAGCATTCAAGCAGTCGGCGGAGTTTAAGAAGACACTGACCGAAGCGGCGAAGTCTGGGGCCCGGGCCAATATAGATATGTTGAAGCGGAAGGGTGCCATTGACTTTGTAAAGGCGTCACAGCCTGACGTGCCGCCGGTCGATAGTGTCCGCGCGGAGACAGAGGTCGTGCCTGCCCCAGCTGTAGGTACTCATTCGGGCAGCGGGGAAAGTGGCCCACATCCGACGGAAGGGTCGCAGCAAACTCCCCAGCAGACCCCGTCGGAGGTGTCACGTGCCGGATTTCTGGAGGCACACACCCGGGCCGACGGCACCATAGAGACCCCCAGTCCGACCGCCCGAGGGTCTGATCAAGCGAGCCGATCGGTCGCGCCGCCAGTCGCTGAAGCTGCTGAGGCCGAAGCTAACCGCTGAACCTATCTGTGACCTCAAAAAAATTTTTTTTTTGTGTAGCCGCTGGGGCACCTTTGTTTGTAAAGAAGTTTGTGGAATAAAGTAAATTTCTGACTTTTGGTTTGGTATGATGTGTGTGTAGCATTTTGAGTTATATTTTTCTTTTGTCGATCAATGGAACATTAAAGGAATTCAGATTGGTCCAAGTGCACTACGTAGCGGACGGGGTCCGCCGACGATTCCTGGCGTTGCCAGTTGCCCTCGGTGCTAGACTTGGTAACAATGGTTTGAATAATTCCTCGTTTCATTGATGGCTGACTGATCAGCGTACAAAAGTGGGGTAGTACCCGTTGGGTAGCTTCCCTTAGCTAAACATTTGAACAAAAGATTTAGCTAAGTCAAGATGCGCATGGGTAGCGGTTTGACTATTTGTAATAATACCGAAGGTGTTCAGTATTCCAAGGGCGGGCCGACGTGACGCCGTCCTTGTCCATTAAGTAGAAGGTGCCTGGGCTAACGACTTCCACAATTTTGTACGGGCCCTCCCAAGTTGGGCGGAGTTTTGTTGGTGGCGGAATGACTTCCTTCATGACCGAGTCCCCCAATTGGAGGTTCCGGGCTCTGACTCTGGCGTTGTAAAAACGTGATACCCATTGCTTGTTTTGTAGATTGTGTAAATGGGCCTTGAGTCTTTTCTCTTCTAGGAGGTCCCTGTCCAAATTGACGCCGGCGCTGTTGGTCTCTGGGCAGTAGCCTTCGACTCTAGCGGTAGGTTGAGTAACTTCAATGGGTAAGACAGCCTCTGTGCCGAACATCATACAAAAAGGAGTTTCTCCGGTGGCGGAGGTTGGAGTTGTTCTGATGGCCCACAGGACCTCTGGGAGTCTTTCCGCCCATAAACCTTTGGCGTCGTCGAGCTTCTTTTTTAGTAACTTTTTTATTATCTTGTTTGCCGCTTCGACCTGACCGTTGGTCTGGGGTGGGCGACAGATGCAAATCTCAACTTGGTGCCTAGGTTGGTGGTGAAGGAGATGAGCTCGTCATTGTTGAACTGTGTGCCGTTGTCTGTGATGATTGTGTGTGGGACACCGTAGCGGCAATAGATATTTTTCCAAAGGAAGTGAATTACCTTGGCGGTAGTTATTGCCGTCAGCGGCTCCGCCTCTATCCACTTGCTGTTGTAATCAATGGCAACAATGATGTATTTGAATTGACCTTTGGCAGTCTGGAACTTTCCCATCAGGTCAAGGCCCCACGTGGAATGAATCCATGGGCCCACGATGATTGACAGTGGTTCCGCTGGTGCGTGTGGGAGATCTGCAAACTGTTGGCATTTGTGGCAAGACCTCGAAATCCGCCGGGCGTCATCGCCAAGTGTGGGCCAGAAGTAGCCTTGTCGCATTGTGCGGTTGGTCAGGGATCTGGCGCCCGAGTGGTTTCCGCATTCCCCGCCATGGATTTCAGTTAGGACAACCCTTCCCTCCTCTGGGGTTAGACAGCGGAGGTTAGGATGGGTGAATCCCTGGCGGTAGAGTTTGCCGTGCTGGATGTTGTAGCGGGTTGCTCTTCGCTGGAGCTGTCTTGCCTGAACCTTATCTTCTGGCAACGTTCCGTTGCGCTTATATGTGATGATCTCGTCCATCCAGCTGGGGTTGACCTGAACGTTGAAGATTTCCGCCAGGGTCTTTGTGATACTTGGCTTGTCCAGGCACTCCACCCTTGTGTCCGCTGGACTCTGATGTGGTTGGGCGGTTGCCAGTCTTGCCAGTGAATCAGCCTTAGCGTTCTTTTCCCTGGGGATCTGTGTGATTGTATGGAATTTGAACTTTTTTAGCAACGTTTTGACGTACCCCAAATATGCTGCTAACTGCTGGTCCTTGGCTTGGAAGCTGTCGTTGACTTGGTTGACTACTAGTTGGGAGTCGCTGAATATGTTGACGCTGTCAGCTCCTGAGTCAATGGCGAGGAGTAGGCCGGCGATGAGCGCCTCGTACTCCGCCATATTGTTTGAAGCTTTGAAATTGAATTTCAATGCGTACTCTGCGTTCAGTCCCCCGGGTCCGGTTAAGATGACTCCGGCGCCGCTGGCCTTGGCACAGGCGGAGCCGTCCACATGTAGGTCCCAATCTGACTGTGGGGGAGTTGCCTCTGCGTTGGTTACTATTTATGTTCCGGGCATTGTTTGAGTATCGGGTTCCGGCTGGCGCTCAGTAAGTTCAGCGATGAAGTCCGCTACTGCCTGCCCCTTCATGGCGGTTCTTGGCTTGAATTCTATGTCAAATTCGCTGAGTTCAATCGCCCACTTACTGAGGCGCCTCGAGTGTTCAGGGTTTTGCATCACCTGCCTTAGCGGTTGATTGGTTAACACATGGATCGTGTGAGCCTGGAAATATTGCCTGAGGCGTCTGGCGGCAACGATAAGTGCGAGGGCCAGCTGTTCCAACGGTGCATATCTTGTTTCTGCTCCGTTCATGCCCCTGCCGGCGTAGAACACTGGGAGTTCCTCCTGGCCTTCCCGCCGAACAATGGCGCAGCTTACTGCCGCTGCCGAGACCGCCAAGTATACGAATAATGTCTCTTCTTGCACAGGGACAGAAAGGAGAGGGACCGCCGCCAGATATTCTTTTAGGCTCTGGAACGCCGCCTGACACTCTGGGTTCCAGTCGATGACCTTCTTGTGAGTTGTTTTGAGGAGTTTGAAGAATGGGGCGCACTTGTCAGTAAGTCGAGAGATGAATCGAGAGAGGGCGGTTAACTTGCCTTGGAGACACTGGACGTCTACCTTATACTTGGGGTCCGACAGGTTAAGGATGGCCTGTACCTTATCTAGGTTAGCCTCGATACCTCGCTCGCTGACGATGTAGCCCAGAAATTTACTAGCGGTGACTGCAAAGAAACATTTTTCTGGGTTGAGACGCATAGGCCAGGAGGATGGTTACTATGATCCTGAGGTTTGCCACATGTCCGCTGGCCTTTATGCTCTTAACTAGCATGTCATCCACATAGACCTCGATAATTTTTCCCAGATGCTCAGCGAACATGGCGTTCATCAACCGCTGATAAGTTGCACCGGCGTTCTTCAGACCAAAAGGCATGACATTGTAGCAGTAGAGGCCTTTGTCGGTGGTGAAGGTGGTGCATTCTTGGTCGTTGGGGTGCATTTTGATCTGATTGTATCCGGAGAAGGCATCCATCATGCTGAGGAGTTCGTGTCCGGCGGTTGCATCGACCAGCTGATCGATACGAGGTAGCGGGAAACTATCCTTTGGGCATGCCTTGTTTAGATTTTTGAAGTCGACGCACATCCGCCACTTGCCGCTGGGCTTTTTCACCATTACCAGATTTGAGATCCACTGAGGGTAGATGACCTGGCGGATGAATCCAATGTCCCGTAGTTTGGCGACCTCCTGTCCGATTGCCCGGTATTTTTCCTCATCAAAAGCCCTCCGCTTCTGTTTGATGGGATAGAAGGAAGGTTTGATGGTCAGCTTATGGGTGATTATTTCAGTGGAGATGCCAGGCATGTCCGCATAGGACCATGCAAAGACGGTGGCGTTGTCACGTAGGAATTGAGTGAGTTCTGCCTCTACTTCTGGGTCTAGCTGTGCGCCTATGCGGACTGTCCTTTCAGGATGCTCGTCTGAGATGCAGACGACCTTCAGCGACGTGTCCGGGTTGACCGGCTCCTTCATTACATATTTCTTCTCCTCATCTCTAGGATCCTCAAAGATATTCGGTGGTGGTGGGTCATTACCCACTGTCAGGATTTCATGGCGGCGCGTTGACCGTGCTACAGTTGTTGAATAGCATTCTCGTGCCAGCTGTTGGCTTCCCCTCACGCAGCCTGTGCCGTTGGGCGTGGGGAACTTCATGAGAAGCATGTATCCGGCAATGATGCACTTGAGCTTATTAAGCGCTGGTCGACCAATGATGGCGTTGTACGAACTAAAACAGTCGACAATGATGAACTCCGTGTGTACCTCAGCCATACAGGGACTAGTGCCAATAACTAGTCGCATGTAATCCGACCCCAGTGGTTGTGTGATGTCACCGGAGAAGCTGAGCAGTGGCTCGTGATCCTGGAGTAGTTTTCTGTTCCGCTTGAGATGGTCGTAGCAACCGCTGAAGATGACGTTGACAGCGGACCCGCTATCCACCAAGATTCTCCCCACCGAGAATTTGCCAAGAATGGCATCGACCAAGAATGGGTCGTCATGGGGTAAATGTACTCCGCGCTCCTCCTCCTCTGAAAAGGTAATAGGTTCCCAACCTGATTTCGGTAGTTTGGCGGATCTTTCGTAGCGGATGTTGCAAACTTCCTTTGGGTGGTTGGCGCGTTCATAGCGCTTTCTTGCCCTGTGAGACATGCTGGTGATTGGAGCACCGCCATCGATGGTGTTGATGCGGCCCAAGGTCTCAACGTTGGCAATCACTGGTGGTGGTTGGCGTACCTTGAACTGCTCCAACTTGCCGTCACGGTACAAAGTCTCAATGGCTGTTTTGAGGGCATTGCAGCTGTTTGTATTGTGGCCGCTGTCCGCGTGGTATTTGCACCACTTGCCGGTGTTCCTGGGTTTGCCTGTTTTTGGGTACTTTAGAAGGGGTGGCGGTGGGATCTAATCCTTGCACTGATTGTAGATATCTTCATATGAGGCCGTTAGGACCGTGAACACTGCATACCGCTGTGAGGATTCCGTCTCTTTGTTGTTGTTATCCCCATGAGTTGGACGGTTTCCCTTGTAAAAATGCTGCCCCTTCTGCCGCTTGGTTTGGTGGTGGCCCTGCTGCCACTCTCTTTTCTTGTCAGTTGGCGGTGCTGAGGGGGCTTGTCAGCGGTTTCCTGGTGACTGGAAGATGGTTGTGTTGACCTTGCTGGCGTTGTCGGCGGTGGGGTTTCTCCATATGTAATGAATTCCGCCTGGGCGTGAATGACCGCCTCGTTCATGACGTGGTCGTACGTTGCATTGGGATGGTTGTAATTGAGGTGATAGAGGAACGGTCCCTTGAGGAGTCCCTTCCTGAAGGCCGCCGATGCCATGGTCTTGTCCAGGTCGCGGCATTGAGATGCTGCCGCCCGCCACCTGGTGACAAAGGCCTTCAGTGATTCGTCCTCCCCCTGTTTAACGCCGAAAAGCTGACTTGTATTGTGATGTCCAGCGGATAGTAAGATGAAGCGGGAGAGGAAAGCATGCGACAGTGCATGGAATGAGCCGACAGACCCTGGCGGACATTCAAAAAACCAGTTCATTGCCTCGCCGTCCAATGTTTCGCTGAATAAATGGCACAAGGTGGCGTCGTCGAAGCCCTTGTTGTTGGTGACCTTCTTGAAGGTGTCCATGTGGACAAAGGGATCGGTCATTCCGCCGTATTGTGACATCTTTGGGGTTTTTGCATGTGTCGGTCTGACGGCCTGCAGGATCGCGGCGGAAAAGGGGCCGGGTCTGGAAGTAAATAGCGGGTTCCGGGTTGACGTCGGGACACCCGTCTCCGCCCGGATCAACCTCTGCTCCAGTTGGTGCATCCTGTCCAATAGCTGGGCGGTTGCGTCGCCGACGGAATCGGCCTGACTGACCTGCCGAGTTGGCCTGTGCCTAGGCATGGGCGGATCTCCCTCAGTCATTGTCCTGGTATTCGAGCGATTGGTGTGCGGAAGTGATTCCGCCACCTGCTCTGACATTAGTTGAGGTATGGGCGGTGGTCCCATTCCCGACAACCCAGGTGGGTTCAGCGGTACATGCATTTGTACGACCGGTCCTGGCGCCACTGTGCCGGCGCTGGGTCGACTACGCCTGGTGCTGCGTGACTGCTCGCTCTGTGCCGGGCGGTCGGTGGCCGCCAAAGTGTTTTTTAGTTCCTCAAAACGTGTCATGAGCGCGGCCATCTGTCTCTGGGCCTCGGCCTTCTCCCTGCGCTCCTCCTCACGTTCTCTATTTGCCTTATGAAGATCCGCCAGTGCTATCTCGTACATGGTGACGAGATCCTGGCCTGACGGGCGGCTGCTGCCTGGATTTGCCTCATCGCCGGGGTTGGCTGGGGTTGTGAATAGTGCGCGGTTAACGCCGATCGCGGGGTCGGAGGGTTGGGGAATGGCGGGGAGCTCTGCCTGCTCCTCAGCGTTTCCCCCGCTATCGTTAGTCATGGTGATTGTGGCGGGATGACCTTTTGTTCAAAAGGTTCCCACAGACGGCGCCAATGTTAATGTCTAAAAGTCTAGCGGTAGCTGGACCTTAGTTAACGCTGATCCGGTGGGCGGATCGATACTTGTGTTGTTATTGTAGTTCCCGTTACCTGTCAAGTAAAATACAATGGGCGTCAGAGGGAGACCGCGCTGGGCGGTCTTCAACTCTCTGATGCCTAAGTTAGTCAATGTATTTATGTTGACAAAGTAACAGTAGGTAAGTATTGAATGCGTAATTAATGAGGAGAGAGGAGAGAACCTTTTATAGGTGAGGAAGAGACTGATCTTGTCTTTGTTTTCGATGTGGGACTGATATGCTTCGGTTCTCAGTTTCAGAAGCTTCTGACGCTATCTTGGCGTGGCGCGTGGCGGCGCGTCGCCTGCGATCTGGGGATGGTCCAACGCTGAGGTTGTAGCCCGCCTGGCGGTGCGTCTACATGTCATTCCTTTAGTTGGAATTAGTACCTTTGGCGGTACAATGAGCATGGCTCATTATAGCTAATTATGCTTGTAAATGTACATGTATGTACAGTACTCTTCCAAACTTATGGATCTTTTTGCTTTCATTTTTCTTATGGAGAACTAATTTCCTAGCTAAGGCTAGGGGAGAAACTTTGGATTTCCTATGTAGTTTTTATTAATTCGATTCGACAAGAACTTCAATGCAAATTCAGTTTTTGGATGTTCAAATTTAATTTCTGCATTTACTTTTTGATTGATTGATGGGTATTTGATAATCTATTTCATAGGATCAGCCATGTTTTTCCTATTGTGTAGTAAAAATATCCATGCTTTTGAGACTAAGTAGAGTTGCAGAGTGATAAACAATTTCGTTGGAATTGTTTCTTGATAGGTTGTTGCCATAGGTACAGTTTATACTTGAACTATTCCTACAGAAATTGATTGGGCCTGGTGTATTTGAACTAGCTTAAATTGAAATCATCCTTAGTGTCAGTTTTCTTGAATAAGTTTCAAGGGAGAGAGTTGAATTAATATGATTGCATAGGTGATTTAAAGTGGAACCCCGAAACCTTAGTGTATGTCCTTATTGGATTTTCTCCTCAACTAAGCTCATTCAAATTGTTTTCTTTTCAGTTTATTCATCATTCTGTGTTTTTCTCACTGCTCTCGGTGGAAACGACACTCGTACTTCTGAGTTTATACTACTACACGATTCCTGCACTTGGGATTAGCAAGCAAAGCTCAGGGGTGCCGGGTAGGCAAGAACGTGAAAACTCGGGGATGCCACAGAGGCGTGAGCGTTAGAGCTCGTGAGCGGGAAGCTCAAATGTGATGCCCTGAGGCGTAAACGTAACCATTGCTAATTATGCTAGGCTATATGTACAAGTCCCCAAAGTCTCCAGTCAAGGAGGCTTTTCTTGCGGGGTTGATACTAAAGTGTAGCTTTGTGCCGTATTGCGAGCATAATTAGTGCGAATGAGTCGTCCATCTAGAATTGGTCGGAGCGAGCGCTTATGCCCTTTCGGGTGGGCCCCTGCTAGGCCCTCCAAGGAGTCCCTCACTCTTGGCTATTGTTGAAACCAAAAAAAAAAAAATCACAAAATGAGGGGGCTACAATCGAAAATCACATGGTGATGGTCTTTCAAAAAAATCAGAAAAGTGGGAGCCCATTGCAATATATATAATTGTCTAATTTGACTTGGCCATAGAACAAATTCATTCAAAAGCACAAGAATGATTAGTTAGTTGGCCTTTGTTCTTATTTCCAGAAGGAAGAGAAACAGTATGGCGACAAAGAAGCAATCCTATGCTGCACTTTGAACAGGCTTTCAAATTTAAATAACTTTCAATGGATAATTCCTACAGTTACAAATTTGAATGTGGAAGTGGTCATCGTCATCTGAAGATCATTTCAATTTCGAATCAAATTGAGCTCAACCAACATGATCTCTTATGCTTCTACGTTGCTTATAAAATGAGGCCTTTAACAACAATTCAATAGAGCAGAAAAGGCAGGAGGACGGAGGAGAAGAGAGAAGAAAAAAAACATCAGCAAGCAAGAGACTAAAGTTCTGCCAAAATCAAAGCAGGTCCTGTTTGAACCCAAAATAAACATTTTTTTCCCTACGAGGAGGACTCGAAGAAATCGGGCCAATATCGGTGGCCCAAGTTATATATTTTCATTAAGTTCGGAATATATTGTTTGGAGATCAAGCAATTTTGAAGCAAAACTGGATATTCACCGATTTACTATTAATTATCAAATATTTGGTAATTAATAGTGGTTTATTTGCTTGATTACCAAGCTTGTGCAAAGAGAGAACATGGCAACGTACTTCTCTACCCATATTCAAGACTACTCATGCAATTAAGGTGTTTGGTGGTTCAATTAAGGAAGTATCAAGGCAGGCTACCCATGCAATTGATGGTAGCTAGATTTGGGAGAGATAGTAAGCATGTAATCATGCTTGATTGTCATCAACAAGGAACATATATATATATATATATATATATATGATGTATATATGATGGCTCATGCATGGTTCAATTAAGGAAGGGATATAGTGGACACGTGGAGCATGGCGCAAGAAACAAGGCTACATATATATATAATATATATATATATATATATATATATATATATATATATTGCAATTAAGTCTTGCTCGAGAAACATCAACATGATATATATATATATATATATATATATATATATGCATGCAATTAAAGATTGCATGCCGCTAAGCTACCAGAGTCCGCACGACAATATATTTGTAATTAAGATACGTGCAGATCCTACTGTTTGCATCCAAGAAGATTACGTCCAGGTCTCCAAGAGACAATTAACCTTGCCTATATTTTAGCTACGTCCAGAGGAGGATAATTATTAATTATTGTCAAAACTATTAAGAGTTTTGATTTGATTCAAAGGCCAATAACTGTGGCCTAAAATATAGTATTTCATTCCTATTAGGAAGTGAATCTACAGCATATATATAGAGGCTAAAGGCGATACAAAAAGACAACTCTTCAATCAACTAGTCACAGCGATTATCAAAGTCTCTCTGGAGCAAACCTACCTGCAACCCAGCGAAGCAAGGGTAACGCCCTCGCAACCCAGCGAAGCTAAAGATACTTTTTAGCAAACCCGTGCTTTCTCCAAACTTCCCATTGATTGGTCTGCTCAACCTACAACGTTGAGTATCGATTTGGTGACGCGAAGAGATCACAACCAAAGCCCTTACCCGTAAGGCAAAAAGTCATTTTCCGGAAAGCAGAGAAAAGAACCTTGTGACGAGGTTGGTGCTCTCCTCATCCACATCGTTTGATCAAGAAGTCAGGTCAAGGGATTCTTCGATGACTGCACCCCACAGTGCTGGCATGCCTGCGCACACGCTCAAAAGAGACAGTTTGCACCCATATTGGTTTTGGAGCCAAACAGGTCCTTCCGTCAACAATTCAAAGGTGAAGCTCAAGTATACAATGCATCCTTGCTGTACTTGTCATCTTTAACAGGGAGATATATTGTCCAGAATGCTTGCTGTCAACAAAAGATACGCTGTTCACGAACAACCTTCTTTCTTTTGTTGAGTCTCTCTTAAGCTACCAAGAAATACATGGTCGTTCATGAACGGCCAACCTTCATGTGATCTGCTCCTGCTTTGAGACGTACATGGTCGTTCACGAACGGGCGGAATCTTAACGCACTTGGCTGCTGCAATTTCTAGCACTGGAACATAAGGTCGTTCATGATCGGCCAAGTTCCGATGCTAAAAGAATCTGCACAAAATGCCATCTTTACTTCCTTCAAACTCAGTGATACAAATCACACAAGAAGCTTTCTATTCTGCTTCTCTTTCCTTCTTCCACCACAGCAAAAGCCTTGCACCACCACAAGTTGGCAACAGGACTTGGCAGTCAACTAAGGCTGCACATATGAAAGCTTTGAATTGTTAATTGAAAAACAAAGCTGTGTGGATTTAATTAACAAGAAATACAAGATGAGACAAGCTAAGTTGTAATGGCAAATGCTTTGTGAAGCGGTGACGAATGTAATTAATTTGGTTGGCTATTTTGAAGCGTTGATGTAATGCAACAAATGCCAAACATGGTTTATAACAGAACAGGAAGAAAAGTTTAATTGTTCCATTTTTTAAGTTGCTGTTTCTCACTAGCAAGAAGACAAGTGATGATTGTTCCATTTTTTAAGTTGCTGTTTCTCACTAGCAAGAAGACAAGTGATGGCAGATTAATTAATCCTTTGAGGCTATGAGTGTGATCAGATGAAGTCAAGCTTTGATTACTTAATAAATGATCAGAGGCAAAGTCATATGGTTTCTTTGAGACCGTGGGTGTAAGCTGGGAACAAATATAATTGTTTTTGGAATCATGCTAACAAGAAGACGAAAACAAGGCTTTAATTATTCTTGAACTTGCTTTATGTTATAAGCAAGAGATGCATGTTGGCAATTATAATGTTAAATATTTGAGGTAGTGGTACATGGTCAACAAAGGAGGAAAAGCATATTTGATGGGTCATAGCATTTACAGAGAGGTTGTACCAGTAGAGGAGTTGCACCAGCTTTCCGTTCTTGCACACTGACTAATCGATCAAGAGCCATAATGGGAAATTGAACCTACAGCAGCAAAGAAAAATCTGGAAATCTGGTCAAATATTCAAATTAACGTAACCCCAGCCGAGAGAGATGACAAAGTTGGGATCTTTACCCTATTCCTGCGCACAAGGGAGCAATTTCAGATTCTGAGCGTAGGAGGAGGGATATAGAGCCCAGCGACGGAGCCCTCTTTTTTATCATGAGTACAAGAAGGTGTCTCCTTCTCCAATTCTAAATGAAATCGATTCCCATCTCTGATTTGGTATCTATCCGCCTGGGTTAACTATGCCTAGAAGTAAGGTTTTAAATATCGGTATCTTCATATGTATCGGTATCTTCATATGTATTGGTACTTTAAAAAAGGGAGATATCAAAAATATCAGGGATACAAGGTAACAACATGTCGTTTTTGAAAAAAAATCAATTTATTAGAAATTTAGAACTACATATAAATATATATGAATGTCAACTTTATCTACATCCAAAAAGAGACTCTAGGCGGTTGAAAAGCCGCTCACTGGTATACGAAAATGCAATAATCATACTAAGACATATGATTCATATAGTGCGAATTGTAGTGATAAACATGATAGTTATAGATCTATTTAGAGTTGCCAACTGTTTCCCATATAAGGGAATAATAAGAATGAACCCAACTGGATGACTGATCATATACTTCTCCGTATTGATTATATCCATAAGCATCGTAACCAAATTGATTGTTGTCTTCATGAGATTCATTTGAGATCCCACTGCGCTCTGTGCCTAAATTGATAGAGTCAAAACTTAAGGCAATTAAAGAAACATCAGATGGGGTACATTGATCATCAGTTGCACCTCTAGTCCTCCTCCCATATCGGGTCTTCTCTTGAGCACCATAACCAGCCCGTTCTCACTCCGTGGTCTTCATCTTGGGTGGTATGATCAAAATTACCTTCATAGGTAAATTGGAATCCTCGATCCACAAAAGATTGTCCATATTCATATCTTTCACCTCCACCACCTGTTCCGCTTCCCACCCTCTCCACCATCATCAGAACTATCTGGAGTTGCTGTACCACCCCACGCATCATCACTATATGAATTATCTTCTGGGTTTTTAACAACTTTTTCATATAAGACTTTCTCTACGTTGATTCCAACATTTGTTGCAGTTTCTACAACTTGTGAAAGAGATCTTCCAGCTTCATCATCGAGGTATGCATGCATAATCCAATCATGAAGTGGATCAATGCCATTATCAAGCGGCTCGCTTGCAACATGAAGTAGATCTATATAGTTGTTTTCATTGACCACATTATTCTTTGCTTGTTTATCTCACAGCCGCAACTTCATGTTGTAGTAGCAGTATAAAAGGTTTTCCAACCTCTGATATGTCAAACGGTTCCTTTGCTTGGTATGAATAATAGCAAATGTAATCTAATTTCTCTCACACGCAGAAGAAGAAGCCGTTTGTGCCAAAATACGCATTGCAATTTTCTACATGTTTGGTGCAGAATACCCACATTGTGACCATCAATCAGCTGTAAAGCTACTACAATGAGTTGCTGCTATAGTAGATCAACATTTTCTATTAAAGAAATTATATGTGTGTGTGTGTGTGTGTGTTTTAATGTATACATATATCACAAACTTTTTTTTTTTACCTCAAATTTTACAGATATTTCTTCACTTTATCGGGGATATATCGCAAATATATAATATATCGGGGATATTTGACGATGTCGGAGAAATTTCGCAGAAACAGTAAAAGATAAGATATTTACCCCCTGGATATATCGGTTCGTAAAAAAATGAGATATCGGGGGAGATATCGGAAATATCGCAGATATTTAAAACCTTGCCTAGAAGAACTCCAGCTGATCAGTTTGGCTAGAGTGAAGATAGAGTCTACCAGTTTGGTCTCATGAATATAGCGGGCCTTTCAATTGGGAGTATAACTGGGCCTGACGTGAAATGAAGCTAAAAGGCCTGGAAAGAGAAGATGTGTGTCCATATCATTTTATTTGGGCCCGACGCAGCATGAAGCTAGAGGCCTAGAAATACAGACCACTATAAAGCCCACTTTAAGACAGTTTACCTCAAAAGTTCGAGCCCAGCCAAATTTGTCGTTGACAAGTAAAGGAGACAACACAAAAGCCCATTCTACGGCCCATTACATAATGCAGGCACTCTATGATTTGAATGTTTGCAAAAGAAATACATTTGACGGATTCAGAAAAATGCATACATCCGTCGAACACAAAAGTTGGTAGAAAACCAGAAATAAAAATTCTGAACTATAATGATTTGATCCCTTTACAGGGTATGTAGGCAATCTAGCGACCCACTAGATACAACCGCAAGTCCAAACAAAATCTCTGACTCCCTAGTTCATTCAATCCGAATCCTTGACCTCATCAGTAAAATTCCACCAAACACCAGGAAACGTCACAGTCTTTCCAAACAAATCCGAAACAAATCGAATCCCTGGTTCACTTACACCAAATTCGTCCAAATATTATTCACATTCCAAAAGAAATACCCTCCAATGGGTCATTCACTCATTGGAATTTTTGAACTACTAGTGGCTTGATCCCTCTCCAATGGTACGTAGGCAACCCATTCAAATATCTAGGTGCAGCCGCAAAAACAAATAAACAAACACACATCCACAATTGGTTTCTTCATAAATGGAATTAAGAGACACATTCTGTCTTGAATGGGTCAAACCCGAACTAATTAAAACTCTATTCACTAAATTGATACGAGTAAAATTATGTTCGGTGACATTTACGCTCACTGTTTGCAAATTTTCCTCAACAGCTATAAACCTCTATATGGTCGGAAAATTGTTTGATAAGGGGAGCTGCGTTTAAGCAGTGGGTGTTAGGTAGCGAACCTAATCTTTGATACCCAAGCATCGGGGGTTAACTGCTGGATCAATGGCTGCCGTGGACTGCGTTAACCAGTCCCTTTACTCTTTCCCAGAGGAGAAAAACTTGACTGCAATGCCCCGTAGCAGTCATTGTCATTATGAGGCCTTGCCTTACCGCATGGAGGTTGGTCGTAGACCATAGACTCGTGGAGTCTAGACCCGTTTAGGTCTCTTTCCCGTGGGGAGGGTTTGAAAAAGTATGGTGCCCGGAGGCTAGACCATATGTTTACATATAGAGTATATGTAAAGTTTATAATTGTATGAACAATGACAAATAAGTATAGCAAGTAATAATATATGGATCTTATGACCATGTAACACGCACAATAGATAGTGGCAAGTGTGATAGGTGTCCATATAAAATTTTGAGAGTAGCTTCCGATGAAAGCTATGAAGCATTGTGAACCTAGAGTTTAACTAAAGCATGTTGGATATGTTTGAGCGAGTTAGGTTGTGTTAGAGCAAGTTGGGTGTAGTTGAGCGGATAGGCACTGTGTTAGCATGCGGGGCATGGCCCAAGCAAGTGGTGGCCATGATCGATACCCAAGCGAGTCGTAACCGTTGCAAGTGTTTATCCGAGCATGTTGAATTAAGTCATAAGTGTCACAAGTTTCTAGATGTGGCATAGTTTGTTCAAGTGGGTGTCACATTAAATTAATCTAAGCATGTATGTGTATAGCATGTACTTGTAGTAAAGTTTGCTAATAACATTTTTGCATTGTTGTAAACATGCTATGGGTCATGGAGACATGTAAATTCATATCAAGTATGATATATTATAGGCATGCTTAGAAGTAGTAAAAACACGTAAAGGCATGGAAAGAGTTCTAATTGAAAGAGCGTGTAGTGAGAGACAGTTACTTATCTTATGCCGATTTGGAGTGAGTTTGGAGTTGGAATTGATATAAGTACCCAAATCATATTGGAGTTGTCCAAGCATGACCCTCCATTGTCTTGGAAGAGCACCATAGTAGACGACCAATGACTTCGTTGGTTGAAACGATGCTCCATGATTGAGTGCTTAATAAAATATGAAGGATTAGCAACTTGTCCATATAAATGAACCGAGTAAGTAATAAAATTAAATTGATTGTATGCACTTAAGCAGGGAAGAGTATGAGAAAATTTGTTTCATCTAGCAATAAGAGTATGATTGAATTGCCTATATAACATTGTTAATATAGAATGACATGTTTGACATGAGGACCGGGTGTAATACTCGATAATCCAAAATTTCATATGTACTCTAGCAATTTGTTAGAGAAATACAAGTATAACTAGTCTACTAAGATATACTCATACTATAATGATAAGCGGTGTAACGATGTATTGAGGCATGACCCATATCAATTGGTCATGTAATACCCTTACAGAGCATATAATCAAGTAGTTTATGCAACACAAACTGAAAATCTAATTGTAAGACCAAGGCATGTAAGTTCAAATTCAATTTTGATAATGATTTAGGCAAATAGGGCAAACACTAATTAGACGTGTACATGCAAGTTTGCAAGGAGCAATATATATGTATAGCTAAGTAGCTTGATGGTCAGGTTGCCCACAGCGAGGTAAGCCTGGAATTATTTAGGTAGGGTACATGCATATCCTTAGCATAAGTGGTAATCAAAGATATACTAAGGCTCAATGCCGCTGCATATATAATTATATATGATAAAGGTTGTGCATGCTTTTGAGAAAAAGAATAGAGGCATTTATCATTCTCAGAACAAAGATGTTAGGCATATATAATTAAAAATGTCATACGGACATGTGTAGGTGTTGCGTACCAATTATACTTTTCATTGTAACAAATCATCATGTGCAGCACATAACTATTTATGGCAAGTACGGGGCCAATTTCTTAAGTATACCAGACTATTGATAAACAATGGGCTCATTATTGATGAATTGTCATTGACTAGATGTGCAAAGTTTGGGCACGTGGTGTTTTTTTTTAAAAAAAGTAAAGCTCGATAAGCAGATAGAGTGTGAGGGGTAGAGACTTAGCTTTGCTGGTTGCTCTATGGCCATCATAGAAACCCACAGTTCGACTGCATAAATGAAGGTAGAGTCCGCCTTAGTATATGCATCTTTCGGCATGTGAGAAGATTGGATGATCGTTGAGACCTCCTTTGGGTGAGGCCGGCGCTAATCCAAGAGGATGGCGGTGGGTGTCCAAATCAGATGTTTAGGTGTGCAGATCTGCCCAGAAAATTGAACCTCCGCCAGGGATTAGAGCTCCGCCTCCTTAAAGCTCGGCCAAGATGATTGAAGCGGAGTATGGCCAGAGGTGGTTGTTAGCGATTTGACCAGCGGGTTGGCGGAGCCTGCGCTGGTGTCTAGCGGTTGCAGAGCTTGCGCATGCGGTGGTGCCTAACAGTTGGCAGAACTTTGCCCAATGGTGGATGCTTGGCGGATGATTGCTAGCGGTTTATTGCTTGGCGTGTGAAGCCTAGCGGTGATGATGTTCAGCGGAGAAGCTTTTGGCTAGTGGTGGTTTGAGCCAGCGGTGGTGGCCTATGATGAAGCTTTGGCAGGCAGTGATGATGGTCAGCGGAGAAACTTATGGGAGATAAGAAGCAAAACTGCACTGCTGCTGACGGGCCTTCTTCGGCGGTGAGGAGGAGCTCGTCATCTTTATGTTCGCTGCTGGCTGTGCTGATCGATTAGAGGAGCTCTTCTTGGGCGGATAGCGCTTATGTGCATTACCGCAAGGCAGAGATTGAGGCGTTGACACTATCTAGAAAATTGAAAAGTTGATGGTCCGTTGACGCCTAGGTTAGCGGTGTATAGTCCAGCAGTGATTTTAAGAACATCAACGGAGAATTGACAAAGAAGATGATAGTTGATCATGGGGTGCCCAGATCAATTACAGGTTTAATGTTTTGTGGTTGAATGCTGGCGCAAGACGGGACTGTGATCAACGGAGCTTGTCAGCGATGCCCTTGGTCAGCGGGGTTTGTCTGTGAAGCTTTGGTCAGCAGAGCTTGTCCGTGAAGTTTTGGTCAGCAGAGCTTGTCCGTGAAGTTTTGGTCAGCAGAGCTTGTCCGTGAAGTTTTGGTCAGCGGAGCTTTTGGCATGAGGCTTCTGGCGGTGTGACAAGCCAAGGAAGAGACTGGGTGTGCTCAAAGAATATTTCCGGGTGTCCAGAGTAAATTGACACCCATGTAAATTTTTTGTTTGTTTTTCAAGTGGTGCAGCGTTGACCATTTTGTTAGCGCTCTTAGCGTTGACTTTGCTTACCAGCGTTGACCAACCTGGACTTGGCTGATGGCACAAGTTGCCGCTAAGGAGTTTGAGTAGCGGTGACCAAAATTAGGCATAAGTTGCCGACATACAATTATATAACTCAAAGAAAAATTATTTTGAGCTCCGTTAAGATGACTTAACTCAATGGTAAGTGACAAAGCCTTTGTATAGGCATCCCATACACGACGCCAATGTTAATGTTAGAATCGGTGATCCAAATTAACATTAAAGAAAGAGAGAGAGAGAGAGAGAGAGAGAGTGTGTGTGTGTGTGTAAGAGAGACACAAGAAGTATAGTGGTTTGTCTCCCCCCTTAACGGGGGACTACGTCCACTTGAAAGCTTAACTAGTGTGTTTGGGCCTTGCGGCCCAAAGGGGATTACAAGAGATGTTATAATGGGATGTTGAGTATGGGGGAGGGAGGCTCCTTCCTTTACATTTTCTTCATGGTGGGACAAAGAGTTCCCTTTCTTGTCTTCAAAGGCATGTTGTGAAGGTGACTTGGCAAGGCCGGGAAGGTTGCTTCTCGGCGAGGTCTTGGCCCCTTCCGACCACCACGAGGTAGGTTGTATGTCGGGCTACGGCATGCATGTCGTGGTTGGGTCCCACCATGGCTCGTGAGCCCGCTAAGAGAGGGTTACTTATGCTTGCTGATGTAGCAAATCCTCTATAGTATTGGAGGTATGTATAGACGTTGAGGTGATAACCTTAATCTAGAAGAATCTCATGAGACTGATTATGAGTGTCGATGATTTAAGGTCTAGGTTGTGCCACAATATCATTCGAACCTACGGGCCTCCCATGCATCCTAGTTGGGGCCATGGCCTATAACGCCAGAGTGCCATTCTCTATGGCGTTCGCGCCATGCCTACCTCCGTGTAGGGTGGCCCTATGTCCTCTCGTAGGGACATCCATCTTTGCAGACATGTTTACAGCAGATATGTGTGATCTAGTTACTTTAGTGGGGATAGAGATGAGACATTGTGGGGACAGACCCCAAAAATTTATGTCTTTCCTGTTGAACATCCGTGTTCCTATCTCCCTACAATGATGGGAAGACTGTCTCATCAAAGTGACAATCCGCAAATCTAGCGGTAAGGAGATCGCTTAGCAAGGGCATTAGGTGGCGGACGATTGTTGGAGTTTCAAATCCAACTTAGTTGCTCATTAGTCTGTAAGGACCCATCATAGTGCACTGTGGTAGCCCAATTGGCACATAAATGACATGCTCAAATATGCGTAAGTACTATACTGGTACCCAGTCATTAGCTGTAATGCAGAGGTAGATTGAGTGGCGGTGGGTCATAGACGAATTAGTATAACTGCATGCTATATTGCATCACCCCTAGCGGATATAAGGAGATTGGTGCGCATTACCAATGTCCGGAGTACCATCGTAGTCGTTTCTACGAGACCATTTGGGTGTGTACATGGGAATATATGTCCAACATCGTCCCATTGCAATAACCATCGAAAGTATTCGATGTAAACTCTCTAACATTGTCAAGTCAAATTGACTGAATAGGATGATCCGAGGAGTGAGCTCGTTGTCATATGATATGTGCTAGAAGTGTATTGTAAGCAGCATTCACATGTGGACAATGGCATAACACGTGACCAACATGTTTGTGTGCATGTCAACCAACATCATGAGATATTTAAATGTCCGCAAGTTAGTTGAATTAGTTAACAGAATCTCCATGGATTCTATGCAAGAATAGAATGAGTATTTTCCTATTCTTTGCATAGGACGGTCTCAGTCCTAATTTCCCTAAGAAACGGGCTTTGTAAAATGAGTGAGAGGCCTTAGAAGCAACCAATGAGGATTTTGGTGCTAATAACGTGTTTAAGGAAAACTGAAATTGGGAGAGAATTGAGTCATAATTTCATTGATAATAGGGGCCTCTTTATATAGAGGATTACAAAGCTTAAAATCAGAGTTATACAATGAAACATAATCGTACAATTAATCGGATATCTATGAATATCTCCGAGAATATCTCTAATTCAAAATACTATTACAACTAGGTCAAGTAACCTAGAGTTTGGACCAAACACATATTCCGGATTTACTTGAACAAAAATAAAAATAAAAAAGTGGATACGTTGTGAGAGTTTAAGCTGGATTAGTAGTTAGTGCTTTTAGCATTCAGCTAGCCCGACACCCAAAAATAAAATTCATCAAATTATTCCCAAACCGTAAATAATGATGGAAATTAAAAAAAAATTGAAAGAAATTTGTTTTAATCTAACATGACATACATATATATTTGGGCTGAAGTTGGGCTAAGAGGTGGTTAACAATTACAGGAAGTGCGATTTAGATGTTCAACTGGGCTTGAATATCTTCTTTGAGGGAATAGCCTATAATTACAGGAATGTAAAAGTAAAAATGGATTGGAATTGATCTACTCATTTCATTCATAACCCCTTTATATAGGGATATGATTACAACAGAAATATCAATTACATTGATGATAGTAAATGCTGATTGAGCTGTGATTTGTAATTGCTTAATTCCCTCTTCGTCTGTTTCTTTGACGAAGGCACATAATATGCTTTTCCTTTAACACTCCCCCTTGTGCCAAGTCAAAGACGAAATGGTGCATGAGTTGTTGCCTCAATAAAAACCTTGCCAAGTAACAATAAAAACCCTGTGGGACAAAAATAAAACTTGGTCGAAGGAAAAGAGCACAATGCACCTTCTACATTTGAGAATGACATGTGTGTGTTAGACTCCCCCTGACATCTAAACCTCCCCCTGATCATTACATTAATCAAGTGAGCTTGGAAAGTCTTCGCATTCCTATGCTTTTCACATGTTTCTCATATGTGGCCTTAGGCAGTGATTTGGTGAACAAATCTGCCACATTCTCCTCAGACCTTACTTGATTCACTTGAATCTTGAGAAGGGTCTGTTGTTGCTGATTGTAGAACAACTTTGGCGATATGTGTTTTGTGTTATCACCCTTAATACAACCTAGCTTCATCTGTTCGGGGCATGCTGCATTGTGTTCATAAATGCAAGTAGGCTCTTCAGTGGCAGAACTCAAACCACTAATCCCTCGAATATGTGCAATGATAGTTCTTCACCATACACACTCCCGAACCACCTCATGTACAACAATGATCTTTGAGTGGTTCGAGGAGGTAGCCACAAGGGTTTGCTTGATTGATCTCCAAGATATCGCCATGTTCCCATTGGTAAATACATAACCAGTTTGGGAACGACCTTTATGTGGGTCAGAGAGATACCCAGCATCAGCAAAACCAACCAAAACATCATTTGGGGTTTCGGTGTAGTGAGTGGCACTTTCGCCATCAATATTTTCTTCAGGGATTGCAGTTCCATCTGCGGTCCCTCTTGCTTCTCTGTAGGGAAAGAACAGTCCCAAGTCAATGGTCCCTTTTAGGTATCGAAGATGTTCTTGATACCATTCCAGTAACGCTGCGTTGGCGCTAAACTAAATCTAGCTAACAAGTTCACTGAGAATGCAATGTCTGGTCGAGTAAATTGGGCTAAGTACAATAATGCGCCTATTGCACTTAGATAGGGAATTTCAACTCCCAACACCTTTTCGTCATCTTCCTTTGGACGAAATGGATCTTTTCTTGCATCCAAACTTCGACCGATCATGGGAGTGCTAGCAGGATGTGCTTTGTCCATGTTATATCGCCTGACTTTTGGACATATGCAGACTGGTGGATTAGTATTCCACAAACTCGGTGTTCTAGTTCAAGGCCTAGATAGAATCGAGTTTTCCCAAGATCCTTCATCTCAAATTCCGATTTCAAGTAGCTCGCGGTTTCTCTTATTTCATCAAGAGTACCTGCTATGTTCATATCATCGACATATACTGCTACAATTGCAAATCCGGAACTTGTTTTCTTTATGAATACGCAGGGGCATAATTCATCGTTCTTATATCCCTTCCCAATCAAGTAGTCACTTAGACGGGTATACCACATCCGCCTGGATTATTTTAATCCGTAAAGTGAGCGTTTCAACCTAGTTACAAACGCACTCAGTGGTTTAGAGTCACTTAGCTTGGGTAATGTAAGGCCATCAGGCACTTTCTTATATATCTTTGAATCTAGATCCCCATAGAGATATGCAGTAAACACATATATGAGCTGCATTTCCAGTCCTTTGGAAACTACTAAGCTAACTAAGTAGCGGAACGTTATAACGTCCATTTTGGGAGACAATGTCTCCTCGTAGTCAATTCCAGGGCGTTGTGAGAAACCTTGTGCCACAAGGCGAGCCTTGTACCTTAAGACTTCATTATTCACATTACGCTTTCTGACAAAGGTCCATTTATGTCCTACAGGCTTTACACTTGGTGGGGTTAGCACTACCTGACCAAATATCTGTCTCTTTGTCAGAGAATCTAATTCTACCTGGATTGATTCATTCCATTTAGGCCAATCTGCTCTTTGTTGACATTTTTCAACAGAGCATGGTTCGATATCATCGTGCTCTATGATTCCTTGAGCAACAGTATATATCATCAATGTGTATGGAAGATCTTTCTATCTACTCATACGCACTCTCGTAATCTTTTGAGATTTCTTTGTTCTCTGGAATCATTTCAAACATCGGAGCGTCCTCCAGTATTGATTCATGTACATAACTATAATCAGAGACAATCTCATGAGAGGAATTCTATACATTGATGATTGGTTTGTGCCTTACCCACCCTCTTCTTCCTTGGGTGAGTGTCAATCGAACCAAGTGACCTCCCCTCTTCCTTGGGGAGCCACGGCCTTAACCACACCTCCACTAAGTGCGGTTGCAGTGCCTCTATCTGCGGCACCTTGCCCCTTGTTGGGGACTTCTAACCTTGCAGGCACATTTGCAGCTGGTATATGTGATCTCGTCACTTTTACGATATCAGTAAACGCATCAGGCATTGAATCTGCTACTTTCTGAAGATCGATTATTCTTTTCACTTCACTTTCACTTTATGAAGTGCGGAGATCAAAATGAGACAGAGTGGGGACAAACCACGACAATTCCTGTCGTTCCCTTGGAAAATCCTTTTTCCTATCTCCCTCTAACGACGGGAAGACTGTCTCATCAAAGTGACAATCCGCAAATCTAGCTGTAGAGAGATCGCCTGTCAAGGGTTCCAAATAGCGGATAATTGTTGGGGATTCGTATCCAACATAAATACTTAATCGTCTCTGAGGACCCATTTTAGTGCGCTGTGGTGGCGCAATAGGCACATATACTGCGCAACCAAATATGCGTAAGTGTGAAATGTCAGGCTCATATCCAGTCACCAACTGGTACGCAGAAAATGGTTGGCTAGCAGTGGGTCTGAAACGAATGAGTAAAGCTGCGTGCAATATTGCATAACCCCATGCAGATATAGGCAGGTTGGTGCGCATAACCAATGCCCTAGCCACCATCTGTAGCCTTTTGATGGTGGCTTATACGAGACCATTTTGTGTATGCACATGGGGTACAGGATGTTCTACATCGATCCAAATAGATATGCAATAATCATCAAATGCTTTTTATGTAAACTCTCCAGCATTATCAAGCCTTATAGACTTGATAGGGTGATCAGGGTGGTGAGCCCTTAAACGTATAATTTGTGCTAGGAGTATTGCAGCATTTCTTGTGGACAATAAAACAACATGTGACCAGATTGTCGAAGCATCCACCAGAACCATAAAGTACTTGAATGGTCCGCATTCTAGATGGATAGGTCCACCGAAATCTCTTTGTATCCTTTGTAAGAATGGAATGTTTTGTTTTGTATCTTTTAGCATAGGAAGGTCTCAATCCTGTTTTTGCAAAAGAGCAGGCTTTTGCAAAACGAGTGATGTGCCTTTGAAATAGTCATTGAGGCATAATGAGAGGGAGGTAGCGCTTATGGTACTTCAGAAAGCAATGACTGCATTTGAGCAATCCTAGAACCGACACCTTGCAGTGTGGCAGATTTTTCTCCCATTTTTCACTCGGAAGAAGGGATGTCCGTGTGAGTTCTTGAAAAGTACGGATCATCATGTCACGACCTCGGTGCCATAAGCGGTCATGCAAAAGCCTGTATGAGTCAGTGTCCCACATTTCATTGTTGGTGACAGTATAGGATTCAATTATCCGAATCGTAGTGAGGTACAGTCCACTAAATTGACTCATAAGGTTCTCTAAGATGTGTTTCCTTCCACAGTCATTAGATGTAATATCAAGGTATTCAGTTCCATTCTCACGGTGTGTTTTTACATGATAACCGTTGGCACAAATTGCTTTGAAACATTAACAAGGTTCGATTAGCTCTTGGTGCATACAGAGCGTCTTTGGCTTTAAATATATCTTAGATTCTTTAGAGTAATTCTATTTTAGTATAATGATAATCTTTTCATTCTAATAATAATTTTTTCTCTAGATGTATTGCTTTACATCTTTATATTGCAATTTCGAACCATGTAAATATGTGTAGTAAATAAATTTGAATAAATTCAGTGCTTAAGAATAAAATTTAAAATTTATTAATGAGCCAACGATAATCAAATCAAGGTCTTGTTCTAATTCATCAAACCATTATTGAAATAAACTTTAAGACCAAGTAATAGTCTAATTAAGAATGAGGCATTATGCCTTCACAACTGTTTTTGGAAAATAAAGTAAAAAAAGCAGATCAGTCAAAATCTGGGGCATCGGTTGACTGAGCAAGTTCCTTGTTGCCATTAAAGTCTGCAATTGTGAGGTTGACGTCTGTGTCATGGCCTCCTTCTTCCATATAGTGAGCCACTTGTTCCTTAGACTCCCTATACCTCTTGTAATTGGCTGCTACTCTGTTACTTGCTTGGCAGTTCTTGTACCAATGCCCAATGACTCCACACCTATAGCATGGTTCATTGCCAACTCTATTATGTTTGACTGAAGGGTTCTTAGGTGCCCTTTGTACCTTGTTTCCATGACCACTAGGGCCAGCGCCACCATCTTTGCGCCATACATTGGGAGGGCCTCCACGGCCCATATAATGACCCCCATGTCCCTTGCCACGTGGTGCATTGTTGCCACGTGGGTAGGTATCAGCACGTCCAACCCCCTTTGCATTGGGGTTCTGTCCACCTTTCACTTTGCCATAATTAGCCTCAGGAATTTTCTTTGTCCCAAAAGGCCTGGCATTGTTGTTCAAAAGAACCTCATTATGCCTCTCAGCCACTTGCAGTAGGTTGATCAGCTTGTTGAAGGTTATGATTCTTTTGTTATCGTACTCCAGCCTATACTGGTTTGCTAGTATAATTGCTGAAGTAGGAGAAGTGGAAAGAGTCTTCTGGATCATATCATCTTCTGTGAGTTCCTTTCCACGAAAATTTAGACGTGCTTTTAGGCGCAACATATCCTTGTTGAAGTCATTTACCCTTTTATAGTCAAGCAAGCGGATTTCATTCCACTGAACGGTCAGTTCTGGGAGCAATGTATCATGAATGTTCCCAAAATGTCCCTTAAGGGCATCCCACAGTTCTTTGGGTGTCTTCAACTGAAGGTATTCCCAGCGGAGGCTAGGATCAATATGTCGCCTCAGAAACATTAAGGTATTTGCTTTCACCTTATCAGACGATCCATTGTCTTTGGGGTAGGTAATGGTGCAAGTGTAATCTCTTGCCACAAAGGCAGTTTCTACATCGGAAACCCAACGGTGGTACTCAAGTCCGTCTAAGTCCAAGATGTCAAACTCAGGTCGAGTTGGATCAGCCATCTACATAAACAAGAGAGAAGAAATAAATTACGCAGTCATAAAGACATCCACGTGAATTATTTTCCAAACGTATGAATTAGATTTCAAGACCAAGATTCATAATGGTCACATTTTTTCGATGCTATGTGACAATACTTTATCACAGTAAGTGTGTATTTATAATGCGCATGAACTTTTATTATCATGGAAAAAACGCAATTCTTTTTTTGTATAGCATTCTAAACAAGTAATAATCATAGCACGTAGTAAATAATAAAAACATAGCATATATTAAAATGAATTACATAGCATGCTCAAATTTCACAAATGTATACCAAAATATATGTTACACATAATAATAGCAATAATATATCATGTGTAAAATAAAATATAAATAATAGCATAATATAAAGCATGCGTAGGCATAATTTATATAAGCGTAAAATAAAATAAAACATGCTCAAAATTTCATGATAAAAAAAAACATAAGCAATAAAACATAAAGCATGCTTAAACATAATTATAAATCATGCCTAAATATAATCATATAAAGCATAAATAATAAGGCATGCTTAGAATGATCAAAATTATCTAATTAAACATGCTTAATAACAAAATAAAAGCATAAACAATAAAGTATAAAGCAAGCTAAAAAAATAAATTTACATGCTTGGTTAAAATCATAAAAGAAAATAAAGAAAACATACTTGATTTCGAGAAAACAAAACTATCTTAGCGCACGCGCGTGTTGATGCAGGCGTGCATAGCGATGTTTTTGTGCTTGAGGTTTCTCCCTTTCTCTTTTCAGCAGTTGGCCAGGAGGCCTTATTTTTTTTCTTTGCTTCTCTTTTTTTTTCTTCTGGGCTGCAGGCCTACTCTTTCTTTTTCTTTTCTTTTATTGTTTTTGTTTCTAGGCCGGGTGGCCTGTTTCTATTTTTTTTTTTTCTTTTCCTCTTTTTTTTTTCTGATTGCACTGGCAGAAAAAAAAAACTAGGGTTTGGTATTTTTCTTTTGAAAAACTAGGTTTTTTTTTCTTTTGGCTATTTGCTCTGAGCGTGCTGATAACGTGTAAAAGTAAAAATGGATTGGAATTGGTGTACTCATTTCATTCATAACCCCTTTATATAGGGATAAGATTACAAAGGAAATATCAATTACATTGATGATACTAAATGCTGATTGAGCTGTGATTTGTAATTGCTTAATTCCCTCTTCGTCTGTTTCTTTGACGAAGGCACATAATGTGCTTTTCCTTTAACACATATTCCCTCTTCGTCAAGAAACTTAGAGTTTGGACCAAACACATATTCCAAATTTACTTGAACAAAAAAAAAAAAAAAAGAGGATACGTTGTGAGAGTTTAAGCTGGATTAGTAGTTAGTGCTTTTAGCATTCAGCTAGCCCGACACCCGAAAATAAAATTCATCAAATTATTCCCAAACCGTAAATAATGATGGAAATAAATAAAAAATTGAAAGAAATTTGTTTTAATCTAACCTGACATACATATATATTTGGGCTGAAGTTGGGCTAAGAGGTGGTTAACAATTACAGGCAGTGCGATTTAGATGTTCAACTGGGCTTGAATATCTTCTTTGAGGGAATAGCCTATAATTACAGGAAAAGAAAAAAAACACGTGTTTTTGATGAGAAAACTATGTAGAACAGCTTGTAAAGAAATTTCTGGAACAATTATAGATAGGTGTAAGAGTTCTTTTTGCAGAATTTAGGTCTGTGGTGTCCAATACAAGCCTATAATATAATGTTTCTAAGGTATTAGACGATTCAAACGTTCGGATCAGAAATTAGTTGCTATTTACGCACTGATCATGATTTTTATTATTCATTTCATATTCTTTTATTGGAAAATCGAGAATTTTCTTTCTAATGTTTAATTTTTTTTTTTTTTTAAAGTAATGATTTCATTCATAGCAAACATAGGCTAGAATGACCCAATACATGTTCCCACCAGGGGAATAGGTGCCATTACACTTGAAACAATTCCGCTTCTTTTGCAGGAGCCTAGCAGAATAACATAATTCTAAACTAAGAATAATAGCAGACAAAGTTTCCGGTGCCAATGCGCTCAATTGCGGTACACCAAAGAACTTTGCACCTAGATGTGTAGAATCACCAATCATTCTGTAGGCAAAGTACCAAAGCTAGGATCCCTAAATACATAGGGAATTATTGAAAGTAAAACACAGCTACTAACATAGAGTTGGGCTTGGGCCAAAACCTAGCCCAAAATAGCCAAGATCCAAGAACTCCAACGGAAAGCCAACTCAAAGGCCCAGCAGGCCAAGATTGACTCCAGCCCCGCAGCCATCTCCGCTCCTGAAACCCCGCACGCAGTTCTAGTGAAGCTTTGCATGAGGCTGCTCCGCTGTGATCCCCGCCGCCACGGAACAGACCCATCGCAGAACATTGATAGGAGCATTTTAATGCGACGTTTTACTTGCTTTTCCCTACATTTCTTGCGTTATTTCCTTATTAAAACCCTGTTTAGGAAAGTTTTCATTCTTTGATTGGGAAAGTTCCTATTTGTAGAAAGTTTATATTTTTGTAGTTTCTATTTATCATTTTTAGTAAGTTTCCATTTTCGGTAGTTGCCATTTTTCATTTTAGGAAAGTTTCTATTTTTCTTATTAGTTTCTATTTTTAGGACCTCCAAGCAAGTGGAAAATCTTGAGGAGGAAAATCAAAGTTGCAAGCAAGTGGAAAATCTTGAGGAGGAAAATCAAAGTTGCAACCAAGTGGAAAATCTTGAGGAGGAAAATCAAAGTTGCAAGCAAGTGGAAAATCTTGAGGAGGAAAATCAAAGTTGCAAGCAAGTGGAAAATCTTGAGGAGGAAAATCAATTCAAGTTGAACAAGTGATAAACAAGTGGGAAGATATTTTTTACAAATTTGTCTAACATATCTAGCCCTTCATTTATGTTCATCTCCACCCTCCATTCATCATTTTTTGGGCTATAAATACACTTCTCCTCTCACTCTCAAAATACCAATTCCTTCATCCATCTCATCTTCTTTGTCTCTCCATTTCCTTTCCATTTTCCCAAACATTCCTTCATCCATCTCATCTTCTTTGTCTCTCCATTTCCTTTCCATTTTCCCACACAAATTCCTTCATCCATTCCATCTCCTTGTCTCTCCATTTCCTCTCCATATTTCTTTTCCATTCTCTAGTTTTCTTGTTCTTCATTTTCAAGCCAAGAGAAAGAGAAGCCATGCAATACATCAATTTCCCAACCGTCATCCACCCTTGTGTCGTCCCTAGAAGATTGCTTGCTTTCAAGGATCTTCAAGTTCTTCGTCTCAAGGCTTTATCATTCATCTTTCAAGGTGTATTATATCCTTTCTCTTGTTTTCTTTGTTTGATTTTGTAAAACTATGAATTCTAGTTAACAAATAATGTTAAGGGCAAAGTTTAAAGCCCGTTTATATGTTTTGAGATAAAGTTGTGATTTCTATATGTTGATTTTTATGTTGCTTATGTGGGTTTGTTTAATTAAATTTGCATGATAGAAAACTTTTGTATTTTAATCTTATGTGGTTGCAAACACTTAGGGTTTTGATATAATTGGTGCTAGGTTTAAGAACATGAAATCGACTTTTCGTTTTGTGTAAACTTGAATCAAAGTAGTAAAGGTTTTGTGCAAAGACCGAATTTAATTAAAGAGGATTGCAATTAGGTGGACTTTTCCATACTAAGTTGTACACTTGAGTTGATAGCCTTTCTCTATGTCTAATGCGTTGAACATGTCATGATTGACTAGCTTTCTAGGGCTTGATTGCATGTTTGATAGGATTAATCTAGGTGCTTTCGCTTAGGTTAATTAGCATTGAAAAGTAAAATATGGGAAATCATTTGCTTTCGAATGTTTCACATGATCAACTCCTCTCTCATGACATTTAAAATCAACTATAGGAATTGTAATTGGATTTCTTACATATGGATGTGGTTTTGATCTTTGTTCCTTGCGATCCACCCTTGTATATATGTTTTTACATTTTCTTTATTTTATTTATCTTAATTTTCAATTCTATAATTCTTAAACCCCCCTCCCTTTTTATTTTGTTACTTGTATATATTTCTATTCTTTATTTTATTTTTGTAAATAATACTTTATTATTTTAATTCTTTATTTGTTTATACAATTGCATATATTTATATTCTTTATTTTATTTTTGTAAATAATACTTTTCTTTATTTGTTTCAAAATTACAAGTGTACCCTCAATCCCCGGATAGAACGATCCCTATTTGCTTATACTACTAACGATATTTCAGGGTTAAATTATGCGCTTCCCAAAAGCGCATCAAACATGCCCCCTCCAGCTTCCTTACACCGAAGCCACCCTAATCCAGTACCCCGCCGACCCACACCGCCGCATATCTTGAATCTCAAACCCCTGCAACCATCGTCCGTCAAAAAAGCCCGAACCGAGTTCCACCAAAACCTGCAGACGCAAAGCCACCAGAATCCGAGATGCAAACCAGAAACCAAAATTAGAACCCACCTGCAAAAACTTTCGAGCAACCCCCGCACAGAGTTCGATCGTATAGTGCAATCCCCGTCCAACAGCTGCATCGGCGAGGCCCAAAGGCCAGCCTAGAGCCACCACCGGACGAAGAAAGTGATCGTACAGAAAGCCGGCGGCGGCTGTGCTTAGGGTTTGAGAGAGATGTTGAGAATTATCATTTACATGTCGTTGATACAATTATATACTCATAAATAGTTAGCCAACTAAATTCTTATTTGATATAGCTTTCTTTATATTTATCCATAGCTCTCATTACGTAACCAATTTATTTAGTGTTGTTATATTAATTAATTTTTTTTTAATTTTTTTAAGGGTTTGGAACCCAGCCAAGCTGGGTGGCTCATTCCCACGCCTGACTTATTATATTAAGATTAGAAGAGTGCATAGAGGGGGACATACAAGGTTCGAAAAATCGCTAGGCGCAAGTCGGGCGGTGGGCTGGGGAGGAGCCCCCAGGCGGCTAGGCGGGTGCCTAGGCGGTTTTGTATTTTTTAATTTTAATTTTATTTTTATAGCTTTTATTTATGTAATTAAAAATATATTAACTTATTAAGACTCAAAGAATAATAAAATTGTACCTAAAATATTCAAATTTTAAAAGAATCTTAAATTATGGGCCATTAAAAGAATCCTAACAGACCATTAACTAATATAGGCCTTTTAGCTGATGATTGTTTTGTTTTTCTGTAGCCCATATTCAAGTGGCCTTCATCAAAGCCTATAGAACCCAGCCTGCTTAAGGGCCAATTTGGTCTATTTAACTCAAAATTCCAAGTCAACCCTAATCTATGTAAATGACTACTTCTTCAGTTCTTCTCCATCAGTTCTCCTGCACGGCCGCACACACACCCCCCTCCAGATTTATTTCTGCAGCAGCCAAACAACAAATGGTCGCTCTCTCTCTCTCCCTCCCTCTCCCTTCCCTTTCCCTCTCTCTTTTTCTCTCTCAATTTCTAGCTTGATCATAACACTACAAAAAAAAATTCATTTTGCCACGGCTTTGTGCCGTCGCGGAAAGTCTAATTGTCGTCGCAAAACACCAATGGCGACGGCTAGGCGACGGCAAATACACCGTTGTTGTTGGTGGCGTCGCCACTGGTCTTGGCTACGGCAAAACGCCGTCGCAACAAGATTTAGCTACGGCAACAAGCGTAGCAATCCATTGGTCGCTTATTAGGCGACGGCATGTAGCGACTGAAAACGCCGTCGCAAGTAACCTATTTGCTACGGCAGATGCCGTTGCTTGCAACAAACTATTTTTTCAAATATTTTTTTTTTCCAGAAATTTTCCCTCCAAATTTATTAGAAATAGGTTGGAAATTGATTTTCCCTCCATAATTGCGACGGCGTCATTGCCGTCGCCACCTCAAGTATTTTTCATATGAAGCTTTAGCAACAGCTAATGACCGTCGCAACTAATTGGCCACCCAATTTTTTTGAAACTAAAATGTTTTCTGCTGTTTTACACACCTAATCAAAAGATATAGTAAAACAATATAAAGCATCAAAACAATCACTTCACTCATAGTATCTCACAACTGAAATTATATAATCAAAAGATAAGTGCCAAGTTATGCTTCATTACCAAGTACAAACCAAACCAACCACATTTCATAATTATAAGGTCCTACCATACTTGATAACTGAAAGGAAACATTGCCAAACTTAATATTGTTCAAAAGCATCCTTGACCACAATACTAGTTATCATTAACTAGAGGGGCTTGGTGAGTACTGGAGCATGATCAATTTCTTGATTACTAGTTGAATGTGGATGAACTCCTTCTCCTATGGACTCCCTTCTAACTTCATGGCCACTAGTTGCATCTTGAACCTATCACATAATGCACAAGTATACAAATATCAAACCGGATTCACATGAAAATGAAACATGAATAGATCGGATACTATCACATGTAGTTTGAATTCAAAATCTGGGATTTTATCCTAACACTGATAAGAATAACTGTTACATATAAATCTCAAGTCATATAATTATGTAAGGTCTATTATCAATAGCCTTCTAGTAATGAACACAATGTGTAGCATTGAACAACCTGCAAGTAATCTGGACTGTTTTTTTTTTTTCCTCCTTCTCCATTTTTAATCGAAAACAGAAAGTGTCAGAAACATGTATTTGTTATTTGTTAAAGAACTACTGCATGAAAGTTATCCTCATGATATTGGTTACAGAACATGATGATTTTGGCTACAGAACATGATGGTTTTGGCTTACTCCATACTCATATAACATGCATTTGTTATGAAACATTTGACACATAATAGATGATACAAAATCATTGAAGCACACAAACACAACTTCCCTTTTTTTTCTTCAAAACTGGGAAAAAAAAAACAATTCAACTTGCAGCAAGAGTTTCATCAACTGTCATACTATAAACGATATTGAAATGATATTAGACTCATACTTTATCCTCTCAGCCATATGAAAAACCTAAAGCTAACATAGTTTGTTCATAAACTCAAAATCAACAACCAAAACTGCAACCAAGTCTGCAACCTATCTGAGCTAGCAATCTCAATATCTACACAGATCGTTTTATACACATTCAATATTTACATAATCATGCATATATATATATATACACAAACATGTATATAAACAAATTTGTCGAAGATAAAAATAGTCAATTGTTGTAACAAATAATATTATGGATTTGTGTACCAACCTGTCTACATCGATTTCTGTTTTGCCCCTCATTGCTCTCTAAAAAGTTAATCCTAGCTTGAAGCATATCTAATTGGTCCTGCATCTTCCTTGTGAAAGCCTCTTTCACTTTCTCTGTAACCTCTTCAGTTATTTTCTGTATGAGGTCATTGGTGTTATGAGAAGGCATTGATTCCTGTGGATACACCAAACTGCGAGGCACAGTAGAACCATAGGTACGACAATAACCATGACCATCTTCCCCAAGCAATTCATGGAATATTCGATCTTTTACAGCCCTAAGTTCTCGCTGGTCCTCAGGTTCCATTAGCAATTTCTTGTCATATTCCTCCTACATGAAAGTACTAATCAATTAGTTTGGAAAAGATTAAAAAAATAACTGAAATTCTTAATATAAGATATAAGAAGCTAAACATACAATGACTTGGGCAACATCTGCATTTGATTGATTGCGTGCTTTTTTCCACACACTCATCTTATCAGTTTGTTCTCCACTTTGTTCCATCTGTCAAGTACAAAACAATAAATCTATGTACATATAACACACACATACATACTACCGACAAATCTTACAAATACTTTATAGTAAATAGTATTAAATGTTACTAGAATTTAAAACAATATGGATGCAAACATTGCACAAGAAGTAAACATTTTCTGTTGGTGCCTCCATGCATTTCTGACCAATAATGTTAGAAACAATACCTCATATCGCAGCTGGGCAAAATGTTTTCGACCAGTACTATGAACCGGTCCACGCTGCTCCCGATTGATAGAATTTCGTGTTGCTATAAGCTACAAAATCAATTCCAAAATCATCAAGCTAGTGTCAATCTTTTTAGCACAATCTAATTATGAATGTTTCAGCATTTCTACCTTTGCATCTTCACTACTCCAATAAGCAATGAGCTCACTCCACTGCTCTGCTACAATATGTGGAGGAACTAGAGAACTTAGATTTGGATTATCTCTGTTTTTCTGAAAGTAGTTGACTTTGGTTTTGCTCTTGTGATCCTTCCACAGTGTATTGCAACATCTAAGACACACATGTTTATATCCTTCTGGAACATCAAGCAAATTTTGCTACAAATTACATAAAGGAGATTTATCAATAACTTCTAATCATCGTGAACTTAATAAGCACAGATAATTAAGAAATTTCCTACTATTTTTCAAATAACACACGTAGTAACATGTTTACCTGAACCTCTTTCCATATTCCCTCTTTCACATCAGGTCCAACAGCCTTCCAGTCAAGTAATGTTAGTGGAATCCTCTGGCCATCGCGTACAATTTGCCCCAATTGTGACTTTAGCTGTGTAGCTCTTTCTCCAACAGGTTGGAAGTTAGAATCAAACATAATCTTGATTTTAACTCCAGTATTCCACTCTGGGATACCTTTATTGTGACCTCTAGTAATAAAGGTAGCAGATTGTACTTCAGCTTCTACCAAAGTTGCAAGAAACATTAAATTCCATCATTGAAAAACATATCAATAATTGTAGGAACTGGTGATAAGTGAATTAGGATGTAAAAATAAACTGAAAAAACAAACAAACAAACAAAAAAACTTGTTAAGCGAAGTAATACCTAGAGATGGAAGAGGTAATATTGGAGGAGAAGGTGCAGAAGGAGGCGGTGGGGGTGGAGGCAGTGGGGGTGTAGGAGGTGGATTAGTAGACCTATAGGATGGCTGCGATGAGGAACCATTGCTGTTTGAAGAATTAGATCCACTTGAAGTCAAAAACTCAGACATAGTGCGTGGTCTCCCAACCTTTCTTTTCTTCATGGTCACCTGCAATAAGAAGGCAAACTAAAAACTCAAACCTTCCATACTAAATAAAATAACAAAGTTCATGAAAGGGAAAGGGAACTGCGATATTAACTAGAAACTCAAAATGATGACACCCTTACAAATATTTGACTTCAAACATGAATCATTATCCTTATCAAAAAGTTCCAGGAAGAATACTAAAGTACACATTAAGGCCAATATGCACTAGTCATAACATCTCTATTGTAATGGCCTTATTCATCCATTTCAACACCATCCATTAACTCCCCTGAGCTGTCATTTTCTTCAGTATTGTCAGTTTGCACATGAGAGAAGTTTTTTGACTCCATTTCGACGACATTTAGCCAACCTTGTCCTGAAGGATCTGGAGCATACCACACCTGCTGTGCTTGAGATGCTAAGATGAATGGTTCATCCCCAACCCGATCATTTCGATACAATAATCGATTGAAGTTAACTAAAGTGAAGTTAAAAGGATCTAATTTAATCTCTGCCACAGGATGTACCCAATCACACCTGAACAACACATATTTGATATCAACAGAGTAGGTGACTTTGATAATCTCTGTTAATCTCCCATAATATGGTAAAACATCTACACGTGGATTCTTATCTTTCTTATTGCCCACACTCATGGTATCTGGCTTCAAGCTTACAACTTACTTGATGTCTGGCTAGTTAACTCGATTTATCACATGTGCTTTGGTCTTTACAGACAGAAGAATATGTTGAAGTTGCAATCTTCTGTAAATAATTTCAGACCAGGAATCTCTTAAATTTTGAGGAGAATAATGTTCCTTTAAAAAAAAAAAATTACATGAATATGGTTTTGGAATCAAGTAGATCTGTAGATCTGTAGATGGCGGATAACAATTAGAGCATTCATATGGTCATCACATTACATACATTATCAAAACATATATATATATATATATATATATATATATATATATATATATGAGTGGCTGTGTTGATTTACAATTTGCAGATTTGTTAAGGGTTGACGTCACTGGCGATTGGTTGGATTTCAGATGATGAAGTTTAATTTGCTGAGAAGATATGCAAGTTTGTGAGGGATCTGCAATATGATTGGGACACCCAAGTTTTCAATTTTGGTTTGTGAGGGATCTGCAATATGTTTATTTGATACTGTCCATAGTATATGTTCTTGTATCTTCCAAAAAAAAAAGTATATAACTATATACTATTGTAACTTCAGTACTTGGTTATGTAATTTTTTTTTTCATCTTAGGAGGTAAGGCTTTGTCACCCCTCCCTCCAATGTACTGTAATTTTGGTACTAATCAAATATCGATATTGATTTTTAATCTTGAGGTACATTTAATTCTTTTTTGGTCTCATATGTTATAACGTAAGCAATTATTTTGTCGTGAATGGTTGTATTATCAGTAAAAAAGACAATGATTCTAGAGTAAAAGCTGAAGTTCATTCTCTGTTCGACATTGATTATAATAAAAGAGTGATGTAAAAAACACAAACTAAGAAAAAAATGATGTCGAATTCATCTTAGACATCAAAGAAAGTTATAAAACTGATGTCCCTTACTCTTTCACATCATGTCTAAAAAATGCACTGATGTTAAAGCATTGTTAGACATCAAACGTTGAGGTTTAGACATCAAAATATCAAGTAATAATGGTTTTTTATTATATATGGGACATCATTTTCTCTCAAAATTCTGGTGTCTAAGTATCCTATTGACATCGGGTTTTAACCGATATCTAAAAGCACCATATTAGACATCACTTAACGAGACATCGGTTGCTTACTAAAATAGACATCAATTTTTAACTGATGTCCATCAACTTTGTTGTAGTAGTGAAGGTAAAATTTTCAAACTTAACCAATATGGATCGCTTACCTTTGAGATCAGTTCTCAAGCAGACTCGAGCAATATTTTAGTCCAAAAGTTGCAGCAACAGATGCAAAGAGAGTGATACCCTGCATGAGCAGAATATACAGGAAGTAAAGATGTGTACAGTTTCAATACAATGCTTGTCAAGCAAGTTTACCAAAAGGGAGATGTCACAACAAATAGGCATTTAAGAACAGATAATTCTCCAGCATGCATAACCTTATCATTATCAATAGATTGATAGTCCATTTTCAATAACTATTTTTTGCTCAACTGACAATTACTTTAGAATGATGTTTTTACCTTCAAATAAGTTACTTTATAGTTAAACAGAGAAGGACCACAAGGTCTGCGAGTCAGCAAATTCAATAAATAACTTATCTTTGGTGATCTGAAGTGTATAAGACGGAACCGGTTCCACTCTATCATCTCAAATTTTAGGGGGCACTTGCAACATGCTAATAAGATGTCACTAAACTTCTCCAAGTTCACCACTTAAACTACAACTAGGATACTAAGGAAGCCTTTATATATTCAGTAACTCTCTATTTGCTTCACCAGAACATGAAAAGAATACATTCTTTCATTTAATTTCTTTCTAAAAACATGTAAAGTTCAGAAGAACCAAGTTGTACCATATTACAAGAGTTACCTTACCAATTCTAAATGCCCATCAGGAGTTATTCACCATTAGATCGGAGTAGGTCACTGCGGTACCTTGAGTGATAAAAAGCAGCTTCCCAAGTGGCTTCCCCTCTTGAACAATACAAATTGAATTCAACCTGCTATCATTTATGTTCTGAAGCACTGGAGCCTACAAATATTACATATTTGCATTAACCAATAATATTCAAGAAAATAATCGTATATATTAAGAGTAACCATACGTATAAAGGAAGACGAAGAACCTACTTTTCTCAGTGAAGATAAGAAGAAAATGCACATAATGTTTCTTTTGTCTTTCAATGGAAGAATGGAAATTAAAGAATTAATTTTGCGTATCAAGATCTTCGTTTTCTTCCAGTTTGTATATGTTATTCATAACCACCATCTACAAAAGTTCAAATCCTTATTCCTTTCTGTCATTGACTAATTGACAGTATTGACTTCATATTCAATTATTCATAGGAAGCTTGTTGTTAGAAAACCACAAATCTATATATGGTTTACTCAATTGCGTCTTCTCTTTTAATATAACTCTTTCTTGCGACTCTGCATTACTTTTTGTCATGGTTCATGAATTCATCGTAATTCATAAGATCCTTAACACATGCACATAGTACTTTCTTATCATAAGCAGATCAAACTCATAAAATGTGAAACTCTATCGTGAAGAACAAACCGACAATACCCAAAATCCACAAACCAAATTCTATCACCAAAACTTAAACAGTCAAAAACCTGCAAAACCAAAATTAGACCAAACCCACCAAATAGAATCAAAAACCAAGCATTACCCATCAAAATAGAGCATACCAATTTGACTCTGGGGTCGAGAGAATGAAGAAAAGTGACGGGTTCCGACACGTACTGGCCAATGAGGCTAGCGGTGGCACCGGAGATCAATCTGAGAACTTTATCGGGCAACAGGTTCGCCCACCACGGCGGTTGGCTATTATCGCTGGCGGCGGAAGCTCTAATTCGGAAGCTTGATTTAGGGTTTACAGAAATAAGGGTTTTGTTGTTGTTGTTGTTGAATGAACGAAGGGGAGTGAAGTTTGGGGTTTTGGGAGGAAGAAGAAAAATAGGAAGGAGGTGGAGCTGAACTAGCAGAGCAGATTGCTATGGTTGACTTCGTTGTCGGGACTGGATGGAGGGAGCGGGAACAAGAATTTTGGCGCCTATATTCACCCAAAAGTCGAAAAAAAAAATGTATAAAAGGAAAATACACGACGGCACATTCTACCGTAGTTAAAAGTAGAGAAATTTAGCGACGGAAAAAATATGCCGTAGCAATTGAAGGCATATTTATGCGACGGCGACGCCTTGCCGTGGCAAATAATTTTTCTTTTTGCGACGCGGCATTTGCCGTAGCAAATTTTTGATCAATGGCGACGGCATTCTAACGCCGACGCTAACTGGTGAAGCTAAATGAATTCTTTTTTGTAGTGTAAACACATATAAATTTGTAACTATGTTCTTGAAATCTGAATAGGGAAAAGGAACTGGTAGCTTTGTCAAGCACCGCAACAATACCCACACTTTCTGTGTCTGATGCCAACGCCGGAGCTTCCATCTCCAGAAGTCGATCTCGCTGATGTTGAGTTTAGGTTTCGGGAAAGAAAAAAAGAAAAAAACGCCCAGCCGCCCAGAGCGCCCAGGCGGCCGCCTAAATCCTATCCGCCTAAGGCTTCTGATTTGCCATTAGTAGCCTCGGTCTCCTGCCGCCCAGCGCCTAGGTGGCCTTTTTTTAGAACACTGGGGACATAAAACCTTGACCTCAATATATAAATCCTCGTAGAGTACGTCCCGGATAATCACAGGAGACTCATCTATCCAAATATCATCATGATAATAATTTTTTATTTTTATAACGATCTTGTTTTGAACTTAAGGGTGCACCAGGGGCGTAAGCAAATGGTAGGCTATATGGGCTATAGCCTAAACAACATTTTGGCCCAAAAATTTCTAAGTACATGTATATTTCCCTTCAACCCATACTAGCCTAAAGAAAAAAATAAAATAAATAAATATCTGTAGCTACTCGACGACAGTGCGGCACAGCATGTCACTAGGTCAGTGGTGCTTACTTGATTAGTTGAACTATTGAATGCTCACTAGGTCAGTGGTGCTTACTTGATTAGTTGAACTATTGAATACTCCCATAAACGGCCGCCGGAAATCGCTGTGAACCCACAATCCGATTTGGAAATCCCTGCTTCACAGGTACATATACTCTATCTTTCATCTTCATGAAGATTTAAATTCCGATTTTGGGAAATCCCATGAATCTAATCTAAATTTATGGCAACAATCTTGAAGCCTAGTTGTTGGGCTTGTGGGTTTAATCCAAAAAAGCTCTAATCTTTGAAACCATCTGGTTGGGTTTGTGGTTTTGTTGTAGACAGACCTGCTGTTTATGCGTTTGAATGGATTGGAGTTGCTAACTTGCTGGCGGTTGCTACTGCGTTTGATTGTTTGATTTGGAGAATTGGAGTTGTTGATACGTGTACGTCTCTGTGCTCTATATTTTTTGTTTGTTTGTTTCATTCCTTTCATTGTTTGTTTGTTTCATACTTTCATTCCTTTCATTGGTTATTGTACGTCTCTGTGCTCTTCTTATTTTCTTATTTGCTCTATATTGTTTGTTTGCTTATTTGCTTTCATTGTTTAATTGTTTGATTATGGCTTCTAGGTATTGAGTCTCTTGAACATTATAAATATATATATATATATATATATATATATATATATATGCGTGAGGATGAGCCTCTCACTGTGTTCCAAACCTAAAAAAAAATATATATATATATATATATATATATATATATTGTGCACTTCTAATTAGTCTAGACAAGTCTCGGATCCTGAATCCACCATTGCTATGCACCATTTCAAATATAGACTCTAGTGCTTAACACCAACATATACAGAGAAAACTAGTTGAATAGAAGTTGATAATTTAAATTACAAGCACAGGAACTATTTATACCATAAAAGAAATGAACTGATCCGTCAAATCCTTGTTTAAAGCTATCCCTGCAGCGGCTAAGCATGCATTACTCACTGTTTGTGGCTAGTTTGTAAGGAACTGATGTGCTTAACTAGCGTCTAACTAGTCTAGCTAGTGTAAGAAAGATCAAGTTTCTGTTTTTTTTTTTTTTACTCTTTTCTTGGCTTATTAATTATCTCCGCCCATGCTTATCACTGTTTAACATGATATTAGAGCATGTCTCTCTCTAATTATGTCTCCAATTGTCATGGACTCGATTTGGGTTCATTAAAGTTGGTCATAAGAAAGATTCCAATTGGATTATTTTGCTAGCGGACAATTTACAGCATTCATTTTCTTGAGATGACTTGTGTTAAACAACAACAAATATGGCTCATGGTCTACTATTCTATCGATATTGTCCCAACTTAACCACCCAGTATGTGTTTGATTTTAATACAAAAGGTCTCGGTACAATTAGGTAAGAGTCACCGACTTAGAAGTTATATTTTTTTTTTGTCACTTTCCAAATGTAAGGTCGTTCCTTTACAACACGCCTCCTCACGTGCAACATAAGTCTAGATCTATACTTGATATCAATTAACAATCAAATTCTCACATTAAAGAATTGGTCAATCACGAAACAATCCAAGACCCACATCGAACACTTGGTAATAATCCAATCGGAATATTTCCGATGACCAATTTAATGAACCCAAGTCGGGTCCATGACAATTGGAGACATAATTGGAGAGGGACATGCTCTAATATCATGTTAAACAGTGATAACCATTGGTCGTGACCCACCATTTTACCGATACTATCTACTTAAACACCAAGTATGTGTTGAGCTTTCCAAAAGACCTCGATACAGTTGGGTAAGAGTCACCTACTTATAAATTATATTTCTTTTTACTTTTCAAATGTGCGACCTTTAGTGTTCAACAGCTAGGGTGTATGCATGGATGTGGTATATGAACAAATTAACTGATCGCTCAAATCCTTGCTCAAACTGTTCTTGACATAACTAAGGCCCAATTTGAGATAACTTAGCTTAAATCGTGAGCAATTATAGTTTTTAACCTTTTTTTTTATAATTGAAATTGTAGTTTTTAACTTATGAAAGCTGTATTTTATCAATTTCTATAAGCAGCATCTTAATAATATAACTTTTAAAATATTTTATTTTATTTTACCACACATTTTTTGCTACCAGCATTTTGCAAAACATTAGCTATGTCAAATTGGGCCTAAGCATGCGGTACTCATTGTTTGTGTCTAGTCTGCAAGGAATTGATGTAATTAACTAGTGTCTAGCTAGTGTTAGAAAGATTAAGTCTCTCTCTCTCTCTCTCTCTCTTTTTTGTCCATATATGAAGCCAATTTTTCAGCAAATTAAGCTACCTAGCGTACAACTTAAGCATTCGTTTTCTTGAGACGGTTGGTGTGTGGTCATGCATATGGTAGATGAACATTCAAGCCTTCAAGAAGAAAGAAATCACCACATGTTTCTCAACTTCTTTGCTTGATTCATATATGGTGTGTTGCATGTGTGTGGGGTGTACGTGTTTCAGTGATATTAGAACAGCAACCTCATTTTCATATGTTTCGTGCGGTCATGCCATAAACATCATAGTACTGCGAACTGTACTATTGGAGGAAGACGACACCTCGGCTCGAAAATGATTGAAACCAAACCAAATAAGTACAATAATTTCATGCTAAATCTTCTTTCTCTTTCATAATTTGTTTTTGTATTTTCTTATCTTCTGTCTTTTGTGTTGAGTTAGGGCTGACAATTTCAACACGATCCGATGACATGACTCGAAAACTGCACGAAATAAAACGGGTTGAACCCGCACGATTAAATAGGCAAACAGCTGGTCGGCAGCAGGTCAACCCGTCATAACTCATTTAATAAACAGGTCAACCCGCCAACACGAAGTGAACCCGTATAACCCGATTATGCTATACTTCTTCTTGAAATTTTGGACGTTGGAAGTATTTGATCCTAGGATTGGACAATTTGAAATATTTTGCTTCATCATTATTAGATTTAATTATTTATGAATTATATATATATATTTTTTTTTTAATCAAACCCAAATCGGGTGTTAATTTCATTCATCACATGCCAAAATGGCCATTACATACCCTTCTGCTGCCTTCAACTAGACAGATCAAGAAAGTGTGGTAGTACCCACGGTGGTACATAGAAATAAGTCCACTCATTATATATCAAATTTGTAGAAAATAGAGTAAATCATTCTTCAGTACTACTCTAGATGTACCATAGACACAGAAAGTGCATATATAGTTCCTAAAACCTTAGGGAATTATTAGAAAGTATAAAAACTAACTATTGGAAAACTCCTAAAGAGAGCAGCCCAAGACAGATTTGTAGCCTAAGGCCCCAACAAGGCAGGCCCGATCCAATTCACCCCCACCAGCGACCACGATCCCAGCTCCAGCAACGACCTTTATCGCCACCAATCCAGAGCCACACGCAAGCCTCCCCCGAAGACACCACCCAAAGACACAGCACTTGCGTGCCCGACGACCCTATTCACAAACCGCACAACACCTGAAAGCTGCTCCGTTGAGCAGCCATCATCACCGAGAGAGCTGCCATCAACGCTCCAGGAGACCAAATCTCCTCTATCTGTCTATCTCGCTAGTGAATTGCCCCAATCCGCCTCTGCTAGAAACCCCAAACCTACAATCCTAATGAACCACAAGGAGGACTTGGCCACACTCTGGCAGCCATATCGTAATCTGCGTGGCCAGAGGCCGACACTGACACAAGCCACTGCCGGACGAGCACTGCTTGGCACGTTGGTGTGCTGATAAGGCGTCGCGGTCAAAGAGCGGCGCTTTTATATAATTATTTATATTCTTTGTCTTATGGAGTTTTTAGTGAATTTAATCAATTTATGCATTTTTTTTAGTTAAATGGGCCGCAGTGTTAACCTTTAAATGAGTCATTTTGTCCAACATGACATGACCTATTTATTAAATGGGTTAAGAGGGTTGGAAACGGGTAACCCAAGTTGGAAACGAGTAACACGTTTAATAAATAAATTGAGTTTTGTTCAAGGAAAATCTAATTTGTGTTTAACCCAAACTCTAGGTTACTTGACCTAGTGGTAATAGGATTTAATTAGAATGATCTAGAATCCTAATCAATGTAGAATTACTTTCCTTGTATGATTGAGATTCTATGCATTGTAATCCTCTATATAAAGAGGCCCCTATTATCAATGAGATATATATAGCAAATTCCTCTCAATTTTCTTATTCCCTAAAACAAGTTTGAGTTTAAATTTTCGACACGATTAATAAATGGGTTGGGTTTGGGTTTGTCTCTTGTGACACGACATATACCTTGACCTCCTGACATGACCCATTAACAGCCCTAGTTGAGTAGATACCTAGTTTTTTTTTTTTTTTAGAATAAATGTCAACTCCATTAATAATAAGAAAAATTACAAAAGATAGATGTAGAAACAACATCATAAATGAAAAGTACGAAAATAAAACAATGAACATAAAACCTAGCAAAGATACGATTGGATGCAAAAATGCATCTGAGGACGCATTGGGTGTAAACCGTGCTATATGAAAAGTTACTAATAGTATGACCAACCATAAAAGGGCAATCTTCTATCAAAGTAACCAGTGGTATGACCGACCAAACAGATTCATTGTACATCTTACATAAAAAAAGATAACAACTTTCTACCTATGTTACCGCTAGTGTGACCGACCACGAAAAGGGAATCTTCTAGCAATGTAAATGGTCATGTGATCATCCAAACATCTTCCATGTAAAACATACGCCAAACAAAGATCAATTTTCCACCAAAATGACCTATGAACCAAAAAGGTGAAAACCAAATGAAAGTCAACCTCAAAGCCCAGATCCATGCCCAAATCCAGATCCGACCTGTGATCCAGATCCGTCAAAAAGATACCTAGTTGGCTAGCTATTCCATTTCAGTTTTTGTATAGCATTAGTGAAATGAAATAAATAAAAGAATTTGTAATCATTTAAAAACGTGATCAAATTAAATTAAATTCTTCATCTCAACCTGAGAGTAAATAAGTCATAGTGAAATTGAACATTATTTTTCTGTTCTCTCAAAGAACTTGCTTGCGATTTCGTTAAAAATCTTTAAAGTACAACTATGAAATAAATAATTATTTTACAAAGATAAACTTAGAGATTAAGATATATTGATGGAAAACTATTTTTCCCATTATCTAGCTAGGGAAAGTTTGACAATCTTTTTATAATGGCGGTTCTCATGGCCTCCTCACTTGTGAATCCAAATGGAACTCGTGCCACAACATCTTGAAGCATAAACTCCTTCACACTTGAAATGCTTGCATGATAAATATGCAATTCGAGGTCTTTGAGTGCATTCATCAATCTTGCATATGGATAGTCCTCATTATCCGTACTCCGAACTCGAATCATTGCTTCAGAGCCTACAAATTTCACATCCACTTCCATAACAGCAGATGCTCTGTAACTTTTGGAGTTGGTGCTACCCACTTTGGGTATCTTGGTTTGTGCTTGGATTTTGGCCTCCAGTTTATCAATCTTTGTCTTCAGATTATTGATGTACTCAACTGCATCAGCAAGTAAAGAAGCTTTGTCCATCCTTGACACATTTGGAACAGCAGCTCTCAGAGCATAGAATCGATGATTCAGCCTTTCACGTCGTTGTCTCTCTGCCTCCACATGGTTTAGTGGTGGTGATTCTCGTCTGCCGTTCACATGGCTTGATGACCTCCCTCTCTTTTTTGATCGATTATTCTCTATATTTTCCGAAGGCCCTGAATCAGATGACGACCCACCTATATTGAAAGCCACTTCCCTCTTACCACGCCCTTATATTACCATAAATATATTTGTCATTTAAGAAAAGTAAGAGCTCGACAATAAGGCTTTCAAATATAATTTACGGTTTTATAGACTTGTACACTGAAATTTTATGAGTTTTCATATTTTGAATGAAGGAAAATTTTTGTTTTATTTTTTATGGGGAATATTCATCAATTTAAACTCATAACAACCATACTAAGTCAGTGTCAGAGAGATGATACATATGCTAGAAATTAACATCTTCATAGTGTTTTTCTGGGATTGACTTTGGTTTTGTCCTACATCCGACTTGTACTATTTTTCTTCATTAATAAATTTCCGAAGGAGGATGTTGATTTAGTCCTCTCCTTGTTTACCTAAAAAAAAAAAATCTCACAATGTTAAAGCCACATACAGCCTAGGAGTTTTTCAAGGGAGCAACGCTCATTAAATCTTGAGTTACATGCTTATTTAATATGAGTTTTCATATTGAACAATTCTTAGGCTCATCCCTAGGGTGAACGAGCATGTTCACCTCCATTGTCGATTTACATACTTTTACTTGATATATTTATAATCCAACGGTCTATATCTTAAATTAGACTCTAAAGATGATCTCTGTAAAAAATCAATCGAATCGGAAATCGTTTAATTATCTAATTGAAACAAATAAATGGATGGTTCTAACAATACTTACTACTATTATGATGAACCGTCCATGTATTTTATAGAAATAAAATACATGTAAAAAATCAATAGAATCGGAAAATCGTTTAATTATCTAATTGAAACAAATAAATGGATGGTTCTAACAATACTTACTACTATTATGATGAACCGTCCATGTATTTTATAGAAATGAATAACTAAAAGGTCTTCAATTTGATTTATTTTCTACAAAGCTAATCTTTGTATTACGTTATACAACATGAATGGTTGGATTAGAAAATTATAAAGTTATTATGCGTTAATCGCAAGAGATTGTGAACATGCTTATTCACCCAAGGGGTGAACCTAAGAATTGTCATTTTATATTTTGGTTGAAGAGAAAATTGGCCCAATCACTCCCACTCAAATTCTATACCAAACCAAACAAATTTTGTCTTCTAACAAAAAAATTGACTCCATATGTTTCAATCTTTACGAAGATATTATCTCAAAACAAAATATCTAGAAAAAAAAAACTGTTGTATTTGGGAACTTCAACAATAAAATCTAAAATAATAAATTAATTAGCAATTCATTAAATAAACAACTAGCATTATGCATGTGTAAGTATTTTTCTTTTCAAAAAAAAAAAAAAAAGATAATGGATGAAAACAGTTATTGCAAAGAGAAAAGTGGAATTTATGGGATTTATTTTGTTTATTTTTGTTAATAAAAATATAATTTGCAATTGTCATAATGACCCTTGTGATTTGATTAATTCTTAAAGTAATGTTTTAGGGTCATTTCTGTCAAAAATTTTGATTTTGGCTAACAAAACCTCTTATCTTAATAATAGTATAAATATTCAACCATGTGTAGTTCCCCATAAAATATATATATATAAGAAGAAATTAATATATGTTATAGAAATCACTGAAAACAGGCATAAGATTGCTTACCATGTGTATTCGACTGCTTTTGAGTTGCTGAAAACATTAATCCATTTTCGGGCAGAGGAACGTGAACATGAGCCTCCTGGCTTCCCTGCGTTGAGTTGGAGTCTGATATTCCAAAAAGTGATTTTGCTTGCTGCACAAAACCCCAATCTTCTTTAATCACATCCAAAGAAGCCACTTCAAGCACCCCACTATAAGTTGCAACGCAAACCAGAGTTCGAATTCCATGCATGCGAGCCTCTTTAACTCTCTCACACTCATAGAACTGAAACTCAGCATCTCCTGCCAACCAAATGAAAGCACTAGAAGAATGCACACGGCCCAGAATGTTGGAATACCCATTGTGGCCTGCAGCAAACGACTGTGTTAAAGAGACGGTGTAGAAGTAGAACCACTCGGAGTCAGTCACGTCTCCGTTAATGTCTTCAAATCTCTCCGAGTCCATGTCGTCATGACACAGCGCTTCGATCTCTCTGTTGACCATCCCAAATCTGGGTCGGTAGTTATTATCCGAGTTCTGAATGCTTGATTTTTTGGATGAGAAGTCTCTAATGCCTCTGAAATGGCCTCCGGCCCATGACAAAGAAACGCCGTTGTCGTCGTTACTGTCTTTGGAGGCTTTCCAGAAAATGGAGTAAACCCAGGTTTCAGGGCGGTTCTGAAGTATGAATTGGAGGCGTTGTTGAAGCAATGTGGCTGAGGTAGTTTCTGGATAAACATTGTAGGGTGAAGAACATGAGGAAATAATCTCACCCATGGCTTTACTAGAGAGTGGGATAAGTATGTATAAATGCGCGCAATTAAGGAATACTTATAGAGATGGAAGAAGACCAGAGTTTGATAGATGGATGCTCCGTGTTGTGAATACTTGGGGGAGCTAAATAATTCAACTTCGATTCAGTGGTCACCTCTGAATGAAGTACTGTAATGTCCATTATTAGGCCATCTATAATCATTTGCGGTCTAAATTTTTAAACATTTTAAAAGTACTATTATAATTTTTCCAACTTCAATTATTAATTATAGACATTCATTTTTGTTTTTTATTTGTATAATTTAAATTAATTATTTTTTTGTCAAGTGTAGTTAAAATTTATTTTTGAGATAAAAAAATATTTCTAATGTGTAGATTGAAGGAAACTTACTATATAAGATTTAGTATCTAAATTGGTAGAAGGAAGAAAAGAAGTGAGAGAATGTGAAGAAAGTGTGAAATTATGAGAAGGTGAAGAGAGAATTTATAGAAAAAATTGATAATGTTTATAAGCAGTATCATTAGAAATATATAGAAAAATAATAATAATAATAATAATTAGTAACTGCAATAGTATGAGATCTCAAATTTTAAATTTCCTCGGATTTTGTTTTTGAGAGTGAAAAAGAAAAGTAGAGGTCGCCATGAGTGCAGAGTTTTTGAAGTTAATTGGAAGAAAATAGAAATGCTAATGGGGTGAGTTCTGATTGGCTCTAGGCTAACACGTGGGGGTTGAAGAAAGGAACAATTTATGCTGACGTGACGTCATCGTCAACAAAGTCATGGGACACTTGTCAGAATGTGGTTTTTTTTGGATGGTGTTGTGAAATGTTGACATGTGACACCAGGTCCACAATCCTTGGTTGACACATGTCATTCATTTGGGAATCAACCCCATCTCCATACATTTTTCCATTTTTTCCGGGACTCTCTCTCCTCATTTTCTCTATCTAGTTTCTCTCTCTAAAATTTCGGAAAATCATAACTTTTGATTAGTAACTCCAATTCAGGATCTGTGAAAGACTACAGATTCGTCTTGATACCATCTTTCTTTCCATAGAGGTCTGAATTAGATCAAACGGTTAATTTTTAAAAACTTGTATTAGGAGGTTCGGTTTATTATCAGTATTCTAGGATCGAGGTACGAACGTGACAGGACCCGCCCCGAATTCCACCCTGGAATCCGAAGTGGCCCTGCGGGACCCACCTTTAAAGAAGATTTACCAAAAATTTCGGCATAACCTTCCTTAAAAATGGGTAACCCAAAATCCTGTTGAAAGCTAAATTCACTTCTAATAATCCAACCACAACTCCTGGAGCCACCCTGCTCTCACATTTAAACAACCCAACTCACAGCTACCCACATCAAACAAAAACTCCGAAAGATACAATTTATTACAATCACCAAAGTTAGGTCATAGACCTCAAATATAAAACATATAAGTTGGGTCACATATCCCTTAGTAATCAGAGCATTCTAGGAATATAAAAAGACAAGGAATACAGTAGGTTAACCAGGTAACCTACAGAATGTGATGGCGGAAGCAGGTGCGGTAACTATGGCTCACTCTCGTACACCGAGCAACAGTACTGCAATCTGGGCATTTGAAACCGAAGGGCCCAGGGAAAAGTATATAAAAACGTTAGCGTGAGTGGACAAAAATAAATAATTGAAAGAAAACGGGTTTTATACTTTTCCACATTTATTTCCAAAAAAAACTCCTGATGCATGCAATAATTTAGAAAAACCGACTAGCCCCGCTAGTCAAGAAAAACAATCGAAGAACATAGGGGAAATGGGTTCACCATACGGGAATGGAGCCCCTCAGGCTCTACCTACCCTCGACTGCCAATCGCACATAGATTGTGCGAGGAGGAGAACTAATAACCTCAACTACCATTCGCACATAGATTGTGCGAGGAGGAGAATATAACCTCGACTACCACCCACGTGAGGAGGAGAAAGCTACCTCACTGCCACCCACAAACACAAAGTAAGTGAGGAGGAGACCTAAGCACATGACCCGCGTATGGTGAAAAAGAAGATAGTCGAAAGCCAAGCAAAACTGTATCATTTCCCCACTTATTTCACAAAGTACGAATCCAAATGTATAAAGACGTGACCCCGCACGCCAAGCTCATCTCAAGTTCAAATATAGATAGGGTATAAATAAGTATAAAATTATACTTCCTCGAAAACTCATTAATAATCTCAAATCGTCGAGTAGAAATAAATAAATAGTATAAATTGATCCGCATGAGTCAAAGTCCTCAAATCGAGCATAACGAAATTTAATTCAAATGTTCCAAACCAATAAATCAATCATAAACCAAACCAAAATAAAATGCTCGATAATTAAGTTGATAAATCAATATCTTAAAACATGCGGAATTTAATTTGCATGCATCAATTAAAATCAAAGGTCCACTCACAAAATGCGGTCAATCCTGACGTCGCTCGTGATTCTCCTCGTATGGAGACTCCTCTCGTCCTGTACGAATAACAATCATAAATATAATTTACAGGACGGATTCTAACTTTACGATACTTATAATTGAAAAGGTAAAATCATTCCCCTTCCTACAAATTCGACTTCTCAACAATCTACCACATTCTTAACTCCATCTATATTCAATCATCGATAATTAAATTCTTGAGTGAATTCGAAATAATTCCGACGTTCGAATTCACGTAATCCGATAATTATACCATTTAATCTCAATCCGAAAATTCTCCAATGTCAACCAAACTTCATACATTAAATCCTACAACCATTAACTGGTATAGGGGATTAAAATGACATCTAAAACCCTACAACACGCGCCTCCACGCGCTACCTACAGTGGCGGCACGTGCCGGCGGCGACCTTCTCCGATGACCGCCAAATTCCGGCAACAACCTCATCTCAACAGACCCAATCCACTTCTCAACTACAACATTTACAAATAACAACTACAAACAGTCGAAATCGATCCAAGAACACAAACCCAGAAAATTCAAGAACCCTAATTCGATCCAGCCTCTACACTTCAAATCGTGTTACAAGACCATAGGGGAAATAATCAGTGGCAAAAACCAAACCTTCGACGAAGAGATGGGGGCCGGTGGTGGCCGGAATCGCCGGGAATCGGCAAACTGCAGCCGGAGGAGTTCTTCGTCGATCCGTGGTTTTCCGGCCAAATCGTGGAAAACCAAGGATGCAGGGGTGCTCGGAGGGAGGAGGCGATCCTGGGATGACCGGTGGCACGCCTTGGGGTGGCCGGAATCGCCGGCAATCGGAGGAGGAAGGAAATGGGGCGAACCGGAGGAAGAGAGATCGGGGGAGAGGAGAGAGAAAGAGTTGGGGTGGTTTCCGGAAATGGAAACCCACCCGGGTAACTTTCCACTTTTATCAAAAAGTTACCATGAACAGTAACTTTACAATTTCGGCCATAACTCTCGCATACGAAGTCCGATTTTTACGAACCACATATGCTCGCGTTCGGTTTAACGTCCCCTACAACTTTCGTGAAGAACATTTTCTCAAATTTTGACCCGAACAAAAAGTCAACTTTTAGGGCCACTAAATCATTCATAATGGTTAAAAGAAAGTATCCAACGATTATATCCCAAATAAAGAGTAAATCGAAATTTCCAGGTTCGGGATGTAACAGAACGTGTGCCCAATCTTCCACTTTCTTCATCCATTTTGGGTCTATAACATGGTCTATAGATAGACCAAATTTAGACTTTAAACCCTCGAAATACTTTTTGTAATAGAATCAACCTCCAATTGGAGATGGAAAAGGACTACATGGGGTTTAAAGCACTACTAGCAAAACAACCAAATCACATTGATTTTAATCATACTAATTTAAATTAGCTATAGATATCGGTACGAACGATTAATTTAGACAGATATCTATGTGAAAAATTAATTGACACATATGTATGTAATATGCTAGATTGAGACCACAAGAATATTCATTATAATTATATGTACAGTTGTGTGTGATATTAAATAGAACCCATAGATATATGTGTAAAATGGTATTTCTTAACATACACTGATATCTATGAGAATAACTATATCCTCATAAATCTGTATATAATAAACTTAACAAACTGATCAATTGTGAAATAAATTGTTCTTACATATACATGTAAATAAGATGATATTCAATGATCATTCAAAAACAAAAATTGATATTTAATGATATCCGTGTGAAAACATTTATTGATATCTGTGTGGAATAACATTAGCATGACGTGGATAAAAATCCCTTTAATTATTTGTACTCATCACTTCATTCTTGTAGAAACTTAAAAGCAATAGGTAAGAGTTCACTCTATTGCCTACCACTTAATATGTTCTTTTCTTCAATGATTGAGTCAATCCTAGCTGATATCTTATACATCCATATCAACAGTCAAACCTTAAACTGCTCCTTATCTTCCCATTCATTTACTATTACGCACACCTGAATAATTGATTTCCATGAACTCCAGCCTCTTTTAGCCACCATAGCCATCATAGATTTTAGATCTGGATAAAAAATGATAGCATATCCACAACAAAAGCCACAAGGTTTGAGATCTCTCATGCTCCTTCGCCATAGCTGCTGAGAATCTATATCAAAAATCTTCATCAATATCAAGAGAAAAAAATCTTCTTGTTCTTCCCATAATAAGCGTCTTCTTCTTGTGGTTCCAACAAAGAAGAAAGAGTAGTATAAGTGTAGCAGTTAAGCGGTGTTATAAGTGTAGCGGTTAGACAGTGTTAGAGGGTGCCCAGCTCAGTAAAGGCTTCGTCTTTGAGCTCAATTTCAACAGAAATCAATAATAGAAGCTCAAAAATGCTAACATTATGATTATGAAATTAAAAGTTTACAAATAAAGAAAAGATTCTATTCCATATAAACCAAAATGGATCCATGTACAGTGATTGTTGGATTTTGAATCTCTTCACTAAGTCTCTTCCCATGATTATTTTCATCCGAAAACTCATATTGAGTTAGTAAAGTGAACTAAATGTTAATTTAAGGGTTAAAATCAGTTTAGTCTCTGTACTTTGCCTCCAACATCATTTTAGTCCCTGGCATTCTAATTTCATTCGAAAACTCTCTGACCTCTCAATTTCCCTCCAATAGGTCCATTCCGTTCAAATGCTCTGTTAAGTCTCTGACGTGGCAACTCAATAGGGGCCATTAGAAGGGTAAAATTACCATTCCAACCTTCTTTTTTTCTTTTTTTCTCTTTTTATTCCCTTTTTTTTCTTTTCCTTTTGCCTACCTTCTTCTTCCTCTGCCCACTTCGCTTCAAATTCAGTTCAGACACAGACTTGGCCGTGGTCGCCATGATTGGAAAAATCAAGTTCCATACAAGGTTCTAAAAATTGGCCTAGGCGCTCGGCGTCTCGGCTCCGTTCGGATTTTGGCCTAGTCGAATGAGCTAGGCGCTGGGATGAAAAACGGCAGCCTAGTCGGCCTAGGCGGATCTTGGGCTGCCTGGGCGGGTCTCCCTGGGCAACTAGGCACTGCTGCAATTTTTTTTTTTTTTTTTTTTTTTTTTATAATTCAGATGGGACTATATCAACCATCCAAACGACGAAGGCGAGGTTCTCCGCCTTCTCGAAACCTAAACTCACTCTCACTGTGTCATTGTCGCCATCTCTCTCTCTCTCTGCGGGCTCTGGTACTACAGCACAGCCTCTCTCCCTCTCTTCGACACGGCCGCATGACCTCTCTCCTTGACTGACTCACTCTCATAAATTTCTGGGTTGAATTGGTAAGTTGAATTTCTGCCTTTCTGGGTTCAATTTTTTCAATCGATCTGTCTGGATTTTCAGTTGCCTTTCTGGGTTTTCACTTTCAGTTGAAGTCTCGAGCTCGCACTCAACCGGTCTTGCTCTTGCCTCTTGGTTCGATACTTCGATTCAGAAATCTTCAAGCCTTGCTGGGTTTTCAGTTGAGTTGTTTATTGGATGGGAAGTTGCAATTGACTTTGCATCTGTTTTGGATAATTGGATGGGAAAGAGAGAAAGAGATTTAACAGAGAGAGAGAGAGAGAGATATATATATATGATTCCACTTCCATCTACATGATATCATCTTCATCTTTATATCTAATCTAATCCTCTGGCTCTTAGTCCATCTTACTCTATACGTGTTGCACGCGAAAGAGAAAGAATAGTTATTAACATTATTCTCAGTTATTAAATAAGTTTCATCAAGATCGAGATAAGCTTTCTTAAGTATCAGAATGATACTTAATGTGGCTTTTTTTTTCTTTTTATGTTTTCACCTTTGATTTATTAAATGGTTACAAGATATATTTTATTTATATAATTATATGTTATAAAAATAAAAATAAAAAACCGCCTAGGCGGGAGGAGCTAGTCCCCGGGCTTCCGCCCGACTAGTGTCTAGCGTTTTTTAGAACCTTGGTTCCATATCGAATTGCACACACAACCAACCGCCATATAGATCAGATTCTACTAATTCTCCGCCACTTCAACCAATCCCAGAGCTCTTGCTTGTTCTCGATGCTGAGGCTTTTATCTCGGTTGCTCAACCCGAACATATTGTAGTTGAGGATCTGATTGATGAGCTGGGCCGAGTGATCAATGCTCTGTGACCCAATGAATCCCACCACGACCACACCGTAGGTAGAGGGAGGGTCTGAGGAGGGAATCAGAATGGTTTGGGAAGAATGTGAAGAATAGGAAGAAGGGGGTGGGGGGATCAGATCCGGGAGCCTTAGGCCGGTCATGGAACATCCAAATCTGGACTGCGAGGAAATCGGGGATTCAATAACAGATTTTCCGGACTCATTCGATGAGTTCAGTGGAGTGGAACAACCGGATGTGTGATATGGGACTCTTGCTCGAAGTCATGGGAGCTCCGTTTGCCCCCCTCCACATCAGCACCTTCGACCCTTTGCCTCACCTAAGCATCAAGGACACTCCCATCGTAAGCTTTCAAAATTCATCTAGTTTTCTTTTTCTTTTTCTTTTTTCGTTCAAAGCTTGATCTTTTCTTCTTCATTGTTTCTAACAAATAACAACAAAAACTTTGTGTGAGTTAGGTCTATTGTAGTTTTGTAAATTAGAAAGGAAATGTTCTATACTAATGGAAAAGAAAATGTTTCTATACTAATGGATTCGGGTCCATAACCATGGGTTCCAATGTACGAGATCTTGTAGCACTTACCAATGAGGCCCTACCGATTAGTATTACACAGAAGAAATCAATTATAGACACTAATATAATTAGATCTGCTCTTCATAGACAAACTTGGGATTTGCGCTCCCAAGTAAGATCAGTTCAGGATCATGGGATCCTTTTCTATCAGATAGGAAGGGTCGTTGCACAAAATGTACTTCTAAGTAATTGCTCCATAGATCCTATATCTATCTATACGAAGAAGAAATCATGTAACGAAGGGGGTTCTTATTTGTACAAATGGTACTTCGAGCTTGGAACGAGCATGAAGAAATTAACGATACTGGGTTCTCGGGTGAAGAAGGTAGGAAGAAAAGAGAGGAAAAAAAAAAGGGAACAAAAGATTGTAGGCAAAAAGAAAAAGAAAAAAGTGATTAAAAAAAGAAAAAGAAAAAGAAAAATGGAGAAAAAAAAAAACAAGGCCGGAATGGTAATTTTACCATTCAAATGGCCCCCATTGAGTTGCCACGACAGAGATTTAATGGAGCATTTGGACGGAATAGACCTATTGAAGGGAAATTGAGAGGTCAGAGAGTTTTCAGATGAAATTAGAATGTCAGGGACTAAAATGATGTTGGAAGCAAAATACATGGACTAAACAGATTTTAACCCTTAATTTAATTATGCAAAATTGAAATATGGGTGGGTCCCGCTTAAATGTTCTCACAAAATCATTTTTTCTATGGGGAGAGACCTAAGGTCACCCCCTCAAAAATAGATCTTTTTCAAGTTTTGAATAAAGAGGGTGGAATCCATAACCAACCCATAAAAATGGAGAAAACCTTATTCTCGCTACCAGCGCCTCCCCTCGCGCTGACTCTAACCCCGTCTCCTCTTGCTGGCGAGGAGCATAACGGCTCTGGCCTGTTTCCAATCTCCGGTAGTCTCTGCCCTTCCATTAATCTTCTTTTGCCAGATCTGATCCCTATTGTTGATAGTTATGGTGGTGGTGGTTTTGAGGCCCTAGTGATCTGGGCTAGCGAAAGCCATGGTGGCGGTGAAAGGGAGGAACACTTCATCCACGATGGTGACCCGATTTCATTGTTCGAGTTGCCTCTTCAAATGGCTGGGATTGGTGTGACGCTCAAGTGGCTGCGATTCTCCAAGGCTGCTAGGGGTTTGCGACTATGGTACGACGACGTAGTCGTCAATATAAGACCGGATTTTATTGAAGAAGATAGTGGTGCAGTTGATGCCACTGGTTATGGAGGCGATGTGGATCTTGGGTCCTTGGGTTTTGATCTGTTTGGACCATAAATCAATATGAAGGATGGAGGCGCGCCACTACGTGTTGGCGGGGTGGAGCTGCTGATATCCGAGAATCGGGCTGTTGGATGGCTAATCAATTGGCCGTCGACGACTCCGATGGCAGGGATAGCATGCTAGCGGTTTCTTGGGCTCCTTGGGCCGTGGACTGCGACTGCGACACTGAATCAAGTTCTGGACTGGAATCGCTTGGGTCCAGAATGAGCAGTGGGTTTTTATACCCTTTTTTAAATTAGTTTTGTTTTAACTAGCCTATTACTATGCGACATTAGTTCATAGTTATAGGCTCAATTTAAATAAGTGAGCTATAAGTTCGAATATAGTTAGTCTATCCTATGTACCACTGTGGCTCCTCCACGAATTCTTGTATGGTCATTGTTATGTGTCAGCGGATGGGTATGTAATGACCTTCTTGGAATGAGTTTTATATCAATAAAATTTCATTAGTTCAAAAAAAAAAATCACCCCCTCAAATGCCACAGAAAACTAATTTGTGAATGTAGGGTAGATAATAGGCTTTACCCACATATTTCAGTATGTATAGTGTAATACTCACTGATTGTAATCAGTGTGTAATAAATGGTTTGTTAGTAGTTTAAGATTGAATTTTAAACCAACCATTGGAGACAGTCTTATGGACCTCTGGACCATTGTTGCGTGTGATAGAAAATGCACCGTACCACAGTCTAGAGTGTATATGTGGATGAAAATGCAATGTACCACAGTCTAGAGTGTATATGTGGATGAAAATGCACTGTACCACAGTCTAGAGTGTATATGTGGATTCAATTGGTGGGTTCGTTGAGGACTCATCTCCTTCAATTTCTCATCAGCACTGATGGAGATGTGTTTGAGCCAATCTTCTAAAAGTCGCTAGGCAATAGGCGAGCAGTGGAGAGGAGTCTAGCGCCTAATTGTTTTGGTATAGATTAGGCGGGCGCTTAGGTAGATATTTTTTATATTTTAATTATATTATATTATATATATATATATATATATATATATATATTGTAATTAATAAGGATTAAGCGATATTAGTTCTTCTGCAATAGTTTGAAAGAGATGCCTAGACACCAACACAACCCCAAAGGGGCCCACCACCCATCCTTTGCTAGAAAATTTATTAATAAAAAGTGGCCGAAAAGCCAAATTACTTGAGGTAGGGGACTAGACCAAAACCACTTCAAAAAAGAAAAGGTACATAGTGTAAGGTAGCGCACAAGTGTATAATTAAAATAAAAAACTATATTTAGTAATAATTGATTAAAAATAGGGTGGTGCTATTCACACACCCATTTTCTCTATTCACACACCCTTTCTAATTTTCAATTATTTTAATTCAATTATTTTTTACAAATTACCCTAGCTACACTCCCTTGTAATTTTGTTTCTTTTTCTTTTTTCTATTTGACAAGTTAATCATGAATCAAACATCAATACATCATTATACAATAAATCAAAAAAATTTTTTGTAGTATAAGTGAAGGAAAAATAATACGTTCATTAAGTGGAATAACCTATATTATTACACAAGAAATATACTTCCCAGTTAATTACGTTTATCCTACTGAATCTAAATTGCAAAGTTTGTCATCAACCTTTCATAGTACATTCTTATTATTTATGCGTGAGTATTATTTCAATACAGTTATCTAAAATACATTATATTAAGAGTTCATACCATTGATTATGCGTGTGTCTACATTTGTCTAGCCCCTCAAGTTAGTCTTATTCAAACGATTAATTTTGAACTATACTCCATTTTGTTTTGGTACATAGAAGTTTCTTAAATTTGTAGACTGCGTTTGAAGATAGCTTATTGTCAATCTATAAGAGACGAGAAATTCTAGTAAGCTAGGTTCAATATTAGTACCGGAGACAACAAGAGAGTAAAGCATGCGTCTTACCCCTTCTCCTTATATGAGGACAAACTTTGCAATTTAGATTTAGTTGGATGAAAGAAGCATATTCCTCATCTAATAATCCAGGTCATTTCACTTGATAAACGTAATATTTTTCTTTCATTTATAGGTAGAAGAAAATTGAATTATTGCACAATGATGTTTGATTCATGATTGACTTGCTAAATAAATAAAAAGAAAAAAGAAAAAAGAAAAAGAATTACATGGGAGGGTAGTTAGGGTAATTTGTAAAAAAGAATTGAATTAAAGTAATAGAAAAATAGAAGAGGTGTGTGAATAGAGAAAATGGGTGTGTGAATAGCACCACCCAAATATGAGGAAAAAGTTAAGTATAAAATGAGAACTTACAAATGAGGAGTTAGTTTTTAAGTATTTGGTCCAAATTTAATATTTTTTTAAATCTGGCATGTATAGGCGTTACCTAGATTAGTTGAGACGGTTGTCCACCTTTTAGCACCTAAGCGGCTTAACAAAGTGATTTTTAGAACACTGGTTTGAGCAAATTAATCCTGTTATCCCAATGGTAACTAAGGTTAGTCAATTATGTTGTATTTTACTGAGACAATTGTTTTATATCAACCCTAATTCATAAATAAAAAACCAACGTAAGTCTCTTTATCAAAGTGCGTGTCAATATTCCTACAAACCTAGTCATTTGTGTTTTCCTTTTCCATTCGTCCAAAAATAAGAGTGTACCCTGTTTCGATTTGTAAACTTGGCATTTGCTTACAATTTTCAATGTGTATAAAGTGTTTTTGGATCTTTTTATTGACAAAAAATTATACGGTACATATATATGTCATGCTCATTATTCATATTTATAGATGTAACAATAAAATTATTAATATATGGTAACGTGAGTCATTTTTTGCGTAATCTTACTTATGTCATAGGTAATTACTCCATATACAACCTTATTATAAGTTTGTGAATAAATTTGTCATCATTATTGTAACTTAATTCAATTATATATAAATAGTGTAAAATGATTGGGATGACTTTATTATTGGGTCCTTGACCCAAAACACCCAAATAAACAAAAATCATCCCACTTACCCCAGCAACAGATTTTTGTTCCCACATACACAATTTAACATCAAATGACCATTTTACCCTGAACTTAATTAAGAAACTACAACATGCCACTTTGATGGAGATCTCTCTCTCTCTCTCTCTCTCTCTCTCTCTCTCTCTCTGATCTCCACCTCCGGGCTCCGACGCAGCAATGGCGTCCACGCCTGAAGACGACAACGACGCCATCCCCCTACCTCGACCTTGACGCCCGCTTCCCTCCAGCTACCTTCGAAGTCATCAACGCTAACAAAACGCAGGTCTTCGGAAGATTCTATCTCCTCTTTTTGGAATGCCCCCTCCCGACGAACTTGATCGGGGTCTCTCCGACCCGACCTTCTCCACTTCTCATTCCGGCGATTCTGATGGTGGTGGGCCAAGTACAAGCTCGGAGTCGTCCAGCTCCAGTATGTGACGCTGCTGAAGACGGAAGTCGGTCCCAGGTTTGCTATCGGAAAGAAGGGATGAGAGCATGTGGGTGCCCAAATCAATTTTTTTTTTTTTTGGTAAAATGAGAGCATAATTTTTTTTTCCTTTTTTTTTTGGGTACATAGGTTTTCAGAAAAGCCCGATGGGAGGCTGCCGGTGACCGGATTCATGCAGCCGGTGACCCAACTCTGGCGAAGTCTCCTATGGTTTCTCTCTCTCTCTCTCTCTCTCTCTCTCTATGTAACAAAGGGGTGAGGGTAAAATAGTCTAAAAAAAAACTTAATAGGGTATCAGGGAAGACCTCCTTAGAGTGTTTTAGGTAAGAAGAAATTAAAAAAACTTAATGGGGTAAGTAGGAAAAAAATCCCTAGAAAAGGGTAAATGAACAAAAAGCCTATTATTAAAGAAGCAAATTTGATTCGATTAAATTGTAATCAATTAGTTGATACATCAAACTCAAACACTTGATACTTTAAAAAAGTCTTGATTTTATTAAGGATTAATTTTAGTTTACCTCCCTGAGGTTTGGGGGTGTCATCATTTCACCCCTCAAACTCTCAATTTCACTTTTTTACCCCTTGAACTTTCCAATTTCAATCAGTCATGCCCAATTTCTCCTATTCCGTCCAAATTGGATGTTAACTCTGACCTTTGAGGGCTAAAATGGTCATTTCAAGATAATTTAAAAAAAAAAAAAATTAATTAAAAAATTCCTTTTTTTTTTTTTCCCATGTTTCTTTGTTTTTTTTGTTTTTTTATTTATTTTGTCTTCAACCTATACACCACAAGTTATAATAGGTTTATAATAACAAAAAAAATACTCTAAGGTGGTTGAAAGCTGCTCGCTGGTCTACCATATTTGTGATATATCTCCGATAAAGTGAAGAAATTTAGGAGGATATATCCCCAATAAAGTGAAAAATATCCGTAAAAAATAATTTTACACTTTATTTGTAAATAAATATAGGTAAAAAATGATTTTACATAGATATTTCTTCACTTTATTGGGGATATATAGATATTTACAGATAAAGTGTAAAATCATTTTTTACAGATATTTCTTCACTTTATTGGGGATATATCCTAAAATTCTTCACTTTATTGGAGATATATCACAAATATCGTAGACCAAAAATGATTTTACACAGATATTGTTTCACTTTATTGGGGATATATCCTAAAATTTTTCACTTTATCAGAGATATATCACAAATATCGTAGACCAGCGAGCGGCTTTCAAGTTTCAAACACCTAGAGTATTTTTTTTGTTTTTATTAACCTATTATTACTTGTGGTGTCTAGGTTGAAGACAAAATAAAAAAAATAAAAAAAAATAAAACTAAAAAACAGGAAAAAAAAAAGGATTTTATTTTTTTAATTATTTTTTATTTTTTTGGTCTTGAAATGACCATTTTAGCCCTCAAATGTCAAAGTTAACGTCCAATTTGGACGGAATAGGAGAAATTGGACACGGTTGATTGGAATTGGAAAGTTCAGGGGGTAAAAAAGTGAAATTGAGAGTTTGGGGAGTGAAATGATGACACCCCCAAAACTCAAGGGGATAAACTGAAATTAATCATTTTATTAATTTATAATATAAAATTTGTTAAAGGAAAAACACATTATGTGTCTTCGTTAAAGTGACTGACGGAGAGGGAATCAAGGAATTAGCGATTACCAATTTAGCATCAATCAACAAGGATTACAGATCAATCAGCATTTAATGTCATCATTGTAATTGATATTTCTGTTGTAATTCTCTCTATATATAAAGGGACTATGAAATGAAATGAGTAGACCAATTCTAATTCTCATTTTACTTTCACATGTTATCAGCACGCTCAGAGCAAATAACCAAGAAAAAAGAAAAAAAACCTTAGCTTCGAGGAAAAACAAAAAAACAAAACTCTCGAGAAATTTTGTTTTTTTTTTTTTCTGCCGCCACCATACACACACAAAAAAAAAAAACAAATTTCTCGAGAGTTTTGTTTGTTTTTTTTTTCTCGAAGCTAAGGTTTTTTTATTTTTTTATTATTGTTACTTGACAAGATTTTTAGTGAGGCAACAACTCATGCACCATTTCGCCTTTGACTTGGCACAAGGGGGAGTGTTAAAGGAAAAACACATTATGTGCCTTCATCAAAGTGACTGACAGAGAGAGAATCAAGGAATTAGCGATTACCATCAATCAATAAGGATTACAGATCAATCAACATTTAATGTCAACATTGTAATTGATATTTCCATTGTAATTCTCTCCCTGTATAAATGGACTATGAAATGAAATGAGTAGACCAATTCTAATTCTCATTTTACTTTTATATAATTATCTATTATCAAGTAATATATTCTACTCAGGGTGATACCAGACTTATGGTTATAGCATGCCTTGTTCGGAGGTTTTTAGGACCTCAATTATATTTACTTACTAATTCATTATGCCAACAGTAATTGAGTCGGATGGTCGTAATTACGTACTTAATTTGACGACCACTTAACAGCAATCCTATTCCATATAGATCGATCATAATTTCTTCAAGCTTCTCAAACACACTAGCTCGTCATGGGATCACCCACAACGTTAACTTCATCGTACTAGACAACTAGGTAGGTATTCCTCACCAAACAATGAAAATGTAAATCCATTTTCGTCTGCATATATACTGATTACACGGTTGACATATACGTCACACACACACACACACACAAAAAAACCATATGACACTACGACTACGTCATGTATCTTACGAGTGTCATCAGCTCTTGGTTGGAAAACGGCTTAGATAAATTGTATGTCAATTGATTCAATTCGTCATATTGCTTGACAGCGTATTGTCAATGTAGGACCTCTGCAACGTTGAATTCTAGTTTCACAGTTTTAATTTACGTACGGATTCCTAATAATATAACTAATGAATCTGTGAACATGCGGTTATAAGCTAATCGACGGTATATTCTGAACATGTGGTCACATATGATTTTCCAGTCCTATGTATGGTGTTCAATTTGTCTGATGTATCACGGGAAGACAATAAAGGACCATTTATGACAACAATGTTTTTTTTTTATTTGATTTTTTTTTTCGATTGATAAGTTCTATCAAATTCGGTTAGAGCGTAAAGTTATGAAATAAATAGAAGTAATTTGATTTTGTGACTAAAAAAGCATATGTGATTAGAGGTTGATTTAATACTTTATCTTATTTTCTCTCACTCACTATAATAAATGCTTCTAATCATACATTTTAATTTCAAAATTGGTGATTAGACCTCCATCTTTTCTCAAATGGTAGTTGGCTTTTTCAACTCATATACAATGACCAATAAGAACAAAAGAAAATATGAATAAAATGCAAATTTGAAGAAAAAATCATGTGAAACTTATCTTATGTAGATCACAGATGCTTCATGGTATTAAAACAACAAAGCCTTCTCTTTTTCTTCATTTTTGTTGTACTCACAAGGCCCTATATCATGCAAGGATGTGCAAACCACAATGCAAGAAGGGTCATTTGACAAAATCATGCAAATTGAACATGAAAGGAATTGGAAAAACATAGGGTATGTTGATTAACAACATAGGGTTATTTGATTGAACAAATATTTCTTGGACGACACAAAGTATATGAAGTCTAAAAAAATTCTTTGTAGCTTCAGTTCCCCAACTTTTTTGGTCATGAATCAAAAACTGAATTGTGTTTTTCTTTAATAATCGTTTCAGTAGCTTTTTTCTTTAGTCTTTCTCTTTGATTGTATTTAGTTGCGATTTGAATTTCGTAGCTGTAGAACTAATCGACCACAGAAGTAATATGATGAAAGACTAAGTTCTTATGATTTGCTTCATTTTTCTAGAGGCAAAGAATAAGAAATTGAAGCAATAGTTCACCAACAGTACATGAAGAATGTATTGAGCATGAACGATGATAAGAGCGGCAAATTCGTCAACCACTGTCATAGAAGTGAAATTGCAGAATTTTAGTAGAATATTCCCTCGTTCTAACTATGTAGCTACTTTGCTATGGAACCTTTCTTAAGAACCCCAACTTTGGCTAGATTATCTAGGGGTATTTTGGGAGAATTAGGGAGGTGTAATTGAGCAACTCCAATAGTTTCTCTATAATTTTTGTATTATAGGGAAGCAAAAGTCAAAGCTTTAAGCAATTTTTCTTCTTCAACTCCAACGGATTCCCTATTTTACAGCAATCTCTAAAATTTCCAAATTCTTCCTTAAAATTTTAGAGATTGCTGTAAATTTAGGGAATTTTGTTTTCTCTCTCCTCACTTTCCCTAAAATGGAGAATGTTATGGAGAATATGTTGGAGCAAAAGAGGCTCATTTTTCCCTAAAATAGAGAAAAACTAAAATATGGAGAAGCTGTTGGAGTTGCTCTTAGCACATTGGTTATAAAAAAAAGTAAGTTGGAGGTCCATTTAGTTAAGGACGTCCAAACGCTAATTTTAGATGTATAAATAAAAGCACTCCTCTTTAATTTATTAGGAGAATGAGATAACTAACTCTCTAGCAAATTATACGTACTTGACTTTTTTGGTTCGGTAGAATTCATACCACTGTTTTCACAATCTTGTTATAAGAGATAGTATGGGTCTTTCAAAGTATAGATTTTGTAAAATTTTGGATATAATCTTTTCAATTATCTGTGGATAAGTTCTAATGTTTAGTGTGTCTATCTTCTTCAATGGGTTTGGAATATTTCATTTCCCTCTCAATCAAAAAATAAATCTACTATTTTTGTTAGAAAAAGAAAAGGAGTAGATAAAAATTTGGAAAACATAATTTTTTTTTTTAGATAGATGGAGGTCAGACATTTTAATTAATAAGAAAAAGTAATATTATACAGTGTCCTCTATGGGGCCGCCAGAAAGAGACACTGCTAAATACAATATCACTCCACCTATTAAGTGAAGCTCGGAGGGAGTAAACTAATAACATATTGACACTAATAATTTTTCGCAGAATCAATCAGTATTCTTGCTGACAACCTCAGACCAATAAATTTTTCACAGAATCAATAAGTATTCTTCCTCGCGAGTATTGATCCCAGTAAAAAAAACATTAGGTACCCAAATGAAAATCATATCATATTGGATCCCATATCCAGATCAAAGACATAATAATTAAGCCTAATTTCCTCTACTATGTTCCAGTTAATAAGTGTCAGACCCAAGTCTAAATAACAGACTTGGACCCACAATTCAGCATCAACATCTTTAGACTCAAACGATCTGGTCAAAGAATGATCAGAGCCACAGACCCACCCTTACCTACTCAAAGCGCCATCGTCACTGTTTGATTCGACCTGCACAAATAGGGGCTATAAGGCAATGCTAATATTTGTATCCTTTGCTATAGAGAATACTCACTGAGTACCATACCATGCAACCTCTATGAGAGATTCTTGCATACGTCAGCCGCACCGCCACCAATCAGGACGCTAGCATAGGGGTATTTTAGGTATTTCTACTTTTAAAAAGTAGAGATAGTTTCGCAATAAGAAGAAAAAATTATGACTTTTGATTGGTCAGCCGCACTGTCGCATGATACAATAGCTAGCTGTACACAAGAATTTCTCAACCACGGTTGGACAAACCGTACTCCCTATATCAGGCTCTAGTAGCCAAAACCCATGATTATCATTTCAGTGTATATGTTTATGCGAGGTCCACCTACTTTTTTGCTTCATCTCAATTTTATTTTATTAATGCACTGCCACCAATCAGGATGCTAGCAGAGGGGTATTTTAGGTATTTCTACTTTTAAAAAGTAGAAATAGTTTCTCAATAAAAAAAAAATTTATGACTTTTGATTAGTCAGCCGCACCCCCGCATAATATAGTAGCTGACTGTACACAAGAATTTCTCAACCACAGTTGGACAAACCGTACTCACTAAACCCTAAACTCCCTATATCAGGCTCTAGTAGCCAAAACCCACAATTATCATTTCAGTGTCTATGTTTGTACGGGGCCCACCTACTTTTTTGCTACATCTCAATTTTATTTTATTAATCGTGGGGCCCACAATATTAATTTATTCATTTTTTGTTCAAATTTTATTTGTTTAATATTCTAAAAAAATTATATTCCATTTTCACGTCTGTTGTTTTGCTTCGATGTTTATCCGGTCGCCGGACCTCGCAACCCAATCTTCTTCCTCCTCCTTCTCTCTCATCTCTCCTACATCCTCATCGATCAAATCAGTTAAGCCCGAACCACTTAGCCTTTAATTGGAGCAAAACGATCTCTCCCATTAGTGCACCGTGAACTCCCTAGCTCTGTCATGTGCAATTGATTAAGACAGTGATGGGGGCTAGATCGAACCCAGCAGATTAGCAAATAGGTGCTAATCTGTGAGATGAATAAGTTGATGAATATTAATTATAATTCTCAATGCGTATATCTAAAATTTGAGTTCAAAGCCATGATTTTACCTGTTGATGAAGAACATTGTATTTCACTTCTCAGGTGTGAATGGAGAGATGGGGGGGGGGGGGGGGGGGTTGGAGAGATCAGTAGTAGTTATCCCGTATTTTGGAAAAAAATGAATTTAGGGTTTGGTATAATTGGTTAGTTAATTAATACTAATTTTCTGCTCACATGTAAGAAGAAAAAAATTATTACATTGAAAAAAACTGAAAGTTATTTGAGAAAAAAGAAACAAGTGGGTGGTGCCCTTTGATATAGCAAATGATACGGTTATAATTCTGTCTCTATTTGGGGTGGCCAATAACCAATTTTCTAGTAGCTAGCTAACAATCAAGTTCCATTTGGGGGTGCTATCCTCATTTTAGCACCCCTTGTTGCACTATTCATATAAGACTCAATTCTTATATCTAAGACTCTAACCATGAAGTGCTATATGGGGAGTTATTTTCACTATTCTTGATTAAAATATATTATGAGTATAATGTTTAAGAATATTATATTAAAAATATGTTAATTTAATTACATAATGTGAAAATTTACATTTTTATTTTTATCATAATATTTAAAATTATTCTTATATTTAATTTAATGTTTGTAGATTTTTTTTCTACAATTTTCTGGTAATTTTTTTTGGACAAAACTGAAATTAATAAGCCTTTATTTAATAGGAGCCATGGATCAACCGATAAAATTTGATCCGTTAGATTATAAATATATACATTGCATATAAAAAGAAAAAGAAAAAAAAAAAGGACATATCCATTGTTTATTTTCAAACCAATTTGATCCTAGTCATCCATTAAATGACCATTGCAAACCTACAACGGTCAAAAATGGATAGCTCTTGATAGTGGATGCCAGGCGGTATCCGCATGTCTTCAATTGTTTCTTTCTCCATCCCATCTCTGCTGTAGCTCCATTCATTGCAGCGTGTCACAAACACTCCCACCCAAGTGCGTCAATCTCGGTGTTGGGCTGACCAATTCCTTGTTGTGGCCCCAATCAAATGTAGTTGGGTCTTGGTTCTGAAAATGTCTCAAATATGAGACTTGGGATGAGCCCAAGTCCTATAATTAATTAATTATGAAACCAAGTCCCCTTAAAATGGATGTTGGAGATGTGAAGTTTCAAAATAGAAAAAATAAAAATCCAATATAGCCCCTCTCTATTGGAGTTGCCCTAAGACCACCGTGGAAGGAATGTAATAGATCCAACCCTCTACTTGGATCCCACACTTCCTAACAACCTCCACCACCATAATCTGCCATCCAAACAAACATTTGGCACACTGGCAAGGTACTAAGGCCATCTCCAGTAGGAAAGGGCTATATTGGGGCCAGAGCTATAATTTAGCCCCAGAAATATTATTTTTTATTCTTGAAATAGTGAACCATCTCCAGTAAGGCAATGGCTAAATTTTAGCCATTTCAAGTATTTTATAGTTTTAAATTATGTCACTAACCATGTAACTGACCATGTCACTGACCAAGTAACTGTAACTGGTCACGTAACTGACCATGTCACTGACCAAGTAACTGTGAGCACACTCTTGTATTACAAGATCATGGCTGTGAGTTTCTTCAAATTGAACATGCAACTATGTACCTACCACTTGATTTATCCAACTTAATGATATCCAAGCAGATTATAGCAAAGAGAATCCAAGCAGAGAAACCGAGTCCCTGCATTTCTACATTACTTGAACAATTTATTAAGAAAACATTGACCGAATTGATAAAATAACCAAACTATTCGTCATCTTCGGATGTCATACGTGAATGATAGTCGTCTTCGATTGCCATACGTGGATGGTAGTCATTGGATGTTGTGGCAGAATTAGGAAACAACTCACGTGCCCTTAGCCTTTCAAGAGCTTCCATCTTCTTCCCATCAAAATATGCCTTGCTCCTTGGGTCTGCTGCTAGGACCACAAATTCTGGACTAGGTGTTGAGAGAAAATTACACACAGTGAGCGAAAATGTCACCCAACATAATTTCACTCGTATTCATTTAGTGAATAGAGTTTTTATTATTTTGGGTTCGACCCATTCAAGACAGAACGTGTCTCTTAATTACGATCCCTTGTTTCAGAGAAACACCATTTGATTTCATTTATGAAGAAACCAATTGTGGATGTGTGTTTGTTTGTTTTGGCGGCTGCACCCAGATATTTGAATGGGTTGCCTACGTACCCTTGGAGAGCGATCAAGCCACTTGTAGTTCAAGAGTTCCAATGAGTGGATGACTCATTGGAGAGCTTTGATTTTGGAATTAAAGTAGTGTTTGGGACGAATTTGGTTTAAGTGGACCAGAGATTCGATTTTGTGTTTAGGACGCGGTTGTATCTAGATTAGTTTGTTTCTAGATTGCCTACATACCCTTTGCGGGATCAAACTACATGTAGTTCCGGCTTTTGAGATTTAAATGGGTAGATGACCCATTTATTTTGAATTTGTGTTTGGGGAAGGGTTTAAAGCCCTTGGATTTGGTTTGGACTTTATTTGTGTGATTTGGAATGGATTTGATTGTTGTGGAGTTGGGAGAATTTGACTGGAGTCAGTGATTCATTTGGGACTGGTTGAATTTGACTGGTGGAGTCAGGGATTCTGTTTGGAGTTGCGGTTGCATCTAGTAGGTCGCTAGACTGCCTACATACCCTATGAAGGGATCAAACCACTGTAGTTTATTCAAAATTTGTAGATTTGAGCTTTTCTTGGTTTTGTACCAAAAACAATCTCATTTTGAGTTTGAAGCATTTTTACACGAAACCAAAGTCCGGATATTTTGATATAGGCAGCCATATCGCCAAGTGAACTCCGGGTCGCATTTTGCAGTGTTCAAATTGAAACCGGTGACACCCAAGAAGTTTTTCTCTTTTCTTTTCAAGCTCCCCTGAGAAGCTTATTGGAGGCCCAAATTTGATAAGGGCACCCAGCTGTTATTTTTGCTCGTCCACTTTTTCTTTTCTTCTTATTTTTCCTTTTCTCCCCGGCCATTCTGCTTCTCTCTTTTCACCGCCTCACACTGCTCTATCAGAACACTGCGAGCTTGGCGCTAAGCTTTTGCCAAGTGAAATTGGATACGGATTTGAAGTGGTAACTTGATCTGGAGATGGAAGCACGCATGGGTCTTCAACTAGAAGGAATTTCTCAACTCTTGAAGCTCTTGAAGCTCGAAATTTGCTGTATTGCTTCTTCCTGTGAGAAATTGGGTAAGTACATTCTCCTCCTGATTCTACACTTCAATTAATCGTGGATGCATACTAGGTAATAACTCCTTCTTGTTGAGCTTCTTTGAAGAGAAATTGATTTTGTTTGTTTTCACTTGCCAGCTTTCTTCAAAATTTCGGGGCATTTCTTCTGGTGTCTACATATTCTTCCACTTACTTTGCTAGGATTGCATTTTGGGTTTCACTCCTAAACACCTGGTAAGCTGAGATCGCATTTTGTGATTCTCTCCTGAACACTTGGTGAGCTGGGATTGCACTTCGTGATTCTCTCCTGAACACTTGGTGAGCTGGGATTTCATTTTGTTCTTCTCTCCTGAACGCCTGGTGAGCACTAAGACAGGTAATCGCTACCTCAATGAAATTTGTTGTCTTGTAGCTACCTCCACATGAGTCTCAAGTGATTGATTAAGACTTTTGTTCTTTGTGTGAAGGCATATCAACTTGAACGTGGCTTCCCAAGAGGTGAGTTGTATAATTCAATTATCAAAGTTCAATTGATTTGTATTTGTCTACAACACAACCGCTTGGTCTCCTTGTCTTATATCTGTGCTTGTCTCTTTTTTTTTTTTTTGTTGCTTCAGAAGCTTATCCACCATGATTAATTAAGGTAGACTAGTAGCCTTGCATTACCCCTTGATCAATATGGATTTTGTTTTCTTTTGATTGAGAAGAGACCACATAGTTGGGCATCTTAATTGGTCTTTTGTTGTTTGACTTGCATGCCATGTGAACTTGCAACATGCTTTAACAAATCAACCTTCTTGCTTAGCTTTATAATATATATTTTGTGGTTCCTCAAAGCACCTGGAGATAGCCTCGTTGTTTAGCTTTTATTCATAGTTGTAGCACAACGCACTCTGAAAATTATGGTTTTGAAGAGTTTAAAGCTTTCGACCTTGTCATTTACATGAATGTCATATTCTTCTTCTTTTCTAGACCCAGAACAATAATCAATTGTCCATGATCGGTAGTTCTCTCAGCCATTCTTTGCAATCCCCTATTTGATAGAGCCTTTGTATGTGTTGCAGGTACCAGTGGAGGCAAGAAATTTGACAGCGTGATTTCACCGCTGGGATTTGATGGACAAAGTGAGTCCAGATTTCTCACATAGAAGTGAAAGGCTTCTGCTTCACAACTTGGTCTCAGGTTTATGATTTCTCCCCTCCTTGCTTGTAGGTTGTTGGAAATACTCCAAGAGAACATCAAGGGTGAGCTTTCCTCTCCAGACACCAATCTTGATGATTTGTGGTTTGTCTCGCTTGGTCAATTCCTTGTGTGGCTTGTTTGCAAGTGGTGCAAGGCCATTTGTTGTGTTGCGGTGGAAAGGAAGGCAGGAGGTAGAAGACTTTTGGTGGTGACCGTTGTTGCTTCTGCAGAACAGCTCTTGTGGAGGTAAATGGGCATTAGCCTTGTATGATGACACTGTTTTCTGCTGCAAAGCACTTGTTGGTACTCAACAAGGCTTAAAAAATTCCACCGGATTGGTCATACACCCATTGATACACATGTATCGTAAACGGGATTGCGACCGCTCCGAGGACCGCCATAGCCCCATGGTGACACAGGTAAAAGAGATGTTGCACAGAAAAAGAAAGTAGCACGAATGGATCAAAGAGGTCCCAACCTTTGTGTTTTTTGCTTGTTGGCTCCTTGCTTCGATCAAAATTGCTGAACACTTCCTCTCTCCTCTGCAGCAAGGCTTCGCCTCTTTCTTGATGTATTTCATGTGTGTCTTCTCTCCAGTCTTTTCTGCTGCCTCTCTCTAACCTTTTCTGCTTCTGCTCCGCTGCCCCTTTACTCTTGAAGTCGAGCCTTTTTATAGGCAGCTAGGAACCCAAACAGTTGGCTGAAGATAAGGATAACTTGCAATTTGAATTCAAAATTGAAGTTATAATTTGTCATTCTGAAGATGATCACAGCAGCAACAAAACTCCAATTTTCATGTTTGAAGCTTGAAGCAGTAGCTTCTTTGTTTATTCCAACTTTGGATAGGTGCAAATATCTTTCACCTTGACTCGGTCTCGAGTTTGAAAGAGGTGGATATTATCCAAAATTTGTTGCCTTTAGTTCACGTTTGGCTGACTGCTTTTTCTTCTTTCATTGACCGACTCATGCATCCTTTCTTTTGATTGCATATAATTTGAATACTTGTTGATAAGTTTACAAGTTCAAAAGGATTTATAGTCAAAGCTAAACTGAACTTCTTGTTGGCTCACAGAGACCAAATAACCAATCACACCAGGAGGTGTAATTTTGTTTGGCCTACCTCCATATTCATCTCGTTTTGCTTTGAACTCCTTTGATCAACCAATGAAATCTTTTTGCTGATCTGGTGGCCAAATGAATTTGTATATATTTTTTCTTTGGACTCCAAACTTGTATTGAAAGACCACTACCACTTGTGGGAATTCATCGAAAATTTTTGGTCTTAACACTAGGCCTCTCACCAGCCCGATGGCATTTTCATGGCCCTTTGGCCCTTTTAAAACTTGCTATTGGAGATGAAATAAGGGCTAAATTATAGTTTTTGCCCCTCTAGACCTCCTTATTGGAGGTGGCCTAAGCACACCTAAATTCCCCTCGGAAAACTCTTTGCCTTCAAAAATGATGAGAGCAAACAAGAAGAGGCCGAAGCCTGAACAAATCTCCATGAATGGGCTGAGGTACATGTTGGAGAGCAGTGAAACCACGTAGTCACATACTGATAATTAATTATGGTGGATAGTGCGTTGCAGGTTTGAGCCGAAAACATCCAAAAACAGTTTTTTTTTTGTAGAAAGCTGTTTCTTCTTTTTTATTGTTGGACTTTCAGAAAAAGAAATGCAATGTTGAGGTTTGTGTTTAAATTTCTTCTATAATAAACATAAAAATGTGTAAACAAAATTACAATAAGAAAAAATAAGTATTCATATTTATTTTCAACAATAGAAGATGAATTTTTAGATAAAAGAAATATACATATGAAAATGTTATGTTAATTTAGAATTTCATAACAATAATAAAATTCGACGAATTATTTTACATGAGTAAATAGAGTTTGAATAGACAAGTGTATGTGAGTGAACCATTCTCCCACAAGGTTTGTGAGTGAAACAATTTATTCTTGTTCGTCGTTGTTTCGATATAAAGGGTTAATTTTTATTTAATGATTCGAGTTAATTAGTTTTAAGTCCAAAAATCATGACCTGTTTTGATTGCAATCCGGATGAAAAATTTTGTTAATTGCGGCCCAGTGACTAAGCATCCACATCAGATTACTTTCTTATATTAGCATGATGAGTCAACTTCTACTTTTTCACGTACCTAATTTACCCATAATAATATTACTCAAAACAATCAATAATTTATGTGTCAATAAATTGAGAGTTAATGTTGTTTTTCAATCAATTTGGTATTCATAAAAACCATACTAATTATAATATGTCATCAGCACAACAAAACCCTTAATTGATGCATCGTCAATAAAAAAAATTATAACTTATATAAAATGATCATACCTTACCATCATTTTTCTACACCCTATATCTTGTTTCTTTTCTTCTCCTTTATTCTGATCACTTTATTCTTGTTTCTACACTTGTATTATAGAATTGTCATGTTGTTCAACTTCATTATACAATCAAATAGATATTCTAGATGGGTATTCATAAGAAGATTTTGATCCATCTAAAGAGGTAATATTCTACATTAGAGCATCTTTAGCAATGCTAGCCATTTTTGAGTCAAATTTTAGCACAAGTAGCTAAAAAGTCATTTTAGCTAGCCACTTTAGAAATACGTCTGCATCAATGCTCTCTATTTTAGCTAGTTTTGAATTTATATTAATTTTTTAATGAAGATTAAATAGTTTAAATGTATTTATAAATTACAAAAAATAACACAAAAGGAATGTTATAAATTATAGAGAGCCTCATCTCGCTCTCTATATTTAGGAGTGAGATAACTAAAAGTTATAATAGAGAGCCACTTAAGAGTCTGGTGCAACTACTAAAGTATATAAAAAGCTAAACATGCTCTCCAAAATAGCTAATGAGTCAAAATAGAGAGTCTGCTAAATATGCTCTTATATCTCTACCTTTGCACCATAAGAAGGTTTTTTTACACGTTACCTATTAATATGCTATAAATAGATGGGTAATGCCAAATTTATCAATTTCCTCGATTATTTGGATCGCACAAAATCCTTAGATGTTAGTCTAACTTGTTTATTAGTTTTATCAAAAAATATATCTTCCATGAACAACAATGTGGAGGAAATAGACTTTATCAAAATTGACCTTTGGATATTATTATGATAAGAAGAAATGATCATGGTCAAAATTTTAGTTATTTTTGTCGTTATTTGGGTCTCAATATACTATGTCAATTCTAAACCCTAAATATCACACAAAACTAAAATGCATATAACCGCTCATTCACAACTTATTTTTGATTTGTCAGCTCTCACACTCTCGTGGGTATGAGCTACATAACCTAATGTAAAAGTTTAGGGAGGTTTATCTCCTCATGATTCAACTCCCCTTAGGAAAGTAGAAGCTTATAAAGGGTTAACCGCTTTATTTAATGTCGAAATGACAGTGGATCTGGTTACTTTTTACATGGTACCTAGTAATACGCTAAAATAGATGAGTAATGTCAAATTTATTGATTTCCAATTTTGATTATTTAGATTGCAAAAAAAATGCTTACATGCCTACTAAAGTAATCCAACATATTTATATGTAAAAGTATACCTTCTATGACAAACAAGGTGGAGGAAATAGAATTTACCAAATTCGACCGTTAGATATTATTATGGCATAAAGAAATGGTTATGGTCAAAATTTCAATTTTTTTTTCGTCGTTGTTTGGGTCTCAATCTAAATGGTCAATCGTAAACCCTAAATACACATAACCACTTTTACACAACTTTGTTTTTTCCGAGATGTCAACTGTCACTCCCCGAATTTCGAATAAAGATATTCGAATCCGAAACGCGATAATTAAACCAACTTTTAAAATTACAAGAAACTTTTTCAGATAATTCAGAGTAATAACTATAAGTTAATAAAGACTTGATCACTTAAGTCAAATATCAAATCAACAAGTGTATACAAAACTCGAGAGATCTAATATACAAATGTACACACTCACAAGGAGCATACCAAAAACAGTAGTACGCTAACAAAAATAGGTTATGAACCTAACACTGCTGCACTCCTCGCCCTCGTACTCAGCCCTGGTGGTCCTCATCTGCAGGAATAACAGCTACACCATAGAATAGTGCACCGAGATTGTAAACAACAAACCCGGTAAACTTTTTAAGCCCATATGAGTAAACTCAAATAAAGTGACTCACGTCACGCATACTTATAATTTCTCAATTCGTGAGAAGAATTAAAGCAACAATATTTAATTATCACAACAAAACGTCAAGTTCAAATTAAACAATAACATGCTGAATAATTTCAACCCAACCAAAAACCTACATGCTCTGTCACTCAATTCATTTTCCAATCTCTACAGATCACAACCCACAACTGTACCCACAATAGGAATTAAGCAAAATCAGTAATCCCTGCATAGAAACTTAGTTCAGGAGATCACATGAAAACAAACAAAAGAATTTATAGTAATCCCTGCATATAGTTTAGTTCAGGATATTACATTAAACAAACAATACAAAAGGCAATAATCCCTGCATAAAACTTAGTTCAGGAGATTACCTAAAATTCAACAATTAGAAAGAAAAGGAAAATCAATGAATAAGTCAAACAACTCACACTAAAGTCAATGATCACCCATCAACTCCAAACTAAAGTCGATGATCACCCATCAACTCCCAATAAATCATATTATCTCAACTCCCACTCGAAACTCTCTTTTAAAAACATGTACCCTTGAGTGCCATAACACAAAGTTATCCCCTAAGAAGTATAACTGCAGACAGACTAGAGCTCTAACTGAATCGTAACCTGTCACCTCGTCCGAGGTTCAACTTTACGATATCTTTACACCCAGGTTTACCACTGTAACCTTCGGACTTCAGACCTTTCAACCCTAAGAACAAACCCAGGTTTACCACTGTAACCTTCGGACTTCGGACCACCTGGCCCTCAGAACAATACCCAGGTTTACCATTGTAACCTTCGGACTTCGGACCATTCGGTCCTTAGAACAAACCCAGGTTTACCACTGAAACCTTCCGAATCACAATTGTCACACCACAACTCCAAATCACTCTTTCAACAATATAAATCAACAATTCACATTTCCGACAAGAGTAAATGCTCCAATATAATAATCTGAATAAAATCACAATTATTATACTTCACACAATGCTACACCATCCATATATATATATATTCCACGTAAATATATATATATATATATATATATATATATATATATATATATATACGTAGTCATTCACGCAGGAATGACCACTAATACCAACTATAGTTTTATAAAATATACTTCTCGAAAATCATTTTATATCAAAACATTTTTTTAACTTACCCATGAACCGTTGTCGATCAAGTTCATATATTTTAAAACAAATAATTTATTTTGATAAATATGATTTTGCATACTAACAATTAAATCTACTAAATTAAACATAACTAATTTATCGACCGAAACGCCGTGAGATTTACTCACCTCAATTCCAGTTGCGTCTTCAATACAGCCCAAAATCACAATCAAAACTGTCCACCCAACCAAAACCGTCAATCACCTAATCAAAATACGATTCTAACTTAGCAATTAATTCATAACACAGTTAAACAACGATCCAACGGTCGGATTCTCACGGATCGTCCTTGGGATCATCCTATCAAAATTATATGAAGATCCGACTGGATTGCAAACCGAAGATAATGCGTAAAACTGAAACCCTAGCATGCATCAACTTTCTCCAAAATAACCTTATAACATATCAAAATGGCCGCATCAATGCATAGATGAATAAACTAAAAACATAACACAAAAATGACGCTGGACACTCCGCCAGGCCCCACCACAAGCGGCGGGTTAGCGTGTGGTCAACGGCGGCGGTCAACGCCGGGTCAACCACCTCCGATGCAAAAGTCGTCAACTACAAGCTTGTTCAAATTTAAGGGTGAGCAACTTCCATACCTGGAGCTAAGTGAGATTCGGTCTAGATCGTCCTAGATCAAACTTGGAAGTTGGATTAATCTTGGCCGTCTGATCAAGATTCCAGATCCAACCAGAACCGCTGATTTTGAAACCTTGATCCTTCACTCCTCACGCAAAATCGTCCAACAAGGTAAGTATGAGGATGATCAGGAGGAAGAAACAATCCCAGAACCGTGAAGAAATCGGCCGGGAAGTCGCCGAAGATCGGAAACCGGTCGGGTCCCGATCGTACAACTGAGGGCCTTCGATTTCCTTCTGGGGTGCTCCACCGGTGAAACCAACACTAGGGGTCGACGACGGAGGCTGAGGTGCGTCTGTCCAAGCCGGGACCGCCGCTGCTAGTGGCCAGAAAACGGAGATGGGTCCGGGTTGGGTCACTGTCGGGTCGCACGGAGTGAGGAGAGAGAACGGAGAGAATTTGGGGAAGAAAATGGAAATTTCGGAAGTTTTGGGATTTATAAAAAAATCTCAGATTTTCTTATATTTATAGAAATTTCTCCAAATTTCAATCGAGCATAACTTTCTCATAAGAACTCCGATTTCCGCGTTCCACATGCCCACGAACTCGTATCGACACGCTCTACGACTTTTGTGAAGGAAGTTTTCAGAGATACCAAACGAATAAAAAGTCAACCCTTCCGCCCCCCCTAAAATGACGCTTCATGAATAATTATTCGCCTGAAATACTTCCGCTCCATCCACGAGCCCCGAAATCGTCCGATAATCACTAAATTAACTTCCGGACAATAAATACTAATTTCCAGGGCATCACAGAACTATTTCTATGGTGTAGGGTTATTGTGCAGGCTAAAATATCGAGTGATCATTCACTACAAAAAAAAATTCAATTGGCCACGGCGCAAGGCCGTCGCTGAAAGCCAAATTGCGGTCGCCAATGACCAACGGCGACGTCAATGTCGCCGATGTCGTTGGTGGCGTCGCCATTGCTATTGGCGACAGCAATTTGGCCGTCGCATGAACTTTGGCGACGGTATTTACGCCGTCGCAAATAGCAATGGCGACGCCACCACCGACATCGGCGACATTGCCTTCGCCTAGCCGTCGCCGTTGGTCATTGGCGACGCCAACAATGCCGTCGCAAAATGCATATCATTGATTAAAAAAAAACCTGACATGCAATTTTGCATACCAGTTTTTTATTTTTGGAGCAAAAGAAGCCAAATAATAAATTTTTTATAAAATGCACCAAAACATGAATACCAGATTCAAATACATATATAGCTGATAACCCTGTTTGATCAATTGAACAACACTAGTCATCAACCAGAGAACAAAAGAAAATAGGGAATGCTTTCTAAGTACTTGGCCCAACACAGTACAACACCTTCTCTAATATTAGTGATGATTTCTGCACATTTCCAATGAGAGATATTATTGATCGGTGCTAAAGATTGACAACAACAATTTTCTCCAGTTCTTCCACAACATGGTCAAGTTCCTGCCAACGTGCTTTACCAATGGTTGTAGCTGTCAAATCACTACCATCTCTACCCAGCGTGGTCACTGCACATGATCTCCACCCCTGCAACCAGAAAAATTAAGGGTGGCGTTAACAACTAGACCCTTTTTAGGAAGAAAATACATGTAAAATTTGGTCGGTTTCAGAAAGACCTTGATCAACTAGACCCTTTATATATGTCTGATATCCAGAAGAAACTGTCAAGCAAAGTAATATTCTGCCATACCATTTGGTGGAGAAGGTATGTCAAGCAAGTAATATGCTGCCATACCATTTGCCTGCACCTGCAAAATTCACAGGTTATATTAGAACAGGAAACTTCGAATATACAAGTGCAACTATAGTACTAAAATATAGCAGTCTAGTCAAACAAAGGAGAGCTCAAAACAAAAATCAGTCTCCATGATTTTCCTGCACCAACAAATCGCTAAACTGCTCAAGCTTCCAATAAAACACCAACTTCAATACACAGCTCCACTGGATTAAATAGAACGCAATAAAAAGATGGGTTAACTAAAACCATTACAATGAGCTTCCACCTTCAGTTTCGATGTGGACAAGAGAAGTAACCAAACATTGTAAGATGATCAAATATTGCATATTCAACCATTGTAAGATGATCAGATCATGCATAAATAAAATAAACTAAACATTAGACTATTGTTTCAGGGGAAACTTTCATTGCTGAGATAAGACATAAACACTAGGCTAGCTTTTATTTACTTTATTTATTCACAAATCATGTGTACTATTCCAGAAGTATATTTAATACATACCAAGCTGAACCAAAACCATAGAAGTGAGACAGGAAGCCAAGATAACTAGCACTCTATAAAAAGTATTGTGAAACAAACTAACCAATTCATATGAACAGGTGGGGTGATCAACTCTTCACTTACTGCAGCATTGCTAAATCTACTGACACTTCTCCCTGAAGATCACATCAGAAACAATTTCATTACATAAATTTGTGAAGGGTAAACAGAGGAAAGAGAAAACCCACAAGAGCTAAACAAAAGACTGCAAAAAGTAAAGAATACAAAGGTAAAGGTGGTGTCACCTTGAGAGAGAAGCTTAGAAGCAGACCTAGCAGAGAGAGCGAGAGAGTAAGGAGGAGACTCTCCGAGCTGCCATGTCCACAGACAATAATAACTCTTCAGAGGCCCTTATCCTCTTCTTGTTGTATTACAATGTCCTCTATTTCTGCGCAAAAAGAATCCCAGTAAACAAACTCTTTTCTCTCCCTCTAAACCAGTGGAGTAAGTCTATAAGCAAGTGACTCAAGTATACAGTTTTACAAAATCGTAATAAGGTATGGAGCATAAACCACAGAACATGAGCATTTGATTTTTTTTTTCGTTGATCAAATACGGTATACAGACAGTGGCGGAACCAGGATGGCAAAATATGTTCGGCTAATTTTAAGTATGAGTAAGGATGACGCGCCTAAAGCAAGCGCATAATTTAACCCTGAAATATCGTTAGTAGTATAAGTAAGTAGGGATCGTTCTATTCCGGGGATTGAGGGTACACCTGTAATTGTGAAACAAATAAAGAAAAGTATTATTTACAAAAATAAAATAAAGAATATAAATATATACAATTGTATAAACAAATAAAGAATTAAAATAATAAAGTATTATTTACAAAAATAAAATAAAGAATAAATATATACAAGTAAACACAAATAAGGGGGGATTAGGATTCTTAAAATTAAAATTAAAATAAATAAAATAAAGAAAACGTAAAAACATATATACAAGGGTGGAACGCAAGGAACAAAGATCAAAACCACATCCATGTGCAAGAAATCCAATTACAATTCCTATAGTTGATTTTAAATGTCATGAGAGAGGAGTTGATCATGTGAAACATTCGAAAGCAAATGATTTCCCATATTTTACTTTTCAATGCTAATTAACCTAAGCGAAAGCACCTAGATTAATCCTATCAAACATGCAATCAAGCCCTAGAAAGCTAGTCAATCATGACATGTTCAACGCATTAGACATAGAGAAAGGCTATCAACTCAAGTGTACAACTTAGTATGGAAAAGTCCACCTAATTGCAATCCTCTTTAATTAAATTCGGTCTTTGCACAAAACCTTTACTACTTTGATTCAAGTTTACACAAAACGAAAAGTCGATTTCATGTTCTTAAACCTAGCACCAATTATATCAAAACCCTAAGTGTTTGCAACCACATAAGATTAAAATACAAAAGTTTTCTATCATGCAAATTTAATTAAACAAACCCACATAAGCAACATAAAAATCAACATATAGAAATCACAACTTTATCTCAAAACATATAAACGGGCTTTAAACTTTGCCCTTAACATTATTTGTTAACTAGAATTCATAGTTTTACAAAATCAAACAAAGAAAACAAGAGAAAGGATATAATACACCTTGAAAGATGAATGATAAAGCCTTGAGACGAAGAACTTGAAGATCCTTGAAAGCAAGCAATCTTCTAGGGACGACACAAGGGTGGATGGCGGTTGGGAAATTGATGTATTGCATGGCTTCTCTTTCTCTTGGCTTGAAAATGAAGAACAAGAAAACTAGAGAATGGAAAAGAAATATGGAGAGGAAATGGAGAGACAAGGAGATGGAATGGATGAAGGAATTGGTGTGGGAAAATGGAAAGGAAATGGAGAGACAAAGAAGATGGAATGGATGAAGGAATTTGTGGGAAAATGGAAAGGAAATGGAGAGACAAAGAAGATGAGATGGATGAAGGAATGTCGTTTTAGAATGAGAGGAGAAGGTGTTTATATAGGGAAGAAAAAGAAGAGTGAAATGATGAGTGGAAGAAAAATAATGAAAGTGGAGTATGAAAGTGATTTGTAGAATATGGAAAAGAAAGAGAAATGATGAAATGAAAGCAAAGCATGAAGGTGCAGCAACATGGAAGTGATGATGATCTATTAAAGAGATTGTAGAAAAAATATATCCAAGGAAAAAGAGAGAAGCATCTAGCTTTCTTTATGTGGGTGGGAAACATGAATATGTGGTGTTGAGCTGTTTTCAGGTCAGTTTCTGCCCCTTTATTCCTTCAATTATTTCTCCAACAAGACTTCATTATATGCCTTCGACTTCTTCATATGAAATATTCCACTATGAGTGTAGATCATTGTGGTAAAATTTCATAATGTATTGCCATGTGGTTGGGCCGGAAATGCTGCTGGACCTCTTACAGGTCCAGTTTTCGGGTTTTGCTTCTGTAGAGAATTGGGCTGATTGTTTGAAGGCCTTCCACTCATATTTTTCTCTGGCACTCTTCATAAGAAATGATCCTTTGGGTGTCTAGAATGGATCTGGAAGGTTTCAGTTCATTTGAAGTTCATTTGGTCAGGCGGCTGCTCCTTCTTCTTTGCTTGGCTTGGTTTCTCCTAGCCGGAGTAGGAATATGTGTAAAATTGATCTTTTAGTACATTTCCATTTTTCTCCATCATTTCCAGGTAATTATGGACCTAACGCTCATTTCACTTTCATCTACTCCAATGTACCTAAAAATAGAAATTGAATTAAAAATCGATTCAGTTAAGGAATTAACTAAGCAAAATGTGAGGAATTAACTATTAAAATATCACATTAAAATGCTCCTATCAAATTCCCCCACACTTAGCTTTTGCTAGTCCCTTAGCAAAACAAAACAAAACAAAAATCCAAAACAGAACAAAGACTTGACAAAAAGCAAGTAAATGACTCTATTGCTCCTAACTGTTGTCTCAGAGACTCCAAACTCATGGCTTTCACGTTAAACACTTAATCAAAATCACAAAGATAATTCCATGGTTAATAAACCTGTGACATTCATATGACTAAGCAAGATATGGAGAACTTAAGTTATACAGTGAATGATAGCATGTTTCGAACAAGTCCAATCCAAACTCACAGGGCATACTCTCGATTTTTCTCTCAGAAATGGCTATGCTTAAAAGCTTCACACTCAAGTATATGCAAGAGAACAAATTGTAAGGCAACAAACAGCTTGCATATTTCATCAATAAACACATTTTGTGAAGAATTTTTAAAGACCTCATGAAATGACTGAGTGCACAAATGGACCTAAACCATAAGCTTGACTGCGTAACTGACTCCACTAACCAAAGACTGCCCATCTCAAGGATCAAGTCAGCACTTAAAACAGGTTGTAATGGGGCTAAGCTAGGGTTTTCGAAATGAAGATTAAGGATACAAAAAAATCCTAAGGACCTAGCAGAGCATATAAGGACCACCTTATGTCATCATTTTTGTAGACCAAATATCATTGTTTTGGGCCAAACCTTCACTCTAACCAACATGGGAATGGACAAAGGCATAATTTTCAACTTTGAGCCTTCTACAAATTTGCAAGTCCAAAACCACACTTCAACATTTTCCCAAGAGTTTTCTTTTCAATTTTTCTTCTCTTTTGCCGCTTTTCTTTCTTCTTTTTTTTTTTTTTTTTTTTTTCAAGGCAAAATTTTTTCTTTTTTTTCTTCTTGGATTTTCCCCACCCCACACTTGTCTTTCATCGTCACCCCTACATACTATGTCATGCTCTACTAAGTCCTTAAGACAAGGGTAGAGATATCCTGTACTAAGCTCATGGTAGGGTAGTGAGGGTGATGAAACAAAGGTTTTCAACGTAGGCTCAAAGGGGTTCATTCTAAGGAGTCCCACGACGGGCACAATTGGGGACACATGCTTGTTTGGCTATGGTGGTTACCCTAATGCCTTCTATCCTATCCAGGATCAGTGCATATTATGGCATACAAGTTTTGACAGTCACAACAGCCGAGTTCTAGTACTCTCTAGTCCATTAAAATCTATGGCACATGATCATTGGATTTCCAAAGAATGATGAGGTTTTGCAAATACAGCCACGAAATTCTAGAATTATCAATAAGCACTCGAAAAGAAAGTATTTTAGCTCAACAGTTCACTTAGGGTCAAATGAATCAGACTTAATCCTAGCATGCTTAATGAACCAAGTTACAATCCTATCTCAAATCTTCATACAAGCATCACAATGTCGATTAACCACAGAATTCAATTAAGTCCTATTTTGATTGTGAAAACCTTCAGCCATGAATTCAGAGACATGTTCATCCTAGACGTTAGGAGCATCCTAAGACTCAAAAACAAAAACAAAAGTAACCAAAATTTTTTTTTTACATTTTTGACATTTTTCAATTTTTTTTGTATTTTTCAATATATATGACTCAAGATAAAAGTGTAAATCCCTTCCCCCACACTTAAATATTGCATTGTCCTCAATGTAATCAATTATTAGCATGCAATGAGACACTTAAGCATATAGGGATGAAATTTACGAAAATGACTACTAAAAAAAAGGAAAATTGGAGAAGTAAAAGGGAAAGAGAAAGCAAATCTGCGTTGACGACTCCTCCACAGCTACGTTGGAATTGGGTTGCCTCCCAAGCAGCGCTTAATGTTTATAGTCTTTCAGCCTAGACTTGTACCTCCATTTACTCCTTTGGAGGAGCGGTATGCGGGCGAGTGGTTTTCGCATTTCCCTTGAGCTCAGCCTCAACTCCTACGGAGATGCAGACATGGCTTAGTATAGTGTAATTTTTATATATTTTTTTTTATTTTATATATATATATATATTTTTTTTTTTTAATTTTTAATTTTTTTTAATTTTTTTTATATAGGACTCAAAAATAAAAGACAAAAATATATATAGGACTCAAAATGAAAGACAAAAATATAAATCTCTTCCTCCACACTTAAATATTGCATTATCTTCAATGTAATCAATTAAAAGCATGCAATGAAATAAGTAAGTATAGATAGAAGACATTTACGAAAACAAATCCTAAAATAAAAACTAAAGAGAAAAATTGAAAAATAAAAAGAAATAGGGAAAGAGAAAGCAAATCTGATTATATTCTGAATTGGGTTGCCTCCCAAGTAGCGCTTGTATTTTACGTCTTGCAGCCAGACAGTACCTACATTAAATAAAGTTAGTAACTATAATTAACAAAGAAATACAAAATAAAAACAAGTATAACTATTAATTACAAACTACAAGTATTAACAAGTATATTGTACATAAGACACAAGTTAAGTACTCAAGTGAGTATAAAACGTGAAAAGTATTTTTACAAGTTTAAAGTGTGAAACAACAAAATAATTTACACGTATAGAGTATTCAAAAGTATTTTTTTTATTATAAACATTATTGATATCGAATCAAATTCCAAGCGGTAAATCAAGTGGACGTGCGGCCCAAGTATAGTCGCCTAGACACAAACTCCCTTTCAAATCGTTTGGGCAACCTTAGTGAAATGGCCAGGTGGGGGAGGACGAACACGAGAGGAAAAATTCATTTTGGCATGAGCTACTCCCACATAGTGGTTTAGGCCCATTTGCAAGCACTTCTGGATTCAAAAACCCGTCATGAACGTTGTCCCCTTTCTAGACACCATTTCACATAGGCTTTCTTACTAAGATGAGAAAGTTCATAAGTGAGAAGACAGTTCAACAAGTGTTAATAAAGGCCGCCCTCAACCTTAAGGGACCTGAGCTAGGTACCAATAAGGGGTTTAGGCCAATATTAACAAAAGATACTTCACCTATTCCTCTCAATTTACAACCTACAATTAAAATTCGTGTTCAATAATATAAATAATATTTAAACTAAGTTTTAAACAATTTATATACAACAAATATATACAATAAATGACACAATTTAGCAAGTGATTTTTCAATCCCCGGCAACGGCGCCAAAAATTGACGCGCCTAAAGCAAGCGCATAATTTAACCCTGAAATATCGTTAGTAGTATAAGTAAGTAGGGATCGTTCTATTCCGGGGATTGAGGGTACACCTGTAATTGTGAAACAAATAAAGAAAAGTATTATTTACAAAAATAAAATAAAGAATATAAATATATACAATTGTATAAACAAATAAAGAATTAAAATAATAAAGTATTATTTACAAAAATAAAATAAAGAATAAATATATACAAGTAAACACAAATAAGGGGGGGATTAGGATTCTTAAAATTAAAATTAAAATAAATAAAATAAATAAAACGTAAAAACATATATACAAGGGTGGAACGCAAGGAACAAAGATCAAAACCACATCCATGTGCAAGAAATCCAATTACAATTCCTATAGTTGATTTTAAATGTCATGAGAGAGGAGTTGATCATGTGAAACATTCGAAAGAAAATGATTTCCCATATTTTACTTTTCAATGCTAATTAACCTAAGCGAAAGCACCTAGATTAATCCTATCAAACATGCAATCAAGCCCTAGAAAGCTAGTCAATCATGACATGTTCAACGCATTAGACATAGAGAAAGGCTATCAACTCAAGTGTACAACTTAGTATGGAAAAGTCCACCTAATTGCAATCCTCTTTAATTAAATTCGGTCTTTGCACAAAACCTTTACTACTTTGATTCAAGTTTACACAAAACGAAAAGTCGATTTCATGTTCTTAAACCTAGCACCAATTATATCAAAACCCTAAGTGTTTGCAACCACATAAGATTAAAATACAAAAGTTTTCTATCATGCAAATTTAATTAAACAAACCCACATAAGCAACATAAAAATCAACATATAGAAATCACAACTTTATCTCAAAACATATAAACGGGCTTTAAACTTTGCCCTTAACATTATTTGTTAACTAGAATTCATAGTTTTACAAAATCAAACAAAGAAAACAAGAGAAAGGATATAATACACCTTGAAAGATGAATGATAAAGCCTTGAGACGAAGAACTTGAAGATCCTTGAAAGCAAGCAATCTTCTAAGGACGACACAAGGGTGGATGGCGGTTGGGAAATTGATGTATTGCATGGCTTCTCTTTCTCTTGGCTTGAAAATGAAGAACAAGAAAACTAGAGAATGGAAAAGAAATATGGAGAGGAAATGGAGAGACAAGGAGATGGAATGGATGAAGGAATTGGTGTGGGAAAATGGAAAGGAAATGGAGAGACAAAGAAGATGAGATGGATGAAGGAATGTCGTTTTAGAATGAGAGGAGAAGGTGTTTATATAGGGAAGAAAAAGAAGAGTGAAATGATGAGTGGAAGAAAAATAATGAAAGTGGAGTATGAAAGTGATTTGTAGAATATGGAAAAGAAAGAGAAATGATGAAATGAAAGCAAAGCATGAAGGTGCAGCAACATGGAAGTGATGATGATCTATTAAAGAGATTGTAGAAAAAATATATCCAAGGAAAAAGAGAGAAGCATCTAGCTTTCTTTATGTGGGTGGGAAACATGAATATGTGGTGTTGAACTGTTTTCAGGTCAGTTTCTGCCCCTTTATTCCTTCAATTATTTCTCCAACAAGACTTCATTATATGCCTTCGACTTCTTCATATGAAATATTCCACTATGAGTGTAGATCATTGTGGTAAAATTTCATAATGTATTGCCATGTGGTTGGGCCGGAAATGCTGCTGGACCTCTTACAGGTCCAGTTTTCGGGTTTTGCTTCTGTAGAGAATTGGGCTGATTGTTTGAAGGCCTTCCACTCATATTTTTCTCTGGCACTCTTCATAAGAAATGATCCTTTGGGTGTCTAGAATGGATCTGGAAGGTTTCAGCTCATTTGAAGTTCATTTGGTCAGGCGGCTGCTCCTTCTTCTTTGCTTGGCTTGGTTTCTCCTAGCCGGAGTAGGAATATGTGTAAAATTGATCTTTTAGTACATTTCCATTTTTCTCCATCATTTCCAGGTAATTATGGACCTAACGCTCATTTCACCTTCATCTACTCCAATGTACCTAAAAATAGAAATTGAATTAAAAATCGATTCAGTTAAGGAATTAACTAAGCAAAATGTGAGGAATTAACTATTAAAATATCACATTAAAATGCTCCTATCAAAGGACAATGAAAATAGTTACTATTTTCTTTCGTTAAAAACAAAAAAAACAAAAACAAACAAACAAAAAACAAAAACAAAAACAAAAAACAAAAAAAGTGAAAAATGATAACATACCAGTCTGGGGACGAGGAAACCGGAGAACAAATTCCAGACACTCATGAAGAAGCCCATGACAATTGCAGTGATTTGATGGCCAGGAGTTAGGGCAACCACCATCATTCCATACATTGAGAAGTACGTAAAACACATGAATATAAAGTAGTAGAAATACAAAAATTTCTCAACTTTAAATTCGGAGCCGATCATGGTAAATAAAAGAAGGGAATAAATGATGGTTTGTATAGCAACATAAATCGTCTCAATGGCCACCTTCATCACAAAATGTTCATAAAAAGTTAATAAATAAATAACAAAGCAGAATGTATAATTTGGTGTTTGGCAAAAACAAATACAAAAGTGAGTCTATGTTCGAATAGATTACCTGAGCAAATGCATAAAGCAACTCTGAATACATTCCTGCTGCTCTTTCTCGGTAGAAAACTGTTCTCTCAATCGCAACCACAGATTGCACAGCAGAAGCATTTCCCGCTCCAAGGAAAAGAACAGCAGAATAGGTTGCTCCCAGAAGGTTAACAATATCTTGTTGTTTCCCTCTGTTGACAAATCATATGTGTGAGAACTCTAGGAGACAATATTTATAGAAAAAGGAATGGGATCCTCTACAACTTTGTTCAAAACAAAAACAATTTTATGGAGGTCTAAACTCAGATTGGAGAAAACTTGTAACTCGGTCGCATATTAAAAGAACACAAAAAGTACGCCGATGAGTATTGTGGTGAAAAACCTGATGGCATTGCACTACAAACAGAAATATATATATTTTTATCCAATCCAATTGACCAAACATTTCCATGACCAAACATAATTATCCAATCCAATTGACCAATTCCATTTGACCATTTGTGTCTTTCATACACTGATACACAGAGTCACAGACTCATATAAATATATAATCATTATTCATTAATCAAACAAGCCACAAGGCCACAAAGCAATTTCCATCCCTCTCTGTCTTTCAACGAAGCAGCCAAGCAATCAAGCATATAAATTATAATTAAAAAAAAAACTGATCAAGCTGCTTAGCTGCATATAAATATATAATCAATTAACCAAAGAAGCCACAACCCACAAAGCAATTTCAATTTTCAAATGAAGACTCACAGATTCACAGTCCGCACGTTCTCAGTTTCTCACCTCCTTCCTCCTGTCTACTCCGACTGCTCGTCTTCCTGAGTTCCGGCCTCCGCTCTCCCCAAGACTCCAACTCTCCAAGAGTAAGATTTAAGACTATTTAATCAAAAACAGAGAGTTAGTTACTGAGATTGGGTTGAAAATTGAAATAATTGGTTACTTGACTTACTGGGTTCATGAAATTTCAGATGAGGGACTGAGGGAGATTGAGAGTTGTGAGATGAAATTTCAAATAATCAAATCTATTAACTGGAGATCGATGGGTCGGAGACCAACATCCCAACAATCAAGTATAGAGAGAAGGTTTACTTACAGTGGGTCGAAGCAAAGCCGTGGGTCGGCGGTTCAGCGGTTCGAGATTACGAATATGAAGACTGAGACTGAGAGGCTGAGGGAGTGAGATAACTGACTGAGAGGTTAGAGCTAGCTTAGAGATAAGGCCGAACCGTCGAACTTTGCGGTGGGTCGGCGGCGACTGAAACTGAGGGACAGAGGGAGTGAGTCAAAGAGAGGCTGAGGGTCAGGGTCAGTCGAAATCTCGAATAGAGGCTGAGGGAATGAGGGATTAGGGTTAGCGACTAGATTTAGGTGGGATCGTAATCTCCTGCAACAAACATATTGTAAGCATATTATTTTACTACGGCTAACTCTTTCCGAAGTAAACCATTGGGTTTGCCACGCCCAGTGGCGACAGCAGTTGTTACCGTCGCAAATATTTTGCACAATCGCGACCCCTCAGTTTTTGCCGTATCAAAAGAGGAGGCATTGGCGACGGCAATTGAAGGCCGACGCAAATTAGTGAAGCTAATACAATTCTTTTTTGTAGTGATTATCGAAGCCGAGGTGGACCTTCCGTCACATGGGTGTAGAAAGACTCTTATACTTGTAGTCTTCCGCTGTGTAGTGAGTTGGTGAGTGTGGTTACATGTTGAATTTATATTCAGTTTAATTTGTAAGCTCAGTTGTTTAGTTGCTTAATTTAAACGAAAATTTTTCTTTATGTTTCCTTGTGTGTTTTCGCTTTTCGGATTTGAATTACTATATTCAAAATTCGGGGCGTGACAAAATCAAATCCCATTCCCAGCATTTGAAAGTTCATAAGGCACATCCACATCAGTCTCACCTTTCTTCACACTAACACCATTAGTGATATCTTCAAATTTTTTCTTGGCGTTTCTTCAGAGGTTTAATAACTGGCTTGAAAACGTTAATCTTAGCAACACTAACACTACTTTGAACAGATTGTTGCAAATTCTCAGCAACAGCATGAGAAGAAGTGTGATGGTAATTACGCGCACATAGTAAGGATAAATCTGGGCTTTACTCACCATAGAATATAAAATAGAATAGATCGAGGAAGCAAAGCAACCCCAAAAGCAAAGAGAAACAGAGTGACCAAGCTGAAATCTCCCAGGAACCAAACCAGGCCAGTGGGGAGAGTGAAGTTGTAGGAGAGAAAAGTGGAGGTGGTGCTGGCAATGGCAGTGGCGGTGGGGGTAAAAAGAAAAAGAACAAGGGCAAAATGGGAACGACAATGGTAATGTTGCTGGGGGTGAACCGGCTGGCAATGCACCGCCAAGCACTGGATCGTCGGTAGCTCAGTACGAGCCTTCGCCTCATGGGCCGCCTAATGTCCCGAGCTGGCAGCTGAGGTTGAGCCGCCATCGTATCATTTTGAAAACCATCCGCCACCGCCGTCCCATCCACCACAAGCCAACTATCCACCACATCCCTACTATTCCGCCGATTCTGATACCTTTGCCTTGTTCAGTGATGAAAATAAAAATGGGTGCCATATTATGTGAAGTCTTGGGGGTGCAATGAGGGCTTAATGGACATTGTAGTGTATGGAGGGAACCTTATACTGCTTGTGTAAGTGATCAAGTGCATGGCGATGGTTTGTGGCTTTATGCTATGGTATCAAGTAATGTAGATATAGGAAGATGATCAAGTTTAATCTAGGGGGAAGAATAAATTTGGGGGTTTAGCTTTATCTAGTACTTTAAGTATGTAGCTAGTAGGACTCTAATGTATGGTTTTCTTTTTCAGTAGGTAACCCAATTGTAACTAATTGCCTTTTCTGATGTATAAATTGGATTTGGCATTTTCGGTTGTTATGAAATGGTGGCTTAAGTAAAGCAAAACATGCATTAGCTATTGCTGGAAAGAAATTAAACAACTTTCTAAAACAGTAATTATACCTTTAAAATCTTCATTGTTTCATATCCAGACCTGAGAGCACGAAGTAAACGCTCACATGCATACATTATTACTGGGAAAGCTAGATACATCCATGTCTGCGATGACCATTCATGAAAACAAGCATGTTATAAAGTGATGAAGCAGAAAGTAACAAAGGGCTTTGCCGTTTATAAAATTTGCTTCACTAGACTAGTACAATAATTTGAAGGAGCATTTACTGTTTTCTTGTCCCAGTTCTTGGAGAGGTAGAGAAAGTATCCATGGATAATAAAGAGGATGTACACTATGACAAAGAGGTGGTAGGAGTACGAGAAGGCATTGAACCCGATAAGTTTCTTTAGAGTTTTAGGGGGGTTTCTTAGTCGATTGTGACGGACCCAAGGTTGAGCCAATGTATATGCCACGAGAATTAACGCCACCATAACCACCCGAGTCCAGCCCTCGGTGCCCTTCACAAACCACCAGTAGTCGTCCGGCCAAAAAACGGCTTCATCTTGTCGTATTGGTCATTGGTCGAGTGTAGTAGCTTAGGGAAGTCGCATGTCAGATGGTAAAAAATTCTATGAATAAAATCATGGGTGTTGGTACGATGCAATTAAGGATATTTGATGGCATTGTGAGAATACTTGAAAATGTGAGGCATGTTCCGGAATTGAAGAAAAGCTTGATTTAACTTTCGGAGCTTGATTCTCGTGGCTACAAATACACCGGGTAAGGTAGAGTTATTAAAGTCCTTTGGTTGTCATGAAAGGTATTCGGGTTGGAAACTTTTATAAATTGCTTGGAAGCACGGTTGTTGATGGTGCACAAATGGTGATAGAACATGATGAATTTCCTGTGCGGTTATGGCATAGAAGATTGGGTCACATAAGTGAAAAAGGTATGGGGATCTTATTTAATGTTTTTGACATTTCATCAGTCCAATTGTATTAAAGAAAATAATTTTACTAATTTTTTGTTTTAATAAAATCGTTTTTAAATTTCTTTTATTCCCAGATTTGGTTCATTAATGAACACAGTCCTTGCATATCTTCTGGTTTAGTAGAATCAAATTCAAAATCCAAATTGTTATAAGAGGTTGTTGGAAGATCTTTTTGGTCAAAATCTCCACCGACTCTGTAATCAATCTTTGGTGTAAAGCATTACTGAACAAAGAAAAACATGGATTAAGAACTTCAAACTTTGGTAGAGAATACCCAATATGACCATAAATGCAAAAGAGATTATTGAAAACTGAAACTGTTAAAATTTAAATCCAATAAACTCAACGAATCTTACTTTCAATGGATAGATCTGCTTGATTAGAAATCATCCATGCCATAACTCAATCAGCATAGATCTGCTTACTGAAATCAATCATTAATGCCTCCACCTCCTATTTCTACTTACAATGATTATGCAAAACCCAAATGTCGCAAATATTTTCATAAACCTACACATCTAAAAAATCCACAACAAATAACAGCAACCAAGAACATTAAAAATAATTCAAGATCCGATAACAATTTGTGCCGTCGGAATGTGTTTATTTGGGTCATTCAAGGCGTGCATCTTATGTGTGTCATAAATTTAGTTATCTATTTACTGCGTGTATAAATAGATGTGTCGTAAATTAATTATTTTATTAGTCTTTTATGACTTGCTTTTCTAGCATGCCGTAAATAAGTTATAAAGTATTAAATTTTATCTTTTTTATTTTATTTTATCGAAGTATATTAAAAAAAATTATTGCAAAAAGGAAAAGCGAAAAAGAGATCCCTCAGTTCTGATTTCAAATCGAATCCCCAAACAAGAGGCCTGTTCATGTCTTAGGCTTAGTTTGAGATTGTTGTGCTGTGAGGGGAAGCACTTCCGAACTTGGTATGAGAGGAAGCACTTCTGAACTTACTGTGAGAAGAAGCAACTGAGGTGTTTGGTAAACTGTTTCTAAAAGTGCTGTGAGAACGAAAAATAATTTCTAGGTGTTTGGTAAGTTGCAAGGCAAAAGTGCTTTGGTTTGGTGTAATTACCAAAATGGGTATATATGCTAAGATATGCTCTAAAATACACAATTTTGTTTTTTGATTATGTAACCATACCAAATAAAAAAACTTATTTGGTTTCTTATTATGACATCATTTCTGCCTAGTTTTTGATTTCTTTATCCATATTTGACATATGCATTTTAGGTAGAACCGATGTCTCTCTTTCTGTAACATCAGTTTTGTTTTCTCAAGTGGTTTGTTTGTCATTCTTTTACATCAGTTTTGAGTCTAAAAGTGATTTGTTTACATATACACAGACATTAGTTCATTGATAGTATATATGGTAAGCAAACAATTATTATTAATATTGATAAAATGTCAATATAAAATGAATACATAAAGTAGTGATATTGATAAAATGAATACATAAAGTGAAACAAAAGTTCATGTCTAAATAGTTCACAAAACTAAACAATACAAATATAAATGAAAATATGTCTTGTCAATACTTCATATCCCATTTGTTTTCTCCTGCAAATAAAATTGAATGAACAATTAGCTATATGTTAAAGGAAAAGCACATTATGTGCCTTCGTCAAAGAAACAGACAAAGAGAGAATCAAGCAATTACAAATCACAGCTCAATCAACATTTAGTATCATCAATGTAATTGATATTTCCGTTGTAATCGTATCCCTATATAAAGGGGTTATGAATGAAATGAATAGACCAATTCCAATTGTCATTTTACTTTAACACGTTATCAGCACGCTCAGAGCAAATAGCTAAGAAAAAAACACACTAGTTCTCTACTTTCTCTCTTTCTCCCGTAAAAAAAAAAAAAAAAAAAATCTGCCGATCTTTAAAAAAAAAAAAATTTGCAGATTGGCCTTCGTCCCCATCTCAAGCTGGTCTCCACCTCACCGGTCAGACCGGCCTCACCTCACCAGCCCTTCACCTCCTCCTCCGTCTACAGCCCAGATTGGCCTCCTGCAAATCCCGCTTGCAGCAGCCCGGCAGTAAGCACCCCACCTTCCATCGCACTGTTGAACCAACCTACAATCCCACGTCCGGCCAGACCTCCAGATCCTTATTCCGGCCTCCTCTTTTCCAGCCCCGACTATCGATCACCTGCCCAGTGCCCCTACCCAGCCTCAGCGCGCGCTAGCCTCCACTGCAATCCAGGAGAAGGAGGACGAAGAGATAAAAAAAAAAATAGAAAAGAAAAAATAGGGGGATCAGGCCCAAAGTAAGAGCCGGCCAGAAAAAAAAAAAAAGGGCCCTGCAGCCCAGAAAATAAAGAAACAGACCCCTCGGCCCAAAAAAAGAAAAAAAAGGCCCTACGACCTAAGAAAAAAAAAAAAGCTAGCAGGCCAGAAAAAAGAGAAAAGTAAAGGAAAAAAAAAAGTCTTTGAGGCCCACTGCTGAAAAAAGAGGAAGCGGCCCAGTTTTTCTCAAGCCCAAAAACATTGCTACGCACGCCTGCATTACACACGCGTGCCCTAGGATCGTTTTATTTTCTCCAAACCAAGTATGTTCTCTTTTATTTATTTAATTTCATATTATGGTATAATTAATTGTTTATAATTAGAACTTTTGAGCATGTTTCGTTAGATAATATTGATCCTCTTAAAGCATGCCTTGTTATTTATGTTTTACATAATTATGTTTGAGCATGTTTTAATTATGCTATAGTTTATACTTTATTTTGAACATGCCATATATATTTTGTTATATATTATTTATGCAATTCTGAGCATGTTTTGTGAATTTTATTTACGCTTATATAGTTATTCTTAAGCATGCCTTTATATTATGCTATTATTTATATTTTATTTTACGCATGATATATTATTGTTATTATTATGTATAACATATATTTTGGTATACATTTGTGAAATTTGAGCATGCCTTGTTATTTATTTTAATATATGCTCTGTTTTTATTATTTATAGAAAATTACATATAAGTGTCATTTTGAGACTTATATTAGTCATAAGGCCACCTAATTTTTTTTTGTACAAATAAGGCCACTTTTGGGCCCAAAATCATCAGCTCTTTTTTATGTTATTCCTATTTTACCCTCACCTCTCTTTCTTTCCCTACCATTTAATTTTCTGTTTCAATTTCAGTTTATCTCGATCTCTCTCTTTCTACCACGATGAAGCTCTCTCTACATCTAGCAAACAAAGATGAAGCTCTCTCTCTCTCTCTCTCTCTCTCTCTTGTCGAATCAATCTAAGCGTTCTCTCTCTCTCTACACTCTGTAGTCCGTGAACGGCACACTGATTGAGGTTTGATTCCATCTCTTTGCACTCTGTTTAGCTTGAAATTGCGAAGCTCAGCGCCGGCCGGAAGATCTCGACCAAGAGAGAAGCCTTGTTGCGGATCGGGGCGAAATGAGACGGCATCGTTTCATCACCTCCTCCTCCTTCTTCCACGTTTTCTCATATCTCAACGCCGATTCAGAGCAGATCTGACCGGACCTTCACAGTTATTCAATCAGTACACGTCGCCGGCCAAAATTCACCACTACAGGTCAGAATTCAGAATTCTCTCTATTATGAGTTGAATTGTGGATTGTTTCTATGTTTTTTGATCTATACGCATTTATTATTTTGGAATTGGCCGAATTGTATCAAATTCCAGAATTTATGAGCTCAGATTGATACTTGTACAGCTTGAAATTTAGTCTGTTCTTGTATACAGATAATCTATCTATTATCTTCTATATAATTATTGTTGGTTGCCTACTTGTCTCGTATAGTTGAAACTTTGTTTCATGGCATTGTTAAATTTGAGTTGTGTAGTTAGGATAGCTTCAAAATAATGAGCGGTTTATTGGTCTGAGTTTGGAATTTTGGAATTCATTGTGAAGTTCTATTGGTCTCCTTTCTTTAAATCTAGGTTTTTGAAGTTTGTTATGTTGATTCAGCGTCATTTTGGTTGTGAATAGGAGCTGGAAGACGTTGAGATGAATTGTTGGATATGGGGATCCCGACTTCATGCCTCTTTGCAAGGTTTGTTTTCGTTTCCTGATTTTAGTAGCTTTCTTTGATTGTCATAGTGGCTTTTCAACACAGTAATTGTAGCTTTTCATGCTATGTTAGTATTTTTCAAATTGATGTTAGTAACTTTGGAGTTTCAATTATGGCAATTATTGATGGAAATGTTTCATTTTATTTTGGACAATTAAACTTAAAGTAGATGTAGATTAGGTTATGTGGTTGAGGTATTTCAAGCTGGTCTTGAAGATCATATTTTATATTTGCATTATTTTGTTGAGTTTGGTTAACTTTACATGTCTGATGTGATTGGGTTTTGGTTTGGTTGGTGTTGGTTTCATTCTGCCGAGCCACCATCTTTTGTTCCTCCTTGGTATGACATTTGTTAATGATCTGGAAAGCCATTATTATAGAATTGTTTTCAATTGCTATAAAAGCACTAGATCATTCATGCTGAGATAGAATTGTTTTCAATTGCTATAGAATTCTTGTAGTCCCTAAGTTGGGTTTTCATTATAGACATAGTGTATAAATTGGTTTTTTTGTTCTAAAGAATTGATGTTTAAATCTGACAAAGAAAGTTATACACCTAGTTAGGAAAAGTTACTAACTTAATTATTAAAAGCTACTTCTGCAATTAAAGAGAGCATATTGACCTAGTTAAAGAAAGCTACTGATATAGTTAGAGAAAACACATTCACTATAAAATCAAATTTAATGGATTCATGCTCTCTGCTACTGGAAAGCTATGCTAGTAGCTTCTTGTATCTCTGTCAATAGCTTTTTAAAACTCTAGCAGTACCTTTCCACAATCAGATCAGTAGCTTTGCACATTTTGTTATTAGTTTTGTGTCTTGACTGTGGTTTTTTTTTTTTTGTCAAGTTGATAAAGTAGATGTTTGCTAGCATGCTATCTTCAATTTTGATCACAAAAATCAATCTTGATCATATTTTAGTTGCAATCAATAGCTATGCTACTAGCTTTCTATAACTATTCTAGTTGAGTTGTATAACTGTGATAGTAGCCTTCTATATTTTGATTTTGACTTTGATTTTTGTTTTTGTTTGCCTAATTGAAGGTCGCTAGAGAAGACATATAAAGTGTGGTTGGTGTAGTGCTGTGGGCCGCCAAAACAAGAAAACATGTACAAAGCAAAACTGGTAGTAGCACTTCAACAGTTGAAATAGCTTTTTACAACATTGGCAATAACTTTCTACAATATTGGATAGCATTGGTAGTAGCTTTGTACAGCAGTGGCAAAGTTTCTTACATTGAAAAATGATAATAGATTACAACATTGACAGTAGCTTTATACAACTATTGTAATAGCTTTTCACAACAATGGTAGTGACCTTTTACAACTATGAAAGACAGTTAGTAACTCTCTATAACTGTTATAGAGGCTTTTCAACATAGTGATAGAATCTTTCTATGTCTATGTTAGTATCTTTTCAACATGATGTCAATAGATTCTATTTTCATTTTCATTATTTCAAGTTAGCAACTCCGTGTAATTGTTCTAGTGACATTTCAATATCGTGATAGTAGCTTTATGTGTCTATGTTAGTATATTTTCAAGCTACTGTCAATAGCTTTTTTTTTTTTTCAAATCAGTAGCTCTCTGTAACTATTATAGTGGTTTTCCATCATAATGATCTTAGCTTTCTGTACCTATGTTAGTAGCTCTCTAATGTTAGTGAGAGTAGCTCAGTGTTGGTGACAATAACTTTTGTTGTTGGTGAAAGTAGTTTTTGGTGTTGGTGAGAGTAGCATTTGTTGCTAATGGGAGTAGCTTCTGGTATTGGTGACAGTATCTTTTATTGGTGGGGATAATAGCTTTTCGTTTTGGGGAGCATTGGTTTTTTGGTAAGGAGTAGCTTTTGTTGTTGGTGATAGTAGCTTTTGTTATCTTGCCGGAGGTTGCTGGAAATCTCACCAGCGTAGCTTTTGTTGCTAGTAATAGTAGCTTTTATTGCTAGTGATAGTAGCTTTTGTGACCTCGCAGGAGATTGCCGGAATTCTCACCAGAGTAGCTTTTGTTGCTAGCGACAGTAGCTTTTGGTGTTGGTGATAGTAGCTTTTGTAGTCGCCGGAAGTTGGCCGGAGGTCAGCCGGAAACCCGCCGGAGTTGGCCGGAGGTCGGCCAGAGTTGACCGGAGACTTCGCCGGAGAGAAGAGAGAGGATGGTTGTTGACTTTTTACTCTAGTGGCATTTATGTAAATATATTATTTTTTATATCCAAAATATAATACCATTTCAAATCTAGTGGCCTTATGAGGGAAAAAAATTAGTTGGTGGCCTTATGGCTAAAAAAACATTCCAAGATGCACTTATATGTAATTAACTCTATTATTTATTACGTGCTATGGTTATTACTTGTTTAGAATGATATACAAAAAGAATTGCGTTTTGCCATGATAATGAAAGTTCATGCGCATTACAAATACACACTTACTGTGATAAAGTATTTTCACATAGCATCGAAAAATGTGACCATTACGAATCTCGGTCTTGAAATCTAATTCATACGTTTGGAAAATAATTCACGTTGATGTCTTTATGACTGCGTAATTTATATCTTCCCTCTTGTTTTATGTAGATGGCTGATCCAACTCGACCTGAGTTTGACATTTAGGACTCAGAAGGACTTGAGTACCATCGTTGGGTTTCTGATATGGAAACTGCCTTTGTGGCAAAAGACTACACTACCACCATTACTGACCCCAAAGATGATGAACTATCTAATAAGGTGAAAGCAGATGCCTTAATGTTTCTGAGGCGACATATTGATCCTAGCCTACGTTGGGAGTACCTTTAGTTGAAGACACCCAAAGAACTGTGGGATGCCCTTAAAGGACGTTTTGGGAACATTCACGATACTTTGCTCCCAGGACTGGCTGTTCAGTGGAATGGAATCCGCTTGCTTTACTATGAAAAGGTCAATGACTTCAACAAGGACATGTTGCGCTTAAAGGCACGTCTCAATTTCTGTGGAAGGGAAATCACAGAAGATGATATGATCTACAAGACTCTTACCACCTTTCCTACTTCAGCTTTTATACTAGCGAACCAGTATCAGTTGGAGTATGACAACAAAAGAATCACAACCTTCAATAAGTTGATAAGCCTACTGCAAGTGGCTGAGAGACATAATGAAATTCTCTTGAATAACAATGCCAGGCCCACTAGGACAAAGAAAATTTCCAAGGCTAATTATGGAAAAATGAAAGGTGAAAAGAACTCCAATGCAAAGGGGTTTAGACGTGCTGATCCCTACCCACGTGGAAACCATGGACCACGTGGAAAGGGATATGGGGATCATGGAAACAAGATGCAAAAGGAAAGAGTTGACAATGAACCATGCTATAGGTTCATTAGGCATTGGTACAAGAACTGCCAAGCAAACAACAGAGTAGCAGCCAATGACAAGAGGTATAGAGAGTCTAAAGAACAAGAGGCTCACTATATGGAAGAAGGAGGTCATGACCTAGACGTCAACCTTACAATTGCAGACTTCAATGGCAAAGAGGAACTTGCTAAGTCAATGGATGCTCTCAATCTTGACTGATCTACTTTATTTATTTTCCAAAGACAGTTGTGAAGGCATAATGCCTCATTTTTAATTAGACTATTGCTTGTTTGGTCTTAAAGTTTATTACAATAGTGGTTTGATGAATTAGAACAAGAGCTTGATTTGATTATCGTTGGCTTATTAATAAATTTTGAATTTTATTCTGAAGCACTGAATTTATTCAAATTTATTTCTATACACATATTTACATGGTTCAAAATAGCACTATAAAGATGTAAAGCAATACATCTAGAAAAGAGAAAAATTATTAGAATAAAAAGAATACCATTCTACGCAAATAGAAATACTCTAAAGAATATGAGTTATATTTTCTAAATACCTCCCATTTATTTGTAGGAATGAATGGAGGAGAACTTGAGTGCTTAGATGATAGTGAGACTACCCACACAATATTAAGAAATATGCAATTATTCATTGAACTAATAGCCTATAATTCCTCTATGACTACGATGATTGGATTATCACAACTAATAAAAGGGCGAGGAACTGCCAAAAAATTTTGCTGCCTAATGGCACAACATTTAAAGTCACAGAAGCTCTATATGCACCAAGAGCTAATTGAACCTTGTTAAGTTTCAAAAATATTCGTGCCAACAATTATCATATAAAAACACACCGTGGGAATGGAACTGAATATTACCTGTAATGAATGTGGAAGGAAACATGTAACGCCCCAAGCTGCACCTCACCAGCTTAAGCATGTCACAGTGCCGCGAGCCTCTAAAACATAAACCGATCGCTCGATTTACATTCTAGAGAACCGCTAGGCATTTTGTTTGAAAACTTTTCGTAGAAACACAACGGAAGCTACAAATATTTTTGAGGTGAAAATAATTGAGTTGCTAAAATTTATTTCATTCGTCTAGAACTTGAAATGAGTTCTCACACAAGAGGTACGAACTCCAAGGAAATGAGAACTCAACCAACATTGACACAAGGCTAACTATTAACAAGTCTCGAAATACGAAGTTCGAGAAATAGAATTTAGAATAAGGTACAAAAGACGATTTACCGAACTTGTTTCCGCACACCCAGCTCCTTCCGCTATTGTCCAGTCACCAGTGCACAGTACCTGCATCCACTCTGTTGTAGGGGTGAGCTTTCGTCCTCGCTACTCAACAGGAACTCTATCTCGACTAGATTTGAAAATCAATAAATAAATTATTGAGGCCTCAGTATGAAAACATGTTTTAACCAAATATTTCAGTGAACGACAAAACTTTTTAATAATGCTTTCTGACTCACAAATCAATGCAAGGTACTTAAGTAAACATGCGCGCTGAAACTTACCGGATGGCCGGTCCCATAGACCCACTACACGACCTTACCTCAACTAATCTGTAAACTAGGTAAGCGTAGCGAGAGCGTCCACTACCTAGCTACACACACGTACCAGGCCCGTCATTACGATCGGAATACCCGGACGACTGGCGTAACTAACCCTCCGGAGGTTTTAGGGATCGAACCCAAGGAAGTCAGAGCCACCCTTCGCTCTCAAGCCATCACATTTCTCACATGGTTTGGTTAGTATGCATTGCATTTGAACATAACCAAACCATACCAACTAACATGCATCATTTAATAACAATATAAGAAAATCACTAACCGAGGAGAGTCCTGAATCCCCTACCTGGATTTCGATGCTTTCTCTCACTTACTCCGAGAGTCGCGAACCTTCCGTTCCTCGAGTAACTGGAGTCCTAGATTCCGACATTTCGACCGTTAATATCTTTTGAACAATTATACGAAATCTCGACGATTAACAAATCGTACAACCAACTTTTCCTAGTTTGACCAGGAGTTGACCAACTTTGACCATTGTTTGACCAATCGAGATAGGTTCGATAATTAACTCAGATTATCGAACATTCACTTGAAGTTACGTTATCCACCAAACATATATTGAGTGCACCCGATTTACTAAGGCCACCCAATACATGTATACACATTAATTTCTTTTCTTTACTTAACGATTGTGTCGCACAATAATTCGACGGAATTACTAAGGACACCCATACACTACTTTAGGCCACTTTCCCCATATAATTTCACTTCAACACTAATCCCAAATACTAGTCTTGAATAAAAATGCATCAACAATATCGTTCAACCAACAGCCAAGACAATGCTAACAAAACATAAACTTGATCATCCAAGTCCATTCAAATAAATACACAACAACCCATTCTGCCTATGCACTCAAACTTATAACCAGGATATCTCAATCTCAACCATAGCACAACAATTCATTCAATCTGTCCTCCCAGTTCAAGCATATTGTCAAACCACCAAAACTACACAATTCAACCAAAACCAACCAGCAACAGTAACCAAAATACCAAGACGGAAATAATTCAAGAACCCTTCAGCCCACAAGTTCGAATTCGTCACAAGAACAACCTTTCAATTCCAGGTTTGAAATTATACCTTCAAAACTCTACGCTGATCAAGCTCAGGTTTACAGAACCTCTTGCCGGAACTGGAACGTTGCTGAGCTGAAGATTTTGATGCCAACAACCCAGCAAAACTCTTAATTCCTCGTCTACGGGTGAACTCGAGATGGAAACTAAGCCCAGAAGTGCCCGAAATGTCTCCGGTGTCGAAGAACACGGCGGAGCCGTGGCTACCCAGAAACGAAATAGTCAAAACTTGATTAAATCGAAAAAAATAATTTTACTAGGGTGTTGAGCATGACGAGGAGGTGAGTTTCCATACCAAATGCAGCTTAATCGGTCGCCGGAAGTTGCAGAGGTGGCCGGAGAAAGCTCGGGGCTTCCCGTCGTTGCTGCTCCGTTCATCATCGGTGCATGGACGATCTGAAGAGGTAGGGAGGTAGGCGACGCGGAGATGAAGCAGATGGTGGTCGTCCGTCAGTGATCGGTGGCCGGAGGAGCGGTTTCCGGTCGGACCCAGTCGCGGGTCGCGTTCCCGGTCGGAGAGCTCTGGTTCTCTCTCTTTGTCTCTCGATCCTTCTGGATCTCCCAACAGAGCAGCACCTAGATATATAGACTGATCCAATTAAGGATGGACGGCTAGGATCTAGCGGTGGGTGAATCAATGGTTGGGATTTCACCACCTATTTTCTATTTTCTTAAATGATTTCCAAAATCTCAAAACTTCATAAAATCGATATAAATAGCTCGGGTAACCGGAAAATTCCCCGAAAATTTCCACGAACTCGTCGTGTCGTGCACTTTATCATTCAATCCTTAAATCGAGGATTTCACTTTACGAAAATTTCTGAAAATTTTCTCGAGCATCTTCACCTTTATCGAGATCGTTGAATAATTTCTCGTACGATCTCCGCTAGGCTCGATATATTTTTCCGGGGCTCACAAAACACATTTTAGAGAAACTTATGAGTCAATCTAGTGGACTGTACCTCACTATGATTCGGATCATTGAATCCTATATTGTCACCAACAGTGAAATGTGGGACACTGACTCATACAGGCTTTGGCATGACCGCCTAGGGCACCCCGGTCGTGACATGATGATCCGTATTTTAACGAACTCATATGGACATCCCTTCTTTCGAGTGAAAAATAAAATGGGACAAAAATCCTTCACACTGCACGGTGTCGGTCCTAGTATTGCTCAAATGCAGTCATTGCCTTCTAAAGTACCAGAAGCACTACCACTCTCCCATTATGCCTCATGGACTATTTCAAAGGCACATCACTCGTTTTACAAAGCCTGCTCTTTAGCAAAAACAGGATCGAGACCTTCCTATGCTAAAGATATAAAATAAAACATTCCATTCTTACAAAAGATACAAAGAGATGTCTGTGGACCTATCCATCCAGAATGCGGACCATTCAAGTACTTTATGGTTCTGGTGGATGCTTCGACAATCTGGTCACATGTCATTTTATTGTCCACAAGAAATGCTGCAATACTCCTAGCACAGATTATACGTTTAAGGGCTCACCACCCTGATCACCCTATCAAGTTTATAAGGCTTGATAATGCTGTAGAGTTTACATCAAAAGCATTTGATGATTATTGCATATCTATTTGGATCGATGTAGAGCATCATGTACCCCATGTGCATACACAAAATAGTCTCGCAGCAGCCACCATCAAAAGGATACATATGGTGGCTAGGGCATTGGTTATGCGCACCAACCTGCTTATATCTACATGGGGTTATGCAATATTGCACGCAGTTTTACTTATTCGTTCCAGACCCACAACTAGCCAACCATTTTCTGCGTACCAGTTGGTAACTGGATATGAGCCTGACATTTCACACTTACGCATATTTGGTTTAGCAGTATATATGCCTATTGCCCCCTACAGCGCACCAAAATGGGTCCTCAGAGACGATTAAGTATTTATGTTGGATACGAATCCCCAACAATTATCCGCTATTTGGAAACCTTGACATGCGATCTCTTTACCGCTAGATTTGCGGACTGTCACTTTGATGAGACAGTCTTCCCATCGTTAGGGGGAGATAGGAAAAAGGATTTTCCAAGGGAACGACAGGAATTGTCGTGGTTTGTTCCCACTCTGTCTCATTTTGATCCCCACACTTCACAATGCGAAAGTGAAGTGAAAAGAATAATCGATCTTCAGAACGTAGCAGATTCAATGCCTGATGCGTTTACTGATATCGTAAAAGTGACGAGATCACATATACAAGCTGCAAATGTGCAAGCAAGGTTAGAAGTCCCCAACAAGGGGCACGGTGCCGCAGATAGAGGCACTACAACCGCACTTAGTGGAGGTGTGGTTGAGGCCGTGGCTGCCCAAGGAAGAGGGGGAGGTCACTTGGTTCGATTGACACTCACCCAAGGAAGAAGAGGGTGAGTAAGGCACAAACCAATCATCAATGTATAGAATCCCTCTCATGAGATTGTCTCTGATTATAGTTATGTCCATTAATCAATACTGGAGGACGCTCCGATGTTTGACATGATTCCAGAGAACAAAGAAATCTCAAAGGATTATAAGAGTGTGTATGAGTTGATAGAAAGATCTTCCATACACATTGATGATATATACTGTTGCTCAAGGAATCGTAGAGCACGATGATATCGAACCACGCTCTGTTGAAAAATGTCAACAAAGAGCAGATTGGCCTAAATGGAAAGAATCAATCCAGGTAAAATTAGATTGTTTGACAAAGAGACAGGTATTTGGTCAGGTAGTGCTAATCTCACCAAGTGTAAAGCCTGTAGGAAATAAATGAGTCTTTGTCAGAAAGCGTAATGAGAAGAATGAAGTCCTGAGGTACAAGGCTCGCCTTGTGGCGCTAGGTTTCTCACAATGACCAGGAATTGACTACTAGGAGACATACTCTCCCGTAATGGACGTTATAACGTTCCGCTACTTAGTTAGCTTAGAAATTTCCGAAGGACTGAAAATGCAGCTCATGGATGTGGTTACTGCATATCTCTATGGGGATCTAGATTCAGAGATATATATGAAAAGTGCCTGATGGTCTTACATTACCCTAGTCAAGTGACTTTAAACCACAGAGTGCGTTTGCAATTAAGTTGAAACGCTCACTTTACGGATTGAAACAATCTGGGCGGATGTGGTATACCCGTCTAAGTGACTACTTGATTGGGAAGGGATATAAGAACGATGAAGTATGCCCCTGCGTATTAATAAAGAAAACAAGTTCCGGATTTTCAATTGTTGCTGTATATGTCGATGATATGAACATAATAGGTACTCTTGATGAAATAAGAGAAACCGCGAGCTACTTGAAATCTGAATTTCAGATGAAGGATCTTGGGAAAACTCGATTCTCTCTAGGCCTTGAACTAGAACACCGAGTTTGTGGAATACTAATCCACCAGTCTGTGTATGTCCAAAAGTCAGGTGATATAACATGGACAAAGTGCATCCTGCTAGCACTCCCATGATCGGTCGATGCTTGGATGCAAGGAAAGATCCATTTCGTCCAAAGGAAGATGACGAAGAGGTGTTGGGAGCTAAAATTCCCTATCTAAGTGCAATAGGCGCATTATTGTACCTAGCCTAATGTACTCGACTAGACATTGTATTCTCAGTGAACGTGTTAGCTAGATTTAGCTCAGCGCCAATGCAGCGTCATTGGAATGGTATCAAGAACATTTTCCGATATCTAAAAGGAACCATTGACTTGGGACTATTCTTTCCCTACAGAGAGACAAGAGGGACCGCAGATGGAATTGCAATCCCTAAAGGAAATGTTGATGGCAAAAGTGCCACTCACTACACCGAAACGCTAAATGACGTTTTGGCTGGTTCTGCTGATACTGGGTACCTCTCTGACCCACATAAAGGTCGTTCCTAAATTGGTTATGTATTTACCTTTGGGAACATGGCGATATCTTGGAGATCAACCAAGCAAACCCTTGTGGCTACCTCCTCAAACCACTCAGAGATCATTGCTCTACATGAGGCGGTTTGTGAGTGTGTATGATTAAGAGCTCTCATCACACATATTAGAGGGACTAGTGGTTTGAATTCTACCACTGAAGAGTCTACTTGCATTTATGGAGATAATGCAGCTTGCATCAAACAGATGAAGCTAGGATATATCAAGGATGATAATACAAAACACATATCGCCAAAGTTTTCCTACAATCAGCAACAACAGACCCTCCTCAAGATTCAAGTGAATCAACTAATGTCTGAGGAGAATATGGCAGGTTTGTTCACCAAATCACTGCCTAAGGTCACATTTGAGAAACATGTGAAAAGCAGAGGAATGCGAAGACTTTCCAAAGCTCCCTTGATTAATGTAAAAATCAGGGCTAGTTGTAGACGTCAGGGGGAGTCTAACACACACATGTCAGCCTCAAATGTAGAAGGTGCGTTGTGCTCTTTTCCTTCGACTAAGTTTTATTTTTGTCCCACAGGGTTTTTATTGTTACTTGGCAAGGTTTTTAGTGAGGCAACAACTCATGCACCGTTTCGTCTTTGACTTTGCACAAGGGGGAGTGTTAAAGGAAAATCACATTATGTGCCTTCGTCAAAGAAACAGACAAAGAGGAAATCAAGCAATTACAAATCACAGCTCAATCAGCATTTAGTATCATCAATGTAATTGATATTTCCGTTGTAATCCTATCCCTATATAAAGGGGTTATGAATGAAATGAGTAGACCAATTCCAATTGTCATTTTACTTTAACACTATAACATAAAAGAGAGAAAGAAAGAAAGAAGATTGAAAACTCATAAGCCTTACCAACAATTATAAATAACATTATTGAACATACACTACAAGAAAAACGGCCTTTTGCAAGGAATTTTTTCCTTGTAAAAAACTGAAATAATATTTGCAAGATCTTAATAATTTTTTCCTTGTAAAAAATGGTTTCAGGAGGATTCTAATGACCTTAATGAGGAAATACCTTTTATAGCAAAGCAATCAGGATCAATAATGAGGTTGTTGAATGATCTTTAACTCAATTAGGTGTAGCAAGCCCTGAGAAATTAAAAAAACCTTTCTGTTAAACCATTAACAGAGAAAGAATAAAAGAAAGAAAAAGAAAATCAAAGTCAACCATTTTCAGTCTACAATGTATCATAATTTTAACAAGTCAGCTGAACTAATCAACATAAGACCTTATATTAATTACATATTTTTACCATATCATATACACATAACCAAATGGGCAAGCACTAAACTACAAGGCTTACCTCATAAATAAAAATTGACCAGCAACTAAACTCCAAGGCTTACCTCATAAATAATCTAGCAGGCCTGGAGCCTTGTCGTCCAATTAGAAGCAGTAGAAGCAGTTAAAAGGAACCTGAGGAAACACAAACATATATCATAGATACTCCATACTTCTTTCACTTCTTTAACTAAGACATGACAAAATTGGCTGAGATACAGATAATTGAAGTAAAAGCAATCAAAATTATCTTGATTGAAATACCTGAGCTCTTTCTGAAGGAATTAGCACTTTTCCAATAGCAGTAATCAATTCATTCTTTTAAAGATGATGAAAACAGGCATTGCATAAAATCAATTACCTGAACGTGCCTATGATCTTATGATCTTAGGTGCTACATAGCTCTAATTTTACCATCTATAATGTAATCAACCACAGCACATACGGACACTTGGCATTTCAGCAGATCAACCAAAACAAGATACTAGATAAACACTTGGAATTATGTTTATGAGTTGTGCTTCAATGGATTGAGAATGCTTGTTTCAAATGTCTCTCGAGTGAATTTAACTTTAGCTCATCTCTTGTCAATTACAAACCAAATTTTACCTCAAAAAGATACTAGATACCAGTTTTCTTGCTAGAGACTTTAATTGTTCATTTGCAATTTACTAAACCAATCATTGTAGCTTATGTCTGGTTTCAATAGACTTACTTGACTCCAGTAGGAGGCCAGTACTAGCCTAAGAAATTCGAGCACCCAAACATGCATTTTAATCATTTTCAAGCAGACAACACATTAAACTTAAGAAGAGAAAATATTCTACTCCCCATCTGATCCTTCCACCACTTTCTTCTCTGGCATTCCTTTTCTGAAACATCAAAGAAATTCAAAACAAAAATAAGAAAATTGCAACCAGAATAATACATCAAAGCTGGTTTGATAATGAACATTGGTGAGACTTACATCACCATCTTCAGCATCATCAGCTTCAGTCTCTAAGTCTTTTTGTACTCAGCTTTAAGCTCAGCAGTTTTGTCCGTATAAGGCTTCTACTCCTAAACACATGATATGCAATGAGAATGAGAATTTACAAGATTGAAAATTTCCAGTCTGAATAGTTTTGAGGCCAAGGAATTAAAGGAATGAACAATACCACCCTATCTTGCACAGCAAATCATCAAATCCAACAAGAAAAAAAAGAGGCACGGGATCAGGGTGAGTTGATTTGAAAAAAATCAAATGGTGTTGGTGCTGTTATTTATGATCATTGCTGATTTGGGGTATCTATATGTCTTGGTTGGTCATCATAATCAAAGAAATCTAGTACCCAAAATACCACAAATCGACCAAATCTGGAAACAGGCCCGAAGAGAGTTGTTTCGATCTGTTACTACTTGTTCTGCAGGGGACGCATATGAGGAAAAGTAAGAAGTTTAGAGGAGAGAATGAATAAGAAACGCAGTGATTCGAAGCTTGCAACAGCAATATACTGTAAATTTGGGGAGAGATGGAGAAGGAGAGGACTTACAGTGAGTTTGATTCCCTGAAGAAAGAAACTTTCGGCTCAATTTGCTGCTGAGTTTGAGAGAGAGAGAGAGAGAGGCGGTGAGAAAGAAAATATTAGTAGGCTTTGAAGATGTCGGAGACGCAAAGACAGATCTCTCGAGCAAGGAGAAGATAGTTTTTGCAAAGGAGGCTGGGAAGAGTCAAGAGAGAATGGATACGCTAAGCAACCCTATGTGAGGTCAATGTAATTGTTAGAAAAGGATGAGGATAGAATCAGAAATTTGGTAAATTTCATTAAACATGCACTGTTCACTCCGTGTTTTTCACAGAAGTAGCTTCAAAAGTTGGCTCTTGGTTGCTTCTCACTTTCAGTTTTTGGGAGAAGCTATTTGGACCAAAAGCAGCTTCTAGAGAATTTACCAAACACCATATCATAAACCCAAAAGCAGCCCCAAAATCAATCCCAAACTAAGCCTTAAAATCCCTTAGGACCTGCCCACGCATTCGATTTTTCCGACGACCTCTGTTCTTTCTGAAACCTTTCTCCATCCACGAAAGATGAATAGCATTTCCTTCCTCAAATGAGTATCGTCGGATCTTGTATCTCACTTGCAGCGATTCGTGCATAGCTCGACCTCCATGGCCATCAAAGGCGTTGATTTCAAGTGGTCAGTACCCTTCTTCTTGCTCCGCCTAGGTTTACTGTGCCAAGTTTCTGATTTTGAATTGTGATATTTTTTGCTTTGCAAGGTACGATGGATTCTTCTTGTCGATGAATTATAAAAATTTAGTTTTGGTTTCTTCAATTTCTTCTTGAAGATGATTGAAAAGTTGCAATTTTACTATTGTACTTTATTGCTTTACAATTGGGATTGATTTGGCTCTGTAGTTCTTTAATGATTAGGGCTCAGTAATTCTCTATTCCTTTTCATGTGCTTATTGTATTCCTTATTATGGCAAAGTTTGAAATTTTTTTGGAATAAAATTAGGTTATTTTCTTCAAAGTATTTGTGTCTTGTTCTAGATACTGAGAAAGTTGGAAATATTTACGACTGAACTTGTTGATTGTTCTTCAGTGGGACTCTTGCATCTTCTATTTTTGGTGGTTCTTTCCTTGTCCAACTTATGATGTGTTCCTGTATTCAATGTTGGCAATTGTGGTTTTTATGTTATAATAAATTTGGTACAGTTTTGAATAGTTTTTATCATAAAACAATCTGCTATCTGGCAATTGTATCTGTTTTGTATATATCTTACTACCCGACTTGATGACACTGAGGAAATTAAAGCAAGACTTACTACCTGCCCTAATGACACTGAGGAAAAAGTAAATTGGCATCTTACATTTTACTCCCATGTTCTTTATACAAGTTATCTGAGACTGTTCCCTAAACTAGACTCCATTTTGTCTCAAGTGCTGAATGATAAAGAAAAGAAGAGAAAAGTAGGTAAGCCTCTTCTAGATCTAAGTACTTTATAAGTTTTCCCTAAACTAGATGATTAATATTCTAGAGGGATGGTGTTAAACCATGCTATGAGGTATTATATCTGGAGATGAGTTATTCTCATATATCAATGCAACCTTTTTTTCTCTGTCTCTCTTGAAGGAGATTGATGATTGGTTTCTGGTGACTATTTTTGAAGAGAACCAGAATCTAGTATCACTCAAATTTGAAAACTTACTTTAATTTGGCTATTTGTTTTGTTTCAGGAGTAGCTTAAGTCAGTCATCTTCCATCCAGGTAAATTTTGGCTATACTGTGCAATTTTCCATGGTTTTCGATGTCCAGATTATATTCAACTTTTGGATCAATAGTTTTTGTATCTCCCACTACACCAATAACTTCAACACACAACACTTTTTGCACAACGAAAAAAAAAATTGTTGTGTGATGAGGGAAAGTGAATCACACAACAGGTTTAAAAAACTTACGTTGTCTAAGACTATTAAAATTCAGAAGTTTTTAGCTACAAGGTCATTGTACAACACTTATAAGAATAGTTTGTTGTGTGAATGAAAAAAAATGAGCGGCTGATTTTCCGTCTACTGGATTCAAATTTAGCTCTAAATGTGTGCTACATTGTACAACAGAATAGTTATATCTGTTGTATGAGTGTAGCTTACAAAATACCATACAACAGTTTTTGTTTTAATGTTGTATGCTCTAGGAAGATATATTGGGAGGTTGGATCTGACTCCAATTGCCGCTCATTTCCCACCCAAACTGAAATTTTGATTGCATATAGCGGGAGCTTCCCCGCCTTGCTGCCTCAGCTCAAATTTAATGTGTGTAGAATCAAACGACAGAACTTCACTCATGTGTTGTTTGATTCATGAATACAAAATAAAAAGATCAGACTGCCCAGCCTTTGACAACTTAATTAAGTTAAGGCTAGCAACTTTGTTTCCCACTTCATTTATTTCCAGTACTTCAAAACACAATGAAAACGCAATTTCTTCATCAGTCTTCTTTTCTCCCCGAAACATAAGCACCTTCTTCTTCATCAACAACCAACCTTCGTCCGACTCAAAAGCAAATCCCTTATCCAATCGAAGCGCTCAATGGATTTCACCTTCTCTCCAAGGAAACCTGCATCCCTCAGATCCCCAATTGTCAACTCCTCAACTGATTCACCACTCCCTCGTACTCCAATATTGAAACCCTAACTCGCTCTCTCCAACTCATTCGCGAGCCCCTCGTACACCACTGCACTCCAACACAATTCCCACTTTGTGGCCTTAGCCTATCCTTTTTAGACTGCGCCCTTATGTTCATCTCTCTCAGATCTCAACTCCATCCCCTAATTTTTCCCCAGTGGTTATTTCTCTCCCAATTCAGAATAATGGCAAAGCAATCTGAAGCCAGAAATCAGAGAATCTGGGCCAGGGCACCTTATCCAGATTGCCTTCCTTGTCAACCAGTATCTCTCCGATAACAGGCTAGATGGAAGCCTGCTTCGTTTTCCAAACTAAAGCCTCCTTGCTCTTCTCCTAGTCTTCTATTCGAGAGGTACCCACTTCTTTTTTCCCAATCAATTTAGACTAAAATCTTTAAAAAATATATATATATATATATATATAAATTCTAATTCAAGGTTTTTAATTTTGGGTATTTAATTTGTTTTAGGTGTCAAAGAGCTTGCTGAGTTTGTCTGAGATTCTGATCAAGTACATAGCATTGAAGGAGTAGAAAGTGTTGGACCATGAGAAGGTTCAGGTGGAGCAAGAGAAGACCAGGGTTTAGAAGTTGTTGAATGGTTTGCAGAACTCGATAAACATTTACAATGCCAGTGGAAACCCCCAACTCTCCAAAGTTTCGGATGCGGCACCGAAACAGATGCACATGCTCCTCAGTCTGGCCTATCTAATGGGTCTTCTACAGGTACAATCCTAACCCCATTTGTTTGTATTTGAGAAAATGTGATTGAATTGAGAATATAGATGATGTTGATTTGGGCATCCGAGAGCTAAAAAGTACCAATAGAACTTGTAGATGCTTCATTTATGCATAAAGAACCTATTTGAACCCATTCATAATCAAATAACAGAATTTTACAAATCCATAAGTTACTATCTGTCACTTGGTGACTTGCCTGAGAACTTGAATTTCCATATTACTGGATAGCTGTTGTATTAGGCCGGGAAATATGAAAGTAACATTTCTTGAAGTTTAGTTGTGTTTAGTCTCAACAAATTTCATGAGGCAAATAAGTTTTAAGTGAAATTTCACTGCATTCATTTGTTTTTGTGCCTTGTTTTCATCAATTTTTTTGTTGTTACCAAATAATTTGGAAAAGGGCAATAATTTCCTAAACAAGAAGAGGAAAAAAGCCTGGTAACATGAAACCATAAATGTAGTACTTGGTAGGGATGACAGTGAATATCAACGTATGAACCATGAATTGGTGAATCCAAAATTGTTCTTGCAATGAGTCACATGAATATAAGAAAATAGAGGGATTGGTTATTGGTTAGTGAGACTTCCTGTACAACATATGTATAAATGGTGATTATTGTAATAGCTCAAAATTTAGTCTTGACTTAATCAACCCCGTTGTGAATCTGTTATCTCAATGTTTAAAGCAAATTAGCTAGTATACTAGTTCCATGCTTCCTGTCAACTTGGAAAGACAAACTCCAAGACGGGTGTCTTGCACAACATGAACTTAAAATGGCTTTAAAGAAAAGACTCTGGAATTATTGCTGCTACAATAGTCAAGTTTCTGTTTTCAGATTACATGGTCTTTCTTTTTTTACCTTTATTTTTTTTTCGATGAAATAGACTTGCCGAATTGGCATGCATTGGATTCCTCCTCTAGTTTTTGTTTATACCATTTTCATTTTGCAGTTTAGATATGTTCATTAGATGATTACATATAATAAAAATGAGACATATTGAAAATGTTTTGTTGGGCCCTGAGGAAGGCAAGGTCAGGATGGTGTTGAAGGTGGAACCTCTTCCAAATGGATCTGGCCATTTCTTTAACCTCAGTAATCCTCTTTCCTTGAGATCTTTGTTGTGAACATTACAAATTTACAATAGCACCTCATTTTTATTGAACTTATGTAACATAATAATGTATGTAATGCACTGGCATAATAATGTATGTAATGCACTGGCAAAAGTTTGATGTCACTTCATCATTCTGTTTTATCAACTATACATTCTATTTTCGATATGAACTTATGATTATTTGGCATTTATTCAAGGTGTTCAAAACAAGTTTCTTGCTGAACTATATACATTCAAGGGTTTTTTTAATGTCATTATTTTTCAATTTCGTGCAGCCCTTGGGTAGAGCTTGAGAAACTCTTAGATGACTCGAGTATTCGCCATGAACTTGAGAGGACATGGAAGGTCAATGACAGAAAATGAGACTGATAGCATATTTTAATGGTGCATGTTGGCCTCAGGTTCTTCCCCTCCTGCAATTGTGCTTGTTGGCCACAGGAAATAGCATTTTTTTTCCAGCAATTTAGTGAGGGTGGGAAATATGAGAAAGGATGGGAATAGCAGCATTCTTAACTATTTGTAAACTGTTATGCTTGTTACGACCGGACATTAAATGAGTTATTCAATTACAGGGTGAGGATATTACTGTGGCAGCTGTAAGGGAAGTTAAAGAAGAAACAGGAGTAAGTTATCAATTTCCATGTATCTATATTATATTTACTCCTTGTAGTTTATGATACCAATATGAATGGTGTGATGAATTCCACTGGTTTGCACCGCTTCAGATTGACGCCAAGTTTTCAGAGGTATTAGCATTCAGGTACAAGTTTCCAAAGTCTTGAATTCATGCATTTTTTTTTTTTACATAATGTTATTTTAAATCAACTCAATTATAGATGGCAAAACTAAATCATGTGTGCCAAACAAGTCATGAAACATGATCTGGATGCAAATTATACTGGTATCCTTAATTGTTGACCGATATCTTTGATTGATTCAGGGATGTGACTGAAAGGTGCTTCATCTTAAACATTTTCCTAAACCCTAGTCACGTGATTATAGGATTAACTTTAGCAATACCATCATGATGTAACCTGCTTTTGTCATTTGGGTGAATTATATCTGCATCCACCAAGTGTTCTCCAACCATAAAACAATGTCAAAATCCGAGTTTTTCAATACACCATCCATAACCTTACCCTTATGAAAACTTGTTCTTTGTTCTCCTATGCCAACACCAGTACCAGTGGGCAAAGGCCAGCACTTGGGTGCTGGTCATATCTTGTTGATGCTTAGATGTTGACCTTCAATTATGAAATTTTCACTGTAGAATTATAGAAAGGAAACAATTCAATATTTGCTAGGCAAACACTACTAGAATTATAGCCCCAGACATCGGTCAAAAACCGATGAGAAACAAAAACCCAACCGATGTCTTTGTGGGTGATGAGAAAGATCCGGAAAATGCAGACATCGGTTTTTAGCCGATGTCTAATATTCGGGTAGACATCGGTTCCTTATAATAAACCGATGTAAAGAGGTTTAAATGATAACAAACTTGCATGCTTTACTATTGTTAAACCTACATTTTATTGTATTTAAAGCTTAAAGAAATATAGATTATATAACACAAGTTTGAGTTTTAACATCGTTATTGATTTAAGAACCGATGAGTAATACTGTTACAGACATCGGTTTTCATTTTGGAACTGATGTCTGGCACTCGGTAGTATATCGTTTCTGACAATGAACCGATGTGTGGATATGTTAGTAACATCGGTGTTCATTTCGGAACTGATGTCTAGCACTCGGTAGTATATCGTTTCTGACAATGAACCGATGTCTGGATAGTTTAGTAACATCGGTTTTCCTTTCGGAACTGATGTCTGGGACTCAGTAGTATATCGTTTCTGACAATGAACCGATGTCTGGATATTTTAGTAACATCGGTTTTCCTTTCGGAACTGATGTCTGACACTCGGTAGTATATCGTTTCTGATAATGAACCGATGTCTGGATATTTTAGTAACATCGGTTTTCATTTCAGAACTGATGTCTGGCACTCGGTAGTATATCGTTTTTAACAATGAACCGATGTCTGGATATATTAGTAACATCGATTTTCATTTTGGAACTGATGTATCTGTATTACTGGACATCAGTTTTTATGGCTAAAACTGATTTCAACTTTATATCTAAACATCACATTCTATAAAGAGGATCTGTCCACAAAATAGAACTGTGATTATAAATTGCAAATTGGGGTATTATATCCGACATTCATCATCCTTCACAGTTTACAAAATGAGCAAAATAAAACCCCAATTCATGCACCTATATACTACAAGGCTAGCCTAGCAATTAGTATTCTTGTTTGTTCATAATTGCTACAAAAAGTTAATTAAAAGCTAGCCTAACTCAAAATCAAGAAACTGGTCAGAACCTACAGCAAAGTTTGTAAGTAGTCGGCTACTTCAATGCGGAACGTCAGAAATATCAGAAGTCTAGTCTTGGTGGATCTTCTACAGCCACAAAGCCCAGAAACCCAGATCACAATTCACGACTCTCATCGTTCAAGTTTGGATCTTTCCCACAAAAGTACCTTTTGCGCTGGCTGCATAGCCAACCATGAACAGCCCTCAATGCAGCTCCAAGAGAAACTGATACCTGTTGAATAACTGAACATTGATGAAGGAGAATATCTGTGTGAACACCTTGTGGACTAAAAAAGGAGGTACCTGGAAAAAGGAACAAAAAATGTGTCTGTGAGACTGTAAAAGAAGGTCCACTGGTTAAAATTTTCACAAATCATGCACCTTTGAAATAAATTTGAGAGAAATCGAGCGAGTAAGAAATCTTTAACATTAATAACAGTAATCTCCTTTTTGATGTTTATTCAACCCACAAAGGGAACAGTCAGCATAGATAAAAATGATCACAATTTATGTTAAGTAACAAAGGGGGAAAAGAAGAGTACTGACATGGACACGGCTTGTTGGCGCAATATTTGATTTTCTGATTCTAAATTGATAAGCTTCTCCTGATTCTAAATTGGTAAGCTTCTCCTCTAGCCTAATGAATGAAGTTTAGATTTCATGTCAACCATGTACTGCAAACTAGAAATGATAATTCGTTTCTCTCAAATAAATACTTACTTCTAAACAATAGGCTTCCCTAGCTTCCCATTATATAAGCACTAAGAAATTCAGTTAACTGGTTCATAGTGAAGCATTGAAACTAGTTGATGGGTTCATCATTCTTAAGAGCATAACAGAAGATTTCTTTGATAAAAGGTTCATGAGACCTACTCTACTATCATTCAGCCAAGAAATGAGAATATAGTTTACCATGCCTCAAGATGTTATATTACCTGGTCATATACAACACTACAACAGTACAACATCATTCACAGTCAAACGAGGATATAATACCTCAGGGTATATCATAATACATACTACCCAAATACAATAGGGGTAAGCCAGTATAAATTCAATGCAGATCAATATTAAACATGCCATAAATGAATGATCCAATCCATTTCATCCCTAATACTGGAATTTGGACCCTTTATGACTTTATCAAAAAAAGTTTCCAATTTTGTAGCATAACCCTCCAAAACCCCACCTCATTAAAAAGCTGCAACTTTTCACCATTGCATGATATAAACAACCACACAAGTACACAACCTGACAACCATACAAAGCTGTCATTTTAACATAGCCTTAATGCCTTAATGTCATAACCAACGGTTCAATCCATTTCATTCCTTATACTAAAATACAAAACGAGAACAACAAGCTTCCAACTTTCCACCTTAATAACCCTTCATGCCAGAAACAAACGAACCCACCTCATTGAAAAAGCTACTAAAGTAAAGCATTTCATTTACTGCAGAAACCATTTGTAGACTTTAAACAAAACTGCAGAATATCTCTAAACATTAACAAACATCCAATCATATGAGATTATTTTGTTTAATGAAAGTTGATGAGATGTGTCTTTCCAAATCCATAAGTTTCTTTGAAATTTCCAATACTCTATTTCTAGCGCTCACCTATATACACTATATACTGAAACTGATCAAACAGAAACAAACTTAACTACATTGCAAAACTGTTGCACAATACACAAACAATATAAAACTAACCCAAAATTTTCAAACAAAAAAACAAAACACACTGAAAACTCTATCTTCTAATTTTTTCAATCAACCATCAAAATTATTGCAAAGCCCAGGGGAAATAAAATACTGAAAAGATCAAAATCTGTATTTGTCAAAAGGCTAAGCCAGTACCCAAATGCAGCCAGTATCCTGATATCCTCAGATGACTGAATTCCTGCCCCAAGATCACTTCATGGAGCAGCTTAGCCTTTGATTTTGCCACTCATGTTCACCTCACCTCCTCATACCTGTATGAGCTAACAAGAGGCACCAAAAGCTGGAATGAGCAAACTTAGGTAGTAAATCACTATCATGTAAAGAAAATAAAATCCCAATTAAACAAATTTTGATGTGACAAGTTCATAAAACTCATTTTTCCCAGCAAGATTATACACACAACATCACAATAAAAGTAAGGGATATTATTGTATATACATTCAGGAGGAGGGGATTGGCAGGTTATGAGAACAGAAGTAATCCTTAAATCAACAACCACGAAATGAAATAGAAAATGAACAACAGTAAATAACTGATAATGAAAACTGCCAAAAGAACCACTAATGCCTACATTACTCATCCGAATAATTACGCATGGATCACACAAAAACCTAAAAAAATAAGCACCGATGATACCTTCCCCTTCACGTCCAACATATACAATTGTTTGTACTTGAAACAATGCTAGAAACAACAGGTTTTCCTTCAGTGAGGGTTCCTGTCTGAAGGTTGAAGCTTCGAGTGAGATTGCAGAGATAACTTCACATATGAGCAAGAGTAAAATGATTCATCTCTTTAGAGCCAGTACAATGTGTATGAGTGAGCATGATTGTGTAAATGCAAATCTACCTTGTCTAAAGCAATATGATCTATACTGGCCAAGCGTTCTATTACATCTGCTCCTCTCACAAGGAGTCCTTGCCTTGCTCCTGCTCATTTTTCAGTGCAACAAAAGTAATATTAGAACTCTCCAGAAATACCTTAGTGTTATAACTAGAAAGAATATTAAGCATGCTTGAATATATGATTGAACCTCTCAAACACCAAATTAACAATATTAAGTAAGGTTGACAGAAGTATGACAATTATATATCCAATACCCAGCACGAGTTTCTCACAGATATACAAAATCAAAGTGAATATAAATGAAGATGGTAGATGGTGTTTTGACATGTATGCAAGACCCAGTGCACAAGGGCAAGAAACTACCTGCAATAGAACACGAATACTTCATGTTTTGACATGTATGCCTTATATGAGATTTCAATACGAGATCTAATTTTATTATACTTTTCCTTTTGTAATAGTTTGACATGTATGCCTTATAATGAAGAACTATTTCTGGTATTTACATCATTACATAAAAATAATTCATCCCTAAATTAAAACTCTTGCAAATAATTAATGTTTAACTATCATAACAAGACTCACCGAGCTTGCAGAAACACCGAATCCAAAACCCAGAAATCGAGCTTGAAGAATCACCACTTGAACCCAGAAATCAAGAGTGAAGAATGAAGAATCACCAAGCGTCGAGGTTGAAGAATCACCGAGCTTGAAGCCTTGAACCCAGAAATCCAACCCAAAATCAAACCCAGAAAACCCTGAAAAGTGTGAACCCAGAAATTCGATTGAGAGTAAAACCCAGAAAGACTGAGAATAGAGTTTACCTGCGAGCTGGAGAGCTAGAGAGCTGGCCGGAGAGAGACTGAGAATCGAGTCAATCGAATGATCGAGAGAGAGCCTGTCGGATAGAGAGAGAGCGACTGGCCGACGGCCGACGGAGCGTGCAGAAAAGAGAGAGAGAGCGATGGAGCGACGGAACCCAGAAGGGAGAGCGACGGAGCGTTTTAGAACCCTGGATAAGGGTAAGGTGCTGCTCAGAGGCGGAGGAGGAAGACGAGGAGGTCGGGTGAAAATGAGTTAGGGTTAGGGAATGACTCAAAGTCGATGCAAGTGGTGTGGGAAAAAAAACAAAGTGTCGGGGGAATGAAATTTTTAGTCCCCGCGTTTCTCAAATTTTTCAACTTAGTCCTCCCGCGTTTTTGTAAATTTTTCATACGAAACTTTTCTCATCGGTTTCTTTGGTGACTGATGTCCATAATAACAATAGAAATCGGTTTCTTCACAAACTGATGTTAACATGATTTTTAACATCAGGTGCAATCCTGACCGATTTAATAGTGGTGATGTCTAATGACATTATTCTAGTAGTGAAAGTAGCAGATTTTCATCTCTGAATGAGTAAACAGCACCCTCTACTTTAGAATAAGTAGATGGTTCTTTTGCTCCCATTCAATATTTGACCCTTTTCCTTCAAACTCATATCTCAAGCCCTCTTTCTAGTAAGACAAAAATGCTCAGAGGAGTACCTCTAGAGAGATTCTGAAATCACACAATTGATTGCATAGCGTTTTTTCTTTCTTTATTGGCTCCAACTTTGATTCTCATTAGCATGGATTTATAGAATTTCAAATCTTTTCTTCTACTTTACAGACGTAAACCATGGTGTAGATTCTAATCCTACATACTTTCTTGTTTCCTACCTATAGGCAAGCACACAAGTTATTTTTTGAGAAGTCGGATCTGTTTTTTGTGTGCATGATGCATCCTCTATCCTTTGAGATCCAAAAGTAAGACCTAGAGATTGAGGCAGCTAAGGTAAATTTTTGTTGAAAATACGTTCTGATCGACATTACTTCTGAAATTAATTTCTGAAAATCAAGTTATCAGTACAATTTGTCCACTTTATCAGTTATGTTTCTTATACATGCCTAAATTCGAATGGTCTCATATATTTTAGAGTGAATCAAGTAACTGCATAAGAAAATTGACCATAACTTTGTGGCATTGTTTTTGTTTCACGTAGTGGATTTCACTCAAGGAATTCGCAGCTCAACCAGTCACCCAAAAACATGGGCTCTTCAAGTGCATCCATGAGCTTTGCTTGGCAAAAGTAAAGGGGAACTATGCTGGATTTTCTCCACTGTCTATAGAATCATTTTTGACGATAAGTTGAGTTATTTTTAATGAAGGCTAGCTTTATCATAGCAATAAGTAATTCATAGCAATTGTTATTTTTAATGACAACTTATCAATATTAATCAAGGTATGTTAATGAAGGCTAGCCTTATCACTAGACAACTCAAGAGCTATAAATATGCTTAATTAATCAGGTTGTGAGTTGCAGTTGTTATATTTGATCTGATTATGAGTATGCAACTGAGAATTGGGAATTGCTGTTATATAGGCATGCATGTCTGCTTATATTTATAGGCATGAGTTGCAAATCTCAGTTGGAACTTAGTCCTTATCAAATTAGTCTCACTGTTATTAGAATTCTTTGGTTTCACATTAGTCTTGAAATTAGATTGTCAGTATTGATCAGTAGTGTGTTCCTTGAATAAGTGATAGATAGGTTATTTGATTTTCGTCTTTTGATATTGAGATTATTCTGAAAATCAGAGGAAGTTATGTTTGAAGAAGAAAAAACTCAGTACTAGCATTTTGTTATTATGTCCATGCCTTATTCACCAAAATGATTAACTAATCTTTTTGATATGATAAACTGATTTCAGTGGGAGAGGAGAGGCAGCCGCCAATACATTCAAGCCGATATTGATCAAGTGCGAAATGAGTGGAGGAAGTTTGTTGTCAACACGTGTATAAACCATGAAGTAGCATGCTGGTTGGTGTTATATTTTGTTAAGGAAAGCATCTTTTTTGTGCTTCTCTGCTAGTACATTGTCATACACCATGCGTGACATGATTTGGAACAATAGATATATGTGTATCAGCTTTTTGATGTCCCAAGTAGATAGGCAGACACTATAATTCTTTTCTTGTTTAAAATGTTGGCTTCAATGATTGGAAAATACACTCTTTTTTGCTCTTGTATTGGTTAGATTTCTCATTTGATGGTTTGCAATGTTTGTATTTAATGACATACTGTTCGTTTGGTAAGTGGACCAAATGAATGCACAATCTAATTCAGGAATGGGATGTTCAAATGATTGCACAACATATTAGATATAATGATGACTGCCTGTTGTCTGAATGGCCAAAAATGTGACAGAAACACATGGTAATCATTCATATCACACATCGATTTTTAATAAATCAGTGTCTTCTAACTTCTACTCAGACAACAGAAGCAATTGAACTCTGTTGTCCAAAAGTTAATCACACAACAGATATAATCCAAGAACTTAAGTTTGAAGATCAATCAGACAACAGATAAAATAAAAATATGTTGTCTGACACACTTAACATACAATAGCTTAAAACTGGCACTGTTATTTGAAGACAGCGCCTCAACTGTTGCGCAGCTGCGCTTGGCATCTGCCTAGACATCTGGGCGAGCTATCACACAATAGTTATAACACATACCTGTTGTCTGTTTCTTTCTCACACAACTGTGTTCCACCGTTGTCTGAATTTTCAACAGACAACGGCTCGGTCTACAACTGTAGCCCTCCAAATCCCACAACGGTTTTCTGCCGTTGACGGATAAGGTTTTTGGTGTAGTGTCCTTTTATATTTTGCTTTTGCAAATTGACAGAATAACTGGAGGGGAATTCCTACTAAATTGAATAGCATCCCATACTCTAGTGACATCAGGAACTATTTTTATGATGAGGTACTGCAAGCCGCCAAAAGATCTATAAATGATGGAGGAATTCGGTTAAAGGTTTGCTTTTGTTTCTACTTAAGATGCATAAGTGATGTGTGTGTCTATATTTCTACATGTCTGCATCCATGTTACGATATTGTGCGCACATCTCTTTGTCAAGTCATGTGGTTATTCATGTAATGGGGCTAGATTAATTTGGCTTCATGTGTCATTCCATATTGGCAGGTGGAGATTAATATTCCAGAGCTGAACCCAGAAATGGTAAGGGACCTTTGCCTTAATTTTCCTAAACTTGTTTGGAGTTAACTGTATCTTATGATGGACAGGATGTTTATCGAATAGGCACCTTAATGGAACTTGTTCGAACTCTAGCTCTTTCATTTGCTGATGATGGGAAATCTGTCAAGGTAATTTGATCCTGGTTTCTCTTACTTAGACTAGTGCTTAATGGTCATGTGAACTTTGCCTGGCATCCAAAATTTTCATTGTCGGGTTTGTGTGTTCAAGTCTCTAAGGGGGAAGGTGCCCTTGCTGGAATACCATTGCAGCTTGCTGGGACTCGACATGCCCCTTGTTATTTTCTTATGAATTGAATGATTTGAGCTACCAAGTTAAATTTTTGTTGTGATGGTCTTTCAATGATATCCTTTATTTTCAAATTATCATCTTGAATTCAGATGTATGATGTGTGCTGCCTGGCATTTTTTTAATACAACTGGTTCTTTTGTCTTATATATTTTGTTTATTTACTTGTTTGTATGGGTGCTGAATGTATGATTCTAGGCAATAGAGTTGGTACTCCATATATGGCAGGCAACATGATCCCATCAAGCTTGGCACTCAAAAGGTGGGATATGCAAAAAATATGGAATCAACAAGGTGTGTTTCCTAAATTTACTTTCTTATATTTCCTAACTTTTGTCAAAAAAAAAAAGAAAAAAAAGGAGAAAATAAGAAACATTAACATAATTTTGCATCCTTTATGCCTTCTGGAGCATTCTATTTAATTGTCATGTGTGAGCCTTTGATTTAAGCTTCATCTTTAACGCAAAGTGTCTATTTGAACTCAATTAGCTGGGACTAGGGAAACTGGAATTAGTTAATCTGGGTAATCATAGTTTAGGTGTTCTGCAGCTTCTGCAACCTAGCTATTAGATGAACAGCTAGGGTGTTGGACTTAACATCTCTTGATTTGATATGCTCACTACTAGAATTTGGGCCATAGATCACCGATCTGGGCCACTATTTAACGTTGGTCTCCATTGTCAGTTAATATGGCACCATTGCCTTGGATTGGTGAGTCTTCACGACCCAGTCACTGAACAACAGTGCTCCATAATTTTATTCAAATATAGAATTGGGCCTTGTCACTAGTTGAGTTTTTCACAACCCAAAAAACTATGTGATTGGAGACTTTCAATATATTGAGCAAAAGGGAAAGTAGGTTTGCCGTTCTTTTCATTTTCATATAGATCTCTCTCTCTCTCTCTCATGTAGATCTGCCGTTGTTTTCAACGATCCGTGCTTAATTGGCTCGTAGATGGTTCGATATTGGTTCGTTTCCAATTTGGTGCTCGTAGATCTTCCGGTTTTGGTCCATTTCTTCACTCACTGTGCGACATGTTTCATCTTCAAACCGTAATCCATCTCCCCTCCTCTTTCTTCACACCATTTTCCGATCAGGTATATATGTGCTTAATATGATTTGTTGCAAGTTTTCTTCTTTAATTTTTTGAGTGGCTTTCACCTAGCATTAATTGGTTTTTATGTATCTTTCTTCTCTCTGCATCTGCCATAGCCTGTTTAGGATGATTTGCTTTCCATGCCTACAAACCATTACGCCTCGGAGGCAACGGTCTATTATACTCCTCAAACTCCAAACATAACCTTTAATGGATTCCTTTACAGGTGCAAAATTGGCTGACTGCAATATGTTTTTATGGAATTTATTTTCTTCGTCACTAGCAGGTATGATACTGCTGCAACACTGGAGCTTTCTCAAGCAGAACATAAGGAGCGGAAAGCAAGGGCCTTAGCTGCAGCTGCCATGGAATTGGAAAGACTTCTCAGAAAGGAAGATTTTGGTAGAATGAAGGTTGTTGATTGCATTAGCTGATTTTTGTGCACTACTTTCGGTTTCTTGATAACGGTATTTATGTAATGTTCTTTGTTTCCAAAATATCCTAAACTCTATCCATTGCCTCCTAAACTTACTGTGTATGAATTGGCTTTCTGATTATGTTAGATTGTACTTGACCTCCAGTTGTTTCCTAACTCTTAGGTGATCGGGCAATTTAATGTTGGCTTCATTGTTGGGATTTATAGTAGATCATGTATTTTTCTAGCAATGCTTCTCAAGTTCTCATTAAGTTTTCTATTGGTTGATGTTAATTCTTCCTTCTTAATTTATCCTCTTTATTACCACGGTGAACATTTGTGTTTGGAACTGATCGCCAATTTGATTGGAGATTTTTTGCTTAACATTTCTTTTCCTCCTCTAAGAAAGACTAACACTGTTTTACTTCCTGTTCGTTGATGAAATCAATGGAACTAATCCCTTCATAAATCATTTAACCTGCAGCTGAGCATTCTGATATAAGAGATCAGTCAAGAAGTCAATGGTGATGCACAGATTGTGAGGTATGAATTCTGACAATTCATAAGGTTTTTTACGTTTTCTAGAATTTTAGTTGGAGTCACTTTACATTAATGCACTCTTTTGTCTTTCTCTTTAATTTTTAACAGGACTCAGGAGTTATGTGTTCAAAATTATGGGAGGCTGTGACAAGAAATTGTTTCCTTCGAAGCAAGGAGTGTTAACCCCAGGGTGTGTTTGCCGTTTGCTCCACAGGGGTATGTTAAAGATTTTGTGGGGGAGGGAGGGAGAGAGAGAGAGAGAGAGGAAAAGGCAATTGATTTTAGGATGTTGGTTTTCTGTTTTAGTATCAACTGCTTTGATTTTTCTTGACCATTGTTTGATTTTGCCATTGATTTGTGCATATTATTTTAGGAGCCTCATGCTTCCAAGGACATGGAAGGAGGAATAGTGAATGAAGAAGGAAGTCTGTTCATGGATGCATTATTAGTCCAGACCTTTTTGTGTTGAACTTGGTCATTGACTCATTGTTAAGAAAGGTGACTGTGACCTTCCTGGACTGACTGATGTTGAAAAGCCAACAGTGAGAGGTCCAAAGAGGGCTTCCAAGATCCGCAAGCTATTTAACCTCACCAAGGATGATGATGTTAGGAAGTATGTCAACACTTAACACATAAAATTCACATCCAAAACTGGTGGGTTTTGATTTGTTAATTCACTGTGAAATAAAGTATTAGGGTGTTAGTTTTGATCTAGGTGCTAGTTTTGATCTACTATTTGAGCATTGAATTTTACTTATTGTTGACTTTTACTTTTGTAGGTTTGCTTATATGTAGAGTGAGTTGCAGACTTAGATGGTGTATTGAGTTACCTTACGCCTGCAAACCAGTGTGGTAACTTTACTGACCATAGACTCATTTTGTAGGTTGGTTAATGATAGCTAAACTAGGAGAACTTACCAGTATACTTTTATCATGCTTATATTGTGTACATATTTTGACTTGTCCGGTGGAAATCACAGCAACAATCATGAAGCAGTGTTATGTTAAGCCATGTGCAGGGGTGATGTGATAATGATCTAATGTATATGTAGATATATGGGTTGTCGCCACCATGTCTCTAAATGCAGGTAGTTAACTTTCTTCTCTTATATTTTTGAAGTAACATATTTTATTTTGCTTTTCACTTTTATCATATGCGTTAGAAATCACAATATATATGAATGGAGTTAAAAAAGCATCTTGTTATGATTTACTGTATTTAATCAGATCAGATTGCATTGCCAAATGAAAAGCATCGAGATTATGATATTTCTAGTATTTGTATTGGAAAGGGATTGGAATTGATCTATATCTATGTATCATAACTATTATAATCAATCATTATGTTTGGGTGATACAGTTTCTCTTCTATGTAGAATGAATTGTGGGTGATGGAGTAATGAATATTGTATTTTTGGTTTGTTAGCAAATTGTTGTGATGTCAACACTGTTAGTAACTTCATATTTAAAACTGCTGAGTACACATGGTGGAGATGGCCTATGTATTAATTGTACCTTCTGTTTTTTTGGCAGATATTGGAAATCAGAACTGCATGTGTTGTGTTATGCAACAATTGTGCAAAGGTTGCTACATAAAATCAATTTTTTTGCCCCTCTCTTTTTCCCTTTCCTACATAACTCTATTGATGTTTGCAAGTTATATTCTGTAACAATGAAATTGGCACTTTGACTATGTAAACCAGTTTTGCAATCAATGTATGGATGTTGAAATCATTTAGTTTGTTCATAAATTCATATTGGTTATTCCAGCCGCTTTCTATTAATTGTAATGCCACATGGCATGTTGGTGGATGAAGAAGGGTGCCAAATTTGGCATTAATTTTTTTTTAATTAAAAAAATTAAAATATCTAGTTTTGCCACCGTAAGATATGTGCCAAATATGATTTGACATCTGACAGGAGTTATGGGTGATGATGGCACCATTAAGCAATTGGTGCTCTATGTCACATTAGAAACGGGAGCAAAGGGGATTGACACAATAAGGGTGGCTGCCATAAGTGGCTAATGTGATGAAGGGTGTCAATTGTTGTCAATTCACACCAATACTAGATGGTGTCCTATAGCCAGATTTCTAGTAGTGGCTAGAGATTGATACGAAATGTTTCAGCCTTTTCTGATCTTCTAATATTGTGTGCAGGAGAAATTTGATAAACTGCGGAGATGTCTCAAATGCTCCTTAAAGTGTGTAACGTGATATAAATCATGTCCTAGTGATTGCTTTTTTCTCTTTTTTTTTTTAAATTCTTTGCAATATAATTGTGTAGCTTGGTGTTTTTATTTGTGGTTGAATTATTTCTTAGATTTGGGGAAGTAAGAGTTTTTTTTTTTGGTTTATATATATGTGTGTGTGTGTGGGGGGGGGGGGGGGGGGGGGTAAAGCTATAGTATGTTAATATTTCTCATACATCAACTATTTTTACCCCTTTAAGGACTCATGTTACCACTTTGAGGACTAATATTACTATTTTGAGGACTCATGTGGTAACTAAGAAAATTTACCACTTAAAAAACTCATGTTACTACTTTAAGGACTAATATTACTATTTTGAGGACTCATTTTACTACTTTTAAGGCAATTGTATGCATGTCATACGTTAACACATTGTAGAATTTTCCGTGGGGAAGTTAGAGAGTTGTTCATGTGGATTAAAGTCTTGTATCTTCTAAATGCACCTTGAAATTGGGGTTATTTGTTTTGACTTTTACGGATTATTCTTTTGGATTGATTGAAGGGCCAACTTCACTAATGCCTGTCATTGCTTGTCTTTGTAGGCTGTATGATGTACGACTTCTTTATGGAAAATGGTTGACAAGTGGCACCATATCAAGCTATAATTACCTCCTTCAAATACTTATGTAATCAATCTGTAGACAATTCTAATCTAGCTAGCATGCTCTATATTTGAAAACCAGTTATACTATGATTTTGTAATATGAAGTTATTTAATTGATATGATTTACCTACATCAGTGCGTTTCTTTACTATGCTTGAATGAAAAGGTTTAATTGAAAGTATTGTCTATTAGAAGAGTGAATGAAGACATCTTTTACAACACCCAAAATGACATTTTACGACACGCAAAATGGCATTTTACGGCACACAATCAAAGTTATAAAACATCTTTCACGGTGCACAAAATAGTGTTTTACAACGCATAAAAAATGTTTTTTACGACGCACATTTTGTGTGCTCCGAGAGAAATTTGTCTTTTACGACATGCTTCTTGATGCGGTAAAGTTGTCTTTTACGGCGCACATTGTGTGTCGTAAAAGACCAATTTTGCTGTAGTGTTCATTTAGATATGCCACTGTTGTTGCCTATAGTACTACTTGAAATTGAACACGGAAATTGATAATTGATTAAGACTTGCACCAAAGGAAAAGATTTACTTCTCCATAGAGCCGGCCTTGGGGTAGGCTTAATAGGCTCCCCGTCTAGGGCCCCAAAATTTGTGAGTTTCTATATATAAACTTTTTTTTGAAGAATAGATAATTTCATTAACTTATCCATGGCCAGAAGGCACGTATATCAGATGCTGTCTCACACCAAAATCATAAATGACCCAATCTATCAAGTAAAGGACAGGTGACCCTCACTGTTAACACATACGCTCACTTATTGAGCATAACTACAGGAAAACAAATCCTCATTACTAACCTCTCTTTGAATAGTAAACCTAGTCGCCTAGAGACCTCAATTGATGTACAACTAGAGAAAACTAAGATGAAAGTAGTAGAAGACCAAATTTCTAGTAATAAGTAAGAAGACCAGGAAAACCTAAAGCTTTCCTTTGCCCTTATCATGAGCCTCCAACTGCAACATAATGATCCTCCGGGATCCTAAATACGAAACCCTGAAGAAACATAGCCCCTTCGCATGGTCCATCAAAGAGCCCAATTCCAACAGGTACTCAGAACAGGTTTGAACACTCCAGGTCCATTTGATTTTAGCCTCAAAACGGATTTGGGCCACCAAATCCTTTTGGGCGTCCAAAATGATTTGGGCACCCAAACTAATTTGGGCCAACCAATCCATTTGGGCCCCTTAGATGATTTGGGCTTGCCGCTACTTTGCCAATCACGGCAGGTGCCGCAGCTACCACTCCTTTTCCAATCTGGGCAGCATATGCAGCCTCCACCATCATCTCAAATCCAGTCACTCCACTGGCGTGCTATGCTTTCTCCAAAGCCTGGTACACTTCATGGTGCACGACAACTATCTCCGCCACTTCCACAGATTGGAGCATAAAGGCCTGCATCGCCGTCAATCGAAATTTTACCGCTTTGATCTAGGTCCAGAGGTTGCTCGTCTGCCAAACAGAGCCTCTCATCTCTTGGCTTCTTGGCTTCATGCGCTAGTCATTCCCAACTGTGTACAGCCCAGACTTGAGCCGGCCTCGCCTCGGCCTAATCTGACATGGCCATTCTTCTGCCCAATCAGCATTGAGTCTGATCGGATCGGAGCACCGATCCATATCCCTCCCATCAACTATTTCCTTCCGGCACGAAGAGGTGATGAATAACCTAAGGCTAAGTCGGGTGGTCGCTGCACAAGATCGGCTCTTGAGTGTCATCAGCAGATGATGTAGAAGGGAGACCAATACCGACCGCCATGGCTGAGGGCTAGGGTTTAGGTTTCCCCAAAGCCCCATTTTTATATATAATATTCTATATATAAACTTTGATAGATAGAAATACTAATGTACTACTAGTCTACTACATAGATCAGTTTCCACTGCATGGGATAATTAAACAATAATTGTATAAGTAAAAGACAAACCCAACTCAAGTATTAGTTTTAAAGTAGACAGCCTGGTCTTTCAGAAAGACTATAAGTAAGTATATGAACTTTTCTCACCATCGAAGTCTTGGAAGTCTAAACTTTTCAAGCATTCGTACCAACTCAGCAAGTATTGCTATATTACATTTATATAATTTCAGATTTGATCTCGTTGTTAACATCTTGAGTTCGATATACAATTTTCTCTTATTACTCTGTCTTTAAATGTAAGGTTTTGCAAATACTTTGATGGAATTACTTTATTGCACTATATGATTTTTAATTGTTCTCATAGTGAGTCTTAAAAAACTAAATAATCACTAAAAAATATGGGGATATATATATATATATATATATATATATATATATATATATATACAGATCCTATCTAGAGCGATGCCTCGCTCTGAAATTTCATAGCAAGGTTAGAGTTTAGGGTCACTTTTTGGTCACATTTCCACATCTCGACCGTTTTGTTTTTAGCTACTAATGTATAGATCATCTCTGCAAAATTTCAACCAAATTGATGGTGGTTAAGGCATTGATAACTGCCGTAAATCTAGTACGGTTTAGGTTGGACAGATTCAGTTCGTCCACTGGTTTAAGTGAGTTAGATACCTTAAAGATCATCAATTTTGCTGAAATTTTTCATAGATGATCTATACATTAGTACCTAAAAACTGAACGGTCGAGATGTGGATATGAGACCAAAAAGTGACATTAAACTCTAACCTCGCTCTGGATAAAATCTGTATAGTATATATAAATATATATATATATATATATATATGAACGTCACGAGCCTCATTCTATGACTCGCCTCGAGCACCAGAAACCTCAAAGTTAGCCCCTGCTTCTCCATTTCTATTTGCATTCGTGATGAATTTCTCTTGAATGGTAGTTTCATCTCCTATATTTGAATGGTTGAATTCAATGCTTGTGTTTCACGTACAAAAACAATGGAACGTACTAAAGAAATTAAGTTGTTGAAAACAAAATTTCGCTTCATTGAGTTCAAACATACATTGCGAGAGAGTATATATGTTAGCCGACCAATTAATCTTGTTTTTGATTACAAGGATAATTGTGTTTGTTTTGAGGGTTAATTACATTTAAGTGCATTTTTGAATGTTTTTTTAGCCATAAGGCCACCAACTAGTTTTTTCCCTCATAAGGCCACTAGATTAAAAATGGTGTTATATTTTAGATATAAAAACTAACATATTTATAGAAATGCCACTAGAGTAAAAAGTCAACAATCATTCTCTCTCTTCTCTCTGGCGAGGTCTCTAGTCAACTCCGGCGGATCTCCAGCCAACTCCGGCGAGTCTCCGACTACTACAAAAGCTATTGTCACCAGCAACAAAAGCTACTGTCGCAAGCAAAAAAAGCTACTTGGATGAGATTTTCAGCAACCTCCGGCAAGGTCATAAGAGCTACTGTCACTAGCAACAAAAGCTACTCTGATGAAAGTTCCGGCAATCTTATGTGAGGTCACAAAAGCTGCTATCACCAACACTAAAAGCTACTCCCACCAACAACAAATATTGCTGTCACCAACAACAAAAGCTACTCTGATGAGTCCTTCGGCGAGGTCACAAAAACTACTGTCATCAGCAACAAAAATTACTGTCACCAGCAACAAAAACTACTCTCAGCAACACTAAATGCTACTCCCACCAACAACAAAAACTGCTTCACCAACATCAGAAACAAAAGTTACAATCACCAGCAACAAAAACTACTGTCACCAGAAACAAAAACTACTGTCACCAGCAACAAAAACTACTCTCGCCAATATCAACAAAAACTACTCTTACCAACATCAAAAACTACTTTAACCATCACTAAAAGTTACTCACAGCAACACCAAAAACTACTACCACGCAAAACAAAATCTATTCGCAAGATTGAAAAAATACTACCAGGGACTAACAAAACTACTATCACCGACTGAAAAAGCTATTACCAACCAACACAAAAACTACTATGAAACATTAAAACAACTATAAATTTAGAATGTCGAAGGCTTGCAACAAAAACTACTATCACAAGCAACAAAAGCTACTCTGATACGAAATCACAACAAAAAGAAAATTGAATTTCATTGAGAATCATGCTTGACACCAGCTTCTGACATCAGCTTGAAAATATACCAACATAGACATACAAAGCTACTATGACTGTGTTGAAAAATCACTATAATAGTTATAGAGAGCTATTGACTTGAAATCCATTAAAATGAAAACAGAAGATACTGACATTAGCTTGAAAAGATACTAACATAGATATAGAAAAGCTATTATCACTGTGTAATAATGAATAGGTACAGAACTTAAACGTAGAAATCAGTCAAACAGAACAAACATAGGCACATAACTTGGATTAGGCACAAAATCAGCCAAACAAAGCTTTGGTTATGCTCAGATTCAGCTAAATGAAACTCTGATTCAATCACATGTACAACTTGGCCAAAAGATTGAAAAAGTGAAGAGAAACAGAGAGCGAAGGTTCACTGTTAGCTTCACATCACAATAAGGAGCTGCAAGAGTGGATCATCCATATTTTGCGAGCTTCAATCTCCTCCCTGGGTCCATTGATGCTCCTGTAATTAGCCTGCACAATATGCCCAAATCACCATGAGAAACTAACAGAAAGAACGCAGATTAAAATTCTAACTATATGAATATTGTATCAAATGCTAAGCTTAATCAAGTAGTTGCCCAGCCTATTATTAATGTCTTCCTAATATCATTCATTCTTATTCATTGGTATTTTATTAGTATCTGCACCAACTACTCGACATTTATTCAGGATTATATTACTGATCCATTCCTATCTATACAATATTCATATTCGAGAAGCCATTGCACCACCAGCTTCTCTTAATTGAGAACTCTTGCATTCTCTATTCATGACTATTACATGATACAATATCCATGGGCATTCTCTTAATCCGATCAAAAAATTCAAAACCCTAGAAAATCAAAATCCCCTAAATTCCACCACCAATCTAAGTGAATCATCCTAAACAGTTGCAAATCAAATAACTCCAAACACACAAATTGCACTAAAAACATGATCATTCAAGAGAGAGAGACAGAGGCTTACGAGACACAATAGCTCTTGATTGATTTGAACCAAAACTCAGATTGAGATTCCACTGGCATCTCCTCCCGAATATGACCTTATCGTAGCCACTCCGAAACTGTCCGAAGCTCGATGAGTAAGGTGTCAAAACCTAAATGGCGGTGACGTTGACGAGGCTGAGAGTCGAGTCCTCACTTGAATTCAGTTCCGACATATCGAGAGTGCCGGGAAACGAGATCCGGTGAGCATTAGTGAAGATAGATTCAATCTATGGCTCGGGAAATGAGATCCGGTGAGCATTGGTGAAGACAGATTCGATCTATGGCTCAATTTGGGAATGAGAGAGAGAGAGAGAGAGAGAGAGAGAGAGAGAGAGAGAGAGAGAGAGAGAGAGAGAGAGAGAGAGAGAGAATGGATCTAAATCACCGAAGTGAGAGATCAGAAAAATTTCTTCTCATATTGGTGAAGGGGTATAATTGTCATGGTTGAAAATAGTTTAAGCCCTAAATGGCCTTATGTATACAAAAAAGATTAAGTGGCCTTATGACTAATTAAAGTTTCGGAATGACACTTGTGTGTAATTTTCTATTGTTTTAATCATATTCAACCTACGTTGTAATTTTTTGATAAACTATTGTAATTTGTAAATATCCCAAAAGAATTTTCTTTACCCTTTTCTTTATAATACTTTTTTTTTAATTAGAGGAGATTAGCGTTAGAAAGTTAGCAACACACACACCCTTCGGGGGGTATCCCAGTAGTGCCGGACTAATCCCTTCCGAAAGCCACGGGGCATTAAGCACCCATTAGCTGGCCACCAAAGCCTCATGGGGATTCGAAGGCCAGACTTGGGGGTTCCAGACTAGGACCTTCTACTGTTGAGAATATATACATCCCACATGAGAAAAATGAGACATTGCCTATGAGTTTATAAGGGTTTGGGCCACTCCATCTATTGCCAATTGGTTTTGGATGTGAACCCCAGATTATTTTATCATGGTACACTACTAGAATTTTGGCCTTAGACATCACGACAATTACATCGGTGAGGAATTCACGCGATGTAAAAAAATGTCATTAACATCGATTCCTCAAATACCGATTTCTATGCATATTACTGACATCGATTTTTACTGTTGACCGATGTCTATATTTTCATTTTAAAATTTTCAAAAACGCGGAAATACTAAGTTAAAACTTTTCGGGAACGCGGGGAACAAAATTTTCATTCCCCACACTTAATATTTTTCCAACTCACTTTCTCTCCTCTTATTCCCCGAACCCTAGCCCTCTCCTCCTTCCTCTCCCACTCTCTTTCCACAGCCACCACCGCTCACTCCCGCTATTCTCTCTCTCTCTCTCTCTCTCTCTCTCTCTCTCATTAACCGCCTCCACCCCCTTGCCGGCACCATCACCTCCACGAGCAAGCTCTCTCTCTCTCTCTGATCTCGGATCTCGGAGGACTAAAAGAAGGCAAAGAACCTTCAGTTTCAGTTCTCAGTTACCGACATTCAGAAACCGGAGATGGGATCTGGTGCTGGAAGTTTCCTCAAAGTTCTCCTTAAAAACTTCGATGTTCTTGCTGGGTATCAACTGCTATTACCCACTTTACCAAAACCTTTTTTCTTTTTCTTTTTCTTTTTCTTTTTTTTGGTTATGTAATCTGATTTGGGGGTTTGTTTCTTGCAGGCCTGTGGTTAGTTTGGTTTAGCCATTGTAAGTTTTGGTTTAAAGATTATAGCTTTATGAATTCTGATCTTTTTTTTTTCTTATGCATTGTTCTGTGTTCATGTTAAATCCTCTGTAATCTGCTTAACTGATTCTAGGTTGTTGTGGAGTATGGCTTTGTTCATTTCCAGAAGAATCGTACGTTCATTTGGTTCTGGTTTAGCATCAGGCCATGTTTCCAAGGTATTTCTAGCATTAAATTTCAAGGTTTCTAAGTTTCTTATACTAGTTTATATTGTAATAATCAGATCAATGATGTAGAATGTTATTTATTCATGGGTGCTGCTGATTTATGTTGATGCTTTTTTTTCTTGTATATATAACTTCCAATGTAGGGTGGATCAGTGTTTTGTGCTTGTCGAATGCTTTCGACATTAGTCTTGAACCATGAGTCCAGTGGAGGTGCATTTTGCTCTGATTCATTGTCCTTAAAGCCTCCCAGGGCTTCGGAGTGCACTACAGGTATGTGGAACAAGATCAAAACATAACATGTCACAAGTTTCGGTTTATATGTATTGAAAGTTACCTGCAAGTAGTTGTTATAGAATAGATTACAGAGGATTAGTTACTTTCTATTTATTTTCGTTGTTAATTTAGTTATATATCTGATTTACCTTTTATGGTTTCTGTGTGAATTTCATTGTTGTTTTCTTTTTTCAGATCTAACCTTAAACTATATATGAGTTTGGATGTACTTATCAAATTGGACTAACACTTGTATAAATTATTTAAGAAACTACAGTTTCCAGACCCAGCGACCTGTTTCTGTAAAACTGTAATTTTATGTTAATAATTTGAAGTTATTTTCTTCTGAGAATTTGTAGTGGACTTGTCAAAGAGTATTTGAGACTTGGAATCTCCTAAAAAAGATTTTTCTATAATTAGTTATGATTTTTCAAAGTTACAGGTCTGTTGCAGGAATTTCTGAAAACAGTATCACTGTCATGTTCTTTCTTTTTCTTTTAGTATCTTTTTATGTACAATCTTGCTTCAAGAAACTAGTACTTCAAAAGTAGGCATTCCCACCTTTCATATGAATCCAGCCTGCCTCCATTTGGAGTTCGTATGAAAGATTTATATCACGACAAATTTGGCTTTGTGTATTAGCATTTCTGCTGCACAGTTTTACTTTACAAATCAGATCTCAAATAACCATTTCTAGATGTTCAATGTGTGCTATAATCCAATATTTCTATTGTATGATAAAGCAATTAGTTTTTTTTTATTTTATTTGGGGGGCTACAAGGTGATATCATTGTTGCAACCTTGAACCTTAAAAATGATGGGGTTCCTTGAAAAGGAAACCACTTGGGAATTTTAAAAATTTAGCTGCTTGTTCTACCATATTGTGGAGTGCTTTTACATTCTTCTTGTCTAATAATGTACATAAATATGATATTTATTGGTTCAGATCCGCCTTCTTTTGGCTATCAGTTAAGACATAGGAGAGGAAAATTAGAAACTACTCGTGCTTAGAACATAAACACAAGGGATGTGAGGTTTGTCTATGTTTTTCTACCTCCTGCAATGCTAGGCCTAGAAGTAGCACCAGTTTGGTTCTTAATGGAATTTCCTGGGGCACATTGTTTCAGGTAGGCTGACAATAAGCACTTGGAATGTTGCTGGAAGAGTTCCGGATGAAAACCTTGATATTGATGATTGGATTTCTTCAGAAGAGCCATCGGATATCTACATGTTCAATCGAATGGCAGAACTTTCGATGACTATAGCCAAGCTTCCAGTGTTTTATAAGCACAGAAAGCTGCTCTTCTTTCCACCATGGGCATATGCACTTCCGGCATGGCTCCTCAAGATCCCTCTCACCTGTGTTGAAGTTGGTGTTTGGGTATTTATCACCTATTATGTCATTGGCTTTGATCCAAATGTTGGAAGGTAAAAGTAACATACTAGAAGCAAAATTGTTGATCACTTTCTCCTGAACATTTGTTTTCATGTTGGTTCTGACCCCAAATCATATACTGTCATGAACGTGTAATGCAGATTGTTTAGGTAAATACCTTCTCCTCCTACTCATGAATCAACTGGATATTTCCGATTCATTGCTGGAGTAGGTAGAAGCTTGACTATTGCTAATACATTTGGCTCATTTACACTAGTCATGCTTTTCGCTTTGGGGGGCTTTGTCCTGTCAAGAGGTAAAAATCTAAGTAAAGATACTTGACGTCTGGTAACTAAATTTCTGTATCAATTAATTCCATGTTTCTCAATTTTTTTGGTTGACTCCACAGAAAATATAAAGAAATGGTGGATATGGGGCTACTGGATATCACCTTTGATGTATGGGCAGAATGCAATTGTAGTTAATGAATTCCTTGGCAAGAGTTGGTCACATGTAAGTGGTGTCGCCTTTAGCAAGCACACAATTTAACCCTGAAATATCGTTAGTAGTATAAGCAAATAGGGATCGTTCTATTCCGGGGATTGAGGGTACACCTGTCATTGTCAAACAGTTAAACAATTAAAATTACAACAAAGTATAATATTCACAAAGATATTCACAAGTATAAACATTATTTACGAAAAAGGGGGGATTTTGTTTTTGGTTTTTCGAAAATAAAACTAAGTTAACAAAACAATTAAAATGCAAAAACATAAAAACACAAATGGAATGAGAGAACAAAGGTCAAAAACCGAAACATATGATTAAAATTGATTCAAACCCTAATATTGTTCATCTAAGTCATGAGAAAGGAGTTGATCATGTGAAACGTTAAAAGCAAACGATTTCCCATATTTTACTTTTCAATGCTAATTAATCTAAGTGGAAGCACAAAGACTAATCCTATCAAACATGCATTCAAGCCCTAGAAAGCTAGTCAATCATAACATGTTCAACGCATTACACATAGAGAAAGGCTATCAACTCAAGTGTACAACTTAGTATGGAAAAGTCCACCTAATTGCAATTCTCTTTAATTAAATTCGATCTTTGTACAAAACCTTTACTACTTTGATTCAAGTTTACACAAAACGAAAAGTCGATTTCATGTTCTTAAACCTAGCAACAATCATGCATAAATCCTATAAGTGTCGACCCAAATAAGATTAATACACAAAGGATATCTATAACGCAAATTTAATTAAACAAACCCACATAAGCAACTCTTGAAGAACAATAATATGAATCTGAAAATTCTCAATTAATCATAAAAATTCCAGAAATTAATATTTGTTCATACATATATGTCAACTAGAACAAAACCAACGAAATCAAAGCAAAAGTTACAAAGGAGAATCGGATTACACCGTGAGATGGAGATGGTGATGAACGATTGATGTGGTGGTCTCTTGAATCTCGAAAGCAAGCTTCAAGGATGGTGATGGAGGATGATGCTCACGGCAATTCTTCTTCTCCCTTGGCCTTGCTTGAACTCGTGGCTTGCTCTAGAGGGTGGAGGAACTCACGGCTATGCTAGAGAGAGTTTTCTGATTTTTTTTCTAAAGTGTAAAACACAAAGGAGGGGGACCCTTCTCAACGTCAAAGAGGGGAGTATATATAGGAGCACGGCTAGGGTTCACAAAGCAATCAGAATTTTCCACATAGCTTCAACCAATGATAATTCGCCAAGTAAGCTTGTGATGTGGTCCAACCAATCATAGAATGCCAAGTAAGCCTTGTGATGTGTTCCCACCAATCAAAATTCTCTAAATTACCTCCCTAATATTTAATTTCTGAATTTCCTTGAAATTATTCTGATTTTCTTCATGAATCTCGGCCAACATTCCTTTAGGGAATTTAGGGATGAATCTAGACGCCTTTTTAGCTTTTCCTTCGTGCACACATATTTTCCTTCCATAAATATCTCCCTTGAATCTCTCTTGACGTCATCTCCTTGATTATTTCTGATTTTCACGTTGGCAATCACACCAAATTATTCCTCCAACAATATTTCTTTCCATAAAAATAGCCCTAGAAAATCTCCATCGAAATCTTCTTTATATTTTCTGATTTTTTACGCCATCTCCTTGTTTCTCTCTTGACTTTGGACGGCAAACATCTCTAGGGTTTCTTCATTGCGTCACAAACCCTAATTGCATGGGCTTTTGTGGGCCTTTGATCCATTTGCCGAAAATCCACTTCATTCTTGAGAGTTCTTGGGCCTTGTTGCTTCTCATTCAAGCCTTGTCACCTTCCAACGTCATAACACTTCATTTTTCCATTTCTTTCTCATAATAACGTTGGAAACTTCATTGGTAAGCTTTCCTCCTTTTCGCAGGGTTTCCTAGTTGAAGCAGGAAAACTTCTTTTCTTCATTTCTGCTCATTTCTGTGGCTCATTGTTCCTCATTTTTGCTCCCCTTGGTGTTCGCAAGCTCCTCTTTCCATTTATGAGTTCATTTCCACTTTTTAGCTCGGAGATCCTGAAAATAGAAACTAATAAGAAAAATAGAAACTTTCCTAAAATGAAAAATGGCAACTTTCCTAAACTGAAAATGGAAACTTTCTAAAAATGGAAAATAGAAACTACAAAACGGAAACTTTCTACAATTAGGAACTTTCCCATTCGAAGAATGGAAAACTTTCCTAAACAGAGTTTTATTCAGGAAATAACGCAAGAAATGTAGGGAAATACAGTTAAAACGTCGCATTAAAATGCTCCTATCAGTAAGTCCTTCATTGAGCCATTTCAAACATTTTGTAGTTGTTCATCTCTAAGTAATTCTCTGATTTTGATCTATTACTGTTAAAGGTTCTTCCAAACTCAAACGAATCATTAGGAGTTGAAATTCTGAAATCTCATGGATTTCGTACGCATGCATATTGGTATTGGATTGGCGCATGAGCATTGGCTGGATACATGCTCTTATTCAACATTTGTTACACTCTGGCTCTCACTTATCTAAATCGTGAAGCAATCTGGATACTTGATGTTTCAAGAAAGGTTGTAGTTTTACTCAATTTTTGATGTACTTAAGGAAATAAGATGTATTGATTTGATTTTGGAGTGGTTTGTATGTCCAAAATCTGTTCACTGACTGATGCTTTAAGATTGTGTATAATTAGATTGCTTGAATTAATGCAATATATGCCCCATATTTAAGAAGCGATGTTAAAAAAACTAATGGACGTCGATGTAAACTACAGGGAACGATGTCTAGTATCAATATGGATATCGATTTACAATTTGAAAAATGATGTATAACATCAATATGGACATCGATTTACAATTTGGAAAACGATGTCTAGAATCAAAGTGGGACATCGATTTACAATTTGGGAAACGATGTCTAATATTATTATGGACATCGTTGTTAACCTAAAACCTGGTGTAATATAGTAAAATGGACATCACTTTATAAAAGGAAACGATGTTTATTATAATATTGCACATCATTCATACAATACTAAGAAATGTAGATTGAATCTTAAATAGTAGGATATATGGAAAATATGCGTGAACCTCACAAACGACATGCAAAACGAAAAGAATCCGATGTCTAATACCATATAAAACATCGTTTCTAATATGAGTAACGATGTTAAAATGAATACTTCTGCTATTGGACCTATACTTCATTAAGCATTAAATGCCAAAATATGAAGATTTAACAATATCTAAACACACTAATATGTCATCGTAATAACGGTTTTACATCGGTTCCATAAGCTTATTCGTTGTCTATTGTTGAACTGGACATCGGTTTTTGACCGATGTCTTTTTGTTCGTGATCTTTAACATCACCCACTAAGACATCGGATGAATTTTTTTTAACATCGGTTTCTGGCCGATGTCTAAGGCAAAAATCCTAGTAGTGGTATCAGAGCCAGGTTATCCACGTGTGCATGTCAAACGGCCACACGGGCTCCACGTCACCCAAAAGTTGTCCACGTGTATGGCTTGAAAATTCGCCACACGTGCGGAGGCGTGTTGAGAATATATACATCACACATGAGAAAAATAGAACATTGCCTATGAGTTTATAAGAGCATCTCCAATGGTATAGTCAATTGGAGTGTGTTAAAATTGAATTTGAAGAATGATGTGGCAATGTTATTTTTGTTCAACTCCTTCTCCAATAGATGTGTCAAATAATATTAATATTTTATTTCTTTTTAAAATTATTTTATCTACAAATAATTCACTTCCTTTTATCTCTTTCTTCTCTCATCTTCCTTCTCAACTTCTTCTCCTTCTGGTTCTTCATCTCTTTCACCACTTCTCCTTATTAATTCCTTAACCATCCGCTCCTTCTAGATTTTGTTTTTGGTTCTTTCACGAGAAATCATATGCCCAGAAAGATCAGTGCTTCCTCCTCCTCTTCCTCCTTCGTCGTTGCTGGTGTCTGCGCTTGAGGTGATGGTGGCGTCTGGGTGACTGATCGGGTGATATAGGTGAGATTGAAAACTGGGTTTCTTGCAAACTGGTCATTGCAATAAACTGGATTTGTTGCAATTGGAGAAATGGGTTTTTCGAAACTCAAATGTGTTGTACAGGATAAGAAGCTTATTGAGATTGGGGAAATTGGATTTGGCATGGGTTTTCTAAGAACAAGGAGCTTATTGTGTTTGTTATAATTTGTCACTGTAAAGTATTGGGATTGCAAGTGGTCATTGCATTTAAAGGCTGCTATCACTCTGGAAGTTTTCTCTAATTTGGTTCTGGGTATGGTTCTGGCCTTCTTCTGGGTAAGAAGAAAGGGAGAGTGACGAGAGAGAAGGAGATAGAAGGAATAAAAAAAGAAAAGACAGAAGAGGTTGAGCCTGTCAAATTTGACAGTAAGAATTGAAATGTCAAATCCACGTAGGATTTGACATCTCTGTTGGAGTGAATTCCTCTTTCATTTCTTACCGTTGAGCATTCCATGTGGCAAATGACCACTCCATTGGAGATGGTCTAAGGGGGTTTGTGCCACTCCATCCATTGCCAATTAGTTTTGGATGTGAACTCTATATTACTTTATGATGCCACCCCATTATCCTAGTGGTTTTCTTTATAATACTTTTAGTTATAATAATTTTTTTTTTTTAAAGTACAAACAAACGTACGGATGCTAATTATTAAACTTAAGTCGTCTTAAACTTTGAGCAACGAAGTACCACTACCGAACAAGAACAGTGAGATAAATCCCACAAGAAGTTTATTGTGATCAATCTACATGAGCCAGCAAGGGAGACTAGTTGGAAAATCTATTTATAATAGCAGTTCTCATAGCCTCCTCGCTTGTGAATCCATCAGGAACTCTTGCCACAACATCTTGAAGCATGAAGTCGTTCACACTTGATATGCTTGCATGATGAATTTGTAATTCAAGGTGTTTGAGTGCATTCATCAATCTAGCATTTGGATAGTCCTTATTATCTGGACATCGGACTCGAATCATGGCTTCGGAGCCTACAATCTTCACATCCACCTCTGTAGCAGCAGCGGCTCTATAAGTTAAGGAGCTCGTGACTTGACTGTAGTCAAGAGTATTGTCACTCATGATACTTGGTTTGGGTTTCTTGGGTTGTGCTTGAATTTTTGCTTCCAACTCCTCAATCTTTGTCTTAAGATTATTGATGTATACAACTGCATCAGAGAGTAAAGAAGCTTTATCCATCTTCGATACATTAGGAACGACGGATCGGAGGGCATAGAATCGGTGATTAAGCTTTTCCCGTCGTTGTCTCTCGGCCTCCACATGGTTTATTGGTGAATCTCGCTCGCCTTTGTCTGATCTTCCTCTTTTTCTCAATCGAGTGTTTGATGTATTCTCGGAAGGCCCGGAGTCAGATGATGATCCACTTAAGTTGACATTTTCTTTCCTACCACCTTCTATAGACATGGTGAAAGTAAGTATACAAATCAACAAAAACTAATGAGAGTCGCAAGATATATAATTATGAATGAAAAAACACATACTAAAGACATTTAAACAAATCAACAAAAATTAATGAGAGCCGCAAGATATATAATTATGAATGAAAAAACGCATACTAAAGAAATTTAAGGTGACAATATATAAAAGAGAAAAAGTGATTGAAAAATACGTATAGAAAGATAGAAAAACATAGCATTTTCAGAGATGAAATCACCGGCCAATGTATATTATGTTAGAAATATAAATTTTGATTAATCACCTTGTGTCGTCCACTCCTTTTGATCTGATCGTGGAAACATAGAGTTTTGCAGCTGAGGAACATGAACATGATCCTGCTTTGAATTTGAGACGCTGCCGCTGGCTGTGATTATGTCGGATCCAAAAATTGACTTTGAGTTCTGCACAAAACCCCAATCTTTTTTAATCACTTCCAAAGAAGCAAGTTCAATCACCCCATAGGGAGTTGGAATACAAACAAGTGTTTGAATTCCAGACATGCGAGCCTCCTTAACTCTCTCACACTCATACAACTGAAGCTCCTGATCTCCTGCCAACCACACAAACGCGCCGGAAGAAAATGAACGGCCAAGAATATTGTTACTCCCATGGCCTGCAGCAAAGGACTGTGTCAAAGAAAGGGTGTAGAAGTAAAACCACTCCGAATCAGTCACATCTCCATTAATGTCCACCAGTCTCTCCATGTCCATGTCTTCCTGGAACAGAGCTTCGACTTGTCGGTTGATCACCTTCTTCGGCCTCTCCAGATCCAACCCAAATTTGAGCTGGTAATTGTTATCCAACTTCTTGGATGAGAAGTCTCGGATGCCTCTGAAATGGCCACCGGCCCATGACAACGAAACACCGCCGTTGCGGTCTTTCGTGGCTTGCCAGAAAATAGAGTAGACCCAAAATTCCGGCCGATTTTGAACTATCAACTGGAGGCGTTGTTGAAGTGTGTTTACAGAGGTTTCTTGACAAATACTATAGGGTGGAGAACAGGACGGAATAATATTAATCTCTTCCATGGCCCAAGCTAATTTGTTGGAAAAAAAACAAGCTAACAAAGAAACTCACTATGAATAGCAGAAGAGAGACAAAGGATATGTGAGGCAGAGGAAGATGATGAGCCGGGTGTGATTTTGATTCTGGGAATTGAAAAGGCTACCTATAATATGAGCTATCTCAGTCACAGTACGTTGTACTATAGTTGTGCCACGTGTTGTGAATAAGACTCATTTTACCTCGTGATAAACACGCAACAGTAGATTCGCTGAATGTGGGCTGTGTTTCGGCTTAGGGTTTACGATTGCTGCTCTTATGTTCTGTTCTTGGGCAATCTACTCGCATATTTTCTGGAAACACTTTGGATTTGTCATTACCATGTTCTCGTTGATAAAGTAATTTGCGATTCACACATTAAAAAGTCATGTTTAAGTGGTATCAGACATTGTAAACGGTCCAATACTTCTGTCTGTTGTAATCGTCATACTTCTGACATTGTCTTTTGTTTACGCCTATCTAAATAGGCTAGTCCAATTGAGTAAGATGTGTAGAGAAATATTTTATAGAAGTATGATGTCTAGATAAATATTTTGTAGAAGTATTATCGAAATAACTTTATTATAAGGTATTTTGAGATTATCTTTCATATCTCTCACTAGGAGCTCCGTACGTGTCTTTGAACTGTATACCTCCCATATTGTGTGTCATTCATTCATGCACCATATCTCCCTACCCAAAATAAGGTTTTCGATATTTTCACCTCTATTGTCGATTAACATACTTTTACTTAATAAATTTATCATTCAACAGTCCATATCTTAAATTAGCCTTTAAATATCATTTCTGTAAAAAATCAATCGAATAAAAAATCGTTTAATTGTCTAATTGAATCAAACAAATGGATGGTTCTAACAACATTTACTACTATTATGATGAACCGTCCATGTATTTCATAAAAATGAATAAATAAAAGATCTTCAATTTGATTGATTTTTTACAGAGCTAATCTTTGTATGATGTTAGGCAACATGAATAGTTGGATTAGAAAAATCATAAAATTAAAATGCATTAATCGTAATAAAGGTTGAATATGCTCATTCACCTCAGGAGCGAACCTAAGAATTGTCCTTATGGTTCTTTTTATATCCAACAAAGTGGTATCAGAGCTCCCAACAAGTGGTATTAGAGCTTCCAACATAAGACAATAGATTGAGTGACCCAATTCTTATATTCATAGGGTTTAAGTTATACACGTCGATAACTTATATTGGGTGACAGAGAGCTCATGTGGCCACGAGGCATGCACAAGAGGGATGACCCACTCTGATACCATGATAAAGTAATATGAGCTTCACATCCAAAATCAATTGGTAATTAATGAAATGACTCAAATCCTTATAAACTCATAGACAACTAGGTCCTCGTTTTTTTATGTGAGATCTATAATATGAACACTCGTGCTTGCTTGTGTTTTGTTTTTTCTAGTGCTTGTGTATTTTCTATCTCCGTCTCTTTCTCCCTCATTATAAATTGAGAGGAAGGCCTCACTGTTTATAGAGCACGCCAATCTTATGTTTTATTCTTTCAACCAGAAAAAAAGAAGGGTGGCTCTAGTTGAACTTCTAAATTTGATATTTGGACCTTCAACTTTTTTCAATTATTAATAGATTTTGTCAAGTCATATGAAAAGACAAATAAGGACAAAGAGAGAAAAAAAAACGAAAAAAAAAAACTCTTCTTATCTCCCTAAATATAACATTCAATTAATTTTTTTTTCCAAAATTTTCTTATATTGCCCATGTAGTTTTATAATTTACTTAAAACAATTAACTAAAAATAATAATTATCATTTAATACAAAAGTAAATCCAAAACAATCTTATTTGAAATTTTTTTAAACTAAATTCATTAAATACTATGATATAGTTATTACTTGATCTTCCAACCAAAAACCATTGAAATACTTCTTTTAGCAAATTCAAAGGGATTCCAAATTTCCAATAACATTTCAAGATTAAGAATCAATCCCTCTATTAATTTTGGTGGAGGAGAGACATACTCATAAGAGAGTAATATCATGTGTTTTGATTCATTCTTCTCGTTTGAAGATACATATACAAATTAAGTAGAGTAACCGATTGTTGTATTTCATGTTCAAATGTGTTTTAGTAAACATAAGGAGGTCTACCATTTCAAATATTCTAAAAAGTATATTAGAGGTGTACAAAATATGAGATGTCCAAATAGTAAATTTAGATGTCCAACAAGAACCACAAAAAAAAAAAAAAAAAACTTATGTTGGTTAAATGTTCACCCGACTAATTAACATACTAATGATCCTAAGACTAATTAACCCATTGAACCCAGTGCACTAAATAAGTCGCTCCCCATAATCCTAATGCAATCGTTAATTAACATAGTATTACATAAATAGTCGAGGTCAATAACTACGTAGTTTTCCAAGACCCCTCCAAGTTCACTGATAACTCCTATAAAAATCAATGGAATCTTGATCAAACCCACAATCGGTTTTAGATTTTTTAAGTCAATAATTCATGCAAGACTTTTCAATGGCCCTGTCATGTCGTAGTTTTTAAGGATATGAGGATATCATGCCCCTGAGCAGATTCCAGGTCGGTGGTCGTTGTAACTCTCTTAGTCTTCTAGAGCTCTCAACTCTTTGGACAGTATGACTAGAATATCATGTCCTAAACCCACGTATAATTGATGGAATGATTAAAAATAGGAGAATTTAAATCATTATAATTTTGATTATCTCTTCGATCGTTTATTTATTTACATTACACTCTGACTATTCTTCAGATTCTTTTCAAATTTAGATATAATTTTTCATCAAATCAAATATAATATAAAAGAGGAAAAAAAAAGCCAAAAAAAAAAAAAACACAAAAATTTGGCTGTGGTTAATTTTGACTCACTCCCTAAACCCTAAACCTCATGTTCAAGCCCCACAACTAATATATTTCTCATGTTGTGCTAGGTAGGTTTTAGGCTTTTAGCGATTAACGTCCACATGGAATTCTAATAAATTTCTTTGCGGGGATGGTACCACTCTCACTTCGAGGGCACAATATATACGTAACCATTTTTTTGGTCCCTATCATCGTAGTGTTCATTGGCGTAATGCGCAAGGTTGTCCTGATATGTTCATTGCACTTGACTTTAGTTTCTATCATTTTTCACGTGTCCACGAATGAGAGTCACACCTCCAAAACCCTATGCTACTCAAAGTTATCTTTCTCGTACTAGTTGGTGAAAACTGGAAAGTTACATAATATAAAGGTAAAAATATCATTACTAATCACTGAGTTTTGACATGTTCAATGCTTAACTCACTGACTTTTCAAAAATATCACTTAACTCACTCACATTCAACATTATTTTACAAGTAATATACTGTTGTTAAGTCTTTCGTTAAAAAATCATTAAAGTTGAGGATGTTGTAAATATTATATATATGTGGTTGTCCACTGTAAATACTCATTAATTATATCCTTATGATGTAAACACTACTCCTATATAAAGGGGTCTAATGATAATGAAACACACACTTCTACCTCCTCTTATATTCTGTTTCTCTATTCTATCTCTATTTTATTTTTTAGTTTATAACATGTTATCAGCACGCATTTGCTCTTTTTTTTTTTTCTTCTTCTTTGAACTCTATGATGATCCGCAAGCCTTATGATGCAATATAGTTGCATATGACCAAGGCTAATGATCTATGAGTTTTTCTTCTTTCTCTCCTAGATGAACATCAATTATTTTTATGCGACCATGTAATTTCTAGATATTTGATGTATAATTGTTGAAAGTTTATATTTCATATACGATATTGAGAACTACATGTTCCAATAGTCAAGACTCGAGTCCGCTGACCGAGTAGTCTTAGACATATGGCTCTACAGACATCACACAAATGTTTTTCTCGTATTTTCCTTATGGGATCCATTGTTCATATTTATGAACACTTCGAAACCTCTGTTTCGTATATGAATTTTCTCTCATTGTTCATAGAACATATAGTTCTAATACTTATGGATCCTGATATATCTTGTTTTTTTTTCTATGTAGAAAGATGACGCATCTGACAAAATTGGACTTTGATCCTCTTGAAATTTCTGGCAAGAACTATTTGAGCTGGGTTCTTGATGCCAAAATTCACCTTATGGCTAACAATCTTGGAGATGCTATCAAATTTGACAATAAGACATCTGTGGAAGATCGCGCCAAGGCTGTGATTTTCTTGCGTCATCATAAAGATTAGTGCCTTATGGTGAAAAATCCACTTGAGATTTGGCAAGCATTGGCTAATCGATTTGCTCACCATAAAATCATTGTTCTACCAAGAGCACGATATGAATGGACGCATTTTGCGCGTTCAGAACTTTAACCCTGTCACTGATTTTCAATTCCGCTAGCATCAGATTACCTCCCAACTAGAATCTGTTAGTGAAAATAACAAGCTCAACGTCTCTGTTTTTTTGTTTTTTTTTGTAGACAATGGAAAACATGTTGATGACATGATCAACGGTAGTGCTCTTGACACCGATTAATTTTAAGCCTATGTTTAGGCATCTTTTTTGTCTATTTATTTTATTTAGTCATTTTAAGCCTATGTTTTGGTACCGATTAAACGTAATTACATTTCATTATCTTTGACTGTTTGAGATAATGGAAATCCATTGATAATCGCATGCCAAGAATGCCATTACATACCCATCCGTTGACACATAATAATGATCGGACAAAAATTCGTGGAGGGGCCACAGTGGTACATAGGATAGACCAACTATATTCGAACTTATCGCTCATATATCTAAAATGAGCCTATAACTATGACATAATCTAATACATAGTGTATAGGCATAGAAACATAAAAGAAAGCCAATGTCACTTATGTCAAACATAAGCGAGGCTGTTTGAATCCACCCTCTAGGATCCCAAATACGATACCCTAAAGAAATCAGACACAACCTTGTAGTCCAAAACCAGGCCCTTAGCCAATTGGGCCTCCAGCCCCCTTTGGGCTTCCAATCTTGTATGGGCCCCTGAACAGATTTTGGCACCCAACCAGAACTGGGCCCCACTGCCTTTCTATCACCAGCGTTTGTCATGTTCGCTGCCACCATCGCCGTCATGCAACGCTCACGAGTATCAGACCCCTTTGGTGAGCCCGCAGATCGATACCTTGAGACCACTGTCTTCCGTATCAGATCGACAGCAGCAGCCAGTTCTAATCGCAAACCCGAATAGGTAAGCCCCTGATCTGCACGTCGGTTTTCTGTCACCAGTAGAAATAGGTCATGGAGGAGGTGATCATCCCCTGATCTCGCTGTGTATTCTCCTCCACCAAGTCTTAGATCCGGTTTGAGTCAAGCCCGACATGGGTGAATCCAGAAATCCGTCTCTCCGGCAAGGCCCACCAAACTAGCCTTCAGTCGCTTCTTGCCTAGCCGGAATCTGACCAGATTTTCTGCTATCACACGCGATAGCCCAGCAAAGGCAAACCCCCCAAACTCATCTCGATCATTCTCAGCGATGAGAACAATCGATTGGACATGCGTCGCCCAAAGTCGGTGTTGGATTGCTTTAAAGAGACAGCGAGAGGCAGAGACAGTAGATCTGCGTGGTGTTGGCACCGTGCTCCAATGAGAGATTCCCAAGCCGTGGGGGCTAGGGTTTAGCAGAGAGAGAGAGGCGGAAGGCCCTTATGCTCCATTCTTATCTTTGACTGTTTAATTACATTTATTACGTTTAAATTACCTTTATTATAATTCTTTCATAACTGAATTTTTCATGAGTATTTGTTGCAATGATAATGTTTCTAATTACCATTATCTGGTAGTTATTGTTATTAATAACTCATTTTATTATCAATTTTATTACCATTCTCTGGTAATTATTGTTATAAATAACTCATTTTATTACCATTATTTGATACTAAACATGATTATTTGTTTTATGTGAACATAATGTCTTATGATTATTTTTGTTATGTTTACCTTATATGATTATGTCGTTTGTGAAAAAATAACAAAATACATTCCATTACTAAGAATTGCACCCGATTCCTTCAGGTAAAACCCAAATGTCCTGACCATATCGACTACAGCAAATTTTTTATTATTTTGTTATAATGTTATGTTAATGCATGTATTAATTATTAACTCTAAATGAATACCTCTCTATTTTGGCATTTGGTACTCACCAATTGATATCAACAATATTAATTATGTTTCCAACAATCGAGGTATGTATTTTCATAAGTTCGGTGACTTCATTTTGATTTCTTCCTATAATCTTATCTAATAATTTGATATAAAATTGTCAATTTATAATGAGATTGAAACTACATGTTTCTTGATCCAATTATATGAGGACTTAAAATTCCTCCACTGATTGTTATACAATCAAATAAATCAAAACTTCTTATTTCTTGACCTCCAATTATGTCAGGACCTTTGCCCTTCTCTTTACGAGTGCATGTGAACTTTTATTCCTCTACTTTTAGAACATGCTTCTAATTGTGAAGACTCAAACTAAATGTTTTGAGTATGAGGGCTATGATCCCTAAATCTATTATTTATTAGAGTACACTTATACTCACATGGACCACTGTCCCAAACTCAAAATTCGAGTATAACATTTTGGCATTTGTTTTTAGTGTCAAACAATAATATGAACCACGTGTTCATCAATAAATTCAAATTGAACTATGAATATTCATGATAAACATAATGACAAACATATTTGTCTTGTATATAATGCAATTCTGGACATGATCCCTTGCAATTGTTGATAATTTTTCACAATTGATGCTTCAAAAAGCTAAGGTAACAATCATATCAAGAGCTGCAGATCTTGACTGATGGCTCTATCTGAGCTTATATTATGTTACCTATATGGAATACCATTGCATATATTGGTGATGAAATTTCCACCTACTTTATGTTGTATTAATCAACTATGAGTATACTACTGTATACTATATCATGAACTAAAATTTTCATTGAGCCATAAAATTATTTTGGCGTGACCAATGTGTCTTTATTTTATCTACTATGTCATGTAGACTCATCTACATACATACTTTACATTATTGTATAATACAACAACAGTTAAAAACCTTCCTAACAAGGACATTATAATTTATTGCATAATTGCGAGTTGTCACTATAATGGGAGAATCATTCCGCAATTAAGGGGAGAAATATTGTTCATGAAAAATGTGAATTGGTGTGAGATTTTATCTACCATGTCTCATTTAAATTTTCAGAAAAAGTCTCAATTCATTATCTTTTTTACCTAAAAATTGGTTTAGACCTGCCACCGACCAATGGATTTTCAATCTAATATTTATGAACACAAATTTTGTGGGGTCAAATCTAATAGTCTTCCCGCCGTTAGTGGAAGATTATACAAGCCCTATAACGCTCTTCATGAGGTTATACAAAGATCCATATTCTTTAATTAATTTGTCCTTGAAAGACAACAAATGCCCTAAAAGAGGCAGGGGTACCTGATATGAATAAGTTTATTATATCTAACGCATGCATATATTTTGAATGTATGATAGATCTCTAATTGATTATCATTGATGATATCTCATCTATAGTAGCTACTAAATATCGATCATCAACGGCTGTATACTATACCACGTTTCGCTGTGTCGACAAATTATAATATTGGCCAAATTGGAAAGAGGCAATTCCAATGAATTTGATTATTGGAAACGTGGTGAAATATTTGGACTTTATAACTTTTAAAATATAAGAGGGTGTTCATTCCAGTGAATTGGAATCACTATGACACAAATCTCTCTTTATAGAGGAATACGATTATCATTCTTCTCGATCTAAGGGACAACTTTTCTGTAAGTACAGTGTTACATATAGCTGTTATATTGATGAGAGGTTGATAGCAGAATTGTCATGGTATCAGAGCGAGGTTACCCACGTGTGCATGCCTCATGGCCACACGGGCTCCACGTCACCCAAAGTTGTCCACGTGTATGACTTGAAAATTCGCTACACGTGTGGGGGTGTGTTGAGAATATATACATCCCACATGGAAAAAAAATGAGACCTGACATATGTGTTTATAAGGGTTTGGGTTACTCCATTCATTGCCAATTAATTTTAGATATGAAAAATTTAACTATAATGAGTTAAGTGTAAGATAATGTTGAATGTGAGTGAGTTAAGTGATATTTTTAAAAAGTCAGTGAGTTAAATGTCGAACAGATAAAAACTTGGTGACTATTAATGATTTTTTACCTAATATAAATTTGGAGCGAACATATCCAAATTCAATTCGATGGATCAAGTCTTCAACTAATTAAATAATTCACAACATGACAGGTTCTCAACCTCAAGTTTGTGATGTTTAATTATTAATTCACGTTTAGTTTCACATATTACATGTGAAGAAATGAGTTGGTAAGCTATTTCATTAGATAACTACTGAGATTGTGACATAAATTTGATCTTGTAACATCATTAAAGTACTTTTCGGATTGGATAGCATAAGAGGAGCCAAATACCAAAATGAAAGAGCTTGCTAGTAGTAGATAACGCAAAACAAGCTAAACAATGACAGTAACACCGTTCACTTAACATCAAACATTATAAAACAGAAAAATCCCGAAGAGACTGCAGGCTTGATCGAGAATTCCAGATTAGGAAGGAAATTAGACCATCTGCCATCGTAGGGCATAACTCCATATGGGGTATCATCACCTCCCACTGTAAGGCATCTCACGTTTTTCCAGAAAAAAATTTGCCGTTTGGCAATAGGTTCAAGCCATATATGGCATTCAACTTGGTAAGGTATAGCACTTCAATTTTTTATTATTTCTTATTTTGTTCCTTTTTTGTCCCTCTACATTGAACTCACCTTATTTTTATTCCATGTGTATCCTTTATTAATTTTAATTACACTTCTTTTTTCTTCTAAAATTTTTATGCTTATAAATTTGTTAGTAATAAAATTTATATCATTACGAAGATCACAATGAGATCTTTTATTTGAGTCTAATATTGAATATATTTGGACTAAATTATCTTAATACAATAATAAATTATACCACTTTTTTCAATTATGCCTTATGGCTTTTGGCTTACCATGGGAAACTTTTGCTATGCTATTTAAAGGTTTCAAGGAATATTCCTTGATGGTAAGCCATATAAAGTGATATAGCAGGCTAATTATAGCTTACCGTGGCAGATGCTCTTAGGACATTTGTATTTGTGCACGTGCGTAATCTCAATGGTCCGTCCTTGTTTCCAGAAGCTATGTGACGTGTCCTGTCAATCCATTCATGACATCAAATTCAACGTATCATGGATTCATTGATATCGACAAGACTATTGATGAACCTATTCAAGTGAAGAAACCCTATCATGAAAAAAAAAAAAAAAACTGGACTGGAAATCTGGGATTCAAAGCACCTGTTTACTTATCGTACAGTTGGAGCTTTGTACCCATTCTGCTGAAAAAATGCGGGGCAACACGGCTTCTTCCTCCACTTATTACATGCAGATCGATTGAGGATGCATGAATATAAAAAAAAGCAGGTCTCCCTTTGTAAAGGCACCAACAATCATTGACGCACTGTTGATTGATTCTGTTTTTTTTTTTTTTTTTGTGGAATGTGATGTTGGCGTGAGTCATACTTACCTTATTTATGTAGATATTCTGTAATATTCCATGATCTGTAATATTCTGTGATATCTGTAGTATTATTAGGTTTACTACTTGCCTTAGGAGTAATACTTGTCTTATTGGGTGCAATTGTAATTTGTATATAATTCTTTCTTGTAAGGTGAATGAAATAACTGAGTTATTCAGTCAAAATTATCTCTTATTTTTCATCATATTTGACTTGGTATCAGAGCAGAGATCCGATCCTGAACTCTGACTCATTGTTCTTTGATCCTTGACCCTTGTTCTTTGATCCTTGATCCTTGACCCTTGTTATTTGTGCTTGGATTTGTTCCTTGTCCTTTGATCCTTTCATCACCGTTACCTTCTTATATTTCTAAGTAGTTTGTTGTTTTTTTTTTCCTTCCGCTGCGTATTCACCATGGTGAAATATCAAGACGTTTCTCCCAAGTTCTCCTCAAATCTGACTTGCAACTACTGCAAGAATCCAAGCCACATAAAAGCAAATTGTTACAGATTGGTTGGTTTTCCAGTAGGCTACTTTGATAGGCCCCGACATCAGGACAACAAACTCAAGGGAAAGGCTGTTGTTCATCTTGTTCAAGACCAAGATTACTATGCGGTGACAAAACCAGATCACACCAACTTTGCTGGTAAGGATACAGCAATTGTAAGTCGCGGTGGTAATGGTAAGGTTGGAGTTGCTTTAAAAATTTCTAGCTTTACTGGTGGCAATACTTGGATAATTGATTCTGGAGCATCTGACCATATGACCTATGATCATAGTTTCTTTCTTTTTCTCAATCCATGCACCCTCTATTTCCTACGTTGTCAATGCCAATGGTACGTGATTCTTTTCCTGTTTTAGGAATAGAGTCTGTTCGTCTCACCCCTTCTTTGACACTACATGATGTTCTTTATGTCCCTGATCTCTCTCATCATCTTATATCTATGCCTCAGCTTAATACTCAATCTCGGTGTTCTTTAATATTTTTTCCGTTGTATGTGATTTTTCAGGACCTCCTCACCAGGGAAATAATCGGCAGGGGTTATCTGAGGGGTCGACTATTTCATCTGGATTGCATGTTCGCCGGAATGAAGTCGGAGAAGGCAGTCCAAGCAGCTTTGATTTCGACTGGGGTTACTAATCAAGTTGAAGAATTATGGCTATGGCATCGGAGATTGGGGCATCCTTCCTTTAGTGTCATGAAGAAATCTATGCCATCCTTGTTTCTGGGCATTGATGAGTCTAAGTTGCATTGTGAGTCATGTGTCTTAGCTAAAAGTCATCGTACTAGTTATCCTTTGAGTACTACTAGGAGTTCTTTTCCTTTTGAGCTTATTCATTCTGATGTCTAGGGACCTTCCTGTGAACCAACTTTGTCTGGAAAACATTGGTTTGTTTTATTTATTGATGATTATACCCGTCTTACTTGGGTCGCTTTATTGAAACACAAATATGAAGTCTTCTCTGCTTTCCAAGAATTTTTTGCTCTTATTCAAAATCAATTTGGAGCCAATATTAAAGTCTTTCGTTCTGATAATGGGGGGAGTTTGTCAATTCTCAGTTTCACCAATTCTTTCATTCTCATGGGATCATTCATCAAACTACTTACCCTCAAACCCCTGAACAAAATGAGGTGTCAGAAAGAAAGAATCGTCATGTTCTTGACATAGCTCGGTCTCTTCTATTTAGTGCTCATATGCCTAAGTATCTCTGGGGAGATGCAATTCTCACTGCTTGTCATCTCATCAATAGGCTACCTTCCTCTGTTCTCAATGGTCAAACCCTCTATGCTACCCTTTCAAATCATGTGGCTGTCCCTTCGTTTTCTAATCTCCCTGCTTGTGTCTTTGAGTGTGTTGTGTTTGTCCATGTTTCTAAGAATCAAAGGTTCAAACTCGATGTCAGGGCATTAAAGTGTGTTTTTGTGGGCTATGGTGTTAATCAAAAGGGCTACAAGTGTTTTCATCCTCCTACACAGAAATTTTTTGTTACCATGGACGTCACCTTTCATGAGGATGCATGTTATTCTTCTCCCATCAATCCTTCCCTTCAGGGGGAGAAACACACTTTTTTGGAAGAGAAGTCTTGTGGGATTAAAATTCAGCCCATTGAAGCCAATGACACTCCTGCAGAAATAGAAACGGCAATTGCCAAACAGAGCATTACGAGTTCCAAAACAAAAAAGGCAATTGCTGAATCGTCTACCCTTCACCATGCAACTGCCGAAGAAAGCATTGCGAGTTCCGAAACAGAAAAGGCAATTGCTGAATCGTCTACCCTTCGCCATGCAATTGCCGAACAGAGCATTGCGAATTCCGAAACATAAGAGACAATTGTCGAATCGTCTACCCTCCAAGAAGGCCAAGCTCCTTCACCCCTCTTAGATACAGATAACCCTTGTCAATCAATCCCTGAGGAGCATCCCAATCTTGAGGTTAGTGGTGTTTCTTCTAACTCTGATGTTGGTGATAGTGTGTATGTTTTGTCTCCTAGGTCCACCCGTGGTAAACCACCTCATCAATATGAACCAAGTTTAGATGTTAAGTCTAAATATACCATAGCTAACTTTGTATCCATCCATCGATTATCCAAATCCCATGCTTCTTTTGTGAATCAAATATCCTCTGTATGTGTTCCCAGTGAAGTGCAGGATGCTCTCAAGGATCCCAAATGGTCTCAAGCAATGAATGAAGAGATGGAGGCATTGGAGAAGAATAATACTTGGGAGTTGGTGCCACATCCACAAGGAAAGAGAGTTGTTGGATGTAGATGGGTGTACTCTATCAAACACAATGCAGATGGTTCAGTGAGCAAGTATAAAGCAAGACTTGTTGAAAATGGATATACTCAAACATATGGCGTGGATTATGAGGAGACCTTTGCTCCAGTAGCAAACATTAATACTATTCGAGTGTTGATGTCTCCAGCAGCTAATCTAGATTGGCCTTTGCAATAGTTTGATGTGAAGGATGCCTTTTTACATGGAGAGCTATCTGAAGAAGTCTATATGGATCTACCACCAGGATATGAGGCAAGCACATGAGGTAGATTTGTCTGTAAGTTAAATAAGTCCTTGTATGGACTCAAACAATCATCACGATCGCGAGCTTGGTTTGGAAGATTCTCTCAAGCTATGCGTCGTTTTGGGTACAAGTAGAGCAACTCTGACCATACATTGTTTCTGAAACGCTGTGAAGGTAAATTAACTGCCTTGATTATTTATGTTGATGATATGATAATTACTGGTAATAATTCAGAAGAGGTTGAAAGATTAAAAGATCTGCTTGCATCAGAGTTTGAGATGAAAGATCTTGGGTTTCTTAAATATTTTTTGGAGAATGAGGTTGCCAGGGGGAGTTCAGGAATTTTCTTGTGCCAGAGAAAATATGTGCTTGATTTGTTGACAGAGACATGAATGCTAGGATGTAGACCTGCTGATTCTCTTATTGAGCAGAATCATAAACTGGCTGTGTACCATAATCAAACTCCTATAGAGAAGGCTCGCTATAAGAGTTTAGTTGACAGATTAATCTATTTCTCACATACTCAGCCAGACATTGCATATGCAGTTAGTGTTGTGAGTCAATTCATGCATAATCCAAGTGAAACTCATATGGAAGCTGTGATCCGTATTCTTAGGTATTTAAAGTCTGCACCTGGAAAATGCTTGATGTTTTCAAAGCATAATCATCTTTATATTAGTGGTTATACAGATGCAGACTGGGCAGGTTGTGTTACGGATAGAAAATCTACTTCTGGTTACTTCACTTTTGTAGGTGGTAATCTTGTTACTTGGAGAAGTAAGAAACAAAAGGTTGTGGCTAGGTCAAGTGCTGAAGCAGAGTATAGAGGTATGGCTCATGGAGTTTGTGAATTACTTTGGTTGAGAAATTTACTTCGTGATTTGGGATTTAAACCCAAACGAGCCATGGATTTGTATTATGATAATAAGGCAGTACGTGGTGAATATTGCTCACAACCCAGTTCAACATGACAAAACTAAGCATGTTGAGGTTGACAGACATTTCATTAAAGAGAAGCTCGATGCTAAGCTTATCTCTTTTCTTTTTGTCCACTTAGAAGAACAGTTATCTGATGTTCTCACGAAGGCAATATCGAGTAAGGCATTTCATGACTCACTTAACAAGTTGGGCATTCGTGATCTGTATGCGCCAACTTAAGGGGGAGTGTTGGCGTGAGTCATACTTACCTTATTTATGTAGATATTTTTGTAATATTCCATGATCTGTAATATTCTGTAATATCTATAGTATTATTAGGTTTACTACTTGCCTTAGGAGTAGTACTTGTCTTATTAGGCGCAATTGTAATTTATATATAATTCTTTCTTGTAAGGTGAATGAAATAACTGAGTTATTCAGTCAAAATTATTTCTTGTTTTTCGTTATATTTGACTTGTGATTGGTTTTTAAGATTTTCACATGAAAATACTTCAACTTTTAAACAAAATAAAAGGAAGAATTACATATATGATCACTGAACTATGATTTATCACTGAATTTTCAAAAAATATCACTTCTGTACTTCAACTTTGATACTATTTTTCACTTTAATCATTGCCTTTAAAATTACTGTTACAAACCGTTAACATTTGAATCCACGATGCCCGCACTGGAGAAATCAGGGGGAAACATATGGCTTATTCCTCCGCGTACTACATGCAGATCGATCGAGGATGCATGAATAATATGCACGGGTCCCCCTTTGTAACTACGTGGTATTAATTAGTCTAATTAAAAGATTTTATTTTATGCAGGACTTTCAAGTGGAATTGATCCTGCTTGAGTTACTTTTGGTCCTTGATTTATAATCAATTTCAACTATTGTGTCTTGCCCCAATAATTAGAACCAAAAATAGTATTATTATGTATAATATAACGAAGGACTAGATCTTAATCATTATTATTCCATCTCCGCAAGCTTTCACATGCGCGCGCGCAGGGTCGTAGGAAAGTAGACGACGGCAGCCAGCAAAATGTGATGAACGTGTGCATGCTTTCAAAGTCCACTATGCAATCTACAATAGTTTGAACATTACTTTCAGGTCTATTTTCCTCAAGCACGTATTCCCTTTTCCTTTTTTCTTGACAAATTGATTCCCTTTTCCTTAACCAAACACAAATTATTTTCTCTTCAAGCTCCCAAGGATTGGAAAAACTAATCAATGATGACCAATACAGTATGTTTTAATGTTTAAGGTAGATTTTGGGAACTTAATTACGTGGTCCTCTTATTGATAGGAACTAAGCCAAAAGGAAAATATGTTAATGGATTCCGCAAAGATACGAGAGCTAATCACTTCCTCAATGAACATTTAGACAAGTAAAACAAATTAGTGCGAAATTTTTTGTTTTTGCTCCAAGAAATTTAAAGAGTTACTGAATTAGAAGTGTATTCGAGTAGCTTCATAGGTTCAAATATAATAATGAAGGATTGACATTGACAAACAATTATTATTTATTTTTTTTAAGATTCCGTAAGTAGTGGTGAATGACCATTCTTAATCGAAGAAACGATTTTTTTTGGGTAATTTCATTGGCAAAGGATGTCCAATTCCATGCTCACAATTTTCATGTGCATATAATACGGGCATTCAAAGTTAGATCATTAGAAATATTATAGTTGGGTGGAATTAAATTCATGGAGGCCACTATATATATATATATATATATATATATATATATATTTCAAAACCATTAACTGTGGCTTAATACAATCTAAGGGATCTATAGATCCGGCTACTACATCAGACTTTCTTGGCCAAAGCATCTATAGCCTGTCAGACTTTCTTAATCATACGTACATCTCAATTGACAAATATGTTTGTTTTTCTTTGTTGTTGTTTAACGCGTAGTATTAGGTCTCGCCGTTTACCAAAATTAACTAGATAAATCTTCCTTTAACTATTAACGGTTATGCACCATTGCCCACTGATTTTTTTGCCAATAATACATTCGGGCAATAATAGGGGCCTCAATGAGGCTTAAGATTTGCAGTCTCAAATCTTAAGTATCATGTCATGTAAGTAAATATAAATTTTATTTTTAATTCCACAATCCACATGATATTTCTCGTTACATCATAATCTTGCAACACCAACATTATCCTTTTATATTTCCATTTTAAGGAGTGAATCAATGACATTAATGAATTTAATTAGGTGACAAAAAAAAAATTGCGTGTTAATAACAATCATTAATCATTTAAAAAAAAAATCATTAATTATGTATTAATTTAAGGGAGAAGACTACATATTATTTCACCAATATTTTTCTTTATTTAATTAAATTCTTTGCTATAATTTTTCTTTCCAAATAGCATTAATATATTGAATTAGGTCATCAAAAATAGGCTTGAACTTTTCTTTCTAAATATTAATTAATTTCGTTCAAAAAAATAGCATTAATAAATTGAATTTAGAAATTACATATGTCCAAATTAATTGTATTAAATTTATTTACAAATAATTTTTTAGACCACAACACACACACACACACCTATATATATATATATATATATATATATATATATATATATTCATATGCAAGTGTCCGTTTATTTTTCACATATTTTTTTTAGAATAATAGTCAACCATTTTATTAATAATAATCGTAAGAAAAATTACACCTTATAAGATGTCGAATCTACATCAAAATAGAAAATAATAAGAGAAATAATAGATGCAACAAAGCATCGGAAATAAAACCTAGCAAGGATACGAAGGGATGCAATTAAGCATTTGATGAGGCACCGGACTGAATCCGGGCTACGCAAAACGGTACCAATAGTATGGTCGACCATACTTCCACGGAAAGATATACGCAGAACAGAGGGTAACATTCTATGAAGGAAACCAGTGGTAGTGTGACCGATCTTGCCTACTCCACGCAAAAAAATGCACTGAATAGAGAGCAATCTTCTACCTAAGTAACCAAAGAAGCAATTCCAACATATAGAAAAATTTAGGGCCCAGAAACAGTCTCTCGGATCCCAAATGCGAACCCTAACAGCTTCGGGCTCATCACCAATTGCAAAACCCTAATTAGGTGGGTCCAACCCAATGCCCTACGTGAGCAGTCCAACAAAGCAAGGGCCCAGGACCAAGTTTTGGCACCCAAACGAACTCTGATCTCTGGTTCGATCGTCGCTCCACCGCCCTTCGTCGGAGAAGGAACCTCTCAGCCCCATCAACCAGACAACATGCACCCGCCGCCACCTATGCCACTAGCCGTAGTACAGATGCCACCCAAGACCCGATCGCTGCACCGCTCCCATCGCCTATTCAGCTCCCCGGAAGGATGGATCGAACACCGGCTCCTAAGCCTGACACCCACCACAGTCACTACCATTGGATGCCGATTAGCCATAAGAAGAATCTGGCTCGACCCAAAGAATGACTGTCTCTCCAGGCACAAACGCCCTGGATCCCAGATTTTCCAGTCACCAATAGTCCCCAATCCAAATGGACGACGAACCGAAGGTGACCTTAAGGCCCAGATCGAACCAATCTGAGGAGGAATGAACGAAGTCGCTTCAAAATGGAACGAGGACCTCAACTTCTTGGAGAATAACAGATAAAAGGTAGAGACGGCTTGGACCGTACTAGATGGCTGCGACACCAGCGGAAGTGCAGGAAATTTGCTCCATCGGAGATGGTGAAAGTTGCATAAACGCATACCCAAGGGCAGCATTCTCTCAAACCCTAGTAGAGTGTTTTTAGGACTGTGTTTATTTTTCACATTATATTTTCTTAATTTGCAGGAACCCAACAAACTTCAAATTCATATACATGAGTTATGCAAACCTATTGATCGAATTACATGAAAATTCTTCTATTCTTGATTGAAGAAAATTTTTGTTGTTTAAATCTAAACACGAGTGTAATGAAAAAAAAAAATCAAAATAATATTTTAAAAAAAAATTTAGAGCCATTATCTAAAAAGGATAAGATGATTTTTTTGTCAAAAATTATATTGTATGATTTAACAAATAAGTGATATGTTTATGTGACATGATATCTAAATGTCTAAAATTGAGGTCACATATCTTAAACTTCACTGAGGCCAACGTTTTCCAATTTAAGTCAAAGTTAGCTGCGAGGCACGATTCCGACCATTGCAAAATCCAAGAACCGCAATTTCCTGAACAATAATTATTAGCATAGCTCACCTTTATTACGGCAAATATTGAGCTACAAGTACAACGTGCACAGAACATTTGTTTCTGGGGTCAATAGTTTCACATGGATGAGATGTACGATGTACCACGTACATACAAAAATGAAACCAAAGGAAAGAAAAGAACGAAAATTCTGCTCCCAGAAAAGAAAAAAAAGAAGATGTACACGTAGAAGATAGAACCACGTAGTGGGCTAAAAATAATGGGCTCGGGTATGCATAAGGCTTTGTATTAGAACTGGCAAGAGCTTTCACCTCCATCAAAAGCCTCTAACAAGAGTATCATATCAAACAGAAGTCCAATCATTCATATACCTCGGTTCTGAAGAACCATCTCATTGCAAGTCCATTACATTTCATTTTTCAATATGGAACATCAACTATTGCATGACAATACTAGCTAGATATATAGATCGAATATGAGCCTGGCTCTTAAGCTTGAGCTAACAGACTTCTACGGACTGATTCAATCTTACATGAACTATTGCTGCTACCACTACTACTAGATCCGAACCCACATTCCTCTACTGGGTACACCATCACACACTACAAACAACAAATAGTACCCAGGTGGTGCCAATTCGGGCCTCGCAGGTGCATAGCTCTCAACAGTGTAGTAATGATTATATTTAGAACCTGCAGGTTTCTTACTCTTGCGCACGTGGCCCATGTCCAAAACCAACAACCTCTGGTTCATAGCAAACGAATGTGTAGTAAACGACGGAGCCACCATCGTCACATAGATCTTGTCCGTTTCGTAATTCAACCTAAACCCCACGTAAAATTTCTGGACATAACGCAACTCCAACCCCGGCTTCACGGAGCTTATCACCGGCCTGGACTTCGACAAAGGATTCAAGTACGGCGGAGAGAAAGCTTCGAGACTCAGCTCGGTTGGGTAGAGAGCAGTGAAGTTGTAGTTCGCGTTGGGGTTGCTGCCGCCGACCAGAACACGACCGTCGGATAACAGATGCGCTGTTGAATGATAGAGGCGAGGTATAGTTGTAGGAGTGAGGACCTCGAACCGGGATGGTTTTTTATTCCATGGTTTGTAGAGAACCGGGTTTAAGACTGGTTCTCTAGCAACTCCCCAACCGGCTGTTCCTTTTGCCGCGCCATTTATGATGAGGACATCTCCTGTCGGCAGCATAATCATGTCCCCCATTACTCTGTTTATCGGCATTTCCTCAACTTCCCATCTGGGGTGTTTCGAAGTGATTATTAAGCGGCCACAGGTTTTCGATGCGGGAACAAACACTCCTGCGTCGGTTTTGACATTGGCATCAGCCACTGTACCACCGCAGACCAAAACCTCTGCTTCCGCCGGAAAATTAGTACCACTACTCTTTTGCCCCACAAGACTAATCGGAAGCAAAGCAGATGACCCGGTGCTGGGGTAGTTTCTAGAAACCCCACCAGGAAGTACCGGAAACCTCTTCACAACAACATTGTTCACATAATCAAGCAAGATTGCCCTATCGTTTGCGAAAATGAAGAGATTCCCATTGGGAGCTAAGTGCACAAAAGGGTAGAGATTGTTGGGTACGAAAGCCGAGTACCTTGTTTCTTCAAGAAATGGCAGACTATATATCTTGCTTTTGGGGACGAACTCGTAATTGAACTGAAACCTCCCGCCAACAATCACGACTCTGCCATCGGGCAACACTTGGTTAGAAGCGTACCATCTTGGTACATTGAGGCCGTTCTGGTCTTCTTTCCAGTCGCAATTGACACAGGGCTTAAAGTGCCTTACGACTCTTTCTCCGAGACCATAGCCGCCGGTTTGAATGAGCTCGCCGTTCCTGGACAATGCACCGGAGGAGCACCAAGTGTCGGTGGAGATAGTGAGCGGTCGGAAGTTCCGGTTTCCAGGGTTGAATTCTACCGAGTGAGCGTAACAGATTTCATCTTTGCCGCATCTTTTTTGTGGAAGAGTGAGGTTGGAAGGACCGGCGTCCGTTCTGTCGAAGACGATGACTTTGTCGTTCGGTAACAATGCCATGTGCATTGCTGAGATTCCAATGCTCTTCTTCAGCAGCTTCCATTTGCCATTGTGACTGGCTTGGCTAGCAAGGCCGCCAAAAGTAAAGAGCACTGAGCAGAGTGACAGTACAAGCAAAACAGAGGATTTTGCTTCCATGTTCTAATTTCTATGATGAACAAGATGACCACAACCCGCTACCTATGTGAAAAAGTAGGAGTTGGGTTTGATTAGACTTGAAGGAGTTGAAGCATTACCCAATAAATATTTACTTATCCAGTGAGGAATTATAATTACTTGTTAGTGGGCGAATCAAACATTAATTAGCTGTGAACTAATTGCTTGACCAAATAATAGAAAAAACTAATCGGGCTTTTATATACATTAATGGGAGGATAACACAATGATTTTACTGAGATATAACTAGAAATAGGTTGTTAACACATGGTGCGTGAGTTCTGGGTAGGTCACTGGGTTTATGTAAAACAAAGGAGCTAGGGACCATGTACGAGGGCATATAGCTGTAAAATGTTAATGCATGATGGTGATGAGGCCAATTCAAGCATGAACCTATTTCAAAGAGGGTAAAGGAGACTAAGAAATAACTATATACGTAAGTATCGCTGTATAAATTCACCGACTTTAGCCATTTGTTGGTTCTAAGGGAAACCAGCCCATTGTTTTGATCAGGGAAGTGGACCAAAGATCTTCAGAATAATGCATGGACAATGAAGAGCATTTAAGCCAACGTGGGTGGGAACTGTGATCATTGAAGATCGTACTGGATTAATACGTGAAGTGGGTAAATCATAAAGGGAATTATGTTTGTTTTTTTGTGGAGGAAAACTGACGAGAGGTTATGTGACTTTCTGCAGAAGTTTCCCACTTTCGGTTCTGCGTACTATTTCTGGGGTCGTTGTGAGTCGTTGAGGTTTGTTTGAAGCTAGCCAAATGATGGAAGCGACTCAATTAGTTGAAAAGATGTCATAGAAGATGGACTCTGGGTGCCATAGACTCGAAGTGTCGGTGACACGGTGATCCGTGAATTCGAAGCTGATTTTATAGTTTTATACATATTAATGTAATTTGATCTGCTATACTTTAATGAGTAATCAAACAGTACATATGAAATGAAATGAAATTACCTATACTAAAGCGCTAACTCCGGATGAACAGTACCCTGTTTGTTTCTGATTTACGAAGCTGCCATCAGCCCTAGATGTAAATAGTCTGATCGATCTGTTTGCCTCTCTCTCGCCAGTCGCACTGAACCCAATCCAAATCTCTCTTGCTCTCCGCTCGAATCAACAAATTTCTCTCGCTCTCCTCGCACAGAAATCCAAAACCAAAGAGATAGAGATCGAGATTGAGCCAGTTGCACTACTTTCATCTTTCAGTTTCGGTTGTTAATTGACAGAGAGAGAAGATAGCAGAGGTTAGTTTCGATTGAGCTGGCGATCTTTTTTCTCTCTCTTCGTTCTCCGCTGAGCTTTGCGTTCTGTCGTTGATAGAGTGAGAGAGGGAGAGAGTTGTGGATAATAGGCTCTGCATGTCATCATCGTGTTTGTTTTCGTTCGCTTTAGGGTTTGTTTGTTCCTTGCATGTGACTGATTTGGGGTTTCGGTGATGCAGGCGTTTGCGGTTGTGAAATTGGGTTTTCATCAACAAGGAGAGGGAAGACGAAGTGTGGAATTACGTTGAAGAAAGCAGGAGAGCTGCGGGTCTGATACTCTTTCGTAGAACTTTGTTTATGGATTGGCGATTTTGACAATGTTGCGGTCTCTGACGGTTATGGTGGTAGCTCAGGTGTATGTGATCAGTGGGACTGTTGCTCAGTGGTACTTCACCAAGGAAGACTCGACTCCAAAGCGGGTTATTAGAAGTTCCTTAAGGTGAGTTATCTATTGCTGTATTCTTTTTTTCAAGTTTGGAGGTGGTGAGAATCTTTATCTGCTCTAAGTGGGCGAGCTATAATCCCGGTTGGCTTTTGAGTATCTGAGAATTTGATTGTGGAATTGATTTTTGTTTTTGTGGTTTATGTTTGTTTTGAGATTTGTGAATTTATTTGCACCAACAGGAGGGAGAGTGAGTGCTTAATGGTAAGTTTCATGAGTTATTTTCTTCTGTAATTTTTGTTTGAGTTGGGTGTTTGATAAGCTTTGCATCTTTTGTTTTAACTTAGGTCAGGTTTGAATAAGCTTTGTAGATCAATAAGCAAGTAGTTTGAATAGGAAAAAATGATTGGAATTTGGAAGATTTTTTTTTTATAAAATTTATCTGATTAGTAGTGTCTGATGTAATGGCTTTATGGGGTTTCCTTTTGCAGTGAGAAAAAGAGGAGGGCGAATCAGTTTGTGTTTCTTTTGAAAAAGGTACATATCAAAACTAGAGCAGATTTAAATCATTAAGGATAAGAACGCCTGCACACTCAACCATAAATATTGTGAAAAGAAAGAACCAAGCAACAAACATATACTGATATCAAGGTCAAACATGTAAAGCTACTGGGTATTATTCATTGGGAGCCGCCAACCATGAATATATCCATTCATTATACGATATCAGTATATATGATGGGTATTATTCATTGGGAGCCACCAACCATCATAGGAGACAGACCATGAATATATCCATTCAGTATATGATATCAGTATATATGCAATTTAACTTCTCTGATAAAACAAAGCATACATGAGTAATGATTTAACTAATAATTCAATGTTAAGAACAGATGAAGAAAACAAAGCATACATGAGTAATGATTTCAGTGCTCGACAGTCTAAAGTTCATTGGGAGTATTAGCAATAATTTTTTAACTTCTGTTGCAATGAATTTCTCAATTTGATATTATTGCTAGGGGATGCTGGGACCAAGGTTTCGATTATATTTACATACATGCATTTTTTCATTTCTTTCTCGGTTTGCACAATGACTTGATACAAATTTACGCAAGCGTACGTATCATTGTCAATATAGGGAAATATTATGCCTAAAGTTTATCGTACCACGGGGATTAGTGGCTAACCCACAATCCTTGGGTAATCGGAAATAAAGACACTTAGCAAACAAAGAAAAGAAAAAGAAAATAAATAAAAATGTTAATCTAAGGCACCAAGCCTTAGAAATGCTCGGCTTTGGTTTTCACCAAAGTCTAATCAAAACTAAGAGCCTAGTGGTGGATATGCACAAATGAGTCGAAATTTGTAGGGGGTTTTGAATTGGGAATCAACTAAATTAAATGCAACCGAAAAATAAACTAAACAACTAATTAACGAACTAGAAAATTAAATTTGGGTTTTCAAATTAATGGGAACATGGGAGTGTCGGGTGATTCACACTAACTATCTTGCAAATATCAATGCCAATTTTACAAATGCATGCATTTCCTATATGTGTCAAGTCTCGTATCTAGTACCGGTTATGGCTACTAAACCAATTATCCTTTCGGTGTATCGATTATGCCGGTTAGGGCCACAATCAACTCTCTAATTTAGGCATTACGCCGGTTAAGGCCGCAATATCTAAAATTAGAGGCCTAGAGTGCAAGATAATAGAGACCCAAGCAAGCTTAGCTACAATTAAGCTAGCTAATGGTTACCACACTTAAATCCTAGATGCCACAAGACCAATAAGTTGTCAATTTATCAATCTACTCATCACAATTGCCCACAACATAATTTCAAAGGGTGACAAAGCCTAGAAATATGCTTCTAAGGACCAATAAATTCGGATTTAAAGTATACACAATGGAAATTGCATTTATTAAAATTAAAGCATCAATATTTATACAAAATGAGTTAGGGGTTCACAACCCTAACTCCCAAAAAAAAAGAAATTACTCACAACCCATAACTATGAACATCAAAGATACAAAATTCAAAGAGAAAATATTATTGAAGTGTAGGAGAACACAAAGGTAGCCACAATTAGCTAGGAAGCTAATATGACTTCCCTTGAATTACAACTCCCACAAATACCTAAAGCTTGAATCTTGTAGCTCTTGATGAATCCTTGAAGCTTGTGTGAGAAATTCTATGAATACCAAAAAAAAAACTGAAACTATTATGAAAAATGAAGGAGAAGGAGGAGAGGAGAGGAGAGAGAGCAGCCCAAAGGGGCTGCCTCTATTTGGTGTGTGCGGCAACTCGGTGTGTCTGTAGTGTTCTCTCCTTTTTATTTCTGCCGAACTGCAAATATATATGGAGAGAATGGGTCTTGGGTTTTTATTTTGTGTGGCTTTGAAAGAGAAGGCCCATGATGGTGGTGCAACACGTGGCTGGTACAAAGAGAGAGAAAAGAATGGCGGGCTGACCTTTTCTTCGTGAGAAAGAAGAAAGGAGAGATATGAGGTCAACTGACATGTGGCAGCGTGCTAGTGGCCAAAGAGAAAACAATGAGGTGATGGTGGGTGAGCAGCACGTGTAGTGCATTTTGGTAGTAAAAGAGAGAAAGAAATGTTGTTCCTCCTTGAATGATTAAACCCCAATGTTTAATTGTATTGCCGCCACGTGTCAAAAGGATAATTAAGCAATGGGTGATTAACCCATCATTCCTTGCACATGCTGCACGTTTTGTTTTGTGCTTAATTAACCAATTAAATATAATTGCATTAATCAATTAACTTAATTGCTCAATTAAGATTTCCACAATTTCGTCTTTTTGCTAAAAACTCCGAATTGCTCCATTTCGTGTCATTTTCTCATCATTTCTGTAATTCCGCTTATTTTCTGGAAAATAAATAAAAAATAGATTAATTACATAATAATTTACTTGAGGATTAACTTATTTATTGTGTTTTAGATACAATTACATGCATAAAAATGCGTGTAATCACACCCCCACACTTAAATTTTGCTTGTCCTCAAGCAAACTAAATGAAATTTAATCTAAAAATCTAATAACTCACAAACATAAAGATAATGTAGTATTAGCCTTTCCAACCATAACCCTCAGAGAACTAATTATGTACATGATCATGAAGTTGACAAAGCATGACATAGAAATTATAAATTTGTAAGGCAATTAAGATGCACATGTAAGAAATGCTCAAGTATATGCATGTGTTGACCATATGTCACATCAATCCATCATAATCAAATAGATACATAGAAGACCCGATATAACTCACTAAACTCACATAAGTTCACTAAATATTTCCGCTCAAATGTTTAGGGGCTATATGTATTTCACTCAAAAGCAATTTCACAACACGCGTCACCATATGGTTGCTCTTCGATCTCATCTCCGCTAGTTAACCCACAACATTCAAGATTAAGAGGTCTTTTATTTGGTTGTAATGGGGCTAAAGGCGAGTGGCTATAAGAAATGAAGGGTAGAGAAAAACAAAGTCCATGTAAGCTCATGAAGCGATTCTCTCTTGTAGAGATATATGACTTTTGCTTTCAAATACTAACTCACTCACTCTTATCTCAATGTACAACCTACACTAAACTATGTACAATACTTTACTTTCTTTCTATTTTTGGATTTTCTTCTATTTGATTTTCTCTCTATTTTTTTTTCTTCTTTCTTTCACCCTTTTTTTTTTCGTTTCAAGACAACTTTTTTTTTCTTTTTTCTTTTCCTTTTTTTCTTCAACTTTCTTTTTATTTTCACAACTTCTTCTTCTTCTTCTTTTTTTTTTTTTTTGAGAACTTTCTTTTCTATACAAATCACTCACCCCCACACTTATTCTGTTGTAACCTCACACTTTTGACTTTTCTTTTCTTTTGAAGCACTCAAACATAAAGTCATTCTCTCGAATCGCTTCACCAACTACCATGGAAGGGTAGGATAAAAGTGTTTAGGCTAGGTAGGAATTTGTGGTGGTAATGAACAAAAAGGCTAAAATATATACATAGGCTCAAAGTGGCAATCTAGTGGTAAATATTTTTGGGCACATGCTTCTTTGGCCATGGTGGTATATAGTCCTAATGCCTCCATCCTTTCTATCATGTCGCAAGCTAAAAGTAGCCTCGAGAGGTCTCAAGCAAGTTCTAGATACGCAATGTCATGAAATTGTACACACATGAAAGAATAAGTGAATGAACGGTGCATACACTATAGACATAGGCACAAAAGCTCACAAATAAGGCATGCAAGTTAATCGAATAATCTATATGCTTCTCTAACTATGATGAACCAACCTAACCATAGGCTATGTGCACACATATAATCAAGCATAGATCACATATACACTCAATCACAAAACAAATTCGAAGTCCTACATCATGCTTAATCTATCCACAATCATAACAAGTTAAGTCCATGGCTCGTCATTGGGGTTGGAAAAGGCATTAACCACTAAAATATAATTACAAAAAGCTAATCTAATTAATTAATTTTTTTTTTTTTAGTCGCCCGAGCCCTCACCCCCACACTTAAAACCAACATTGTCCTCAATGTTGTAAAGTGAGCTCGAAAGCTAAAATCCGTGACGGATTTAGGCATGCGAGTGAAGTCCGGGCAAAGGCACACAAATTAACTATGAAAAGAAAAATCTAATTGCGGAGAAAAGTTACGGAAAACCCCCTTTGTTGACCCTCCATTGCTCACGACCTTCGGAGAAGACTAAAATAAGACACCAACTTCAAGGCACAAGGCCTTGACTTCCTTAACGTATGCTCCATAATAGCTCAAGGTGCTCAAGAAAGATCGACTCCATTGAAAAATATATAGTGTCCAAAGAGCAATGCGTCAAAAATAGGCTACTAAAGAATAAGGACAAGGTCCTTCATTAAGCACATGGCCTTCATCCCATCAACTCAGGACCCAAAATCATCCTCTATGACCTCCACACAAAAATTGTAGCTCAAAATATCTCCTTATTCTCCACACTCCAAGCACCTCCCAACCTCCCAAAAAGATGGCTGAATAGCCTTATTGATGCAAAATAAACCAGGAAATTTCAAAACCACCTAGGGTTGCCTCCCTAGAAGCGCTTGTTTTTAAAGACCCCAAGCCGGTCTATAGAACATGATCGTTGTCAAGGTGGATACTTCTCAAGTACGACCACCCTATTGTTTGGGGCTAAGGGACTCCTTGATATATCATAAAGGCAAGACCAAGAGCTAACTATGAATATTCCAATTGGTGGCCAAAAGTGTAGCTTCTTAATCTTCCCCTTCTTCTCAATTATTCTTGTAGGAGCCAACCTTGCCTTCTCCTTCAAAAGTGGTGTAGAAATGATGCTCATAGGAAAAATAGGTGGTAGAAGCTCTTGAGAGTGATGGGAAACGGTGAGTGCAAGTGCTCCATTTCCTTTCCAATCCATCATCTCATCGTAGAAACATTGACCACTTAATGATGGATTGGGAGGTAAAAGTACCTTGATCCCAATCCTCTCATGAATAACATAAGTGATCAATATTCTACAATCCACCTTGGGAAGCTCATGATGGATCTCCATGGATGTGGGAGGAGAGAAAATCCTTGGCTCTTCAATTTCTTCATCATCACAAGGTATTGAAGGACTCTCTTTCTCCTTGGGAAAATCGACCTCAACGATTAAGGGATCATTGTGTAAGTCTTCAAGCTCCACATCTTCCTCACTAGACAAGCTATCCTCTTCTTCAGAATCAACTTCATATACCTCCTCTTCATTGTGAAGATTAGATTTCCAATATTGCACCGGTTCCTCCGAAGTGTAGTCTCTCACCCCACTTGCATTGAAACTTTCATGACCAACCTCAATTTCTTGTACATCAACATCACTATCATCATTTTCAACTTGCATAAAGGATTCTTGCTCAAGATGCTCGATATACACTTCTTCTCTTGAAATAGGCTCCACTTGGTCAAAGAAAGATTCATGCTCATAAATGGTGAAGGGTGGCTCTTGTGCAAGACTAGCCTTAAGTTGCTCATTGGAATGTATAAGCATCTCTTGAGAAGCTTGCAATCGAGTTTGGGAGGCTTGCAAGAGAGCTTGAGAAGCTTGCAATTGAGCTAATAGTCCTTCAACGAATTCCTTCCTAGGCTCATAAGCTTGATAACCTCCACCATATAAACTTTCTTGCTCATATCTCCACGGGTCTTCCCATCCATAGTTCCACCGATCCATAGTTCAATGTGAGAAAAATATATGCCTATGAGTTTCCACAAGTGAGATTAGTAAGCAAAAAAATTAGAAAATATAAAATTAGAAAGTAAGCAAACAAAATAAACAACCAATTTTTTTTTTTTAATAACAAAGAAATAAAAATATGCTAAAGTGACCTAAAGAACCGATTTACCAAGGGATTAAGGCTATTAAACCCTAATCCCCGGCAACGGCGCCATTGACTTGATACAAATTTACGCAAGCGTACGTATCATTGTCAAGATAGGGAAATATTATGCCCAAAGTTTATCGTACCACGGGGATTAGTGGCTAACCCACAATCCTTGGGTAATCGGAAATAAAGACACTTAGCAAACAAAGAAAAGAAAAAGAAAATAAATAAAAATGTTAATCTAAGGCACCAAGCCTTAGAAATGCTCGGCTTTGGTTTTCACCAAAGTCTAATCAAAACTAAGAGCCTAGTGGTGGATATGCACAAATGAGTCGAAATTTGTAGGGGGTTTTGAATTGGGAATCAACTAAATTAAATGCAACCGAAAAATAAACTAAACAACTAATTAACGAACTAGAAAATTAAATTTGGGTTTTCAAATTAATGGGAACATGGGAGTGTCGGGTGATTCACACTAACTATCTTGCAAATATCAATGCCAATTTTACAAATGCATGCATTTCCTATATGTGTCAAGTCTCGTATCTAGTACCGGTTAAGGCTACTAAACCAATTATCCTTTCGGTGTATCGATTATGCCGGTTAGGGCCACAATCAACTCTCTAATTTAGGCATTACGCCGGTTAAGGCCGCAATATCTAAAATTAGAGGCCTAGAGTGCAAGATAATAGAGACCCAAGCAAGCTTAGCTACAATTAAGCTAGCTAATGGTTACCACACTTAAATCCTAGATGCCACAAGACCAATAAGTTGTCAATTTATCAATCTACTCATCACAATTGCCCACAACATAATTTCAAAGGGTGACAAAGCCTAGAAATATGCTTCTAAGGACCAATAAATTCGGATTTAAAGTATACACAATGGAAATTGCATTTATTAAAATTAAAGCATCAATATTTATACAAAATGAGTTAGGGGTTCACAACCCTAACTCCCAAAAAAAAAGAAATTACTCACAACCCATAACTATGAACATCAAAGATACAAAATTCAAAGAGAAAATATTATTGAAGTGTAGGAGAACACAAAGGTAGCCACAATTAGCTAGGAAGCTAATATGACTTCCCTTGAATTACAACTCCCACAAATACCTAAAGCTTGAATCTTGTAGCTCTTGATGAATCCTTGAAGCTTGTGTGAGAAATTCTATGAATACCCAAAAAAAAACTGAAACTATTATGAAAAATGAAGGAGAAGGAGGAGAGGAGAGGAGAGAGAGCAGCCCAAAGGGGCTGCCTCTATTTGGTGTGTGCGGCAGCTCGGTGTGTCTGTAGGGTTCTCTCCTTTTTATTTCTGCCGAACTGCAAATATATATGGAGAGAATGGGTCTTGGGTTTTTATTTTGTGTGGCTTTGAAAGAGAAGGCCCATGATGGTGGTGCAACACGTGGCTGGTCACAAAGAGAGAGAAAAGAGTGGCGGGCTGACCTTTTCTTCGTGAGAAAGAAGAAAGGAGAGATATGAGGTCAACTGACATGTGGCAGCGTGCTAGTGGCCAAAGAGAAAACAATGAGGTGATGGTGGGTGAGCAGCACGTGTAGTGCATTTTGGTAGTAAAAGAGAGAAAGAAATGTTGTTCCTCCTTGAATGATTAAACCCCAATGTTTAATTGTATTTCCGCCACGTGTCAAAAGGATAATTAAGCAATGGGTGATTAACCCATCATTCCTTGCACATGCTGCACGTTTTGTTTTGTGCTTAATTAACCAATTAAGTATAATTGCATTAATCAATTAACTTAATTGCTCAATTAAGATTTCCACAATTTCGTCTTTTTGCTAAAAACTCCGAATTGCTCCATTTCGTGTCATTTTCTCATCATTTCCGTAATTCCGCTTATTTTCTGCAAAATAAATAAAAAATAGATTAATTACATAATAATTTACTTGAGGATTAACTTATTTATTGTGTTTTAGATACAATTACATGCATAAAAATGCGTGTAATCACACAAGATAAAACTGAGAATTGATATATCACATCTGTGTTTTTAAAGTTAAACTGTGATTGATTTTGTATGCAGGTTTCACCTGCTACTACTATTATTGCTGCAACTGATTTATCTGTTGTGAAATAGGTGTGCAAGGTCGGTGTTTTTTTCTTTTGGTCCGTATTGTTGATCTCCGACCTCTGTTTTTAGCTTTTCAGTATGTAATAGATTGGGACTTCCTATAATCTGAGATCGATATAGTAGAGGACCAAATATTCAATCTTCTTTTGATTTTGTTAGTATAAGGAGTGACAAAATAAGATGAGTTTGTTTTGGTGCCTGCAATTTAACAAAGTCAGATATCATAGTATGAATTGGTTTCTTTTGCCACTTTCTGCCTACAATTTAACAAAGTCAGATATCATTTGGATAGGACAATAATTGGTTTCTTTTGCAGGGTTTATTAGCAGGATACTAGAAGAGATCAGAAATAGGAACTTCTCCTTCTTACCACCTGTCCTGTCTTTCGATGTCAAGTAATATAACTATATTCCTCTGTTTTTCATTTTTATGTCATTGACCTTGGCTTGAAACATCATGTGCTTTCTGCATATCAGTACGGTACCTGATATTTTAGGTAATTTTTGTTTCTTTGCTTGGATAATTTCGAAGTTTTTAAATTATTTGGGTGCATATGCTTTGGGAATTATTTTTTTTAGGCATTCATGAACATGGACCTTTCTTACGAGGAAATTGAGAAAGCAAAGAATTCTACATGTAAAAATTTGTCATTACAAAATAACTACAGTTTTAAATTTACGAGTAATAGTGGTAGACTTTTCAATTATTTATCCTTTATGCTCATTTGTAATAGTGGTATTAACCAGGAAAGAGGAAGAGTTTTTTGGGGTTAAGCTTTTTTTTTTTTGGTTGTCATCAGCTTTGAAAGCTTCCAATCTGTCTAATTTTTGTTCAGTGTGGTTTTCTTGCAGTTGGCTACTATTTGATTGGATTCAATGGATTATTGTTTGAATAAAGAGTGTAGCGATTCCTCAGATGGTAAACTTTTTTCATCAATAATATCGTATTTTTCAGATACCTGTTTATGTTTGATTGGGTATAAATTTGATTTAACAACTATATATCTGTTTGCCAGTCGTATGATTTGTAAAGGATGCATTTCAATTTAGCATGCGGTATGTCATATAGTTACATAACCATTGCAATGATTATCTTCAGTGGGATATATAGCACCCAAATACAGCAACTTTCTGCATCCTTATCTTTACAAACATGCATGTTCTATGACCTTCCATGGGCAGAATTGTATACTATAAAACTAATCTACTAACTTCTATTTGGGGGTTTGATTGAATTACATACAAGCTATATATGTATACTATATATTAATAGGCTATCACCATTCCGAAGCTTTCAGATTTTTACCAATTTCAACAAACTTTCTATAGGAAGGATGTAGCTGGGAACAGAGGAAGGGGTATCTGTTAAACACAAATCTTATTAACAAACTAAATATATATACTATAAAACCAACTGCATTGGTTTCTCATCGTAGACATAATTCATTATTAGTTTAATGCAAAAACAGCCAACTGGAAAGCAATAGTCATGTTTCTAATCCTCCAGTCAATAAATCTATGTAGCATGAAGTGAGTAGCAAACATGCTGCTTAATTTACATGGTGGTATTTCATATACATTTATTCATGTTCATATTGATGAGAGCCCTTTGCTTTCAAAGATCGAGTTTTACAGATTAAAAATGATAATTCCTGTGTTTGGATCATTTGGTTTATCTTACATGGTTGATGCCATTTGGGAAACATTGGTGTATGGGGACATCATTATGTAGGATTGGTATAACCATCTGCTGGCTTTCCCTTTAGGTAGGCTGTTTTTGCATTAAACTAATAATGAATTATGTTTATGATGAGAAACATGTGCTAATTATTTGACATTTTGTGTGGTTATGCCATGTACACAAATGACGAAATGAAAGTGGCTGAATTGGAAGCTAAAGTTGGCAAGTGAGATTGCAAAATTGAAGGCCTTACTTACCGGCAAGTCTTCCAAGCTACTAATATTTTGGCGACCAAATTTAATTTGCTCAGCGTGATTTCTTCCCATGTCACAGAAAAAGAAAAGGGATTGTATCTTAAATCTTTTAGAGCATGACACCCATGGCTTATTGAAAAAAGGAACTATTAATATGTAAAAGGTTTCCAATAACCATTTATATTTGTTTCAAGAGTGATTGTCGATAAGAATACACAATATTCTTATAATTCCACTGGTCTATCTCATATATGTAATGTCAATACATTGCTATAAAACCCGCAGCAACGTGCGGGGCGCTGTTTCTAGTGATGAATCAAAAGATCTCTGAGCGAGGTTTGGTATGACATGTGGATCTTCAACCTTTAAATCCATGAGCTCAATCTTTTGTTCATTAATTGTTACACATACAGCAGAAGAAATGAATATGACTATGTACGTAAAATAGTAAACCAACACACAAAAGATGAGAAATAAAATTAAAATTAAAATCATGAATTAAATACTATGAGAACTAAACTTCATAATCATACCTGAATTATACCTCAATCTTATCGATGGTACCTGAACTTCAATTTTGATCACAACCAGTACCCGAACTTTTCGATTTAATTTTAAATGGTACCTAAAACCACCTTTAGTCACTATTCCAGCCAAAAAAGCCAAATCTAAAATATAAAAAAATTTCAAGGCAAGTCAATTACCAAAAACATTATCACTATATATGATCGTAACCCTTGAAATCATCAAATATCATCACTATGATTACCTTACATGCCATTTTTAGTCGGAATAGTGACTGGATGTGGCTCTAGGTACTATTTAAAATGAAATCGAAAAGTTCGGGTATTGGTTGTAATTAAAATTGAAGTTCAAGTATCATCGATAAGATTAAGGTATAGTTCAGGTACCATTTGTGATAATAACTTTTTTTTTTTTTTCGAATTAAACCCAAATCGCCAATATATTCATCACAAGTCAGATTAAGCCGTTACATACCTTTTCGCAATAGACAATAAGATAATGGTAGTACCCACAGTGGTATATAGATATAGACCCACTCATTAGACAATTAAATACGTAGACATAACAATCCTCCTTTAATACTACTCTAGAGGCGCCAGTGGTACATAGAGTACACGGAAATGCTTAGCTTCGTAATACAAGGAAATTATTGTAATTAGATAAACTAAAAATTATAGGAATGGGCCTAGGGCAAAACACCCCGCCTAAATTAAAAGCCCAATAGGGCAGCCCTAAGAAAAGGGGCCCAGTAGAGAAGGGTCGACCCAAACCCAAAACACCAACACCCACAAGCTGCATGCACAACTTCGGTGCAGCGCTGCCGACCAATCCGTCTATATCCCAGTCGCCGCGACCACCCCCACGAATCTGCCTAGAACCACCACTACTATCCGCTCATACTCTCCATAGCCACACCGCCACAGCGATCCGCCCAGACCACCAAAGCCACGCCTCCACAAACGATCTACCCAGAAACTGCTATAGACACTGCTACCACTAATCTTGGAAATCCCATGACGAAGACGCCATTGCAGGTCCTAGAAGCCCTTGACGAAACCGGTCGTCCCTGTACAATCTAACCCCGAGTCAGAAATGGCGCCCGGACTCCACCGTCATCCATTCCGCCAAACCCTCGAGCCAAACTCCTCACTCATGAAACCACCTAGACAGTAGCATTCCAGTACCTACCCGACAGCAGCCCAAATCGGCATGGCGAACCAACGCCGAATGAGCACAGCCGAACAAGAAGAAAAAAATTCAAAAACCAAGACATAATCTGAGTGTTTTGGAGCAAACTCTTGATATATTTTTACTAAACTTCATCACTTTTGTAAGAAGAAACAGAGAAGAAATGAAAAGTAATAAATAAGACATTCTCCAAGACCATGATTTTACTTAAAACAATGGTATAACACACAATTTTTTTGTCAAAATCGATGTTTCTGTGCGGTTCCCAAGTGTGTACCAAGAATCACGGGAGAGCAGACCACCGCTGGATTCCGTCACCTGTCAATCACTAACAAAGGTCAGAGGGCAGATCGACGTTGCCGGTCTACGACTCTCCAATGCCTAAGTTAGATACATGTAAGAATGTAGACAAAGTAGGATTAAGGGGAGAATGGTTGTTGTAACTCCCCGAACTGCACATCACTAGCTTGAGTATATTACAGTGCCACGAGTCTCTAAAACATAAATCGAAAATAAGATTTAAATTCTAGAAATTCGCTTGGCAAATTTATTTAAAGGGAAAATTTCACAAACAGTACACCAAGTAAAGGCCACTAATAATTCTTATACACAAAATTTCAAACCAAACATTTCGGTACACGAAATCTGAAACTCGACTTATACTATCAGTACACAACGTCAATTTTGACACCAAAATGTTCATTATGCCCTCAATTCTTCTTTTTTTTTTAATAATTTTTTTTTTCTGTTTTTTTTTTCCCTTCGTTTTTTTCTCTTTGTTCTTCCTTCTTCCGGGCTCACTCCCTCACTTCCAACGCCGCCTTCCTCACCTCCACGCTCATTCCCTCGCTTCCAATGCCACCCTTTCTAGGTGAGCTTCTCCTGCCGCTGCCGCTCCTCCTCCACGTGGTTGAGCGGCGTGTCTGTAAACACGAAAATCTGAAAGCAAACAAGATACAGACACGTGTACAAAAATAATATATTTTATTAATTCAAGTGCGGGTTACAATCTTTGGTAATCCTCTGATTCGATCTCCGACGATGAACTTCACTCAAGGGCTTGACGCTTGATCTTGAGTTGGAAGATGGTCACGAGAGTCGACACGTGACGAGTGCTTTGGCTTGAGGTTGGTGACGAACCGGCTATTTGGCAGCTTGAGGGTTCTTCACACGAGCTTGGGAGGCTTTAGGAATTTTGAGAGTATTTTCTTCTCTTTTCTGGCCGAAGTCCTTCTCTTGATTTGAGAGGGGGTATTTATAGTGTCGGCGTCTCTCTCAATTTGGAATGCCTTGATGACACGTAATTAATTGTATTTTCCTTAATTACGTAATCAAATTAATCAGCGTTAATTAACTGATTTAATCACTATCATTAAGGAATTAGCCAATCAATTTAATGGCTGATTTTAATCACATTTTCCTTAATAACATAATCAAATCAATCAGCGTTAATTAGCTTATTTAATCACGACTATTTAAGGAATCAGCAAATTAATTTGATGACTGATTGCCGTCTTGATTATAAATTGATATCTAATCAGCAGACGAGATTTAATACTTGATTTGACTTGGAATCAATTTATTTAATTTGATTGATCCGCTTTAATATCAATTGATTTAGCCGGAGCAAATTCATTTATTGCCGTCGGGCCTTTCATGTGTCGCCAAGTGTCATTCTCTGAGTCTGTGTGATTTTGCTGACTCACAAGCCACGTGGACATTTTGTGGGACCCACATGCAGACTAATATTTGTTCAGTCATAATTTTGAGTGTTGACCGAATTATTTAATGAATTTATTTTCATTAAATTTTTGGTGTCTACAAATGCCCCCACTTCAAGGTGCGCCGCAAACATGTCGTCACGTGTTGGAGGTGTGACTTGAAGTTTGAATTTGACTCTTTTTTTTTTTTTCATAGCTTGACGCGGCATTTTGCTTCACTTGTAGCCACTTCTAGAACTCCGAAGTTGTAGAGATTCCTTTGGAATCTTGATTTAATTTCTTAGAGATTCTCTGGAAATGTTTTTGTAGAGATTCTCTAGCAATCAGGACTTAATTTTGTAAATATGGCAAGGACTTCAAATGGGCATATGACAAAGCCCATAATATAAGAATATTTACAGAATAAATCCTTAATATTTTCAGAATAAAACATTTATTCACAAAATTTCTGCACTCAAAATATTATTGCCATATATAGCAGAAAATTTAAGATTTCTGCCATATTTTCCTAGTCCCAACTAGGAAATTAATGAAGTGAGAAACCCTAGCCTGTTAATTTAAAGGGACGGCCTCCTTTGTATTCTGAACACAAACGATTTGGCTGCTAGCTCTCAACTTTCTTGCTTTTATTGCCTTTTGTCCTTGTGTTGCAGTCTTGCAGAAGATCATCAAGCAATTAAAGGTTGTTTGTCTTCATTCATTCCTTCGATCCCTTCAGAAATAATCAATACAGTCTGTGCTTATATATATATATATATATTTTTTTTTTTGACAGGTACCTGCTGCTACAGTTTTGCTTTTTTCTTCTGGAACCTTGAGATGACGCGAGTTCTTGATTGTGGCAACGCTGAGGTATCTGTTTGCCTTCCTCTTTTAATTTAACTAACCCTTCTTTTATTATTATGCTTTATATACGTGCCGTACCTTTATGCTGTTGTGAATTATCCATGATTCCAATGTTCCTCCTTCTGGCATGGTATAAACATGATTCTTTTTCTCGGGCTTGCTTCTCTTTGAGAAATCACTTCCCTTTCTCATGTCAAATCTAATTAATAATCTATATATATATAAATCGTGCTCTGACAATATATGTATATATATATAAGCATGGACGTGTAGACCAAAACATCACTCATCTTTTTACTTAATCACATGCTCATATATATATATATGCATGTGCAGCACTGCGACCATAAAAGAAATTTTTTTTTTTTTTTTTTTTTTTTTTTTTGATAACAACCAATAGCACGATTCATTCACCATTGATCATGCTTGTTCACATGTCTCTTTCACCTTCTTCTTTTTCTGATGACGTCCAAGCATGGCTCACTCTTCTTCTTTATTAATTTGCTCTCACATGGCCCCTTCTTCTTCTGATGATGACATCCAAAGCATGGCTCACTCTTCTTTGTTAATTTCTGTCACCTGCCCCACACTCTTTTTTTTCTTATGATGCCGCAGTCCTTTTTTTGGCACCGTACATTTCTGAAAATTGTTCTAATAAATATATATTTTGCTTTCTTTTCAGGTATTTGGTGACAATTGAAGAAATTCATTCCTGCTTTCTTTATTTACTGCGTGCTGTTACTGATTTCTTGCTTTGGGCTCCGCAAGTTATTAAGACTGAGGTATGGCTTCTCTGTACTCTTCTGATGAATGTTTTATATATATATTTTTTTCATAATCTGCCTCAATCTTTGTTCAACTGTCTATCCATGCTTTAACAATGTATGTATGCATGCACGTGCAATTAAACCAGGATTGATCCTCTTTTATTTCGGCCCGAATTTAAGACATGATTCTTCTTTTCCTTAATCATGCTTCCTTCACATGCCATGATGTTAATGCTTTTTTTTTTTTTTTTTGGCTGTTGCACGGTTCTGAATTTTTTTCAGTCACCTCCTTTTTATTGGCGCACAATTTCATATGTATTTCAACATATATATATATATATATATATATATTTTTTTTTTTCTTTCTTTTTCAGGGTTTTGGCGACAATTGAAGAACGCAGACGACCTAAGCGCTTGGATTCCTCCACTTTTGTGCGTGGTAGGGTCCGCCAAAAGCAATTAGGCTTTGCGTGTTTATCGACATCAAGGAGAAGAACGTGGACGTCCTAAACGCTTGGATTCCTCCACCTTTGTGCCTGGTAGGGTCCACCAAAAGCGGTTAGGCTTCGCTTATTTGGCGGCTCACAGAGGGAAGAACGCGGACGACCTAAACGCTTGGATTCCTCCACATTTGTTGGTAGGGTCCACCAAAAGCGGTTAGGCTTCGCGTACATCGTCAGGCACTTGCGATCGCGATTTCCGTCCTTTCGTGACCATGGCTTTCTTCAAGTGCTTCAAGAAAGGGACAATCACCATCCTCGAGGATCCGGAGGACGCTCAAAGTGATGGAACTACTTTGCAAGTGCACCCATCGTTGACTGGGCCTCAAGCAATCGATGTCCCTCCTTATGACCCTTCTGCTCACATCCTTCAGTGGACTCACGTGGTACCTCGCCAGCTAGCTATGTTCCGACAACCGAGATCTGGCAGAGACCAACAAAACTCGCACGCGCTGTTGCTTAAGTCTTCGCATCATGATCAGAACACTCCTCAAGTCCCATTCACGCTTCTCAACGATCGTGTACGCAATGATTCAGTGAAGTGGAGCAATGCATTTCGCGCAAATGGAAGCTTCTCTTACACAGAGTTCTACTGGGAATGGGTAGAAGATATCTTAAGCAGGAATGGCAAGCTTACTCGGGAGACTGGCCTCTATCGAGCTATATTCGCCTCACTGTTCAGCTATGACCGTGTTGCAGCTGTCATACGAGCCTTCTGCGAGTACTGGTGTCCCGTGACGAATACCCTCCACACTTCTAGCGGGGAAATGTCTATCTCCCTCTGGGATTTGGACCAACTTGGAGGTTTACCCATTGCCGGACGATTCTATGATGAGGTTGTCCCAACTGCTGAAGAGCTTTCTGCAACGAGCAAAGGGAGTCAACAGAGCTGCCGTTATTTGTTTCTCGCCTACCATAAGCTCTGCAAAGAAAGCCAAGGGCAGAAGGTGAAAATAATTTCCTGGATACGATATTGGTATAAAGGAGCTTTGCGCTATAAGAGGCCTCCAAACAAAAGCACCAGGAACAAAAGAGATCCGCCCCCGAATGTGTTTAATCCATCTGGCAGGATCCATGAGATTCGACAACGCACTTCTGCAGACCTCGCAGTCTTTGAGGACTTAGGCGTAGAAGGTGAAGATATAGAGTCCACCTACTTGGCCGCTTTTCTTGCTTGTTGGTTGTGCCTGTTTGTTTTACCTGGAGACAACACCGGCTTGATTCGTCCAGGAGTATTCAAAGTCGCCAGCAAAATGTCACAGGGTGTACAGTTTTGCCTAGCGGTACCAGTGCTGGCCAGCATCTATCAGGGTTTGAACGAGATTTCTGTTTCTAGCGATCCAGGTAATTGCTCGGCTGCTCTTCCTTTTCATTATATTTATGCATGGCTAGCAGAGTACTTCGGCACCCACTTTCAGTCTCCACTTCCCAACGACCTAAGGCCCCGTATGGTTCGCTTCTCCGGAGAACTTTCAGCTAGGCATTTTGGAGACTCACAGGCTCTTTCTTTGTTCGACACATGTGATAATGTGAAGATGGGTGTATTTGCCAGGGTATTTTCAGAGAGCAGAGTGATTATCAACCGCAGTAACATCTCCCATTTAGACTTGATATATCTTATCAGCCTTCGATCCGGGTACCTTTCTCTAAGGCAGGATAACCGACGAGTCGTTCAGCCATACAGTCCACATCGGTTTAGTCGACAGTTTGGTTATGTCCAAGACATTCCTGGCAGCCTTAAGAATGACATTCGCACCGGCGTACTGGCTCTGATTTATTTGCATTGGGATTCTTGCACTAGAATGGACACTAACTGTGAGGTAACGTTGCCGATCCAGAGTGCTATCACGGAGTATATGGTTACCCGAGACTATGTTGATTGGTGGTCTAAAGTGTATCATTCTACACCAGTGAAGACAACGAGAGTAGCGCCTACTAGTAGAACCCTGCACAAGCCTCTGAAAGCAAAAGAAGACAAGGACGTCAACCGCGCTGCGCCTCGTCGCCAGAATGTGATTGCTTGTGAAGTCGAATGTAGCACTAACGTCCCTGTGCTTCCTGATAGGGCTTCGTTCCCAGATAAGGACCATCAGGCTCATCCAGTCGACATTCTAGAAGATGATGGAGACTCTTTAGATTCTCACGCCGCCTTCATCCGTCCACTTAAGCTGAAAAGACCTGTCATCAAAGAAAGAAGGCGTAGTGGAAGCAGCGGTAGCAATGATAGTGAAGTGCACTTTAAGCGTCGAAAAACTGACACCAGTCTTGGCCCTACTTATTGTGATCCCAATGCTGAGTTCACTCTGAATACTGACTTTCTTGGTGACATCTCAACTTCTTCGCAACCGATGCTGCAGCGAAATGAGGTAACTTTTTTAGACTTGCGTCAGAGAAATTTTTTTTTTTTTTTTTTTTTTTGTGGTTTTCTTGAAACTTGAATAGTTCTTTTCCCATCTTTTTTTTAGGGCGCAGAGATTGATGGTCGTTCACTTTGGGGAAACGATGACGACTCTTTAGATCCTATACGTGTTCCTTCTGCAGCGGAACTTGAGGCTTACGCTTTACCCACGAAAGGAAAATCCAATGCAAAGAATGACTCACAGCAAATTGACCCTACAGGTACAATTCTTAACTCTTGTGTATTTTCATTGCACTTTAAGCCCCCTTTTTTTAACTAATGATATATGTACAGGTCCACTTACCATGGTGCATCCTCCTAAGCCTCTGAACACCATAGCCTTTTCTGATGCCTCTCTTGGTGGAGCTGCTATTATAGATGCCAGCCAAAGACTTCGTGATATTCGTCAACAAGCTGCTACTGCAGTTTGTGAACAAATTGAAGATATGATAATGAAGCACTCCTCCAAGACCATTCTTTCCAGCAAGGGGGAACTTGACAAGCTGATAGCTGAGCTTAGCCATTATGGGATTGATCCTTCACCCGTAAGGGAAAAAGTTGAAGGATTGTTGAATAGTGCTGACCAATACAACTTGGCACGACTTTCTTGTTCACGCAAGGCTACTCCAGGCACACGTATTCAACGTCTGGCTGACACAAAGTCAGAAATTGCGAAGGTCACTTCAATTCGTCAAGCTGACTCTGATCATCGTCAATCTGCACTCAAGTCTTTGGAGAAATTAAAGGAGGAGCAACGAAAATTGGAGCAAACAGTGACTTTACTAGACGAGAGACTTCTACTACAGGAGAAGAAGCTTGTCGACCTAAAAAAAGAGGAGACTCAAATCCAAGAGACCCCCGAGGTGACCACTGCAGAGCTTGAGACGACAAAATCATTGCGAGATACTTTTGAGAACCACCGCAATAGCTTCAAGGGTTTGACTTGGGTGTGAAGAGCTGTTCTCCATTTGTAACTTCTGATGATTTTTTTTTTTCATTTTCCTTTATCATTTGTAATAAGTCAAACTTTGACAATCATAACTTATTATAAAAAATAAGTACTTTTCTACTTATTTACTTCTTGAATAGTAAACAAACCCTTTATTTTTTATTTGATTTGACTGAACTTGAGATTGTTATTCCCAAGCTGCCTACGTATCCTTTTGATGAAGGAATCAAGTCATCACGTAGTTCAAGGGTTTATGGATGATGTAAATTTTTGTTTTTTTTTTGTTTTTTTTTTTTTTGTGTGTGTGTGCCATGTGCAGTTTAGGCTCGTGCTGGCTAGGAGCGGCTTCTTGCTTTCTTCAAGCGTAGTACCTCTTCAGGAACTTTCCATTTATGGGACCAACTCTCAGGCCATCTTCAGCCACAATTTTGTAGGCTCCATTGGTGTAGACTTCGCTAACGACATAAGGTCCATCCCACTTTGACTTGAACTTAGGACCAGTCTTGTGTGTCATGATGATAGGTCTGCGCACGGCGAGCACCAGGTCACCAACTTGGAAAGATCGAGGTCGAACCCCTTTGTTGAAAGCTCGTGACATTCGAGCTTGATAGCATTCCAAGTGCTGTTGCGCGTCAAGTCTCTTTTCATCTAAGGCTTCCAACTCCTGAAGGCGTAACTTGACGTTCTCTTCATCAGTCAGTCCTTCTTGCAAAGCAATCCTCAGAGATGGAATCTGTTTCTCCAAGGGTAAGACAGCTTCAACACCATATACAAGGGAGTAAGGTGTAGCTTTCGTGGGAGTTCGATATGTCGTTCTATAAGCCCAGAGCGCCTCTCCCATTCTTTCATGCCAATCCCTTTTGGTTTTGCTAACAACTTTCTTCAAAATGTTGCACAATGTCTTGTTGAATGCTTCGGCCAACCCATTTGCTGGGGCGTTGTACATAGAAGAAAAGTGTAACTTGAAGTGATATTTCTCACAGAGTTTCTCCATGGCACTATTGGAAAAGTACTTGGCATTGTCTGTGATGATGCAGCGAGGAACACCATATCGTTGAATGATATTCCCTTTGATGAAGTCTACAACATTTTCTTTCTTAATTTCCTTAAGCGGTACCGCCTCTGCCCACTTTGAAAAGGAATCCGTAGCCGCTAGAATGTATGAGTGACTGGCGGAGGATTTCGGAGTTATGGGCCCAACAGCATCAAGTCCCCACACATCGAAGGGGTAGGAAGCAATCGTTGGATGCAACGGCTCTGGCGGTTGATGGATGAAGTTTGCATGAAACTGGCAAGCTTGACACCTTTGTGCATACTCCATGCAATCTTTAACCATACTTGGCCAATAGTAACCCATCCTCTTCACTTGAAAATGGAGCTTAGGACCTGACTGATGAGCTCCGCATACTCCTGAATGAGCTTCCTCCATAGCCTTGGCAGCTTCCTCTTTCCCCAGACATCTAAGAAGCAATCCATCGAATGATCGTCGATAAAGAGTCTCCTTATAGTAGAAGAAGCGTGATACTCTTCGTCTTATGTCTGAGCGTTGCTTTGGGTCATCAGACAACTTATTTCGCTCAAGGTAATCAATCAACGGGTACCTCCAGTCATCCACATCAATCACGTAAACAGAGACAACATTGGAGTATTCATGCCAAAGCTCAGAGATTGTAGGTACGACCCACCGTTGGCAGATTGGAAGGTGTATGATCTCATCCTCTGATAATGCCAAAGTTGATGCTAAGTTGGCCAAAGCGTCTGCCACTTGATTTTCTTTCCTTGGCACATGCGTTAGTGTGACAACATCAAAACCCTTTAAGAGTTGTGTGGCGAGCCGAAAATAAGGAACTAAATCCTCTTTCTTCACTTTATAGACAGTTAATAATTGATCAACTACTAACTTCGAGTCTCCATACACCTCTAAATTTGAGATTTTCATTTCAGCTGCGGTTTGTAGTCCCATAATTAGCGCTTGGTATTCAGCAACATTATTGGAACATAGTTCACCAAGAGTAAAGGCGTAAGGCAATATCTGCTTGTACGGAGAAATGAAGACCACACCAGCTCCTGCCCCATCTGCTCGTGAAGACCCATCAAAGAACATTTGCCAAGCAGGGAGGACCTCTGTATTAAAAACTTCTTCATCAGGCAACTCATCTGAAATCTCCCAATCCGCAGGAATAGGATGATCCGCTAGAAAGTCAGCCAATGCTTGTCCTTTAACCGCTTTGGCCGGTATGTAGATGATCTCATACTGATTGAGGAGTAGTGCCCATTTTGCCATTCGCCCTGTCAAGACGGGTTGTGACATAACAAACTTGACTGGGTCAGCTCGCGCCACTAGATGCACTGTGTAAGCTTGCATGTAATGTCTTAACTTTTGGATGGCGAAGACGAGTGCGAGACAGATTTTCTCTATCGGTGGATAGTTCAGTTCCGGTCCTGTGAGAGTTCGACTCAAGTAATACAACGCCCTCTCCTTCTTTGCTTCATTTTCTTGAGCTAGAAGTGCCCCGAGTGATCGCTCTTGAGCAGCAATGTAAAGGATAAGTGGCTTCCCAGGAATGGGTGCACCTAACACTGGAGGGTTCGCCAAGTACTTCTTTATGCTTTCAAAGGCGTTATGGCAAGCCTCATCCCATACGAAAGGTACATCCTTCTTCAAAAGTCGACTAAACGGCTGACAACGGCCTGCGAGGTTTGATATAAACCGTCTAATAAAAGCAAGCCGTCCTTGGAGACTTTTTAACTCGCGCAGATTTCTTGGCTCAGGCATGTCTTGAATGGCCTTAATCTTTGACTGGTCCACTTCAATGCCACGATGTTTCACAATGAATCCAAGAAACTTGCCTGAACTAACTCTGAAAGCACATTTGAGGGGGTTCATCTTGAGCTGATACTTGCGTAGTCTATCAAACACCCTTCTTAGGTCTTGGAAGTGATCCGTCCTCCTTTTTGATTTGACCACTAAATCGTCGACATAACATTCCACATACTTGTGAAGCATGTCTCCGAAGATTTTCTGCATAGCACGTTGATATGTTGCACCAGCATTTTTCAACCCGAATGGCATGACTTTGTAGCAATAAATGCCTTTGGGAGTACGGAACGCAGTAAGCTCTTCATCTTCTAAGGCCATCCTAATTTGATTGTACCCAGATGACCCATCCATGAAGGAAAAAGCTTCATGCCCTGTTGTTGCATCCACCATGAGTTCAATGATGGGCAAAGGGAAGTCATCTTTTGGACACGCCTCATTTAAGTCGCGGAAGTCCACGCAGACACGGAGTTGTCCGTTCTTCTTCTTGACAGGAACAATGTTTGCAATCCACTTAGGATATTGAACCTCTCTAATGAAACCTGCAGCAATCAACTTATCAACTTCAGCTTCAATTTGAGGAAGGAGTTCTGTCCGAAAGCGTCGTTGCGTTTGCTTAATCGGTCGAGCCTCAGGCTTAACTGCGAGTCGATGAACCGCTACTTTTGGGTCAAGGCCAGGCATTTCTTTGTACGTCCATGCAAAGACGTCTTTATACTCAAGCAGAAGTTCATAGTATTCCTTTTCTTCTTCGGGACTTAGCGAAGCGCTCACGAAGATAGGTCTTGGATCTTCCTCAGTTCCCAAATTGAGCTTTTTAAGCTCGTCGACAGTAGCTTGCCCCCCGTCTTCGAGTTCTGGAGGAGCTTCATCTACTTCATCCTCGGAATGATCATGGTCATCTTCTTCAAAAGCCTCTGCTTCTGCTACCGTGATATGATAGGCAGACTGAACAATCTCATCTTCATCATTGCCATCAACATTACTAGTTCCGACTTGGCCAGTGAGTACGATGGTGTGCTCTTTCACTTTGAGTTGTTCACTTGAGCTCACCTCTAACATAGAGCGTCGCTTCATGCGTGACGGAATGAGACTTCGGATCTCTTTGTTGTTTCCTTGGTCGTCAATCTCCTTTCTCTTTCGCCTTTGCTGCTCTTTAGGTGCTTGTATCCTCTCAAGTACTGACTTTCGAGGGACTGACTCAGATTTCTTATTTCCTTCATCGGAAGATGTCAACCTATTGAACACGGAAGCTCGAATGGTCGTTTGGGTGATGCGGTTGAAAACTGAGACTCGGCCTGTTGACGTATCAACACGATCAAATACAGAAACTCGAGGCGCCAACTCATCAACTTGTTCAGGCACCGCACCTTGAGAATTAGGACGAATACGATCAAGTGCAGAAACGCGAGAGGTAGATTTAGATTCCCGAGTCTCTTCTTCTATTACTTCGACACTAATGTGTTGAGTGCTTGCCTTTGCAACTTTTCTTCTTCCTGATATTTTGATCGGTTTGCTTGGTACAAAACCAAGACCTGCTTTAGCAGAGTCAGTTGTGCATCCTTGCTCTCTCAACCTCCTTTGAGATTCATTAAGCTCATGCACCTTCTTACCAGGGATGACTTGATCACCTTCCTTGCTTGACGATCCGAAGTCATATCCAGCCTTTGCTAGCAGCTTGTAAGCGTTAGGGTCAAATCCTTCCTTCGTCCTTTTCTCAGGAAGGGTACCATGTTCTGCCTTGCCTTGAATCGGTTTGACAAATCCCTTTAGCGGTTGCTTGGTGGGTGTTGCATTGCTCAACTTCGTCAACGGTATGGTTGATGTTTCTTTTAGCAATTCTATGTCCTTCTCATCTAGCTTTCGCGGACGTTCTTGCTCATTTGCCTCTACAAAAGGAGATTCCCCTTCTTTTCGCCTAGACCTTGGCACGTAACGAAGAACTGGAGCAGAGGAGCTGATTTTGTTCTTTGAAGCTGTCACTTTAGTTTCGGACGAAACTTTATGTGGTTCCTCAGCGGAACTTCTTGCCATGTTGGATTCCACTTCCTTATTAGGCACCTCTGCAGTCTTCCCTGTAAAGGGTACTCCAACTGGGAGAACTTCCTTTACTGTTTCATCATCCATGTAGAACTTAGAATCCGCAAAGTAAGATTCAGCTTCAGTGAATGGCTTAGTATCACCTGCTACCGTTTTTACTCCGCCATCGTAAAACTTGAAGCATTGATGAAGAGTGGAGGGGACGACACCATTTTCGTGAACCCACGGTCGTCCTAACAACAAATTGTAGGAGGTTTTCGCTTCGATCACATGGAACAAAGTGTTCGACTTCATTTCTCCAATTGTCATGTCTACTCTGATCATGCCTATGGCTCTTTGCCCCCCTTGGTTGAAGCCTTGAATCATGAGACGACTTCGAGATAACTCTTCTACATTGATGCCAAGCTGATTCATGATCGACCTAGGCATAATGTTTACAGCAGACCCTCCGTCTACAAGCATGCGGTTTATCTTTTGATCTCGCACATACCCTGACACGAAGAGAGGTCTATTATGCGGCTTAGAGCCTAACTGAAGGTCTTCATCCGTAAAGTGAATGGCATCACAATCTGCAACACACGTGACGTATTCCTTCGGTTTCACCTTGTTAATGTCTGTGGAGTTCTTGCCCATGTCAATCAACACCTGTACCAAAGCACCTCTTGTCGATTTTGGTAGTTGCAGTAGATCAGGGATGCTAAAGTGAAGTGGTAAGTTTTCTAGCTGCTTCAACACCTCATTCTCCTTTGACGTTTGGTTAGTATTGACTGTGCTTGACTCAGCCTTGGCAGAATCCTTCGAACCAGATTCGTAACTTGTGGTCATGTGGGCAGTTCTCACTTTTTCTTGTTTGTTGCCTTTCTTGGGAAAGGCTCTTGTGGACGAAGCCACACCATGGGGTCTTCGAACAAAAGGATTGCCCCTTTCCTTGACAAATCTTGTCTTACCTTTCTCAAGACATTGACAATTTCCTTGTGACTGCTTGTATTTTGTTTGAATGATAAGTACACATGGCAATGAGCTCTTGCGTGCCTTCTTCCGAGTGACAAGTATCCATCCCTCGTCATCAACAACTGAGTCAACTTTAGGAGTAGCAACAGGCGCGAGGCTCGCTTGCTGGATTGGCTTGACTTTCTCTAACTTTGACTTCGTGCATGGCTTCCTCGAGAGCTGATATGGTGCTTTCATTGGAAAAGAAGGCAATGGAGCAGGCTCGAATGACCCAAACACGATGGTAGTGCAGTTTACCTCAGCAACATCGTCGACGTCCAGCTCAATCCTTCCTTGCCTAGCGAGATTCATTATGACATCTTTCAGAACGAAGCATTTCTCCACTGGGTGACTAACGAGCCGATGGTACTTGCAGTATTTCGGATCTTTAACACGATGCATTTCTTCAGGCCGCTTGCATTCTGGGAGCTCTATCACCTTCTTCTCAAGTAGATCTTCCAACATGCCTGCCACGTCAGAATCTGGGAAAGGATATGTCTTTTGTTGCCATTCCTTCAACGAACGCTTTGTTCTGTCGTAGGTGCGAGTTGGCTCTACTTTCATAACCTCCTTATCTCGTGTAGAGATTTTGACTGGGGCAATGTTGACAGCCATTGATTCTTTTGTAGGTTTCTTCGGTGCCTTATCAAACTTGCTTCCGAAGACCTTGTCTTTTCTTTGGTCAACAATTGACTCCTTCTTCCCTTTATGGCTAGCTATACTCAACTCCATGTCGTGTGCTCGCGTAGCCAGCTCTTCAAACGTACGGGGCTTGATTCCCTGTAAAATATATAGCAAATCAAAGTGCATACCTTGGATGCACATTTCCACTGCAGATACTTCTGACAGTCGATCTTTGCAATCAAGACTCAACGAACGCCACCTGTTGATGTAATCAATTGCGCGTTCATCCTTCCATTGCTTGGCGCTAGTAAGTTCCATCATGCTCACTGTACGCCTAGTGCTATAGAAACGATTCAGGAACTCACGCTCCATCTGATCCCAACTGTCGATTGATTCAGGTTCCAGATCAGTGTACCATTCGAAGGCGTTGCCTTTTAATGAACGTACAAACTGCTTAACAAGATGATCTCCCTCCGTTCCTGCATTGTTGCAAGTCTCGACGAAATGAGCAATATGTTGTTTTGGATTGCCCTTCCCCTCGAATTGCTGAAACTTGGGCGGCTGGTACCCATAGGGCATCCTCAGGCTATCCACCCTTTTTGTGTATGGCTTGGAATACGTGAGAGAATCACGAGAGGTACCTCCATACTGAGCTCTAATGGAGTTGTTGATCATGTCTTGCAGCTGCTGGATGGACAAAGAACCAAGTTGGCCATCACTATCCTTGTCATTTGCCTTTGACGTTTCTTCTTGTTTGTCTTTGTCATCCTTGTACGGAATCCTAGCAGAATCCTCATCATTTTGTTTCTCAAGCCTACTCCAAAGTTGAGCAATCTGCATATCCTTTTCTTCGACGGTGTTGGTGAGCTTTTGAACCGCCTCCATCAGATTAGCTACTTGCTCTTCAAGCGTGGTTGCCCCAGTCATCATGACTTGCATTGCTAAGGGAAGAGACGCACTGTCTGACTGCATCTCAGAAGCGTTCTTTTCTTCAGCATTAGGACTTCCATGGTATGATCCGGTGCTTGAGTGATCATCTGAGGCAGGTGAGAATGATCGTTCCCTTGGTTTTGTGTTTGGAGCTTGTCTCTCTTCACTTCGAGGGACATGCTTCCCTGCCCCTAGACTTTCTAGGGTGATGATTGGTTGGCGAGGCTTAGATGGCAAAGCCACAAATGTTGTAGGCTGAATCTTTGCCATGCTTCGAGTGACGTGACCAGATGAGCTGCTGCTCGATTTCGAGGTCGTTGTCTTGGATTTGTTCTTCGGGATGACTTGAATGTTCTTGGAAGCCATTGCTCGAACGGATTTGTTTGAAATCGTCTTACGGAGAATGAGATGAGAGGCAAAGAGGTCCCACTGGGCGTGCCAATTTGTAAACACGAAAATCTGAAAGCAAACAAGATACAGACACGTGTACAAAAATAATATATTTTATTAATTCAAGTGCGGGTTACAATCTTTGGTAATCCTCTGATTCGATCTCCGACGATGAACTTCACTCAAGGGCTTGACGCTTGATCTTGAGTTGGAAGATGGTCACGAGAGTCGACACGTGACGAGTGCTTTGGCTTGAGGTTGGTGACGAACCGGCTATTTGGCAGCTTGAGGGTTCTTCACACGAGCTTGGGAGGCTTTAGGAATTTTGAGAGTATTTTCTTCTCTTTTCTGGCCGAAGTCCTTCTCTTGATTTGAGAGGGGGTATTTATAGTGTCGGCGTCTCTCTCAATTTGGAATGCCTTGATGACACGTAATTAATTGTATTTTCCTTAATTACGTAATCAAATTAATCAGCGTTAATTAACTGATTTAATCACTATCATTAAGGAATTAGCCAATCAATTTAATGGCTGATTTTAATCACATTTTCCTTAATAACATAATCAAATCAATCAGCGTTAATTAGCTTATTTAATCACGACTATTTAAGGAATCAGCAAATTAATTTGATGACTGATTGCCGTCTTGATTATAAATTGATATCTAATCAGCAGACGAGATTTAATACTTGATTTGACTTGGAATCAATTTATTTAATTTGATTGATCCGCTTTAATATCAATTGATTTAGCCGGAGCAAATTCATTTATTGCCGTCGGGCCTTTCATGTGTCGCCAAGTGTCATTCTCTGAGTCTGTGTGATTTTGCTGACTCACAAGCCACGTGGACATTTTGTGGGACCCACATGCAGACTAATATTTGTTCAGTCATAATTTTGAGTGTTGACCGAATTATTTAATGAATTTATTTTCATTAAATTTTTGGTGTCTACAGTGTCTCGGCCCAGCCTGGGTTTCCGGCCCTGTTTCTTCGGCACTCTTTTCATCTGGTAGTCGGAATCTGTGAAGTTCGGGTTTGGGTTCGGAGCTCCGTTCTTCTTCTTGCTAGAACCAAAAACATGTTTCTTGTCGTCATTGTACGAGCTGTGATCCTCTTCCTGCACGCCGGCAATGATGCCGATGTCAAAAATGGAGAAGTTCCGGTTGATGAACTCGAGCGGTCTTGTTTCCAGGTCGGGCTGATCCGACCCGAACAACGACTTGGCTTGCTGGATAAACCCCAAATTCTCTCTGATCAAACCGGAGGAACCCATTTCAAGAACACTGTCGGAAGTTGGGATGCAGATCAAGGTCTCGATCCAGTGAATTTGGGCCTCTTTGGCTCTCTCGCAGTTGTTGAACTGAAGCTCGGGGGCCCCACTCAGCCAGATTGAGGTCCCGGAGCCGAAGGCCTTGCAGGGAACAGAGCTGTCCCCGACGGCGAAAGATCGAGTGAGGGAGTGAGCCCGGAAGAAGGAAGAAGAAAGAGATAAAAACGAAGGAAAAAAAATAACAGAAAAAAAAATTATTAAAAAAAAAAAGAACTGAGGGTATAATTGATATTTTGGTGTCAAAAATTGACTTCGTGTACTGATAGTGGGTCGAGTTTCAGATTTCGTGTACCGAAATGTTTGGTTTGAAATTTTGTGTATAAGAATTATTAGTAGCCTTTACTTGGTGTACTGTTTGCAAAATTTTCCCTTATTTAAAATAAATTTTTCACAAAAATACACAATGGAAGCTCTTAAATTCTTTTGAGGTGAAAACTTTTCTAAAACTTTAAATTCAAATGTTCGTCCAGGACTCAACGTTGCAAACAATTGAGGAATAAAGGATTAAGCATGCAACAAACAACTTTCAACAAGTTCATGAAATACAACTTTTAGAATCAAGGATAAGATTTGAAAACCGTAACTTGGTTTCAGTAAAGATGTATTATCAAAATCCACACACCAAGCTCCATCCGCTCCAATCCTGTTACCAGTGCATAGTACTTACATCCACATTGTTGTAGGGGTGAGCTCTCGTCCTCGCTGCTCAATAGGGGCTTCACCCGACTAGGTTTGAAAACCGACACATAAAATAGAAATTTTGGATACCCAGTATGAAAAGTTGAAAATGTACTTAAATCATTTCATTTAAAGAACGACAAATTTAAAATATTTTTCGGACTCAAAATTCAATGCACAGAACTTAAATGAATATATAATCCCTTATGGCCAGTCTCGCAGACCAACTACACGACCTTACCTCAAATAAAGTCATAACTAGGTAAGCGTAGTGAGAGTGTCCACTCACGCGATATCACCTTGCCATACCTCAAAGGATGTTAGCCACTATTCCATCCGTATGGCCCCTTCGGAGGTTTAGGGGATCGAAGCCCAAGGAATCACTATGTTCTTCTCACTCTCAGGCCATCAACAATCTCTCATGGAATGGTTATCATATGATACATTTTAATAAACCAAACCATGCAACTCAGACATGCATTATCATTTAATTAAAAATAGAAAACAATTAATCGAGTGAGTCCCCAGTCCCCTACCTGAATTATGATGCTCTAACCTTTTACCATGTCCAAGATTCACGAACATTCTGTTTCTCGGGTAACTGGAGTCCCTAGATTCCGACATAACAATCGTTAGTAATCCATCGAATAAATATTTAGTGTCTCGACGATTAACTAATTATCCAACCGACATTTCCTGATTTGACAAGGATTGATCAAGTTTGACCAATCACAACCAACTTCTCATATGGTCCCGATTATTGAACATTTTTCGTGAACTTGGAATATAAATCAATTCGTGCCTTTAACATATCTCTTCTAATTTCATTAGTAATCATTTCGCGTAGTAATTTTGTCAAATTACTATGGGCACCAAACATAATTTTAAACCCTTTCTTAACCATACTTCACTTCTTAGTTCCAAACTAATCAACACCATTAAAGACCATAACAGAACATTCAATTTCCAACTCCAATACCAACACCAGCCTTGAACACAGGTTTGATAACAATTTTACTCAACAAACTGCCTTAGCAACATTGACAAAATGTCGAGCTTCCAAAACCCCAACGTAATCACAACATAAGTTTTCAATTGTCAATAGCCAACAACCGGCTTCAAATCTTCTGTCCCCAAAATCCTCTCTCTCTCTCTGTCTCCCTATAAAAACTTGACATTTGGCAATTAAACTGGACACCTGGCCATTTCATTGACGAGAGATTCTTAGGTGGGGAACCCATACCAACTAATTTCTTCAACCAACCACTCAAAATTTAACACCTCTGTAATTTTTTTCCACACTGGCATCTGATGGAAAAAGGCTCCAAAATTGAAAATTAAAATCAATCATCCCACCCAAAATTTTAGCTGAATTAGAATTTCTAGGTTGTTTAATGACTTTAATCTGGGAAGAGCAAACACAGTCTCTTTTCTCCCACCCAATTCATCGTCTTCCCTTCCATTTCCAAATTCACCAAAATCAACCTTTCTCGACTCTTTACTTCATTCTCATCGGTAAGGTAGAGCGCATGGCAAGGAATTGGGGGCCTTATGACTCGGGGAAGAAGCAGGTGGCAAAGGCGATGATGACGGAGATGGTGAGAGTTTTGGTGGATGAGAATAGGCTGAAGAGTGTTCCTGCGGAGATTGTTAGGGCCGCAAATGTTACTGGGCAGCTTTGCTTCTTAAAGACCCCAGGCCTAATTTCTGGTTCGGTTCAGATACCCATAATTGCTTGCTCAATTTGATCAATGCAAGATTCCTCTCAATAAATGCCGCTTGGCAATTTGATCCAGGGTTAGTTTTTCACTATTTCATTTTCATATTTCTCCTCTTTTTTATGAATATTTGGGTTCAATTTTGTTCTGGGTTGTCCTGATATTCTCTGCTGGTATGAACTTTATGCAAGGAATTGATGAGTTTGTTCATAATCTTGTAGACAAGGCTTAAGGTTACAATTTCTTCATTTTATGTCAATTGTGATTAATGAAGTTTCCCTTTTCGATTTGGTATAAGATGTTGTGTATAAACTGATATGACCATGACGTAAGTGATTCAATCTTTGTGATTGTGAATGATTTGGTGCTTGAATGAGTGGTTCTTGTAATCAAGTAGTTTTGATCATAGTAGTGTCCTTGGGATAAAGGCAAATAACAAGTAATGTTCTATGAAAGCCATGCCAAAATTTTCAATTTTGTTCATAGTTTGTCCTGATTTTCTATGCTGGTGTGAACTTGAGGCAGGGAAAGAAGAAGAGTAATTCAAAAACGTGGATAATTGTTGGGTCTGTACTCGGTGGACTACCACTATTGGCGTTCGTGCTACTCTAGGTACATAAATACAAGGAAATGAAGCATTTGGAAGAGATGGAGAAAGCCGCAGATTTAGAAGAAGCTCTACATATGACAACAGTTGGGCATACAAAAGCACATTGAGCATTGGTTACTCAAACACAACCGTCAATTGAGAGTGAATACGTGCCTTGACTTCGCCACCATCTGTACAAGCTACAAGTCCTTTCCAAACCACCATTCATATTCAAGTTTAACTATCTGAATGGCACAAATTTTTTTTGGTTGTGTCATCTCCTTTTCCACTTTGCTTTTTCTACCTAGATTCTCTGTTTCACTATGAGTACATTAGGATTTTTGTGTAAATGTTATCACTCACCAATAGTTTACTATGATTCATTGTGGTGAAGTTTAGCGCAAAGTGATTCTATATTGTGATAAATTTAGTTGTTTCATTGACAAGAAATCATAAGCTTCATTTGGCACCTTTTTTCATTCTCTTCCATTTAATTTTAATAGAATGTTCCTTTCAGATATCATTGAGTTACAATGATCAAAATCTGATCATGTCAAGCTTGGCTTGGCTTCTTGTTCTGGTTGCCAAATTCACCTTCCGTTTTCTCTTTGATTGATTTTTATTATTGATGTTGTTTGTGGCAAAGAATAAAGATTCGGGAGAGGAATAAGAAAGATATTCATTGATTGAGTGTAATAATATACATACAGCAATCTTGAGTTAATGACTCATTTAACTAAAAAGAATCTGGGAAGTTACATGGAACCTAACAACACAAACTTGCAGCACATGTTTGGTAAGAGAACCTTTACAAGATGAAATGTTGGATGCTACATGTCTCATGAACTAGGTTTCAAAAATGGTTTTCTACTACAGTATACCCATATCAGAATCAACAAAATTAATTTCATCTTCTCCAAACCATATCTCACAGAGATTAAATTACATGCAGCACAGATGGGGAAAAAGGTTCAATCAAAATCAGTTCTAAACATGTCTTCATCATCTCCAATAGTTTCCTCCATTCCTTTACAAGCCAATTGAACTCTCTGAAACAAAAAATTTACAACGTAAGAAACAATTACAGCCTTATCAAGTTGAATACCGTATGAAGTTGAAATCAATTTTTTTTTTTTTAGCTTACTGAACTCAAAAGGCAAGCACTTTTTATTGACAAGGGAAAATCACTACGACTAAGCAAGGAAGCCTTAAAGAGACATACAATTCCAATTCAAGTATTCAACCATCAAACCAAGCAACATCCCAGTGAAACCGAACAAGGAGTTGAAATGCCCAGATTGAATCCCAATTAAAGCCACCTGCCAAACCTTAAAATGATTTATATTCCAACAAAACCCACCTCCAAAACCTCAAGTATACTTCTTCCTTTCACAATACTCTTCTATTAGTACTTGCAGAGTTGTAAGAGTTCTGTACAAAATAGGGAACAAATTAGCTTCAAAGTTATAATGTAATCAATGTTTCATGACATCAACTTGAAGAATATAATATGAAAACACATACCTACCAAGATTGTATAAATATATAATTAAATGTTGAACAATACCTGATTTGAGGAAGGCATAACACCATAATTGAAACAGAAATTGGGATTCCCAAAAGTCCAACTTAAATTACCCTAAAAGAAAGATAAAATGTTACAGTGCTTATTTATATATCATAAAACTCTAACATGTACAGTCTAAAATGCATACCTGATTATGAAATGGGGTGTGAGGTACACCAAAGTGAGGATTAAATGCTGGCACATGAAGTGGAGCTCTTGGTATAAAAGAAGAATCAATCATGTTTTCTTGATTGTCTTGGCTTGCATCTATGGTCCATAATCCAATTATATCAGACACACAACAGCAACAAAATTTAAAGTTTCTAAAATGTAAGTATTAGATATGTAAGTGTACCTTTTGTTTTCTTATTCTTCCGTTGTTTTTTCTCCCTTATGTCTTTGATTCTTTCATTTGTCATTCCTTTAGTCTTGGCACATGGTGGATCTAAAACATGACCTGAGTTTACTGGAATGTCAAGATTGAAGGAAGGGATGGATTTCAAAACTTTTTAATTAGTGTGGAATTAGTTTAACCATTAAACTACTAACTAAACATAAAACTCATTCATTTAACCTATGATCTTGGCTTATTATGATATGTATATAAACAAAGCATGCTTAGTAAGCAAGAACAAAGAGTGAGTTTATGCTCTACTGACCCTTGGAGCGTGATCTCAATCCGATCCAAGTGAACCACCAAAGCTCATCTTCTTGATCTCTCTTTGTGTGTGTTTTCTCCACCTTGAAGCACCTTGGATTGAGAACTCCTTCTCGTGCTTGTAGACTCCTCCTTGATGTTGCAAGTAAAGCCACAAAAGGATGTGGCCTCTAAGGATCTTCACCAAGTGAATCAAGAGATGAAGAAGATGAAAGGAAAGGAAGAAGATATGCAAGTGTTCTTCCTTCCTTGTGATAACACCAACTTGTGCTTGGACAAAGGGAGAACTCTCTCTCTTTTTCAACTAAAAGATGATAGTGTGAAGACACAATCTTCTCACTTACTTGTGTTATTACACCCCTTGTCCATGCTTTCACCTTTTATAATAGGAAATAACTCCAACTACTAAAAGTGAAATATTGACTTTCATAAAGACAATATGTTGGCTGGTCTTTACATGCTATTGAGCACTAAAAATGTGTTTTGGGCTTTCATTCAAGTCTCACTTAGTGAATCCCGAGTCCACACCAAAATCCGACAATCGTTTAGGCTCAATAGATTCGGTTTTACCCGAAAGACCTAATTTTTTCCAAATAATAAATCTAATTAATTATTTGGTTATAATCAACTCTTGTTTAATCTTCTTCATATACAATCTCAATGATCCACTTATATGGTGTGCGATCTCTTAGGTTCTAATTAACAAGGCAGTGAAGTTTATAGAACGATTCTATTTCGTTTACGAATCAAAACTCCATTTTAGGGCTGGGCACGATCCCAGACCGGCACCGGTTTTACAGGGACCGGGACCGGGACCTATAATCTCACTTTGGGCCGGTTTTGCAGTTGCACAAAACAGGGACCGGGCTAAGCCCGGACAGGTAATTGTTTTATAGGGACCGGGACCGAAAATCTTACTTCGGTCCGGGATCATAGTTGCAGATAATAGGGACCGGGATAAACCCGGACAGGGACAAAACCAATCTATTTTTCGGGTTTCCGGGTTCCAGTCAATCTTTGATGCTTGACCTGCTTCTGTTTAGAGAGTATAAAGAGTAATGCAATATGATTCTATGAACTAGCAACAAGGCTGCAATGCTGAAAAAAAAAAACCAATAAACCATTCTGCAAAGTGCAGTCAACACTAGCAGTAAGGCTGCAAATAACCATTCAATGATTTCAATCAACACAATTACACAGCAAGTTCACCAACACATATTGTCTTAACAACATAACAAATTAAAAACCAAAACAACGTTCAACAAGACAACAAGTGAACAACCAAACTTCCATAAGTTCCATGCTATTGCTGCCATGCAGCTGCTCCTCCAGTCCTCCATCTTCAAATTTTTTTCCCTACACAATTCAGTTTAAAAAGACATTGTATTACACATTTATACATTATATAGTTATATACACATTTATACTTTGCACCAATGCAACATCATAGAAACAAAAACCAAAAAAAGGCAGCAAGGCAATAAATTGATATACCTTTAGCTTTTGTTGGTGGCAGCAGCCCTTGTTTTGGTGGTTTTGCAGATTTTGAGGTCCCAGCAGCGGCACTTGTTAAAGGAGTTGCAGCTGCAGCTCTTTTGGAGACTTTGAGCTTGAGGTTCCAGCTTTGGCAGTTGGTTCTTCTTCATCACTTTCAGCAGCTACTGCTTTTCCTTTTGCTACATCTGCAACAACTCAAGAAGTAATGACTGAGACACATAAAAATTAAAAGTGTAAACTGCAAACACCTCACCTAAAGCAAGAAACTACAACAAATCTGCAAATGCAAACATTAACACATGTACCTCTCTCCATTTTTTCATAAAACTCAAACTCTTCTAGGCTTGGATAATACTCCATGTCAGATTGATCTCGTTTTTTGATCCAGTTTTGCAAGCAAATCAATGCTCCCACCTGTGCTGAATGAGGACTCGGATGCAACTGTACTAACTTGGATTGCAAGTACATCCCTTGCAACAAGAGCAAGGTTTGGATATTTGCAGCCGTTTATCTTCCACCATTGAAGCAACTGCCAATCTTCATCTTTGGGATTCTCCATTGGATCTAATAGATACCTATCAACTTCACTCTCAACAACCACTTCGTCTGATTCAGCTAGGGCTCTTTGCCAACCTGCTAAGATCTCTACCATTTTTCCGGACATTTTCTTGCTCTTCTCCTTGGCCTTGGACTTGGACTTGGAAGATGTGGCTGTTGCTTTTGTGCTGCTAGAAACGATGCAGCTTGTACCAGTGCTTCTCCTAGAACTTTTACTCTTTGAAGAGGCATTGGTTGATGATCTATAGAGATCAGTTAAGCATACTAACAGCTCCTTCACATCATTGGCCTTGGCCTTTGCTTCGGTAGCATCAAACTAGAGGTGAGTTAGACATATGTGACTAATGTTTTTCAACTTGAACCTAGGATCCAAGACAAGGGCTACTAATAGCAGTTGGTTCATATCATCAACCGTTCCAAAATACTTCCTAAACTTTGCTCTCATCTTCACTGCCATCTCCATCATTAGCTTTTCAGTTTCACTTCCAAAACTCTCATTCGGAGGCACAAAGAGTGCATTAATCTCAGCCTCGATCGCTATAATGTTGTGAAAAGCTTTATGAGCAATGGGGTGTTTGGTTGCACTAATTATCATTGTCACATCGTAGAAAACCCTCAGCTTTTTCCCAATCTGCAGCATCTGGTGGCCCGACTCTTTTTCTTGGTTGAACTGATTTTTTTTGAACTTTTATTTCACCCTCATGTTCCTCTTCAACCTCTTCATCTTCATCAAAATAGTCTTTGTACTTATTGTCTTCTTCATCAGCCATCCGAGCAAAAGCTGGCTTCACCTCCAAAGCTATGTTAAGCATCAAAAATGTGGAATTCCATCGCGTTGGAACATCCAAAGCTGGAATTCTTTGAGAAACTATATGGCCTTCCTGCGTCTCCTTTTGAACACACTCTTTGAAGCAGTCCAATCTATTAGAACTACTTCTAATATATTTCACGGCATTTTGGATTGCAGCACAGCTTCTATCCATAATTGTCAAACCAGCCCTAACTATAATGTTCAAGATGTGAGCCAAACACCTCACATGCATGAACTTGCCACCAAGCACTGGGGGGTTCTTCCATCCAGCCATTTTCTTTTGTAGATACTCGATTGCCACCTTCTTTGCACTAGCATTATCAACAGACACTGTCAACACCTTGTGTATCCTCCATTGGAGCAAACATGTTTCTAACAGCTTCCCAATTGTGTTGCCTTTGTGATTGGGAATTACACCAAAGTTCAAGATTCTCTTGTGCAAATTCCAACTACAATCTATGAAATGCGCTGTCAACACCATATAATTGATGTTCTATACAGATGTCCAAGTATCTGTAGTTAAGCACACTCTATGGTCCCTTAAAACCATCTGAAGTTCCTCTTTCTTCTCCTCATACATCTCCAAGAAACACCTCACTATTTTTCTCCTAGAAGGCACCTCAAATCGAGGAATTGCTACTTTGCAAAACCACCTAAACCCTTCATTCTCAATGTGGCTAAATGGTAGTTCATCAATAACTATCATTTCAGTCGCAGCTTTGACACAAGCTTCCTGTGACCACCCTTTATTCACCTTCAAGCTAGCTTCAACTCCACCATCACTAATCAATACTTGCTGTGTGTCTTCTAAATTCTCCCTCCCAGGATACTTTTTTCACACCTTCTCGACATGTCTACGCAAAGTACTTGTACCATTAAATGAAGAACCAGTTGCGAGATCAGTGGAGAAATACTTGCATTTGGCCCTTTCTCAAATCCACATTCTTCTTTCTTCCCATGTTTTTCAATGTAGAGTGTTCTGTCATACTTCTCGTAATGATTCCACACATTTGACCTCGGGGCAGCCCTCTTTGTTTTACTTTCTCTTCTTCTCTTTTTCAAGTTTTTCGGCGAACCTCGGGATGCTTGAGTTGGTGCTTCATTTTCTGTTTGTAATGCAGCTTCTATTTCCCTGGCTGATTCCTTGTCCTCACCTTTCTGAGACACATCATTCCCAACAACAACCATTTCATCATTATCACCATCATAATGAGAACTGACTGTATGACTTGAATCTGATGAGGTTGCCATCAATTTTCAAGGTGTAGAATTTACTGAGATCTTCTTATTCACGTTTGAACTTTGATTTATTCATTCATAGCTCTACCTCAAACACAAAAACAAATATAGTATCATTATTCGAACTTTTATTCATCATCTACAATACAGTGACAAATGTAGACTACTAAACTCTTAATTAAAGACAAACAAACTCTATTAAGATGGAATAAGTGTCAGTATAAATAGGTTTTCATCAAGTCTGCTGTTCTTCAGTCCTAATGTCACTATGATGTTAAAGAATTTCTGAGTTATGAATTGCATATATCAATATGGGTGCCCCCAATATGTTATAAATTGCATGAACTCTGATCAAATATCAATGAAAGAGTAAAACTATAAAAACACATTTTGAAATCGATTACATAGGATCAAATGTTTTAATTACCTGGTTCAAGCTGAAGAACGATCGATGAAACCTTGAGGCCTCTGCAAACCCCAATCCAGTTTGAAACTCCCCTTGACAAATCGAAAAACCAGAAATCTGAACACCTGAAAAGAATGTATGAATTAAACCACAAATCGACAAAAACCAACTATATAAACCTTTACTCAATCTGACACCAAATTTTCTTGCTGATTTAGATGTACCACATTGAGTCATTGATATTTAACACAAAAAAAAAACATGACAAATTGACAGGTCATATAAATTTTGACCTGAAGCTAAAGATTAAGTGCCTCCGGAGAAAAACAATAAACATAACTTGAACATATAAGTATGATTACCTGCAATGTAAGTATGATTACCTTCAATTCAAAAGACTTAAGGTCCCGGGCAAGCTGCTCTGCGTTTAATCCCTCATGAGCAAGAAGCCTGCAATGAATTGATATGGATAAGTGAACACATATACTTTATAAAAGTTAATAGCAGAAACGACACTTCCAATATTTAAGACAGGTCTGAACCAAAGTTCCAATTTACTAGTTTTGTATGTTTTGTGAGCAACCCGATGAAGTAAAGTAAAATTATCAATAACATAAGAGCTTTATTTCGTAAAGTAAATTTGAGAAGCATAATATATTTTGAGACATTAATCATTCTGGTACCTCGTGGCAGCAATGGATTGTTGAGGAGCCTCATTTCGAAGAGTTTTCGCCTTGAGCTTCTTAGATAATGTTTCCAACTGGTTCAAATTTCTCTGAAACACCAAACAGAAAATGAATTCAGAGATGGCCTAGATCTCTGTTTGCATGGTGAAAGAATATCATACAACACTCTTTGATGTGTTTCATCGTTTTTGGGTTCTTGGGCTGAGGAGGAGGGGTGAAGAGGTACCCTGTTCTTCGGTTCACGAAGAAGATGAAATCCATGGAATTTCAAAGACAGAGAGGGTTTTTGAAAGAGGAAAGAGAGGAGGAGGTACCTCAGCGCTGGCGTCGGCCCAGGCTTGCTCGAAGGCGTATCGGACGTCGGCGATAGCCGGATCTTCGTCGAAGGTCAGGACTATCGTCGACTCGTAGTCATTGTTGAAGGCTTGAAGCTGCGATCTTTCTCTTTCTCTGTGCAGCCGGATTTTTCTCTCTCTCTTTCTTTGTGCAGCAGGATCTTTCTCTTCCTGCAGAAAAAAGGCAAAGAATGAGAGAAAGAGACTGAAGAAACCAAGAATGAGACACTGAGAGCTGAGAGGCCGGACCGCCGGGGGCGACGTCAAGGAGAAGACCAGAGGTGAGGAATACCGATTTCTGGGGGCTGAGGAAGACCGATTGTGAGGAACAGAGGGGCTGACCGGTTGACTGACTAAGGGCTAAGAAAGATCGATTTCTGGGAGAGACTGAGAGAGTTGGAGGCGGACTGGAGGAGTCGCAGAGATCTGAGGAAGATTGACTTGGGATTTTAGATTTTAGCTTTTTAGGTCTATTCACTAATCACATGTGATGGTGTCCATACTAACACAATATACTTCGAAAACAAACCTATAATTGGACTACACGTACATAAGCTCGGGTTTTCCTGTCCACGCAGTCACCTCTAGTCAAGAACCGAACCCGGACAGCCAAGTTCAGTTTAGGGACCGAACCAGCCCGAACACACTTATTTTCCTGAACCGGGACTGGACAGCCACGCTGTGTATAGGGACCGAACAGGCCCGAACCGGCCGGTCCGGATCAGTCCCTTCCGGCCTTTCGGTTTTTCGGTCATTTTTGCCCACCCCTACTCCATTTTGATTCTCCCTTGTTATTAGGATCATAATACTTTATCAATCCTTGGGGACTTCACAAGTCATGAGTGACGTCTTGCAACATATCATGACTACCCTAGTTAATATAGAATAACCAATTCAATTGGAATTACAATACAATACGGTCATTCTCTAACACGATGTTCTCAATCACATCATTGGGGTATGGAATTGATATGTCAACCCCCTAATGTGATTTCCTTTCTTATGTGATTCGTAGAATGTGATTAGAAACTCCTTTTTAATCTCATTCAATGCTTTGGCCAAAGACTCATTGAATCACATCTTTGAACATACACCTTATTTACTTAAGGTTAGAGATTCCTTATTGTACACTCACATGTCTCTATGACCGAATTGATTACACCAATGAATGCATCAATCATATCCATTAAGGGACATAATGTTATTGCATCATCAAGAGTTAATCTACTCACTCATAAGACAACCATGGTGTCTCAGGTCAAATGACTAATTTATATTATTGCAATTTAGAGTTCAAGTTTGACATGTAAGTAAAACTCCATACAAGAACTCTAACGATCTCATTCAGTGTACTCTTTTCAATAAGAGCACCCACATCCTTGTATTAGTGTCTCCACACGAATGACAAGAGACATATCATCCTCCATATTGAGCATACATAGTATGTGCTTGTCTTTCCGGATTATCAATGTCCAAATGATAATCCTATGACTAGGAACCTTTTAGGATAAGAGTGTAAAAGAGTAAAGGTCTCACACATCTAACTCTTTAGATTACTTTCTCTTTAACTCATATTCCTTGGACTTTGTTCATTCAAATATCAAATATAAGCAATGAACAATAAACTTGCCATTTTGATTTATAATCATTACAATAATAATTACATCAAAATGATTGTTTTATTAGGACACAACTCCTTCAAAGATTGGACTGATTACCAACTTTGTTCAAATTTTCCAACATGTCCTGAGTTTCCTTGTCTTTCTCAAGACGCTTCATTGCCTTTACTAACAGCTCCTTCACAATCTTAGTCCCTGAGCAACTCAATGAAGCTATGTCATAAACACTATTTCCTTCATGCATTAGCTCACTAAGGCGCAACAATCTAGCAGACTTTATATTCTCACTTGTACCTCCAGAAATGTTATTGCTTACCACAATCCCTTTCTTTGCTTCTCTAGTCCACCTCTTCAATATATATTGAGTGGGTAAAACAGTGACATTATTGATATCAGACACCTTCAAAGCATGACGACACAAGATTCCAAGTGATTCAAAAGACTTGCAAGAACAAGAAATGTCGAAGGATATAGAGTTATATTGAATCTTGTGTACACTTTGTTTACCATCTTCAATTGCTTCATATGAATGTGCTTCATCCCTCTTAAAAGCTTCTTTTAGTCTAACTCCCATACAGCCAACAAACTCTGTTTCAAATAGCTGAAACATTTTAATGGTATACACTTTAGCTGCTCTCCTTAACATTCTACTCCACACTTGGGGACGAGGTGTACCATTTTTGCATCGATAGTCATCTTCCAACTCCGCCAAACGCATCTCTTCAATTTTTTTCTCACAGTGATGCACAAATTTGATGAGCTCCATTGTGTGTGTAGAGATTTGATGGAACACATTGTTAGTACTTTCACTCCTTTGAGTTGATCTAATTTTTGCTGAAAAGGTATCCAAACTAAAAACTGGACACCATTTCTCCCGGAGCGAATACAACTTCTCAAGCCATGTATTACCACCAAGATTATATCTACTGATCATATCATCCCATGAAGGTTGAAATTCAGTTTCAGTACTACAGCTATGTAAGCTTGAATTGTTTCTTGAACTCAGGATTTGCAAGGTAACTACCAATTCTCTTTCCAGCATTCTTAGAAATATGCCAAGTGCATAACCGATGCTGTGTACCTGGAAAAACTTGCTCAATTGCTTTTGCCATTGCTTTATCTTCATCTGTAAAAATAGTTTTTAGTGCTTTATTTCCCATCGATTCCAAAAATGACTCAAACAACCAAACAAATGACTCGGTAGTCTCATCCAATAAAAAGGCATATCCAAACATCACATTTCTCCAATGATGATTGACTCCCACTATAGGAGCAAAAATCAAATTATACTTGTTTGTACGGAATGTGGTATCAAAGCAAATAACATCACCAAAACAATCATAATCAAATTTTGACCTATTATCTCTCCAAAAGAAATTTGTCATTTGACTATATTGGTCTAATTGCATTGAGTAGAAAAAGTTAGGATCCTCACCTTATTTGCGCTTAAAGTGATTGAGCAAACTCTGCCCATCCCCTGCTTCAAGTATTTCATTTTTCTTCCTCTGTAAAAAATTATGAACATCTTTTTTAGTGAACCCAACATTCTCAGGACCACCCATTTCATTTGCTAGGTAGAAGAATGATTTTGTTGGCGGTATACCAGCACCTAACATAGAAAGCATAACATTTCCATGAGCCTCCAATACTTTCGGCCTGATTTTAGAAATTGTCTTTCTTCAGGCCTAGCAAGGTCATGGTTATGCTCTGAATTGATATGAGAAATTGTCCATATTCCATCTGCGACAGTAAATACAATCATAGCCTTGCAACCGGTTCTTGTCTCTAACTTCTTATATCTTTTCTGTTCAAATGTATCTTGGTCTCTTGCAAACCCTTCTTTCGCACACATAAACTCTCTCAATCGAACATTACCTGATGCATCTCTTCTTATATGCCCTTTACGAATACTAAATCCTTTTCTCAAAGCATAATTATTATATAGATTATAAGCTTCATCATCAGAATATACTTGCATACCCGGCTTTAGTTCTCCATCTTCTCCAACAATCTCCTCCATCTCTCTTCATAATCCAATTAAAGTCTGTCAAAAGGAAAAACCAAATATTTAGTCAGCAAAAATACAACAACATAATAAACAATTAATTAGATTTAATCAAGAACTTGCTCCCATTGCAGACTATGATATTTTAAGAACTCAAACAATTAAATTATGAGGTGAAGAAGGGGAGGGGGGGGGGAACCCAACACCTAGAAACATAACAATTATTCATAGTCTCTCAGACTCATTCATACAAACACTCACAAACCTGGAACAAGATTGCACAAGTATTCAAATATATATATATATATATATATATATATATATATATCTCTCTCTCTCTCTTCAAGGGAGGAAAAAGACTAGCTAGTGATTCACATATAAGGATTAATCGTTGTAGAAGAAGGGGAAGAAAAAAAATGAAGAACAACCCCAGCAAGAGAAATCAATAAATATAAAGAAAAGTCATATGAAGAATATAACTGGATGATGAGGTTTAGCTTACTATGCACAAGAGAAAGAGTGATTTCTTTATTTTTGGAATGAAAATAGTAGGCTTTAGGTTCTTGCCCCCCCCCCCCCCAAACTAGAACAATAGAGTTTATGAACTATAGCCGTCGCTTTAATCTGACAGTCATAATAGTAGTAGCTAAAATTTAGGAGGAGGGAAAGATCAAATTTGACTAAAATTTTGGAGCCATTTTGGAGTCCTGCAAGCAAATGCCAGCGTGAAAAAAAATTGCAGAAGTGTCGAATGGTTGGTTGAAGAAATGAGCTGGTAAGGGTTCCCACCTAAGAATCTCTCTTTCATTGCACTACTACAATTATTGGCAATGGCCACATACACATTCGTGACATTTTTGGGCCAAAGGACACACATGTGCGTGGCAATTACCTATTGACACGCTGCAGCCACTTTTTTTTGGGTCAGTGCCCTGTAGAGGGGTTGCTTTCCCCTTAATTGTCTCAGTTTTGCTGAGCGTGGCTTCTTTGCAATTCTGACATGGTGGGACCAACGGGTAGGAATCAGAGTCAGAGTTTCAATTGCTTTTTTTTTTTTTTTTTCCAGTCAACAATTGCTTCTATTCATGGTCCAGTATCCAGTCCTATTGCTTCTTTGCAGTTCCGAAATTGAAATTGAAATTGATCAGATTCTTGATATTATTCATTTTATTTCAACTTTCTGGGGATCGATTGCTGAAATCAACTTAGGTTCAATCACTGCCATGGTTTCAACCTCCTACTCAGTGCTGAAATGAAATTGGGGATCTTGGATTAGAGATGATAGGCATAGATCCATACAAAATTCAATCAATAAGCCATAACCAGAAAACCATAGACAACAAAAATCATCCAATTTTTCTCCAGCATATATATCGAATAGAGCCATCAAAGAAAATAAAATAACAAACACTAAAATGGTACCTGATTGTGTTGTCGCTGGAGCGTCTCCATGGTCTCGGGTTGAAGCACGAGGAACGAGTTTTGATGGTCGATGGCTTCTTTCATCCGAGGTGATTCACAACCTCGCTCTCTACAAACTCAGTATGAAATCTCTTCAATCCTTTGCTGCAAAGAAAAACCACAATCGCATAAGAAATAAATAAATCACAATCCCTAATTCAAAAATAGAGGGAAGGTTATACATACTAACACACCCCGACGGAGGTGAGGAGGACGACGAAGACGCTGAAGATGACGAGGCCCATTAGGGTTTGGGTGTCGGAGAAAGTCCGGCCGAAGATAACGAGAGGCTAATCGGAGGGGCGGAAGAGGTAGAGGAAGAGCCAGGCGGCGAGGAGGCCGAGGGAGAAGGGGTGGGTGAAGAGGGAGACGGCGACGATGAGGGCGACGACGGCGAGGTAGTTGACGAGGACGCGGAGGGTGGCGTCGGAGAAGGACTCGGGCTTGGCGAAGGCGGAGAGGTCGGCAAGCTCGGCCCAGGGGCGGCGCTGGGAGAGGCCGTTGCGGACGGTGTCGGTGATGTGGTTGATGAAGGCGCGGAAGGCCAGGGTGGCGATCCGAGGCTGGGAGGCCTGGGACTCGATGGATCCGGCGGCGGCGACAGAGGTGGTGGAGATCGGGAGGACGGGGGGACGGTGGTTGACATTGTCGGTGGATCGGGATCTGAAATTGTATCAAGTATTTTTGTGAAGATCTGGAGAGAGCTTTTTGGGTTTATAAGGGAATTTGTGATTGAAGAATCGGAGGAAGGATGGAAATAGATGCAGTAAGACGAGAGAGAGAGAGAGATGGTTTATTTTTCCAGAAGAAGAGAAAGAGGAGAGAGAGAGAGAGAGAGAGATGGTTCCAGAAGAAGAGAAAGAGATAAGAGTCTGAGAGAGAAAAGAAAGAGATAAGGGGTACAGAAAAGAAGACCCAAAAAAATATTAAATAATTGGTTTAAATAAAAAAAATAAAAAAAAATATTAAATAATTAGGCACAATGTTTTGTGTTTGTCGGTTAAGGATACAGTTGAATATAAAGGTGGGTATGAGTTCCATATCCACAATTTTGTAATTGTGTGGCAATATGTGTGTGGCCTTTGCCCACATGTGTTGTGGTGTTGACAACACTTTGACAGCGTTAGTTCCCTTCCGTTTAGTCTTCAAATCTTCATTGCTTTACTTCGCAAGTTTCCAGACCAAATATATATACTCTTTGCAATTTTATTTTGTTTTAAACAGAATCAAAGCATGGGGCTCAAGTGCTCAATCATCGGCCAGGTTCGAAGATCCCTTGCTTGAAGATACTTGAGAAACATTCAATTAATTTTTTTGGTCTTGGGTTTTCATTTAATTCACTTGGTTGTAAACTAAATATAGATCATTGAATTGTGTCCTTGTGGTTCTTCCATTTCCCCTATCTGGGTATTGATGATAAATGTTTAAGGGAATCTATTCTCTTATATTTATCTTTAATTACGTACTTCAAGGATTTGGAATCTGCAATTGGTGCTGATAGTTTTTGTTTAAGGACTTTGACTCATGTTTTAAAGACAAAGTTTCTAGCTTTTGGATGCTAAAATGTTGCGACTCCGCCCTGGTTTTTCTGGGTTCTTCCTTTGATTCTTCTGGAATCAATCTGGAATTGGATAGAAATTTCCAAAGAGAGCTAGTCTGATTCCGGTCTCCACAAAATGAATTTCTGTTAAAAACCAAGTTATGGACTGATTTCACGATTTGTCTTGTTAATGATGATGATTTGAAGAACCAATTGGAGAGTATGAGTGGTGGTTTTTGAACAGAAATGGATGAAGACGGGAGACAGGAGGAGATGTTCTTTTTATTTTCAGAAACGATAGGTCTACGGCGTTAATTCTTGTCAGGTTAGTGTCCAAATGTCCAATTTCTATAGGAGTACAAGGAAGGAGACAGAGTATTAGGGACAGAAGATTTGGACCCCAACAACCAAGAATGAAATCACATCGATTCCATTCCTCATTCTAATAAGCACAGATTCACAGTAAGCATACAGACCAACGAATTCTAGAAACTAACTACACACACGGTACTGCTCAGAACTTTGAACTGAACCCACCTAACTTCGAATCAAAGAAAACTAGACAAGACGTCTGAGCTGCCAGGGTACTTTTCCGACTACAAACACAGCAACCAAGAATTTCCCACGTTTTTCGACTATTTCCAAACACTGCCAATTCTGCGTTTATGAACACGAGTGGGTATCAATACACAACTCACAACACAAATCAAAGCAGAGGATTTACCGGAAAGATCGAAACTGCCACCACGACCGGTGACATCGCTACTGCAGAACGTACCCGAGATCATCAATTTAGCCCGGCCAACAATTTAACAATGACCGAAGGAAGTTAGAACGGTCGCCAGAAATAGGAAACTCCGATGAAGGTCGAAACACCCAAAACAACAACTCGTTCAAACTAGACTAAAATTGAAAACCAATTACATAATCATGCAGAGCATAACGAGTGGATAAATTTTTGTACCACATGCAGCTCAATCCGTCGCCGGTGTCGCCGGAAAACTCACCAGAGCTGTCGAAGCTCCCGGCTGTCTATTCTCTCTCCACATTTGGCGAATGAAAAAATCAATACCAGAGAAAGGTTGGCGCCGGAAAGACCATTCAAACCCTACCAGTGCACCGCCGTATAGTGGCCGGACGGCAGAGTTAAGGTCGGACCCAGTCGCCGGGTCGTCCGGTCCTCGATCCGGATCGAGATCTCTGATAGTTTCTGGAACGATCTGGATCGTCGACTAGATCTCCACCCACTCTTGATTGAATTTCGACGGCTCCGATCAAGCAATGGCTAATTTTTTACGGCTCAGATTGTACCATGGCATTTTCTTCTTATTTTAAATGAATTTCCATAATTCGCTAAATTCAGAAATTAATAATAAATACTTTGGGTTTTCGAAAAATTCTCCGAAAATTTTCACAAACTCGTTGCATCGCGTACTTTATTAACAAACTCTTAAATTGAAGATTCCACTTCGTGAAAATTTTTAAATATTATTTCCAAGCCTTAAAATAATTACTGAGACCATAAACTCAATCTCGACTAATTACACTTCCATTCCTTAAATATTTTCGGGGTTCACAGTTGCTTACCATAAATGAAAGGGGAACATGTATTTATAGTGTAGGTTTGAGCTTGTCACCTTTTACTTACCCTATGGGCCAATGTATGCATTAGGCTTTGGGCCCGTTTTGTAAAGTTAGGTCCAACCCTCTTCTGGTGGCCAGTGGGCCGTGTTCTTTCGGTGTTTGTCTACCATATGTACAAGGTATCAACAATCGCATATTCTTATTTTCTCATCAAAAAAATTCCAACTTCTTTTTTTTGGATAATAAATAATGAATCATTCACACTTCTCGAACTAACTGAATTTGAATTTTACAATGCAAATATCTTTTTACGTTTTTTTCTTTAAGTTAGAAAACAAGAAAATTCACTTAAAAAAAAAATTGTTTAGGTTTCGATGTTCTACTAACTCTGACACGTGCTAAAAATCATGTTCTATGAAAGGTAATGTTATGGCCCGTATAAGAGAATTTCTATGAATGGTAATGTTATGGCCAGTACAAGAGAATTTCAAGAAAAAAAATAGTGTCAATAAGGTTCAACATATTTCGGCATACTATTACATTCCATGGCCGGTACAAGAGAATTTCAAGAAAAAAAAATAGTGTTAATAAAGTTCAACATATTTCGGCATACTATTACATTACATAGGTGTCCCTACAACATCTCTTAACTGTTTAACCTGTCAAACCAAGTAAAGTCTCATTTCTATTAACATGATCATATTTCTTAATTCACTACTACAAAAAGGCCATCAGACGACGGTGGATTTCTGTTGTGTGATGACCAAGCTCACCGTGGTCTAAGTGAGTGTTGTGTGATTGAAAATTCAGACAATGGTGATTTTACCGTTGTGTGATCATAATTTGCTCGACAGAATACCTATTTTCGTTGTGTGAATTCTGCGCAGGCATGTGCCTGGCATGGCATGCGCGGGGATGCCTCGGCACATTCACACAACAGAAAAAGAAATTTTGCCGTTGTGTGAGATTCATAACACACAACTGGTATAACTTATTATCCGTTGTGTGAGATTCATAACACACAACCGGTATAACTTATTCTCCGTTGTGTGAGATTCATAACACACAAGCGGTATAACTTACTCTCTGTTGTCTGAGATTCATAACAGACAATAGATATAACTCATTCTTTGTTGTATGAGGTAAGTAACACACAACCGAAGTGAAATTATCTCACTTGTCTGTTGATTACTCAAACAACAGAGATGATTTTATTTCCGTTGTGTGTTATGAATCTCACACAACAGAATTTTGTTTTCTTTTGTTGTTGGTTGTTAGTTCACACAACAAATTCTTTTTATCAACCATTATGTGAGCAACATTAGGTTTGTTGTCTGAGCTTGGTTCTCACAACATTGTTTTGAGCTGTTGTTTGTTCATTATGTATTCCATACCTGGAATATCTTTTCATAAATAATGCTCCATAATACCACATAAAACCACACTAATCCATATCATATAAGTTTTTCCAACTTCCAAACATTCAAGTTATTAGATAATGTACTAAACAAGAAAGCCTTCCTAGCTACTACCTACACATGAATTAAAAGCATTATTCCTAGCTGCTAGCTAGACCCATGAATCAAACTTGGTAACTCATATGCTGAAATGAGGTAATCCATATCACTTGCTTCTCGAGCTCTAAGATCCCACTCCAAAACTCATTTACGTTGCTGCTCGAGCTTTGGATCATTACCGCAGAGTAGGCATCCTTGTTATGGCCCTAATTTCAAAGAGGGAAAAAAATACAAACAGTACCCAACTTAAGGCCCATTCTAAATTTTTATACCCAAAGTTTTGAAACTATCACATTGGTACCCAGAATTTTCAATCTAACCCAACATACATACACGCCGTCCATAACGGCGTTAACTAACCAACCACGTGGCATATTTTGAGGGGTAATTCCGTCCCAACATCTTTTTTTTTTACTTGATTAATAACCACTCTGGTTACTCTCTCCTTCCCCTCCTTCCCCACTCTTGCCATAACTGCGATGATCATCTCAAACGATTGATCTTCAGAAATGCAAGACCCATTGGAATCAAACCCAGACTTCAAACTCAGGCAGCGAGTCCACTCCACGGGTGACCCCTGTTGAATCAAGACAGTGAGGTACTTGGGACACGTTGATGGCTATTCGGCAGAGATGGGTCGGAGTATGGCAACAGAGATGGCAAGCATGATGGGTCGATAAATGAGGTCGAGTATTTCTAGGAAAGCTTTGAAAGATTTGGCTCTTTTGTTCGAGCCCACAATCTAAGCTCTGGAATTTCATTGCTGCAAGCTCTTGAGCTCGTGTAAAATGTTCAACTTGTTGGTAAAGAATAGAGACAAAATTCAAGACAAGCTAAGTTGCTTCGAAGAGAGAAAGAGGTGCTGTTGTGCCAAATTTGAAGATTAGAATGAGATTCCCCTCTACCAAGAAAGCTATGGCTTTAGAACCACCAATTTTTTAAGAAGACGATCAGGATTGGATAAAGCCTTCCAATTAAAGGTAGTTACTTGGATTCTTTATGATGGATCTCTATACTTTGAGAAACGACACAATTGAGAGGTTGGAGGAGGTGGATGCAATATAAACGACAATTGAGTTTGTTGTTTGGGTTTGGGTTTTGGTCATTCTTTTTCTGTCTTTAGATTAAGGTTGGTTTGCTTCTGCATTTCCTACCCAGTTGCTGGGTTTTGCTGCCAAAACCGGATATTGAGGCCAGAAGAAGAAGAAAGGAACAAATTTTGGTGGTCAAAGTCTAGATTAATTAAAACGTATGAGCTTGAACAGGGATTCATTGAATTTGACTTTTTTGGTTGGGATTCATTGAAGCTGGAAAAACTACCAATCCATATGATCCAAATTCCAAATTCCACAAACATCTAATCCAAAGATTAATCCAAATTCTTTGCACCAACTAAGAAGAAACAAGGAGAAGAATTGGGAAAACCCCAAATTGAGCCTAGAAAAAAAAAAAAAAACACTAGCAAAACTGCCTTCTTCTTTTCCGATGACCTTGCTGCCGTCTCCTCCCTCTTTCAGCCGACCTTTTTACACCATTCTCTTCCTCTCTTCAATAGGAACATACTCATATAAGTTTTCTAATCTATCACCCACTGTATACAACAAATCGGGAAGAGAGGCAGAGACACAACAAATCGGAGAGAGAGAGAAAGAGAGAAAATGGACTCAAGAATAGGGCTGGGTAAGTAAATGACACAAATACCCATCAAATACGCTACGTGGCACACGAGTTAACGTTGTTATGGACGGCAGGTACATATGTTGGGTCGGGCAAGGTATTTGGGGTACCATTGTGATAGTTTCAAAAACTTAGGTATAGAAATTCATAGTGGGCCTTAAGTTGGGTACTGTTTGTATTTTTTTCCCTTTCAAAGAAAGCAGAACTTATTAGAATTGCTATAAGAACCATAGCAAAAAGAAGAGAAGAAGAACAAGCAATGAAATTATGCAACACTAAAACAGAGACCCATTTTGATGTTAGTGAAGATGCAAATGCATTAAAAAAGGTAGCCACTGATTCTGAAGCAACTGCCTAGAAAGCATGGTTTTTCTATTATCAGTAGAGTTCCATTACTATGAAGGCTTGTACAACAATTTCAAAGAATAATAAAAGAAATTACTAACCTCTGGAAAAATGGAACTTTTTCACGAGGTGCATAAGGCTCATAGATAAATTCTGGACTTGTCATGGAAACTCTAAGAGCTCCCTGCATATATCATAAGGACAGCTTATCAAAGAAGAGAAGATGGTGATCAGTTTACCTGCTTTGACAGAAACTCAAGTGTAAGCTGTATAAACACCTTTTCGAGATCTTTTGGATCACCACCAATATATGTAATGAGGAGAGAAGGGATAAGGCAAAGAAGTTAGCTGGGAATGCAGAGAAGGCCAAAAGAACTGCAACCATAAGGAACATAACTCAAGTTCATACTCTAGAAGTCAACATTAAGAATTCATTCATTTTGGAAGATTGAGTATATCTAGATGCTAACAATATACATGTAGATAAGTAAGCCATCCCAGCATTTTGAGTCTTCCTTTCTGTTTTATTAAACTTTAAGTGCTTAGATAGAATAGAAAATATAATAAGTTTGATAGAAACTTGTCACTCGTGCTCGCAAGGTGCGTATTTTTACAATTGGCTCAACCATTTCCCAATAAACTTCACTCCATATGGATTATTTCTGTTTTATTTCATTCTTTAGTTCCTGAAATGGAAAGATATAGATAATGTCTCAAAAATTTTACATCAAGAAAGCAGTGAAACAGCAGATAGTATAATAAAATTTCGAACAGAAAGCTTAAGAGTAATACAAAAGAACAGAAGCATACAGAGTACATTTTCTCGGTAACTGCTTTCCTTAAAAGTGTTTTTGTCTCCAGTTGCCAATAGAGTATTTATCTGGATAAGAAGGTTAACTAATGAGTGAAAGGAAGTAAGAGTACAACCCACATACACTTCTAGTGAACCATCTGTTACATAAAACATCAGGTGTTATGTATAACAAAAGAAAGGAACAATAAAGAGCAAAATGCCGAGTAATCAAATTTGACAGTTGCGTAGAGAAACTGAAGCTAAGAGAATTCAATAAAATTCTACAACCATATTCTTTAAAAAGAAAGCAAATTGAACAACAAAAGTGTGTGTGAGCGCATGAGTATACATATAGCATAAAGAAATAAGCCACATCAAGATAACAAAAACTGGTTTCCATTATCTAAATAAGCACAGGAGGAAGATAGTATACAACAAGTTTTGGTACTACAACTAAATTTTGATGGTTACTAAATAAATGAGATTCTATCTATGACCTAGTGAAAACTGAAAATGCATAGATAAAACTGCAACTAACTCTCAGTAGAGTTCCATTACTATGAAGGCTTGTTCTAATTAATTACAACAATTTCAAAGAGTAATAAAAGAAATTACTAACCTCAGGAAAAATGAAACTTTTTCACTAGGTGCATAAGGCTCATAGATAAATCCTGAACTTGTCATGGAAACTCTAAGTGCTCCCTACATATATCATAAGTAATGCTTGAAAAGAAAGCAATTAGTTCCAGCACAAAGCAATGCAAACCAAAAGTAATGCTTGAGTCTGTCAGAAATAAAAGGACAAACAAAATGTACTAAAAATTCTTCACCGAGGGCAGAAAACCAACTTTGTTAGTTTTCTTTACGGGACAAGATCCATTAGTGGTAACATGTATCTGTCCACTCTGATTTCTATTCCACTAGGGTTCTTGAAACACATAGGTTTCGCACATTGCAGCCAAAATATGTTAACTTTCAGCTATGCATTATGCCTAAGAAACAAATCAACCAAACTTATGAGATCACGCGAAGTCTTCAAACCAAATGTACTAAAAATTATATGTTTGAAACATTGACTACAAAGTTCACTACATATCAAGTGAATGTATATGGAAGATCGATGACCTAATTTCCAAAGTTCACTACATATTCAACGTTTTAAGTGATCAATTTGAACAAGACATATGCAATAGCAGTATACCAGGTGCCCAAGAAGAACAATGGATATAATGAATGTAAGTAGTCCAGCTTCCAACTTTCCATAGCAAAGACCTGAGATAAGTTCAATACCCAATTTAAAGGTTACTCTGTATGCACAAAAGTTTAACAAGATATAGGTGTTTCAAGAAAAAAATTACCAATGTAACACAATACCAAATATTCTAGTATCCCAATATTAGTCCAGTCACTCACAGAATGTGGTAAGACAATTACCTAGCATTTTTTTTTTTTGTACGTAATGCATATTAAAGTACTTAAAATATCAGAAATTTTTTTAGTCAAGAACCAGTTTAGATGCTCCCACATTCAGTGATTTCCTGTCATGACATCTCAAACAAGTACCAATATATATATAGTGTACGTGGTTTTCTATGCTATATATGATGCATAGACGCACATTTATTAGAGCAACATGCCACATGCAATATATTTGTGCCACATCTAGTAAGATGTAATATAACTAAATGTATACTTGACACAGACACACACAAAACGGACATCTTATGCCTCCAAGTTCTGTCAAGCAAATGAGAACAGCAACAGTTCATATGGCAAAACTACTCGAGTATATCTTCTCATTATGTATCAATGCCATGATATGGAACTTAACCGATGGAAATTGGAAGAAAAAAAAAAGATTAGAAGAGGCACAACTAGCTGAGGAAGTTGCACATTGGCACTTGTAAAGAGAGAAAAAGCGAATCATAGGGCAGTCATTAAGACAGTAGAAGCAGCTCTTCAGATATTTCAACTACTATCCTCGTATATCCAAATCGCTCTTCAGATATTTAGCAAATAACTAAAAGAATCAATGGAAAGTACTACCACTAAATTCCTATCTTGAATATGATTTTGAATGAAGATACTACATAGTTATAAAGTGGGGGTAATGTTATATTGTTTGAAGAAAAGGCAACTGATTCAAGTGATTTTCTTGCAATAGTAAAGAGAAAAATATGGCAGTATTTACAGAATTAAAGATAAAAAGAGAAGACGTTCACTTGTATAAGTGATAGGAGCATTTTAATGCGGTATTTTAATAGTTAATTCCTCACATTTTGCTTAGTTAATTCCTTAACGAATCGATTTTTAACTCAATTTCTATTTTTTAGGTACATTGGAGTAGATGATGATGAAATGAGCTGTTTGGCCCTAAAATGAGCATTTTGGCCTGAGAAAGCGTGTCTTGGATAAATTGAGCCAATGAGAAAGCGAGCTAGACAAGAAATGAGGAGTGGCAGACTAACCATCCGAACTTCAAATGAGTTGAAACTTTCCAGATTCATTCTAGAAAGCCCAAGGATCATTTCTTATGAAGAGTGCCAGAGCAAACTATGAGTGGAAGGCCTTCAAACAATCAGCCCAATTTTCTACAGAAGCAAAACTGAAAAACTGGACCTATAAGAGGTCCAGCAGAATTTCCGGCCCAACCACATGGAAATACATTCTGAAATTTTACCACAGTAATCTACATTCATGGGGGAATATTTGTTATGAAGAAGTCTTGGGCAGAATCTAAACTTTCGGTGGAGATAAAATTGAAGTAAATGAGTAGGAAATCCATCATCATCATCACCCAAAAACATTCCATGTTTTAGGGTGTAATCATCATGTTTTCTCCATCATTTCTCACACTAATCCACTATCATCATCACCCAAAAACATTCCATGTTTTAGGGTGTAATCATCATGTTTTCTCCATCATTTCTCACACTAATCCACCATCATCATCACCCAAAAACATTCCATGTTTTAGGGTGTAATCATCATGTTTTCTCCATCATTACTCACACTAATTTACTCCATCTTTTCCAATTTCACTCTTCTTTTCTTCCCTATATAAACACATTCTCCTCTCATTCTAAAAAACATTCCTTCATCCATTTCATCTCCTTGTCTCTCCATTTCCTTTCCATTTTCCCACCAACATTCCTTCATCCATTCCATCTTCTTTGTCTCTCCATTTCCTTTCCATTTTCCCACATATTCCTTCATCCATTCCATCTTCTTTGTCTCTCCATTTCCTCTCCATTTTCCCACCAACATTCCTTCATCCATTTCATCTTCTTGTCTCTCCATTTCCTTTCCATTTTTCTATACACATTCCTTCATCCATTTCATCTCCTTGTCTCTCCATTTCCTTTCCATTTTTCTATACACATTCCTTCATCCATTTCATCTCCTTGTCTCACCATTTCCTCTCCATTTTCCTTAGTCACCATTTCCCATATATTCCTTCATCCATTTCATCTTCTTGTCTCACCATTTCCTCTCCATTTTCCTTAGTCACCATTTCCCATATATTCCTTCATCCATCTCATCTTCTTTGTCTCTCCATTTCCTTTCCATTTTTCTCTCCATTCTCTAGTTTTAAGTTTCTGCATTTTTAAGCAAAGAGAAGAAGAGAAGAAGAAGCCATGAAGCCTCCTAGCCGTCATCATCCACCTTGTGTCGTGATAGTGAAGTCTTGCTTTAAAGATTCAAGATCAACGTCTCAAGCTCTTCATCATCCACTCCCTTCATGGTGTAATTCTATCTTTTTCCTTGTAATTTCTTTTGGTTTTCTTTGTTTAGATTTGTAGAACTATGAATTCTAGTTAACAAATAATGTTAAGGGCAAAGTTTAAAGTCCGTTTATATGTTTTGAGATAAGGTTGTGATTTCTATATGTTGATTTTTATGTTGCTTATGTGGGTTTGTTTAATTAAATTTGCATGATAGAAAACTTTTGTATTTTAATCTTATGTGGTTGCAAACACTTAGGGTTTTGATATAATTGGTGCTAGGTTTAAGAACATGAAATCGACTTTTCGTTTTGTGTAAACTTGAATCAAAGTAGTAAAGGTTTTGTGCAAAGACCGAATTTAATTAAAGATGATTGCAATTAGGTGGACTTTTCCATACTAAGTTGTACACTTGAGTTGATAGCCTTTCTCTATGTCTAATGCGTTGAACATGTCATGATTGACTAGCTTTCTAGGGCTTGATTGCATGTTTGATAGGATTAATCTAGGTGCTTTCGCTTAGGTTAATTAGCATTGAAAAGTAAAATATGGGAAATCATTTGCTTTCGAATGTTTCACATGATCAACTCCTCTCTCATGACATTTAAAATCAACTATATGAATTGTAATTGGATTTCTTGCATATGGATGTGGTTTTGATCCACCCTTGTATATATGTTTTTTACATTTTCTTTATTTTATTTATCTTAATTTTCAATTCTATAATTCTTAAACCCCCCTCCCTTTTTATTTTGTTACTTGTATATATTTCTATTCTTTATTTTATTTTGTAAATAATACTTTATTATTTTAATTCTTTATTTGTTTATACAATTGTATATATTTATATTCTTTATTTTATTTTTGTAAATAATACTTTTCTTTATTTGTTTCACAATTGCAAGTGTACCCTCAATCACCGGATAGAACGATCCCTATTTGCTTATACTACTAACGATATTTTCAGGGTTAAATTATGCGCTTGCTTTGAGCGCATCAATTTTTGGCGCCGTTGCCGGGGATTGAAAAATCACTTGCTAAATTGTGTCATTTATTGTATATATTTGTTGTAAATAAATTGTTTAAAACTTAGTTTAAATATTATTTATATTATTGAACACGAATTTTAATTGTAGGTTGTAAATTGAGAGGAATAGGTGAAGTCTCTTTTGTTAATATTGGCCTAAACCCCTTACTGGTACCTAGCTCAGGTCCCTTAAGGTTGAGGGCGGCCTTTATTAACACTTGTTGAACTGTCTTCACACTTATGAACTTTCTCATCTTAGTAAGAAAGCCTATGTGAAATGGTGTCTAGGAAGGGGACAACGTTCATGACGGGTTTTTGAATCCAGAAGTGCTTGCAAATGGGCATAAACCACAATGTGGGAGTAGCTCATGCTAAAATGGATTTTTCCTCTCGTGTTCACCCTCCCCCACCTGGCCATTTCAGTAAGGTTGCCCAAAAGATTTGAAAGGGAGTTTGTGTCTAGGCGACTATACTTGGGCCGCACGTCCACTTGATTTACCGCTTGGAATTTGATTCGATATCAATAATGTTTATAATAAAAGAAATACTTGTGAATACTCTATACTAAACCATGTCTGCATCTCCGTAGGAGTTGAGGCTGAGCTCAAGGGAAATGCGAGAGTCACCGCCATAGCCGCTACCTCCCTCGGAAGTAGTCTTCATGTTGCCAAAGATGTCCTCACCATGCATGGGGAATAGTGGAAGGGTTTCAATCTCCTGGTGATCTCCTCCTCGTTGTTCCATGAAAGATTGTCCTCCTGTTGTGCCAAAGGAGGTAGTACTGGTATTAGTGTTGAAGGGTGAGGAAGAATATGGGTCAACACCATAGCCGACACGTGACCCAAAGTTTAGATCAATGGATCTACCATCATCAGTAGAACTAGTGGATCCAAAATTGAGATCGAGAGATCCACCAACCGGAACGTTCCGAAATTCCTTCAACTTCTGCCTTTCACGAGCCTTGAGGTTCTGGAACCAAAAGAAGACGTTTTTGTCCTCGATCTGCCCATACTGTTTCAGATGGAGGCAGATCTCTTGAATCTGCTCTGGAGTTGGGTACTTAAAACCCTTATCATAGTAAAGGCCCTTGAGGATTCTTAGTTGAGGCGGTGTGGGAGCCCACCGGTTATTAGTCCCGGCTGCTTGGTTGTTTCCTCCATCCTCGATTTGTTGCTGGGTCTGTTGCTCCATTAGTTGCAGAGTTTGTGGTTCCATGTTGATGAAGAAAGGATTTGAGTTTCGAAAGAAAGGCTGAAGGGTTGAGAGAGAAAGACTGGAACTCGGAAGAATTTTCTTTTGGAGTGAACAGTCGCTCAGAATGCACCTATTTATAGAACGAGTGAGCAGATCTCCACCGTTGGATCGACGATCTCTGAGATTAAATCTACGCGTTGGATTAAAGTCACCCGAAAACACGGAAAAGCTGTTGGCTCGTGAAGGACACGTGGGGGAACCAAACTGATCTCGAGGAGCTGTGACAGATAAGCTACAGCCGAAAGCAGGTTTAATTGCCGTGAATCAAGGAAAAGAAAGGACGCGTGGGGGAATCAAACGAATCTCGAGGATCCGTGACAGACAAGCAATAGCCGAAAGCATGCCATAAATCCAGGAAAAGAAAGGAATATTTACACGTGGGGGAGTTTCTTGGGCCGTGAACTATCATAACTCTTCTCCTTCCCGGAGAAGCTTTGTTAAAACCGTGTGCCTGTTGAGATTTCTACCCTATTTTGTGCTTTACATATACATCCTTTTTTGTCTCCTCCAGATTTTACTAAGGTTTGTCTAAGCGTGCAGTTTCAAATTCCTTCTACTTCCTCATGGCTCAAACCAAGGTTACTCCTCGCAGGGGCGTCAATCAACACCGTGTTCTCTCTTTGGAGGAAGAAGGTCGTCAAGCGGCCACTAGAGCTGGGCTTACTCGTCCATGGGACCATCGTCCTATCCGTGAGCGTACCCGCAGTCCCCCTCCTCTGCCTCGTCGCTCTCCCAGACTGCATCCCGGAGAGTCTTCTTCCTCACCAGCTGCTCGTGCTCCTCGGCCTATGGCCACCCTGGAAAGCTTGTCGGATTCGATTGATGATTTGCGCTCCTCTCTCCGCGATGGTATTATGGTGACAGATTGGAGAGTCAATTGCATGATCGATTACATCTCTGAGATGAACTGCTCTTTGATCCGCTGTCACACTGCAATAAACAAGCTTGCTCAGGAAGTCAATAACTTGCAGAGTTATCCTCCTGGGTTTCCTCGCAAGGACGCTACTGCATCACACCATGAGGACCCTCCTCAGGAAGCTGAAACCAGCAAGAGGGCTGCCACTCGCCCGTATACCGCTCCTCCAAAGGAGTAAATGGAGGAACAAGTCTAGGCTGAAAGACTTTAAACATTAAGCGCTGCATGGGAGGCAACCCATTTCAACTGTAGCTGTGGAGGAGACATCAAACGCAGATTTGCTTTCTTGAACTCTTCCTTCTATTTTATTTTCATGAATTTTAGGTTGTTTTAGGTTTCGTTGTGTTAACTTTCTCTTCTATGCTTGATTTATGCTTTGCATGATTTATATTTGTTTATACATTGAGGACAATGCATGAATTAAGTATGGGGGAAGGATTATTGCTTTATTGTGTTTTTAGTAGTTAGTATATAAAAAAAAAATGAAAAATAGTTGATGTTGGATTGTGTTTTTATTGTGTTTTTAATTGATGTTGTGATACACTAAGGTATATTGGATTAAACATAGTCTTGAAAAAGGGTAGCTGTTTCAGTCCCATTGCACATCGAGACTCCCTGTTCCCGTACCTAAGTGTTGAAATTAAATTAAATTGTAAAAAAAAAAAAAAATGTTGGTTTTAGAGTGTTTTTGTTTGTTTGAGTCTTAGGATGCTCCTAACGTCTAGGATGAACATGTCTCTGAATTCATGGCTGAAGGTTTTCACAATCAAAATATGACTTAATTGAATTCTGTGGTTAATCGACATTGTGATGCTTGTATGAAGATTTGAGATAGGATTGTAACTTGGTTCATTAAGCATGCTAGGATTAAGTCTGATTCATTTGACGCAAGTGAGCTGTTGAGCTAAAATACTTTCTTTTTTAGTGCTTATTGATAATTTCAGAATTTCATGGCTGTATTTGCAAAACCTCATCTTTCTTTGAAAATCCAATGATCATGTGCCATAGATTTTAATGGACTAGAGAGTACTAGAACTCGGCTGTTGTGACTGTCAAAACTTGTATGCCATAATATGCACTGATCCTGGATAGGATAGAAGGCATTAGGGTAACCACCAAAGCCAAACAAGCATGTGTCCCCAATTGTGCCCGTCGTGGGACTCCTTAGAATGAACCCCTTTGAGCCTACGTTGAAAACCTTTGTTTCATCACCCTCACTACCCTACCATGAGCTTAGTACAGGATATCTCTACCCTTGTCTTAAGGACTTAGTAGAGCATGACATAGTATGTAGGGGTGACGATGAAAGACAAGTGTGGGGTGGGGAAAATCCAAGAAAAAAAAAAATTTTGCCGTGAAAAAAAAAGAAGAAAGAAAAGCGGCAAAAGAGAAGAAAAATTGAAAAGAAAACTCTTGGGAAAATGTTGAAGTGTGGTTTTGGACTTGCAAATTTGTAGAAGGCTCAAAGTTGAAAATTATGCCTTTGTCCATTCCCATGTTGGTTAGAGTGAAGGTTTGGCCCAAAACAATGATATTTGGTCTACAAAAATGATGACATAAGGTGGTCCTTATATGCTCTGCTAGGTCCTTAGGATTTTTTTGTATCCTTAATCTTCATTTCGAAAACCCTAGCTTAGCCCCATTACAACCTGTTTTAAGTGCTGACTTGATCCTTGAGATGGGCAGTCTTTGGTTAGTGGAGTCAGTTACGCAGTCGAGCTTATGGTTTAGGTCCATTTGTGCACTTAGTCATTTCATGAGGTCTTTAAAAATTCTTCACAAAATGTGTTTATTGATGAAATATGCAAGCTGTTTGTTGCCTTACAATTTGTTCTCTTGCATATACTTGAGTGTGAAGCTTTTAAGCATAGCCATTTCTGAGAGAAAAATCGAGAGTATGCCCTGTGAGTTTGGATTGGACTTGTTCGAAACATGCTATCATTCACTGTATAACTTAAGTTCTCCATATCTTGCTTAGTCATATGAATGTCACAGGTTTATTAACCATGGAATTATCTTTGTGATTTTGATTAAGTGTTTAACGTGAAAGCCATGAGTTTGGAGTCTCTGAGACAACAGTTAGGAGCAATAGAGTCATTTACTTGCTTTTTGTCAAGTCTTTGTTCTGTTTTGGATTTTTTTTTTTTTTGTTTTGTTTTGCTAAGGGACTAGCAAAAGCTAAGTGTGGGGGAATTTGATAGGAGCATTTTAATGCGGTATTTTAATAGTTAATTCCTCACATTTTGCTTAGTTAATTCCTTAACGAATCGATTTTTAACTCAATTTCTATTTTTTAGGTACATTGGAGTAGATGATGATGAAATGAGCTGTTTGGCCCTAAAATGAGCATTTTGGCCTGAGAAAGCGTGTCTTGGATAAATTGAGCCAATGAGAAAGCGAGCTAGACAAGAAATGAGGAGTGGCAGACTAACCATCCGAACTTCAAATGAGTTGAAACTTTCCAGATTCATTCTAGAAAGCCCAAGGATCATTTCTTATGAAGAGTGCCAGAGCAAACTATGAGTGGAAGGCCTTCAAACAATCAGCCCAATTTTCTACAGAAGCAAAACTGAAAAACTGGACCTATAAGAGGTCCAGCAGAATTTCCGGCCCAACCACATGGAAATACATTCTGAAATTTTACCACAGTAATCTACATTCATGGGGGAATATTTGTTATGAAGAAGTCTTGGGCAGAATCTAAACTTTCGGTGGAGATAAAATTGAAGTAAATGAGTAGGAAATCCATCATCATCATCACCCAAAAACATTCCATGTTTTAGGGTGTAATCATCATGTTTTCTCCATCATTTCTCACACTAATCCACTATCATCATCACCCAAAAACATTCCATGTTTTAGGGTGTAATCATCATGTTTTCTCCATCATTTCTCACACTAATCCACCATCATCATCACCCAAAAACATTCCATGTTTTAGGGTGTAATCATCATGTTTTCTCCATCATTACTCACACTAATTTACTCCATCTTTTCCAATTTCACTCTTCTTTTTCTTCCCTATATAAACACCTTCTCCTCTCATTCTAAAAAACATTCCTTCATCCATTTCATCTCCTTGTCTCTCCATTTCCTTTCCATTTTCCCACCAACATTCCTTCATCCATTCCATCTTCTTTGTCTCTCCATTTCCTTTCCATTTTCCCACATATTCCTTCATCCATTCCATCTTCTTTGTCTCTCCATTTCCTCTCCATTTTCCCACCAACATTCCTTCATCCATTTCATCTTCTTGTCTCTCCATTTCCTTTCCATTTTTCTATACACATTCCTTCATCCATTTCATCTCCTTGTCTCTCCATTTCCTTTCCATTTTTCTATACACATTCCTTCATCCATTTCATCTCATTGTCTCACCATTTCCTCTCCATTTTCCTTAGTCACCATTTCCCATATATTCCTTCATCCATTTCATCTTCTTGTCTCACCATTTCCTCTCCATTTTCCTTAGTCACCATTTCCCATATATTCCTTCATCCATCTCATCTTCTTTGTCTCTCCATTTCCTTTCCATTTTTCTCTCCATTCTCTAGTTTTAAGTTTCTGCATTTTTAAGCAAAGAGAAGAAGAGAAGAAGAAGCCATGAAGCCTCCTAGCCGTCATCATCCACCTTGTGCCGTGATAGTGAAGTCTTGCTTTAAAGATTCAAGATCAACGTCTCAAGCTCTTCATCATCCACTCCCTTCATGGTGTAATTCTATCTTTTTCCTTGTAATTTCTTTTGGTTTTCTTTGTTTAGATTTGTAGAACTATGAATTCTAGTTAACAAATAATGTTAAGGGCAAAGTTTAAAGTCCGTTTATATGTTTTGAGATAAGGTTGTGATTTCTATATGTTGATTTTTATGTTGCTTATGTGGGTTTGTTTAATTAAATTTGCATGATAGAAAACTTTTGTATTTTAATCTTATGTGGTTGCAAACACTTAGGGTTTTGATATAATTGGTGCTAGGTTTAAGAACATGAAATCGACTTTTCGTTTTGTGTAAACTTGAATCAAAGTAGTAAAGGTTTTGTGCAAAGACCGAATTTAATTAAAGAGGATTGCAATTAGGTGGACTTTTCCATACTAAGTTGTACACTTGAGTTGATAGCCTTTCTCTATGTCTAATGCGTTGAACATGTCATGATTGACTAGCTTTCTAGGGCTTGATTGCATGTTTGATAGGATTAATCTAGGTGCTTTCGCTTAGGTTAATTAGCATTGAAAAGTAAAATATGGGAAATCATTTGCTTTCGAATGTTTCACATGATCAACTCCTCTCTCATGACATTTAAAATCAACTATATGAATTGTAATTGGATTTCTTGCATATGGATGTGGTTTTGATCCACCCTTGTATATATGTTTTTTACATTTTCTTTATTTTATTTATCTTAATTTTCAATTCTATAATTCTTAAACCCCCCTCCCTTTTTATTTTGTTACTTGTATATATTTCTATTCTTTATTTTATTTTTGTAAATAATACTTTATTATTTTAATTCTTTATTTGTTTATACAATTGTATATATTTATATTCTTTATTTTATTTTTGTAAATAATACTTTTCTTTATTTGTTTCACAATTGCAAGTGTACCCTCAATCCCCGGATAGAACGATCCCTATTTGCTTATACTACTAACGATATTTTCAGGGTTAAATTATGCGCTTGCTTTGAGCGCATCAATAAGTCATTCATATATATAACTATTAGCCTATAGATGCTTATATAATTTTGAACTAGCAGCCCAAGGACTTGAGACATACTTCAGATTTAAAGAAGCTCAGACCAAGCAAATTGGAGCTATTAAATTGCAAAATGAACTTGAACTTTCCAAATAAATTGAAATACTAGTAAGATGTATGCTAACCTTCAATCCTTGTGTGAAAGTCCTGTCACCAGGGCCATGGTTCTTAAGCCATTCTGCTGCAATTACATCATTTCCTAGAGCATCCTTGGCAACTTGACCACCACTTCCAACACCAGAGCTATAATTGTTCTCCAATAGTAGTCAAAGAGCTAATGATAAAATGACAATCTATTCAATGCCAAAATACCAGTTTGAGCATGATATTGTCTAGAAATTAGAACCATAAAAATAATCCTTGGTATCCGATAACTTATTACTAGCTTGTTCATCAAATTGGAATCTCTCCAACATTTGATTAGGGGATTCAACATGTAATTCAACATGCAAGATAGGCTTTCCTATTTTATCTTCACAAATCACAACAAATGCCAACTTTAATTTGACCCAAAAAGCACAAAACTTATGACAAACCCAGAAAACCCAAATTAGTAAAGTTTTCACAAAATCAAACCCAGACAACTGTCACACAAAACTAAAACCAAATCACACAAAAACCCTACTGCTACATTCTACAATTGAGTGACAACAACAACAAACTGTGAACTGTGCTAAAGGGTGAAAAAGGCACCTGAACTGGCCTGTTCATAAATTAGAAAGAAACTGAAAAATGGATAGACGAAAACCTAGCGAAGATTTGTAGAGGAAAACAAGAATCTAACCTTTTCTTTGTTGCTTATCTTCCAATCGGAGAATTGAATTAGATTCTGAATTAGATTCAATCGGTGACTCAAACTCTCAAACTCACAACAATCTGAATTAGATTCTCACCAATCGGTGACTCAAGCTTCCAGCTAAAGCTTTGACGGCGGAAGGGAGAGAGAGATGGAGCGGGTGGCGGAGAAAGACCAAGGTTTTGAGGACATACAGTGACAGCGAAAGAGAAAAGGGTGAAGGTGATGAAGCAGAAGGTAGAGATGGGTGGTACTGCGAGATGGGTTTGTTAATTACGGGATATGCAGTCAAGAGAAAGCTGACTGTCGAGTGTCGAGAGAGGCCTATGTTTTTTTTTTTTGTTCTTTCTTTCTTTTAGATATGATATGGCAATCAAAACCTAGCTAAAAATTCTCCATGTTATTCACACAGCAGAAATCTCACCAACTGTTGTCTGAGTGCAGCACTAAAAATCAAAATGTGAAATCATGGAGGGAAACATGGCGCCTTCAGCATTTTGGCTCAAAATGCTGCCGCCTAGTTCCATCTTCACACAACAGAAAATCTTAAATCTGTTGTACAATTACAACAGCTTACACTAGGCCTATATAGGGGAATATTTTCAAGAAAGCTTCCTCAAACTTTGATGCTTAGTTTTTCAATCACACAACAGAAATAGTAAAACCCGTTGTCCTAGTAGCCCAAATTTTAGTGTTACAAGAGCCAACCAAGACTCCAAAGTGGAGGGAAATCTGCCGCTAAATATTTTAAGTCTCAGACGACAGACATTACTTCATTTCCGTTGTGCAATGTGGTTCTGATAAAAAAGTTTTCACTTTGTTGGCATTCACACAACAGAATATAACAAGTACCGTTGTGTAATAAAGCTAGCTTAAACACACAACAAATGATTTGTGTTCCGTTGTGTGATTAACTTTTTGTAGTAGTGATCTTACCATTGGTGGAACATGATCTATAGAATGTCTTTAGATTTACTGAAATCTCTAACATAGTTTTGTTAACTATTTTTCAAAGTCAAAAAGCAAGAATATTGATAAAAGAAAAATCTCATTATTACTCATCGTAAATGTTGATGTTTCCCTTGTCAAGTAACGATTTGACACATATACAATAGACGTGAGAATCATACTGATGGTTATTATAAAGTAGGAAGAAGATATAGAGAGAATAGTTGGGAGGAAGTAGAAGTTGTTCTCATTCAGTCTCATTAGTCTCATTTATATAAAGATAGAGTTTACATCAAAATACATAACTAATGAATATTTACGTGGACAGCCACATAGATAATAATATTTAGGATTAATTTCAGTTTACCCCCCTGAGGTTTGGGGGTGTCATCATTTCACCCCCTCTACTTTCAATTTTGAATTTTTACCCCCTAAACTTTCCAATTTCAATCAACCGTATCCAATTTCACTTATTCCATCCAAAGTCAACGTTAACTTTGACTTTTGAAGGGTAAAATGGTATTTTCAAGATAAAAAAATATATATAAAAATAAATAAATAAAATTCGTTTTTTTTTTTTTTTTCTATTTCTTCATTTTTTTTTGTCTTCAACCTATACACCAAAAGTTATAATAGGTTTATAAAAACAAAAAAATATTCTAGGTGGTTGAAAGCCGCTTGCTGGTCTTATAATGACACTTTACTTTTGAGATTTTGCTTTTAGCAATGTGTCTTTAAGATCTTCATAATATATGATGACAACATGCCATAAATCTCTCGTCAATATAACAGCTATATGTAACACTGTATTTATAGAAAATTATCATTCGTATAAGGGAAGATATTTACAATCTCGTGTCTCTATAAATAGACATTGTGTCATAGTGATTTATTTTCACTTTTGACAAAACTTTTGTATCATGTAGCTAGGGTTAAATGTCAAAGTATTTCATCACGTTTCAAATATTCATTTTCATTGGAATTGTCTCTTTCCAATTTGGCCAATAATATACTTTGTCAACATTCATAATGAAACGTGGTATAGCATCAATACAGCCCTTAATGATTTTTGGTAGCTACCAAATGTAAATTATCATCGATGATCTACAATAATAGATCTCACACATTCTTATATGCATGCATTAGCTATAATAAGCTTATTGATATTGGGTACCCATGCCACTTCTGGGGCATACATTTTCGCTTTTAGGACAATCATCTCTCATAGATGAATCACGTAGAGAATGTGGATCTTTGTACTTATAATCTCGTGTATGAGCCTTATAGGGCTTATATAATCTTCCCTGTTTTGGGAGCTTAAAACTTTAGACCTAGTGGATATAATCGACACAAATTCACGCTGTTATTCAAATGACAGTAGTCTTTCCTCCCCCTAACGGAGGGAAGACTGTCTTATTTTGACCATGCTCAAAAGATACATTCAAAAATCTATCACTTTCCTTGGAGTGAAGATGTTCATTGGCTGGTGGCGAACCCAAACCAAGTTTTAGGTCAAAAATGTTTTGTCCATTAGCATCAACCATATTGATTTATTATTCTATCACTAAGACATCATTTTCTAATGGCATACTTACAGCATTTGTATGTATAGCCATATTAGGAGATGTGATGTTGTTTAATGACATTCTCTTCAGGAGAACCATGTCAATTGGATACACTTGCATCCCACAAATCAAACAGAGTCTATATTATTTGTATTAATATGGTTGGTCTCAGGGACTTTAACCCAAGCAGATGGTTTTGGCATTTAGCATATAATTTTGTCACTCTCTTTAATCAAATCACTTGCTTAGATATTTCCGAAAATCAAAATGAGACAGTGGATAAATATCTCACACCAATTCATGTTGTTCTTTAGGAACAATATTTCTCCCCCTCATGGCAGGAGGATTGTCTCATTAAAGTGACAACTCACAAATATGCGGTAAATAAACAATTTGCTTGTAAGTAAGGTTAGTAGTCATCAAAACTTGTAAGTGATTCCATGAAACATGGTACACAAAGATGACGTAACTGGTCAAGCCAAAATAGTGTGTTTGGTTCAATGAACTTTTGGTTTGTAACACTATATGCCTCAATTTAGTGTAGAAATTTAACACAGTATATATGAGATGACAAAAAGTCTTCTCCAACAAAATAGGAGGCACTTAATGCAACAATATTTCAAATCGGTAATCATGACAATAGCTCATTTGGAGCCATAAATCAAGATCTACAACTCTTAATATGAGTGTTACCATAGCTTTAGTAAACATCACTTGTGAAATACTGATAATTGGAATGGACCAAATTCATTTTGAACTGCTGGCCAAAATGATATACTCAAAATTTCAAGTTAAAGATTACAATCCATAATAAAAAGTAACTTTATCACGTGGAGAATCTCAAGTTCTGTGTCACATATAAATGTGTAGTCATAAAGAGGAAGGACTTTAGGACCTCATATAATTGGATATCCAAGAAACTGAAGGTTTCAATTTTTTCAATTTATAACAACCTCTTAAGGAACATCAGGTTCCTAGATAATCTGATTTAGAAACATTTAGTTTCAATGAAAACTCAAGAGGTTACAATAAATCTGTGGAATAACACAATAGTGCTTTCAAGTTGCTTATTGTAAGCAAAAGTCGTCAGGCATGTGAGATGAATCTCAATGTTCTTATTAGTCAATGCAATTTAATTTGACCAGTGCCCTTTCTAAATTGGCTTGATAATCATGCACCATATAGTATACCATAGGCGACACACACCCAATTTACAATTTTCTCACATATGTGGATGTTAGGATAGTATTTACATGGACTCCTGATTTTCTCTTGCCATAATCCACTTCTAGTGGCATTTCATGGTATGACCATGTCAATCGGCTTTCATATCAATAAGATCCATGAGAGGGAGAGGTTATACATCTCTGGTAATATTGGAGGCACAAGATGCAAAGAGATAATAATATGTGCTCTTCTGGAGCCATCAATTAGATATGTAAGATCTAAGATGTTGTTATATTAGCCTCTTAAGCATAAGCCTTAATAATGTTTTCTGGACACCATGGATAAAATTGCATTACCTGAAAGTCACTCAAAACATAAGTTTGAAGATGACACAAATTAAATTTGTAAGAATTGAATGGTGGATCTCATGGGATATACACGAAGCTTCTGGTCCGTGTTATACAATTAAAACATGACTTATTGTTGTTTGATGTAGATTAACATCAAATGCATTTTGAACTTCTGGCCAAAATGATATATTCGAAATGTCGAGTTTAAACTTCATAATCATAACTTATGAGTGAAGGACTTTAGATGGTCATCTAGTTAGTTTGATCATTGAGGAACTTCAAGTCCTCATGTAATTAAGGATCAAGGAACTGTAGGTTTTGATCTCTTTTAATTACAAAATCCACGATCACAAATTTGGGGTGTACTCAAACTCATTCGTCATAAAGCAACGGTTAAATATGTGCTTACTTTTAAATTGGTGTCAAAATAATCCCCTCAAAGCTTCAGGTTTGAGGTTGATCCAGATTAAAAACTTTATGATGCATATATTCACTTGAAACTTATGGCTCGAGTCTCACAATTAGAACTCCAAGTTCTAAGGAGGAGTGAACTTCTTGAACACTCATAAGATAACGTACAGTAACAAAGTTTTAGTTAAGCATAAGAAAAAAATGTATTAATTGTCATACGAAAAATCACTCAAAACTTCTGGTTTGAATTTTTTTACTATTAGAATTGCAGGTTCTAAGATTTCATATGTTCAACTTCAAGTTGAAATAAATTTGGTGCTCGAAACTTCAGGCTCGAGGAAATTAAAGTGAAGTTTTGATACTAATTTTTATTTTATACTCTAAGCTTCGAATTCGAGTTTTTACTATTAGAACTTCAGGTTCTACTGTGAAATTTTGAACTTCTGGTTCAAAAATATAACATTCAAAATTCATATGTTTGAGATATAGAGTTGCTGGCCCAAATGAATAACAAAAAAAATTAAAAGATACGTACTGCAATGAAAGCACATAACAAAATAGGAAAATTGTAGGGAAGAAAAATAAATAGATTAACTATGCAATAAAATTAGGGCTAAATACTGGTTACTACCTTGTGATTTAGGTCCAAAATCAATTCAGTCCCTAGACTTCTAATTTCATCAAAAACACTCATGTACTTTCAATTTTGATCTAATAGGTCCAATTCGTTAATATTCTGCTACAGGTTTAACTTATAGTTGGATTATTTGATGAAAAAACTTTTTATTTGATAGATTTGTAATAGTGAGACCCACTCTTAAATTGACTATGCACGCCACCTTAACACCACATCATAAAACATAGACCATATATGAGCCACATCAACAAGTTAAATTACTCAATTATCGGAAGACTAACAGATTGGATCTATTAGATCAAAATTGAAACTGTAGAGATGTTTTTGATAAAATTTAGGGCTGCCACTTGGTTTAGTAATTATCAAACCGACCGAATACCAACCGATACTTTAGGTTTAATAAACCGACTTTTTGGTAACCGAAACCGATAAAACTGAAATCGAAAATTACAGAAAAAGTTGGTTTGGTTTTGGTAAAGATCGAATCTACCGATTATCTAAATATTAGCTTTATATACTATGGTTTTCAATACACATACATGTATATTAAGAAATAAACATAAAAATTTTCATAATAGTATGAACATTACTCAATATACTACATAATTAATAGTACATGTATTTTGAGTAGCCTAGTCCAAGATGGTTAAATAACCTAGTTTTATTGAAAATAGATAAAATTTGATGTCATATATACAAAAGAAAGCTATGATTAGTAGATGAATACGAAGTTTACGGTTATAAAATTGAAAAACCTAATTTTGTTCATTCTAATTTATATTACAAAGAATTAGTTGTTCTAAAGTTGGTAAACCGAAATACCAAATTTGGTAGATATGATTAAAAACCGAAAATTTTGGTTGGTAATTGGTAGCTCAATTTTGAAACCGAAAGCTTTGGTTTTGAAGTTGGTAATACCTATAACCGATTAGAACCGACCGAGTGACAGCCTAATAAAATTAGAAGTCCATGAACTAAATTGATTTTGGACCTAAACTACAAGTAGTAACCAGTATTTAGCCCATAAAATTAACTATGGAAACTTCTGGTTCCATTAATAAAGAAAATACACAGAACTTCTGGTCTGCTTAACTTCACAAAATGATAATCTTTCTTCACTCCTCTAATCACACAAGAACATAATTTTATCTTGTGGAGAATGTAGCTTCTACCTTTGGTCAAGTGTTCAAAATTGAACTTCAAATTTACATTATCATACGGAGGAGGGAACCCTAATACCAAAAAAGAATTTGAGGAACTTCCGGCCATCTTATAATTATTGGGGATCACAAATATGTGACTTTATATACTTGATTGTATAGCTCTGAGGATCTTCTGGCCCTCGTAATTGTATGAAATCTAAGAAATTGCAACGTTATCATTATGCAAGTCTAGGGGAACTTCAGGCCCTTTGTAATCGGATCAAGAGACTTCAGGTCTCGATCTATTTTGATCAATTCACTATCACAAATATAAATTTTACCACATCTATTTGTCAAGTATGGTGAGAGCGAGTTATATCAAAGTAATCAAACTAATAAAGAAAAACTTACCTGAATTCAAAGGAACACAGAACTATCGGTTTTCCTTAACATGTATCGTGAAAGAAACAATAATTTACATAGAACCATACCTCCAAAATAAAATTGGATAAACAATAAGACTCAATACCCAATACCCAATAGCCAATGGGGAGGAAAAAAACCATGGATTGCAGAAGCACATGGCAGATGAAAAATGAAAACAAAGAAAAACCCCAATAAACAACTTGATAAAGTGATACTTATAACATCAATGTTGATGATTAAATGTCTGGGAAATAGGAATTAAACCATCATGTAGTGTACTGCAACAAGACGGCATACATAATTGATTATAACATTTGTGGGCTACGATTCCTATATATCAATATCTCATAATGGACTTTAGCGAAAGCAATCGCATAACATATATCAGTAACAGTGCCCTGTGCCATTGAGTAATTAACGAACATCGATATGATGCCGTATATATTTATAAACCCTAATATGCATAATTGATATAGATTAAATAAATTCATAGATCATGAGTTATAGTTAAAAACAACAATGTTGCACCATAAAACTAGTAGATCATCATAGAGTTATAAAAAAAAATGAATAAGTGCTGATAACGTGTTATAAAGAAGGAAAAGATATAGAGAGAATAGTTGGGAGGAAATAGAAGTGGTTCTCATTCAGTCATTAGCCTCCTTTATATAGAGATAGAGTTTATATCAAAGTACATAACTAATGAATATTTACGTGGACAGCTACATAAATAATAATATTTACAACAATGGTTACATTTTAATTTTTTGTTGAATAATTATTAATTACATATTGATGTTTTCCCAACTAAGCAAGAATTTGACAGACATACAACAAAACCTGAGAATCATATTTGTAAATTATTATTTTTTATTGAAAACAATCATTAATTGTGTTTTATAATTAAACTATGTACAGTGTTTAACAATTTTTTTATAATAATAATTATTTTATTTAAAATTAAATTAAAGGTATATTTTGCATCTTCCTCTGTTGGTATGGTTGGAGGCTTGCGCAAAGGAGCTTTCTTCAAAATATCTTGGGGAGTTGATGTATTTGTTAGTAGGGCTGTCAATTCTGACACAACCCGATAACATGACTCGAAATCAGCACAAAATAAAGCGGGTTGAACCCGCACGATTAAAAAGCGGGTCAGCCGTGGGTCAACCCGCCATGACCCATTTAATAAATGGGTTGGCCAGGGTCAACCGGCCAACACGAAATGAACTCATATAATCCGATTATGCTATACTTCATCTTGAAATTTTGGACGTTGGGAGTATTTGATCATAAAATTAGACAATTTGAAATATTTTGCTTTATAATCATTGGATTTAATTATTTACGAATTATTTATAATTATTTATGTTATTCTTCTTGTGGAGTATTTAGTGAATTTAATCCATTTATGTTTCTTTTTTAGTTAAATGGGTTGCATTGTTGGCCCTTAAATGAGTCATTTTGTCTAACACGACACGATCTATTTATTAAATGGGTTAAGCGGGTTGGAAACGAGTAACCAGTTTAATAAATAAGTTGGGTTTGGATTTAAATTTTTGACACGATTATTAAATTAGTTAGATTTGGGTTTGTCTCCTGCGACACGATAAATACCTTAACCCGACCCGACACGACCCATTGACAACCCTATTTATTATGGGGAGTCTGGAAAGAACGTGATAGTAGATTTGGGAGAATAAGAGTTGCCAGGTTGATGAAGTGCTAATTAAGTCAGGCTCCAGGCTTCATGAGTTCTATATTCACAACTCGACGGCGAGTTCTTTTAGAGTAAGGAGGGTTTTAAGTTGGACAGCTCCTCCAATGGGGTGGTTTAAAGTGAATGTAGATGGTTCATTTAATCATAGTACAAGAAATGGTGCTGGCTATGTTATTCGGGATTTTAGGGGTTCTATGCTAGCTGGAGGTGGTAAGGCTTTAGTTGGTCTACTCTCACCAGAACATGCGGAGACTATAGCGTGTACATTGGCTGTTCATTTTATACTGGACAATGGTTTTCTTCCTGCTATCTTGGAAACAGACTCACAAGTTGTGCAGGGACAGTTGGTCAATAGGGATGGCCACAACACCTCGACTCTAGGACTGCTTTTTGATGACCTGGGATCCATACTTGATTTCCATCCCAACGTGAAAGTTACTCACACTAAGAGAAACGTAAATACAGCTGCCCATCTTATGGTAGCATTCCAGTTCGAGTTCTGAAGAACTTTTTTACTTTTCGGCACCTTCTTTTCTTCAAGCTGCATTAGCAGTTGATAGTAGTAATGTGTAATTGCTTCTTTCTTCAAGATTTGACCTCCTTTCCCTTAATAAAAAAAAAAGGTATAATGTTCGAAGTACCTTAAAATGATATGTGGATTCACTTAAAACACTAAAGCTGTTTTCATATTTCAAACTTAAAAGAAAAGATTAACTACCAGACCCCATTGTGTGCCCCTCCAAAATAATAATTTGGTAGTAAAAAGTGTTTTTTTTTTTCTGTGAGAAACAAAATTAGGTTCGATTAATAATATCGATCTCATTTACAAATATATAGGTAAACTCATCTGCAGGAAAGCATAATAAAGCAGTTATTGCTTAAGATTAATGTCTTTACTGCTAGCAGTAGACTTGGGGTTTCAGTGATTCGGAATTAAAGTTGCACAATATATATATATATATATATATATATATATCATTGTGATTCAATGTACAAATCACATTATCAATAATTGGTTGCCGCAGAATCTTGATGTGGGCTCTCAAAAAAGGTTGGGCTGCTCTTGGAGGAATAGTATCTTCCACGCTTCCGAATATCGTGTTTAGTCCAACATGCCAAACATTCAGGGCCGATAGGATTGTTTGATCGAGACCCAACAGAAATTGTAATGGGTTTTCTTCTGAGTATTGAAAGTGACATTAAGGCCTCTGCCGTGGTTCTCTGGCTTTCCTTTTTGTGCTATATGGCCCAGTCCACTTCAGAGTCCAATCTCCAGGGCTCCACCCCTGGGTTTAAGGACGGGGTCTGGTGTCAATAATACATTTAACAATTTAACAATGTGATAATTGCAAACATGTTCAAATTAACGATTATATGAGTCAAAAAGAAATCAGATGAATTACCGCTTACAATTGTCTTTTTTATTTTATTTATTTTCAAACAAGAGTTTGCCGATGAAAATGATTCCATTAATTTTATTTATTCTTACATGTGTTTCGCTGTTAAATTTAAACAAAGAAAATTCATCGACATGCATGTACTTCTTTTTGTTTTCACATCAAAATGACCCAAATTGCAAGTGTTGTTAAATAGATGAACAAATTCTGCAAAATTGAAACACATGAATCAAATGAGCAATCATCTTAGAACGCAGGACAAATCAAGATGCAATTATATACCCCCAATTTACAGGATTATCTACTAAAGATTTAGATGCATGAAACAATACATTATCAAATTGTTTTCCTAGCTTATACATACATGATAGATAGAACTATAAACAATATGCACTAGTTCTGAAGTTCCAACTCAATTTCTAATTAACATGCTCAGCATTAGAGCACTTCACGAGGACCTAGCATGAAATATTGGTACAACTGTCAAACCACAATGTCAGGATATTGACAAGAGTTTCTTTTGAGTTGATGTGTTTGTACTTTAGTAATGAGCTATCATATCATAAAATACATAGATAGAACCCATTTCAAGTTTTCTTCTCAAATGATAATAATGTCACCATATATTCTATATGTAAGCTTTACAGTCCTTACTGGTTCATGAACAATATGCTTATTTTAATGTATATGTACAAAACCCTTTAGCCAACTTTAGGGACATGATTGTGGGACTGTTCGAAAAGCTAGGTCCATGACTTCTCAAATTAGTCGTATTGTGACTACTGTCTAATTCCACAAACTTAGTTCTCTCTCCATCTCTGTGTCCCTCAAAACCCAGATTAGAAACCAATTACAATCCAGAAACAAAGCTCAATTCCCAACTCAGTTCCATAATAAGTCATGTTTTATTTCAATAAAAGCAAAATATGAAAATGCAGCTTCCCCTTTGAAGCTTCTGCATCTGATGATACCTTGCTTGTGCATATAGTACTGCTACTGGTCATCAAATAATTACCTGCAGCCCATAATTTCAAGGGATGAAGAAGATTCGTTGCTGGTTTAATTGGGTTTGGGCTAGAAGATAGATATATAGACACACGGGTTGCACCATTTAAGCTGACATATTGTGATTTGTACGGTACAACTGGGAAACTGGGAACAGTGTGAAGATCACTGATAACAAAGTTATATAGAAATAAATACGCATTGGGTTCTGTTATGCAAAAGACACAAACAGTTGTGCTCAAATTGAAACATCACGCTCTCCATCCATCTATCTATGGCCACGGGATTAATTATCATAGATCTAGGAATCCATGGCGTAACTGCTGATGTTGACTCGACTTTCATAATGGCAAAATGTGATTCAGAATTCTGATCAAGAGTCAGAGGCAGCCATTAAAGGCATTTAGTGTTGCTTATACCACCACCTTTTGGCTCCTAGCTTCTGAAATTGATGACACACAACAGAATGCATGAGTTCATTACCAAAGCTTCTCTAAGAAAGTAACAGTGATTAAAAGCAAACACAAACCCATACTAGAAATCATACAATGCCGACCAATTTGAATTAACCCCAAGCTCGCCACTAATTGCACAGACTTTGAGGCGTTTGAGTTACAGCAATGACTGCAGTAGTTCTTTACTACCATCATGAAATCTTATGCAAAATATTCAGAGAAGTCTAATCTATCTATTATATCTTCTTCGTTTTAATTACTGGAAATTATTCTATGCACCGACGGTGTAAGTGACCCAACCCTTATAAAATAATCTCAACCCTTAATATTTATTATCAACTTTATTTTTAATAAACAAAAAGTGTATTTAATGCAATCTAACCATTCAATTACTTGTTCGACTTACATTTCACACAAGAATTTTTACCCAACCTTTGAAAGCACATTCACAAGCCTTCAAGTTTTGTGAGGGTTGTTTCAACAATTGTTTGCAACTGAGTTAGTGCTTGCTTCTTGGATAGTCATATGCATCTGTCAGTCTTGAATGAATTGAAAGAGTTGAAAGATTATTCCCTTTTCAAGTTTTTCATTATAATTTTATGAGGTAAGAGCATAAGATCGTATCAGTCTGATCAGAGCACTGCAGAACAAGTTCAGATCACATCTTTCAAAATCGAAGAGGTTGTATTAACATCAAAACAAACTGAATACATATACAGAGGCAAATAATTTGATCTGTACAAGACATCCCAAATCTGATATCATACAACAAAGAACAATATTTTTACTGCTGAGTTGTCCCAGATCTAGGAGGCGGAGAATACACAGCTACCTTCACGTTGAATCCACCCACTTGATCACTAACAACCAAAACAAGGTAATTAAAAACCAAGAGAAAAGATGAAGCCCATGCAATTCCAGCATTTAAATCTGTAACTGAAACAGCAGATATTCAGTCAAGAAAAACTTAAGGTTATTTAACAGAGAGCGTAGCACTGTGGAAACTGAAAACCCTATGCTATTGTGCACAAGGGGAAATAGGGTTTCGGGGGGTGTCGTAAGTAAAAGGAACCGAGCCAATTAAAAGTCTTTAGAGTTGCAGAGGTTGACAGAGAAGGATTCTTGAAAGCCAACATTAAGGAAAAGAAAGAGAAAAAACCATCATAACCCAATGATATGAAGGACCTGAAGAAAGAGAGTTAAGGAGGGACTGAGACTGACAAGGAAGCCCAAAAACTCCTGCAAATATTCATGGAATTTAGAGATAAAAATAAAAGTGTAATGATGGTCTTTCCCCACATCCGTCAGAGTTAAAATTGAAAAAAAAAAAAAAACCACAGTCAAAACCCTTCATCATTACCCCAATCAGCTTCTGTTCTGTCCAACAACCACGAAAAGAAAAACCGTCACAAAAACAAAAACAAAAAATCACAACAGGCTAAAGTTCATAAAAAAAAAAAAAACCACAAATCCACAAAAGGGCTCACCTTTGGAGGTAAAACCAACCCATGGGTGGTTTTGTATAGATCAAGATCTGTGTCATCGGAAGCGAGTAATTGGGGGGAATGAAGCCTGGTCCGACGTCGCTAAATGTAGATTCAATGATCTGCATCTCAATTGGATCAAATCTATGATATCATAGACCGATGACCAAATTTTGTCAATTGAGATGAGTTAGATCATAGATCTGGTTATAGGGGCCTCGAGCCAGACAACATTCCCCTCAAAAAACACAAGACTCCCTTGTTTTCTTTGATCCTCTCCATCTCACAAAACCAACCCTAGACTGAAGAAACGAAGAGAGACCGAGACTCAGAGAGAGAGAGAGAGGGAGAGAGGGAGAGGTCTCTCTAATCTGTGAATGAATGGGAGAAATGGGTGTAGGAGAGGAGAGAAGGGAAGGATTATATGGAGATAAAAAGGAGGAGAGGGGAAGGTGAAAAGGACAAAGTAATTAAAGTAGGAGACCCGCTATGGACCCTACCAACCGGGTCGTCTTCCAAAAATATGACCACGACTCTCTCTCTCTCTCTCTCTCTCTCTCTAACTCAGTCACTCTGACTCAGTACCATCTCTCTCTCTCTCACTCACTTGTCTAATTCTCTCTACCATGCAAATCTAACACAGAAACACAAGCACCACTTTACACGTTAATATCAAATCCTTATCATCATGACCTAATGATACCATCAGCTACACTAATTGCATCAAACTCAAGAAACCCTAAAAGCCAAACCCTATTCTAGGATCGTACGATGGGAATATGGAAATTGGAAGGGTGACGACGACTGTGATAAGGATGAGAGACCAAGAAAGGAGTCCACAGTGGTTTGGTTGAGCTAATTCAGCCACCCATTTATAGGAAATTTTGGGTTTGAGTTTAGTTTGCTGCTTTACCGATTGTGAATTAATTTATCTGGAAATTTCTCGGTAAACTAATGCGGAGGAGGAAAAGGGGAATCAAACCCTCGTGGAGTGCGTTTTTTCACTTGTTTTTACTAAGACTACGGTCGCGGGGGATTCAAGATGACGACAGAGACTCACTGACAAATAGAAAGTTACTCAGCAATACATACAGATATACAACAGCTCACTTATTTTTCAGGTGCTTGCTGGTCCACTCTTCAATAGTATGGTCCTCCATCTTCATTTAAACTCCACCTACACCAAAGTCCTTTGCACCACTTTCCTATGTGCATTATAAGCATACCAATCTACCTTGCAATGCAATTTTTTGTTACTAAATAAACCATATGGAAAATATAGTGGTGCAATAATCGCTAGTGTAGACTATTTTGTGCCCTTTAGTGATTTTGAACCATTCAGGAACGTAAACTTTGTATGTATCAAGTGTCACTAAGTCTGTAATGCATGCATATAGTGATAAATTTGAATAGATAACTGTGTTTAACTAACACGTATCAAACATTTTGACTTTACTGTGTACGTTTCAATAGTTTTGAATCATTGACAATTGTGAAAGCTACAAGTATCAAGCGTTACCGAGTTCGCCTACATGAATTAACGATTCTCATCTTTAATGATTGTGGAAGCCACACGTATCAGTAATATATTGTCCGTCATTTCAAGAATGCTTGGACCACTAACATTAGCATAATAATACTTTTCTTGATTGTTTTGACGTACAAGTAATTTATCTCTAAAGATTGGTTGATTAAAAGTAGAATCTACTATAAAACGGGATCCTCGATAAGAACTTTCTAACTAAACTTCAATTCCATATATTTTTCTAACCAAATTAAGAGCTAATGAACTTATGACATGCTTAGAATAAGTATGAGAAACTGACCCAACATCAGAATTTTGAATAATATGGAGTTCATCAATATGGAGGGGGGGGGGGGGGGGGGGGGGGTGGTGTGTGAATATATATATTAGCAATCAATTATTCAAGATTGCTTATAAAACAATATGGGAATCAATTCAATCTCTCCTCTTCTCCATTAAATTGTCTCCAAGTAGGTAAATGTTTCGTCTGTTCAGTGCATCAATTGAGGGCATAAATTAAAATTATTTCCACAGTTCAGAGTGAACATAATATCAATGGACAAATTTCCGTTTTTTCCTTCTGTGAATATCATTGAAAGTAATATTTACATGAATCTGACCAAAGTAAGTTGTAGATGGAGGCCGTATAGACAGAAGTCATGATTCATGAGTTGTCAAATCCATGCCAACCACAAATTGACGTAAATTTATCATACAAGTAGCCATTTGACAAAAACCTAGCAAGATAGATACAAGCTTTGTCAAACAAGCCCCAACAACCACACACAACTGTTAGTTTTGCAATTTCATTTGAAATTGGTGCATGTTTAGGTTAATTTTCATGTCTTTGCGAGTAATAAACTATGTTGGGAACTTGGGATACATGACCATAATTAAAACTGGAAATTCTTTTTATCAGAATCAGCAATCTAATTAAGAACATAAAACGGGGAGAAACAATTAATAGCTAGGGAATTAAGCAGGCCAAACATTTTAGTTGGAATCAGGTCCATATTATTAAGGCGTCCATTGACCTGCAGTCACCTCTTTGACCCCAAAATCTCATAAACAAAGAAAAGTATTTGGTATGATTTGCATTTCTCTTTTCCCGAGCTCCCTAATTTCATGGTGATTGACCTATATAGCTTAGCTAAAAGCATCTTTAGACGGGTACCAAACTTTTACCTAGATTTTTGTTCTTTCTCAATTCCCACCACACATATTAACGGCATTGTCTCCTCCCCTATCTTAATCCAATTTTTAAAACTCAACATTGTTCGAACAGTTCTTTTCCACAGCTCACAACCTGCTGTGACCAATTTGCAGTTACATCCCCGTAAATCGATTTGGTTAAAAAATGTTATGTAAATAGATTTCAACTCGGGATTTCAAATACGTATGGATAGATGTTATGAACTAAGCTAGCTAGAAGGTACTTCTTTCTTACCGTGTGGAGAGAAAGATTTGAACTCAACTGGGTTAAAGATTAAGATAATTCTTTGTATTTCTCTTTGCATGTTGTGGCATTGGGGGTCATTTTTGCGCATTTCCAGTATTGTCATCGAATCATAGATTTTGGATCGTCCATAACACAACTCCATATGACACTTTTTTTTTCCAAACCAATCCTTGATCATAAGCTGATGATTTTAAAACCTTGCATTTTGTTGCAGCAGATGTCCCCTTAAACGGATGTTTAACAGCATAGAATTAAGTATCTCGCATTGTGCTAATTAAACAATCTTGTTGCTTAAAAAAATGAAGCTCTTTGGCCTCGTTCTCATAAAAACAAACATTAAGAAAATGAATTGTGCGAGAGTAGTTGTGAAAAGTGAAAAAGGTGACGGCCCTTTTTTGGACTCAAAAAACCTTTCTTCCCACCGAACCCAAGTAGGCCTTGATTGAGCAAAGAAGATTCTTTCACAAACTACGCAACGTAGAAAATAAACCAAGACTTTGGTTTTGGTAGCTATTCTTCTTCTTTTTTATATGATTCAAAAGTTTGAAACACAAACATAGATACATACATACCACGACGTATTAAATTTCGCTCTATTTTTTGTGTAATGGTCCAATGGAACACCTGAGAGAGTGCAGGTGCTGGAGTCAGTTTACTGGTAAATGCAGTATGCACGTATATTAATCAAAGCTACCAGTACCAAATATGTCGGCTTTTGGACCATTTTCTTTTAATTTCCTTCAAGATTTTGATTTTCTGGCTTGTTCGAAAAATTTTCAGTTTGATTGGACTGTAATCTATTAGTTTTTGTTTCCAATTTGGGTAGAGCCATCAATAATAAAAGGCCGAATAATAATTGAATACGTCAAGTGTGGTAGAGGGTTTTTAAGCCTAATTAATCAGTTTTCTCCATGTTTTTTTTAGCAACTTTGTGATGTTCAAGTATGGAAGTTCTATTTCGACCAAAAAAACAGTATGGAAGTTCTAAATGAACTTAACTGCTCGAATGAGAAATCTAGTCCCACACAATGTTTGGTTGCTTAACCTTGATTTCGAACAAGTGTATAAATCTTAACAATCTCTGGTTTGAAGTAAATTTTTATTGTTTGTTGTGTTGAGCACTATCAAAATAGTTACAACAGACCTTGCGTTGAGAGTTTAGTTATGATATTGTAGCTTCTTATTGGGAAAACAAGAGAACGAGTAATTTTAGGAAGAGAAAGATACGTTATGATATTCAAGCAATTTTTGGCGAAAAGTGTGATATATCTGCTCATTTTCAAGCCAAACCCATACTGGAAGGTTAGTAGTTCTTTCTACATCAGGTCAAACTAAATCCCTAGCTATTAGTTCATCATGCGACCTAATCGGTTATGCATAATTAAGTTTCCAATCTCTCTCTTATCATATAGCAGTTAACATGTATTTAGAGAGATTCAATATCATCCGCAATTTTATACCATTGAATGCACGCTACATGTCGTGTACAACCAAGTCCCTTCTTTTTATGTCTTAATGATGAAAGGAAAAGAGAGTGTGAATGCAATTTTGAAGGAAAAAGTTATTGTGATACGTATTTTATAGGTTTTTTAGTACTCGGTTAAGGTGTGTCTATATATATATATATATGCTTGCTCTAAGGAATGGATTTCCATATTTTGACAACTTTTCGATTATATATTTACATCTTAACGGTTCAGTTTTTAGGTCCTAATGTATAAATCACTTATGCAAATTTTCAGCCAAATTGTTGATCGTTAAGGTATCGAACTCGATTAAATCAATGAACGAACCGAATCTGTCCAACCTGAACCATTCGTGTTCATAATTGTAAATTCCAATTTTAGATGTCTTAACGATCATCAATTTGGCTGAAAATTTGCAAAGATAATCTATACATTAGGACTTAAAAATTGAACGGTTAAGATGTGAATATGTGATTGAAAAGTGGTCAAAATATGGAAATCCGTTTCTTAGCTAAGGAACGGACCTTCTTAGCATAGAAGACCTGAACCGTTGGTGTAAATTGCAGTTTTTGATGCCTTAACGATTATCAATTTGGCTGAAAATTTGCAGAAATGATCTACTCATATATACTGAATGGTTAAGATGTGAATATGCGATCGAAAAGTGATTAAAATATGAAAATCCGTTCCTTAAGCTAAGTTAAGGACCTCTTTAGCATAGAAGGCCTATATATATATATATATATATATATATATATATATATATATATCAGATCTTATCCAGAACGAGGCCTCGCACTGAAATTAAAGTGCGATGTTGGAGTTTAGGGTCACTTTTCGGTCGCATATCCACATCTCGACCGTTCAGTTTTTAGGTACTAATATATAGATCATCACTGCAAAATTTCAGCCAAACTGATGATCTTTAAGGTATCTAACTCGCTTAAACCAATTGACGAACTGAATCTGTCAAACTTGAACCGTACTAGCTTTAAGGCAGTTATCAATTTGGCTGAAATTTTGCAGAGATAATCTATATATTAGTACCTAAAAACTGAACGGTCGAGATGTGGATATGCGACCGAAAAGTGACCTTAAACTCCAACCTCGCACTTTAATTTCAGAGCGAGGCCTCGCTCTGGATAGGATCTGAATATACATATATATATATATATATATATATATATATATTCATATTCCTATGGTTTGCCTACTACAAAAAATACATATATATATATATATATATATATATATATATATATATATACACAGATCCTATCCAGCGAGGCCTCGCTTTGAAATTTCAGAGCGAGGTTAGGGTTTAGGGTCACTTTTTGGTCGCATATCCACATTTCAACCATTCAGTTTCTAGATACTAATGTACAGATCATCTCAGCAAAATTTCAGCCAAATTGATGGTCGTTAAAGCATTGATAATTGCCTTAAAGTTAGTACAGTTCAGGTTGAACAAATTCAGTTCGTCAATTGGTTTAAGCGAGTTAGATACCTTAAAGATCATCAATTTAGCAGAAATTTTGCAGAGATAATTTATACATTAGTACCTAGAAACTGAATGGTTGAGATGTTGATATGCGACCGAAAAGTGACCATAAACCCTAACCTCGCTCTGGATATGATATATTTATATATATTCATATTCCTATGGTTTGCCTACTACAAAAAAAATACATCAATAGGTGTGTCTTGTTTTATGATATTTTTTTATGGGAGCATTTTGTCAATGAAAAATTTATCCGGGCGGATGTGTTTTTTTTATATATTTTGAATGTGTCCCTTTCAATTTAAACCCACCGGCAGACTCCATGTCCAATTCCTATTCTCTACTACTATAAAATAAATGGATGTGCTCTTTATTATTATTATTATTATTTTTTTTTTTGAATAGGAATGATTGCATTAGTAATCAAGCCATGAAAACAGGCCAGAGTCTAACATAACTTACATAAGAAATCTCGGGATAATCCAGGTAACCTATCTAAGCCACAACTAAACCCATTAAAGTCTAAAGGGACGCTCGCTGAATAGCAAGACTAATCTATGCAAGAATAATCTCGCTCTCTAAGGAAAAAATGTTCATATACTCTCATCTGCCAAACACGCAATTGTGGTACAAATATCAACTAGAAACGTCTTAGAAAAGCATGTAGAAATCACCACTACTTCAAAAGGTTTGAGTCCAGAATGTCTAAAAGCTGAGAGGACTTAAGAAAGAGCGAGTCCCTTCCCTACAGGGTTGGAACCAGCACCATATGCAGCCTCCTCCGTAGCCGACAACCTTGGCATCAGGTTGCTCCTCGGGCTCTTCTGGAGAGTTTGCAGCATATAGCCTCCATTTTCAGATTTGAGCCAAATAGGCCCAGTCCCTGCCTTCAGCCCAGTTCGTGCCCTTGGCCCAGTCATCATCGGCCCAGAAAGCAGCCCAGTCAACCCTAATTCAAAACTAGGGTCTCCCGACGATTTTTCTAGACAGTCTTCTTGCCCGTGACCTGCCGCCACACTGATCTCCAGCATACCAGTTCAAGCCACCGGCCTGGTCATCGTCGACCCTCCTGTCGCCTCCATGAAGCGCAGCACAGCCCCATAGCCCGACGGCACCGGAGCCATCGTCTCCAGCAGCCCCGACTTGAGCCCAACCTTGGTCAGTGGAAGCCGCCACAACGATGCAGATCCTAGTCGCCCTTAAACCTGATAGCGTCGGCAGCAACACCTCGGCTCCGACCCAATCCAGCACCCCATGTTCATAGAACCACCCTCAGCAGAGCATTGACTCAACCGGAGCCTTCGAAAAACCAGGTCGAGATCCCGACGTCGTTGCAAAGAGATCACGGCCTCTCCAAGTCCACGCCGCCCTTCACTCGCCTCTGTCTGGTTTGGAAACCACGACGCTCCGCGCCGCCATCATGAAACCTAGGTTTCGCTCTTCCGGGTTGCTCCTCAAAAACCGGAGGCCCTCTCATCCTCCCTTGTATAGTCTATCTTGTTCTATTGGATGTGCTCTTTATTGTCAAAGGACTACACCAAAATATCAAATGCCTAAAATATATTTCTGAAATGCTAGTTTAATAAAAAAATAATAACTACGTTCTTCATTTTTTCGATAACAAGACGTGCATTACACATATATAAAGCTAGTTAAAATAAATTAAACCTTTACCGGCTGATCGAATTTTTGATTTCAAAGAAACAATCGTTAGCTAACTTAAATGTCGGTGGTTACCTGATGAAAGTTGATTGCTGCGGTCAAGGCGTACGACAACACCGTTTTAGAGTTCACCAATTTTTTTTTGCATGTCAAAGAGAAACCCAACCCAATTGGGCCCAGTAGAAGCCCAACAGAACATTATTAAGGATGCACCGTTCTTACGTTCCTCAGTAGGTAAGTGAGATATGATCAATGTCATCGTGTTGTTGGTTGTTACTTCTTTATGCAATCAAATGCAATTTGCCCAAAAAAAAAAAAATTCAATCAAATGCAGCAAGCCTTAAAGAGTACAATATTATAAACAGATTCTAATAACATGAGTTTGGAATGAGCCTCCCAGCTTGATTAAGTTGCGGATCTCATTTAAAAAAAAAAAAATTTACTGTAGTTTATAAATGGATTCTAAGAATCTGATACAAAATAAATCAGATACTTAAGGCTAAGGTTTTACTTCATGCTTCACATCTCCATTTGGCAATGTGCTTTGTCCTTCTGCAAGCTTCGTTTCCTGTATCAGATGGAACGGTATTAAAGCCTAGAAAGAAAACAACTAAAACACTCGTGTAAAATTTCGAGGATGGGTGCAAAGTCCAGATTGGGCGATCAATGCAATGCAACTTACAGCATATCGAAGCAGCAGCACGTATTTCTCTATATGATTCAACTTCATAGGAAATGCCTGGTCAAGTTCTTCCAGTTGATGCTCTCGTAAACTCTGAAGAAAACATTACAGCAAGTTGAATCAAGTAACTTGGCAAATTGAAGTGGAATATAAAAAAAATGATTACTAAATGGGTTCAAAACTAAAAGGTAAAATGAAACTTGCCTTGAAGAGTTGAAGGTATCAGTTTTGCCTTTAGTGATCTGATTTTTGGCAATGCAGCTGTTCATGAGATCCCTTGTAATTAAGTAAATTAGGATTATTTCCATCGTCGATCAACCTATGCAAACTCGGCAAATTTTTTGTGGTCAAAATGGGCCATAAAACAGAAATCTTTAGTTACAGAAAAACGTAAAATTACAGAATAAGACTCACTTAACAACCTCCATAGGAACCTGGAAGTTGTATTTGTCTGACAACTTAGCCGTATTGTCCAGCTCCATGGCAAGAGCATTTCTGAGAGGTCAATTCCAATTAATGTGAGAAATCTCCGATAAACAATCATATATACTGGGAAAGACATATTGAACTGATCTTGAATAAACTGAGCATGAGTAGATATGTAGAATTACAGGCGCTCGAGGAGGGGGAGCTGAGAACCTGTAGTGAATGAAGAGACAGTGAGGTAGAGCTGGTGAATGAGGGCTAATGTTTTCTCGGTAGACTTAATGACCTCGTTCAGGTTTTGGTTTTGCTCGTCCACCCCTGTTTCTCCTGCTGTATCATTTGTTTGAGGGACTAACTTCCCATTGTCGCCATTCCCACTACTCCCAGCATTGGAATTCAGCAATATTTGCATCTCTAAGGCTTTCCAAAGCATACATATATAGGCATGTCAAGATATATATATGAAGTCAATCATTTTACTGTAAAATATTTATGAGTAATAGTTTTCTTTCTGAACCGGGAATTTATTACTTCCAAAACAGAATACTAAAAGTCCAGCTGATGAAAACAGCAAATATCTTACGATCACTACTCATTACTACACTTTTCAGTTTTCACCGATTGTGCGGATATGACATTGTGATAAACTTGCGATCACTACTCATTAATAAGCACAATGACTGTAATTTTTCTTTTCTTTATAAAGGAAAGAGAAAGTGCATAAAAATTAAGCCCAGTGAACTACAACAAGCCCACAAAGAACCAGCCTAGTGGCGTACCATTGCATAAAGTGCTAAAACAATTGATCCATACAAGGAATCCCAACCAATTAACAAAGAAAATAACATACGGTCCAAGCCTGACCAGAAGACATAGATCCCCACGAAAGAACCAACCATTTTCCATTGCAAACTCGCCGTCACTCGATGGGGTGGTTCCTCCTTCGGCCACTTCCAATTTCTCGCCAATCAGTAGCTTGACGGAATTTTGAATCGGCACCGAGAAATGTGTTGAGAATCTGACAAAAATCTCACACTGAAAAACTATAACTTTCCCAATTGGTTTATAAGGATTTGTTCCTCTCTAATTAATTATTGTTATTTGGTATTAGTTGTGAAATCTAAATATATGAGAATAAGTCACCCACATGTGAATGTTTCACCGCCACACTAACATCCACACGTGCTTCACGTGATCCAATAGAAATTATTCATGTGTTTAGAATTTTGGTCTCTCGAACCATCACCCAATATACCTTATCCAGATGTATGACTTGGGCAAACTTTGTGTGAGAAAAATCTCACATCATATAGGGATTTAAGGATATACGCATTCATGATATTTTCAGGGACTTTTGACTAAAAGTATCAAAGAAAATATGAGCTGAGATTCGCTAGTCATTACAAAGAGTCAGTTTTGGTATAGCATGGGGTAGAGGTGTCAAACATATTGGCCTGACCCATTTTAAGTGGGTCAATTCATGCTTCGTGCCATGCTCGAGCCAGCCCATTTATTATCATGCTCGTGCTCTTGTTCGGATAGACCCATTTGCTCAAAAGTAGGCATTGTTCAACCTATGACCCAAGCTTATATCATGTCAGGCCGTACTCGTGTCGGACCAATAAATGAGCCGTGCTTTGCAGTGTTGAATTTAATCATGATTTTGAAATTTTATTGGAACTATTGATTTTATTTCATTTAAAATTAAAAGCTTAAATTACCTAATTGTTTGAACCCAAAATGAGCATTTTTGGCCTGACAAGGTGTGTCTTGGAGAAATTGAGCCAATGTCAGTGGCTCAAGCTATATATTGTCGATAAGTTCGAAATATAATATTTAGAGGCTAAATAAAGCTTACATGCAAAATTATGGAAGATTATGCAAGCTGCAAGAAAAGGCACGCCCATACGAATATTCATACTCAATTCAATTAAGGAATATGAAATGCACGTGGGCAAGCATTTAACTACATTTCATGGTAGCCTTAATTGGAAAACCTACCATAATTCAATTAGTGCTCCATCATGATTTGTTTAAGGCCAACCACTTTGGCCTGGCAGCCTATATATAGAGGCTACGACGAAGTAACAAGACACACAATTCATCAATTAATCTCTACGATTATCTAAGCCTCTCCAGAGCAACCCTCTTCTTCTCTTACCGGTGACCACACTCCAGTCCCAGAATCCTCAGGAGTCGACTGTCAGTGCCACCAAACCCTCTGTCAATGTGCTTCGGTCCTAGTCTCCTCCGGAGCCGACTGTAGTACCGCGACCACAACGATTACCGAACCAGCCAAGCAAGGGTAATGCCATCGCAAACCAGCCAAGCTAAAATCACGCTTTAGCAAGTTCTCCCCACTTCCCAGTGATTTTCTCTCTACTCGATCTACGACGTCGAGTATCGATTGTGTGATTTTGAAGAAGCTTAGAAAAAGTCCTCTGACTTGGTTCATAAACTTTCGCAAGCGTACGAATCGTTGTCAAGTAAGGGAAGTATTAAAACCTTGATTATCGTACCTCAGGGATTAGGTGTTGGACCTAATCGAGGTAATTGGAGCTAGAATAACTCAAAAGTATACAATGAAAAATAAAAATAAAAAGTAAAATAATATTCACAAGACACCAAGCCTCGACAATGCTCGGCTTAGCTCACACTAAGCCTAATCAAAGTCACTAACTTGTAGCCTAAATGAGCTATGCACAATGGAAGGTAGAATTTTGTTTGAGAGTTTTGAATTGAGAATTAACTAAATTAAATGCAAACTAAAATAAAAGCAAACAACTAATTATCAAGCAAGAAATTAAATTTGGATTTTCAAATTAATAGGAACATGGGAGTGTCGGGTGATTCACACTAACTCTCTTGCAAATATCGATGTCAATTTCACAAATGCATGCATTTCGTATGTGTTAAGTCCCGTATCTAGTACCGGTTAAGGCTACTAAACCAATTATCCTTTCGGTATATTGATTATGCCGGTTAAGGCCACAATCAACTCTCTAATTTGGACATTACGCCGGTTAAGGCCACAAAATCCAAAATTAGAGGCCTAGAGAGCAAGATAATAGAGACCAAAGCAAGCTTAGCTACAATTAAGCTAGCTAATGGTTACCACACTTAAATCATAGATGCAACAAGACCAATAAGTTGTCAATTAATCAATCTACTCATCACAATTGCCCACAACATAATTTCAAATGGTGACAAAGCCTAAAAACATGCTTCTAAGGACCAATAAATTCCGATTTAAAGTATACACAATAGAAATTGCATTTATTAAAATTAAAGCATCAATATTTATACAAGATGAGTTAGGGCTTCACAACCCTAACTCCCAAAATTGAACTACTCACTCATAATTAAAACAAGATTTAACATCAAAACCATGTACAATTAAAATAGATGAGAAGAGAGAGGATAAGCTTTGCTTAATTTCAACACTGCTAGAAAGCAAAGAAAACTAAGCTAGCTTGAATACTCCTAACTACCCAAGATGAAATTAAGGTCTTGATGATCTTCCTTGATGAAATTTGAGAAGAGCCCAATAATTTAATGTGGAAGAGTGAGTGAAATGGGAGAGTGGGTGAGAGAGTTATGGAAGAGTAGTAATTGGGGGTGGTGTGCGGCTGTAGAGAAGAATAAAGAGAAAATGGATATGGGAGAGGATTGGGGTGTGCTGCGGCTGTTCGTTTTCTCTTCAGAGGAGAGGATTGGGGTAAATATATATTAGGGCTGGCCTGGAGAACCATAAAACAGAAGGAACAGCACCGAAAAACCCGGTTCGGTTCGGTTTGGTTTTGCAGCATATGTATTTATAGTTTTTACGGTTCGGTCCCAGATGAAGTATTTTCGGTTTTTGTTCCGGTTCTTGTTTTAAAACTCCCTTGGAACTGAAATACAGATGTCAGTGTATAAGTGGATATTAGGGTCGAGCTTATTTCTGTAAAATAGATCCCTTCCCATGTGATTAGACGCCAAATCCGATCAGAATAACTCATATCCATTCGATCAAAACCCTAAAACATCGCGTTAGTCTTCTGACTCTTCTCCAGTTCTCTCTAATGCAGAAACGCTCACTCTCTGTGCCTCCATTCTCCAATCCCAATTCTTATGATCAAAACCCAGACGAGCAAGACGATCGCCCTCAAAGTTTGGAACCCAGAAACATTGCATCTTCGATTTGTGTTGGGCTGTTAGCCATCTGCGATATGGTTGATGACTTGATGTAGCCCCGTCTTCGACCTCTGTCAATGTAAGCTTTCTGCGATTTGGTTAGCCATCTGCGATTTGGTTGCTTAATTTCAACTGATTGATTGCAAAATTCAATTTTGGAGATCCAAAACTTGTAGATCCAAAGCATTGTTAAGAATAACCTCATACGCTGTCTGCTGAAATATATTGATCTATTGCACCCTGTGATCTATTTTGTCCTTGCGTTATGATGCCAAAAGAAAAACAAGGAAACGCATCACCCTGTAACAAAATAAAGTTAGTCGATCTGTAGATTATATAACCTTTTTCTTCCTTTTACCTGTCCAGTTTTCCTTTCATGTTAGTATGGCTAGGTTAACATGCATTGATATATCTTCAAATTAATGTAAAGCAACTTTGGGGTTAATTGGTCTGAGAATGTGCATTACATATGGATGACATAGAGACACATCATTGGAAAATATAAAACGTCAAAAGGAGGGAAGAATAGGTTATATATGAACGCATTAGTTCCATTTGACTTCAGTTTTTCATTACTCATCTTCTTTTTTATTTCATAAAGTAAATAGGAGAAATGCCAGTTTTAACAACAGGTAAGCATATACAAGTAATTATTTCTTTAACTGAAAAATTTAACTTCTTCCTTGCCATTTTTCTTAGGATCCTGCATATTACTGCTTAAATAAGATGATTCCCCTTGCATCTTTGGGTCTATTGAGAAGCAGAGATGGTCATATGCATGTGCAAAGCAATTGATCGAGAGGCTGATATATGGTTAGTCATCCCTTTGTTTTCTTTTACCTCTCTTTCTATGAGGTCTCTGTTATATAAGGTTGTTATAGAAGAACCTAATCTTTTTTCTTTTAGATTCTGTGCAGCCAAAACTCTGAGACACTTGACTTTCATTCTTCCGCCATGGCTTCAACAAGAAGAAGCCTGTACCTAGAGCAGTAAACCCATATGTTTTTTAAAGGTAGTTTTCTGATTTTCTCTCTATTGGAGTCAGCTGGTTGTGTTTCATCACTGCTTTCTTTCTAAATGTTCTGATTTTGTTCAGTGCATTGCAAATTTGCAATATCATTCTATTCTTCTTTATGTACTGTATTGCTATAGAGGGGAGCCAATCCATGATGATGCATTTTATCTACCACAATAGAATTTGATATTCATTTTGTGTGGGATTGATGGTTTGAGAATTAGGAACTGGGCATTTTTGTATTTACTATGCATTTGAGGTGAATTGGTAAATGGGTTTTGTTTTGCTGTGTCTGTTTTGCTCAATTTTGTTGTTTGTTAACTGTTAATGAAAAAAAGATATTGCATCTGTTTTGAGGCCAGGAAATATTGCTTAACAAAATTGCTTGGTGTCTTCATTTCAGGCCAGAAAGTATTGAGGTTGTACATATGCTTGTAGCTTGCTGCCTTTGAGATCTACTTCCATGTCCGAAACATCTGCTAGCTCCTCTAACCGATCCAGTTTCAGACTTTCAGCATTTTAGTTTGCTGCAAATTGATGCAGTTTCAATATTGTGTGTTTGATGGTTTAATGCTTTCATCAGTTTCATGCTTTGAGAGTTTGGGAGTTTGCTGGAAATTTCTAATTTGTGATGTTGATGTTGATTGTTGAATATGTAGATTGTAGATAATGTTGAGTTTTATGAGTGAATGGTATTTGTAATATTGAATCAGGAAAACTAGAAGGTGGAGACTAGAAAAACCGAGGAACCGATAGTGGAACCGAACTAATCTTGGAACTGAAAAACCGAGTGTGAAACCGAACTGAGATTGGAACCGAAAAACCGAGGAACCGACCCGAGAATGGTCGGTTCGGTTCTATATCGGTTCTTGATTCAAAAATCAACGTACCCGAACCGATTATCTCTTCTCGGTTCCGGTTCCGGGTTTTGGATTTAAAACCGTAGAACAGACTCAGGCCAGCCCTAATATATATGGCTGGCCTCAATTGTTGTGGCTGACGTCTAGACAAAGAGATAGTAGGATAAGCTTGCACGTGCAGGGTGCATGAGGAAGAGAGAGAAATCTCTTGTGATTGCTGCCACGTGTGAGCATGTAATTGGCTCAAAGCAATTAAGCAAATATCACAATTGCTGCACGTCATGGCTAGATATTAATTAATCAAATCATGGGATTAATTAATTAATCTAATGATTAATTAATTAAGCCACTCATTAATCAATTAATAGTTTCTTCTCTTCATTCTTTTTCTTCCTTCTCCGGCCTTATAGCATATCAGAAGGCATCATCTTGAAATACTCAAATTCGGCTTCCTCACTCATGTTGACCATAGTTGACCTACATTGATAATTTTGTCCTTTTGTCGGAAACTCCATTTTGCTCCAATTTCGCGCCATTTTCTTTCGATTTCCACAACTCCGTTTATTTGCTACAAGATAAATAAAAATAGATTAGTTACATAATAATTGACATGAGGATTAACTCAATTCTAGTGTTTTAGATATAATTACACGTATATAAATGCGTGTAATCATCCTCTCAACGAGGCACAAAGAATCCCGCGACGAGATTGGTGCTCTCCTCGTCCACAATCGCTCAAAAGAAGTCAGGTCAAGGGACACCCTCGACGACCCCACCCTAACGGTGCTGGCATGCCTGCGCAGATAAGAGACTGTTGACCAACTACAACAAAACTGGAGCCAAACATTTTGGCACGCCCAGTGGGACATACTGCATAGCGTTTCTTCACGATCGCAGCCATTGGGAAGTCAAGCGCAAACCCTTATCAAAAGGTTTACGACAACTGCCCAAAACACAGGACCTCTAGTTACAACCGACACCGTTGTGTGGATTGTCGTGGTCTTTCTGAAGAGCAAATAATTCGAAGATGTCAACTGCCATCATCCGAGATGTCAACTGAACAAGGAGGAAGTCCTCAGCCCCCCACTGAGGGCTAAAATATTTTCATCATCCAGCCAGATGAGGGAGAAGACATGTCTGATACCACTAGCTTGGTTGAAGACGAGATAATAACATATGGCTATGTGCCTATCCCCATCCCAGAGAATGCAAGCATAGAAGAACAGCTTGAGATCTTTCAAAAGAATAATGCCTCATTCTATGAAAAGTTCAACAAAGTCCTCGCGGTGCAAAGAGAGAGCTTCGAGGACGCTATGAGCACGTTCTGGAAATCCGAGCGTGATTCATGGCAAACACATGGGCGCTTGGGGCGTCTGACGAGACAAACCCAGGAGAACCGTGAGCAACTCGTGGGTACGATAGCTGCCAAGGCCGTCCAGACCTCAAATATTGCTTCAGAGTAGATGGCTATTCACAAGGAATGTTCCAGCTTGGCTACTCAAGTCAGTTCGCAGCAAGGCGAATTGGAAAATCAGGAAGCTTCAAGCAAAGATGGCGTTTCTGAGATTGAATTGCCTGAAGGAGGCGATCAATCTAAGGACGAAAACCTTCATCTAGGCCAGCCCATTGAAGAAAAAATCAGCTTGCCCATTGGAGAATCACAGCCCTACATAGAGGCTGCATATGGAGAAGAGGATCAACAAGATTGTTCTTCTGACAAGAAAATTGTCTCTGAACAGATAGCTGATTTCTCCACTCATCAAGCTAAATATGTGGATATTGGTCAGATGCATGGGGGGCAAGGCACTGCCCATGTTCAGACCCTTGATAACTAGAAGCAGATGTGTGATCAATTTAATTATGATTTGGCTGCTGGACGTCATCTTGGTCAAAGAGATGGTCAAAGTCTTAGTCCATTCAATTATCCACTAAAGTATGGCTCACTTGATTATTAATCTAACTTTGGCTATGGTACTGGACGTCGCGGTGGAAACGATCAAAGTCTTGGCCAACGTGTGGCTTTATTGATCAATTCAAGCTGAGGTTTTTCATCAGTGCTTCAAGGCCAGGTGGTGGCTTTGATATATGTGGAGGGGACATCTACAACCCACGTTGCATGAATGGCCAGAACAATTATTTTACTGGCCAAGTTGTCCTTCGTGACTATAAATTTGAGTATCATCAATACAAGTTAACTCTTGTTTACAATTATCTAGCTCCAAATTTCTTGCAAAAGAAATTTGTCTATGATACTAAATAGTCCATAGAGGCGGTGTCTCAATATGATGCCTGGAAAGAATATAGAGGCAAACAAATATTTGATATTCCTATTTTCGAAGAAGAGATCAATTCATCGAATTTTGGTGATTCTAAATTTGATCTCGACGCGGAGCCAATCTATGATAAATATGATGATAATTATAATTTGATTATTGGTTTAAAAAATCATATGAAGGAGTTCAAGTTCTTTGAAGCTCTTGATGTGGAGAATTCAGACCAGCAAGTGGTCAAATGCAAAAGCCAATTCGTGGCTTATTTTGAAGACACCATGTTCTATGATATGGTAGTTGGTAACAAAGCGGATCTATACTCATCTTCATCCCCAAAATTGCAATTGAAGATCATGCTTCGCCAACCAACAAAGATACTTGGGGGGCAAGATTACCCCTCTCACGAGCCAAATTCCTCCAAATTCTTCAATGCGAAGTATCTTTGTTCTTTTCCTACAAGCTCTCATAGGAGGGATTTTTACCCTACAAATTTTGATACATCGAAGCTTGGAGTGAAGCATAGATGGCCTCCCCAGTGATCTTGTAGAGATTAGCCAAATATGCTACTGTTAGCCTCTTTCTTTGCTTCTTTTCTGTGACTTTTTCAGTTTGTAGTTTTCTTCAAGTCTTGTCCCTCACACTATTTCTCTTCATTAATTTTTGTTGTGAGGCCCCGAAAATTTTGTTTAATTTTTAGAAGGTAATTTTTCGCTAATTAGATTTTTTTCCGCAAGGTGACACAAGTGAAGGAAATGACTTTAGAGATTGTTTTAATGTCGAGACCACCTATTGGGCCTTATGATTTAAGTTTGGGCTAGAGTCCTTTATTTTGGGCCTAGAAGGTTACTAAAGTTTATTGAGGCAATAGCTTGTTGAAGTTTCGAAGACAATAAATTGAGTTGTAACAAAGTTTTGGATTTTGGATTTTTACGAGATTGAGTTTTGGGCCTAGGATAAAGTCGAGAAACAACTTATTAGAAAGTTTCTAACGAAAACGAATAAAAGAAACGTCACGAGCCCAAAACCGAAAGCAATTAGCTAGAAGAGTTTCGTAATTCGTCGCAAGGGCAAAATGGGTATTTCACGCACATAAGTATAAATAGGAAATTGGAAACCCTAAAACCTAAACTCTCCCCTTTCTCTCTTCTCAGCCACGCGTTCTTCTCTCTCTCCCCCCCCGACCTCTCGGCCACCACCTCTAGTCACCACCACCACCAATCGACGTAGCTCCTATATCCGACCTAAACTCAGCAAGAATCACCGGCATGCAGCACCTCCAACCACCGTATGCAACCACTACAGATCCTGCCGCCATGCCTAGCCGAAAGGGCTACTTCCGATCACTTTATACACTCACCGCCAGCACCCTTTGAACCAACACCCAATTTCGATCAACACCCGAGTCCAGCACCGCCATGCATCAACACCGGCCTCAAACCACGCCACCACTGTCGCTACTCCTTTTGAAATTCTGGCTACCATCTCACAACACCACCTCCACCGTTCAACTCAGCAAACAACGAGGAGAAAAACCCATAAGCTCTTTCACCAACTAAGGTTGGAAAACCGCCGTAAGCGCCATTGTCGGAGATGAGGATCTGTGGTTTTCTATTCTTCAATTTCCAGGTCCTAATCGGACTACAATACCGACATGGATACAACCATCGCTTCACGACCTTCCAAACCCCCGAACTCTGGACCTCCAAATCTAACCAGAGCAGCTGCACGCGCTACATGCGCCGCTGCCGGCACGTCGACCACCGTAGCTCCGCCGCTCACTGCCACTAGATCTTCAGGCCTTCCCAATTAGGTAATTATCGTACCCTCCATTAATAGAAACATCCAATTTCAATTCCGATTAGAAACCCTAACCCACTGCCATTTAATTTGAAATTAAGGATTGGATGGACTTCTGCATTCTGGGAGAATTTGGAGAAGAGATGAACTGTTGGGTTAATTTGATTGATATCGAGAAAAGGGTAAAGACCTTGAACTCAGTCCTGGTTGTAAAGTTGGTTAGGTGTTGAATACTGAATGTATTGTTTTTCTGCTAGAGGTTCGAATGGTTGATGGTGGTGAAGCACAGCCATGTTAAGTTGACTGCAAGTTTGGAGAAGAAAAATGGTAAGGGTTGGGTATTTGGATCTGTTTTGCCATGTATTGTTCATACTTAGTGGAATTCTGGTGTTTTGGGTTATTTGAAAAGATATTGATATGTGTTTGGGAACTTGCCATGTTAGTGAACAAAGATGAGGATGGTTGAATGCTTGAACATATGGAGAGATTTGGGTTGTCAATTAAATTGGTTTGGCTGTTATTAATTTTAGAAAAATGTTGTTTCACAAGAATGGACAAAGAGAGACCGATTTTGTGGTTTTTGACAAGCAAATTAGTGTGGTGAATGATATTATGGAGAATGGGTTAAAAGTTGAATTAAGTATTCTATAGCCATCATATCCCGAAATGAATTTGAGAAACAAATTGTTTGGGAATGCAATTTAAGGTTAACGAGTAAGTAAAAAGGATGAAATCGGTTGACCCAAATTACATAAAGACACGAAGTGTGATCTCCATATCCCAGATAAGCTTACGACGTTAAGTGGATTATTCGGGAATAATAATTGTCGTTTGTTTTCTTAAAGTAGAAATGCTAAAAAATTTTTGGTGAAAGTGCTAAGTATAATCTCCATATCCTTAATGATTCAAATGCTACATCATTTGGATTGTTTGGGAATGGATAATAGAATTTATCAACTAAAGGAAAATTCTACAAACACAAGGTACCTAGATCATTGTTCGATTAAAGAATAATCCGATGGACTTTAAGGAAATTAAGTAAATATTTTGGTTGTTCGGTTAGTTGAGTTGTAATGACGTTAAGTTACTCATTGATTCGATTTTTATTATAAAGGACTTGAGCATGTGCACTTGGATTTGGACAAATTATTGAAAGTCGGAAACAAACTCGAATGTGGACGAGCACTCCATATCCAGGTAGGGTGAGCTGTCCATTCTTTGTTAGAGGTTTTTATATATGTGGAATGCTCTCGTCTAATATTATGTTGCCTGCAAGTACGTTTTTGGTTGTTCATTAGTCGATGCCTCGTGATACATGTGTTTTCATAACTGATAATTGCTAATTGCGAAAATCGAGGCTAGACTTGTGTGTTGAGATACTGTACCCTTTGCATGTTTGTACTTGTGACCTGAAAGTGAATGAGACCTAGACGTGAACCTCCGGAGGGAGCTGTGCTCCTATGTTTGTCGAGGAAGAGTGAGTAAGTACCGACAGTGAACCAGTCATTGGAGACTTAGGGCCAGGAAATGGACACTTTCGCTACTTGTAGTCACAAGGACTACAGAGTAATTGGCCGGTTCTCGAAGGATGACGAACCAGGTCGGTCATCGATTTGTTTTAGTTTAGCTGACAGGTAAGTATCTCGGAGCTCCAAGTTGTGTGAAGCATGCTGCATATATTTTATAAAAGAGAAGAAATGTTTGTGGTTGCCTCATTTCAAAGTATTTTCGATAAACATGCACAATATTATGTAGTAAACATTTTCAAGTATATTATCTTTCAAACCTAACATGGTTGGGTCGACCCCGACTGGGCATGCGATGACGAAGGCTCACCCCTACAATAGTGTGCAGGTTTCGAGCATGTGGTTGGGAAGTGCATAGGGGAGGCACATGGCCTGGCTTGGCGCATTTCTCTTTAACTATATCAAAAGAAGGTTTTGGTCCTTAATCGGACTTTGAAGTCACTTATTTATTTTTTTTATTTTTTATTTGTTTCCTATTCGCTTATTTACAAAATTTCGAGAGACCCGCAACCCTGGGGCACGTCTCTCATATTTGTATTTACTTAGTGCTTTGTTATTTTCCAAATTGGGGTCCGATTGTAAGCCCAAATCCTTTAGCCCACTTTAAATTCCGTTTTTGAAATTGTGCTGTTTGGTTGCTAGAATGATTTGTCAAAGAAAGTGTTTTGTAAACCAACAATCTAAACCCAAAAGGCCTTGCGATTTCTGGTTGATGAGTTATCAGGATGTCATTTGTGACATGTCGGTTTCTCATTGGCGCAGGGTTGCGGCGCTGTGGGACCCCCCCTCTCGGGTCACCACATTTGTCTCCACCATTATTCCACCATTGTTTATTCTAGTATCCTTGGAAGGTTTACATATCAGTCACCCACTTGCAACAACCCATATCGATCCCATCACTTAATTTTTGTTTCTCCTTGTTCTTTTCTTTCCTTTCCTTTCTCTCACCTTGTGTCAAATCACACTTTTTCTCTTTTTCTTTCTTTTCTATCACCACACTCTCCTTTTCAATAAGGAGATAGTCATCTTTATTAAAAGATAGTTTGATAGTTTCTAGGGAGAGAAATAGTGCCTTTTTGCAAGGAGGATCTTCGTAAAAAAAAAAAAAAAAAAAGAAAAGGAAAGTTCGCGAAGGAAGCCAGAAATCAGCGAATGTTCTCGAGGAACATTTTCACCAAGGCTTTTCTGGCAGGAAATGACTACATGAGCCTAAGCCTCGCCGACAAAATACAACTAAAGCGGAGTCGATCCAGCGAAATCTTCGCGAGGAATATTTTCACCAAGCTCCAAGAGATTCCTCCTCACTCGGATCTGCCTTGAGAAGATTTTTCCTCACTTGGATCTACCTTGAGAAGATTTCTCCTTACTCTGATATATCTTGAGAAGATTTCTCCTCAAAGAATTTCTGGAGAAGCTATCATTTTGAAGGCCTCTCCTGTTTGTTCACGAAGCATCCCAAAGGCCCATAGGTGTCACAGAAATAGTTGAGCGAAACACTTTGGAGCACAGCGAAATCCGGCTCCTAAGCTTCGCAAAAGATCCACCACAAAAAGTAGTTGCATGAAGTCTGCAAATGGAGTACAGACAAGAGGTGAATTCCAAGGGAAATGAGCCCACGAAAAGTATCAAGAACTTACTATATCTTGATTTGTGGCTGAGATATTTTTAGAGATTAATTTATTAGCCGGTTTCTTTGCATAAAACATGTGGGAAATTCTAGTGTTCCTACACTCGTGAAGCCCATTCATTAAGGCCTGTTTTTGAGGCATATAATTGTTTCTTCGCTACGCCTAGCAACACTACACTATACTAAGCCGAGTCAGCGGCTCCGAAATTTTTTTTTGAGCTTTGTCTCTTTTCTCGTAGAGAAAACACAGTGGGAAAATAGGGTCGAGGTGTGGATTTTCTCAAAACCTTCGCCGCGAGGCTCTTTTTGACGCGGAACATATTTTAAAGTTCATATTATTTTTGAATATATAACTATGGGGGCCTATATTTGGGGCCTTGCGAGACAGAATTATTGGCTCCTCACGGATATTTGAATATCAGGATAAGAAAATAGTATTGTATTCATAAAGTGGCTTTGCGGCCAAAAGCAGTACATTCATTACAAAGCCAAAAGTGGCTAAAATACAAAACAAGAATCTTCGGATATCTTCTGAATCTTTTTTCAAATGGAAGCAGTTGAGGAACCAAACATCGGTTTGAGCCACACCATTATCCCAAGGAGGGGCAGACTTCAGGGAAGGAAAAAGAAGAGGAACGAAGCCCCTGCGCCCCCTTCAAATAGAAGCGGCAAAGGAATCCAACATAGGCTTGGTCAACGCCATTATCCACGAGAAGGGGGGACTCAAGTGAAAGAAAATGGAGCCTCCAAACCCCCTTAATTGGAAGTAGCTATGGAAGCCAACATCCGGTTCAGTCGCGCCATTATCTCCGGAAGGGGCAGATAGTGAAAGAGCCAAATATCGGCTTGAGTCTCTACAACCCCTTTAGCCTTGGTAACCACCATTAGTTGGACGTGAAGTATGAGAACAACCATTATGCAGCTTGAACCCATTCCTTCAAAGAGTCCATCCCTTTTCATCCCTCCAAGATTCTGTCAAGAAGAGAGAGGGGGAGAAGGAGGTGATAACCAAAGCCCCTTCAATCTGGAGGGCACAACATGGGCTGAGTCCATGAGGAAGGAAACAGAGGAGGAAAGACGAACCACAAAGTGGCCTTCCTCCCTTTCCCTGTTTCGCTCCGCGTGTGGGATTCTAACAAAGAAGATCTCTCATGACCGGAGATCCCACACTTGGAGCCCCCTAGCGTTTCTAAACCAATCTGAAGCCTGGCATTTTCCATCCAGACTTCCAAAAGGCCAAAACAAGGGTTTCACTGAGATTACGCCATAAGGCCTAACCCAGGCTTGAGATTACGCCATAAAGCCTAAAATTTAGAGGCTAGGGGCCATTTCCTGAGGGGAAGATTTGTGAAGAAGGAGAAAGAGAAGCAAAGATTGAAAGGCCATTGTTGAGGATCTGAAACTCAGAGGAAGGTTTTTGGCCCGAACGTTCCCATCCCCAGAATGCACCTATTTATAGGAACATGCACTACTAGAAATTTCCCCATTATCACCTCTTCAATGGCCACCACACATCTATTAGTGGCAATAGTGAATAGTATCACACTGATCTAAAAAATTAGTGGTTTTTTTTTCCTTTCACTAATATCAGTGTGTATGATGAATAGTATATACAACATATCACTTGTTTAATCTCAATGACACTGTTAACATTGTCAACATGGATTGAATAGTTTTGTTTTGTGATTTTGGGAGCAATCAATCAAAATATCAGTGTGAATTTGTGTTATCACACTGATGATCAGTGCCCAGGGTTTCTAGTGAGGGTTGGGACAATAGAGACTGTATTGGTACCAAACCAGCAAAGACGTATAGATGAGAAGTGGGCTCAGTAAAAAGATAAATAAAAAATAGTAATGAAAAAGAGAATGAAAATAATAAAATAAAAAATATATATTATAATGATGAAAGATGGCAGCACGTTCCTTATCCTCCTCTTTCTTTTTATCTCTCTCTTGGACGACAAGAGCCACACAATTCAGTTCATTCTTTCTTTTTTGTCTCATCACCAAGACCACCACCATCACATTTTCTCTCTTCCATCTCTCTCTTCTCCACTTTAAAATTCAAATTTCTCACCAATCTTTAATTTTTTTTTCCCAAGAGTATCAAGGAAGATTCAAACCTACCTAATCTCCGACTCTATTCTTTTCCTCCTTTAACCTAATCCCAAAACCATTTGTTGTTCTGCATCGATCAATGACCAAGCCTTCTCTTCATGCTCTTCACCTTCGATTTCCCTGTTCTTGCTCCGTTTGACCTTACCAATTTGAAGATACTTTTCTTGTACGCGCCTGACGTGCAACTGAGAGAAAAAACTTAGAGATCAGATCAGACTGGTGGTCTGTTAGTGGTGGAGTGGCAGATCTGGATCTATTGTGTCATTCTTCGACAACGATGGTGGTTTGGATCTGCTCGGTTTTTTGTAGGTTTGGATAAGCTCGGTCCCTTGTAGGTGAAGATGTTATGGGTGTTGGAGCCATCGAACGCGTTCGGTGATTGAAACAGAAGCTTGGTAGTGGGAGTGGCCCTAGGCCAGGATCCAGAGCAGGGATCGATTACTATCTCTCTCAATCGCTCTCCCATGGATTTCAGAATACGCTTGCGGTACCATCTTGTTTCACTTCTCTCATCTATATAGCTTGCATGTTGCAGATATCTTGAATGTTTATGTGTGATGGAATTATGTGGGTGTTTGAGAAATTTGAGTTTTTGATTTCCTTGGAAGGTATGGATATGGTCTACGAAAGACGACCGTGAGATGGTGTTACAGGCCGGAGAATGGTCTTGGTGCAGTAAATATCTTTGGCCACTGTAGCAAATCATTACGGTGAGACCTGGAAGCCATTCTTGTTTGTATTTTATTTTGTGGTTAATATTTTGTGTTTGACATTTGTTTGAATAAGCATCATATGCAGTATTGGATCTTTGTAGAGAATATAGTATGAGACTTGAAATGTTTCAACACTAACTTTTTGATGTCCTGTTATGATTTTTGGTTTTCTTGATAATGTCTTCAAATAATTGTTGGTATATTTCTTTTATGAGATTGAAATTAATTTGTTTCTGTTGTATCTCGGCCATTGTGGGTTTTGAAAATAGGTGAAGGAGATGTATGTGCAACCGCATCTGCATAGGCCTCCAGTTTTGGTCAGGTTACATGGTATGATGCTTGAAGATTTGCGGAATGGTATTGTGGATGAGGTACTTTGATCTACACATTATTTTGTAAATGTCATGTTTGGATATCTTACATAATTGAATGCATAGGTAGCTAGATAATATTTCACAGTGCAAAATTTAATTCTTCTTTTCTTGAACTTCAGGTACTGTGAGCATGTTGCCATTTGCTTTGAAAGAGTTTGTCCATATCAAAGAAGGGTTTCAATTGTGGAGAAGAAATTTTTCTATTTCTGGATGTATTGGGAATTTTTAGTTGGTGAAGTTGTTGTATGATGCATTTTTTAATATAGTATACGACACATGAAATGTAAAGGTGCCAAATACTAGTATTTGCTAGTATTTGGCACATATTTTTTTAATCCAGCTTAATGATTTTGGCATTGATATCAGTGGAATTCCTAAGCCACTGATATTTGGATCAGTTGCTTTGGCACTGATTGAGATGCAATTTTGCTTTGGTTAGAGGGATGGCACTGTTAAATTATTAGTGTGTAATGCCTCAATAGCACTTGCAATAGAGGGGATTGATTCCTCATTAGTGGCTGCACAGTGGGTAATCTTAGTAGCCACTCTTATCAGTGTGTATTGGGACAAAGGAGACTAATTCAGATCAGTGTGGAATAGGGAAATTTCTAGTTGTGAGGGCATGCAAATCTCCACCCTTGGATGGATAGTCGAAGAGAAGAGTCAAACTAAGTGTCAGTAAATCTTGATTAAGTTGCTCTAAATCTCAGAAAAGCATCTCCACCCTTGGATGGACAGTCGAAGAAGTCAAACTAAGTGTCAGTAAATCTTAATTAAAGTTGTTCTAAATCTCGGAAAAGAAGGGATTTTTGGCGCGTGAGGGAACCAAACGATTTTCAAGGAGATCACTATTCCATTTTCAATATTATCTTCTTACAAACGCTTTCAACAGTTAGTTAATGCGAAGTTAAAGACTCATTAAGAAGATAAAACCAAGAGTTTTGAGTTAGGGCCAGCAAGTGGATCCAAAAGATAAATATTATTTAAGAAATAAAGATGTTGTCGGTACTACAAGAAGAATATATATGTGCATATATATATATACAGGGCCCTTCTAGTGAGGGATCCCTTTTTTTGGTCTTTTGTAGGGATAGGGCATTAGACCAACTTTTCGATCATATTTTCACATCTCAACCATTCAGTTTTTAGGTCCTAATGTATAAATCACTTCTGCAAATTTTCAGCCAATTTGATGATCGTTAAGGCATCGAAATCTGCAATTTACTATTATAAATACGAACGGTTCCGGTTTGACAGATTCGGTCCATTCTTGTAAATTGCAGTTTTCGATGCCTTAACGATCACCGATTTAGCTGAAAATTTGCAGAAGTAATCTACACATTAAGAACTAAAAACTGAACGGTTGAGATGTGAAAATATAATAAAAAAGTTTGTGTATATATATATATATATATTTTGTACTACAGTTGGGCCTAAGGAAATCACTACTATAAGTCATAAGAGGCCTAAAGTGGCCGGCCTGGAAAATCAAGCTTCACACAAAGCACCTCAACCTGGAGGCCTGCAGCAAGGGCCCCATTTTCATTCAACAAGGCTCGTTCTTCAGTTTGGTCCAAGCAGCGAGTCAATTCTTTAGAGGCAGCCAAGGGAGCGTCCAGTTGGGCTTCCTCCACACTGAGCTCATTGTTCACATGGGCCAAACGAGCTTGGAGATGTCGGATCTGGGCTTCTAAGTCTAACTTCTGGAGCATTATCTCCCCCATGCAAGTGGCACGATCATTCAAGGTGCCGCGAAGAGTCTTCATCTGACTAGTGAGGTTATTCCGTACCACGCGAGTCGCAAGAGCTCGAGCCTCCGAGGCAGATTGGCAAGCGCGGGCAACGTCAAGGTCTTTCAACAACTTCTCTATAGTGTCGAGCTGAGTTGGATTGTCCGCATGCTCTCGGCGAAGGAACACAATGGCTTCCAAGATCCTGGGGAGTTCTTCAGGCCCCAACCACTACTGTCCCAAAAGGTTTTGAAGCTCTGTCCTCGCTAGTTCAGCGGCAGTAGGAAGAGTTTCCTCAAGGATTCGAGCTAGCTTTTCAAGCCTAGTGGGAAGAGGAGGTGGAAGATTCACAGCACGATCATAAGTCACCAATGCTAGAGGGTCGATTGGTTCCTCAATTCTTTCATTTTCAGCATAATTTTCCTCAATGCCCCCTGAGCTTAGTCCGACATCTCAACCGCGGGAGACTCTGGAAATTCAATCCAAGGTTCATCAGTAGAGTGTTGGAGACGAGCAGCTCCGAGAGCAGAACCCTCGACCTTAACGCTCCCCTCGGCTATTTCCGAAATCAAGAGACCACCACTGCTTGCCTCATTCCCCAAACCTAGAATGTACGACCCGCCGACCAGAGCTTCGGCGTCAAGGACCAGCTCTTCGGTATAAAGAGAATCCTGGTCAGGTTCAGAAATGTCAGAGATCGGGTTTGGATCTAAAGGGAAATGGAAAGCATTGGCCAACATTGGCTTACCTCTCGAGCTGTCGGGTCGATATCTGGTACATGGTCACCAAGAGGAAGAGGCCCCGCTTCATTCACCTCTTGGACCTCTAGTGCTGCGGAAATCTCTGTAGTTATTCGTTCCTCATAAGTGGCAGAAGCCTCAGAGTGGCTTTCCACTCTTTCATGCTCTGGGGAGTCGTCGTCGGAGATTGTTATTAGAATGGTAGGACCTTGTGGATGCTCTGTAGATATGGGAGAGGGAAGAGGTGCCACGGGGCTAGTTGATGCTTGAACTAGCGAGATAGTTGGCTCTTCTGCAGCGGCTGAGGTTCCAGCCTCGCTCAGGCCAGAGGGATCAGTGGTCCTCTGACGGACCTGTCAAAAGATACATAGTAAAGATCCTGCCCAGATTCTAAAATTTAAATAGAATAAAACGGGGCCAGAGTTTACCAATCGCATTCCCAGAGGTTCGTCATCTTTAAAACTCTCTTTGACAAATTGAGCTCGATCGCGTTTGCGAGTGAAGATAGTAGTGGCCTGTACGAGAAAAGAATCACAACTCAAAAAGTGGAAAGAACCAAATATACAAGTTTGGGATCGTTCTTAACCAAATTACCTCAGCGGGATCTTCATCATGAGAAGTCTCTCCCTCAAGAGTCTCCTCTGCTATTGCCTTTTGTTTCCAGGCCTAAACAGAGGCTGTCCTGCTCCCGGTAGTTCGCTGCAAAATAGACTCAGGAATAAGAGCGGGAAAATCAAGACAAGAAAAAGGAATGGTGAAGAAGGACAAAAACTTACTGTTGCCCCAGGCTCGTGGATTTGTATCCTTGGATGCGATGAGCGAGAAGGTAGAATAGGTCGCGGGGGTTGTTCTGCGGGTTGGAGAAGCGCTCAAGAATCTTACGGTCCTCCAGACCAAGACTACTCATGCCACGAAAGATCAGGGCGAAGAGATATGGCATGTCCCAACAGTTCACAGACACTTCTTTCCACCAATCAGCATAATCATCGTTGACATCATTGAGGGGGTACAACGCTCTGACCCTAGGGGGAATCACTATCAAAGTAAACTGACTCTGAAAGGGGCCAGACCCAGGCGGGGCTAATCTCCTCCAAGAGGTGTAGTAATTGGCAGAATCAACCAGAGGCTAGGGTACCAACTGGGCCAACCCAAATTGGAGAGCAAAGTGGTTAGAGGCATAAAGCTCGTAGCTTACGCGGTCTGTAGCAAGACGAATATCCAAGCAGGAGATGGCGGGACGAAAGGCCAAGAGGGCTCTTTCGCTATGATCCCGTCCACTGGGCAGAAAGCCATCATCAAGGGGAGGAGGGAATCGCCTAGAAAGGACTATTTTTAAGACAGAAACATAGATTGATAGTTTGGGTGATACCCATCGCATCCCAACGGGCGAAATCTCTCGCTCAGACCTCCTAATACCAAACATTTTCCTCGGGAGAGTTGGTAGGCCAGAAACCCACTTTCCTCCTTGGCCCTCAACTTCTAAAATCACCGAGCACCTGCCTAAGAGCTGCTATAGGACGGCGGATGGGAAGCCCATAATAGGCCATAAAATCATCTGGCAAACGATCGCGAGGTGTGGGACCCAGACTCGCTTGATTATCACCTCCACCAAAGCCCATCAGTCGACTTCTCTCCTCTCTGGTCTGACTTCTGCATCGAACACCCATGTTAGTCAGCCAGGTGAATGCGGCTTTCTCAGTGATTTCATCTACCTGATCGATAACGAATGGTTTCTTGGGTGCCATTTCTGGGTTTCTTCGGAAATGGAAGACGACTGATGATTAATTTATTAGCTGGGCCAGTGAGTGGCTCTAGTTGATAATTAATTAATCATTATTTCATCTTAATAATTGCATCTGAGGTGGCGGTGAAGCGATGGCATTGTACCTTTCCCTACAACCGCACGGCCAGCGTAGTGGCCTGATGTTTTTAATTAAACATGATTAAAACCCATGCGGTTTTAGATGATAAAGTTACAGCAAGTATGGTGGGTTCACTTGGTCACATGTCATGATGTTGATAGCCATGATTCAATCATCCTCTTCAGCATAAGATTCGCGAAGGATTAAATGACAGCAAATAGTTTGCTATTCTGCATCTTATTTCGCCAAATACTGTAGGCCTTGATCAAACTTGATCTAGCCAACGAAGCGGCTCCAACACCTACATTTGAGAAAATCAACAGAGAGCCAGCGAACAAGGTAGATACTTACTGCTATACACATGGCGAAGCTACCACCAAGGAAGAGAAGGATCCTCATTCACGATCAAAAACAGTCTCCTTCGCATGGGGGGCACGCTAAAGTCCTGATCTCTTACAACCTGCCCAAGTTTCACCAATTCACTGCATACTAGACATCAGATACATGGGGGGCAATAAATTTGGCAAAGAAAGTGTCAGTTCACGACAAAGGCAATTCAGATTGTGGCATTCAAGCTTTATGGCCTATTTAGAGGCCTATATGGATTTGAGTCAAGCCAATATAAGTGGTTTTGGAGCAATGACATTATAAGAGCAGTACTGATTCAAGACCTCTTTAGTCAAGGAATATGGTATGCACGTAGGGAACATTCAACTACATTTCATGGTAGCCTTAATTGGAAAACCTACCATAATTCCATTAGTGCTCCATGATTCCATTAGTGCTCCATGATTCCATTAGTACTCCATAATTCCATTAGTGCTCCATCATGATTTGTTTAAGGCCAATCACTTTGGCCTGGCAGCCTATATATAGAGGCTACAACGAAGTAACAAGACACACAATTCATCAATTAATCTCTACAATTATCCAAGCCTCTCCAGAACAACTCATCTCCTTCTCTTACCGGTGACCACACTCCAGTCCCAGAATCCTCAGGATCCGACTGTTAGTGCCACCAAACCCTCTATCAATGTGCTTTAGTCCTAGTCTCCTCGGGAGCCGACTGTAGTACCACGACCACAACGGTTATGGAACCAGCCAAGCAAGGGTAACACCCTCGCAAACTAGCCAAGCTAAAGTCACGCTTTAGCAGGTTCTCCTCACTTCCTAGAGATTTTCGCTCTGCTCAATCTACGACGTCGAGTATCGATTGTGTGATTTTGAAGAAGCTTAGCAAAAGTCCTCACCAAGAGGCACAAAGAATCCCGCGACGAGGTTGGTGCTCTCCTCGTCCACAATCGCTCAAAAGAAGTCAGGTCAAGGGACACCCCCGACGATGGCACGCCCGCACAGAAAAGAGACTGCTGACCAGCTGCAACCAAACTGGAGCTAAACACTAATTACTTTTCCAAAACTCAAAAATACTTTCCCTAACTTAGAAGTGTTTAAGGAAAACTGAATTGGGAGAGAATTGAGTCGTACTTTAATTGATAATAGGGGTCTCTTTATATAACGGATTACAAGACATAGAATCAGAGTTGTACAAAGGAAGATAATCGTACAATTAATTGGATATCTATGAATATCTCTAATTCTAAACCCTATTACAACTAGATCAAGTAACCTAGAGTTTGGGTCAGACACATATTCTGGATTTACTTGAACAAGAAGCTATTTTTCTAAGTTTAGTTTTCTAACTGTTGTTTATATGCTTATAGAAAAGAAAAGAAAAAGTTTCATAATTGTTTGCTTTTAAACATTTTACATAATTGAGTTTTGGTATAATATTTTTTTTTCTTCCTATACTTATGTTATTGTGATATAAATGTTGGGAAAATGATCATTTACCCAATTTCAGCTTTAAAATTGCCCACTTGCTCCACTAACAGTTTTTTAACCCCATTTACCCAAAGCACTCTAAGGGATTATTTCTCTAATACCCAATTAATTCTTTTTTTATTCTTTTTTATTTATTTTTAGGACTTTTTTGCCCTCTCCTTCTTTCTCACTTAGAGAGAGAAGTTATCCTCCACCTTGTTGTGCTCCGGTGACAAGTGGCCTGCCACGGTACCAGGCGACCGGTGACCGGAGTCCGGCGTCCAATGACCGGAATCTGACAACCAGTCACCGGAATCCCGAATCCGACTGCCGGACTGGTGACCGGATTACGGAGTCTGATTTTATTACCCCCCCCCCCCCCCAATAATCATATTATTGTCCCCTAATTTTTTTTGTTTTCTTTTTTCTTTCCTTCTGGGCATTCTGCCCCAATTTTACCCAAAAAAAAAAATTATTACCTCCCAGTAGAAACATTACTGGCCCCTAATAATATAATTATTGCACCCTCCCCCCCCAGTAATATGATTATTGCCCCTCAATAATGTTATTATTGCCAAGTCAATTTGGAAAAGTTTGGTACCACCCAGAAGAAGTAAAATGTTAGAACTGAATTGTAGTCAGATGCCAACACATATACAACAATATATTTGTCCATCTGATGCCAACTCATTAAAAAGTTCATCAAAACAAACAATGAAATTTTTTTTTTGATTTGGGCACCCAGCTCCTCTTCTCTCTTCTTTCCAGTTGCAGATTCGAAACATGGCGACACACCCAGCATCTGTTCGTCGGGTTTCAGCCCACGGTGGGAAGTGTGCACAACGCTATTGTCGACGACAGGAAGCTTGTCGACGTGGTTAAGAGGACGATATACCCTAAGCAAACCATGTCGTTGGGGGAGGAGATCAGAGTCGCAGACGTCGATTTATATGGAGGTTGGCTTCACAGACGTTGAATATGCGGCGGAGATCGGAGGAAGACGACTGAAATCAATGGCCGAATCGCTCCGTATTCCGAGATTTTGAGGCAGTTTTCAGATTTGTTTTTCCCGAGGAGCTTAGTCTTCATAGTCGCTTGGTTCTGTTCTTCAATCGAACCGGACTCGAGGACGCCGATTTTCGAGGCTGACGGTACTCAGCTGGGAAGGTAGAGAGAGAGAGAGAGAGAGAGAGAGAGAGAGAGAGAGAGAGAGAGAGAGAGAGAGAAACTGGAGGTGGAGATCGGGGGGAGAGAGAGAGAGAGAGTCTGGGAAGGAGAGAGAGACTGAGAGGAGAGGGATGCGTTTTAATTTAATTAATAGGGGCTAAAATGTTAATAGATGTTAGATGAGGTAAATGAGGTTAAATAACTCTTAGTGGAGTAAGTGGACAATTTTTAAACTGAAATTGGGTAGTGGTCACAGCCCCATAAATGTTACGTAACAAAATACATCTTTAAATATTTAGGAAAAAAAACTTATGTTAAAACAAGAGTATAAAATTTTTATTTTATTATTTTGAAAACATTAATGATATAGCAAGTTTCTCAAAATAATGTGTACTTTAATGTGTCTTTAAAACATTAATGTGTACTTTAAAAAAAAAAGAGTCTTTCCCCAAAGCACAAAAATGAGCTAAAATTATCTCACTTACCTCACCAACAGATTTTTATTCTCACTAACCCAATTTAAAGAAAAATGGCTATTCTACCCTCAATCGGATAACTTCCACAAACAATGCAACCAACATGTTTCTCGAAAGTGAAATTTAGGCAATGACTTAGTGAGCAAGTCTACCACACTGTCCTCAGATCGAACCTAATTCACTATGATCTTGAGGAAAGCATGTTGTTGCTAATTATGCTTGGTCTTGTCGCTTTTAATGTAGCCTTGCTTCATTTATTCAAAACAAGCAGCATTATCTTAAATGCTCATAGGCTCATCTGTGGTAGACTCCAAACCACAATTGTTCGAACATGCGTAATTATGGATCTAATCCATATACATTCACTAACCACTTCGTGAAGAGCAATAATCTCTGCATTGTTTGAAGATATAGCAACTAGGGTCTGTTCTGTAGACCTCCAAGATATCGCGGTCTTACTCATAGTGAACACTTAACCAGTTTGGGAATGACCTTTGTGTGGGTCAGAGACATACCCCACATCAACAAAACCTTTCAAAACACATTTTGTTTTGGTATGGGGATAGAGGACGCAGGCCAGTGTTGGCAGATTTCCTAGTGTGTGATGGGTCCGAATCCATCGTCTCTCTGTAGGGATAGAATAAGCCCATATCAATCGTACATCTCAAGTACCGAAATATATCTTTTACACAAATCCAATGGCGTCGCATTGGCGCAAAGATATATCTAGCTAAAAAAGTTCACTGTAAATGAGATGTCTGGTCTTGTGCTTAAGCTAAGTACAATAATGCGCTTATTGTACTTAAGCATGAGACTTTTTCCTTTAGCACGTCTTTGTCATCATCTTTTGGACAAAGATGATCATTTTCAAGATCAAGACTAAGGATGATCATGGGGGTGCTTGAAGGCTTGACCTTGTCAAAATGCCTAAGCATCTATCAACATGATGCTCAAGTTCCAAACCGAGACATAATCGTGTTCTCCCAAAATTCTTCATCTCAAACTTGGATTTCAAGTGTTCAGCAATTTTCCTTAACTCTTTAAGAGTTTCCAATGAAGATTATGTCCAACATGAACCGCGATAGAACCCAAAACTCGTTCTGAAAACAAGCATATCCCTTCCCAATCAAGTAGTTACTTTAGTGAGCGTTTCAACTTCATTGCAAACGCGCTCCGTGGTCTAGAGCCACTTGACTTCGGTAAATAAAGTTCACCATGAACCTTCATGTATGTTCCATATCTAGATCCCTATAGAGATACGTAGAAACCACATTTGTAAGCTGCATGTTCAGTTATTCGGAAACTACCAAACTGATAGGGTAGTGAAGTACAATGACATCCATTACGAGAGAATATATCTCATCGTAGTCGATTCCAGGGCTTTTTGTGAGAAGCCTTGTGTCGTAAGGCGAGATTACCATATCTTTTTCTTAACACGCTTTCTAACGAAGACCCATTAGTCAATAGGTTTTATGTTAGGAGGTGTTGGCATCATTGGTTCAAAAACCTTCCTCTTCGTTAGAGAATCCAACCTAACTTGGATCGCATCTTTCCATTTAGGCCAAATCTTTCTACGTTGGAATTCATTCATCAACGGAGTATGGTTCGATATCATCAGACTCAACAAACTCATGCGCGATTACATCATCAATCATGATAGAGTTTCTATCCCACGTCTCATATACACTAGTGTAATTTTCATAGAGCTCTATATTCTCAGGAATAGGTTCTGACATTGAGGCGTCCCCCAACGATAACTATAATCTGGAAGATACTCATGAGACAGATTTTGAGTGTTGATGATCCAAGGATTGAGTTGTGCCAAAGTATCATTCGAACCCACAGGCCTCCCACACATCCTAGCTTGAGCCATGGCCTGTAATGCTAGAGTGCCACTCTCTTTGGCGTTGGCCCCATGCCTACCTCCGTGTAGGGTGGCGCTACATCCTTTGGTAGGAACGTCCATCCTTGCAGGTATGTTTGTAGCATATTTGTGTGATCTCGTCACTTTAACGAGGATCGAGATGAGACATAGTGGGGATAAACCACGATAATTTCTGTCGTTCCAGCTGAACATTCGTGTCCTTATCTCCCCCTAAAGACTGGAATACTGTCTCATTATAGTGACAATCCACAAATCTAGCGGTAAAGAGATCGTCTTGCAAGGGCATTAAGTGGCGGATGATTGTTGGAGTCTCAAATCCAATATAGTTGCCCATTCATATGTAAGGACCTATCATAGTGCACTGTGGCGGAGCAATTGGCACATAAATGGCATACTCAAAGATGTGTAAGTATGTTACTTGTACCCAATCACTAGCTGTAACGCAGAGGTAGATTGAGTGGTGGTGGGTCATAAATGAATTAGCATAGCTACATGCAATATTGCATCACCCCAAGCGGATATAAGGATATTGGTGCGCATTACCAAATTTCGGGCTACCATCATAGTCATTTCCGCAAGACCATTTGGGTGTGTACATGAGAATATGATGTCCAACATTTGTCCCAGTGATATGCAATAACCATCGAAAGTCTTCGATGTAAACTCTCTAGCAATGTCAAATCCAATTGACTGAATATGATGATCCAGGGAGTGAGCCCGTTGTCATAGGATATGTGCTAGGAGTGTAGCATAAGCAGCATTACAAGTGGACAATGGCACAACATGCGACCAGCGTGTTTGCTTGTCAACCAACATCATGAGATATTTAAACGTCCGCAAGTTGGTTGAATTGGTCCACAAAATCCTCATAGATTCTATGTAAGAACATAATGAGTATTTTCATATCCTTTGCATAAGACGGTCTCAATCCTAATTTACGTAAGGAACGGGATTTGTAAAACGAGTGAGAGGCCTTAGAAGCAACCTATGAGGATTTTGGTTGGGCTCAAGAGTCTGAAACTCAATTTGAAGCAAAGTTGGTGATTGCAGCATCACCTAGGGCTCCATCACCATGATGTACGCTATCCATGGCGTCATGGATAAGGACTGTGGCAACCCTAAGCTGGTGGTGGATGGCGGCGGCCCCAGAGGCAACAGTGGCGGTCACACTTAGTCCAGGAATCAACTTTTGATTCGTGCTTCATTTCGATCGAAAGAATGGATGTCCATGTGAAGTCTTTAGTAGACGGATCATCATATCATGACCAGGATGACCTATCCTGTCGTGACAAAGCCAATATGCGTCTAAATCCAAGAGATCTTCTCTCAAAACTTTATTGGATTTAATAGCTCGAATAGTGACATAGAGTCCACTAGAGAGACACATAAACTTCTCTAAGATGCGCCTTTGTTTGCAATCATTAGAGGTATTGCAAAGGAAATCATTTCCGTTCTCTACATGAGTTTTTGCATGGAAACCGTTAGCTATTCATAGGGTACGATTTGCCCTAGGAGCGTAGAGAGTTTCTGTGACAGTAATCAAGGTGCCATTTGGCTGGGAACTTGGGCTATTCCATATCCTTTAATTAATACTAATGGCCCAGACATCGTAGTCACAAAGTAATATGCTTAGAATCAAAATGGAATCATAATGAAAAGAACTCGAAATTTTATTCATAAGCCAACGGAGTACATCATTGTCTCTTAACCATTACGAGAATCTAATCCAAATGCTAGCTAATGCAAAACAAAGGTAGTCGTTTGACTTCTTTTGGTAACTCTAAAATAAATAATATGACCAGGTGAGTAGAGAGATGTCGGTGGAGCAAAGCTCGCTTAAGTACCACTTATCTCAAAACCTTCCTAGACATCATCCTCATTTTGGATAAGCCTAAGTGAAGAAAAACTAAACCAATGGCATTTACTACAAAGTATATGGCAATTGCCTATTACATCTCTTGGAAAAATAAAGACTTAAACAAATTGGCGATCTATTGATCCCAGCCAGATTTGTAGTCTTCAACCATTCACTCTAGATCATCTTCTTAATTTTCTTGTTTCACATAGTGAGCTTCTCTTGCTTCACAATATGCTTTGTAGGAGGTGACAATTTCTCCACGAACTCTACAAATGTGTGCCTAATGACCAGATACTCCACATCGAGAATATACATCTCTTTGCTTAGACTCCATTGATTGAGGTGCTTTGAAAACTTCATTTAGATGGCTCTTAGTGTTGGTGGTGCCACCAACATGGCCAGAGGTGTTGCCTCTTTCTCTCTTTCCACGTTGACCTATTCGGTTCCGTGTTCGCCTATTTTGATGGTTACCTTCCCAAGTAGAGTGATTTTATGGACCAAAACATCCAGAAGTATCTGCTCTTGGTGCCGTCTCTTAGGGGCATAACTATAATTGGATTCCAGAATATGCTATGTTTCCACATATCTTGAATTATAGTTCTTCACAAGGATGTTGTCATGCTTTTCAGCGAAATTCATAGCTCCAATAAGCTCATGAAAGCTTGTGATCCGTCCTGCAGTAACATCGATTTGATAATTCTTAGCAACCATCAATGCAAAGACAGGGAAGGTAGAAAGAGTCTTCTCAATCAACATTGCATCTGTGATCTCTTTACCACATAATTCTATTAAGGATTTAATGTGAAGTGCTTCCGAGTTGTAGTCAAGAACTGACTTGAAATCACAAAAGCGGAGGCTATGCCATCTCACTTCTAGGTCGGGAAGCAGGGAGTCACGGACGTTGCCAAATCTTTCTTTGAGTGAGACCCACATCCTTCTGGGGTCTTCTTCATTCATACACTCGTATTGGAGTGAATCATCCATATGACGAGTCATTAGGATGATGGCTTTCGCCTTATTTGCCTCTAAGGCTGCTCTATTTTCTTCCAAAGCTTAAGCTTGCTCAACAGTTAGCACGTCTTGGCTATGCTCAAGAATCGTATCCAAGATTCCATCTGCCTTGAGATGCTGGCGGACATCACGAACCCACCTGTGACAGCTAGAGCCAGTTGTTCCCAATGGAGCAAAATCCAATTTGTTCAGGTTACTCATCCTGAAAGATTCCATCGGCCTTGAGATGCTGGCAGACATCACGAACCCACCTGTGATATCCAGAGCCAGTTGTTCCCAATGGAGCAAAATCCAATTTGTTCAGGTTACTCATCCTGAAAGAGAACAAGAAAAAGGATTAGTTTCGGAGAGGAAAAGAGCTACCACGAAAACATATAAAATTTCTTAGCGTAATCGCTCCCAAGAAATTAGGAATTTCTTAGCTTAATCGCTTCCAAAAAATTCAATTCCAAGAGCTATTGGATTAGATCGAAACAATGACGTAAATGGTCGATCATAAATTCTCTACAAACTCTAAGTTTGGAGATCTCAACAAGCTCCAAGCTTGGAGTGAGCACGAACCCCCATAGTTCGGCTTAATTGGGTCTCCCCTATGATGAAGAAAGGGGGGGGTAAAAGAAGAGAGTTTGCAAGTCCCCGAGAAAAAGAAGAGAAATTGAATAAAAACTTCAAAAACGGGAACTTTTAGTAAAAATACCTTGAAATAGGTCGCCAGAAAAAGTCACCAGAAAGTGGCTGGAAAAGTCGCCGGCAGTGACTTGTCACCGGAGCTAACGTGGCACCGGAGTTGCTGACGTGGAGGAACTTTGCTGACATGCGTTACTGACGTGTGTTGCTGACGTGGCACTGGAGGTGGGCTCTGGGCTGCACTCTGGGCTTCTTCTTCCTTTCCATTTTTTTTTTGTTTCAAGCCGTGCCTCTTTGGATCGCGCCTATCTGTTCTCTCTCTCTCTCTCTCTCTCTCTCTTTTCTCTTTCTTTTCTGCCGGTTTATCTGCAGGAAGTTGTGGTGGCCGGTTCTGTTTTTTCTAGACCGGTTTTTACTGTGTGGTTTCCGGTTCCTGAATGATGGGATCAAGGTGCTACTACTGGAAAATTTTGGTAGCAACCGGAGGTCGGGAAGATGGTGAACCTGTTGAGTATTTGCTACGGGTGGTTTGGAGCTTCCGGTGGCAGGTTCGGTAGGTTTCCGGCCTGTTCTGGTTGTTCTGCCACCGGTTATGGACTCCTGGTGTGGAGGGCTTCATGGTGTGAGGTGGAGCTAGAAAAGGCTTCAAGGTTTTGTATTCGAATTTAGGGTTTTTTCTTCTTGAATCAGGGTTTGGCTAGTTGTTTCAGGGTTAGGGCTTCATGCTGATATCGTGTTTAAGGAAAACAGAAATTGGGAGAGAATTGAGTCGTGCTTTCATTGATAATAGGGGCCTCTTTATATAGAGGATTACAACTTTACATGACATAGAATCAGAGTTGTATAAGGAAAGATAATCGTACAATTAATCGGATATCTATGAATATCTCCGATAATATCTCTAATTCAAAACTCTATTACAACTAGGTCAAGTAACCTAGAGTTTAGGCCAGACACATATTCTGAATTTACTTGAACAATAGTCAAATTTATATATGCATTTTTAGCATATGCCCACAATTTTAAAGCACACATGACCCGCTTTTCTGTAGTCTATGTCATGAAAAATATGTGTATGAACATATTATATAACTAATATGCTCCAATTATCACCGGTGAATATATTAGTCAATTTATTTTTAAATCATCTTTCTGCATTTTTTTTTTTGAACCAAATCATTCATTTATCTCAAGCCAAAATGGCACGGATACATACCTTCCCTTGCCAACTCTAGGGCAAGTATAGGACGTGGTATGCTAGCACCACCCATTAGACAACCAGTGCTCACTTATTCAGTGAGCCTATGAACTATGAACATACATAGTAAATAGGCACAAAAACAAAACAAAAGTGCATACGTCCCTAAAAAAATAGGGTATAACTTAGAAAGAAAAATCTATCTAATTTAGAGGCCAAACAGACCCAATAGTAGACTGAGGGAAAAACATCCAGCCCAAATTAGCAAACCCTAAAGAGAAGCCCAAAGAGACAATGCTGAACTCAAGGCCCAACCGGACTGGCCCGATCCAAACCAAGCATCTCCATTCACCCTGTAGCTCCATGAGAATAGCTCTGATACACCGCCTCTCCACCACGCCGCCGCCACGACCTGCTGCCACAGCCCCTGTGATCCATGCCACCGCGACCCACACCGCCACAACCAAAGCATCCCCCCGCGTCGCCACGAAGCAAGCAGTTACGCCGCGTCCCACGGTCCAAAGCTCCACAGCCCCAACGCCCCAAGTCGGTCCCGGAAGCCTTCGACATCCAGACGCACCAAAGCTCCCTCGCCGGATCTACACAACAAACGCCCAAAGATGCCGCCCATACCGCTACCAACCATCCTGCCAAAACCATGAGCCAAACATCTATGCTATAGACCAAATCCCAGGACATAGAGGTACCCGTCCGGCAGCCAGCACAGGGACAACACCAAGCAGCGAAGCCGGCGCTACCCGTAGCCGCCACCGGACAGGAAAATCGTTTGAAGGTTTTGGGTCTCTCTTGCGGCGCTAGTTAGTGCTCTTCCCAGCAATCATCTTTCTGCATATCAGAATCACATGGATATATATTGAAACTTTCCTTTTGAATTGAAAATTTTCTCGATTAGGACCCCATTTTACTGACAGGATTTATCACAACTTTAGCTATTGAAACGAAATGCTGTACATTGTGTTGTAATATTCATGTCTGTAGGTACCTACCTAGCTACTTGTGGTCACAGTTAAAGATGCTAACTTGAATAACCAATTATTTAGATCAAATGCCCTCATATTACACTAATTTGGTGACGATCGTGGTCAAGGTTCAACCGACGATTGGAACAAATGAAATTTACAAAAGCCACAACGCTTTTCTCATAGAGTGATCATGATATTCTTCTAATATTATCAAATCAGCAACGTACACAAACACAGTTTCAGTAATATATCCTCTATTATGAATTTATGATGAAACCAAATTTTGACCAAGATATATTTTATTTAGTGGCGGACCTACCCTCGCAGAATTTTTTTCCGTTTCTTTTCTTTAGTAATACACACTACAATAAGGCTTGTTCGCTACTTATATTTTTCAAGTATATCATGTCACAGTGAGAATATTTGAGTCATTGATCGTCTTGCTTGAGATATTCTTTTATACATCTATCAAAATCGTATCAGATTTTTTTGGAAAGGAAAATCATATCAGATTTGTTTTCCAAAAGTTCATGCAGTACTTTTACACGATTAAAAGTACTGGTCAGCATTAGAGTGATCATATCATCAGTGGCACGCAATAATGCAACATTGTCAAGTGCAACAATTAATAATTAACATCATTATTTCCCCATGGTGCACATACATGATGGATACCTTCCAGAAATGTATAGCCATATATTAGTAACAATAGGGTAAAGTAATTATTAGTCACTAACTACCAATTGAACCCGCATTGTAATTTGTAAATAAATTATTGTAGTTGCATATAGATAACTATTAAAATATGAGAGTTTGCTCTCCATAACTGATTTTTTTAAATCAATTTACCCCTCAAATATTAAAATACTTTTAAAAAAAATAATCAATAAGAATACTAAGGTTAATTTGGAAACCAAAATAATAATAAAAAATAAAAAATAAAAATAAAAGTGCCATGAAACGTGGGTTTCTATAAGCTCCCACTACTTTCAAGTTTTAACACTACCTCTCCACACTTTTTTTATTTTTAACTTCCCTCACACAGTGTGTGGGATCATGCTAGTATAATACTTTATCTGAGGCCTACTTGTCTAAGAGATTGTGAGAGACAACTGAATTTGATGGCTGAAAACAAATGCACGGTTTTAAATTGTTATGATTTCAGCTTTATAATTTAATACATATGGTTGAGATGCATTTGTTTCTCAAAATTCCTTAAAAATATTCCATAGATGAGCAAGCCTACACTTTACATATCTTAGAAGCATTTATCCTTTCTTTCAAAAAAAAAAAAACATTTATCCTATAGAAGTCAAAGATTATGAGTGTAGTTAAAGTCGATCTTCCAAATCCACCTTTAGAATGAGTTGAGAAAATCATATACACCTATATATTGCAATTTTACTTGCTTAATTGAGTGGGAAAGACCAACACACTACTAATTGGAACATTGACTCAACTTAATTATGAGGAAGGGGTAAGGACTAAAATATTAATCATATCTTTGGGTTTTAGACAGGTATCGATAATAGATATTGTTTTAGTACGTCTGTTGTGATTATAATCAAAATCTCAACATACTTCCCCCCACCCCCCACTAATATGAATGTTGATAACCGTAAATTGCAAGTTATCTGTACAGAAATGAAAATAAATAAATAAAATTTAATTCATTCTTTTAGATATGGTCGCAAAATTGTAACCGTAAATTGCAAGTTATCTGTACAGAAATGAAAATAAATAAATAAAATTTAATTCATTCTTTTAGATATGGTCGCAAAATTGTAACCGTAAATTGCAAGTTATCTATACAGAAATGAAAATAAATAAATAAAATTTAATTCATTCTTTTAGATATGGTCGCAGAATTGAGGACTCAGGAAAGGAAAGTTCATTTCCTGTGTTTGGGATGCAAAAGGAAATTAAATCACTTCCTGAAGGGAGGAAAAATTAGGGGAAAAGTTGTTCTTTTCAAATCCTAAAAGAATCACTTTCTCTTCTTCTTTCCTTACATTTATTACTTACAACATATTATTTTATTACATTAGTTACAAACTTTTTAACAACTTTCCTTACGTTACCAAGCATCCAAATGGAAAGTTGTTAGGAAATTTCATTTCCCTTCCCATGGGAAAGACAAAGGAATGAGAAAGACAAAGGAATTACTTTCATTTCCGTGAACCAAACTAGGCATTCCCAAGAACTTTTCATTTTGATGTTTGGTAACGTAAAAAAAATTATCAGGAAAGTTGTTAAAATATTTGTAAATAATATAATAAAATAATATGTTGTGAGTAATAAATGTAAGGAAAGAATGGGGGAAAATGATTTCTTTAGGATTTGGAAGGAACCACTTTCCCCCTTATTTTCCCTTCATTCCAGAAATAATGTCATTTCATTTTGCATCCCAAACACAAGAAAGAAACAAATTTTATTTCCTGATGCTAATTTTCCGAGAATGAAATGTAGCCTTACCTCAAGTTTCTTCTAGTCTTGACCAGTATGATAACTTTGCCAGATTTCATGTGAAATAATTAAGTGCGCATGCATCAGAAGCTCAGAACACCTGGAGCAACAAGCAAGATTCGCGTCCTTTGTGACCATTTACCATTCAAAGTCAAATCTCTATGAACAGAAGATAGACCAGTATGGTCAATTCATTGTCTTCCCACCTTTTCATATGGGTGGTCGTCCAGATTTCTTTTGATAAGGTCTGTCTGTCTTCCAAATCCGTCAGAATATATATGACAACAGTAATTTCACATCTTCCCGTCATAAATTTTTAGCTAATATGTCGATCAGTATGCTAAAAAAACTATTAAGAAAGAGCTGGGAAGGAACGTATTGACTCTTTCAGACTAGATCTTGTCTGCCCCTCTTGCCTTAATAGTAAGATTACCAGATCACCAAGACTCGACCACCTGGGACCAACGGTCCACCTTGAATTGGACTATACCAGGATTACGATATGACCGTTTTGCCCATGCCCTTGCCTGTGTGTAATGGGAAAGGTTGATTAGGGTTTATGATACGTCGCATTCCTTGCCACTACCAAGCCCCCTGAGTATCGAAGACGCGTGGATGTTTCAGCTAGGGCTTTGGTGCGCGGGAAAAACAAGGTCCGTCGGTTCTTAGTTTTAGGGACACTGCATGTCACACGTGGTAAGCCAGGCACTTGCATTTCATCACAGAGAGCCATGGGGGCTCTAACTCCATTATAGATGGGGGCCTCATCTCATGCATGCCCTACCCTAAAGTCAGAGGTGGTGCCAAAACTTCATGCGAGTTCTGGGAGTTCCCACGACATGCACGATCTCATCAGCTTCAGACCATTTGTCGGACACGTGTATAAATCAGACAGCAGTGTCCAGTATCCTAAGATTTTTTCCCGATTTTGCCTGTACTTTTTCCCTTCTTTTTTTTGGTGTATTCTGGTTGCCTGTATGTATATGGTAATCTGAGTTCAGCTTGATTTACTTGAGCAGAGAAAGACAGAGGTGAAACAATTTTAGCCAAACAATGTGCAATAAGTAGATGGCAGAAAGATGGTAAAAGCCAGCTGTCAAATGGTGCAACAATTTGTAGTACACATTCACACTCTCTTTCGGAGATGAAATTACAATTTATATGGAATTATGATTACATTGTAAAAAAGCCACGAAATCATAAACTTCAATTATCAAACAAGTTGTTTTTAAACGGAAATCAATAATTATTTCCAGTTGAATTTCTGATCTTTTGAATTCAAGATTATTGGAACGAGGGTTACCCGAATTGAGTTGATCTCGTTCTATAGTGGTATTTATATTCGTATGTCTGTTTATTGAAGTCAACGAAATGTTTTGACTAACTGTAATAACTTCTTATTGAAGTAATAGAGTAGGTTTTTACGTACTATGTACAATCATACTTCAATCCAAAAACAATAGCTTATGAAATGTATTAAAAAATAATCTCTCTCTCTCTCTCTCTCTCTCTCTCTCTCTCTCTCTCTCTCTCTCTCTCTAAAAACACACTTCGATAATTGTAATCTCAAGATATCATACTATCATTAAATATTTTATTTTATTTATTAAAATTAAGAGTAGAAGTTCCATGCCAGTGATATCCTTTCTTTTAGCAATACTAGCAGCGTCTATACTTCTCTGTACTTGTCTAACAGGTCCTTAATTTTCTGTAATTTTTATGAATTGTCATGTGTGGTCCTCATATTATTGGTTAAATTAAGAACGATCGTTTCAACTAACAAGGGCTTTCTAACTGATCTAATGACCTTAATTTCCCTGAAACACAATAAAAGGATGATTAAGCGATGATTTATGAGTGACCCTTTTACTCGTCGGTTGTAGTAATCATGACGGCGCAAATTAAAGTTTAGAACTGTTTTACATTTTCCGTTGAAGCTCCAAAATAACGGTTCAGTTTTCTATTATTATCCCCCGCCTATATAAACCAACTTCCCACTTCATAGTTCAACCCAAAAAAGGAAACCACACTCTCAATTAGCTCACTCCCTGTTACACCCCATCCACACAAAACCTGTTTGCATTTCAGGCCTAAACGCCATGGAAACACAGCTAGAGAGCTTCTGGGTTTTCGCCGTCTTCTCCAAATGGAAATCCCTGTCTTCCATAAACACACTTCTAGCCCTCCTCTTCATGTGCATGGCTTGGCTAACCATGTCCTTTCTCTTCTGGGCTTTTCCTGGAGGCCCAGCATGGGGAAAACACCACTGGAAGAAAAGAGATCACCAAATGACAGAAACGCTCATTCCCGGACCAAAAGGGTTTCCGGTCCTGGGCAGCATGAGCCTCATGGCTAATCTAGCTCACCGCAACCTCACTAAAGCGGCTGATCGTTTTGGCGCACGGCGGCTCATGGCTTTTAGCCTCGGTGACACTCGTGTCATCATCACATGCAACCCTGACGTCGCCAAGGATATCCTCCACAGCTCGGTTTTCGCCGACCGTCCGATCAAAGAGTCGGCTTACAATCTGATGTTTAACAGAGCTATTGGATTCGCCCCTTACGGGGTTTACTGGACTACCCTTCGACGAATCGCCACTACCCATCTCTTCTGCCCTAAACAAATCTGCGCTTCCGAGCCCCAACGGTTCCAACTCGCCGCCGAAATGCTGTCCATCGTGGCCGCACGTGGCTCTAACTCTCGCAAGTTCTGCGTCCGCGATGTACTGAGGAGAGCTTCTTTAAACAACATGATGTGCTCTGTGTTTGGACGTAAGTATCAACTAGGGGAGTTGAATACCGAAACCGAGGAGCTGAGTCAGCTTGTTGAAGAAGGTTATGATCTGCTGGGAAAGCTTAACTGGTCCGATCACCTTCCCTGGCTGGCCGGTTTAGACCTCCAGACCATCCGGTACAGATGCTCCAAACTCGTTCCGAGAGTGAACGGCTTTGTTAGCCGTATTATCAAAGAACATCGATCCCAAACTGGCCGGAAAAACCATAGTGACTTTGTCGACGTTCTTCTTTCTCTTCATGGACCCGATAAGTTGTCTGACCACGACATGATAGCAGTACTTTGGGTAAGCATTCATAAGCAAACGCACACTTCTTGAAATTTACCTTTCAACTTTTGCGATAACAATTTATTACGAATTGCTTTTGTGTTAATTACGTACTTATGTCTAAAACAGTTCAACAATATTTTCTTACGAATTGTTTTTGTGTTGATTATGTACGTACTACATATGTCCAAAATAATGTAATCGTTATAAGCTAGCTACGCATATATTATTTTTGGCTTTATTGATTTTGTATATGTTCTTGTATGGCCAAATTATAGGAGATGATATTCAGAGGAACGGATACTGTGGCGGTTCTGATAGAGTGGATACTTGCGAGAATGGTGCTCCATCCTGATATCCAATCAAAAGTTCACGCCGAGCTGGACCGGATAGTCGGAAAATCACGTCCGTTGACGGAAACGGACATTCACTCAATGGTATACCTGCCGGCAGTGATCAAAGAAGTGCTGAGGCTCCACCCACCAGGCCCACTTCTGTCCTGGGCCCGCTTGGCAATCACAGACACTGTGGTTGATGGTTATCACGTGCCTGCGGGAACCACAGCGATGGTGAACATGTGGGCCATCACGAGGTGCCCACAGGTGTGGCCGGACCCACTCGAGTTCAAGCCAGAGAGGTTTGTGTCATCCAAGGATGCTGACGTGGGCTTCTCTGTGTTGGGGTCTGACCTAAGGCTCGCGCCATTCGGGTCCGGCAGGAGGAGCTGTCCCGGAAAGTCGTTAGGGTTGGCTACGGTGAGCTTCTGGGTCGGGTCGCTTTTGCATGAGTTTGAGTGGAAGCGGGCTGACCCGATCGACCTCTCTGAAGTGCTCAAGCTTTCATGCGAGATGGCAAACCCTCTCACTGTTCAGGTGCATCCGAGGCGCAGATAAGCAATGAAAAGACCGCGTAGTCTTTTCCTCTCCTCACCGCAAAGAAAAAGAATAGTAGCAGAAAAGTATTATATATATATATATATATATATTTATGGGTTTTACTTTTTTTAAGTCTTTTCTGAGATGTGAAATCTTAAGCCTCTCGATCTCTTAGACTTTTAAGCTTTTATCATGGATAATCACATCGGTTTATGTGACTGCGTGTATTGTGATACTTAAGCCTTAGTCTACGTACGGGAGCAACATGGAACCAATATATATTTGTAATCAAAAAAGGTAATATATGTTGGCTTTGTGATAGATGCTGATGTGTGAAGTAACTGAATTTTAGTGCTATTTTCCGAACAAACTAATGTTACTTTCTTTTGCATTAGTATTTGTATGATAGCACTTATTTCGAGAATTTCGCAAAAAAAAAAAAAACCTTTAAGATGATGAGTTTGTACATAATTACCTACACGTAATAATCATCCTAAAATTGTTGACAGTAGCATAGGGAGTCGAAATTCTTGCAATCTCGATTAAGCTACAAGTACAACGTGCATGCATTGGAGTTGGATTTTTGTCATAAGTTGTGGGGAAATCGATCCAAGATGAGGAGAACCTGGCTGTAGATGTGCACCTGTTGGATCGATTCGAGCACTTTTAAGACAATTTGCATATGTTTCATGTTCTTTTGTGCCCCTTGCTGCAATAAGACGACACTTCAACTAGCTCATGCAATATGCAGGAGAATCAGGTACACTGTATTTGGAATGCAAATTTCCCTTCTGTAATTGTTCAGAGGCAAATGCACTTCATGATTACGTGCGCCCATGGTTTCATAAAAGATGTGATCATCATGTTTATATGACGGATTTAACATTACTCTAAGATTTATTCCTTTCCGATCAGGGTGCGCACTCCGAGCCATTTCAATAATGAAGTACGATAATCACTAGTCATAAGCAACAAGTTGAGAGAAGGTGGCATGGATTGAAAGACACAGACGATGATGAACGATGAGAAACACTTTGGAAAGTACTAGTGATTACAATCAAACAAATACATACACAGTGATCTTATTGTCTACATGTTTTAGAGGTGTTTGGTCAAGTCCTAATCAAATCTCTATTGTGATGCCATTAGTTTCAGGTAAGGTCCTTTTCTCAATTAATTTTAGGGTCGAGTTTGATATTATTTTGTTGTTTGGTGCCTGTGCTCGTGGGCAACTCGGGTGATTGCAACAGCCTAGCGATGTTGATTTGATGGGGGATTAGTACAAACCTTATTGCATTCAAGCTTATGATATATGTGACAAGATTTGGTAAGATATCTCTCTTGGATCCTATTTTACAAATGAACATGCCTCTTGTCTGTAATGGGACACTGACCCATATAGAAATGTCTTATCGTTCTGATCAAATCAAATCGTGACTTCTCTAATGAGCTTATTGTTATTGAACTGAGTACAGATGTACGGAATCAGAAATTTGATTCAAAGTGAGTTAGGCTGGAAATTGAAAGAAATGTTCGAGTTTGTAACGCTCTAAACTGCACCTCATCAACTTACGCACATCACAATGATGCAAGCCTTTAAAATCTAAGCCGATTAGTCCAACTTATGTCATAAAGAACCGTAAGGCATTTTATTTAAAATAACTGTAGTGTTCTAAAATTTGAAACTCATATCTAAAGTTGAAAACGTAAAACATTTTGAGGTGTAAAATGTTAAAAAAAAAATCAATGTAACTTTCTTTGAAGTTGAGCTATAAACCACGAGTCAAAACTAGCATCGAAGTACAACTCACTGTAAACACAAGAAATTTATTGAAAATAAAATTCATTAAATAAATCGGTCAATCTTTGAAATTTTGACTAAACAAGCTTAGTTGGCACATGGATCCTACAAAAGGTACACGTGGCTCATACATCACCAAAATTATGTGAGCTTCGAGGATGACACATGTCAAAACACGAGTGATCCATTGATTGAATGATGCGGAAGCATCTATTATGGAAGCGTCAATTTATCGTTGATTGATTGTTGCTCGAATTAAGCATTTAAAGCGGATCAATCATATTAAAGTGAATGATCTCGACGAAAATCAAGCATTAAATGCAAATATCGATCAGATTAAATAGTTTGATTCTGATTGAAATCAAGTATTAAATTGTTTAATTCTGATTGAAATCAAGTATTAAATACAAATATCGATCAGATTAAATTGTTTAATTCTGATTGAAATCAAGTATTAAATTCAAATATCAATCAGATTAAATTGTTTATTTCTGATTGAAATCGGGCATTAAATCAAATCGAAATTGATTGACGTATTCCTTAAATAAAAGGTAATTAAATCAATCAATTAAAACTGATTGATTTAATTACACAATTAAGGAATGTGATTAATGTCGTGCCATCAATGTATTCCAAGTTGAGGAAGGTGACAACACTATAAATACCTCCTCTCAACTCAAGACGTAGGGGGGAGGGCGACAGACAGACGCAAGCAGACGGAAGAAAGCTCTTCAAAACTCAGAAGTCTCCCAAACTCATGAAGAACCATCAAGCTGCCAAATTGCTGGTCTCTTTACCTCACCAACATCAGACAAACAAGGGAAATCACCTGCAAGCTCAGAAAGTTGTCAAACTCGCGGAAAATCAACAAGCACCAAGCAAACGTGCGGATTCATCTGCCATCAAAGCCATACTCGCCACGTGACACTTCTCGTGGTTCAAGTCTGATCAAGATCAAGCCTCTATAGCCCTTGATCATCCCTCTTCTTCAATAAAGTAAATCCTCTACAAGTTCTTCATCAAGCTCGTGGAGAATCAACAAGCACCAAACACAAGTGCCTGTTCATCCCCTACCAAAGCCGAAGAACGCTCACCACGTGACACCACTCGTGGCCTAAATCTGATCAAGATCAAGCTTCTACAGCCCTTGGTCATTCGTCTTCCTCAAATCATCAACATAGCAAGAAGTTCACACTACAACCGTTTGATTCAAGATCAAGTGCTCGCCACCCTTAGATCAAATCAACGTCAGAGATCGAATCAGAGGAGATTCTTGTGAAAGAGTATCTACAGAGATCGTAACCCTCAAATTCATTAATATAAAATATATTATTTTGTACACGTGTCCGTCTTTCATTCATGACAGGATTTTCGTGTTTACAAACTCAAGTAAACACTATAAATACCCTCTCTCAAATCAAGATGAGGGAGGTGACAACACTATAAATAACCAGTCTCAAATCAAGATAAGAAGACGATTTATTTAATGAAATTTTGGTGTCCCACTGGGTGTGCCAAATTTGTAAACACGAAAATCCTGTAATGAATGAAAGAAGGACACGTGTACAAAATAATATATTTTATATTAATGAATTTGAGGGTTACAATCTCTATAGATTCTCTTTCACTAGAATCTCCTCTGATTCGATCTTTGACGTTGATTTGATCCAAGGGTGGCGAGCACTTGATCTTGAATCGAACGGTTATAGTGTGAACTTCTTGCTATGTTGATGATTTGAGGAAGACGATTGACCAATGTCTGTAGAAGCTTGATCTTGATCGGATTTAGGCCACGGTGAGCGTTCTTCGGCTTTGGTAGGGGATGAATAGGCACTTGTGTTTGGTGCTTGTTGATTCTCCACGAGCTTGATGAAGAACTTGTAGAGGATTTACTTTGTTGAAGAAGACGGATGATCAAGGGCTATAGAGGCTTGATCTTGTTCATACTTGAACCACGAGAAGTGTCACGTGGCGAGTATGGCTTTGATGGCGGATGAATCCGCACGTTTGCTTGGTGCTTGTTGATTTTCCGCGAGTTTGACAACTTCTGAGCTTGCAGGTGATTTCCCTTGTTTGTCTGAAGTTGGTGAGGTAAAGAGACCGGCAATTTGGCAGCTTGATGGTTCTTCACGAGTTTGGGAGACTTCTGAGATTTGAAGAGCTTTCTTCTATCTGCTTGCGTCTGTCTGTCGTCCTCCCCTATACGTCTTGATTTGAAAGGAGGAATTTATAGTGTCGTCGCTTCCCTTAACTTGGAATACATTGATGACACGACATTAATCACATTCCTTAATTGTGTAATTAAATTAGTCAGTTTTAATTGATTGATTTAATTACCTTTTATTTAAGGAATATGTCAATCAATTTCGATTTGATTTAACGCCCGATTTCAATAAGAATTAAACAATTTAATTTGATTGATATTTGAATTTAATACTTGATTTCAATTAGAATTAAACAATTTAATCTGATCGATATTTGTATTTAATACTTGATTTCAATCAGAATTAAACAATTTAATCTGATCGATATTTGTATTTAATGCTTGATTTTCGTCGAGATCAATCAGTTTAATACGATTGATCCGCTTTAAATGCTTAGCTTGAGCAACAATCAATCAGCGAAAAATTGACTCTTCCACAATTGATGCTTCTGAGTCATTCAATCAATGGATCACTTGTGTTTTGACATGTATCATCCTCGAAGCTCATATAATTTTGGTGACGTATGAGCCACTTGTACCTTTTGGAGGACCCATGTGTCAACTAAGCTTGTTTAGTCAAAATTTCAAAGATTGACCGATTTATTTAATGAATTTTATTTTCATTAAATTTCTTGTGTATACAAATGCCCCCACTTCAAGGTGCGCCGTAAACTTGTGGTTGTCAAGTGCTGGAGGTGTGACTTGAAGTCGATTTTTTTATGGCACATTTCGCGTGCTTTGTAATCAGCTTACTTGGGATGAATTAGCTAGCTAGCTTTATTTTTTTCTTGTGCATTTGACATTGATAATTTTAACCATTGCCTTAATGCCCCCAACCTTTTTTTTTGGGGAATTTGTCTTGAGACGTTTGACAACCATGCATGGCCACTTTCCATAAATTCCAAATAAATGGGTAATCTGTGAATGGATTTCTTCTTTTCATTCATATAGCTTCCATATCTGGCTTTGAAATTTCCCGTTTTGTAGCCCTACTCATTTTTGAATTGGTAGGTAGTGAATTAAAGATGAAAGCCTCTGTGCTTGTTCTCAATTGATGCATGGCTAACATTCCCATAATTGACATAATTAATTACGACCTACCAAATTCATTTGGTTTTCTATAGGTAAGAAATCTTCAATGGCTTGATAATTTCTTAAAATGAAGTAGGAAAGTAAATAGGTAATACTTCCATCTCTTGGACATGGAGAGAGTCTGCTTCAAGCAGTTAGGCTATGTGTATTCGTCAACAGCAAAAACAAGCACGAATGTCTATAGATTGTGTAAAGTCATCTTCCTGGTAGACATTTGACATTTGAGTTTTACACGTCTCGTCTTTGACTTGGCGGACGACTCCAAATTCTTGAGTCATATTGAATCCAATCGTCATCTTGAAGCATCTTTGAGCAGACTCATCTTTTTATTTTGTTGTGATTGAATTTAGAAAGACTTTCCAAGTAGAGTCATCTTCTTGCTTTGATATGACCGTACTCAGAATAACTTCCCTAGCAAACTCATCTTCTTTGTTTGGTATGACTGGACTCAGAGTAACTTTCCGAGCTGCCTACGTACCCTTTCGAAGAAAGAGATCAAGTCATCACGTAGTTTAAGGATTTATGGATGATGATGATGATGTTTTTTTTTTGTCCTTATTTTGGTTGAGCCATCCTTTCTGGTTTTCAACTCAACAGATTTTTTTTTTTTTTGGGTACCACGTGCAGTTTAGGCTCTTGCTGGCTAGGAGCGTTGTACTTATTATGTGTTCTAAGGAAATTTAGGCAAGCAGCATAACCCCAGCAAAGGCATGGACAACATTGCTTCAAGTTGATCAAAGATGATGGCAGCATGATTTGATTGAGCCACATCATCTTCAATGGCCCCCAGTTGTGTGAGCTTCATGATGAGGTCTTTCAACACGAAGCACTTCTCCACCAGATGACCGATGACGTGGTGGTACTTTCAGTACTTTGGGTCATTGATGCGATGCATCTCTTCTGGACGTTTGCAGTCTGGCAATTTGATTATTTTCTTTTGAAGCAAATCTCTCAACATGTCAGCAACATCGGAATCTGGAAAAGGGTAACTTTTAGATTCTAGCTCTCTAAGAGTGCGCCGCCTTGTTTGATCATGAGTCAACGTTATTTGACTTGATTCGTGCTGTGATCTTGACAGGAGTTGTGATTGCCAAAGACTCCATGACACGTTTCTGATTATGTGGTTCAATGATTTCATCATTTCTTCGACCATGACTAGCGATGCTAAGTTCCATGTCATGAGCTCGAGCGGCAAGTTCTTCAAAGGTGCGAGGCTTTATCCCTTGAATGATGTACAGTAAGTCCCAATCCATGCCTTGAATAAACATTTCTACTACGGACAACTCTGAGAGTCGGTCGTTGCAATCTAGGCTTAATGCATGCCAACGGTTGATGAATTCTATGGTTGGCTCGTCATTTCGTTGTTTGGTGTTGGTGAGCTCTAACATGCTCACAATGCGACATGTACTGAAGAAACGATTCAAGAACTCTTTTTCCATTATCTCCCAGCTGTCAATGGATTCAAACTCCAATTCTGTAAACCATTCGAATGTTGTCCCTCGGAGTGAGATAACGAATTGTTTCACAAGATAGTTGCCATCTATGCCAGTGCTATTGCATGTCTCGATGAAATGCACAATGTGTTGCTTCGGGTTACCTTTGCCATCGAATTGTTTAAACTTGGGAGGTTGGTACCCAGTTGGCAACCTCAAATTTTAAAGCCACTTCGTTTAAGGTTTGGAGTACATTAGCGTATCCTGAGATGGACCACCATATTGAGCTTTGATTGTGTTGGCAATCATGTCTTGAAGTTGTTGAATTGACCATGAAGCTAGGATGGAATTTGATTCTTCTTCTTTTTTCAAAAAATGATCTGCCAGATGAGCCTTTCTTATGACCATGCGGACCTTTTTTTGAGTCATTGCCACGTTTAGTTTCTAACTTCTCCATGAGCGCCATATCCTTCTCTTCAATAGTTTTCTGTAGCTTCTCAACTGCTTTAGCCAATTGGGCTATTTGGGTAGTCTGTTCTTCCACGGTGGTGACCCCTATCACCATGACTTGCATAGCAAAAGAGGCATCTTCCAAAATCCCTTCAGACCCTTCCATTTGGTTATCTGAAGACGAAATGGGGCATAGGGGCATACCCAGATCAACACTGGCAGTGGGCAAAGGAGAATATTCTCTTGAGTTGCTTAAGTATGGTGAACTTCCTTACTTAGTGATGTTTGCCCCTAATGTTGTGAAAGTGGTAGTCTTACACAACTTGGATGGATGAATTATGAATGTGGCAAGTTGAGACGACTCACTTCGACCGGTATGATTGTTAATGTTTCTACTCATTTTTTGAGTAGCCACCTTATTGCTCTTGTTTGTTTATTTGAGTTGAATCATCTTTGAAGCCGGCCATATGCTGAGAATGACGACTTGAGATTGTCAGAGAAAGAGATGAGAGGCAGAGATGGTCCCACTGGGCGTGCCAATTTGTAAACACGGGAATTTGAAAACAAACAGAATACAGACACGTATACAAAAAAATAATAATTTTATTAATTTAAGTGCGGGTTACAATCTTTGGTAATCCTCTGATTCTATCTCCAAAGATGAATTTCACTCAAGGGCTTGACGCTTGATCTTGAGTGGTACGATGATCATGAGAGTTGACACGTGACGAACTTTTTGGTTTAAGGTTGGTGAGGAACCGGCTATTTGGCAGCTTGATGGTTCTTCACGTGCTTGGGAGGCTTCAGAAATTTTGAGAGTGTTTTCTTCTCTATTTTTCTTCTCTATTTATAGTGTCGGCGTCTCTCTCAATTTGGAATGCTTTGATGACACGTAATTAATTGTATTTTCCTTAATAGCATAATCGAATCAATCAGCCTCAATTAATTGATTTAATCACGACCATTAAGGAATTTAACCAATTAATTTGATGACTGATTTTAATTGTATTTCATTAATAGTATAATCAAATCAATCCGCTTTAATTAATCGATTTAATCACGACTATTATGAAATTTAGCCAATTAATTTGATGGCTGATTTTGATATTGATTATTCTAACGTGGTATTGGTAAGAAAGCCCAATGGCAAGTGGTGAATGTGTGTTGACTTCAAGGGTCTGAATAAGGCATGCCCCAAAGACAGTTTCCTGCTACCACGTATCGATTAGCTGGTAGACGCAATGGCTGGACATAGGCCTCGTCAACTGGCCGGCCCGGCCCATTCATAGCGGGCCCGGGCCGGCCCGGGCCGGGCCTAATGAGATTTTTAAATAGTGACGGGCCGGGCCGGGCCGGGCTTCCTTGTATATCAACGGATCCAAGCCCGTCCATATAAGGCGGGCCTTGCGGGCTTTTACGGGCCGGGCCGGGTAGCCCACCTTTATTCGGGCCGGGCCGGGCTTTTGTATTATGCGAGTTTTATTGTGCAATATTTAGTGTCATCCACAACAACTAATTTTACTCAACCTGCATGCACCTAATTGATGAAGTCTTCGGCTAACATGTATGATGTACATCCTATATCTTTCTTCTAGAATCTAGATCATCTCACAAGTCATATTGAGGATGCTATTTTTTTCCTTTCAAAGTTTTCAGGGGTTTGGAACCTAGCCGAACTAGGAGGCTCATCCCCACGCCCGTTTTAATGTACTAAAATAAAAATACAGAATACAAAATTACAAAGTGTCCCAATTTACAACTTAGAACGAAAGAAAATTATTAATACAATTTCTTTGAGTATATCTAATTAGGCATATTCTCTTCCATTCAAACTTGGTATCATTGAGGCTCACTTAGAATCTGCCAGCAACCCTCCATAGTTGGTACAGCCCTGCAAAAATTTCATCAAATGAGCCAAATATCTAATCTGCAAGTTTTAGTAAAAGCAAGCAACTCAAAGTTTCAAATGAACCAATTCAAGCTTTAAAACTACCCACTATAGTCTAAATTCAGATGAAGTTTGTATGTAAAAGCATCTAAGAATTGTTAAGGATCAAATGACTATTTTCCACATAAATTGCAAGTCTGCAAACTGCAGCTTACTAACCTTGAAAATTTAAGGCTGCAGATTCGTTGATAACTCATGGGATTCAACTGATCTTGGTACCTACCCATTTAAATAAAGAATTAAAAAACCAGAAAACATGTTTGGTAAATTGAAAATAAAAAATAGAAGCAATGAAGTAACCAAAACAATATACCTGTTCATGGGACTCATTTTCAGAATCATTATCAGATTCATTTTCAGCTTCATTTTCAGCTTCATCTTCACTATTTTCCATCCAATCTGGTCATCCTTCCCTAATGAGCCTCCTTTCTTCAGCTAGCTGCATTTCACGATGAGCCTCTTGCATCCTTGATTTTGCTAAACTCCAATCCTTCAAGCAAATCAATGCCTCTATTGTATTTGGACTCAAGCTAGCCCTTCTCTCGGACACAATCCTACCTCCTGCACTAAAACAAGACTCTGACGCTACAGTAGAAGCTGGAATTGTTAGTAAATCTCTAGCCATGAGAGAAACCACAGGGTATAATGATTGATTTGATTTCCACCAAGACAAGACACTAAATTGATTATCATCATCAACTTCAATAGTTGGTAAATCATAATACATTTGTAAATCATTAGAACTTGTAGTTGAAGTATGAGAAGATGATACCTTTGCCCTTTTCAAACTTTGCATTGAGAAATTACCAACAATAGGCAATGCTATAGAACCCGGAGATAAACTCGAGGTCGAAGAAGCTAAATTTTCAGATTGCCTAGGTGCTACATTAGACACAATATTCTTCTTATATGTTTCATAAAGAGCATGCAATTCGGTTCTTAACTCTAACAATTTTGTATCAACATCAAGCTGATCCATACCCATGCATTTTAGCCATTCTCCAAGAGCAAATAACTTAAATCTAGGATCAAAAATTGTAGCAAAACAGAAAGCTTTGGGAAATGTACCCCAATACTTATCAAATTTGTCCTTCATTGCAGCCAATGCATCTTTAAAGACAGAAAAATCAGAATATGCCACAAATGCTGCATGGATATCTATCAAGCAATTAATAACACGACATGATGTAGGATAATAGACACCAGAAAATATCTTAGTTGAGGATGCAAAAATCCCCAAAAAGCCATTAACTAGAAATGCAATTGACCAATCTTGTTCTAATGGAACATCTAAATTGCAAGACCTATTTTCATTCACCTTTTTTGAGCATACCTATTCAACGGCCCCTTATACTTTATAGCTAGGTCTAAAAGTTCATAAGTAGAATTCCATCTATGAGGCACATCATTGTCAATATTTTTTTTTGGCAAATCAAAATCCTTACAACAACGCACCCACAGTTCATGTCTCTTATTAGAAGAATTCATACTTCGAACAACATTGATTATTTTATCAATAGATGGACCTAAAATATGTAAACCATCTTGCACAATCAAATTCAAAATGTGAGCACAACAACGTACATGAAACAATCTTTTAGGCACTTCCTCAAGCATAAGATAAGTGGGAAGAACAAATGCAGCCACATCATTATTTGAAGCATTGTCTAAAGAAATGGAAAATATTCTATCATGAATGCGCCAAGACAACAATTCTTCATATATATGATTTGCAAGTGACTCTCCCGTGTGAGGGTACTCAATCATCTTAAAGCATATTATTCTTTTATTTAAAGACCAAGTGTTATCAATAAAATGTGCAGTAAGTGACATGTAACCCATTTTTTGACGCGATGACCAAACATCGGATGTCAAACAAATTTTTCCTTTAAACTTTTCAAAAAACTCAAAAGCTCTTTTTTGCCCTTAGTAAATTTCTTCATCACATCTCTTTTACATGTTGAGGCTGAAATTCCTACATATTGAGGACAAAATCCTCGACGAATCATTCCTTTAAAATCATGTTTTTCAACAAAAGTAAAAGGCAGTTCAGCTCTAATAACATAATCAACAAGTTCTCTACGTGCAACATTCTTATCGTAAGCAAAACTATTGATATTTCCAGAACTATCTACACCTAATCTTTTCTGCCCTTTTTCATGAATTTGTAAATGCCTTCTTAAATGACTAGTACCAGCACTCGCACCACCTCTAAGCAATGTCTTACAAACCCCACATTTATTTTTGGTACCATAGTTCCATGATCATTAACTTGAACCCTTTCAAAAACTCCCAAACATTACTAGTGAATCTAGTTTTCTTAGAAGATGCAGAAATAGATGAAGCTCCAGCTTCTGTCAAGTTATCAGCATTTATATCATCCATTTCTAGCGGGAAAGAAACAAGGTTAAGATATTACTTGAAAGTTTTGAATGAGCAAGCTAAAACTTATTCGCAGATATGAGAGATGCTACTGTCCATTCCTTTGTTTGCTCTTACTCATCCTGCAATGTAAGAGATCACAATGAAAACAAGATAAAAAAAAAACTATGTACATAGTACAGGATATCTATGTATATATCCAATCAAATTGCACAGAGTAAAAACAAATTGCACAATCAAATTCTTTATTCATAAGTGCATCACTATTAGTATCGATTACCGAAAGTGGCAACTGACAATATTAGACAATATCAGAATCTAATCAACGGACAAACAGATACATATCATCTGTTTTGAACTTTATCATCTTAACACCTCCGAAAACAAAAAACCACTTAACAACTGGTAACTTCACACATATAAGTTAACTTCACTCTTAACTTAACAACACAAAACAAAACCACTTCAAAGAATCATGTGAAAATGAAACTGAAACTGAAAATGAAACAAAACAAAATAGAAACTGAAACTTAAACAAAACAAAACAGAAACTGAAGATCAAACTCAAACTCAAACTCAAAACAAACTCAAACTCAAACTCAAACTCAAACTCAAACTCAAGATCAAGATCAAACTCAAACTCAAACTCAAACTCAAACTCAAACTCAAACTCAAACTCAAACTCAAACTCAAAACAAAACAGATCGCTCCGTTTCAGTACCTGCTCGATCAAATCTAAACGGACAGATTATCCCCTCCTGCAGCCCGTGAGATGAGGAAGTGGAAGAGAGTAGCTCGTCGTGACCGGCTTTGCTACAGAAGATCCAAGGCTGCACAGAGTCGTCGAGAGGAGGCTGAGGAGCTATGGAGGAACAGAGTCGTCGAGAGACGAGAGGAGGCTGAGGCTGAGGCTGAGGCTGAGGCTGAGACTGAGACGAGAGGAGGCTGAGGCTGAGGCTGAGGCTGAGACGCGAGGAGGCTGAGGCTGAGGCTGAGCTGAGACTGAGGCTGAGACGAGAGGAGGCTGAGACTGAGGCTGAGACGAGACGAGGCTGAGGTTGAGGCTGAGACGAGGCTGAGGTTGAGGCTGAGACAAGGCTGAGGCTGAGACGAGAGGAGGCTGAGGCTGAGGCTGATGCTGAGACGAGAGGAGGCTGAGGCTGAGACGAGAGGAGGCTGAGGCTGAGACGGGAAAGTGATAGATTTAGATCTGTCTGAGGCTGAGACTTTAGATCTGAGTGAGGGCGTGAGGCTGAGAGCCTGAGATGAGAGGAGGCTGAGGTTGAGGACTTGAGGAGAGAGAGACAGAGAAAGTGATCGATTTAGAATTTTAGATCTGAGATTCTGAGACGTGAGTGAGGCTGCTGAGGCTTTAGGTTTAGGACTTAACTTTAGCCTTTAGGTCATTTAGGCCGTCTCACACTCACAGCTGGTATCCAACGGTATCATGAGAAAACGGTCGGATCCAACGGCAGGATTAGAAAACCAACAGTACCAACTGATAGTTTTCTAAAAACATATATATAATTTTACATAATTTAAATATAAATATATATCTATATATCATATTATCATACACTTCAAAGAACAACCCATATCAATTCAAAGAAAATTTAAAAACGGACCGTTGGATGAGTTTATTACAATAAATTATGAGTGTGGTAAAAAATTTAGTCAATTTCACCATATTTTCGAATCCGATCGGATTGGTAAACCGTAGTCACTTATATGTTTTATTGGTTGACCGATGGCGTGGCAACCACGATACGTGCTTATTTTTTCACATCACGTTTGTATATATTCAATCGATGGATATGCGTGGACATAAGATAAAAAAAATTAATTTTAATTACAAACACATTAGACTATACCAATTTTATTCCTAAAGTTGTATAACTTATACATTGCATTTAAATTGTTTAAGTTCATTCTAAAGCAACCATGAAGTGGAAAATGAATTCAGACAAACCAACCGCTCGATAGAGAGATTGTAATGTTTTATGGTGGTTGTAGAAAATCCAGCCAATTTGGTTCTCGTTTCGAATTCGATCAACTAGGTCAAACGTAGTTACTCTTATAAACCTATATTTATATATCAAACACTCCAAAGAGCAACCCCTATCAATTCAAATAAAATGGAAAAACCGACCGTTGGATGAGTTTATTACAATAAATTATGAGTGTGGTAAAAAATTTAGCCAATTTCACCATATTTTCGAATCCGATCGGATTGGTAAACCGTAGTCACTTATATGTTTTATTGGTTGACCGATGGCGTGACAACAGCAAAACGTGCTTATTTTTTCACATCACATTTGTATATATTCCATCGATAGATGTGCGTGGACATAAGATAAAAAAATTAATTTTAATTACAAACACATTAGACTATACCAATTTTATTCCTAAAGTTGTATAACTTATACATTGCATTTAAATTGTTTAAGTTCATTCTAAAGCAACCATGCAGTGGAAAATGAATTCAGACAAACCAACCGCTCGATAGCGAGATTGTAATGTTTTATGGTGGTTGTAGAAAATCCAGCCAATTTGGTTCTCGTTTCGAATTCGATCAACTAGGTCAAACGTAGTTACTCTTATAAACCTATATTTATATATAAAACACTCCAAAGAGCAACCCCTATCAATTTAAAGAAAATGGAAAAACCGACCGTTGGATTAGTTTATTACAATAAATTATGAGTGTGGTAAAAAATTTAGCCAATTTCACCATATTTTCGAATCCGATCGGATTGGTCAACCGATATTTAGAATATATATATGCACATATTTTATATAGAAGTATAATAGTATAAGAACTTCCACACACACACACACACACACACATATATATATATATAAACACACACACACATATATCATATATGATATATTGATATATATATATATATATATCTATATGTATATCTATATATATATATATATATCTCTCTCTCTCTCTCTCTCATATATATATATATATATATATATATATATATAAACACACACACACACATATATATATAAACACACACACACATATATGATATATTGATATATATATATATATATATATATCTATATATCTCTATTTCTCTAATTCTCTATATGACTTAATGACTATATATATATATCTATATAAACACAGTAACACACACACAAATATTAAATATATATCTATATGTGTCTATATATTATATATATATATATATATATTTATAAACACACACACATATATAGATATATCTATATATATATATAACACACACACACACACATATATAGATATTTATATATATATATATATATATATATATAAAATATTTTGCGGGCCTCCATCGGCCCACCAAGGCGGGCTTTTGCGGGTTTTTTGACGGGCCGGGCCGGGCCAAAAGCCCTGCGGGCCGGCGGGCCTCCATCGGCCCACTTGATCCGCGGGCTTTTTGGTGAGGCCTAGCTGGACATGAATTGTTTAGCATGATGGATGCTTTCTCTAGCTACAACCAAATAAAGATGCACCCAGGCAACCAAGAATGCACCACCTTCACAACTGACAAAGGCTTATACTGCTATAATGTCATGCCCTTTGGCCTCAAGAATGCAGGCGCCACATATCAACACCTAATTAACGCTATGTTCGCGGAGCACCTCAGCAAGATCATAGAGGTATATGTGGATGACATGCTCATCAAGAGCATTAAGGATTGTGGGCATGTGGCCAACCTTGGCATTATATTCGCCATCCTCTTGGCTTAAGTATGCTCCTCAACCCAATAAAATGTTTCTTTGGCGTCACCGCCATCAAATTTTTAGGCTACATCTCCAGTAAGAGTGGTATTGAGGCAAACCCTGACAAAGTGCAAGCCATCCTTAACATGAAGTCACCAAAGGAGAAGGTTGATGTACAGAGCCTTCAAGGGAAATCTAACGGCGCTATCTCGCTTCGTCTCAAAACTCACCAATAAGTGTTTACCATTCTTCAAAGTCATGAAGAGGTCCCATCACAGGAAGGTGGACTAGATATCAGACTGTGAAACGGCATTTCAGGGTTTAAAAGAATACTTGACGACAATCCCACTCTTATCCATACTTGTGCCAAGGGAAATATTGTACATATACTTAGCGGTATCAACATCAGTCGTCAGTTGCAGGAAGAGCAAGATAAGCTCCCCATTTTCTATGCCGGCAGAGGCATGATTAGGGTGAAAACAAGATACACCCCCCTGAGCAGCTGGCCATAGCGCTCATTGTTGCCACCAAGAGCCTCCGCCATACTTTTAGGTTCACACCATCCATGTTCTGACCAATCAACCGCTAAGGCAAGTCATGCAAAGTCCTGAACACTCTGGTCCCCTGAGTAAATGGGTAGTTGAACTGAGTGAGTTTGATATTGAGTAAAAACCAAGAATGGCCATGAAGGGCCAAGCAGTGGCGGACTTCATCGCTGAACTCACTACGCTCCAGGAAGAGCCTACTTTGGCCATACCAACAAAGATCACTCCCACAATGTCCACCAACATTGTCCCACCAGCCACCTACCAACCGTCAGAATGGAACCTCTACGTTGACGGCTCAGCTTGCTTCAAGGCTTGTGGCGTCGGAGTAATTCTAATGGGACTAGGAGGACTCAACGTGGAATACGCGCTCAGGTTCAATTTCAAAGCTTTAACAACATGGCGGAGTACGAAGCACTCATAGCTGGGCTACTCCTCGCCATAGATTCCAGTGCTAATAGCGTCAACATCTTCAGCGACTCCCAACATGTCGTCAACCAAGTCAGTGACATTTTCGAAGTTAGAGACAAACAGCTGATGGCATATTTGGGATACGTCAAAACTCACCTTGATAAGTTCAAGTTCCATTCCATTACACAGATCCCCAGAGAAAAGAACGGTAAGTCTGATTCTCTGGCAAGGCTGGTGTTAACGCTGATCCAATGGGCAGATCGCTACTTGTGATGTTCTCAGAGCTTCTGCTACATGTCAAGTAAAATACAGAGGGCATCAGAGGGAGACCGCGTTGGGCGATCTTCTCTTCTCCGATGCCTAAGTTTGACATGTACTTATGTTGACAAAGTAACAGTATGTAAGTAGTAAATGCGTAATTAATGAGGAGAGAGGAGAGAACCTTTTATGAGATGTTACTGATCTTCTCCATGTTTTCGATGTGGGACTGATGTGCTTTAGTCCCAGCTTCTGATGCTAACTTGGCGAGGCGCGTGGTGGCGCGTCAGCGGTGATCTGGGGGTAGCAGAGGCTCAGGCGGTAGCCTGTTTGGCTGTGTTTCCGTAGGTCACACAGTTGGCGGTAGCTGGTACATCTGGCAGTATCATGAGCGTGGCTCATTATAGCTAATTATGCTTGCAAATGCCTATGTAAGTACAAGTCTCACAAGTCCCCAGTCAAGGAGGGCAATCTTGGTTGAGGAGTTGCCTAGTGGTTCGAAGCGTTGCTTCCGCCAGTCTTGCAAAAGCATAATTAGCGTCAGTGCATTGTCAACCATGGACTTTTTGAACAAACGCTTTATATCCTTTCTAGTGGACCCCTGCTAGGCCCCCTAGGGAGTCCCCCACTCCCCGGCTAAGATAGACCTTCGTTTGGCCGGTGTATTGTTTGTTGAGGGGAGCTGCGCTGAGCAGAGGGTGTTTGGGTAGCGAACCCAATCTTTGATACCCAAGTGGCAGGGGTCAACATGCTTGATCAGGGCCGTCGAAGACTGTTGATGCCTCCCCCTACCTGTCCCGGAGGACCATGTTTTGACTGCAACTCCGCGTTGCGGTCGTTGTCAAAGTGAGGCATTACCTCGGGCATCGCCGTTGGCGGAAGTCCCCCCGCTGATGATAAGTGGCTGGCAATGTTGCTTGGACCTTCCTAGCGGTGGCCTAGCGAATGGAGTTGCAGTCAGCGGTGACGGTCTTACTTCCAAGGTGCCGAGGGAGAAGTCTCGCTAGCGGTGTTGCGCTTAGCAGAGACTATCTCGTTTGCAAGATGGAAAGGGAGAAGTTCCACTAGCTGAGTTGAGCTTAGCGGAGACTATCTCGCTTGCTAGATGGAAAGGGAGAAGTTCCGCTAGCGGAGACTATCTTGCTTGCAAGATGGAAAGGGAGAAGTTCCGCTAGCGAAGTTGCGCTTAGCGGAGACTATCTCGCTTGCAAGATGGAAAGGGACAAGTTCCCCTAGTAGAGTTGCGCTTAGTGAAGACTATCTCGCTGGCAAGATGGAAAGGGACAAGTTCTGCTAGCGGAGTTGCGCTTAGCGGAGACTATTTGGCTGGCAAGATGGAAAGGGAGAAATTCTGCTAGAGAAGTTGCACTTAACGGAGACTATCTCGCTTGTAAGATGGAAAGGGAGAAGTTGCGCTTAGTGGAGACTATCTCGCTTTCTCCCGATGATTGATGATTTTCCTTTTCGATGGTTACCTTGTATAGACCCTTCGTGTGATGGAGTTCGACACGTGTCCAACATGTATTGGGTTAGCTTGTGGATCTATGTCTGTGCAGCACGCCCGTCACCTCACCATAAATGCGGTTAATTATTGCTTTTGTAAACGAGGCGTCGTCTCGGTTAATCCGAAGAGTAAGTGTAAGCGTGGGGCACGTGTACAATTATCGTGCGATGTCATTTTTTAGCGGACGGTCAAGATTGGGTTGATGTTGACATAAAAGAGTGGGAAACCTGGTGGTTTGGCACTTTGCAATTTGATCTAGTATCGTCGTCTTTAAGCTTCGCTTTGCGTTCCGAGAAGCAGATTGCTATGATTCCTTGGAGTTATCGATCTTTGAAGCATGGAGATTTCCTACAGTGAAGACAAGTGCCTTTAATCGCACCGAAGCTTTCATCTTTGAGGTTGGTGTCTTGAATCTCATCCCTGTTTTATTGGATTTCTGTGTGTTTGCTTCTGTCAGTTTATGGGTTTTCGATTTGGGGTGCTATCTGTTCCTCCTGGTGTGCTTTGAGGGTGTAAAGCAAGTTTTGGGGATGGGTTTTGTGTTTGATAGAGAGTTGGAGTTTAGGGATTTGCTAGATGGTCAAATCTGGGTTGAGTATATGGGTGCGTTTTGTTCTTGTTTTGGCATTTTCTGGGCAATTGTTCTTGATGTTCTTGGATGCAACTGATAAAGGGATGGCTTAGATCCTGTGCGAACTGACTGGTTTGGGTTTTAGAGTTTTGGGATGGCTAGCGTCGTAGAGATCTCAAGCGGTGAGGATTCCGGGTCTGATGAGTCGCTCAACATGGCGGATAGGGTGTTTAGTGACTCGTTGAGTCCGTTTTCCAGCAGGAACCTCACAGTCCGAACCGCTAGAGATTGTCCTGCTACAGACCATACCCTGGGAAGTTTCCATGGGTTGTGTTGGTCGTACTGAGAGTTCTAGGGCAAGAGAAGATGCCGCTACTCGCAAAAGGCTGGAGAAGAGGCTGGGGAGAAATAGCGCCGCTAGCATCTCCGTTGATGGGGTGAGAGAGGCTGGCGGGGAAGAGGTTGATTTAGCCTGGGTTCTCGGTGACGGTACAGTGGTTGATAAGGTGGGAGGACCGATGGCGGTGGCTGTCGTCAACCGTGTGAAGCGGGTGTTCCGCTTGCCAGGTGTTGTGAAGCTGCGACCACCGCTGAAGGATGAGACAGCGTCGTTCTTGCCAGCGGGGCATACTGCCGTGCACGAGGCCATCTTCCGCCAGGGAGTGACATTCTCGCTACTGCCAAATCTCCAGATTTTGATTTGTGAATTTGGCCTCGCCCTTGGGCAAATTTGCCCTAACATGTGGCGGTTATTGATGGACCTCAACTCGCTATGGCGGTTGTCCGGCTGTGAGGGTCCAACCGTGGCGGAGGTGCTACACTTCTATGAATTAATATACTTGAGGTGCCAAGGTTGCAGTGGGCAGGTGAACCTGAGTCGTCGTTAGAAGGATTCCATGTGACCTTGGCAGGGGACCTTCTGCGTTGCCACCGTTGGATGGGAGTATCAAGCGGGGTCAAATGAGGGGGCCGACATTCATGATTAAGTCGAAATTCCAACCTGTGCGAGGTTGTCGCTGGCTTCCGCTGCTCAGGGTTGGTTTTGGTTGCATAATAATTCCTGTTGTAATGACTTTCGTTTTTTTTTTTTTTGTGAAACGGTTCTGCGCTATAACCTAACGCGTGAAGAAGAGTGCCGTGTGGCAAGAATTCGAGGCTGTTGGCAGAACCACAACTTGTTAGATCTTTGCCTACTCACCGGGTGGAAGCTGTTGGTCGATCAACAACTGACACGAGCTCTTTGTAAGTACCATCCACTGATATGTGTTTTAGTTCGTTGTTTTGTCAGGCTAACTCTTTGTTTTGTATAGATTCTCCGTCGGGCAACAGAGCAAGCCGTAAGGCGTTTGAGAAAGCCATGAACCGCGCTGAGATCAACAATTTCTTGGAAAGCATGTACACCTCTAGGCTGGCTGCCTAGAAGACCATCGTTGATCCCGAGACACTGGCACTGTGTCAGTATGAGACTCCCGTGGTGTTACCGATGCCGCACCACTCTCACCTTGGTGCCGATGGTTCGCCCGTCGTTCAGGTGGGAACTGACATGGTCCATGGGGGCTGTCGGCAGGAATAAGGCCCCTACTGCAACTGTGCAGCAAAAAGAGAGAATACACGCTACCCGGCGTGGGCCTTAGAAGGAGAAAGTGGTGTCGCCGGTGGAAACAGTCACTATTGCGGGGTTGGAGCCACATAATGGATCAAGGCCTACGGTCGCTGGATCCACACGGGTGGTGCTTTAGATGAAGTGTCGCCAAAATGACACAGATGAAGAGGAGCAAGGAGATGACGCGGAGACCATTGGTGCCTGCCAGCAGAAGAAGGCAAGACAGGCTCCGCCCAAGGTGCCCGTGGTCGCCGACAGTGAGGTGCAAGCGAGCGACCTGGACTCATTTGCTTCGTATGCAGAGTTTCTGACCGACCATGAGCAGGAATTTCTTTTCCACCTCTGCGAGCGGCTCGAGTTTGGCGGCCTAGAGGTGATTGTGCGCTCGACTGCCATTGACCAATCGCCCTACAGTTCGGCATTCGGGCACCTATATATTGGGTTGCACGAGATGTTCCTGGCGGAGTCAAGCTAGCCCCGCGCTGAGCGGCAGTTAAGGGGGGAGATGAATGATCTCCAGAGGGAGCTGGGGGAGGCTAAGGACAAGCTGGCGGAGGTGCAACAACGGTTGACCAAGACAGAGTGTGACGCGGCGGATGCTCGCGGTAAGCTGAATGTCGCCGTTGCCGGGGACATTGAGCGGAACAACCTTTTGGTTCAGCTGGAGCAAGACATGGCTCTGCTGTGGGATCAGCTGGCATCGAAGGACAAGAAGATTGAGATCATTCAGCGGGATTCTACCGCCAAGTCTGTTGAAGTGGCGCAGCTGGATGGTGAGATTGCCAGCGTGAAACAGAGAGGAGCCGAATGGAGGCTGCCGCCGTGGAGGCTTTCAAGAAGTCGGCGAAGTACAAGAAGGAAATGATAGAGGCAGCAAAGGCCGGGGCCGTCGCCAACGTGAAACTACTGAACCAAAAGGGCGCCATCGACTGGGTCAAGGCGTCCCAGTCCGCTGGGCCGTCAGGTCAGAACGCACAGCCCGCGAAGGGTGTGGTTCCCGTTCAAGCTAAGAGTGCCCGCTCAGGTAGCGGAGAAAGAGGTGTGCGTCCGGCAGACGACTCTCAGCGGACCCTACCGCCTACTCAGTCCAAGGTCTCCTGTGCTGGTTTTCTTGCCGCCCACACCTGAGCGGATGGTACCATTATAACTCCGAGCCCTACCACTCGTGGGTCCGATCAGACAAGTCGTCAGTCCAAGCAACAACAGCCGCCGGAGGGCAAGACTGCCGCTGTTGCCCCCAACATCTATGAAGATAGCTCTAGTCTGATGTAGTGCCGTTGAGGTTTTTTTTTTTTTTTTTTGGCACCGCTCAGGCCTTTTTTGTATTTTGACAATATATTTGAGCGGGTAGTCCCTACCAGTAATATACAGTTGGTTTTCTTTTGCTTATGAGATGAATGTGTTTACCGATTGTATTGTTTGCATATTTATGGACCGCTAGAGTTTTGACTGCTGTTTTGTGACTCAATGAAACATTAAAGGGATTAAAATTGTTCCAAGTGCACGATGTAGCAGACGTAGTCCGCCGAACTTTGTTGGCGTTGCCCTTTAATTCTTGTGCTTGGACTTGGCGACACTGGTTTGAATAATTCCTCATTTCATTGATAGCTGATATGTCAGCGTTTACAAAAAGCGGGGTTGTACCCGTTGGGTAGCTTCCCTTAGCTAAATTTTGAGTCAAAAATTTAGCTAAGCCAAGATGCTCTAGGGTAGTGGCCTGACTATTTGTAGTAATACCGAAGGTGTTCGGTATTCCAAGGGTGGGTTGTTGTGACACCATCCTTGTCCATCAGGTAGAAGGTGCCGGGGCTGGCGACTTCTACAATTTTGTATGCACCTTCCCAAGTTGGGCGAAGTGCCTTAGCGGTGGAATGATCTCCTTCATTACCCAGTCCCCTAGTTGGAGGTTTCGGGCCTTGACCCTGGCGTTGTAGAAACACGATACCCGTTGTTTGTTTTGCAAATTGTGCATATGAGCCTTGTGTCGTTTCTCCTCTAGGAGGTCCCTGTTAAGATTGACGCCTTCACCGTTGGTCTCAGGGCAGTAGCCTTCGATCCTAGTGGTAGGCTGAGTTACCTTAATAGGTAGGACTGCTTCAGTTCTGAACATAATACAAAATGGTGTTTCACCAGTGGCGGAAGTTGGGGTAGTCCTGATGGCCCACAGAACTTCCGGAAGCTTCTCTGCCCATAAACCTTTGGCATCGTATAGCTTCTTGATTATCTTGTTTGCTACTTCGACCTGGCTGTTGGTTTGGGGGTGAGCGACAGATGTGAAACTCATCTTAGTGCCCAGGTTAGCAGTGAAAGATATGAGTTCCTTATTGTTGAACTGTGTGCCGTTGTCTGTGATGATTATGTGAGGGACACCATAGCGGCAATAGATGTTCTTCCAGAGGAAGTGCGTTACCTTGGCTGTAGTTATTGCCGTCAGTGGCTCCGACTCTATCCACTTGCTGTTGTAGTCAATGGCAACAATGATGTATTTGAACTGGCTTTTGGCGGTTTGGAATTTTCCCATCAAGTCCAAGCCCCACATTGAGTGAATCCATGGACCAATAATGATCGACAGTGGTTCTGCCGGGGCATGTGGGAGATCAGCATATTGTTAACATTTGTGGCAAGATTTTGATATCCTCCTGGCGTCGTCGCCGAGTGTGGGCCAAAAGTAGCCTTGTCGCATTGTGCGATTGGCCAAGGATCTGGAGCCCAAGTGGTTTCCACATTCCCCGCCATGTATCATTGCCAGAACGACCTTTCCCTCATCTGGGGTTAGACACTGGAGGTTGGGGTGGGTGAACCCCTGGCGGTAAAGCTTGCCATTTTGGATGTTGTAGCGGGTTGCTTTTTGCTTGAGCTGTTGTGCTTCGACTTTGTCCTCTGGAAGTGTCCCATTGCGCTTGTATTCGATGATCTCGTCCATCCAACTGGGATTGACCTTAACGTTGAAGATCTCCGCTAGGGTTTTTGTGATGCTTGGCTTGTCAAGACATTCCACCCTTGTGTCCGTTGGACTTTGGTGTGGCTGAGATGTTGCTAGTCTCGCCAGTGAATCAGCCTTGGCATTCCTTTCCTTAGGGATCTGCGTGATGGTGTGGAATTTGAATTTTTTGAGGAGCGTCTTGATGTAACCCAAGTATGCCGTCAACTGTTGGTCATTGGCCTGGAAACTGTCGTTGACCTGATTGACGACTAACTGGGAGTCGCTGAATATGTTGACACTGTCAGCCCTCGAGTCGATGGCATGGAGTAGGCCGGCGATGAGCGCTTCATACTCTGCCATGTTGTTTGAGGCTTTGAAGTTGAATTTTAACGCGTATTCCACGTTCAGTCCCCCTAGCCCTATCAAGATGACTCCGGCGCCGCTGGCCTTGGCACAAGCGGAGCAGTCCACGTGTAGGTTCCAGTCTGACTGCTGGGGAGCTGGTTCTTCAGCAGTTACCATTTTCATGCTGGGTTCAACCTGTCTCTCGGTGAGCTCAGTAATGAAGTCTGCCACCGCCTAGCCTTTTATGGCGGTTCTTGGTTTGTAGTCAATGTCAAACTCCCTGAGCTCGATGGCCCACTTGCTGAGGCGCCCGAGTATTCAGGGTTCTACATTACCTGCCTCAGCGGTTGATTTGTTAAGACATGAATTGTGTGGGCCTGAAAGTACTGGCGGAGGCGTCTAGCGGCGACGATGAGTGCTAGAGCTAGCTGCTGTAGGGGGATATCTTGTTTCAGCCCCGTTCATGCCTCTGCCAGCGTAGAATACGTGGAGCTCATCCTAGCCGTCCCGCCGAACAATGGCGCAGCTTACCGCTGACTGTGATACTGCTAGGTATATATATAATGTCTCCCCCTGCACATGAATAGAGAGGAGCGGAACTGCTGCCAAGTACTCTTTCAAGCTCTGGACCACTGCCTCACAATCTGGGTTCCAGTCGATAACCTTCTTGTGGGTTGTCTTCAGGACTTTGAAAAATGGGAGACATCTGTCAGTGAGTCTGGAGATAAACTGAGAAAGGGCGGTTAGTTTGCCCTGGAGGCTCTGAACGTGTTTCTTCCACTCTAGAGCCTTCATGTTGAGTATGGCTTGTACCTTGTCAGGGTTGGCCTTTATGCCCCATTCATTGACTATGTAACCTAGAAATTTGCTGGCGGTGATGCAGAAGAAGCATTTTTTTGGGTTTAGGCGCATACCGTAGGCCAAGAGAATGGCGAATATGATTCTGAGGTTTGCCACGTGTCCGCTGGACTTTATGCTTTTTACCAACATATCGTCCACGTAGACCTCAATGATTTTGCCCAAATGTTCAGCGAACATAGCATTCATCAGCCGCTGGTAAGTTGCACCGGCGTTCTTCAAACCGAAAGGCATGATGTTGTAGCAGTATAGGCCCTTGTCGGTGGTGTTTGGACCCAAAATGAGCATTTTGGCCTGACAAGGCATGTCTTGGAGAAATTGAGCCCACGTTAGTGGCTCAAGCTATATATTGTCGACAAGTTCAAAATATATATTTAGAGGGGAAGCACGGAAGCATGAAAAGTCAACTATAACACATTTTCCTACTTCGGCTAGGAGAAACCGAGCCAAACAAGGAAGGAGGGGCGGCAGACTAACCAAACGAAATCCAAATGAGCTAAAACTTTCCATATTAAATTTAGAAAGCCCAAGGATCATTTCTTATGAAGAGTTCCAGAGCTATTTTTGAGTGGAAGGCCTTCAAATAATCAGTCCAATTTTCTGCAGAAGCAAAACTGGAAAACTGGACCTGTAAGTGGTCCAGCAGCGTTTTTGGCCCAACCATTATACTAAAAGCTCTGAAATTTTACCAGGATGATCTATACTCATAGTGAAACATTTGTTATGAAGAAGTCAGTCTCCAAATCTGAGTTTTTGATGGAGATATAATTGAAGGAATAAAGGAGCCGAAAGTGATTCCTTATCTCCAAAATTCATCATTTCTTATCTCCAATTATGCTTCCTTATCTCCAAAATTTATCATTTCTTATCTCCAATTAATGCTCCACTATCATTTGTTTAATGCCAACTGCTTTGGCATGGTAGCCTATAAATAGAGGTTACAAATTCATCACAAACACACCAATTCATTCATCAAAACATCTCTAAGATGATCTAAGTTCTCTCTAGAGCAACCTCTCTAAGAGCAACTCCTCTCCTTCTCTTTCTCTTACCGGTGATCACACTCCTAGTCCTAGTCTTCTCAGAAGCCAACTTTCAGTGCCACCAAACCCTCTGTCAACGTACTTCGGTCCTAGTCTCCTCGGGAGCCGACGGTAGTGCCGCGACCACAACGGTTACAGAACCAGCCAAGCAAGGGTAACGCCCTAGCAACCCAGCCAAGCTAAAGTCACACTTTAGCAAGATCTCAATACTTCCAGGTGATTTTTCTCTACTCAATCTGCAATATTGAGTATCGACTTGTGAACAAGAAGAAACTTCAGCAAAGTCCTCACCACGAGGCACAAAGAATCCCGCGACTAGGTTGGTGCTCTCCTCGTCTACAATCGCTCGACAAAAGTCAGGTCAAGGGATACCCCCGATGACCGCACCCGACGATGCTGGCATGCCCGAGCAAGAAAAGAGACTGTTGACTAGCTGTAACAAAACTGGAGCCAAACAGGTGGTGAAGGAGGTGCACTCCTGGTCACCAGGGTGCATCTTGATCTGGTTATAGCCGAAGAAGGCATCCATCATGCTGAGTAGCTCGTGCCTAGTAGTTGCATCGACCAGCTAGTCTATGTGAGGTAGCGGGAAGCTGTCCTTGGGGCAAGCCTTGTTGAGGGCCTTGAAGTCGACACACATCTGCCACTTTCCGCTGGGTTTTTTGACCATGACCAGGTTGGAAATACACTGTGGGTAATTGGCTTGGCGGATGAATCCAATGTTCTGGAGCTTGGCAACCTCTTCCCCTATTGCACGGTATCTCTCCTCATCAAAGGCCCTTCGCCGCTGCTTGACAGGGTAGGCGGATGGTTTAATACTCAATTTGTGTGTGATGATCTCAGAGGAGATGCCTGGCATGTCGGCATAGGACCATGCAAAGATGGTGGCGTTGTCATGTAGAAACTGGGTGAGTTCAGTCGTTACCTCCTGGTCTAGCTGAGTGCCGATGCGGACTGTTCGCTCAGGGTGCTCGTCGGAGATGCTGATAACCCTCAAGGATGTTTCTGGGTTGACAGGCTCCTTTTTGACATATTTCTTCTCATCATCCCTAGGGTCCTCAAAGATGTCTGGTGCCCGTGCATTGTTTCCTACCGTAAGGATCTCATGGCGGAGCGTCAACCGCGACACAGTCGTTGAATTACACTCACGTGCAAGCTATTGACTCCCTTCACACAGCCTGTCTCGTTGGGGGGGGAAGGGAAATTCATGAGGAGCATGTATCCGGTGATGATGCACATGAGCTTGTTGAGTGTCGGTCAACCAATGATGGCATTATATGAACTGAAGCAGTCCACAATGATGAACTCTGTATGGATTTCCGCCGTGCATGGACTAGCGCCGATAACTAGTCGCATGTATTCAGAACCTAATGGCTGTGTGACGTCACCAGAGAAGCTGAGCAATGGCTCATGATCCTGTTGTAGTTTTCTATTCCGCTGAAGTTTGTTGTAGAAACCATTGAATATGACATTTACAGTGGACCCGCTGTCAACAATGACCCTTCCCACAGACCATCTATCGAGTATAGTGTCGATCAAAAATGGATGTGGGGTAGATGTACTCCGCGCTCCTCCTCCTCTGAGAAGGTAATGGGCTCCCAACCAGATTTTGGGAGCTTAGCGCACCTTTCATAGAAGATATTGCACACTTCTTTGGGGTGGTTAGCACGTGCATAGCGTTTTTTCGCCCTGTGAGACATGTTGGTGATTAGGGCACCACCGTCAATGGTGTTGATGCGGCCCATGGGCTCAATGTTGGCGATCACGAGTAGTGGTTGGCGCACCTTGAATTGTTCCATTTTACCATCTCGGTACAAAGTCTCGATAAACGGTTATCCCCATGAGATGAGCGGTTGCCCTTATTGTAGTGTTGGTCCTTCTGCCGCTTACTCTGGTAGTTTCCCCTTTGCCACTCTCTCTTCTAATCAGTTTGCGGAGTGGCAGGGGCCTTGTTAGCGGTTTCGTGATGACTGGATGAAGGCTGAGTGGACTTTGCTGGTGTCGGTGGAGGTGGTGGGGTTTCTCCGTATGTGATGAACTCTGCCTGTGCATGGATCACAGCCTCACTCATGACATGATCATACGCGTCGTTTGGATGGTTATAGTTGAGATGATAGAGAAATGGCCCCTTGACGAGTCCTTGCTTGAAAGCTGCCAGCGTCATTGTCTTATCAAGGTCGCGGCATTGGGACGTTGCTGCTCGCCATCTGGTGACCAATGCTTTCAATGTTTCTTCCGGCCCCTGCCTGAGGTTGAATAGCTGAGTTGTGTTGTGGTGTCCGGCAGCCAATAGGATGAACCGAGAAAGGAAAGCATTTGACAGTGCATGGAATGAGTCAATGGACCCCGACGGGCACTCAAATAACCAACTCATCGCCTCACTATCTAGCGTTTCGCTGAACAAGTGGCAGAAGGTAGCGTCATCGAATCCCTTGTTATTGGTGACTTTCTTGAAGGTGTCCATATGGACAAATGGGTCAATCATGCCACAGTAATGTGACATCTTTGGCATCTTTGTGTGGGCCAGGCAGATGGCATGCAGGATCATGGAGGTGAATGTTCCTGGCCCGGACGCAAAGAGTGTATTTGGCATTGGTGCTCGGATTAGCCTTTGCTCTAGTTGTTGCATCCTTTCCAGGATTAGGCCAGTTGCGTCACCGGTGGGCCCTGCCTGGAGGTTCCTCTGGGCCAGCTCCCGCCTGGGGGCAAGTGGATTTCCCTCAGTTCTAGCCCTGATCGCCGAGCGGTTGGTGTGTGGTTGTGACTCCGCCTCCTGCTCCAACATTAGCCTGGGCGGGGGAGGTGGGCCCATCCCCAATGGCTCTGGTGGGTTCAATGGTACCTACATCTGTATGATTGGTCCAGGTACCAATCCGCCGGTGTTGGGCTGACTGTGCCTAATGCTCCTTGATTGCTCGCTTTGCGCCGTGTTGGCGTTTGCTTCCAGCACCTTCTTCAGCTCATCAAATCTTGCCATCAGCATGGCCACCTGCTTTTGGGCCTTGGCCTTTTCTCTACGCTCCTGCTCGCGCTCCTTATTTGCTTTGTAAAGGTCTGCCAGTGCCAGCTCATACATAGCGGCAAGGTCCTGCACCAGTGGGCGGCTGCCACTCGGCTGAGCCTCCACCGTAGTTAGGGTTGGCGGAACCTGGGGAGTAGTTTGGGGTTCCACGCCAGGGTTAACCGGTGTGTTGAATAATGCACGGTTAACGTTAACCACTGGATTAACGTTGATCGTGGGTTGGTGGGGGTGGGGGTTAGCGGATTGATCTGCTCGTTTTTCAGCGTTTCCCCCGCTACCGTTAGTCATGGTGGATGTGGTGGGATGACCTTTTGTTCAAGGATTCCCACGGACAGTGCCAATGTTAATGTCTAAAGTTCAGTGATAGCTGAACCTAGGTTAACTCTGATCCGATGGGTGGATCGCTACTTGTGATGTTCTCAGATCTTCTGCTACCTGTCAAGTAAAATACATAGAGCGTCAGAGGGAGACCGCATTGGGCGGTCTTCTCTTCTCCGATGCTTAAGTTAGTCAATGTACTTATGTTGACAAAGTAACAATAGGTAAGTAGTAAATGCGTAATTAATGAGGATATATGAGAGAACCTTTTTATAGGTGAAGAGGGAACTGAGCTTCTCCATATTTTCGATGTGGGACTGATGTGCTTCAGTCCCCAGCTTCTGATGCTAACTTGGCGCGGCCCGTGGTGGTGCATCAGATGTGATTTGGGGGCGAGCCGGGGCTCAGGCGGTAGCATATTTGGCTGTGTTTCCGTAGGTCATACAGTTAGATTGAGGCACAACAACAATCTAACTGCAATCACAACCACCAAAGTAACTCATTTTCTCTAAAAAAATATTTACTACCGCTACGGCGTACCCCACACCATTATCACAGACAACGGGGAACAACTTAACAATGAGGAAGTCATCAACTTCACCGCCAAGTTGGGCACCAAGATGCGCTATGCTTCTGTGGTGCCTCCCCAAACCAATGGTCAGGTCCAGGTGGCAAACAAGATCGTAAAGAAACTACACAAGAATAAGCTTGACAACGCCTAAGGCATATGGGCTGAAAAGCTCCCAGAGGTCCTATGGGCTATCAGGACAACCCCAACATCCGCCAACGGCAAAACACTGTTTTGCATGATGTTTGGCACTGAGGAAGTCCTACCAATCGAGGTGTTAATGTCTAAAAGTCTGGCGGTAGCCGGACCTTAGTCAACGCTGATCCGTTGGGCGGATCGATACTTCTGTTAATGTTGTAGTTCCCGTTACCTGTCAAGTAAAATACAACGGGCGTCAGAGGGAGACCGCGCTGGGCGGTCTTAAACTCTCCGATGCCTAAGTTAGTCAATGTATTTATGTTGACAAAGTAACAGTAGGTAAGTATTGAATGCGTAATTAATGAGGAGAGAGGAGAGAACCTTTTATAGGTGAGGAAGAGACTGATCTTGTCTTTGTTTTCGATGTGGGACTGATATGCTTCAGTTCTCAGTTTCAGAAGCTTCTGACGCTATCTTGGCGTGGCGCGTGGCGGCGCGTCGCCGGCGATCTGGGGATGGTCCAACGCTGAGGTTGTAGCCCGCCTGGCGGTGCGTCTGCATGTCATTCCTTTAGTTGGAATTAGTACCTTTGGCGGTACAATGAGCGTGGCTCGTTATAGCTAATTATGCTTGCAAATGTACAAGTATGTACAAGTCCCCCAAGTCCCCAGTCAAGGAGGGCAATCTTGGTTGGGGAGTTGTTCGGCGGTTTGAAGCGTTTTCCTCCGCTAGACTTGCAAGAGCATAATTAGCGTCAGTGCGTTGTCAACCGTTGGTTTTACTGATCAAACGCTTTATACCCTTTCGGGTGGGCCCCTGCTGGGCCCCCCAGGGAGTCCCCCACTCCCCGGAGAAGATAGACCTCCGGATGGTCGGTAATTTGTTTGATGAGGGGGAGCTGCACGGAGCAGAGGGTGTTGGGTAGCGAGCCCAATGTTTAGCACCCAAATTACGGGGGTCAACGTGCCTGATCAGGGCCGTCGTAGACTGTTTGACTAGTCCCCGTGTCCCGTAGGGACGGTCTGACGGTAACGCCGCGTGGCGGTCGTTGTCAGAGTGAGGCGTAGCCTCGGGATTTACCGTTGGCGGACATCCCCCCGCTGGATGCAGTAGGAAGCAGCGTCCGATAGACGTGCCTGGCGGTATTTTTGCAAGATGAAAAGAAAGATTCCGCCAGCGGTGTGTAGCGAAAGACACCCCGCTTGCAGGGTAGCAAGGGGGAAGTGCCGCTGGCGGGGTTTCGCTGGCGGAGACTTCGTTTCTTGGAAAATGACAAGGGAGAAGTTCCGCTGGCGGGGTTTTGCTCAGCGGAGACTTCGTCTCTTGGAAAATGACAAGGGAGAAGTTCCGCTGGCGGGGTTTGCTCAGCGGATACTTCCTCTCTTGGAAAATGACAAGGGAGAAGTTCCGCTGGAGGGGTTTGCTCAGCGGAGACTTCGTCTCTTGGAAAATGACAAGGGAGAAGTTCCGCTGGCTGGGTTTGCTCAGCGGATACTTCCTCTCTTGGAAAATGACAAGGGAGAAGTTCCGCTGGTGGGGTTTGCTCAGCGGAGACTTCGTCTCTTGGAAAATGACAAGGGAGAAGTTCCGCTGGCTGGGTTTGCTCAGCGGATACTTCGTCTCTTGGAAAATGACAAGGGAGAAGTTCCGCTGGCGGGGTTTGCTCAGCGGAGACTTCGTCTCTTGGAAAATGACAAGGGAGAAGTTCCGCTGGCCGGTTTGCTCAGCGGATACTTCGTCTCTTGGAAAATGACAAGGGAGAAGTTCCGCTGGCGGGGTTTTGCTCAGCGGATACTTCGTCTCTTGGAAAATGACAAGGGAGAAGTTCCGCTGGCGGGGTTTTGCTCAGCGGAGACTTCGTCTCTTGGAAAATGACAAGGGAGAAGTTCCGCTGGCGGGGTTTGCTCAGCGGATACTTCCTCTCTTGGAAAATGACAAGGGAGAAGTTCCGCTGGAAGGGTTTGCTCAGCGGAGACTTCGTCTCTTGGAAAATGACAAGGGAGAAGTTCCGCTGGCTGGGTTTGCTCAGCGGATACTTCCTCTCTTGGAAAATGACAAGGGAGAAGTTCCGCTGGTGGGGTTTGCTCAGCGGAGACTTCGTCTCTTGGAAAATGACAAGGGAGAAGTTCCGCTGGCTGGGTTTGCTCAGCGGATACTTCGTCTCTTGGAAAATGACAAGGGAGAAGTTCCGCTGGCGGGGTTTGCTCAGCGGAGACTTCGTCTCTTGGAAAATGACAAGGGAGAAGTTCCGCTGGCGGGTTTGCTCAGCGGATACTTCGTCTCTTGGAAAATGACAAGGGAGAAGTTCCGCTGGCGGGGTTTTGCTCAGCGGATACTTCGTCTCTTGGAAAATGACAAGGGAGAAGTTCCGCTGGCGGGGTTTGCTCAGCGGATACTTCCTCTCTTGGAAAATGACAAGGGAGAAGTTCCGCTGGCGGGGTTTGCTCAGCGGAGACTTCGTCTCTTGGAAAATGACAAGGGAGAAGTTCCGCTGGCTGGGTTTGCTCAGCGGATACTTCGTCTCTTGGAAAATGACAAGGGAGAAGTTCCGCTGGCGGGTTTGCTCAGCGGATACTTCGTCTCTTGGAAAATGAGAAGGGAGAAGTTCCGCTGGCGGGGTTTTGCTCAGCGGAGACTTCGTCTCTTGGAAAATGACAAGGGAGAAGTTCCGCTGGCGGGGTTTGCTCAGCGGATACTTCCTCTCTTGGAAAATGACAAGGGAGAAGTTCCGCTGGCGGGGTTTGCTCAGCGGAGACTTCGTCTCTTGGAAAATGACAAGGGAGAAGTTCCGCTGGCTGGGTTTGCTCAGCGGATACTTCCTCTCTTGGAAAATGACAAGGGAGAAGTTCCGCTGGCGGGGTTTCCGAGGTTGCCCCTTCGGTGGTTAATACTTGTCGAGCCTATAGCGGGTTAGCGTGCGTAGGTTTGTCTGCTAAGCCTGTCCGTCTTCTAGCCTTTAATGACAGTAACTGTGGGTTTCGTAACCGAGATGACGCCTCGGGCAATCCGGAGAGTGAGTGGAGACGTACGACACGTGTACGGCTAACAAGTGATGTCGGTATGGAGCGGACGGCTGAGGACGCGTTGGGGCCGATATAAAAGGGGGAAACTCTGGGGGATTCGACACTTTGTGAAAATTTTGAAAGCTTAGCCACCGTTTGTCCGAAACCTGAGAAGGAGCCTACCGAAGTTTGGGTATACCACTCCCAGAGAGACGTCGGTCGTAACTGTGCACCACCGTGCCGGAGATTGCACCACTGAGGTTGGTATTCGGATCTCTGTTTTCTGCTATTTGTTTCTGCTAGTTTCTGGGTTTTGTTGTGTTTGCTTTTCTGGGTGTGTTCTGAGGTGTGAGATGGGGTTTTTTGTGGGGGGTTGAATGATGGTTGGCCAATGCGTTTAGTGGTTTAGGATTTGGATAGTCGAGTCTGGGTTGAGTGCGTTTGTTTATACTCTGGAGTTTTCTGGGTTTTGTTCTTGATTATTTTGGCTATATCTGATGCGAGAATAGGCTAGATCTATGTTTGTGCTAACTGATGTGGGTTTTAGGGTTTTGGGATGGCTAGCGTTATAGAGATTTCGAGCAGTGAGGATTCCGGGTCTGACGTGTCGCTCAGCGCGGCGGATGGGATTTTTATTGATTCGTTGCGTCCGTCTGCCCCTGCAGGAACCTCACTGCCAGAAGTGCTAGACGTCGAGCCGCTACAGACCATCCCCTGGGAAGTAGTTATGGGTCGGGGTTCGCGTCCGGAGAGTTCTAAGGCGGGCGAGGCCGCTGCCGCCAAAGCCAGGCGCGACGAGCATCTGGCGAGTAATAGTGCTGCCAGCGGCTCCGCTGGGGAGGGAGAAACAGCGGAGCAGAATGTTGAGTCAGCGTGGTTCCTCCCGGATGGGACAGCCGTTGACGAGGCGGGAGGGGGGATGAGCGGTGCTGCTGTCGCTCGACTGAAGCAGGCGTTCCGGTTGCCGGGGTCGGTGAAGCTGCGCCCACCGACGGCTGATGAGAAGGCGTCGATTCTCCCGACGGGGTGTGCGGCCGTGCACGAGGCCATATTCCGCCAAGGAGTGACACTTCCGCTGGTGCCCAATCTCCAAATCCTTGTTTGCGAGTTTGGCCTTGCCTTTGGTCAGATCTGTCCCAACATGTGGCGGTTGATGTTGGCGATGAACTCCTTGTGGCGCTTGTCGGGGTGCGAGGGGCCTACCGTGGCGGAAGTGCTTCATTTCTACGAGTTAGTATATGTGAAGCGCCAAGGCTGCAAAGGGCAAGTAAACTTGAGTCGCCGGCAGGGAGCGCCCAAGCTGATCGAGAATCTGAGGGACTCCATGTCCTATTGGCGGGGAACCTTTTGCGTCGCTACCGACGGTTGGGAGTACCACGCTAGGTCTAACGAAGAAGGGCCGTCATTTAGGATTAAGTCTGAGTTCCAACCTATTCGAGGTTGGTGGCCGGTGTCCGCTGAAAATGTTTGGCGTGCTTACATGCTTGAACTTGTATTCTTACTAACGACGTGTTTTTTGTGTGCAGCGGGACTTCGGTATACGCTGACGCGTGAAGAAGAGTGCCGCGTGGCGAGGATCAGAGGTTGCTGGCGGAACCGAAACTTGCTTGATTTTCGCCTGCTGACTGGTTGGGAGTTATTGGTCGACCTGCGACTAACACGCTCCATTGGTGAGGAGTCTACCCTGTCGCTTCGTTTTATAATTGAATTGTGTCTGACTGGTGGCTGTCTTCCCTCTTTTTTTTTTTTTTTTTTTAGAAACTCCGCCGGGTAACAAATCAAGTCGGGACGCATTTGAGAAAGCGATGGATCGGGCGGAGATAGAAAATTTTTTGGAGGCCATGTACGCCGAGGGGCTGGCGGCCCAGCAGACTGTGGTGAACCCGGAGACGTTGGCGTTGAGCCAGTCCGAGGTTCCGGTGGTGATGGCGATGCCGCACCAGTCTCACCTTGGTGAAGATGGTCTGCCTGTGGTGCAGGCGGGGACCCAGACGGCCGGCGGGGATCAGAGGGGAAGTGCTGCGGCCGGGCCTCAGAAGGAGCGGATGCCTGCCCAGAGGCGTGGTCCTCAGAAGGTGGTTCAGCCGGCGGGAGAAGTCATTGTGACGAGGGAGGAACCGCCAGTGAGGGCGACGAGGGCCGCCGCTGGGGGCCAGAGGGCGCTGGAGAAAAAGCGCCGGACGGCTGAGTCTCCTGACGAGGAAGAGGGAGAAGAGGTGGAGGTGGCTGGGGCCCGCCGACAGAAGAAAGCCCGCCAAGCTCCTGCAAAAACTGCGGCGGTGGAGGGAGAGGCGCCCGCCGTCAGCGATCTGGACTCCTTCGCCGATGTACATACATGTACATTTGCAAGCATAATTAGCTATAATGAGCCACGCTCATTGTACCGCCAAAGGTACTAATTCCAACTAAAGGAATGACATGTAGACGCACCGCCAGGCGGGCCACAACCTCAGCGTTGGACCATCCCCAGATCGCCGGCGACGCGCCGCCACGCGCCACGCCAAGATAGCGTCAGAAGCTTCTGAAACTGAGAACTGAAGCATATCAGTCCCACATCGAAAACAAAGACAAGATCAGTCCCTCCCTCACCTATAAAAGGTTCTCTCCTCTCTCCTCATTAATTACGCATTCAATACTTACCTACTGTTACTTTGTCAACATAAATACATTGACTAACTTAGGCATCGGAGAGTTGAAGACCGCCCAGCGCGGTCTCCCTCTGACGCCCATTGTATTTTACTTGACAGGTAACGGGAACTACAATAACAACACAAGTATCGGTCCGCCCACCGGATCAGCGTTAACTAAGGTTCAGCTACCGCTAGACTTTTAGACATTAACATTGGCGCCGTCTGTGGGAAACTTTTGAACAAAAGGTCATCCCGCTACAATCACCATGACTAACGATAGCGGGGGAAACGCTGAGGAGCAGGCAGAACTCCCCGCCATTCCCCAACCTTCCGACCCCGCGATCGGCGTTAACCGCGCATTATTCACAACCCCGGCCAACCCCGGCGGTGAGGCAAATCCAGGCAGCAGCCGCCCGTCAGGCCAGGATCTCGTCACCATGTACGAGATGGCACTGGCGGATCTTCATAAGGCAAATAGAGAACGTGAGGAGGAGCGCAGGGAGAAGGCCGAAGCCCAGAGACAGATGGTCGCGCTCATGACGCGTTTTGAGGAACTAAAAAACACTTTGGCGGCCACCGACCGCCCGGCACAGAGCGAGCAGTCACGCAGCACCAGGCGAAGTCGACCCAACGCCGGCACAGTAGCGCCAGGGCCGGTCGTACAAATGCATGTACCGCTGAACCCACCTGGGTTGTCAGGAATGGGACCACCGCCCATACCTCAACTAATGTCAGAACAAGTGGCGGAATCACTTCCGCACACCAATCGCTCGAATACCAGGACAATGACTGAGGAGGATCCGCCCATGCCTAGGCACAAGCCAACTCGGCAAATCAGTCGGGCCGATTCTGTCGGCGACGCAACCGTCCAGCTATTGGACAGGATGCACCAACTGGAACAGAGGTTGATCCGGGCGGAGACGGGTGTCCCGACGTCAACCCGGAACCCGCTATTTACTTCCAGACCCGGCCCCTTTTCCGCCGCGATCCTGCAGGCCGTCAGACCAACACATGCAAAAACCCCAAAGATGTCACAGTACGGCGGAATGACCGATCCCTTTGTCCACATGGACACCTTCAAGAAGGTCACCAACAACAAGGGCTTCGACGACGCCACCTTGTGCCATTTATTCAGCGAAACGTTGGACGGCGAGGCAATGAACTGGTTTTTTGAATGTCCGCCAGGATCTGTCGGCTCATTCCATGCACTGTCGCATGCTTTCCTCTCCCGCTTCATCTTACTATCCGCCGGACATCACAATACAAGTCAGCTTTTCGGCGTTAAACAGGGGGGGGACGAATCTCTGAAGGCCTTTGTCACCAGGTGGCGGGCGGCAGCATCTCAATGCCGCGACCTGGACAAGACCATGGCATCGGCGGCCTTCAGGAAGGGACTCCTCAAGGGACCGTTCCTCTATCACCTCAATTACAACCATCCCAATGCAACATACGACCACGTCATGAGTGAGGCGGTCATTCACGCCCAGGAGGAATTTATTACATATGGAGAAACCCCACCGCCGACAACGACAGCAAGGTCAACGCAACCATCTTCCAGTCACCAGGAAACGGCTGACAAGCCCCCCTCAGCACCGCCAACTGACAAGAAAAGAGAGTGGCAGCAGGGCCACCACCAAACCAAGCGGCAGAAGGGGCAGCATTTTTACAAGGGGAACCGTCCAACTCATGGGGATAACAACAACAAGCAGACGGAATCCTCGCAGCGGTATACAGTGTTCACGGTCCTAACGGCCTCATATGAAGATATCTACAATCAGTGCAAGGATCAGATCCCGCCTCCACCCCCTCCAAAGTACCCAAAAACAGGCAAACCCAGGAACACCGGCAAGTGGTGCAAATACCACGCAGACAGCGGCCACAATACAAACAGCTGCAATGCTCTCAAAACAGCCATTGAGACTTTGTACCGAGACGGCAAGTTGGAGCAGTTCAAGGTGCGCCAACCACCACCAGTGATTGCCAACGTTGAGACACTGGGCCGCATCAACACCATCGATGGCGGTGCTCCAATCACCAGCATGTCTCACAGGGCAAGAAAGCGCTATGAACGCGCCAACCACCCAAAGGAAGTTTGCAACATCCGCTACGAAAGATCCGCCAAACTACCGAAATCAGGTTGGGAACCTATTACCTTTTCAGAGGAGGAGGAGGAGCGCGGAGTACATTTACCCCATGACGACCCATTCTTGGTCGATGCCATTCTTGGCAAATTCTCGGTGGGGAGAATCTTGGTGGATAGCGGGTCCGCTGTCAACGTCATCTTCAGCGGTTGCTACGACCATCTCAAGCGAAACAGAAAACTACTCCAGGATCACGAGCCACTGCTCAGCTTCTCCGGTGACATCACACAACCACTGGGGTCGGATTACATGCGACTAGTTATTGGCACTAGTCCCTGTATGGCGGAGGTACACACGGAGTTCATCATTGTCGACTGTTTTAGTTCGTACAACGCCATCATTGGTCGACCAGCGCTTAATAAGCTCAAGTGCATCATTGCCGGATACATGCTTCTCATGAAGTTCCCCACGCCCAACGGCACAGGCTGCGTGAGGGGAAGCCAACAGCTGGCACGAGAATGCTATTCAACAACTGTAGCACGGTCAACGCGCCGCCATGAAATCCTGACAGTGGGTAATGACCCACCACCACCGAATATCTTTGAGGATCCTAGAGATGAGGAGAAGAAATATGTAATGAAGGAGCCGGTCAACCCGGACACATCGCTGAAGGTCGTCTGCATCTCAGACGAGCATCCTGAAAGGACAGTCCGCATAGGCGCACAGCTAGACCCAGAAGTAGAGGCAGAACTCACTCAATTCCTACGTGACAACGCCACCGTCTTTGCATGGTCCTATGCGGACATGCCTGGCATCTCCACTGAAATAATCACCCATAAGCTGACCATCAAACCTTCCTTCTATCCCATCAAACAGAAGCGGAGGGCTTTTGATGAGGAAAAATACCGGGTAATCGGACAGGAGGTCGCCAAACTACGGGACATTGGATTCATCCGCCAGGTCATCTACCCTCAATGGATCTCAAATCTGGTAATGGTGAAGAAGCCCAGCGGCAAGTGGCGGATGTGCGTCGACTTCAAAAACCTAAACAAGGCATGCCCAAAGGATAGTTTCCCGCTACCTCGTATCGATCAGCTGGTCGATGCAACCGCCAGACACGAACTCCTCAGCATGATGGATGCCTTCTCCGGATACAATCAGATCAGAATGGACCCCAGCGACCAAGAATGCACCACCTTCACCACCGACAAAGGCCTCTACTGCTACAATGTCATGCCTTTTGGTCTGAAGAACGCCGGTGCAACTTATCAGCGGTTGATGAACGCCATGTTCGCTGAACATCTGGGAAAAATTATCGAGGTCTATGTGGATGACATGCTAGTTAAGAGCATAAAGGCCAGCGGACATGTCACAAACCTCAGGATCATAATAACCATCCTCCTGGCCTACGGTATGCGCCTCAACCCAGAAAAATGTTTCTTTGCAGTCACCGCTAGCAAATTTCTGGGCTACATCGTCAGCGAGCGAGGTATCGAGGCTAACCCAGATAAGGTACAGGCCATCCTTAACCTGTCGGACCCCAAGTATAAGGTAGACGTCCAGTGTCTCCAAGGCAAGTTAACCGCCCTTTCTCGATTCATCTCTCGACTTACTGACAAGTGCGCCCCATTCTTCAAACTCCTCAAAACAACTCACAAGAAGGTCATCGACTGGAACCCAGAGTGTCAGGCGGCATTCCAGAGCCTAAAAGAATATCTGGCGGCGGTCCCTCTCCTTTCTGTTCCTGTGCAAGGAGAGACATTATTCATATACTTGGCGGTCTCGGCAACGGCAATAAGTTGCGCCATTGTTCGGCGGGAAGACCAGGACGAACTCCCGGTATTCTACGCCGGCAGAGGCATGAACGGAGCAGAAACAAGATATGCACCGTTGGAACAGCTGGCCCTCGCACTTATCGTTGCCGCCAGACGCCTCAGGCAATATTTCCAGGCTCACACAGTCCATGTGTTAACCAATCAACCGCTGAGGCAGGTAATGCAGAACCCTGAACACTCAGGACGCCTCAGCAAGTGGGCAATTGAACTCAGCGAATTTGACATAGAATACAAACCAAGAACCGCCATGAAGGGCCAGGCGGTAGCGGACTTCATCGCTGAACTTACTGAGCGTCAGCCGGAAACCGATACTCAAACAATGCCCGGAACAGAAATAGTAACCAATACAGAGGCAACTTCCCAACAGTCAGATTGGGACCTACATGTGGACGGCTCCGCCTGTGCCAAGGCCAGCGGCGCCGGAGTCATCTTAACCGGACCCGGGGGACTGAACGCAGAGTACGCATTAAAGTTCAACTTCAAAGCTTCAAACAATATGGCGGAGTACGAGGCGCTCATAGCCGGCTTGCTTCTCGCCATTGACTCAGGAGCTGACAGCGTCAACATATTCAGCGACTCCCAACTAGTCGTCAACCAGGTCAACGACAGCTTCCAAGCCAAGGACCAGCAGTTAGCAGCGTATTTGGGATACGTCAAAACATTGCTAAAAAAGTTCAAATTCCATACAATCACACAGATCCCCCGGGAAAAGAACGCCAAGGCTGATTCACTGGCCAGACTGGCAACCGCCCAACCACATCAGAGTCCAGCGGATACAAGGGTGGAATGCCTGGACAAGCCAAGTATTACAAAAACCCTGGCGGAAATCTTCAACGTTCAAGTCAACCCCAGCTGGATGGACGAGATCATTGCATACAAGCGCAGCGGAACGTTGCCAGAAGACAAGGTCCAGGCAAGGCAGCTCCAACGAAGAGCAACCCGCTACAACATCCAGCACGGCAAGCTCTACCGCCAGGGATTCAGCCATCCTAATCTCCGCTGTCTAACCCCAGAGGAGGGAAGGGTTGTCCTAACTGAAATCCATGGCGGGGAATGAGGAAACCACTCGGGCGCCAGGTCCCTGACCAACCGCACAATGCGACAAGGCTACTTCTGGCCTACACTTGGCGATGACGCCCGGCGGATTTCGAGGTCTTGCCACAAATGCCAACAGTTTGCAGATCTCCCACACGCACCAGCGGAACCACTATCAATCATCGTGGGCCCATGGATTCATTCCACGTGGGGCCTTGACCTGATGGGAAAGTTCCAAACCACCAAGGGTCAGTTCAAATACATCATTGTTGCCATTGATTATAACAGCAAGTGGATAGAGGCAGAGCCATTGACGGCAATAACTACCGCCAAGGTAATTCACTTCCTTTGGAAGAATATCTATTGCCGCTACGGTGTCCCACACACAATCATCACAGACAACGGCACACAGTTCAACAATGACGAGCTCATCTCCTTCACCACCGACTTAGGCACCAAGTTGAGGTTTGCATCTGTCGCCCACCCCCAGACCAACGGCCAGGTCGAAGCGGCAAACAAGATAATCAAAAAGTTGTTAAAAAAGAAGCTCGACGACGCCAAGGGTTTATGGGCGGAGAAACTCCCAGAAGTCCTGTGGGCCATCCGAACAACTCCAACCTCCGCCACCGGAGAAACTCCTTTTTGTATGATGTTCGGCACAGAGGCTGTCTTACCCATTGAAGTTACTCAACCTACCGCTAGAGTCGAAGGCTACTGCCCAGAGACCAACAGCGCCGGCGTCAATTTGGACAGGGACCTCCTAGAAGAGAGAAGACTCGAGGCCCATTTACACAATCTACAAAACAAGCAACGGGTATCACGTTTTTACAACGCCAGAGTCAGAGCCCGGAACCTCCAATTGGGGGACTTGGTCATGAAGGAAGTCATTCCGCCACCAACAAAACTCCGCCCAACGTGGGAGGGCCCGTACAAAATCGTGGAAGTCGTTAGCCCAGGCACCTTCTACTTAATGGACAAGGACGGCGTCACGTCGGCCCGCCCTTGGAATACTGAACACCTTCGGTATTATTACAAATAGTCAAACCGCTACCCATGCGCATCTTGACTTAGCTAAATCTTTTGTTCAAATGTTTAGCTAAGGGAAGCTACCCAACGGGTACTACCCTACTTTTGTACGCTGATAAGTCAGCCACCAATGAAACGAGGAATTATTCAAACCATTGTTCCTAAGTCTGGCACTGAGGGCAACTGGCAACGCCAGCGATCGTCAGCGGACCAAGTCCGCTACGTAGTGCACTGGGACCAATCTTAATTCCTTTAATGTTCCATTGATCGACAAAAGAAAAATATAGCTCAAAACGCTACACACACATTGTACCAAACCAAGTCAGAAATTTACTTTATTCCACAAAAGTCTTTACAAACAAGGATACCCCAGCGGTTACACAAAAAAAAAACAAACTTTGGTGGAATTCTCAGATAGGTTCAGCGGTTGGCGTCGGCCTCGGCAGCTTCAGCGATTGGCGGCGCGACCGATCGGCTCGCTTGATCAGACCATCGGGCGGTCGGACTGGGGGTCTCTATGGTGCCGTCGGCCCGGGTGTGTGCCTCCAGAAACCCGGCACGTGACACCTCCGACGGGGTCTGCTGGGGAGTTTGCTGCGACCCTTCCGGCGGATGTGGGCCACTTTCCCCGCTGCCCGAGTGAGTACCTACAGCTGGGGCAGGCACGACCTTTGTCTCCGCGCGGACACTATCGACCGGCGGCACGTCAGGCTGTGACGCCTTTACAAAGTCAATGGCACCCTTCCGCTTCAACATATCTATATTGGCCCGGGCCCCAGACTTCGCCGCTTCGGTTAGTGTCTTCTTAAACTCCGCCGACTGCTTGAATGATTCAACAGCAGCGGCCGCAGCGGTGCTCCCCTCAGCTCTCAGACGGGTAACCTCACCCCCCAGCCGCTTCAGTTCGGCCATCCTTTCGGCGGACTCCCGCTGCACTATAATAAGCTTCTTGTCCTTGGCGGCTATCTTCTCCTTCAGCAGCCCAATCTCCTGCTCCAACTTGGAGACATGCTCATTCCTCTCCAGATCCCACCGAATAGCCGCATTAAGCTTGCCGCGGGCGTCCGCATAATCACACTCCACCTTGGCTAGTCCCTGCTCGAGCTCCGCCAGTCTCTCCTTGGCCTCCGCCAGCTCCCTCTGGAGATCTCCGATTTCTCCCTTGAGCTCCTCCTCAACCCGGGGCTGCTTGGACGCCGCCAAGAACATATCGTGTAACCCCGCCGATATTTGACCAAACGCCGAGCTGAAGGGCGATTGGTCAATTGCCGTCGGGCGCGATATGCCCGCCAGACCCCCGAATCCCAGCCGCTCGCACAGATGAAAGAGGAACTCCCGCTCCCCTTCTGTCATGAATGGCGCGTACTCGGCGAAGGAGTCCAGATCGCTGACGGCGGGCGCCTCACCCTCCACCGCCACCGTTTTTGCAGGAGCTGGCCGGGCCTTCTTCTGTCGGCGGGCACCAACCACCTCCACCTCTTCTCCCTCTTCCTCGTCAGGAGACTCAACCGTCCGGCGCTTTTTCTCCAGCGCCCTCTGGCCCCCAGCGGCGGCCCTCGTCGCCCTGACTGGCGGTTCCTCCCTCGTCACAATGACTTTTCCCGCCGGCTGAACCACCTGAGCACCACGCCTCTGGGCAGGCATCCGCTCCTTCTGAGGCCCGGCCGCAGCACTTCCCCTCTGCTCCCCGCCGGCCGTCTGGGTCCCCGCCTGCACCACAGGCAGACCATCTTCACCAAGGTGGGACTGGTGCGGCATCGCCATCACCACCGGAACCTCGGACTGGCTCAGCGCCAACGTCTCCGGGTTCACTACAGTCTGCTGGGCCGCCAGCCCCTCGGCGTACATGGCCTCCAAAAAATTTTCTATCTCCGCCCGATCCATGGCTTTCTCAAACGCGGCGCGACTTGATTTGTTGCCCGGCGGAGTTTCTAAAAAAAAAAGAGAGGAGGAAAGACAGCTACCAGTCAGACACAATTCAATCATAAAATGAAACGACAGGGTAGACTCCTCACCAATGGAGCGTGTCAGTCGCAGGTCGACCAATAACTCCCAACCAGTCAGCAGGCGAAAGTCAAGCAGGTTTCGGTTCCGCCAGCAACCTCTGATCCTCGCCACGCGGCACTCTTCTTCACGCGTCAGCGTATACCGAAGTCCCGCTGCACAAAAAAAACACGTCGTTAGTAAGAATACAAGTTCAAGCGTGTAAGCACGCCAAACATTTTCAGCGGACACCGGCCACCAACCTCGAATAGGTTGGAACTCAGACTTAATCCTAAATGACGGCCCTTCTTCGTTAGACCTAGCGTGGTACTCCCAACCGTCGGTAGCGACGCAAAAAGTCCCCCGCCAATAGGACATGGAGTCCCTCAGATTCTCGATCAGCTTGGGCGCTCCCTGCCGGCGACTCAAGTTTACTTGCCCGTGGCAGCCTTGGCGCTTCACATATACTAACTCGTAGAAATGGAGCACTTCCGCCACGGTAGGCCCCTCGCACCCCGACAAGCGCCACAAGGAGTTCATCGCCAACATCAACCGCCACATGTTTGGACAGATCTGACCCAAGGCAAGGCCAAACTCGCAAACAAGGATTTGGAGATTGGGCACCAGCGGCAGTGTCACCCCTTGGCGGAATATGGCTTCGTGCACGGCCGCACACCCCGTCGGGAGAATTGACGCCTTCTCATCAGCCGTCGGTGGGCGTAGCTTCACCGACCCCGGCAACCGGAACGCCTGCTTCAGCCGAGCGACAGCAGCACCGCTCATCCCCCTCCCGCCTCGTCAACGGCTGTCCCATCCGGAAGGAACCACGCTGACTCAACATTCTGCCCCGCTGCTTCTCCCTCCCCAGCGGAGCCGCTGGCGGCACTGTTACTCGCCAGACGCTCGTCACGCCTGGCTTTGGCGGCAGCAGCCTCGCCCGTCTTAGAACTCTCCGGACGCGAACCCCGACCCATAACTACTTCCCAGGGGATGGTCTGTAGCGGCTCGACGTCTAGCACTTCTGGCAGTGAGGTTCCTGCAGGGGCAGACGGACGCAACGAATCAATAAAAACCCCATCCGCCGCGCTGAGCGACACGTCAGACCCGGAATCCTCACTGCTCGAAATCTCTATAACGCTAGCCATCCCAAAACCCTAAAACCCACATCAGTTAGCACAAACATAGATCTAGCCTATTCTCGCATCAGATATAGCCAAAACAATCAAGAAAAAAACCCAGAAAAATCCAAAGTGTAAACAAACACACTCAACCCAGACTCGGCTATCCAAATCCTAAACCACTGAACGCATTGGCCAACCATCATTCAACCCCCCCCACAAAAAACCCATCTCACACCTCAGAGCACACCCAGAAAAGCAAACACAACAAAACCCAGAAACTAACAGAAACAAATAGCAAAGAAACAGGGATCCGAATACCAACCTCAGTGGTGCAATCTCCGGCACGGTGGTGCACAAGTACGACCGACGTCTCTGGGAGTGGTATACCCAAACTTCGGTAGGCTCCTTCTCCGGTTTCGGGCAAACAGTAGCTAAGCTTTAAAAAATTTCACAAAGTGTCGAATCCCCCAGAGTTTCCCCCCTTTTTATATCGGCCCCAACGCGTCCTCGGCCGTCCGCTCCATACCGACATCCCTTGTTAGCCGTACACGTGTCGTACGTCTCCACTCACTCTCCGGATTGCCCGAGGCGTCATCTCGGTTACGAAACCCACAGTTACTATCATTAAAGGCTAGAAGACGGACAGGCTTAGCAGACAAACCTACGCACGCTAACCCGCTATGGGCGCGACACGTATTAACCACCGAAGGGGCAACTTCGAAAAGCCGCCGGCGGAACTTCTCCCTTGTCCTTCTCCAAGAGACGACGTATCCACCGGCGGAGCGAAGCCTCCGCTGAGCAAACCCGCCAGCGGAACTTCTCCCTTGTCACTCTCCAAGGAGAGAAGTTTCCGCTGAGCAAATCCGCCAGCGGAACTTCTCCCTTGTCATTTTTCCAAGGAGCGAAGTCTCCGCTGAGCAAACCCGCCAGCGGAACTCCTCCCTTGTCACTTTCCAGGAGACGAAGTCTCCGCTGAGCAAACCCAGCCAGCGGAACTTCTCCCTTGTCATTTTTCCAAGGAGCGAAGTCTCCGCTGAGCAAACCCGCCAGCGGAACTTCTCCCTTGTCACTTTCCAGGAGACGAAGTCTCCGCTGAGCAAACCCAGCCAGCGGAACTTCTCCCTTGTCATTTTTCCAAGGAGCGAAGTCTCCGCTGAGCAAACCCGCCAGCGGAACTTCTCCCTTGTCACTTTCCAGGAGACGAAGTCTCCGCTGAGCAAACCCAGCCAGCGGAACTTCTCCCTCGTCACTCTCCAAGAGGCGAAGTCTCCGCTGAGCAAACCCAGCCACCGGAACTTCTCCCTTGTCATTTTCCAAGAAACAAAACCCCGCCAGCAGGATTTCCTCCTGGCTACCCTGCAGGCGGGGTGACTGTCGCCACACACCGCTGGCAGAACCTTTCTTTTCATCTTGCAAAAATACCGCCAGGCACGTCTATCGGACGCTGCTGCATCTAGCGGGGGGATATCCGCCAAACGGAAAATCCCGAGGCTACGCCTCACTGACAACGACCGCCACGCGGCGTTACCGTCAGACCGTCCCTACGGGACACGGGGACTAGTCAACCAGTCTACGACGGCCCTGATCAGGCACGTTGACCCCCGTCATTTGGGTGCTAAACATTGGGCTCGCTACCCAACACCCTCTGCTCCGTGCAGCTCCCCCTCATCAAACAAATTACCGACCGTCCGGAGGTCTATCTTCGCCGGGGAGTGGGGGACTCCCTGGGGGGGCCCAGCAGGGGCCCACCCGAAACGGTATAAAGCGTTTGATCAGTAAAACCAACGGTTGACAACGCACTGACGCTAATTATGCTCTTGCAAAGACTAGCGGAAGAAAACGCTTCGAACCGCCGAACAACTCCCCAACCAAGATTGCCCTCCTTGACTGGGGACTTGGGGGACTTGTACATACATGTACATTTGCAAGCATAATTAGCTATAATGAGCCACGCTCATTGTACCGCCAAAGGTACTAATTCCAACTAAAGGAATGACATGTAGACGCACCGCCAGGCGGGCCACAACCTCAGCGTTGGACCATCCCCAGATCGCCGGCGACGCGCCGCCACGCGCCACGCCAAGATAGCGTCCGAAGCTTCTGAAACTGAGAACTGAAGCATATCAGTCCCACATCGAAAACAAAGACAAGATCAGTCCCTCCCTCACCTATAAAAGGTTCTCTCCTCTCTCCTCATTAATTACTCATTCAATACTTACATACTGTTACTTTGTCAACATAAATACATTGACTAACTTAGGCATCGGAGAGTTGAAGACCGCCCAGCGCGGTCTCCCTCTGACGCCCATTGTATTTTACTTGACAGGTAACGGGAACTACAATAACAACACAAGTATCGGTCCGCCCACCGGATCAGCGTTAACTAAGGTTCAGCTACCGCTAGACTTTTAGACATTAACAGCCGAGTATGCGTCATTCATGACAGAAGGGGAGCGGGAGTTCCTCTTCCATCTGTGCGAGCGGCTGGGGTTCAGGGGTCTGGCGGACATATCGCGCCCTACGGCAATTGACCAATCGCCCTTCAGCTCGGCGTTTGGTCAAATATCGGCGGGGTTACACGATATGTTCGTGGCGGCGTCAAAGCAGCCCCGGGTTAAGGAAGAGCTCAAGGGAGAAATTGGAGGTCTCCAGAGGGAGTTGGCGGAAGCCAAGGAGAGACTGGCGGAGATCGAGCGGGGACTGGTCAAGGCGGAATGTGATTACGCGGACGCCCGCGGCAAGCTTAATGCGGCCATCCGGCGGGATCTGGAGAGGAATGAGCACGTCTCCAAGTTAGAGCAGGAGATCGGGCTGCTGCAGGAGCGGATAGCCGCTAAAGACAAGAAGCTCATTATAGTGCAGCGGGAGTCCGCCGAAAGGATGGCCGAAATGAAGCGGCTGGGGGGTGAGGTTACCCGCTTGAGAGCTGAGGGGAGCACCGCTGCGGCCGCTGCTGTTGAAGCATTCAAGCAGTCGGCGGAGTTTAAGAAGACACTGACCGAAGCGGCGAAGTCTGGGGCCCGGGCCAATATAGATATGTTGAAGCGGAAGGGTGCCATTGACTTTGTAAAGGCGTCACAGCCTGACGTGCCGCCGGTCGATAGTGCCCGCGCGGAGACAGAAGTCGTGCCTGCCCCAGCTGTAGGTACTCATTCGGGCAGCGGGGAAAGTGGCCCACATCCGACGGAAGGGTCGCAGCAAACTCCCCAGCAGACCCCGTCGGAGGTGTCACGTGCCGGATTTCTGGAGGCACACACCCGGGCCGACGGCACCATAGAGACCCCCAGTCCGACCGCCCGAGGGTCTGATCAAGCGAGCCGATCGGTCGCGCCGCCAGTCGCTGAAGCTGCCGAGGCCGAAGCCAACCGCTGAACCTATCTGAGACCTCCAAAGTTTTTTTTTTTTTTTTTGTAGCCGCTGGGGCACCTTTGTTTGTAAAGAATTTTGTGGAATAAAGTAAATTTCTGACTAGGTTTGGTATGATGTGTGTGTAGCATTTTGAGTTATATTTTTCTTTTGTCGATCAATGGAACATTAAAGGAATTAAGATTGGCCCAAGTGCACTACGTAGCGGACGGGGTCCGCCGACGATTGCTGGCGTTGCCAGTTGCCCTTAGTGCTAGACTTGGTAACAATGGTTTGAATAATTCCTCGTTTCATTGATGGCTGACTGATTAGCGTACAAAAGTGGGGTAGTACCCGTTGGGTAGCTTCCCTTAGCTAAACATTTGAACAAAAGATTTAGCTAAGTCAAGATGCGCATGGGTAGCGGTTTGACTATTTGTAATAATACCGAAGGTGTTCAGTATTCCAAGGGCGGGCCGAAATGACGCCGTCCTTGTCCATTAAGTAGAAGGTGCCTGGGCTAACGACTTCCACAATTTTGTACGGGCCCTCCCAAGTTGGGCGGAGTTTTGTCGGTGGCGGAATGACTTCCTTCATAACCGAGTCCCCCAGTTGGAGGTTCCGGGCCCTGACTCTGGCGTTGTAAAATCGTGATACCCGTTGCTTGTTTTGTAGATTGTGTAAATGTGCCTTGAGTCTTTTCTCTTCTAGGAGGTCCCTGTCTAAGTTGACGCCGGCGCCGTTGGTCTCTGGGCAGTAGCCTTCGACTCTAGCGGTAGGTTGAGTAACTTCAATGGGTAAGACAGCCTCTGTGCCGAACATCATACAAAAAGGAGTTTCTCCGGTGGCGGAGGTTGGAGTTGTTCGGATGGCCCACAGGACCTCTGGGAGTCTTTCCGCCCATAAACCTTTGGCGTCGTCGAGCTTCTTTTTTAGTAACTTTTTGATTATCTTGTTTGCCGCTTCGACCTGACCGTTGGTCTGGGGGTGGGCGACAGATGCAAATCTCAACTTGGTGCCTAGGTTGGTGGTGAAGGAGATGAGCTCGTCATTGTTGAACTGTGTGCCGTTGTCTGTGATGATTGTGTGTGGGACACCGTAGCGGCAATAGATATTTTTCCAAAGGAAGTGAATTACCTTGGCAGTAGTTATTGCCGTCAGCGGCTCCGCCTCTATCCACTTGCTGTTGTAATCAATGGCAACAATGATGTATTTGAATTGACCTTTGGCAGTCTGGAACTTTCCCATCAGGTCAAGGCCCCACGTGGAATGAATCCATGGGCCCACGATGATTGATAGTGGTTCCGCTGGTGCGTGTGGGAGATCTGCAAACTGTTGGCATTTGTGGCAAGACCTCGAAATCCGCAGGGCGTCATCGCCAAGTGTGGGCCAGAAGTAGCCTTGTCGCATTGTGCGGTTGGTCAGGGATCTGGCGCCCGAGTGGTTTCCGCATTCCCCGCCATGGATTTCAGTTAGGACAACCCTTCCCTCCTCTGGGGTTAGACAGCGGAGGTTAGGATGGGTGAATCCCTGGCGGTAGAGTTTTCCGTGCTGGATGTTGTAGCGGGTTGCTCTTCGCTGGAGCTGTCTTGCCTGAACCTTATCTTCTGGCAACGTTCCGTTGCGCTTATATGTGATGATCTCGTCCATCCAGCTGGGGTTGACCTGAACGTTGAAGATTTCCGCCAGGGTCTTTGTGATACTTGGCTTGTCCAGGCACTCCACCCTTGTGTCTGCTGGACTCTGATGTGGTTGGGCGGTTGCCAGTCTCGCCAGTGAATCAGCCCTAGCGTTCTTTTCCCTGGGGATCTGTGTGATTGTATGGAATTTGAACTTTTTTAGCAACGTTTTGACGTACCCCAAATATGCTGCTAACTGCTGGTCCTTGGCTTGGAAGCTGTCGTTGACTTGGTTGACTACTAGTTGGGAGTCGCTGAATATGTTGACGCTGTCAGCTCCTGAGTCAATGGCGAGGAGTAGGCCGGCGATTAGCGCCTCGTACTCCGCCATATTGTTTGAAGCTTTGAAGTTGAATTTCAATGCGTACTCTGCGTTCAGTCCCCCGGGTCCGGTTAAGATGACTCCGGCGCCGCTGGCCTTGGCACAGGCGGAGCCGTCCACATGTAGGTCCCAATCTGACTGTGGGGGAGTTGCCTCTGCGTTGGTTACTATTTCTGTTCCGGGCATTGTTTGAGTATCGGGTTCCGGCTGACGCTCAGTAAGTTCAGCGATGAAGTCCGCTACCGCCTGGCCCTTCATGGCGGTTCTTGGCTTGTATTCTATGTCAAATTCGCTGAGTTCAATTGCCCACTTACTGAGGCGTCCTGAGTGTTCAGGGTTCTGCATTACCTGCCTCAGCGGTTGATTGGTTAACACATGGATCGTGTGAGCCTGGAAATATTGCCTGAGGCGTCTGGCGGCAACGATAAGTGCTAGGGCCAGCTGTTCCAACGTTGAATATCTTGTTTCTGCTCCGTTCATGCCTCTGCCGGCGTAGAACACTGGGAGTTCCTCCTGGCCTTCCCGCCGAACAATGGCGCAACTTACTGCCGTTGCCGAGACCGCCAAGTATACGAATAATGTCTCTCCTTGCACAGGGACAGAAAGGAGAGGGACCGCCGCCAGATATTCTTTTAGGCTCTGGAACGCCGCCTGGCACTCTGGGTTCCAGTCGATGACCTTCTTGTGAGTTGTTTTGAGGAGTTTGAAGAATGGGGCGCACTTGTCAGTAAGTCGAGAGATGAATCGAGAGAGGGCGGTTAACTTGCCTTGGAGACACTGGACGTCTACCTTGTACTTCGGGTCCGCCAGGTTAAGGATGACTTGTACCTTGTCTGGGTTGGCCTCGATACCTCGCTCGCTGACGATGTAACCCAGAAATTTGCTAGCGGTGACTGCAAAGAAACATTTTTCTGGGTTGAGGCGCATACCATAGGCCAGGAGGATGGTTACTATGATCCTGAGGTTTGCCACATGTCCACTGGCCTTTATGCTCTTAACTAGCATGTCATCCACATAGACCTCGATAATTTTTCCCAGGTGCTCAGCGAACATGGCGTTCATCAACCGCTGATAAGTTGCACCGGCGTTCTTCAGACCAAAAGGCATGACATTGTAGCAGTAGAGGCCTTTGTCGGTGGTGAAGGTGGTGGATTCTTGGTCGCTGGGGTGCATCTTGATCTGATTGTACCTGGAGAAGGCGTCCATCATGCTGAGGAGTTCGTGTCCGGCGGTTGCATCGACCAGCTGATCGATTCGAGGTAGCGGGAAACTATCCTTTGGGCATGCCTTGTTTAGATTTTTGAAGTCGACGCACATCCGCCACTTGCCGCTGGGCTTTTTTACCATTACCAGATTTGAGATCCACTGAGGGTAGATGACCTGGCGGATGAATCCAATGTCCCGTAGTTTGGCAACCTCCTGTCCTATTGCCCGGTATTTTTCCTCATCAAAAGCCCTGCGCTTCTGCTTGATGGGATAAAATGAAGGTTTGATGGTCAACTTATGAGTGATTATTTCAGTGGAGATGCCAGGCATGTCCGCATAGGACCATGCGAAGACGGTGGCGTTGTCACGTGGGAACTGAGTGAGCTCTGCCTCCACCTCTGGGCCCAGTTGGGCGCCTATGGGGACCGTCCTCTCCGGATGTTCGTCTGAGATGCAGACGACCTTCAGCGACGTGTCCGGGTTGACCGGCTCCTTCATTACATATTTCTTCTCCTCATCTCTAGGATCCTCAAAGATATTCGGTGGTGGTGGGTCATTACCCACTGTCAGGATTTCATGGCGGCGCGTCGAAAGCGCTACAGTTGTTGAATAGCATTCTCGTGCCAGCTGCTGGCTTCCCCTTACACAGCCTGTGTCGTTGGGCGTGGGGAACTTCATGAGAAGCATGTATCCGGCAATGATGCACTTGAGCTTATTAAGCGCCGGTCGACCAATGATGGCGTTGTACGAACTGAAACAGTCGACAATGATGAACTCCGTGTGCACCTCCGCCATACAGGGACTAGTGCCAATAACTAGTCGCATGTAATCCGACCCTAGTGGTTGTGTGATGTCACCGGAGAAGCTGAGCAGTGGCTCGTGATCCTGGAGTAGTTTCCTGTTCCGCTTGAGATGATCGTAGCAACCGCTGAAGATGACGTTGACAGCGGACCCGCTATCCACCAAGATTCTTCCCACCGAGAATTTGCCAAGAATGGCATCGACCAAGAATGGGTCGTCATGGGGTAAATGTACTCCGCGCTCCTCCTCCTCTGAAAAGGTAATAGGCTCCCAACCTGATTTTGGTAGTTTGGCGGACCTTTCGTAGCGGATGTTGCAAACTTCCTTCGGGTGGTTGGCATGTTCATATCGCTTTCTTGCCCTGTGAGATATATTGGTGATTGGAGCACCGCCATCGATGGTATTGATGCGGCCCAAGGTTTCAACGTTGGCAATCACTAGTGGTGGTTGGCGCACCTTGAACTGCTCTAACCTGCCGTCACGGTACAAAGTCTCAATGGCCGTTTTGAGAGCATTGCAGCTGTTTGTATTGTGGCCGCTGTCCGCGTGGTATTTGCACCACTTGCCCGTGTTCCTGGGTTTGCCTGTTTTTGGGTACTTTGGAGGGGGTGGCGGTGGGATCTGATCCTTGCACTGATTGTAGATATCTTCGTATGAGGCCGTCAGGACCGTGAAAACTGCGTACCGCTGCGAGGATTCCGCCTGCTTGCTGTGGTTATCCCCATGAGCTGGGCGGTTTCCCTTGTAATAATGCTGCCCCTTCTGCCGCTTGGTTTGGTGGTGGCCCTGCTGCCATTCCCTTTTCTTATCAGTTGGCGGTGCTGAGGGGGGCTTGTCAGCGGTTTCCTGATGACTGGTAGATGGTTGTGCTGACTTTGCTGCCGTTGCTGGCGGTGGGGTCTCTCCATATGTAATGAATTCCGCCTGGGCGTGAATGACCGCCTCGCTCATGACGTGGTCGTACGTTGCATTGGGATGGTTGTAATTGAGGTGATAGAGGAACGGTCCCTTGAGGAGTCCCTTCCTGAAGGCCGCCGATGCCATAGTCTTGTCTAGGTCACGGCATTGAGATGCTGTCGCCCGCCACCTGGTGACAAAGGCCTTCAGTGATTCGTCCTCCCCCTGTTTAACGCCGAAAAGCTGACTTGTATTGTGATGTCCGGCGGACAGTAAGATGAAGCGGGAGAGGAAAGCATGCGACAGTGCATGGAATGAGCCGACAGACCCTGGCGGACATTCGAAAAACCAGTTCATTGCTTCGCCGTCCAACGTTTCACTGAATAGATGGCATAAGGTGGCGTCGTCGAACCCCTTGTTGTTGGTGACCTTCTTGAAGGTGTCCATGTGGACAAAGGGATCGGTCATTCCGCCGTAAGGCGGCATCTTTGGGGTTTTTGCATATGCTGGTCTAACAGCCTGTAGGATCGCGGCGGAAAAGGGGCTGGGTCTGGAAGTGAATAGCGGGTTCCGAGCTGACGCCGGGACGCCTGTTTCCGCCCTGATCAACCTCTGCTCCAGTTGGTGCATCCTATCCAATAGCTGGGCGGTTGCATCATCGGCGGAATCGGCCTGACTGGCTTGCCGAGTTGGCCTTCGCCTAGGTATGGGCGGATCACCCTCAGTCCTTGCCCTGGCATTCGAGCGGTTGTCGTGCGGAAGTGATTCCGCCACCTGTTCTAACACTAGTTGGGGTATGGGCGGCGGCCCCATTCCTGACAACCCTGGTGGGCTAAGCGGTACATGCATTTGTAAGACCGGCCCTGGCGCCATTGTGTCGGTGCTGGGTCGACTACGCCTGGTGCTGCGTGACTGCTCGCTTTGTGCCGGGCGGTTGGTGGCAGCCAAAGTGTTTTTTAGTTCCTCGAAACGTGCCATGAGCGCAGCCATCTGTGCCTGGGCCTCAGCCTTCTCTTTGCGCTCCTCCTCACGCTCCCTGTTTGCCTTATGAAGATCCGCCAGTGCTATCTCGTACATGGTGACGAGATCCCTGCCTGACGGGTGGCTGCTGCCTGGATTTGCCTCGCCGCCGGGGTTGGCTGGGGTTGTGAATAGTGCGCGGTTAACGCCGATCGCGGGGTCGGAGGGTTGGGGAATGGCGGGGAACCCTGCCTGCTCCTCAGCGTTTCCCCCGTTATCGTTAGTCATGGTGATTGTAGCGGGATGACCTTTTGTTCAAAGATTCCCACAGACGGCGCCAATGTTAATGTCTAAAAGTCTGGCGGTAGCCGGACCTTAGTCAACGCTGATTCGTTGGGCGGATCGATACTTCTGTTAATGTTGTAGTTCCCGTTACCTGTCAAGTAAAATACAACGGGCGTCAGAGGGAGACCGCGCTGGGCGGTCTTCAACTCTCCGATGCCTAAGTTAGTCAATGTATTTATGTTGACAAAGTAACAGTAGGTAAGTATTGAATGCGTAATTAATGAGGAGAGAGGAGAGAACCTTTTATAGGTGAGGAAGAGACTGATCTTGTCTTTGTTTTCGATGTGGGACTGATATGCTTCAGTTCTCAGTTTCAGAAGCTTCTGATGCTATCTTGGCGTGGCGCGTGGCGGCGCGTCGCCGGCGATCTGGGGATGGTCCAACGCTGAGGTTGTAGCCCGCCTGGCGGTGCGTCTGCATGTCATTCCTTTAGTTGGAATTAGTACCTTTGGCGGTACAATGAGCGTGGCTCGTTATAGCTAATTATGCTTGCAAATGTACATGTATGTACACGAGGTTACACAACCAACTACTAGGGTTGAAGGCTATGACACTAGGACCAATGATGACGGCATCTGCTTCGACAAAGACATGCTCGAGGAAAAACGCCACAGGGCACACTTACACAATTTGCAAAACAAGCAACGAGTGTCGTGTTTCTACAATGACAGGATAAAGGCCAGAAACCTCCTGCTAGGGGACTGGGTTATGAAGGGAGTGATGCCTCCGCCAACCGCTCTTCGCCAAACTTGGGAGGGCCCATACCACATAGTAGAAGTCGTTACCCCTGGCACTTTCTACTTAAGGAACAAGGATGATATCACATCCTCCCACCCTTGGAATATAGAGCATCTCTGGTATTATTATAAGTGATCACACCGCCAACCCACGAGCATCTTGACTTTGCTAAATTTTTGCATAATATTTAGCTAAGAGAAGCTACCCCACGGGTATTCTCATGCTTTTGTAACTATGATCAATCAGCTATCAATGAAACAATGAATTATTCAAACCATTACTCTTACTTGTATAAACAGCCAACTGACAATGCCAGCAAAGTCTAACAAACCGCATCTGCTACATCAAGTAATAAGAACAATTTTAATTCCTTTAATGATTCATTGAAAGGCAAAGGGACAACATAAAAGCTCTAAGTGGTTTAGTCATAACTAACATCCTATCAAGTAACTATTATCAGTAGTCCAACACTTAAAGAATTCACAAGTTTTGTTTCAACGAAATCAACTTAGCATTAAATCAGGCTGGGACTTCCCAACCAACCAAAAGTAAAATAGTTCCAAGGAAGTTAAAAAGCCCAAAGGCACCTACACTACTACAACAAAGGAAATTACAAAAATAAGCAAGCAGTTAAAATAGCAAAGGATAGTCAGCGGTAGCTTCATTCAATTCTTGGCGGCACCACCATCACCATCAGACCCTGATTACACCATCGACTGACTGGTCTCCTCTGAATGTTGACCATGCGTAGTCAAACTTGACGTTTACATAGTTTGGTCAGGCTGAGTGTGGGTGGCAAAAAATTTGAGTCGCGAGACCTCTAACACGGTCACCATTGTTGTCTGTTGTGGCTCATCAACAACACGCTTCGCAGACAGGTCGCTGTCGGAGCGGGGACCCTGCGGATCCAAGTTTAGCCCACCGCCCCCTTGCGAACCCTCAGGAACATAGAAAAATGCTATCAGCTAGGAAGCCTTGTCCTAATTAATGACTCCCTGGGACTCTAGCCAGTGGAAATTTTTCGCATTACCCTCCTCACCTACCTCAGCTAGTAAGTCCTTCAACTCCTGGGACTCTTTGAAGGCGGCCACCGCTGCAACACTAACCTTTTTCCCCTCCTCTTCCACCATCTGAGAAGCTTTAGCCTGCAACCGCTTGATCTCCTCACTTTGGCATTGGTGTTGCGCTCCATAATCTCAATGTGCTTGGCTTTCACTTCCTTCAAGCGGCCCGTCTCCTGGTTCAGCTCTGAGGCTTTAGTGTTGTGCTCCACGTCAGAAGCAACGGCCATATCCAACTTTACCTTTACATCCATCAGGTCCACCTCCACCTTCGCCAGTTGATGATCAGTATCTTCAAGTTGTTTCTTCTTTTTCGCCAGGTCTCGAAAAAGATCAACTTCTCTCTACAGGCAAAGCTCAGTGGGTGACGGCTTTGAGGCTGCCAGGAACATCTCATTCAGGCCCGCCGCTAGTTGCCCAAAGGCAGTGCAGAAAGGGGATTCCTGTAGTTGGGTAGGGCGTAGCGTCCCATCCAGGCCGCCAAACTGGAGACGTTCACAAATGTGAAACAGAAACTCCTACTCGTCCCCAGACAAGAACTACTCATACTCAGTAAATGAGTCCAGGCCAGAAGGAGTCTCTCTGGAAACAGCAACGGTTAGCTCCGGAACATCCTTCCTTGCTCTCTTTTGCTGGCAGGAGGCAAGTGACATATCATCTGCGTGATCCGGACCCTCTGGCAGATCATTACGGTGTCGCCTCTTCTCCAACCCATTGTCAATTACGATAGCAGTTAGGACCACAACCCCTTCCAGCGGCACGTCCGGAAGGATCTGTTAAACCACGGAGCCACTGCCAGCCCCAAGTTTCTCAGCCGCCATTGCAGCATTTTCCCTCTGAGAAGGCCCTCCTCAGAGCATACCAACCACCCTGTCAGCGGCCTTCCCTGAAAAGTCACCAAAACAAGTACCGCCAGCTGCTCCCCTTTTTATAGCGGAGCAACCGGTCGAATCACAGTCCCACCCTCCGCCGGCGCCAAATGCGAGTGGTGAGGCATCTCCAAGATGTTTTCCTCCTCGGTAGGAGTAACCTACCAGGTTTGTCGATCCACCATTGTCTTTAGCGCATTCACACCCTCGGCTAACATCCTGTGCAAGTAATCCTTAAGCTTAGCCTTATCCATCGCTTTCTTGAAAGCATTGCAACTCTTTCGATTCCCAGGTACCGGCTCTAAAAAAAGAAAGAAAGAAAAACATCAGCTATCGTCAGAGGCAACAATATCACACAAGAGTTGACTTATCATCACAGTAACAAACATACCGAGATAGCGAGTCAAATTCAATTCTACCAAGAGATCCTAACCCGTCAGCAGATGAATGTAAAGAAGATTACAATTTTGCCAGCAGCCAAGAATACGCACTACGCGGTTGCTCCTCATTCGTTAAAGCAAACTGCAACCTCGCTGCAAAGTATAAGGCCAACGTCAGCAAACACACGACAGTAAAATATATATATATATATATATATATTGAAAGCATAAGGCTCAACATCAACCTTGCACAAGTTGAAATTCAAATTAATCCTAAAGGTTGCCAGTTTCTTATTCACTGTAGTGTCATACTCCCAACCATAAGTGGTGATGCAAACTGTCTTCTGCTAGTACAGTTTCAGCGGTCTCACAAGGGGTCTGATCCAGCTAAACACGGGATGTATCGGTCTGCTACTATCACTATCGGTCTCGCATATCTGCAAAACAGACGAAGGTTAGAGGGAAGACCGGGTATGCAGGCCTTTAACGCTCTGATGCCTAAGTCAGTATCGTGTAAGATAATGATAATGGAAAGTGATAGTAAAATAGTTACCTCTTTGGGTTGTTGGAGATGACCTTAATGTAGCAGATTTGTGGGAGCTTGGTTCCGTTTCTTTAGGTGTGAGATGCTCGGGGTTCCCGATATCTCCCCGAGCGTTATTGGGAACCTCGGTTGGGAGCTTACCTCTCTTGTGTATTGGTGATACGAGTCTTGTACTTCCTATAATTGTGCCTAGGAGGTATGTTCATACCAATAAGTCCCCCAAGTCCCCAGTCAAGAGTTCTCTTAGGTAGGGAGTTTGTCTTTGGCAAAAGTATCAGAAGTGTAAGGCGAGTTCACGCCACGTGGCTTCCTTACAGCCATTACCCCTAGTCCCCCAAGTCCCCACATAAGAGGATTCTTAGCTGGGTTGAGGAGATCGTTCTTGCAATTGTCCTTGTGTCTCTATCGTGAATCGGTGGTAGGGTTTCATGCGTCTTTTAGCGCATATGTTGTGCTCTGGTGACACATGTAATGATGTCATTCATTTTCCTTGTGCTGGAAGCCTGATGTACTGGAGTCCTGAACATGTAATAATGGCGTAGTGGTGAAGAGTCCAGGCGACGACGCATAACTTCTGCAATGTCAAGGATGTCGGACACATGGTGAGATCTAGTGTCGTCGTCCTTGCACGTCCAACGGTCCCTGTATTCTCGAGGTCCCTATATAAGAACAGAGGGGAGATATGGGGGTGGTTACTATTCCTGTGTTCTTGTTGGATATTGGGATAAGAACTTAGTGAAGTTAGAGCCTTTGGAGTGTAGAAAGCTTGGAACTTTCGGGAGGTGGTTTGAATTTCGTGTTGGAGGAGTCATTGTCTGTGTTTTCCGATTGGATGAGTGAACAGGTACGCTGTCTCTTGACATTTTTGGGTTTGTCCGGGGACTTTTGTGTGCGTGGGTTTTGTTAAGGGGGTCATATCCCAGGATAGGAAGATAAATAGGAAGCGATTGACCAATTCTTTGTATCGCTAGTAGCATAGCATGGGAGAATTGAGGTCACGGTAGGCGAGAGGGTTCCTCTCGTGGAGGGGAAGGGGCTACTCGTGGTGATGTCAGTGCTTCTCGCGGGGGTGGTGAGGGCGCTTATCATGGTAATGGAGAAGGTGTTCCCCGCGAGGGCACAGTGGGCGGTTCTCGAGAAGGCGGCGAGGGTGTTTCCCGAGGAAGTGGTGAGGGTTCATTTTGTGGAGTTCCGAGTAGGGTTGGGCAACCCGTGGGTTCCGATATGCCCGAGGTGGATAATGTTGAAGTATTGGAGATTCCACGTTCGCCACGGGGGCGGTTGCTCCTTGGCGAGATGCCCATCAATCAGCCCAGTCAAAGTATGACGGAAGAGCAGATCGGGAGATGAGGACCACCTAGGCGATTCCAGACAACATCTTGTTGCGCCCTTTGAGGGATAGTGAATATTTAGCCACCCCGAGGTGGGGTGGGCATGTTTTTACGAATATCAGCTCAAGTGTGGGTTAACGTTCCCAATACCAGAGAAGTTGCAGTATCTACTGTCATGCCTGAATATATCGTTGGGGCAGCTATCGCCAAACGCGTTGAGGAAAATAATGGGAGTGTTGCTGCTATGGAAGCTTAGCAAACTGTTGTGCCCCAGCATAGGCGAGTTTAATTCTATGTTCAAGATGTAATGCTCGAGGAAAGCTGGCGATAACAGATGTGTGAATTTCAGGGCACGTGGCCGAGAAATTATTGAGAACCTTCCATCAAACATTTATGCTTATTAGCGGGGAAGGCCTTGCTTGGTTGGAGGCCGCTGGCAAAACCCGGACATGGTGCATCGGGTTCCAACCCGTTTCCAACCCATCTGTGAGTATTGTGATTTCATTTTTGGTGGACTTTTGCCTTTGGTGTGTGCTCATAACATGTCTTTGTATCGTAGTAAGGCAAGAGGTTGACTTGACCACGCTGGAGCGGAAGCATGTGGCGAGGGTGATGGGTGCATTTTCCAGGGGAGCAAGGGGGTTCTATCGCCTGTATAGGCTCCTGATATACGAGAGGTTTCAGTTAGGGAGGTGTCCGGGTGAGGGGTTCTCTCTTTTATTTTAATTTTTGCTCATGGTGTTAGATCGTTCGATGGGTTGTGGCCTCGCTAACATTGTGCATGTATGTTGCAGTGGATATGCTGAATGAGGCCCCAAGCAAGAGCGATTCCCCGTACCCCGAATTTGATCCCGATACCATTATCCAGGGGTTGTTGCGAGAGTCAGAGACAGCTTGGCTAGTTGATGTTGATCTGCCGGATAAGGTGTTTGTGACTGACCATTGGGTGAACATGCTGTTGCCCGACGAGATGTATCTGAGGTTTCCCAATACTATTCTAGAGTATCTCAACCGGCGAGCCGATGAGGAGGCCGGTGTGGAGGGGTATGAGGCTCAGGTTGCTAGGGAATCAGCTCAAAGTCCCCAGGGTGCCAATGCAGGTGGGTGAAGTGGGTGAGCATCCCAAGTAGTTGGCGAGCACCAGTCCCCCGCAACTCGGGAAGTAGCGAGACAGTCCCCCCGAGTCTCGGCAGGAGGGGTGGAGCTTAGTGGTGTAGCTTGGCCTTCAGAGCCAGTGGTTGAGGTAGAGATCTCCTTTGAGGAGTTGCTGGAAGAAGTGGAGCGACGCCAAAGCAATACCAGCGCTCATGCTCGTCTGGTCCAAGATGCGGTGTTGGAACAGCTGGATGCTATCTTTGGCGATGACACTGGCGGTCCAGTCTCGCGGGAGCTCATTACTATTGATAGTGGAGAGGCGGAGGTAACTAGCCAAGCTGTAGGCGAGACGGGTCCAACGATTGAGGTTTTTGAGGTGCAACCAGAGTCTGGAGAAGGCATGATTGGGGGTGCCTAGGTTACCTAGGCGGGTGCCCGTGGTTGGGTTGACGAGGGAGATAGGATCCTAGTAACGGATACATGCGCCTCCACAGAAGGGGTCTGGTCGAAGAAAAGGATTGTATCACAGCTTCAAGTCGGTAGTCCCCCAGTCGCTATGAGTGTCAATACTCTTGGGGGCAAGAGGTCTCAGACTGAGAATGTATCGCACTTGAGGTTGATGAGTGGGTTCATGAGATGAGGTTGCCAGGGGTCTCGCACACACCCTGGGCGAGATTGGAGTTACTGATGGTGCCATCCTGCATATGGTTGCCGACTTACGGAATTGTCATAGCGATTGCAGTCGTGCGAATGCTGAAGATCCCCACCTGGAGTACCGGGAGGAGAGGTTGATGAGGGTATGTATCGCTATGAGTTTGTATGTTTTGTTCATTTCTTTCTCGTAGGTATGCTGACCATGGTGTGCGGTGCAGGCTGTGAACATGAATTACCATGCCTCGGCCGAGTTGGTAGCCCACTTTGATTTGGAGATAGCCCAACTACAGAGGAAACTGAATGTTGAGAGGGGGCGAGCACTCAAGCTGCAGAGTACGTTGGATCAAGGCCAGGTAGAGTGAGAGGATATGAGGCAAACCATTGATGAAGGGATCACAAGGAGGATGGAGTTGGAGCGATCACTTGTACTGGAGGGGGCTCGTCGTCAAGAGGCCGAGGATGCTATCGCTCCACTGAGGGAGGCCAACTTGGATCTGATTGGGAAGTTACAACGGGTGAAGGATGGCCTGAAGGAGGTGGATCAGGTTAGGGTCGGGGTTAGTGAGGCTGAAGAGTGCCTGCAAGAGTTGGAAAGGCAAGTCCGGGAACGCGATGCCGAGTTGGAGCTTCACGCAGCTGCTTTGAAGAGTTTGGCTTCTTTACCCGATCGCATAGTAGAATTGGAGGGGCAGGTTGGTACTCTGCAAAGGGAGGTCGAGGCGGGCGAGAGGGAGGCGGAGATGGAGTAACTAAGGAATGAGTTAGTTGAATAGCAGACCCGGGCCAGTAGCTTTACCGAGGACTGCATTCGCTTGCCCGCCACTGCCAAGACACATTTTGTAAACTCCAAAAGGCTAAGCTAGATGGCGCAGATATGGCAGTGGATCTCTATCTCTGGGGTCAGACCATTTTCAAGAGAAGATAAACAAGGCCTTCTTGGATGGGGCCCTACACTCTATCCGAGATGGTATCGCTGCTGGTTGGATTGATCAGGAGAAGATGGTTCGGGATATGCAAGCCAAGAAGGAGGCGAGATCGCAGGCCAGTGCCACGAGTGGTGGTCAAGATGCTAGGGTTATGATCAGGGAGCAGGCTGAGGTACCGGAGCATGTGTCAAGCCAAGCTGGCGATCGCGAGGCAGAGGGAGCTACTGGCAAACGGGAGGCCCGCGTGGATACCACGGGCGAGGTGCAAGGTGAAAATGTTGGATAACAAGGGGAGCGAGACCGACTAGGTGAGCAGACAAGCAGTGCCAAGGGCGAGACCTAGTTTATGCATTGTTTTTTTTTTTTTTTGTGCTAGCGATAGGCTTGCTCACCGTGTAAATACGTTAGAGTTTCTCGAGGCATTAACCGATTGGTCTGATTTTTGGTATGCCCGTTTTGCATTGGGACCAGAAAATTTATGGGGAATAGACATTGTTGGGCGACAATCCCCCGTGTGTTGAATATATTTATTTCTTTGTTGATTGGTTGCCTTGGCATTATTGTAGGTCATTAAAGCAACGCGACGATTGGTCGTTTGGAGACGGTTGGTGGTGGTGACATTCCCATATAAATAGGCAGAGGCGGGGGTTGTTTTCATCACATGTTCAACATGGCATTCTCTTTGTTTTCATTGTACTTCTGCTTCTGAAATCTCTCATTTCTTCTATTAGTCTACTTTTTCTAGAATTCTGAGCTTTATAGCTTAATCTCATCTTGGGTTATGGGCTTTATAGCCTAATCTCACAAGGATTCGACTTCATCACCTGTTTGGGGAATGAGTAATCTGTGCTCCTGCGGAACTGAAAGCATATCCAAATGAGAAACCCAAGGACTAAGATCGTTGAAGGTGCGGCGGGCTACAACGATGGAGATCGGGTGGCGATATGGCAGAGAGTGGTGCGGAGAAACTGCCCCCTGGTCTTTCCCACCGGAGCCCGGCCAGCCTACCAATCCTCTAATTCATTGATCTTCTTCCGAAGCTCCTCATTTTCCAAAGAATTAGACTTGGTTGGAGCCAGCTTGCACCGGACAGGGAGGATAAGCGAGGATAGTCGCATGTGTATCGAGCCTGTGCGCTATGGCCTGTATCACATTTGTATTAATATGTAACATGTTGTCGTTGTGTATCGCCTTTGTATGGAGTATCAATTAGTGTATCGCTATTGTTCGCAAAGCCTATTATAGTGAACTTTCGTTTTGGAGAATGTATCGCCTTTTATTATGTTATCGCCCTTTCATTCCTGTATGTTTTTCATTATGTATCGCTTTTCATTATGGTAGAATGCGAGTGTGGGCGCTCTTTTTATGGCAAGGCTTTGTAGTGTAGTATCGGTACTTCCGGCTAGAGCAAGCGGCAGACCCTTGACATTGGGTGATTTCATGTGGCGTGGCATCTCGTCAGTGTTGGTTGTTGCTGCATTGTATCGCATAACGTGGAGGTTCGTAAGGAGCCTTCATGAATCGCGATGGATAGCATAGCGTTGACATTCTTTTGTGGCGATGTATCGCCTATCATTCATTCATTCATTGATGGTGGAGTATCGCCTATCATTCATTCATTCATTGATGGCTGGGTATCGCATATCATTCATTCATTCATTTATGGCGGAGTATCGTATATCATTCATTCATTCATTGATGGTGGACTATCACATATCATTCATTCATTCATTCATTCATTCATGTCAAAGTATCGCATATCATTCATTCATTCATTGATGGCGGCGTATCGCATATCATTCGTGGTGAGATATCGTGTAACGTTACATCGCGTAACGTTAACATTCATTCATTGATCACGACTGGCAGCGCAATGGTTCGCGAGGGACATCATCGGGCTATATCAGCTAAACCGGCCATGAGCGATATCGTATATACATTATTGAACGCGTAGGCAATAAGTTGGGATTGCTATACAGCGTGCCCATGCCTGTTGTGCGTAATTGTGGTGGCCGATGAGGCCTGTGGAGATAACGATTGGAGTATGTTGGACTGATCGGTGCTTACAAGCATAGGGAAAGGCGATAGCGAGGTGGTGACTACGCAGCCCGGGTGTCTCGCTTTACCTGGGATAGTAGAGGAGGTGCTAGGCATTCCATGGGTATGGGAGAGTGATGCGGTCTGCTCCCCTAAAGTAGAAGGTAGCGGGTCTAATGACCTTAATGATTTCGTATGGCCCTTCCCATATGGCTTTGAGCCCTGTTGGGGTTGGTATTTTCTCCTTCATCACCCAGTCCCCGACGGAAAGGAGGCAAGGCATAACCCCTGGCGTTATAGTAGCGAGCGATACACTGTTTGTTGTTGATATTGCGGAGATGGGCTCGCTGGCGACGCTCTTCCAAGAGGTCAGAGTCGAGGTTCCACCCTTCCGAGTTAGTGTCTGGGTCAAAGCACGCGACCCTTTCACTGTGAACCTTCTACTCGACAGGAATCACTGCCTCGATGCCAAATGATAAGCAGAAGGGGGACTCGCCATTGGCTTCTTTGGGGGTCGTCCTTATTGTCCATAGCACCTCGGGCAGTTTTTCTGCCCATAAGCCCTTGGCATCATCTAGCCTCTTCTTCAAGTTTTGCTTGATTATCTTATTGGCAGCTTTGAGTTGGTCGTTTGTTTGTGGGTATGCGAGGGAGGCGTATCTGATATGCGTGCCGTACTAGCCGACGAAGTCCCTGAGCGTATCTTTATTAAACTGGGCACCGTTATCTGTGATGATTGTCTTAGAGATTCAGAATTAGCAATAGATGTTCTTCCACAGGAAATTGATAACCCTGGCAACTGTGATAGTGGCTAAAGCCTCGGCTTCGACCCACTTGGTATTTAGTCCACTGCGATAATGGTGAATTTTAACTGTCGTGGTGCTATTGGGAGTTTGCTGATAAATTCTAGCCCCCACTGGCAGTATGCCCAAGGAGCTATGATGATCGAGAGAGGGACAGAATGTGCGAGGGGGGAGTTGGAGAACTAATGGCACTTGAGGCATGCGCTAGCGATAAGCTTTGCATCCTGCTCGATTATGGGCCAATAGTACCATGTACTCAAAGCCTTGAATGCCAGATTTCTTGCGCCCGCGTGATTGCCACAGACTCCGCTATGCAATGATAACAGAACTCTCTGCCCCTCCTCGAGGGAGATACACTTCAACAGGGGGAATGACCTTCCTTTCCTGTACAGTTTACAGTCTCAGATAGTGTATAGCATTGCCCTTCTACGGAGCCTGGTGGCGATAGTCTTGTCTTAGGGCTCGATACGCTTGGAGAGGTAGTTGATGAATAGGTCCATCCATGAAGATGGGTACTCGCTCTCGGTCAAGAATATTTCCAGAATGACTTGTCAATACTCGACTTATCCAGGATTTCCAGCTTGAGGCCTCCCATATTGGTGTTTGGGGGTGATGTTGCCAACCTGGCGACAGCATCTGGTTTGTTATTCTGTGCCCGGGGGATCAGGGCGATTGTATGGTTGGTGAGACATCGTTGGAGTAGAGCCTTAGCGAGGGATTGGTAGTAAGATAAATGTGGCTCCTTGGCTTGGAAATCGCCACCGACCTGGCTAACGACGAGTTGGGAATCTCTAAAGATTGCCAGGCTCGTGACCCCTAATTCTTTGGCCAGCTGGATGCCAGCTATCAGCGCTTCATACTCGACTGAGTTTTTTGAAGCTTTGAACTTGAATTGTAGTGCAAACTCGTAAGTATTTCCCTCTGGGTCAGTCAAGACTACTCTGGGGCCACTGAGCTTACTATTGGATGATCCGTCGACATGAAGAGTCCACATGGGAGTGGTATAAGGTTTCGATAGTCTCGTCTGAGGACTAAGTGTCTTCTTGGGGTATGAACTCTCCAATGAAATCTGCGGTAGCCTGCCCTTTGAGGGCCGTGAGCAGCGTATAGTGAATGTCGAACTCGCCAAGTTTGATGGACCACTTTACCAGCCTGCCAGAGGATTCCGGCTTCTGGAGGACTTATCTCAAAGGTTGGTTGGTCAAAACATGTATGGTGTGTGCCTGGAAATACTGTCGTGATCGCCGAGCAGCCGTGAGGAGTACGAGGGCTAATTTCTCGATATCGGAGTACCTGGACTCGGCATCATTGAACCCTTTACGGGTGTAGTAGACTAGTAGTTCATCGCTATTCTCACGTCTGACCAGGGTGGCGCTGATCACGGTGACTGATACAGTGAGGTAAATGTACAAGACCTCTCCTGGGATAGGTGACAGGACCCGACCCAGGAATCACCCCAATTACCTGGATACGAGCCTGTGGGGCCCACGTTAAGTGAAATCCTACCGAAAATTCGGCAGAACCTCCCCTAAATATGGGCTACCCAAAAGTTTCACAAACCTGGACATGATTACAACTATATCTTCTACTCAACCTACAATATCAAATTTACAATCCAAGCACATATATTACATCCGGAAAGTTCAAATCCCAACATAATCCTCCATAAGCAACAACAACCCAAGCAACAACATCCATCAAACTTAAAAGAAAAGGTTTATCAGAGCAACACTAAACTAAGCCGATATCATACAAGGTAGGTTAAGTAATAACCTACGGACAAAAACGGAAGCGCTGATTTCCAAAGTCCTTGAGTCTGGACGCGATCTCGGCTAATCTGTAATCTGGGCATTTGAAAACGAAGGGCCCAGGGGAAAACATATAAAATCCATTAGAGTGAGTGGACAAAACCGAAACGAGAATCAAAACAATTTATGGTATGCTTCCCCATTTCTCTTTTAACAAAACCATCATGCAGCGAGACTTCATGAAAATTTCCAACTCAATCATTTTCCAAGAAACTCATTTGATTACTAGGAAGGACTGCTTCCTAGGCATCTCATGCCATCGGGGAGGGACTGCCACCCGATGACGCATCGGAAGGGACTGCCAGCCGGATAGGAGGCGGTGATTAGTTGGGACTGCCAACTAGCCACAAGTAGTAGACGGGACTGCCGACTAACTACCTCAAGTCATCTGGAAGGGACTGCCAACCAGATGACACTTCGGATGGGACTGCCAACCGAGCTGTAGTCTGGACGGGACTGCCGACCAGACTATTGCCTAGAAGGGACTGCCAACTAGGTAAGATACGCATGCGCCAAAACTGGCCTCCTTGTCAACTGTTTCCTTTTTAATCCTTTTCTTTCCACAAAATCACATTTCAAAACTTAATACCATGCTGCATGCATTATTTAAATAAAATAAAGGTCCACTCACTAGTGAGTCCCGCAGCTAACCCTGCTGCCTGCCTGTGTCCTCCTCGCTCGAGGGCTCAGTACGTCTTGTCACAATAGAATAGGATATAATTACCCATATAATGAAATACTCTCAAAAACAACCCATTCCCCTCCGAAAAAAGCATCCGTTAATCACAAATTGTCATAAAACTCCCTCACTTAAACTTGGGATTAAATTCTATAATTCTTTACAATCTCAAAGCCCTCTAATTCAAACTACTCAACCGATTTTTATTTGATTTCTCAATCGCTCAAAGACTTCACTTAATCTATCCCTTCACAAGAACCGTTCGATAACTTAATCAATTTAATCTCACTTCCTTTATCACAAATTACCACCAATTATAATATAAATCCTTTCCAAAAAAATTCCCACATTCATTCTTAATTTTTCTTCTTTGCAAAATCACAATTTCAACTTCAACAATAGCCCTTCACCATGAGTTTTCACCCAACACTACAAGCATGACTAATCCATCAACCATGTTCAACATCACAAACCAAAGAAAACTCAATATCCAACAAACCTCAAGTTTAACACAAACTCAAAGATTAAATTCAATTCCAACCAACCTATTTAATCCAAAATCAACTCCATAATACACACAACCATTTCTAAACCTGCAACAGTCGACAATTTCCTACAAAAACAACCCTCACAAGCAGTTAACTAGCTTAAAAACAATTCAACAATCTTCAATCCTGCAACAATAGCTTAAACTAGGCAGAAAGGGTCGAAAATTCAACCCAAATCGGAAAATAAAACCCGACCGCCACTGTTCATCAACCCTAACACCTCCTCCGGCCAAAACAAGCTACAAGGAGGTTGATAAAGTGTTCCATCCTTCCCAGCGACCCAAAAGCACAAGGATTTCCGGCCGGAGACCGCCGGAAATCTAAAACCAAAATATTGAAATTCGGTGTTTACTGTTTATCACCACACATCAACATCAATCTCACTTCCACAAGCTAAAATGAGGTAGAAAACGTATCTAGCACTTCACAGGGAACCAAAATCATGAAGATTTCCGGCCGAAACAGCCGGAAATCAAAAACCCAGTCGAAAATTTCCCAAACCCCCGATCGGTAATCCACCAGAAATCACTCCACACAAGCTTACCCAACGAAAAATTCTTACCTGAGGTGAAGGAGAAGGAAGAGAGGAAGCTTGCAGACCGGTGAGACGACCTGGGGTTGCTTGATGGCGCCGGATTTGCCAGATTGGTTTTCCCGGTCACTGTGAGCGCGAAGAAGGGGGAGGAGGAAAACAGATCGGCTTTCCCGATCCTTGTTCCTGTTTTTAACTCACTCTCACTTCCCAAAAGGGAAACCCCCCCCCCCCCTTAAAAAAAAAACTTCCAAAAGTAGTAATTTCCTAATTTCCCCCTCTTTTTTTTCTTTTTTTTTTTAACAAAAGTATCGTAACACTTAAATCACCACTTTCCCGTAAAAACTCCGACATAACCGACGAATTAAAAGTCACTCCTCGGTCAAACCCGTTAAAACGTACTTTATAAGAAATATTAAGGTACGGGACCTTACAATAGGTTTGGAAAGAGTGGGTACTGATGCCAGGTAGTCTCGGAGGCCCTGAAAGCCTTGTCGTGCTCTGGCCCTCAATTGATTGCCTCAGTGTGGTAAGTTTGAAGGAGTTTGAAGAAGGGAGCGCATTTGCCAGTTAATCGGGAAATAAACCGGGCTCGGGCGACAACTTTTCCCGTGAGGGATTGTAACTCATTCCTTGTCTTTGGTGGTGCCATATCGAGGATTGCCTGAACCTTCTCGGGGTTTGCCTCAACGTCTCTCTTGCTTACTACGAAGCCCAAGAATTTTCCGCCAAGTACACCAAACACACACTTGTTTGGGTTAAGTCGCATACCGTATTAAAGTAGGATGTCGAAGAAAATGCCCAGGTTCTTGATGTGGTCTTCAATGGTGACGCTCTTCACGAGCATGTCGTCCACATATACCTCCATTATTTTACAGATATGATTTGCGAACATGGCGTTAACCAGTCTCTGGTATGTGGCTCCAATGTTTTTGAGACCGAATGGCATTACCTTGTAACAATATAAGCCTTTGTCGGTAGTGAAAGATGTGTGTTCTTGATCGGGAGGTTCCATAGTGATTTCATTGTAACCTGAGACGGCTTCCATAAAGCTAAGGAGCTTGTGGCCTGCAGTGGAGTCAACTAGCTGATCGATTCGTGGTAGGGGAAAACTGTCCTTTGGGCAAGCCTTGTTCAAGTTAGTGTAATCGACACACATGCGCCATTTGCTGTTCGGCTTCTTTACCATCACAACATTGGAGAGCCATGTTGGGTAGGAGACTTCCCTGACAAACCCGATGTCTTGGAGTTTCTTGACTTCGGCCTGGATCGCTTTGTACTTTTCTTCCTTGAAGGCCCTTCTTTTTTGTCGGATTGGGGGAACATCTGGTGAAATGGTGAGTTTGTGGATCAGCAATACAGGCGATATTTCAGGCATGTCGACATATGACCATGCAAACACCTCATGTCAGGTCTTGAGGAGGGTGATTAACTCCGCTTGGAACTATGAATTTGTTTTGGACCCGATCTTGACTTTTCTTTCTTGGTGTGTATCGGATATGGAGACTGATATCAGGTCTTCCAAGGTGTCTGACCTCAGGTGCTTGAATTTGCGCTTATCGTCCTTCTTTTTACTGATTGTATCGCTCATGTCTGAGGTCTCTAGATCTTCCAGTGGATCTTCGGGCTTGTCGGAGGGGAGGGCAGGCCTGAAGTGAGGAGTACCTCTCGTCTGCCATGTCCCCTTGCGACAGTCAAGGAGTTGCACTGTCTCGCGAGCTCTTGATTTCCCAAAACAGTGAGGATACCGCCCAAGTTGGGTATCTTCATCATTAGCATGTGTCTTGCCACAAAGCATTGGAGTCCCTAGATGGCGTCTCGCCCTAGGATGACATTTTAGGAGGAGGGGCAGTCGACAATGATAAAATGTGTTGTCATAGTGGCGATAGTGCTGCCTCTTCCGAGTGTGATCCGCAGGTTGTCAGATCCCAAGGGTTGTGTCATTTCTCCTGGAAAACTAATCAGGGGCTCATGATCTTGACTCAATTTCCTCTTGTCTAGGTTGAGGCCTTCGTAGCAGCTGCCGAACATGACACTGACCACCGCGCCGCTATCGACCAGGACCCGATGGCACCGATAGTGGTCGATGACTATGGTGATCAAAAAGGGCTCGTTATGGTGCTTCTTTATGGTGTCCTCGCTGCGATTAAAGGCTATCGATTTCCACTCTCCCTGTGGGGTGTGGCAGTCATGGCTGAGTCCCAGTATCTCCTGGCCCCGAGGGCATTGGAGATTTTGTGCAAGATGAGTCTCGGGTGCCCTTGGGGCTCCACCGGGTGCCCTTCGATGATGTTAGCGCCCGCGACAAGACTGAGATACTGCCAGAGCTGGCCGCTCTGGATGAGGTGCTTGATATCATTTTTCAGTGCCCAACAGATATTGGTGGGGTGGCCAGATTCCTTATGATATGTACAATATTTACAGTTATCTCGCGGTTTTGCCTGGCTAGGTTTGCGCTTTGGTGGGTGTGGGATGATGTCCTTATGGTTATTCCAGATATCCTCATAAGAAGCGGTGAGTGTGGTGTAAATCTCATATCGGGGTGCCTCAAATCTCTAGTGTCGTTGTTGGGTACTGCCATATGGTGCATCGCGATGAGTTGTATTTTGGCTTCTCGGGGCTCTTCCCGTACTGTTTATCCCTTTTGTCGTTGTAGCCTTGTCGCTCTCGTTGGGATCTGTCATACTGGATAGGTTTGTTCATGTTGGAATCTTTGCTCCTACTATATGTGGTCCCGATGGGGTTGTTGACTTGAGGGGTGCTGACTGGATGAGCGTTGGCGTTGGTGTCGTGCCAAAAGTATCGTATTCGACTTGTGAAAAAGTGATAGCAGCATCGAGGAGGTCATCATATGTCGCAGGGGGATTGTTGTTTATTTGTAGTAGGAAGTATCCTGGCTGGAGTGCTTGCTTAAATGCCGAAGTCGCTAGGGCTCGGTCAAGGGAAAGTATTGTGTAGCTTATTTCTGCCAGCGGCAGACGAAGTCTCGTAATAGCTCATTTGGCCACTATTTGAGCTAGAATAGGTCAGGTGTCGTGCGATAGCCACCGCCGTACAAAATGAATCTGCGAGGAATTTGTCGCCGAGCTCCTGGAAGCTATCGATAGAGTTAGGGGGAAGATTAAGAAACCATCGCAGTGCCTCGTCTGATAGGGTTTCCTTGAAGGCGTGACATGCCATTGCGTCTGTGTATCAGGTACCATGTAGGATGGACTGGAACACTTCCAAGTGGTGGTAGGGGTCTCGGGTGCCATTATATTTCTCAATCTTGAAGGGCTTGGCCTCTGGTGGGCGCTTCTCAGCCTGTATTTGGGCAGTGAATGGTCCCATCTTTCCCTGAAAGCCTGCCATGATTGGTTGCCAGTCAGTCCTGCTTTCAGCGCTCTCAACCCGTACTTGTAAGGAGGCGATGGCTTCGCTCATTTGAAGTAATAGCCAAGTATTTGGGTCGGGTGGACGTACGCTTGGCGGCTATAGCGGTGTTTGCACCCGAGGTTCCCGCTATATCGGGGATAGGCTGAGGTGGTGACGTTGTGCCAAGCTGACTGGGGAGTAGGGGGAATTCAAATAGATAACATGTGGTCTGATGCTGGTGCTGCTTGGCTTGGGGTCCGTGGGGCTTCCAGAGGTTACGGTTGGTGGCACAAAAGTGCTAGCGAGGCCCGTGCCTGAGTCGGTGGTGAGGACTGCTCCTGGTGTCGGGACACCACTGATTGTAGATATCAGGGTGTCCTATTGATGAGCCCTGTCCAGTGCCTCATTTTTTGCAATTCACCGCTAGAGTGCCTCTCGTAGGATGTAATTCTGGTTTGTCATATTTTCGACCTCTTGACGAGCTACCTTGGCTGTAGTGCTCTTGACCTCGGCATGTGCACATGTCTCCAAGAGGTTGCGCATCGTTATTTCTAGTGTTGTGGTTGCATCAGTAATCATGACGGAGCGTGCCTCGGTGTTCGAGCTCTGGAACTCGAGAGTGCGCTGGACCTCACGAGTCGCTACCTAGTGGGGTAGGTCCCCGCCGCTAGTATAGGGAGTGCTGGTAGCCATTGGCAGAGTGTTGTTCTACCAGCAAGGAGCGTGGGGAGTCCTTCTAGTGCCAAATGTTTCAGCTGTCTCGCAAGGGGTCTGATCCACCTAAACACGGGATGTATCGGTCTACTACTATCACTATCGGTCTCGCTTATCTGTAAAACAGACGAAGGTTAGAGGGAAGACAGGGTGTGCTGGCCTTCAACGCTCCGATGCTTAAGTCAATATCGTGTAAGATAATGATAATGGAAAGTGATAGTAAAACAGTTACCTCTTTGGGTTGTTGGAGATGACCTTAATGTAGCAGATTTGTGGGAGCTTAGTTTCTTTTCTTTAGGTGTGGGATGCTCGGAGTTCCCGATATCGCCCCGAGGGATATCTAGACCCTCGGCTGGGAGCTTACCTCGCTTGTGTATTGGCGATACGAGTCTTGTGCTTCCTATACTTTTGCCTAGGAGGTATATGCATACCAACAAGTCCCCCAAGTCCCGATCAAGAGTTCTCTTGGGTGGGGAGTTTGTCTTTGGTAAAAGTTCGGAAATGTAAGGCGAGTTCACACCACTTGGCTTCTGTGCAAAGCATAAGGCCAAAGTCAGAAAACACACGACAGTAAAAAATAAAAAATAAAAAATATCGAAAGCATAAGGCACAACATCAACCTTGCACAAGTTGAAATTCAGATTTAATCTTAAAGGTTGCCAGTTTCTTATCCACTGTAGTGTCATACTCCCAACCATAAGTGGTGACGCAAACTGTCTTCTGCCAGTACGACATCGAATCTAGTGGGTTTTCTAGCAACTTGGGCGATTGAGAGCGGAAGGTCAAATTCACTATCCCACTACATCCACCCCGCTTGACATACACAAGCTCGTTGTTAATGTATGTGACCGAGGGGTCTAATTAACGTAAAATATATATATATATATATATATATATAGAGAGAGAGAGAGAGAGAGCGAGACACAAGAAGTATAGTGGTTCGTCTCTCGCCTTAGCGGGAGACTACGTCCACTTGAATGCTTAACTATGTGTGTTGGGCCTTGCGGCCCAAGAGGATTACATGAGATGTAATGAGATGGATTCTAAGTGTGAGGAGGGGTCCCTTTTATAGGTAAGGGAACCCCTCCATGTTACATTTCTTCCATGTGGGATGCGAAACACTATTCTAGTCTTTAGAAAACATGCTTGTGAAGGTAACTTGGCAAGGCCGGGAAGGTGGCTTCCCGAAAGGTATCGTTCTCTTCCGACTACGGTGGCATAGCTTAGACATCCGGCTACGTGACGTATGTCTCGGTTGGGCCCCACCGTGGCTTCTGGACCCCCCCTAAGAGGGTGTTACTTATGCTTGGGGTCGTTGGTTTTGTTGACTTCACCACGTCGTTTCGGTTCAGGGAGCTCAATAGCTTTTGCGTTGATGAGCTCACTGAAAATATGTTCGACATCATCATCGTCGAAAGAGTATTTGACTTCTTTTCTTTCTTTGAGGGTGAGCTTTTTAGACCCTTCTTTTCCTTTGCATGTGTTTGACTTGTTGTCAGTCTTGAAAAAGGTTGCCAGCGACTCATCTGTGTTGTCAACTCTATGGTTTTTAAAGGATGCCCTTTGTGTCATAAACTTTTTACGAGCAACTTGTCTTTCAACATTACTAGCTTTTGAGACTAGTGCTTCAAATGTTTGAGGTTCAGCGGTGCTAACAAAAGTTGTTATCTCTGGTAAGAGATTGTTTGAGCACATTTGTACTGCCGAAATCTCTGTCAATTTTTCTGAGCATTGGAGGTTTAAGCTCCTCCATCTGGAAATGAATTCATTAGTGCTTTCATCAGAATTCTGTTTAGTGTCAGCCAAGTCGATAATCGAGACTTTCTTTTTGGAGCTGACAAACTGTGCCAGAAAAGCTCTTTGCATATCGTCCCATGTGAGGATAGAACCTGGTTGTAATTGACTGTACCAAGTAAAAGCTGCTCCTTTTAGGGACTGAACAAACTGCCTTATTAACAATGCATCTGACTGTGATGTTTCCCCACAAGCTGAGAAGAAATGAGCCAAATGTTCATGGGGAGAGCCATCTATTCCATCGAACTTGTCAAAAGTTGGCTTCTGATAGCCTTTAGGGAATGGTAGTGCATCGTAATGAGCAGGGTAGGGTTTCAAGTACCCAGAGAACTGTGGATTTTAGGAGGTGTATACTTCACGGATTCCTTCTACAATTAGTGTCTTTATGTCTTCAAGACTTGCGATTGTGGAACCATGTCCTCCGATGTTCTTTTCACGATCACTCATTTCATCATTTTTATGATCGCTTATGTTGGCCATAGCAGCCAATTGAGAAGTCAGTGCTGCTATTTGAGTATCTTTTTCAGCTAGCATTCTCTTCATTTCTTCTAGCTGCTCTTCTATTGTTGATGCGTTTGTGACCATAACTGACATAGTCTCAGGCTTTGTGCAGTCATTTGTCTCAAACAATGCTTGATTATGTTGACTAACAACAGGGACCATAGATGGTCTTGATTCTGCTGAAGAGTCTGGGAAGGCCCCCTGTGGTACGTTAGCTGGAAATGCCCCCTGTGATTTATGTGCTTGGAATACCCCCACTGGTATACGTGTTTTCTTGGATTTTCCAGTTGTACAGGCTGTTTTGTTGACCACTGATAGATTCTGTTGGTGGTGCGCCTTAATAACTTTGTCCTGTGTGCCAGATGACCTGTCAGAGGTTGAGATGAACTTGACTATCTGAGGTTCAGAAGCTATAGTAGCTGTCGCTGATTGTAAATGTACTTGTTGTGGGGACTCGAGGCACGGGGCTACGGGTCTATGTGGTGTAATGACCAAACTGATTGGAATAGACCCGATCATTATCTGAGTACTGACAGGGGTATGGTTAGCATTAAGCGTAGCGGTCTTAATGACTCTGACAACGTGGTTGAGCTTCTGAACACTGCTTGTTAGTGGAGCTTGATCAATGGTGAATGAGACATGATGTTCAGCTCGTGTTGCTTGTCCAGACTTCGACCCAATAGCCTTAAGCTCTTGGAAATACACTGTAACTTGTGGTGCCATCTTGTATCCTGTGGCAAACAAGTAATACATATGATTAGTCATATCACAAATGGAGATGAAAAGGAGAATGGGTCCCACTGGGCGTGCCAAAAATTATGTTGAGAGAAAATTGCACACAGTGAGCGTAAATGTCACCCAACATAATTTCACTCGTATTCATTTAGTTAACAGAGTTTTAATTAGTTCGTGTTCGACCCATTCAAGACATAATGTGTCTTTTAATTACAATCCCCATTACAGGGATACACCCTTTGATTCCATTTATGAAGAAACCAATTGTAGGGATGTGTGTGTTTGTTTATTTTTGTGGCTGCACCCGGATGTCTGAATGGGTTGCCTACATACCCTGGGAGAGGGATCAAGCCATTCGTAGTTCAAGATTTCCAATGGGTAAATGACCCATTAGAAGGTATTGCTTTTCGGAATAAGAATAGTGTTTGGACGAATTTGGTGTGAGTGAACCAGGGATTTGATTTGTTTTAGATTTGTTTGGGGAGGCTATGACGTTTCCTGGTGTTTGGCGGAATTTGACTGATGTGGTCAGGGATTCGGATTAGATGAACCAGGGAGTCAGAGATTTTATTTGGAAAGGCTGTGACGTTTCCTGGTGTTTGGCAGAATTTGACTGATGAGATCAGGGATTCGGATTGGATGAACTAGGGAGTCAGAGATTTTTTTTGGAATTACGGTTGCATCTAGGGGGTCGCTAGATTTCCTACATACCCTCGGAGAGGGATCAAACCGTTGTAGTTCTTGAGAATTTGTATTTCTTGTGTTGGGAGAATTTGACTGGAGTCAGTGATTCAATTTAGGACTGGCTGAATTTGACTGGTGGAGTCAGGGATTCTGTTTGGATTTGTGGTTGCATATAGTAGGTGTTGCTAGATTGCCTACGTACCCATTGTGGGATCAAACCGACCATAGTTCATAAGAATTTGTATTTCTTGTTTTTTACCAACTTTTGGGCTTGACGGGTGTATGTATTTTGAACCCATTAAATGTATTTCTTTTCCAGACATCCAGCTTGTAGAGTGTTTGTTGATTTGATCCGGGATCCTGATGTACTGAGCTTTACAGTGGGCCCCAGATTTGAAAATGGGCTTTATGCTGCATATGCTCTCGTCGGCAAACAAATTAATCGGGCCTAAGCTTCAAAGTGATCCGGACACCCACATTTATTCTCAGGCTTTTGTTTATGTAAGCCCGGGTAAGAAAGTGACATGTACACCCATGTTCTTGCTTTAGTCTCCATAGGCCCAAGTGATCTGCCCCAAGTAGACAGTCGCCTTGGACACGCATTTTGGGCTTTACACCTGCACCCAGTAGAAGCTCAAACAATGCATCTACGGGAACATCCTCAAACCACACGACAATCCCCCATCCTCACTCTAGCAGATTTGATAAGGTCGAGAGAAACTTGGGGTGATCGTCAGCTCGAGCTGGAATTAGAGATGTGTACTGACTTCCTTAGCCCAATTTGGAGAAGAGAACACGGCCCTGTAATCTCCATAAAAGGGGGGACTCCACCACTTAATTCTACTTCTGTGTCTGTCCTCGATCTTCAGTACGGTACTCCCATTCTCTTCAACCTTTTCATCCCTTCTTGATAGGTGAACACTAAATCTTGACGAGTGAGCACTTGTGACCTTGCATTGACAGAGACTTCCTAACTTTGCTGCTATAGGTTCAAACTTCCATTGCAGCAGTTGGTCGATCAATTGGTGTGCAGAAAGCTGGTGCGACCCCCTTCCCTGAATATGCTTCTATTTACCAACATAATCAAATAGACTTGCTTTTTGTTTTCTTGTTGACCATGTACACCACCACCAAATAGTCAATTATACTTGCCGACATACAGCAAATTCAAGATGAAATTTTGTCTAAACAATTAAGCTTTGTCTTCTTGTTAATTATGTATGGTACTGGTTCTAGAAACAAAGCTTAAATAAGCTTTGTTTCCATTCTTTTGTCTCTTACTAATCAAACCACCACTTCAACAAATTAAGAAATATTTTAATCATTCTTTGTTTTGCTTCTGAGCACCTGAGCCTCGTCTTCCATCCATAACAATTTGACAAATGCTTTTTATTGATTGTAAAGCTTTTGTCCACACTTAATTGTATTGCTTTAATTTAAACCCTTCTGCAGGCTTTGGTTACTTCACCACCGCCAAACTCGACCGCCAATTTTGGGTGACGCTTCTTGGTTGGTATTGCCTGTGAGCTTCGGGTTTTGTATGGCTTGCTGGTGCAAAAACAACCTGACTGCAGATTTGTTCACTTTGCGGCGTCATGATCAGCAACAACTTTTTGTCAACTTCAAATAACAATCAACTGAAAGCATCGATCGACCATGGAGAAAACTTTGGTCGTGTTCATGAACGACCTCAGTTCTCGTAATTTTTGGTAGGACGACCATGGCAGCGTCATTTTGGGGGGAGTTTTTAGCACTTTAACAGCTGTTCGTGAACAACCAATTTTATCCAATAACTCTTGCAGGAGCAGCACCATTTCGGAGGAGTTTTGAGCATGAAACTTGGCTATTCATGAACAACCACTCTTGTTTCAATGCTTGAGCATTTGAGGCAGCAACAATGTCAATTTGACAGGCATCAGAAGACTCTAATAGTTGTGGTCGTTCATGAACGGCCTATTAGAGTCTTGAAGGGCCGTAAGACATACGAGGATTAATTGGAGAAGCATGTATCACAGAGAAGGCATGTGTGTACCTGCGGCTTTTCTCTTTCTTTCTCTGGTGGCTTCTTCTCTCCTGCGTCTCCTCTTCTTTGTATTTCTTTTGTTCTACTGTCTAGCGTTTTTCTCCTTTTCTCTGCTGCCTCCCCCCTTTTTATGCTCTCTATATTTATTTTTTTATAGAGAAGTAATGGATTAGGTAGAGTCAAAGATGACTCCAATTTGAATTTGAAATCATATCAATCGGTTTGACCAAGTTTGTAGGCCTTAGTGCATTCCCATGCAACCGACTGGGATTCAAATTGAATTGGTCATAGCTAGCCTGACTTTGATCTTATCATGATTCAAAATATCCAAATAATCACCTTGGACGTGATCTGCACGCCTATCCTTTTTTCAACGAAGCATCCATTGTTTGTTGAAGTTTGATGACCATGAATTTAAATTGGAATGCAAATATCCAAATAGCTATCCATTCAAACTTTTAAGCTTATCAACAGCTATGTATGAATGTATTTCCCTTTTCTTTTCTTTTTTTTTGGTCTCGCAACAGCTTATACAAGCGTATAATTGAGCACCAATATTGGCTCTTGATTTTTCTGATTTAAAAGACCATCACCATATCATTTCTGGACTCTTGATTTTTTTCAGTTTCAACATCAGCGGTGGTCATGAGCTCAGCGGATGAGGATAGCCTGCCAGCTAGCAGAGGCCGGTTCCTCTAGTTTAAGGCTAGTGGTTCAGCCGGTGGGACCGCTGAGGTTGGCTATTGGTGGTGTTCGGCGGAGCGGAGCTTTGCCGACAGAGGTGATGAACATATCATTGTTCAGCAGGGATGGTGGAGCTGCCTTGGTGCCCAAAGTAGTTTTTTGGGTGTGGAGAGTTGTCCAGAGGAGGAATTTTGGCTAGCGGAGCGAAGGCCGGCTAGTAGAGATAGCAGCGGTGGTGTCTGGTTGAGTGAGGGCCGGTTAGCAGAATGGTGACTAGCAGAGTGGAGTTTCTCAGCGGTAAAGCTAGGGGTGAAGCTGCTGGGATGTGAAGCTATCCGGCCAGCGGAGTGGAGCTTTAGGACATCATCAGATCATGGACGGCGGAGCCATTGTCTAGCCAAGCGGAGAGTCGGAGGTGGGCGGAGACTCGGAACTGAATGGAGCAGAGGTGCTTGACGCTAGAGCAGTTTTGGCCGTCGGTTTTGCTGCTGGCGGAGGTTGTGCCGCCGGTGTCTCCTAGAGGTGTTGTAGCTAGCTGAGGAGGCTCAGAGTGTGGTGGAGCCGGCTGTGACTGTGAGCTCGGCGAAGGAATTGTTAGCGGAAGATCCTTGCTAGTGGAGGATGGAACGAAGAAGGAGGGTGGCCAAATGAGATCTCTGGGTGTCCAGAGAGAATTGGCACTAAAATTTTTTTTTTTTGTGAGTGCAGCGTTGACCAAGTGTTGACCAACCTTGATTTGGATTTTTGCGAGCACTGAGCCCAAATTGATCTTGATGCAAGAATTGTTTGGCTTTTGTTTTACCGCTAGGATGGCTTGCGGTGGACGTAAGGCTTGATTAAGAATACAAGGCAAGGAAGGCCGAGTCCTTCTAGCGCCAGTGTTAACGTTAGAGTCCGTGGGGGTCTCTAGTTAGCTTTAGAGAGAGAGACACACACACGAGAAGTATAGTGGTTCGTCTCCGCCTTAGCGGGAGACTACGTCCACTTGAATATTGTACTATGTGTGTTTGGGATTACAAAGTGTGTAATGGAATGGACTTTATGTGGGAGGAGAGTTCCTTTTATAGGTGAAGGAAGCCATCTCCTTTATATTTTCTTAGATGTGGGATGTAGAAATCATTATTCTAGTTTAGAAAGCATGTTTGTGAAGGCAACTTTGCATGGCCGGAAAGGTGGCTTCCCGGTGACGTATTTGCCACTTTTGGATACCGTGGCGTAGCTTGAACATAGGGGTACGGGATGCATGTCTCGGTTGGGCCTCACCATGGCTTGTGGGTGTCCCAAAGAGGGTGTTGTTTATGCTTGGTGAGACAGAAAACTATCCATGCATAGTGAGAGGTATCTACATTTTGTTTTCGCTCGTATTAATGGAACTCGAAAAGAATTCGATTTGTTGCAAACAACAAATGGTAGAAGAATTCAATGTTCCATTAATGTGTATTATGTCGAGGGGATGTGAGTGTAAAACTTGGGGATGCCAGAAGGCAAGAGTGTGAAAGCTTGGGAGTACCGGGAAGGCGTGAGAGGGAATCTCGGGAGTGCCAGGAAGGCGTGAACGGAAAGTTTGGAGTTTTCGGGAAGGCGTGAACGGGAAGGTCGGGGGTGCCTGGAAGGTCTGAGCGGGAAGCTCGGGGTTGCTGGGAAGGCGTGAGCAGAAAGCTCTGGGTTGCCGGGAAGGCATGAGCGGAAGCTCGGGGGTGCCGGTAAGGAGTGAACTGAAAGCTCGGGGGTGCCGGTAAGGCATGAGCTGAAAGCTCTGGGTTGCCAGGAAGGCGTGAGTTACCAGGAAGGCATGAGCTAGAAGCTCGGGGGTGCCGGTAAGGAGTGAACTGAAAGCTCGGGGGTGCCGGTAAGGCATGAGCTGAAAGCTCTGGGTTGCCAGGAAGGCGTGAGTTACCAGGAAGGCATGAGCTAGAAGCTCGGGGGTGCCGTGAAGGCATGAGCGGAAGCTCGGGGTTGCCGGGAAGGAGTGAACGGAAGCTTGGGGGTGTTGGGAAGGCGTGAGAGGAAAGCTCAGGGTTACCGTGAAGGCGTGAGCTAGAAGCTCGGGGTTACCGGGAAGGCGTGAGCTAAAAGCTCGGGGATGCCAGGAAGGCTTGAGCGGGAAATTTGGGGGTGCCGTGAAGGCATGAGCGGAAGCTCAGGGTTGCCGGGAAGGCGTGAGAGAAAGTTTGGGGGTGCCGTGAAAGCATGAGCGCTAAGCTCGAGGGTGCCACGAAGGTGTGAGCGTTAGAGCTCTTGAGCGGAAAGCTCGGGGATGCCGCTGAGGCAAGAGCGTGAAAGCTCGGGGGTGCCGCTGAGGCATGAACGGGTAGCTCAAAGGTGATGTCATGTGGCATGAGCGTAACCGTTGCTAATTATGTTAGGCTGTATGTACAAGTCCCCGAAGTCCCTAGTGAAGGAGGGTTTTCTTGCAGGGTTGATACCAAAGCGTAGCTTTGTGTCGTATAATGAGAATAATTAGTGCAAGTGCGTCCTCCATCTAGAATTGGTCGGAGCGAACGCTTATGCCCTTTCAGGTGGACCCCTGCTAGGCCCTCCAAGGAGTCCCCCACTCCTGGCTATAGACCTCCATATGGTCGGAAAATTGTTTGATGGGGGAGCTGCGTTTAAGCAGTGGGGGTTAGGTAGCGAACCTAATCTTTGATACCCGAGTGTCGGGGGTCAACTGCAAGATCAATGGCTGCCGTAGGCTACGTTAACCAATCCCTTTACTCTTTCCCGGAGGAGAAAAGCTTGACTGCAATGCCGCATAGCGGTCATTGTCATTATGAGGCGTTGCCTTACCACATGGTAGTTGGTCGTAGACCGTATACTTGTGGAGTCTAGACCCATTTTGGTCTTTTTCCTGTGGGGAGAGTTTGATAAAGTATGGTGCCCGGAGGCTAGACCATATGTTTACATATAGAGTATATGTAAAGTTTGTAATTGTATGAACAATGACAAATAAGTATAGCAAGTAATAACATATGGATCTTATGACCATATAACATGCACAATAGATAGTGGCAAGTGTGATGGGTGTCCATATAAAATTTTGAGAGTAGCTTCCGATGAAAGTTATGAAGCAATGTGAACCTAGAGCTTAACTAAAGCATGTTGGATATGTTTGAGTGAGTTAGGTTGTGTTCGAGCAAGTTGGATGTAGTTGAGAGTATAGGAGCTGTGCGAGCATGCGGGGCGTGGTCCAAGCAAGTCGTGACCATGCTCGATACCCAAGCGAGTCGTAACCGTTGCAAGTGTTTATCCGAGCATGTTTAATTAAGTCATAAGTGTCACAAGCTTCTAGATGTGACATAGTTTGTTTAAGTGAGTGTCACATTAAATTGATTTAAGCATGACATGTGTATAGCTTGTACTTGTAGTAAAGTTTCTAATAACATTTTGTATTGTTGTAAGCATGCTAAGGGTCATTTAAAATATATGAAGCGTGGCATAGGCATGGTAATAGTTCTAATTGCAAGAGCGTAAAAGATAAGATATAGTTACTTATCTTATGCAGATTTCGAGCGAGTTGGAGTTGGAATCACCGTAAGTACCCAAATCATGTTGGAGTTGTCCAAGCATGACGCTGATCCATTGCTTTGGTTGATAAAGTGCTCCGATAACGTACATCAACTCGTAGTTGAGGTATCATTTGTAAGTAGCTTGGATGCTCAGTAGAAATAGTTGAATTTCCTTGAAACAAAATAGATGATTAATATGTAGATTTTGTAAAATCAACATCAATGATATGCATATGTACTTTGATAAGGTTTTAAGCAAAGTGTACAAGCAAATGTTGTTTCATTTGTGGGTTTGTACGATGAACTTCGAAGTTTAGAGTGAATAGCTCAATTGTATGGGAGAAATAATCAAAACCCATTTGAATGTGTTAATAGTATTATGAGCATGGTAGCATGTGTTTAGCAATTAAGCTATAGTTGTGTGCAAGCGTATAGAAAACATTAGCCAAGTTCAATTATATGTGCCCATGCTTTATGAATAGACAAAGTGTTCTGTGTGAACAAGGCGTCCAAATAAAAAGTTATATATTTGTATGTGGTATACAACTATTGTAGTTGATACGTGTAGCATAGACAAGAGCATATACGTGTGCATGATTATAATGTTGTGTTATGTTATTTGATAACAAGTGTATGCAATCATGGTCTAATTACAGCACGTGAGAGTGTAATTGCATCAATGCATAAAAAGTGTGTACAGGAGACAAGCATAACTTAGATGTGGCATTGATTTATTAACCATGAATCTGTTGACCAACTGTTCTAAGTTAGTTCATCCGTGTGAACACCTAGGCATGTGAATAACCAAATAAAGAGATAAGAAGACTTATCTTGATGGTTGGCTCTGCTGCAAGTTCAGTGAAAGGACCAGGTATTCCATTTAAAGAGATTCAAAATGGAGGCTCGGTGAAGAACGTGGGGATGAGCAAGGTTGACCATCTGCAGTTGATGGCTGCCTTTTGGCGGTTTCCTGAGAGCTCAGTGATGAACGCTGTTGTCGACAGAGAGAATTGCTCTCTGGTGCTAAGAGAAGAAAAGATGAGTACCGCACAACTGGGCTAATCAGCGGAGGAGCTTGGAGGAGCCTTGGCAGAGATGCGGGTTGGCGGAGCGGAGTTCTGGCTAGCAGCGACCGTTGGCGGAGTCTGATCAGATTAGCTGTGCCCTTGTTGGTGCCGCTAGCCCCACTGAGAAGAGTTTGGTGATGGTTGTTAGCCTTTTCGGGCGGAGGATGGCCGCAAGCCACACTAGCGGGGACGCTAGTTGCTAGTTTTAGATGTGATTGGAGTTCGGTGGAAGCTCGGAGTTTGGCAGAGAGGATGATCAAAGATGGAATGGGTGTCCAGAGTAATTTCTGGGTGTCCAAAGCCTGGTGGAGGATCCCAGCGGTGGCTGTTTGGCGATGATTTGCCCTGCAGGTTGCGTGCAGTTGAAGTTGCCTAGCGGAGGCTTGGCTTGCTAGCGGTTGAAAGTAGCGGTGTACAGTGTGGCGGAAAATGGCCGAATTGAGGCCACTGGTGCTCAGCAGGTGCTTTTTTTTCTTTTTTTTTGCCAGCGAAACTTGGTCAGCTGATGTTTTTCCGGCGGAGGATGACTAGCAGTCAGCGGATGTTTTTGGCCAACCGTTTGCGGCTGGTGGAGGCTCTTGGCGGAGCTTTGGCTAGCAGTGGCTTCTTAGTGGAGGTGTTGCTCAGCGGAGACTTGCCAACGGATGCTGAGCTTGCGTTTGTTACCGCTGGGTATCTAGCGCTGACCATGATTGATCAAGCTTGGAGTGCCTAGCGCTGATGATGATTGTAGAATGGTCATGCGTGCCCAGAGAAGTTTTCTGGGTGTCCAGAGTAAATTGGCACTCCAAGTTTTTCTTTTTTTTTGAATAAGTAGTGCAGTGTTGAACTTTTGTTATTGGCATTGACTAGCCCTTGAGGGCGTTGACCAAGCATTGACCGGTCCTGATGGGCGTTGACCAGCTTTGATTTGATGTTGACCGAGCGTTGACTCGACTCTTAAGGGTCAAAGTTCGTGGTAGGTGACGAAGCCTTTGTGTTGGCTTCCCACAGACGGCGCCAATGTTAATGTAAGTGACCGAGGGGTCTAATTAACGTAAAAGAGAGAGAGAGAGAGAGAGAGAGAGAGAGAGAGAGAGAGAGAGAGAGAGAGAGAGAATGAGACACAAAAAGTATAGTGGTTCGTCTCCCGCCTTAGCGGGAGACTACGTCCACTTGAAAGCTTAACTATGTGTATTGGGCTTTACAGCCCAAGAGGATTACATGAGATGTAATGAGATGGATTCTAAGTATGAGGAGGGGTCCCTTTTATAGGTAAGGGAACCCCTCCACTTTACATTTTCTTCCATGTGGGATGCTAAACCCACTATTCTAGTCTTTAGAAAACATGCTTGTGAAGGTAACTTGGCAAGGCAGGGAAGGTGGCTTCACGGCGAGGTATTGGCCGCTTCCGACTACCGTGGAGTAGCTTAGACATCCTGCTATGTGATGTATGTCGCTGTTGGGCACCACCGTGGCTTCTGGGCCCCCCTAAGAGGGTATTACTTATGCTTGGTGACATAGAAAATAGCCTTGCTAGTAGAAGTATCTACACTCGTAGAAGTGGAGCACTTCCATCGCCGTTAGACCTCACATCTAAACAACTGCCACAAGCAGTTCCGTGCCATCCAATTCTTCCACATGTTTCGGGATACTTGCCCAAACGCAACCCCAAACTCGCACAAAAGTATTTGGAGATTGGGCAATAGCGAAAACCTAACCCCCTGGCAGAACACAGCATCGTGTACAGCAGCAAAACCCTCCGTCAAAAATGAGGCCTTATCATCTTTTTCTAGTGGTCTTAACTTCACTACGCTAGGAAGCTTGTAAGTCCTCTTCACCTTGCTTATTTCTGTCACCATCGTTGAACCCTGCGGTTCGTTAACGTCAACACCTTTAGGCAACACCTAAGAAGGCCCATCGTTGACCTCTCCTCTAGAATCCTCGTCTTCCTCATGCGACCCACTGGCGACGCTATTTCTCTCAGCTCTATCCTCCCTCTAACGCCTAGCGGCAACTTCTTCTCCCACCACCAAACTCTTCGCACGACCAGTACCACGTGGCGCCTTTCCACCCATGTTAGCGAGAATAGTCTGTAGCGCTTCAATGTTTAGCGGCTCTTGCAATGAGGTTCCTGCAGGCGCAGATGGACGCAAGGAGTCAATAAAAATCTTATTGATAGCATTAAGCAACAAGTCAGACTTGGAATCCTTATTGCTCGAGTTCTCTACAACGTTAGCCATTTCAAACACCCTAAAACCCAAAATGTCAGTTCTGCACAGATCTAAACTACCCATATGTTAGTATTATCTAAAAACATCAAGAACACAAAAAACCTAGAAACACAAAAACAACCAAAATACCCAGATTCATGAATCTCACATCTATTCACCAGAAAACTCCATCAATTATCCAATACACAAAAATCAATTCCCAACCCATGCTAGACCCCTTGCATACATGCTCCAGGCATTATCGCAACTCGAAAGCAAGTTCATATCAAAAACACAACAAAAAAATAAACTAGAACAAGCACCAACTGAAGGCGAAGAAAGGCCAATAGAATTACCAACCTAGAATGCACAAAGAAATAACTGGTTGCATATTGCACAAACCTAGGAGTAAATTCTCTCAATCTATTCTTTACTCGATCGAACCAGTCACTTCGAGTTCTAGCTCTTTGTTGCAAGGTTTGGGGAAGGTTGAAGATAATGGTGAAAGTTTGAAATATTAGTCAACGTAACAACTCCCTTATGTTTCCCCCTCTTTTATGTCAACATCAGCTAAATCTCGACAGTTAATCATCAAAGAGTCGTTCACTAGATGGTGACACGTACCCCACTACCTCAATAACCATCTAGGTTAACTGAGGCATCATCTCAATTACACAATCAATAATTACAGGCATTTATGACGAAACGACCGGTGTAATGAAGAGACGTGGACCTACATGCCAAGCCAATATGCAGTGGACACGAGGCACCACGCTATCAGTGGTAACGCTTATCCATTCCAACCTTCAATTTCAAAATTTTCACTAGTTCGTCTCCGTTAAGCACAATTCCACTAGCCAAACTGCTCAGTCAAAATTTTCACGAGGTCGTCTCCGCTTAGCGTAACTCCGCTAGCGAGACATCACACACAAAAATCCAAATTATTAAGTCTCCGTAAAAATCATTTTACCAGAACTTCTCACCACACGCCTGTCCGTTAGGCAACGCCTCATAATGACAATAACCGCTACACGGCAATGCAGTCAAGCATTTCTCATCAGGGAAAGGGTAAAGGGACAAGTCAACAATGTCTGCGACGACCACTGATCAGGAAGTTTACCCCCGACACTTGGGTATCAAAGATTAGGTTCACTACCTAACGCCCAATGCTTAATGCAGCTCCCCTCATCAAACAATTATTAGGCCAAACGGAGGCCTATCTTAGCCAAAGAGTAGGGGGCCTAGTAAGGTCACACCCTAAAGGGCATAAAACGTTTGTTCATAATAAGTCCATGGTTAATAAAGCACTGACGCTAACTATGCTTGACAAGACTAACGGAAGTAACGCTTCAAACCACTGGGCAATTCTCCAACCAATATAGTCCTCCTTGACTGGGAACTTGGGGAACTTGTACTTACATAAGCATTTACCTAAGCATAATTAGCTATAATGGATCATGTCCATACTACCACCAGCGGCACCGTCAAGGGCGTTATCCTTAGGAACACCATCAGACTGGCTGAGCTCAGGCCAAGATCACTGCTGACGCACTGTCACACGCCGCACCAAGGCCACCTCACTGAAGCATCACAAGTTGCTACCTGATACATATCAATCCCACATCGAAGATAGGGAAGAGATTAGTCTCTCCCTCATCTATAAAAGGTCCAATATTCTCTCCTCATTCATTACGCATTTATTACTTACCTAACATTACTCTGTCAACATAAATACATTGACTGACTTAGGCATTAAAGTAGAGAAGACTGCCAATCGCGTATCCCCTCTGACGCCATTTGTATTTCACTTGACAGGTGACACTAGCGATACAATCCTTTCAGTAGCGGTCCGAGTTAAGACAAGCGTTAACTAAATTTAGCTACTGCCACATCACCAGCATTAACACATCATAATAACCGAATTACTCAGATGACCGATGTAGTTAACCCGACGGAGGTTAAGGGGATCGAACCCAAGGAAGTCAGTAGCCACCTTTTGCTCTCAAGCCATCAACCGTTACTCATAATACGGATGCATGGAATGATTATCGTACACTATATCTCTGAATCACTACCAAAACATGCAATTTGACATGCATCATTTATTTATATATATAGATATACACACACACGAAAGCCGCTAACCGCTAACAGGAAGAACCTGTTATTCCTAGAGTTTGAGCCTTACTCTACAACGTTCGGCAAACACCACTACTACTAAAAATCTTGGATAACTGGAGGTCTGGAGCTCTGTCCAATAAATCCAAGGTCAATTTCTTATTTCCTTAAGAAACTTATTTTCAAGATTATTCATGCTTAAAGGACTTAACTACTTAAATCCTGATTGAACAAATTTCGTGCGACATTCCCTTAATGATGTCTCATTGTAAACTATAGTTATTTGAGTTTTTAACTCCTTGTCATCATTTCAAAATGGGATATCAATTACACTTTTCAACTAAAAAAAATTTGTAACTTCCCTTTCCTTGACTTCAAAACCATCTTCAATATATCCAATGTCCGTTCAACGTAATATAGAGACAGATGAAACTTATATCATATTTCTATTTAGGATCATACAACAATTTAGTTTATATTTTTCATGACCTATACCTTGATTATTTGTTATCAACAGAAGAAAATAGTACAAAATCATGACCAAAACCAGATCACCAACTCTGGAACACAGTTTACAGTGCCATGAAATAAGAACAATCAACATTCCATTGTGCAAGTTACACAATATGATTCTCATAGCTGCCAAGGAATACCTGACTAACCTTGATATTAAACTAGATGGTAGGTCAGCTCCCTCGACGAAGAACACAGTAAATCAGAATTCCTCCCTTTGCTCGTCTACTTCCTAACTTCACAAACTATATTTTAAGCATAACAATTATCAATTATCGTTCCAACACATAATCGAACCAGAAACAACCTAGAAAATCCAAAACTGGAGTAGCCGAAAAACACCACGAATCGCTCCCACGATGAGGAAACGAACTTGATGGTGTCGATGCACTGGCTTTCCGACGGAGGAGTTCCGGTCATGTCAAAATATCAGGTCATCGGATCTCTCTCGTGGGTCATGAGCTCTGGTTTCTTCTTGAACAATCTGAGACGTTGATCCGATTAGGGTTTATTTACAGTCTTCCCCTAAATCGAATTTGGACAGCCCTGATAAGCGGTGGTGATCTTCGACTACCCATACTACATCAGACTATTTTTCCTTTTCCCTTAAATATTTTTCCTTAATTTCAAAACGTCTAAAATTCATAAAATTAGCTCAGGTGATCCGAAAAACACCCATAGACTCGTCGAGTCATGTGCTTTACTATCGGACCCTTTCATCGAGGATTTCACCTTATGACGCAGTCGAAAAGTGACATGGGTTTACAATCTATAAACCATAAACAAGAATACTAGAATCCACCAGAGAAATAAGAGAAATTTCTTAATTTTGATTGATAAAGGATGAAAGAAATGTTTAGCAACCGTTTAAGGTTGCTTATATAGAAGGAAAGAAACCCTAGGGTAACTAACAATTAATCATAAAAGCCCACGAATTAAAATAAAATAAATCCAAATCGAAATAGAACACCCTAATTGCTGGAAAAATAGTTTATTGTAGTTTTGAGGCCCGAAATGACTTCGAAAGCCTAAAAAAGTCCATACGTTGTAGCAAAACAACTTGTTTTGTTCCTGGCATCGTTCCCTTCTCAGAAAAGTATAACAATTAGCATTCTGACACCGAATGCCAAAATTTGTAGCAAACCGATTTTTCCTTTTTCACAATCAAGCTACTTTTCAATCTTTGTTGTCATCCGTTCTACATTAATTTATGAAAATTGTTGAAAAATATTCCGAAACATCGTAATAATTATCGAGACCATAAACTCTCTATCTCAAATAATTCCACTTCAATTCCTTAAATATTTTTTAGGCTGAAAGAGTTAAAAATTTCACGTTGGGCTAAAAAAATCTAATTTTTTTCTTGAAATGGGTTGAGTTGGATTTTGGGCTGGGCTGAATAAATGTCCAATGAGCTAATTAGCCATTCACTTGGGCTGGTCCTTTTTGTTTTTGCTCATTGGGCTCTGTGATAGCAGCCCTTGTTTTTTTCTGCTTATGTTAGCTCCAATTTGTGTGGTTCTATCATTGTCAAAGTCTCAAAGAAGAGCATGCCCACATTTCTAATAGATCATGCAGAAATTAATGTAACACTATGATAAACTATAGAAACATTAGAATTAACCAGAAGGATAACTGGGGATATTCATTGAAATATTATAAAGGGTCCACCTATTTTTACAAGAGCAAACCAACTTAGCCCTTATTCCTGGACCCAAAAACACAGAAAAACAAGGACTCTAGTTTTTTACTTCTTGCCAAACAAACCAGAATCCTGCATTCTATTGAGTGCCTTCTCAAACTGGCTCCACCTCTGCTCCAAAGTTCCAATATAACCAATTGACATTCTAACCAGCCCAGGTGAAATCCCAGCCAACTCCTTCTCCTCATTGCTCATTTCACTGCTTGTGCTGCTTCCAGAGCAGGACATTAGGGTTTCATAGTACCCCAAGCTCACAGCCATGAACCCAAACTGTGTGTAGTTCTGCAACAGATTCATCAACCTATTGGCTCTCTCCTCAGTCCCCATGTCGACGCAAAGAAGTCCACCATAGCCATAATCCTTGTTGATCATGGACTTGAGAAGCTCGTGCTGGGGATGGTCTTCGAGGCCTGGGTATATGACTTTTAGTCCCATCTTCTTCATCCTTGTGGCATACACCAATGCCCTGTTGCAGTGCTCCTTCATTCTCAAACCCAAGTGAGGTATCCTCTCAGAGAGCTCAAATGCTACCTTCGCATTCATGGTGGGGCCAAGAAGCATTAGGGAACCTTGGTGAAGGTCCATCATTGAGTTCACCAAGCTTGCAGGTCCACACACAACACCTGCATCAGTTTGATTAGTAGACATTGCCATCAAAACTTATAAGATTTTGTTGTCAAATCACAAAAGCTACTTTCTAGTGGGAAAGAGGTCAAGAAAGTTATGCTAAACATAGCACCAAGAATTAGTAGTGGGATGGGTTCCAACTCTGCCAGAGGAATATGCTTGCCAAATAAGATAATATACAAGCAGAATCCCTCCAATTTCTTGGCAGATTCCGATAACGATTTCTACATTTCAATTTTAGCTTCTCGCACTCACAATCTTGCTCTTAGAGGTTAAATTTTTTACATTCTTTTTGTAGCAAATTTTGTCCTTCTTTCTATGTTCTCCATTGTTCAAAAACAGAGCACATGCTTCGCATGAAACCGTGCAGGTGGTACTTGGAAAAGAACAGGTAAAACATCTAATCACGGTTCACGTAGGAGATTCTTGCGGTAGAAGAATACAACTCCAACTCGAGTCACCCATGTTAACACCGTGTACGGTGGAGATGGGCAGCGAAAGCAAACAAAGCAAACATACAAAACCATTCCCTAAAATATCACAAACAAACAAACACAAGCAGAGCACCTGTCCCAGATCAAAACAAGATTCACGAGGGAAAAAGTATGTAGCGCTCAACACTATCACATGATTAATCATTCAATATATATATATATATATATATATATATCTTATTCTTAGCCATCCCGGAAAAAAATATATTTTCAATTTCATCCACCTATGTCCCTAGATTCCGTCACAATTCACAAATAAAGCTTTTTGTGCTTTAGTGGGTCACTAAAATTACTTAATTTACATTTAGGAATATACTTATAGTAATAGATTCGATTTTAATTAGTATACAATGTTGTACGAATTCGGATTCTCCAGTAATGACCAATTAAGTTCTGTTTTTGAGGGGATAAGCACAAATCAGCAAAATAAAAATGAGCAAAAATCTGTTTTATGGAGATGTCGAAATTCCATTACCGATTAAAGTACGGAAAAGCAATTTTTTTAGGTGTTGGGAATTACCTGCAATGATGTCAGCACCGCCGCTGATGAACTTGGATATGCTGTGGACAACCACGTCAGCGCCGAGCTTAACCGGGGAGACAACCATGGGTGAGAAGGTGTTGTCCACGACGACGGTGACGCCTTTCTCGTGCCCAATTCGGCTGAGCTCCGGTATGTTAGCCACGGTGAGAGTTGGGTTAGACATTCCCTCGAAATAGAGAACCTTAGTCTTTCCCACCTCGATGGCATTCCTGACCATGTCGAGGTCGTTTATGTCAACGAACGTTGTGGTTATGTTGCAGGCTCTGGGGAAGAAGTGAGTGAGGAGGGCGTGGGTCCCGCCGTACAGGGTTCTAGAAGCGACGATGTGGTCGCCGCTGCTGACGAGTTGCAGCAGGACGGAGGAGATGGCGGACATGCCGCTGGAGGTGCAGTAGGCGGCCTCGGTGCCCTCAAGGGCCGCCATCTGACGGCTGAGGTTAAGGACCGTGGGGTTAAAGTGACGGCTGTAGATGAAGAAGTCGCGGTCGGCGCCGAGCTCGCCGGAAAACATCTTGCGGAGGGTCTCCGGCTCCATGACGGTGAAAGTGGCCGAGGCCTCGATGGACATGTTGACCCCGCCGTGCTCGCCAAACTCGTGGCGAGCATTGGCTAATGCCATAGCGGGGTCCTCCCACCCCGCGGACGCCGCCGTGGGCAAGAACATCGACTTCTTGGCGGCGGAAGCGGCGTAGTCTTGGCCGTCCATGCCGTCGTGCTCCGTTCTCTTCTTGCTGCTGTTGTTTTTGGTGGGAAGAACAAAGGCTTGGGGTCTGGTCTCCGCCATTGTCAACAACTTTGGGATGAAGGTGAAGATTAGGCTCGCAAGGTATAATGGATTAAAGAGAGGGAAGGAGCTAGGAGGTGGAGATAATTAGGATGAGAAGCTTGCAAGGTGTTGTGTTGTGTATATATAGGAGGTGGTGGTGGTAATTGGGGCAGGTGACAATCGAGATTGGATTGTAACAGTAATTTCTTACCATTTTCTTTTCGATATGTGATTTTAATTATTTTCTGTCAGTGAAAGGTACAGTGAATCTGGTCATTTTCTTGTTTTCGCTTCTGGTACAAATAGTGGATACGTTTTTCTAAAAATAAAAACTAAGAAAAGATAATTACGATATTTTCCGTTACAATGGAACCGGTTTGACTTTTTTTGTTTTTTTGACTTTTTTAAGAGAGAGAGAGAGATGTCATAGGAGACTTCGCCGAAGTCCAGTTGCTGGGCACCGGACTTTTCTAAAAATCTCGCTAGATGTCTCAAAAGACTACGTCGGAGATCTCATATGTCGCCGGAAATGTTTATTGCCTCCTAATAAATCTAATTTTATGGAGATTACTTCTCATTACAACGACCTAAAGATTTATTAAGGGACAATAAACATTTAGGTCGTTGTAACGAGAAGTAATCTCTATAAAATTAGACAAATAAAAATTTAATTAAAAAGGCAAAATATGTGGAAATTACATCAAGTCAAACTATCTTTTTTTTGTGGGGGGGGGGCAATAAATATTGAGAAATGTTTTGTTGGCCTCAAATAAAAATTTTATTTAGTTCAATAATCAATAAAAAATAAAGATGTTTTTAATTTTGAAAATTTTAGAATATTTATTTACCCCCAAATAAATGTTTTATCAGAAAATAATAAATAAAAAATTCTTTTTTCTTTCCTTCTGGGACTTTTGTTGTAAAACAGAAGTAGCACCATTTTTATTTGCAACAAGGAAGCTCCATCCAAATTCAAAAAAAAAAAAAAAAGCAGAAGACTGGAAGAGGGCACAATTAGCTCCGTCTTCTTGAAAGAAATGGCATCCATTTTGAGGCTGCTGAACTCGCAGTGGATCGAAGCCCTGGCGCCGGAGACCACAATCAACCGCTTGGGATTTGGCGCGAAATTGAGTGTTTTTGGTAGAGTTGGCCATCTTGGGGCCGAGGGAGGGCTGAGTGGATCAAGAAATGGGACAAGAGCATCATGAAGCAACAGAGGGGTTGGTGAGGCTGTTGATGAAAGCGAACCACGATCTGACAGTGGTTCAGCACAATCTCGACAGGGAGTTGCAACAAAGCTATCCCCAAAATGCAAACCTGATGAAGCTGGTTTCCAGAATTAAGAAAATTCAGCAAGACTTGTCCACTTTGGAAGATCAGTGTCGTCAAGTTCTAACCGCCAAGCAGGATTTGATTGACAAGGCTAGGACCACTCTCGTCGGGAACAGAAATCTAATGTAGCGGATGGAGGCCTTCGTGGGCATTTCCCCCAATACTGATTCTGCTTTTGCCAACTTCAATCAGATCGATTATCGATGAGTGGAAGGTCCAAGCTAATTAAGATGAGTGCAAGGCATTAGAAAAAGGATCTAGCCGGATCATCAATCACCAAACACGAAGTAACCGAGACTTTAGTAATAAATCCATTTCCTGACCGATTCATATTCAGATCAGTACAATTAATTAGAGTAGCTGGCTCAATAAACCGGCCAATCAGTTTCATTCCCTAACTGACCCGTATATGGATCTGGATCTAGCATCAACAAAAACTGAGCAAATTACATCAATCACTGTTGAAAAAGATTCAAATCATCTTGATTATATCATTGCATCCATCTTATAGCTTGTTTTGTTTGCCGAAGCTCGAACAAGGACTGCAACAACTTTGAAGAAGAGCCGTGCAGGGACGTCGTTTTAGGAGCAGCCTCGAGGGGTTTAATTACACTCTGCTCCATATAGGTTGGGTCATTTTCAACTTGTTACAGCCGACCCATCAAGAAATTAATGAATGTTCTTATATACAGAGGAGGAAGAAGATAGAAATAAATTTGGTCTTATATGGCTTGATTTAGTATAAAAATAAAATTAAATAAAATTAAAAAGAAGAAGAAGAAGGAGAAGGAGAAAGAAAAAAAAAACAAATAAATTGACAAAATAAAAAGGGTGAACTGATCATTTACTCTATTTTGGTCTCCAAATGCTTGTCACGTCAGTTTTTTAACGGAGCCGTCACGGAAATTGGACAAAGGCGTGTCGTTGATATAGGTATCACATTGCTAGAATTGTGAGTATGGGTATCAAATTAGCCTTGACACTAAAATTCAGAGACTGATGGTGAATTTTTCTCTTAATGAAGAAAGCTTTCTAATGAGACAGATTTGTGCTCATGGAGCCAATCATGAAGCAAAATTTTCAATTGAAGATGAAAACGGTTCTCATGGTTGCTAAGGAGAATCTTATATGATAGAATGAATCAGAGATCATTTACTCTTCTTTTTATTATTAGTATATTGTTTGGTAGATGAAATATGTGCTATGGAGTATGGATGATTTATTTTTCAAATAACTACAAAAATCATTGCCGTTTCAAACGTAATTGAAGATTTATTTTATTTGTGCTTATTTAAAAAGACCAGGGAACTTTTAATCAATCATGGATTGAGTTAATGATTTAGTGAAAAGAATAGTCAAGAAATAGATCAAGGCAGCCGCGCTCTCTCTCTAACCACGTCTAGGGTTAGGGTTTTTGTCGTCGGCAGCTTTTCTCTCCAACATCAATGGCAATTGATGCAATGGCCGAGCGTCTCGCTGCTTCTCTTGCTCTCGCAGAGGGGAAGAGGCCCTTGGATTTGCGCCCATCCTAGGGACTACGACAACAGGAAGCTTTTATGGTGGGAAAGCTACTCACAGCAAGAGACTGTACTCGTTGCTCATTCATGGGGATGTTCCAATCTGCATGGAGGGTGAATGGCACCCTTAGGGTTAAGGAAACCAGAGAAGATGATCGGGTTCTTTTCTATTTTTTGGATCCAGCTGACAGAGTTAGGATTTGGAAAGGAGGACCATGGGGTTTCAACAAAGCTCCGATTGCACTCGCAGACTATGACAGCGTCGGACAGATCTCGGCGGTGCCATTGAGGGCGTCATCCTACTGGATGATGTTATTGGGTGTTCCTCCTGCTTTTTTATCTGAAAGGATTATGCGACTGATTGACAGTACCTTGGGTGATTTCAAAGAGTACGATAGAACTGCTTTCCGGCAAAGGGTACTGCGCATACGAGTTGAGATTGAGTATGCTCAACCATTGTTGTTCAAATAGAGGTTCTGGGTTGAAGATGATGTTCAGTTTTTGGTAAAGTTCAAATATGATAAGGTCTTTGGGCGTTGTGGGTTGTGTGGTTTTGTTACCCACGTTGACCTCCCGTGCTCTGGCCCATAATCGGCAAAGGATGAGGAGGAGGTTGCAGGTGTGGTGGCATAACCATCTGCATTGGCGGTACTGCGTGATGAGCCAGGGAAGAGTTCTAATGCACATAGGGTTTTGGCGACTGGCCCAACCCTAATTTTCAAGGCAAAACTACCTAGCAACGTTTCAAAGTTCTGTCTCCCTCCGGCAATGGCACCAGTGCGGCGTGAGAAGCGGCATGTACAAATTAGGGAGATCACATAACCACGACAATAGGTTGAATCTATTCTTGGCCAACGTCGGGTTAGAGATGGTGATGAGGTAATTATTTCTCCCAAAAAGATGAGACTGAGTTTAGCTATAGGCAAGAAGAATTTGGATGCAGTGACTATGGGACTTCTGGAGAGGCCATTTGAGCAGGTTGAGCAGCAGAAAAGAAAGAGAGGCTGACATCTGGGGAGTGTGAATAAATTGCCTTATGGCATGGCGGGAAAAGGAAAAAATGCCAACAAGGAGGGTGACTCGAGAAAGAAGGTTCCAAATAAGAGCAGGAAGACCAACCTGATGCCGAGGTTGTTAGTTGCTGAAGGGACTGAAGATGATACTATCTCCAACCCTAAGGGGAAGGAGATGGTACTTTCTTAGATCTCTATGGTGCCTAGACATCTGGATGCAAGTCTTTTAAAGTAGGAATTTTCTCTATGAGCTTTTCTAAGATGTTTCTAGTCTTTGTTTGTACCACAATTGAGTATTTGGTAGATTAGACTAGATGATTGATTTTACCTTAGGAAGCGAGTTATTCTTGCTTAGCTAGGCTTGATCTCCAGCGAGCGTCCCTTTAGACTTTAATGAGTTTAGTATAGGCTTAGATAGGATTCCTGTTGATTGTACCAGATTTCCTGTGTAAGTGCTTGTTAGACTCTGGCTATTTTCATGGTTTTGATTTCTAATAATATCAAATCCTATTTTTAAAAAAAAACCACAGATTGAGTTTGAGTTTGCATATAGTACAATTAGGTGAGAGTTTGGCTGCAAATGCCATTTCATGATCAAAGGGCTCATAATGTTGATAGTTCGGTAGAGCCATCCAATATTATCACATGCACTCCACGTACAGTTTTTCCTAATTAGATACTTAATTTAGTTATTAGTAGCCTTCGCTCATTATTAATGTTAATTATACCAAGTATTGAACATCCTGAGTCCCTGACCATGAAATATCCTGAATTTCTAGATAGAGTTCAAACAAACGAATGCCGGTCAGCATTTGTTTCTGGGGAAAATGCTACTTATTCCAACGCTACCAGGTGTTTTTCTTTAGATCTGTTTCATCACTACCGCACAAGTGCACAGCCACACAGGTGTTTGTAGATCAACTTGGAGGAGTTGGAGATTTACAGTTTTACACCGTGAAAGAAGTAAAAGTATCATGTTGATCTACAACTTGCAGGTATTACAACTGCAGTCTACACGTTTCATTAGGTGTAGGGGGTTTAGTCCTTATCATGCAACAGAGATTGATGGACCAGATTGTTTCAGAAGATGATTACGTGTGAAAAAGACGATAGAGACTCGAGAAAGTAGCCGAAGTAGGTACACGTGAAAGTTGCATAGGGAACTCAATATAGGGCATCTCTAACGGACTATTTATTTCAAAATAAATATAATATTAAATTAATTTTAGTTTAAAATTCTACTCTAACAGAATATCTAAATAAAAATTTAATCTAATTTTTGCTAAATTCTCTAGCTATATATAGCTATGATGAGAGAAAATTTAATTAAAACCTAAATTTAATTTAGAATTTAGATATTCTGCTGGAACATAACTCAATAACTAAGAACATCTCCAACAGTGATACTTATATTTATAACTAAAAGTGAAATATAACTAATTAACTATTGAGTTATGCTCCAGCAGAATACTTAAATTCTAAATTAAATTTAGATTTTAGTTAAATTTTCTCTCATCCTAGCTAAATATAGCTAAAGAATTTATCAAAAGTTAAATTTAACTTTTGTTTAGGTATTCTGCTGGAGTAAAATTTTAGTCTAAAATTAGCTAAATATTAAATTTATTTTGAAATAAGTAGTCTGTTGGAAATGCCCTAACTAGTTATATTTCACTTTTAGCTACTTTTAGCTATGAATATAAGTATCATTGTTGGAGATGCTTACTAATCATTTCTTCTCTACCATAGAACGATACTTACATTCAAATTAATTTAGATTCGTTTAATTATATTCTCTGTTATTTAGAAAATGAACGAATTCAATCATGACATTACATTGGCAAATACGTCAAAAATAAAAAAATGAAATTTGGATTATTGGGTTTGGATATGGATATATAACTTCCATGTAGCATTTTATAATTCACCTCTAAACACTTTTTTGTAAAATTGTCGACTACTACTTCAAAGGAAAACTTTTTAACGATGACTAGTTGAAATTTTTTTTGTGAGACTCACTTTTTTATCAAATTTCGCAAATCAATTGTTAGATGTTTATGTGTAAATCATTTATTCAAATTTTCAACCGAATTAAAAATTGTTAAGGCATTTATAATCATGATTTATCAATTATGAATATGAATAGTTCATATTTGACATATTTGGTTCGACCATTGAATTTATTTAGTTCGGCACCTTAACGATTAGCAATTTGAAAGAAAATTTTCAGAAGTGATCTACTCATATATGCATAAATATCTAACAGTTGATTTATTATAGGAGCATTTTAATGTGATATTTTAATAGTTAATTCCTCACATTTTGCTTAGTTAATTCCTTAACGAATCGATTTTTAACTCAATTTCTATTTTCTTAGGTACATTGGAGTAAATGATGGTGAAATGAGCATTAGGTCTACACTTACCTATAAATGGTGGAGAAAAATGGAAATGTACTAAAATGTCAATTTTACACATTTTTCTACTCCGGCTAGGAGAAACCAAGCCAAGCAAGGAAGAAGGAGCGGCCGCCTGACCAAATGAACTTCAAATGAGCTGAAACTTTCCAGATTCATTCTAGAAAGCCCAAGGATCATTTCTTATGAAGAGTGCCAGAGCAAACTATGAGTGGAAGGCCTTCAAACAATCAGCCCAATTTTCTACAGAAGCAAAACTGGAAAACTGGACCTGTAAGAGGTCCAGCAGCATTTCCGGCCCAACCACATGGCAATACATTCTGAAATTTTACCACAGTAATCTACATTCATGGGGGAATATTTGTTATGAAGAAGTCTTGGGCAGAATCTAAACTTTCGGTGGAGATAAAATTGAAGTAAATGAGTAGGAAATCCACCATCATCATCACCCAAAAACATTCCATGTTTTAGGGTGTAATCATCATTTCTCTTTCTTTTCCATATTCTACAAATCACTTTCATACTCCACTTTCATTATTTTTCTTCCACTCATCATTTCACTCTTCTTTTTCTTCCCTATATAAACACCTTCTCCTCTCATTCTAAAACATCTTCCTTCATCCATTCCATCTTCTTTGTCTCTCCATTTCCTTTCCATTTTCCTATACACATCTTCCTTCATCCATTCCATCTTCTTTGTCTCTCCATTTCCTTTCCATTTTCCCACAAATTCCTTCATCCATCTCATCTTCTTTGTCTCTCCATTTCCTTTCCATTTTCCCACTAATTCCTTCATCCATCTCATCTTCTTTGTCTCTCCATTTCCTTTTCATTTTTCTCTCCATTCTCTAGTTGCAAAGTTCTGCGTTTTCAAGCAAGGAGAGGAAGAAGAAGAAGGATCCGTGAAGATCATATCCTCCATCATCCACCTTGAAGGCTTGCTTCCAAGATTCAAGATCCAACCATCTAGCTCTCCATCTCCATCTCCACTCACGGTGTAATTCGTTCCTTTTTCTTGTAACCTTTTTGGTTTCCTTGTTTGATTTCGTATGAACTTGTTTCTAGTTAACCTAACGTTTAGGGCAAAGTTTAAGCCCAATTTCTATGTTTAAATAAAGTTTTCGAATTCTATAATTGTGATTCTAAGTTGCTTATGTGAGTTTGTTCGATTAAATTTGCTTTACAGAAAACTTTTATATGTTTATCTTATTTGGGTCGACACTTATAGGATTTGCATGTAATTGGTGCTAGGTTTAAGAACATGAAATCGACTTTTCGTTTTGTGTAACTTGAATCAAAAGTAGTAAAGGTTCTGGACAAGAATCGAATTTAATTGAAGAGGATTGCAATTAGGTGGACTTTTCCATAACTAAGTTGTACACTTGAGTTGATAGCCTTTCTCTATGTCTAATGCGTTGAACATGTCATGATTGACTAGCTTTCTAGGGCTTGATTGCATGTTTGATAGGATTAATCTAGGTGCTTTCGCTTAGGTTAATTAGCATTGAAAAGTAAAATATGGGAAATCATTTGCTTTCGAATGTTTCACATGATCAACTCCTCTCTCATGACTTGGAAGAACAATTATAGGGTTTGAATCGAATTTGATTACATGGAATTGATTTTGATCTTTGTTCCTTGCGTTCCACCCTTGTATATATGTTTTTACGTTTTCTTTATTTTATTTATTTTAATTTTAATTTTAAGAATCCTAAACCCCCCCTTATTTTTGTTCACTTGTATATATTTATTCTTTATTTTATTTTTGTAAATAATACTTTTCTTTATTTGTTTCACAATGACAGGTGTACTGACGCGCCTTTGGGAAGCGCACAATTTAACCCTGAAAATATCGTTAGTAGTATAAGTAAATAGGGATCGTTCTATTCCGGGGATTGAGGGTACACTTGTAATTGTGAAACAAATAAAGAAAAGTATTATTTACAAAAATAAAATAAAGAATAAATATATACAAGTAACAAAATAAAAGGGGGGGGGGGTTTAAGAATTATAGAATTGAAAATTAAGATAAATAAAATAAAGAAAATGTAAAAACATATATACAAGGGTGGAACGCAAGGAACAAAGATCAAAATCAATTCCATGTAATCAAATTCGATTCAAACCCTATAATTGTTCTTCCAAGTCATGAGAGAGGAGTTGATCATGTGAAACATTCGAAAGCAAATGATTTCCCATATTTTACTTTTCAATGCTAATTAACCTAAGCGAAAGCACCTAGATTAATCCTATCAAACATGCAATCAAGCCCTAGAAAGCTAGTCAATCATGACATGTTCAACGCATTAGACATAGAGAAAGGCTATCAACTCAAGTGTACAACTTAGTTATGGAAAAGTCCACCTAATTGCAATCCTCTTCAATTAAATTCGATTCTTGTCCAGAACCTTTACTACTTTTGATTCAAGTTACACAAAACGAAAAGTCGATTTCATGTTCTTAAACCTAGCACCAATTACATGCAAATCCTATAAGTGTCGACTCAAATAAGATAAACATATAAAAGTTTTCTGTAAAGCAAATTTAATCGAACAAACTCACATAAGCAACTTAGAATCACAATTATAGAATTCGAAAACTTTATTTAAACATAGAAATTGGGCTTAAACTTTGCCCTAAACATTATTGTTAACTAGAATTCATAGTTTTACAAAATCAAACAAAGAAAACAAGAGAAAGGATATAATACACCTTGAAAGATGAATGATAAAGCCTTGAGACGAAGAACTTGAAGATCCTTGAAAGCAAGCAATCTTCTAGGGACGACACAAGGGTGGATGGCGGTTGGGAAATTGATGTATTGCATGGCTTCTCTTTCTCTTGGCTTGAAAATGAAGAACAAGAAAACTAGAGAATGGAAAAGAAATATGGAGAGGAAATGGAGAGACAAGGAGATGGAATGGATGAAGGAATGTGTGTGGGAAAATGGAAAGGAAATGGAGAGACAAAGAAGATGGAATGGATGAAGGAATGTGTATAGGAAAATGGAAAGAAAATGGAGAGACAAAGAAGATGGAATAGATGAAGGAATTGGTGGGAAAATGGAAAGGAAATGGTGAGACAAGGAGATGAAATGGATGAAGGAATATCTTTTAGAGTGAGAGGAGAAGGTGTTTATATAGGGAAGAGAAAGAAGAGTGAAATTGGAAAAGATGGAGTAAATTAGTGTGAGTAATGATGGAGAAAACATGATGATTACACCCTAAAACATGGAATGTTTTTGGGTGATGATGATGATGGTGGATTAGTGTGAGAAATGATGGAGAAAACATGATGATTACACCCTAAAACATGGAATGTTTTTGGGTGATGATGATGGTGGATTAGTGTGAGAAATGATGGAGAAAACATGATGATTACACCCTAAAACATGGAATGTTTTTGGGTGATGATGATGATGGATTTCCTACTCATTTACTTCAATTTTATCTCCACCGAAAGTTTAGATTCTGCCCAAGACTTCTTCATAACAAATATTCCCCCATGAATGTAGATTACTGTGGTAAAATTTCAGAATGTATTGCCATGTGGTTGGGCCGGAAATGTTGCTGGACCTCTTACAAGTCCAGTTTTCCAGTTTTGCTTCTGTAGAAAATTGGGCTGATTGTTTGAAGGCCTTCCACTCATAGTTTGCTCTGGCACTCTTCATAAGAAATGATCCTTGGGCTTTCTAGAATGAATCTGGAAAGTTTCAACTCATTTGAAGTTCGGATGGTTAGTCTGCCACTCCTCATTTCTTGTCTAGCTCGCTTTCTCATTGGCTCAATTTCTTCAAGACACGCTTTCTCAGGCCAAAATGCTCATTTTAGGGCCAAACAACTCATTTCATCATCATCTACTCCAATGTACCTAAAAAATAGAAATTGAGTTAAAAATCGATTCGTTAAGGAATTAACTAAGCAAAATGTGAGGAATTAACTATTAAAATACCGCATTAAAATGCTCCTATCAAATTCCCCCACACTTGGCTTTTGCTAGTCCCTTAGCAAAACAAAACAAAAAAAATCCAAAACAGAACAAAGACTTGACAAAAAGCAAGTAAATGACTCTATTGCTCCTAACTGTTGTTTCAGAGACTCCAAACTCATGGCTTTCACGTTAAACACTTAATCAAAATCACAAAGATAATTCCATAGTTAATAAACCTGTGACATTCATATGACTAAGCAAGATATGGAGAACTTAAGTTATACAGTGAATGATAGCATGTTTCGAACAAGTCCAATCCAAACTCACAGGGCATACTCTCGATTTTTCTCTCATAAATGGCTATGCTTAAAAGCTTCACACTCAAGTATATGCAAGAGAACAAATTGTAAGGCAACAAACCGCTTGCATATTTCATCAATAAACACATTTTGTGAAGAATTTTTAAAGACCTCATGAAATGACTAAGTGCACAAATGGACCTACCATAAGCTCGACTGCGTAACTGACTCCACTAACCAAAGACTGCCCATCTCAAGGATCAAGTCAGCACTTAAAACAGGTTGTAATGGGGCTAAGCTAGGGTTTTCGAAATGAAGATTAAGGATACAAAAATCCTAAGGACCTAGCAGAGCATATAAGGACCACCTTATGTCATCATTTTTGTAGACCAAATATCATTGTTTTGGGCCAAACCTTCACTCTAACCAACATGGGAATGGACAAAGTCATAATTTTCAACTTTGAGCCTTCTACAAATTTGCAAGTCCAAAACCACACTTCAACAATTTCCCAAGAGTTTTCTTTTCAATTTTTCTTCTCTTTTGCCGCTTTTCTTTCTTTCTTTCTTTCTTTTTCAAGGCAAAATTTTTTCTTTTTTTTTTTCTTCTTGGATTTTCCCCACCCCACACTTGTCTTTCATCGTCACCCCTACATACTATGTCATGCTCTACTAAGTCCTTAAGACAAGGGTAGAGATATCCTGTACTAAGCTCATGGTAGGGTAGTGAGGGTGATGAAACAAAGGTTTTCAACGTAGGCTCAAAGGGGTTCATTCTAAGGAGTCCCACGACGGGCACAATTGGGGACACATGCTTGTTTGGCTATGGTGGTTACCCTAATGCCTTCTATCCTATCCAAGATCAAGGCATATTATGGCATACAAGTTTTGACAGTCACAACAGCCGAGTTCTAGTACTCTCTAGTCCATTAAAATCTATGGCACATGATCATTGGATTTCCAAAGAATGATGAGGTTTTGCAAATACAGCCACGAAATTCTAGAATTATCAATAAGCACTCGAAAAGAAAGTATTTTAGCACAAAAACTCACTTTGGGTCAAATGAATCAGACTTAATCCTAGCATGCTTAATGAACCAAGTTACAATCCTATCTCAAATCTTCATACAAGCATCACAATGTCGATTAACCACAGAATTCAATTAAATCCTTTTTCGATTGTGAAAACCTTCAGCCATGAATTCAGAGACATGTTCATCCTAGACGTTAGGGGCATCCTAAAACTCAAAAACAAAAACAAAAGTAACCAAAATTTTTTTAAATTTTTGACATTTTTCGATTTTTTTTGTATTTTTCAATATATATGACTCAAGATAAAAGTGTAAATCCCTTCCCCCACACTTAAATATTACATTGTCCTCAATGTAATCAATTATTAGCATGCAATGAGACACTTAAGCATATAGGGATGAAATTTACGAAAATGACTACTAAAAAAAAGGAAAATTGGAGAAGTAAAAGGGAAAGAGAAAGCAAATCTGCGTTGACGACTCCTCCACTGCTACGTTGGAATTGGGTTGCCTCCCAAGCAGCGCTTAATGTTTATAGTCTTTCAACCTAGACTTGTACCTCCATTAAATCAAGTTAGTAACTATAATTAACAAAGAAATACAAAATAAAAACAAGTATAACTATTAATTACAAACTACAAGTATAATTAACAAGTATATTGTACATAAGACACAAGTTAAGTACTCAAGTGAGTATAAAACATGAAAAGTATTTTTACAAGTTTAAAGTGTGAAACAACAAAATAATTTACACGTATAGAGTATTCACAAGTATTTCTTTTGTTATAAACATTATTGATATCGAATCAAATTCCAAGCGGTAAATCAAGTGGACGTGCGGCCCAAGTATAGTCGCCAAGACACAAACTCCCTTACAAATCGTTTGGGCAACCTTACTGAAATGGCCAGGTGGGGGAGGACGAACACGAGAGGAAAAATTCATTTTGGCATGAGCTACTCCCACATTGTGGTTTAGGCCCATTTGCAAGCACTTCTGGATTCAAAAACCCGTCATGAACGTTGTCCCCTTCCTAGACACCATTTCACATAGGCTTTCTTACTAAGATGAAAAAGTTCATAAGTGTGAAGACAGTTCAACAAGTGTTAATAAAGGCCGCCCTCAACCTTAAGGGACCTGAGCTAGGTACCAATAAGGGGTTTAGGCCAATATTAACAAAAGAGACTTCACCTATTCCTCTCAATTTACAACCTACAATTAAAATTCATGTTCAATAATATAAATAACAACCTAGTTAATTTAAACTAAGTTTCAAACAATTTTTAAACAACAAATATATACAATAAATGACACAATTTAGCAAGTGATTTTTCAGTCCCCGGCAACGGCGCCAAAAATTGACGCGCCTTTGGGAAGCGCACAATTTAACCCTGAAAATATCGTTAGTAGTATAAGTAAATAGGGATCGTTCTATTCCGGGGATTGAGGGTACACTTGTAATTGTGAAACAAATAAAGAAAAGTATTATTTACAAAAATAAAATAAAGAATAAATATATACAAGTAACAAAATAAAAAGGGGGGGTTTAAGAATTATAGAATTGAAAATTAAGATAAATAAAATAAAGAAAATGTAAAAACATATATACAAGGGTGGAACGCAAGGAACAAAGATCAAAATCAATTCCATGTAATCAAATTCGATTCAAACCCTATAATTGTTCTTCCAAGTCATGAGAGAGGAGTTGATCATGTGAAACATTCGAAAGCAAATGATTTCCCATATTTTACTTTTCAATGCTAATTAACCTAAGCGAAAGCACCTAGATTAATCCTATCAAACATGCAATCAAGCCCTAGAAAGCTAGTCAATCATGACATGTTCAACGCATTAGACATAGAGAAAGGCTATCAACTCAAGTGTACAACTTAGTTATGGAAAAGTCCACCTAATTGCAATCCTCTTCAATTAAATTCGATTCTTGTCCAGAACCTTTACTACTTTTGATTCAAGTTACACAAAACGAAAAGTCGATTTCATGTTCTTAAACCTAGCACCAATTACATGCAAATCCTATAAGTGTCGACTCAAATAAGATAAACATATAAAAGTTTTCTGTAAAGCAAATTTAATCGAACAAACTCACATAAGCAACTTAGAATCACAATTATAGAATTCGAAAACTTTATTTAAACATAGAAATTGGGCTTAAACTTTGCCCTAAACATTATTGTTAACTAGAATTCATAGTTTTACAAAATCAAACAAAGAAAACAAGAGAAAGGATATAATACACCTTGAAAGATGAATGATAAAGCCTTGAGACGAAGAACTTGAAGATCCTTGAAAGCAAGCAATCTTCTAGGGACGACACAAGGGTGGATGGCGGTTGGGAAATTGATGTATTGCATGGCTTCTCTTTCTCTTGGCTTGAAAATGAAGAACAAGAAAACTAGAGAATGGAAAAGAAATATGGAGAGGAAATGGAGAGACAAGGAGATGGAATGGATGAAGGAATGTGTGTGGGAAAATGGAAAGGAAATGGAGAGACAAAGAAGATGGAATGGATGAAGGAATGTGTATAGGAAAATGGAAAGAAAATGGAGAGACAAAGAAGATGGAATGGATGAAGGAATTGGTGGGAAAATGGAAAGGAAATGGTGAGACAAGGAGATGAAATGGATGAAGGAATATCTTTTAGAGTGAGAGGAGAAGGTGTTTATATAGGGAAGAGAAAGAAGAGTGAAATTGGAAAAGATGGAGTAAATTAGTGTGAGTAATGATGGAGAAAACATGATGATTACACCCTAAAACATGGAATGTTTTGGGTGATGATGATGATGGTGGATTAGTGTGAGAAATGATGGAGAAAACATGATGATTACACCCTAAAACATGGAATGTTTTTGGGTGATGATGATGGTGGATTAGTGTGAGAAATGATGGAGAAAACATGATGATTACACCCTAAAACATGGAATGTTTTTGGGTGATGATGATGATGGATTTCCTACTCATTTACTTCAATTTTATCTCTACCGAAAGTTTAGATTCTGCCCAAGACTTCTTCATAACAAATATTCCCCCATGAATGTAGATTACTGTGGTAAAATTTTAGAATGTATTGCCATGTGGTTGGGCCGGAAATGTTGCTGGACCTCTTACAAGTCCAGTTTTCCAGTTTTGCTTCTGTAGAAAATTGGGCTGATTGTTTGAAGGCCTTCCACTCATAGTTTGCTCTGGCACTCTTCATAAGAAATGATCCTTGGGCTTTCTAGAATGAATCTGGAAAGTTTCAACTCATTTGAAGTTCGGATGGTTAGTCTGCCACTCCTCATTTCTTGTCTAGCTCGCTTTCTCATTGGCTCAATTTCTCCAAGACACGCTTTCTCAGGCCAAAATGCTCATTTTAGGGCCAAACAACTCATTTCATCATCATCTACTCCAATGTACCTAAAAAATAGAAATTGAGTTAAAAATCGATTCGTTAAGGAATTAACTAAGCAAAATGTGAGGAATTAACTATTAAAATACCGCATTAAAATGCTCCTATCATGTACCATCAATCCCCGGAATAGAACGATCCCTATTTGCTTATACTACTAACGATATTTCAGGGTTAAATTGCGCGCTTGCTAAAAGCTCATCAATTTACTGTAATGTAGTCGAAAAGTGAGTCTCTCAAATCGTTAATTTAAAAGTCTTAAAACTAGTCCTCATTAGAAAGGCTCCCTAAATTTATAAGCTAAAAATGATGGGTTCTAATATTCTAATCTTCACTTAAAGATTGAGGGAAGTGAACTTCAAATATTTACAGAGACATTGTTGGAGAATAAATAATTATGAACTCACTCATTTACCTCATTTCACAAATAATTTTTTTTTTTTTAAGTTAGGAGTCATGAAATTAAGAAAGAACTCAAAACAGATCGAATCTCTTTATACTTTCCGAAGTTGATCCTCAAAACGTCCAAATATGTATGAACTTATTTGACAAAAAACATGTGGTGTAAAAAACTTGTCGATCACCAATCAAAGTTAAAGAACCTGGCTCACTATTTGTGTCCAGATCCCTGCTCTTACGATCCAGAAACATCGGGGATCTTCAATTTTCTTTTTGGATCTCTTTTTCCAAAGACCAATCTCCTTCCTGGAATATACATGCACTTCGATCAATTTCCAGTCTTGAAAATTGCTTAATTATGAGCATGAGCATGACATAAAGTTGAACTACTTAAATTCCATGAAGACTTTTATAGTTGGCAGTACGGACTATCTTTTTCTTTCAAAGCATTTGGAGCATGGTCCTCCATCGATGATCAGATAAGGCAGAATGTTAACCCACTATTGATCTTTGTCTTGGTTCTAATATTTGGACAGACTTGTTTTTCCTGTCGACTAGGACCGTTATCCACCTTTGCCAACTGCCATATATATTTCTATGATTTCTATCCATCACACCACCTTGGCATCTTCGTCACAAACTTAATTATGTACTTGGTTTATTATATGGCAAAAATTCTATCTCCGTCAATGTTTATTAACACCAAGTATTAAAATAGAGAAAGCAAATTCCCAGGGAAACAGGAGAAGAATCATAATATTAATCATCAAGTTATTGACTCATGTTGACAAGAAATTCATGCTTATGATTCGATGGCATTTGCCACGCAGGCATCAGCAGGTTAATTTGGTAAGGGTGCGTGTTAATTATCCAAGAGAAATTCTTAGGTGGGCGTTTCCCCACCACATGGCTTTAGGGCCACTCAATCAGAAAAAAAAAAAATATTTCTTTTCCGAAACTGCCCCTACTCCCTAAATATACAATACTCAAAAGACTCCCTGCTGTGCAGTGATTGGTTTGCCGCACCACGTGGCGGTGCGGGTGCCACACGTAATTCTTTCTCATTGTCCAAAAACCCTAACGAAAATATAAGAATTTGACACTGCCAACGATGGACATATATTGATGATTCAATGTGCAAGCAATGAAACAATATCGAAAAGTCGAGCTATGAGTTTTGAATAATTTGCACGAATTTTTCAGCGTCAGAGTTTTAATACCAAAACCCAAGCCCAATCCATAAGCTTTGTAAATAAACACGTGCTAAGTGAATATGACCAAGCAGAAGATTTTTTTTCGATGACAGTGACCCTTGATGTTCCACAAATCTAGTCAGATGGGATGCGGGAACCTTATCATGTGATGAACCATGTATCAACTTCCATTTGTTTAATTCTAACTTTCTAAGTATCTTATCCGAAACATTGCATTACAATAAGAAAGAGATTAAACACGTGGGATTTTGTAAATCTTTGATATTGCAGACTTCTCCGATTGTCTTTTTTCAGGGGAGGGTTCTGCACCGACGTGCATTTGCACCGACATAAATGGATGGTTAGATTATATTAAATACACTCTTAGGTTATTGATAAAAATATTAATTATAAATATTAAGGGTTGGAATCATCTTATAAGTGTTTGGTCATTTACACCATCAGTGCATAAAATAATTTTCAGTTTTTTCAAAGGAAACATGTTATGAGCCATGAAATAGGAACATTGAACTCTAGTCTGATATATTACTATATAACGAAATTTGAGCAGAATGATCTACCATTAACTTGTTCTAACACACTAGATAATATTTTGCATATGATGAGATTTTTTGAATTCTAAATATGAAAAGATTATAATCACAGAAACAAAAACTATATCAAAACTAAAGAAGTTTTAAACTTTCAATCAATGCATATCGAAACACATTAAATGACTTGTGGCTTGAATATGATTTGTCCTTAACCAAAGACTAGAACCTTTTTTTTTTTTTTGTCAAGTAAAAAATGGGACTTGTTGAACTCCCCCGCATTCCTATTCATCGGCGCATTATACCAAAGAAGCATTTGTTTATTGAGTAGGTATCATCATCAATCCTCATCAACATCATCTCTGGGTTGAGTGGGTTCAGTCTTTATCAAACTAACCTTCTTCGTGGATTTCCTAGCTTGTTTCTTTCTGGTTTCTCTTTCCCTAGTTGGGTAATACTGGTTTGGCAATTGTGAGTTGCCATCTACAAAATTTCAATTATTAAGATTTACAAAATGTTGATGAGAAATATAAAAAAAAATACTAAAAGTCATTATACATTCTAAAACTTAATATAAATCTAAGCAATGCTGGTGGTGAAAAATTCTGTAAAGAATTTTAACTCACTAATGAATGCGGACTGGAGCGGAAACTGAGTAAGAGCAATCGAGAAGCTTCCTTGAAGCGTTGACTCGAAAATTTGACCGTTGGCTTGAAGAGGAAGAGAGGTATCTGCAGAAAATCCTCTGATGTCTAAGATACATACTATCTTAGTTGAGTGGAGTAAAAAAAAGTCGGAATCTGATTGTTTACCTGGACGTCAGGCTGCCTTTATATAGGCGATGACTTACTTGGGAGACAAGCTGTCATTATTACCACCTTTATGGGTGCAATTACTTACATAATTATGACGATGATTAATGCTGCATTGACGACGGTTAATCATGACACATTTACAACGTTTATTCATCGTGCATTCATAGTCGTAATCATTATACGTAGTTATTATTGTAGTTAAAGCTGTAATAATCACCATTTTTATGACCAACATTTATCGCCATACTAACGCTGCAACTGCAGCGTTAATTGCCTTAATTGCAGGTTTAGTGGTTTATCACCATACCACTCCCACAATGCCCCCAAATATTGTCCTTAGAATTCATCCCAAGAGAAAATTTTCAAAGCTCAAATTTCCTCTATGGGCTCCACATCTTTAAATTTCTCTTTGGGTACACCCTTCTTTAAAATTTTACCTCGTGTTGAAAGCGTAGATGTGCTCTTATAAGAAGATCTTTGTTCCTTGTTCAGAGTCTGCATCTCATCTCGTGGATAACGCTGACGCTGACGCCTCCTCCGACGCGCCCAAACCAGGACTCAGATCTGCCTATGTCTTGCAGCCAATCTAGTGCCAGGTCTTCGCGCCCTAGACTCTTCTGCTCGTGGCGTCTTCAGCGACGCGTCGTGCCCCTAGTGCCTCTCCCACCGTGCAGAAGCCTAGCTTCCAGTCACTTCTACGCGCGATGCCCCTAGCAAGCTGCCTCGTTCCTAAGCTATTCCGCCAGTGCAACTCAAATCAGACGCCGAGCTTGAGGTACTCAGCTGCGAAACTCTTTCTTTTTTCCCTACATTTTTTTTTAATAAATTCCCTGTGTTTATTTTTATTTATTTTTTATTTTTATTATTTTTATTTTGGCTTGTCACGCCGTCACTGAGTACTGCCAATGCATGATACTGAGTTTCCCTAGGATAGACGAATTTCTCCTGCCATACTTCTTAACCGTTTAATCCCTTGAACATTTGGTTTCTTTAGCCATGATTGTTAGTCCTGACATTCATGACACTCATCCCGACGACAACAATGCTAATCTTAATGGTAACCGGCCCTGACTCTTTTCTCGATGACCGCGACGCTGGCCCTAAGGATGGTGACGTCTTTTCCGATGACGACGTCATCGGCCCCGATGCCGGTGACATAACGCTCATCCTGATGACAGCGATGCTAATCTCGATGGTAACGCCAGCCCTGACGTCGGTGACGCCTTTCTTGATAAGGGGACATCAACTCTGACGTCGTGATGCCTTTCATTATGACCGCCCCGATGACCACAACGCCGGCCTCGATGTCAGTGATACCTTTCTCAATGACCCTGATGCTGAACCCGACCTTGGCAACGCCCTTCTCGATGACGGAAACGCTAGTCCCAACGTTAGTGACACCTTTCTCGATGACCTCGATGCAAGCCCTGACGTCATTGACACCTTTTTCGATGACCGCGACGTCAGCCTCGACGTTGGTGACGCCTTCTGTTGTCAATTTTAATTTAGTATTTGCAAGTGCACGAATCAATTGTAGAATAGAGGTGCAAGCACGAGGTCATTCCCTCAATGACTGATTGAAACAATTTTGCAATGACAAGTGTGCTATACTTAAGTGAAACAAACTGATTTTTATGATGATTGAGTTGTAAACAGAAAATTAAAGAAAGAAAAACTGAAATTAAAAACAAGAATGAGCAATGAGATTTCTTTAAGTTTAAGAACAGATTATGAAGATGCTAAAGCATTGAACCCACCACCTAATACTTCTATCCTATTCTCTAGTTGATAACCATTGAATTCTCTAGATTTCATGCTAAAGATTTCAGTACATAAGCTTTATTGATCCCAGACATATGCCAAAGTTCTTCTAACCTATGAATTCCAACTTATTGATCATGTATAGAACTCAAGTAGCCAAACTATAATTTACTCCACTTAATGATCAGGTTCAAGCAAACATGTTCAACTCCATTAAGCACAAAAGAACTAGGAAATCATGCAAACAAGAATATCGACTATGATCAAGCACTTGTATTCTCAGTTCACAACTCTTTAATCACAAGATTAAATTATCTTTTGGCACCCTAGAAAACATCTACTCATTGATCAAGCATCATGTTCTCCAACCAAATAACTCATAAACAAAACCTAGGTCTTATTGATCCCGAGCAAAGATTTTGAATAAAAGTTCTATTGAAACGGTGATTAAGAGTTTAACATAGAAATCCAGAAATTCAATAGCAAACCAACTAAACAAATACAGTAGTCATACTAGGGGCTTCATCTCAGCCCTAGCTTAGGAATTTAGCAATCCATAACCATGAAAAACATGACTAGAATCAAAGAAAACATGAAACAAACAATGGAAGAATTGAGGACTTCGGGTCCAGTGATGGTGAGAGCTTCTCCTCTCCTTGTTCTCTGCCGAATATGCTGTCTCTTGTGTCTCTCCAATGTCTTAGGTTTTCTGCCCTGTATGTCTCTTTTTAATCCTACTTGACTTGGGCTTCTTCGGTCTTCTAGTCCAACTTGGAATAGCTTTCTTCTCTCCAAAGGGACGCAGGGTTATTAAAGTCAATGCAAGAAATTACTCCCAATATGTCAAACACGTTCAGCCTTGTTCCATTCAAGTGTTAGGAGCAACGGTTTTGGGCTTCACAAGTCAGATTCCGAAAATCCGTCAGAATCTGCCTTCCCGAACTAGGTTCACTTAAATCATCATAACTTCCTCCAGAAAAATGCGAATCCACTTCCGTAAAATTCCTTAGAAAGCGAACATCTGTATCTTTCCAATGGTGTAAGGCTTGCCTGTTAATTCCTTCTGAGAAGGTACAGTTTAATCTGTGAAGTTGACGCAAAGCAGAGACAATTCTGGAAGATCAGGATGGCCAGCATCCTTTCAATCCTGCGTGACTTAAACTCCAAATCATTCTTTTCTTCAGTTTAACCTACAAAACACAAACACAAAGTAAATGACTCAAAAATGACAAGAACTAAGCCTAGAATCCTACATTTAAGGGTATAAAAATGTATGAAATTATGAGTTATCAAATACCCCCAAACTTAGATTTTGCTAGTCCTCGAGCAAACAAGAAAAGAAAAATAAATATGACTCAAAGCACGGACCTAATGTCTTCCAAACATCTCAGAGAACTTATATTGCCCACAAGTATGGTCAGTCAAGATTCGAGCAAGCACAATATCAAATTCACAACTTCACTTAAAAGCTAATCTATTTTGATGACCATCATGCTTCAAAATTTAGTGCAAGAACGATCAAACCAATGCAACAAAAGAAACCCAACTTCCTCATGTTTCAAACAAGTGTCAACTCAATTTCTCACAAGGATGCACTCAATTTCTTTCCACTCATGATTTTCTGACTATGGCATAAGCTTCCATTTTCACTCAAGTTATATGTGAGAGGAATGATGTATAAAGGCAAACAAATAGCTCACATATGAAAACAAGAAGAAAAGCTTTTTCTGAAAATATTTTTAATTATGATCTCATGAAAGGAATGCCAAAACTCGGATGAAAAGCCAGTGACACCATATGCTCACCCCTCTGCACAAGTCTCCACAAATCGAATGCACAACTTCAAAGATCAAAGAGGTCTTTATTTAGGGTTGTAATGGGGCTATGGGTGTAGGTTTCAAGAAAGAAAGGATCGGGAAATCACAAAAATCCTAAGGAACTTAGTAGAGCACGAGAAAGATAATGTAGAGAGATAAGAACTTCAATGAATTTCCTCAAGGCAATAAAACTCAAAACACATGAAGCAAGAAACTTTTTCTTAAGGCCGGATGTCATCTTTTTGGGCCTTTGCTTCATTCTAAACACCATAATATAATAAAACAACTTATCGAATCCAAGGAAATTCTTTTTTTTTTTTACTTTCGATTTTTTTCTTTGGCTTTTTTTTCGAAAGCCATCAATATTTTTTTTTTCTTCCTTGGATCGACATTTACAATAACACTCCCCCATACTTGCTTACAAAAATACCTTGAACCATAATGAATCTCTGAAAATTTTGCTCCACTAACTCCTTAGAATAGGGTAAAGATATAACTATACTAGGTTAAAAGGTAAGGAATTTGTGGTTGACAAAAGAAAAGGCTTAATGTAGGCTCAAGGGGGTTTCACTAGGGGGTTGCACAACTTGTGTGCACAAAGGAACACAGGTTTAATTTGGCTATGGTGATTAATCCTAGTGCCTTTATCCTTTCCCATCCATCATGCAATTCAACCATACGCTTCAAGAGGTTTTGAGGCAAGTTCTAGCATTTGTCCTTATATAATACGCACGTCAAATCCGAGTCTCAACCAAAATGAATAAAAGATGAGATCATGCAAAATCCACGTCAAGAAAATAGGATGATCTATTCTAATTCACTCAGAAAAGAAAAGCACATATATAAGCTCAAATTCTCACAAGGGTAAAATCAAGTTTAGCTCATCCTAGCATGCATCAATCAAATTTCAATCATTACACCAATCTAACCATCAATGCAAGACAAGTTAAACATAATAATCATAAAAATTTATTAACAATTACTTGAAATCATGAATCAATACATGCTTGCTATCATCTTGTGACCATAATATTATCCATAAGAAGTTCATGCTCATCATAGTGTTTGGAAGAACCCTAAGACTTAGACTCACAAACAAAACTAAGAACCCAATGTAAAACGCAATTTTTTTTTAATTTTAATTTTTATTCTTTTTTTTTGTTTTTTAAATAAGTTAAAACAAAACACCGAAGACAGACCTAAAATAAAATAAAATACGAAATCCCACCCCCCAACTTAAATTGAGCATTGTCCGCAATGTGAAGAACAAATCAGTCGCAGGATTGAAGTGCATACTGCAATCCCCGAATATAAAACAGCAGTGCAGTAATAACAGTAAGGGGACAGAACACGTCCAAAACAACTAATGGATGAAAAAGAACTACGAAAATAGAAGAAAAGAGTTAGGAAACGTCCCTGGTATGAAGGTAGCAGATGTGAGCACGATTAGAAGCCTCATTCTTGCTGAACACGCACTCTTCTTCTTCCAAAAATCATTGGGTTGCCTCCCAACAAGCGCTAAGTTTTATGTCTTCAGCCAGACCAAGTTAAAGCTCATTCATTTGGAGGCTCAGTGAAGGAAACATGTTGCTCATTGGTGTCAAAAGATGTCTCCAAGTAAGGTTTGAGACGTTGACCATTTACTTTGAAGATTGAGTTGTTCCTCAAGTTCTTGATTTCAATTGCTCCATAGGGAAACACCTTTGTGACCAGAAAAGGACCCATCCACCGAGATTTCAACTTCCCTGGAAAGAGTCTCAGTCGAGAGTTATATAGCAGCACCTTTTGGTTTGGTTCGAATGTCTTTTGACGAATGACTTTATCATGAAACCTCTTTGTGCCCTCCTTGTAAATTTTTGCATTCTCATAAGACTCATTACGAATTTCCTCCATCTCATTCAGCTGCAATGCTCTCTGTTCACCGGCTGCATTCATGTCAAAATTGTAGTGCTTGATTGCCCAATATGCTTGGTGCTCCAACTCCACCGGAAGATGACAAGCCTTCCCAAAAACTAAGCGATATGGCGACATGCCGATTGGAGTTTTATAGGCTGTCCTATAAGCCCATAGAGCATCATTCAAACGTTGAGACCAATCTTTCCTATCCGGGCAAACTGTTTTCTCCAAAATATTTTTAATTTCCCGGTTAGAAATCTCAACTTGACCACTAGTTTGAGGGTGGTAAGGTGTAGCGACTTTGTGAGTGATGGAATACTTCTTCATAAGTGATGCGAATGGCTTGTTGCAAAAGTGTAGTCCTCCATCGCTTATAATGGCTCTAGGAGTGCCAAAACGAGCAAAAATATTGTCTTTAAGAAAGGAGAGTACCACCTTGTGATCATTAGTCTTGCAAGCAATTGCTTCAACCCACTTTGATACGTAATCCACTGCCACCAATATATAGAGATTGCCAAAGGATTGAGGGAAAGGTCCCATGAAGTCTATTCCCCAAACATCAAATAATTCAACCACCAAAATATTACTCAAAGGCATCATGTCACGTTTGGAGATATTACCCATTCGTTGGCAGCGATCACATGAAGAACAAAATTCAAAAGCATCCTTGAATAATGTTGGCCAATAAAAGCCACTTTGAAGAACTTTAGCCGCTGTTTTCTTGGCTCCAAAATGCCCACCACAAGCATAACTATGGCAGAAACGAAGAATGCTTTGAAACTCACTTTCCGGTACACATCTTCTAATCAATTGGTCTGGGCAATGTTTGAATAAATATGGTTCATCCCAAATATAATGCTTCACTTTAGAAAGAAATTTCTCCCTCTCTTGCTTGCTCCAATGATCTGGAATTTTTTTAGTAACAATAAAGTTCACAATATGAGCAAACCAAGGAGGAGAATCACGTACCATAAACAATTGTTCATCAGAAAATTTTCATTCAAAGGAAGGCAGTCCACTTCATCATCTTCATGCACCAATCTACTCAAGTGGTCTGCAAACACATTCTCACTTCCTTTTTTATCCTTTATCTCCAAATCAAATTCTTGAAGTAAAAGAACCCAACGGATCAGTCGAGGCTTGGCATCTTTCTTGGCAAGTAAATATTTAAGGGCAGCATGATCAGTGAAGACAATTACTTTGGAACCAATCAAATAAGACCGGAACTTGTCTAGAGCAAATACAACCTCAAGCAACTCTTTCTCGGTGGTAGAATAGTTAAGCTGAGCATCATTTAGAGTCTTTGAAGCATAATAAATAGCATGAGGAAGCCTCTCTATACGCTGCCCCAAAACTACCGCATAATCCGACGCATCACACATTAATTCAAACGGTAAGTTCCAATCCGGAGGCTTTATGATAGGAGCTGAAGTTAGGAGGGCCTTGAGCTTGTTAAATGCCTCTAGACATGCTTCATCAAACACACATTCTGCATCCTTTGCTAATAAATTGCTCAAGGGTCATGCAATTTTGCTAAAATCCTTCATGAAACGCCGATAAAATCCGGCGTGGCCAAGGAAAGAACGCACTCCCTTTACTGTTGTTGGTGGAGGAAGATTGGTAATTAAATCCACTTTTGCTTTGTCAACCTCAATGCCTTTGCTTGAAACAATATGTCCCAACACAATACCTTGCTTGACCATAAAATGGCACTTCTCCCAATTTAGCACAAGATTGGTTTCTTGACATCTTTTGAGCACTAGAGCTAAATGAAGCAAACAATCATCAAAAGAAGAACCAAAAACAGAAAAGTCGTCCATAAATACCTCAATAAATCGCTCCACCATGTCGGAGAAAATACTCATCATACATCGTTGAAAGGTAGCCGGTGCGTTACACAATCCAAAAGGCATTCTCCGGTATGCGAAAGTACCAAAAGGGCAAGTAAATGTAGTCTTTTCTTGGTCCTCCGGTGCAATAGGAATTTGATTATACCCTGAATAGCCGTCAAGGAAACAATAATAACTATGACCCGCCAATCGCTCAAGCATCTGATCAATAAAAGGTAATGGAAAGTGGTCTTTGCGTGTGGCAGTGTTGAGCTTTCGGTAATCAATACATACTCTCCAACCCGTAGTCATCCTTGTAGGCACTAACTCATCTTTTTCATTCTTCACAACGGTTATTCCTGACTTTTTAGGCACCACTTGAACTGGACTAACCCATTGGCTATCTGAAATTGGATATATAACTCCAACATCTAGGAGCTTCAAAATTTCAGAACGCACAACTTCTTTCATTGGTGGATTTAAACGCCTTTGTGCATCACGTGTTGGCTTCATATTATCTTCAAGATGGATTCGGTGCATACACATTGTAGGACTTATACCTTTAATATCTGCAATTGTCCATCCAATCACTGTTTTGTGAGCTTGAAGAACTTGCAACAACTTCTTTTCATCTTCTTCACAAAGGTCTGAAGCAATAATCACTGGAAGTGTCTCAAATTCACTCAAAAATACATATTTCAAGTGTTGTGGCAGTGGCTTGAGCTCTAACTTCGGTGATTGCTGAATGGAAGGCACAACTTTATTTGTGGATAGAGGTAAAGACTCAAATTGGTTCCACTTTCTTGATTCAAAAACCGGTGCAACATTAAGAAGCTTCTCTAACTCATCAACCTCTTTCTTGGTATCAAAATCCATTCCAGATTGTGTCAAACATACTTCAAGTGGATCTTGAGATGAATTCAAAACAAAAGATTCATGAGTAATAGGAGAAATTGTATCAACCATAAAACATTTACCGTCTTCAGAGGGACGTCGACCAGCTTCAAAAATCTTGTACTCCACGGACATGTCACCAACTGTCATAGATAGAAGTCCATCTTTTACTTTAATTATGGTATCAGCAGTAGCCATGAACGCACGACCCAAAATGATTGGTACATCCTCACTTGAATAAGCATCTGGTTCAGTTTCAAGAATGACAAAATCTGCAGGCAATATGAACTTATCAACCTTCACTAACACATCTTCAACAATTCCCTTTGGCCTCTTGACTGATCGGTCTGCAAATTGCAAGGTGATTGATGTTGGTTGCAGGTCACCAAGCTTTAATTTCAAATATAGAGAGTATGGCATCAGGTTAACACTTGCACCCAAGTCCATCAAAGCACGCTCAAAATAATGATCACCAATTGTGCAAGGGATTGTGAAGCTGCCCGGATCCTTCAACTTTGGAGGGAGTCTTCTTTGAATTACGACACTGACCTCTTCTGACAACAACACTTTCTCATGATCTTCAAATTTCCTTTTATTAGTGCATAACTCCTTCAAAAACTTCGCATAAGCTGGGATTTGTTTAATAGCATCAAGCAAAGGAATATTAATTTGCACCTTGCGAAATAGTTCCACAATCTCAGTCAAGTGCCTATCTTTCTTTGGCTTCTAAAGCAACTGTGGATACGGAGGTTTAGGAACAAAGTGAGACTCTGGAGTAGACCGTAAAGGCGTTTCTGGGGTGCTAGAAGTCGCTGGGTTTGAATCAGTACGTTTTCGGGATTGCTGTTGCAGCTTCAATCCTTCTGCAGATTCCTTCTCTGCTGATTCATTAATTTCTGGGTTTCCCCGTTTGACTTCTTCTTTATCTCTTGGACTACGAACTTTTATATCAACTTCTTTTCCACTCCTCAATGTGATCACAGCTTTCATAGGCTCATGTTTCTCAAATTGACCCCTTGGATTAGCAAGAGTTTGGCTAGGTAAACGCCCTTGTTCTCTCTCATTCAAAGCAGTGGCAATCTGACCAACTTGAACTTCTAGCTTAGAAATAGCTTGAGATTGAACTTGCTGCTCTTTCTTGGTCTCTTGAATAGCTTGAAGCATCTGAGCATTCGCCTTTTGAAATTCCATCTGATTTTGTGCAAGTTGCTGCATGGTTTCTTTTGTTCAATTGGCCCTTGATAATTTTGCATGGGAGGATTCCTTGGCATTTGCACCTGATTACTATTACTATAAGAGAAATTTGGATGTTGCCTCCAACCTGGATTATAGGTATTTGAAAAGGGATCATTCACAGGCCTTCTATAATTATTCACCATGTTGACTTGCTCATCTTGGAAGAAATTTTCGGGACAAGCCTCTGTGGTATGTGCAATACTTGAACACGAAGCACATGTCTCCCTTGCAGCCTTATTTAACAGAGGAGTAAGGCTCTTCATTTGTCTTGCCAAGGCTGCAACTTGCTCCTCCAACTTAGTACTTGCACTAACCTCATGTAGTCCTCCTCTTTTGGGCACTGTTGTATAAGGATCATATTGCTGCGAATTTTCACATATAGTCTCAAAAGCTTGAATTGCCTCATCTGCCGTCTTTCCCATCAAGCTTCCGCCAACTGTAGCATCCACCATACTTCTACTTTGGGAGTTCAAACCTCTGTAGAAATATTGAGCCTTTTGGGGTTTAGAAAATCCATGGTGAGGACACTTCAAAAATAAATCCTTATAACGCTCCCAACTCTCATAAAAAGGTTCTCCTTCGGGTTGAGAGAAGCCAAAGATTTCTGCTTGGAGAGCATTGGTTTTCTTAGCTGGGAAGAATTTTAACAAGAACTTTTTAACCAAATCATCTCAAGTATTGATGGAACCAGGGGGAAGAGAGCTTAGCCACTTTCTTGCCTTGTCTTTCAATGAAAAAGGGAAAAGCCTTAAACGGATCTGCTCATCCGATATCTCATACCGAAAAGTCCCACATATGTCTTTGAATTTCTCCACATGGAGATAAGGGTCTTCATTCGTCTTCCCATAGAAGTTAGGCAAGCTTTGGATTGTTGCTGGTCTAATCTCAAAACGCACTCCTGCAGGAATAGGAGCTACAACAATACAAGATGATGTTGTGAGTGCAGTAGGAGCCGTGAACTCCTTCAATGCTTTTGTTTCATCTTCTGCCATTGGAACCGCAACTTGAGCTTGAGTTCTTGCTTGCCTTAAAAGTCTTCTACGAGTTCGTTCAATCTCCGGATCGTAGACAATGAGAGCTAAATTCTGGGATCGACGACCTTGCATAAACCAATTCGAACCTACAAGAAAAACAAACAAAAAATAAGTAAAAGAAAACTAAAAAAACTATACAAAAATTAAGTATGGCACAACTGACAAATCAAATTGAATTAAGTCAGTCCCCGGCAATGGCGCCAAAAACTTGTTGTCAATTTTAATTTAGTACTCGCAAGTGCACGAATCAATTGTAGAATAGAGGTGCAAGCACGAGGTCATTCCCTCAAGGACTGATTGAAACAATTTTGCAATGACAAGTGTGCTATACTTAAGTGAAACAAACTGATTTTTATGATGATTGAGTTGTAAACAGAAAATTAAAGAAAGAAAAACTGAAATTAAAAACAAGAATGAGCAATGAGATTTCTTTAAGTTTAAGAACAGATTATGAAGATGCTAAAGCATTGAATCCACCAGCTAATACTTATATCCTATTCTCTAATTGATAACCATTGAATTCTCTAGATTTCATGCTAAAGATTTCAGTACATAAGCTTTATTGATCCCAGACATATGCCAAAGTTCTTCTAACCTATGAATTCCAACTTATTGATCATGTATAGAACTCAAGTAGCCAAACTATAATTTACTCCACTTAATGATCAGGTTCAAGCAAACATGTTCAACTCCATTAAGCACAAAAGAACTAGGAAATCATGCAAACAAGAATATCGACTATGATCAAGCACTTGTATTCTCAGTTCACAACTCTTTAATCACAAGATTAAATTATCTTTTGGCACCCTAGAAAACATCTACTCATTGATCAAGCATCATGTTCTCCAACCAAATAACTCATAAACAAAACCTAGGTCTTATTAATCCCGAGCAAAGATTTTGAATAAAAGTTCTATTGAAACGGTGATTAAGAGTTTAACATAGAAATCCAGAAATTCAATAGCAAACCAACTAAACAAATAGAGTAGTCATACTAGGGGCTTCATCTCAGCCCTAGCTTAGGAATTTAGCAATCCATAACCATGAAAAACATGACTAGAATCAAAGAAAACATGAAACAAACAATGGAAGAATTGAGGACTTCGGGTCCAGTGATGGTGAGAGCTTCTCCTCTCCTTGTTCTCTGCCGAATATGCTGTCTCTTGTGTCTCTCCAACGTCTTAGGTTTTCTGCCCTGTATGTCTCTTTTTAATCCTACTTGACTTGGGCTTCTTCGGTCTTCTAGTCCAACTTGGAATAGCTTTCTTCTCTCCAAAGGGACGCAAGGTTATTAAAGTCAATGCAAGAAATTACTCCCAATATGTCAAACACGTTCAGCCTTGTTCCATTCAAGTGCTAGGAGCAACGGTTTTGGGCTTCACAAGTCAGATTCCGAAAATCCGTCAGAATCTGCCTTCCCGAACTAGGTTCACTTAAATCATCATAACTTCCTCCAGAAAAATGTGAATCCACTTCCGTAAAATTCCTTAGAAAGCTAACATCCGTATCTTTCCAATGGTGTAAGGCTTGCCTGTTAATTCCTTCTGAGAAGGTACAGTTTTATCTGTGAAGTTGACGCAAAGCAGAGACAATTCTGGAAGATCAGGATGGCCAGCATCCTTTCAATCCTGCGTGACTTAAACTCCAAATCATTCTTTTCTTCAGTTTAACCTACAAAACACAAACACAAAGTAAATGACTCAAAAATGACAAGAACTAAGCCTAGAATCCTACATTTAAGGGTATAAAAATGTATGAAATTATGAGTTATCACCTTCCTCGATGATTGCAACGCTGGTCCCGACGTAGGTGACGCCAACCTCAATAACCTTCATCACGACCTTCATCTGTGTTTCCATGGCTGTGACATATATTTCACTTCCCTACATGCCCCTTTGTTTTTTCTTTTTCTTTTTCTGAGCTTGCAGACCCTCAGGGAAAAAAAACAAAACAAAACAAGAATGCAATGCATTGGGTAATTTGAAATCGAGAGCCAATATCCTGAGCGATTTGCTGGCGATCTAATAAACGTTAAACAAAAACAATGTATTGAAGAATTTGAAACCAAACCATATAGGACGATTCTCCTTTCATAGACTACTTTTTTATCGTCCTCTGAGGATGGGATTGCCCCCATGCCCTGAAGGGCTTAGATTCATTACCAATCTCGTAACCTGTGTTGTCTCACCTCTACGTCTTTTAAGGGTAAGATCCACCACCTCGTCCCACTCCTACATGCAATGAGGGTGAGGTCCATCATCCCACCCCTGCCTGTAGTGAGGGTGAGGGACACCATCCCACCCAAAGTATTAAGGTAACTGTTCTACTCGAGGAATTAGGTTCTATGAATCAACGCAACTGTCTCAAAGAACCGGTTTCGAAGCATGAAGGCAACTATCCTGCTTGAGGAACCAATTTGGCACTGTCCTGCTTGAGGAACCATCTCCTACAAATCAAAGCAATAGTCTTACTCGAGGAACCAGTTTCGAAGCATTAAGAAAACTGTCCTGCTCGAGGAACCAGCTCCTGCGATTCAAACCAACTGTCCTACTTGAGGAACCAGTCCCGAACCATTAAGGCAACTGTCCTACTCAAGGAACCAGCTCCTATGAATCAAAGAAATTGTCCTACTCGAGGAACAAGTTTCGAAACATTAGGGCAACTATCCTACTCGAGGGACCAGCTCTTATGAAACAACTCAACTGTCCTACTCGAGGAACCAATTTCGAAGCATTAAGGCAACTGTCCCATTGGAGGAATCAGCTCCTACAAATCAAAGCAACGGTCCTGCTCGAGGAACCAGTTTCTACAAATTAAATGCAACTGTCCTACTTGAGGAACTAGTCCCAGTGATATTATTCATATGAAAAATACAAAATAAATGAATCCAACAGTCTCTTGAATGAGATACTGACATGCATAAAAATCACTAATCTCTTTTATTATTCTAACCTGAGTTTTTTGAGTCATGCCAATCTTTTTATCAAAACGAAGTCACCATATTATTGTATATTTTCCATTACTAGAGATGAATTTCAGCACGTGGACTTTCCATGACTCCTCTGGTTGCCTCTATTTATGTCATTTTATACTGAAGAAGTTTATCAGCCTTCATTACGGCAAGATAGCTAGCCGCACTCCCTCACACTTATATATTTTGTGTCCCCTTACCTCATGGAGTGAGCAATATCGACTACTCTCATCCTCGTTACTAGCCTCCGGTTGGGGGGTTGGCTTCTCAAATATTTCTTCGTGGCTATGTCTTTTGTATATAGTCATCAGGTGGATCGTAAACCGTTCTTTAGGGGGATAATCTCGAGGTATCCCTTCGCTAAGTCAATTTATACTTTGAATGTCCTTCTTAATGTTACTCCCGTCGACCTCTCTCGAGGTGACAACAATAGTAACTCGGGCCTCTTGTGCCTCATTTGCCCTCTCGATCCTGATCTCCCCTTCGACTCTTGTAATAATGTCATCCATGTCTCTTGGGGGTTCGTGCAACAAACTCTCATATAAAGGTGCGTTTGGGAGAAGTCATTCTCTGAATGCAATCGCAGCAAACTGAGGCTCACAGTTGACATGTCGTATTTCAGCCTTGAACCGTTAAAAAAACTGTCATATTTTCTGTCCTGTATTTTGCTTGGTGCTGAACAAAGTGGCCATTTCCTTCTTTTGCTTATGATTACAGAAGTATTGTGAAATGAAAACTAGGCTCAGCGTGTCAAAATTCGGGATTGATTTGGGCTTAAGTTCTTGGAACCATGTTGACGTCGGCCCTGCGATGCTTGATGAGAAGAGCTTGCACATCAGTTTCTCATCATTTGTTTCGATGGACATCTGTTGTTTGTACCCCTTGATGTGATCCATGAGATCGGTAGTCCAATCATACTTTTGGAACATGGGGTTGGTGAACCTATGAGGTTTCGTGGCATTGAGGATGTCATCAGTGAAGGGAGACTTACTGACTTCCCTTGCGATTTTGGTCACGAGCTCTCGAGGATCGGCCCGCTTACATTCATTGATCATTTTCTCTATCTTCTCACACCAGGACTCATTGCGTGCTCTCTTGGATTGGCTTGCTCCAGTTATGCCGTTTAGTCTTCCATTTAATGTGCCTCCACCCCCTTGACGAGGGAAGCCTCCGCCGATGACGCTGCTGGCCTCATCGTCTGAAGAGTTGCTGTCGAGTTGTAGAATTCTTTAGGCCTGGGCTCGGGTCGGGCCAGGCCTGAAATTTGGTAAAATCGAGATCAAGGCCGAAATAATCGGTTTGGGCTTTTTCAAAACTGGAACCCGACAGAAACCGATCCCAAACAGGTATGTTCGGTTTTCGAACTTTTCGGGCCCAAAATCCAGATAGTCTTGAGCTTGCTGTTTTCCCAGTTTTTCAAAAACTCATCTGGACTTCTAGCAAAACTGCCAGACTCATTTTGGTACCTGGAAATCTGGGATGCATATCAACTTCACAAACTCATTAACATAACTGATCATACAACATTACAACCTATTCAAACATTCAAAATTTCAAATGTTCAATCAAACTTAAATTTTACAACACAAGTCACAAAATCACAAAGTTCACAAACACAAAGTCACAACGCACAATTACATTGTCCAACTCCAATAGATTAAAGTCATTAAACTCATTAAACAACAATCCAAATTGTTTAATCATTAAAATGTTCAATCAAACTAAAATTGTGAATGGTTCTACAGAAAGTGAGAAAACAATCAACTAATCAAACATGAACAAAAACTGCGAGCTTCTGAATGTTTTCGGAATTGTCTGAACCCTTGAAGCATCAGTTGGTGTTGGAAGAGTAATAACTTTTGAATTGGAATCGGAACTTTGGGATGAATTCTGAGGAGAAGCCATGAAATTTGGGAAGTGCTTGAATACAAGATCCTAATTCACCACATTGAAGTTTAGAAAATTCAGAATGAAAAAGTGAAATTGAAAACCCTAGATTACTCATTACTGAATACTGACCTGCGAGGAGTGAAGTGCATACTGCAAAGCTTCGAGGAGAATCGAGTCAATCGACTATTAGATCGAAACCATGTGGAATTGAAGATCCAAGAGTTCTCTCTGAGATCGTCGGGCATCAGTGACTGCAAATTTCTGGAGCTTTGCGTCCAGTGGTTCACTGGCGGAGGCGGATTTCGGAGACGGAGAATGGCGGATGAGCTGGTGGAGAACGGAGAGCTGAGACCGGAGAGAGAGAGAGAGAGAAAGAGAGAGAAGAGAGGGTCAGAGGGAGGCTGAGATCGGGATAGTCTCGACTCGATGACTTAGGTGGGTTAGGTCTTATGTTTTTTTTTCTTTTCTTTTTTAAATTTTAACATATTATTATATTACCCAATCATAGAATGACAAGTGGCAAATAAGACACAATTCGGTTTGGGTCGGTCTTTCGGTCTCTAAATTTTTGAAGCCCGAGACCGAACCGATTACATACATTTGGGTCGGTCTTTGCACCGAACCGAGAATTCCCATATTATAACTGAACTGATTCGGTCTTTTTTGCTCGATTTGGTTTGGTCATTCAGGTCCAAACGCCCAGGCCTAGAATTCTTTCGAGTTTTCGTCGTCGGCGGGCCTTTCGGTCTTGTTTTTCCTTCCTGAGTTGCTAAAGTTCTTGTCTCAGCCTTTCCGTCTCGTCATTTAATGGCAAGTTCAAATCATCGCTTAGGTTTGGGACATGTCCATTTGGGGGCTGGTGAGGGGGTTGGATTTCGTCATTTCCAGTCCTCAGTGACAGAAATGGGATTCCGTCAGGTGCAACTTCTGCCATCACTTTTTAGGGAAAAGTCGTTCCCACAGACGGCGCCACTTGTTGGTGATGAAAAATTCCATAGAGGATTTTGACTCACCAATGAATGCGAACTGGAGCGGAAGCTGACCAGGAGCAATTGAGAAGCTTCCTTGGAGCGTTGACTCGGAAGTTTAACCGACGGCTTGAAGAGGAGAAGGGGTACCTGCAGAAAACTCTCCGATGTCTAAGTCAGTACGTATTTTAGTCGAATGGAGTAAAAAGAGTCTGAATGCGTAGCTAAAGCAGTAATAATCGCAGCTTCTAATTACCTTAATTGCAGTTCTAGTGGTAGTTGACCACTCCCACATTCATAGTCGTAATCATTGTGCGTAGTTATTATCGTAGTTAAAGCGATAATAATCACCGCTTTTAATTACCTTAATTGCAGTTCTAGTGGTAGTTGACCACTCCCACAAGCATCTTAGTGATCATACACAAATTGATTGACAATAGGCAGAAATATCACAATTGACAATAGGTGATATGAAATTCTAATGCCCCATTCTTTTCAGTTTTCACCAACTCACTAAAACCGTCCAAATTCATTCCAACATGTCAACCAAATCCTTCTAGGACTCTTCTTGTTTTTGGGAGACTGCATTATGTCCTCCAATTATTATCCATTCTAAAACTTAATATAAATCTAAGCATCTTAGTGATCATACACAAATTGATTGACAATAATATAAAGGCCATAAAGTCTCTTATATCATTGTTGTAAAGCTTGGACTTTTCAAGGTGATATGAGATTCTAATGCCCCATTCTTTTCAGTTTTCACCATTCACTAAAACCGTCCAAATTCATTCCAACATGTCAACCAAATCCTTCTAGGACTCTTCTTGTTTTTGGGAGACTGCATGTCCTCCCAATTATTTCAAATGGAAAATTATTAGCTTGCAGTCAATCTCAAAGGCTCGCTAGAATTAGTCTCTAAATTAGAAGAAGAATTGCATTTGAATTCTATCACTGTGCGTATGAGCTTGCCCGCCCAACTTCATCAGCATCGTTGGTAGGATTAGAGTTTATCCTAGAATTAGTCTCTAAATTAGAAGAAGAATTGCATTTGAATTCTATCACTGTGCGTATGAGCTTGCCCGCCCAACTTCATCAGCATCGTTGGTAGGATTAGAGTTTATCCTTTTCATAAATATTATATGAAACCAACTAATTAATATGTCATAGAAGCACAAGCGATGACGCAGAGGCTCACTACCAAATTCGGTCATGAAAGGAGCACAAACAAATAAACCAACGAAGTCAAGCTAAGCTGCTAAAGATTCTAACACAAGGCCATGCCGACCCTAAAAGCACCATATATGATTGTTGGTTCCATTGAAACCCGTGTCTGTGGCTCGTGAAACACTGCAAAAGACCATGCATTGATTCATCTTAATATCTTATATATGTGGGAGTCAAAGATACCGTGAATTTCATAGGCACTGTGTATCTATGCAACCAGTGCCTATTAACAGACCAGCTACTTCAAGTTCTGGTGTAGTTCCTTGAACTTACGCACGTTTCGCTTTGACTCTTTGATAATGCATGTATATTCCTAAAACACATTTAAGTTCTTTCATTTTATCACAAACTATTTGCTGGTGCTTGCTTCTGTTATGAATCAATACGAATTATCCATGGAACAATCACAGTTAGTTCATGAGTCGTAGAAATGAATATCTTGTGTCAAGCAATGTGAATCATATTCGAAGGAAAGTTGGAAGAAAAATGGTATTGTATTGTTGTCTAATTCCAAATTGTTCATCCATTGAAAAACCCAAAAACCTATAGCGCAGCATTAGATTAGTTTAGTAATTGTCAAGTTGAGTGAAATATTGGAGGAAATTTAAAAGAATAATAATGAGAATTTACGATTACATTGTCCCATAAATAGAGGTGACATTTAATGAAAGAGAGAAGATATTATTCACATAAATATACAGTCAGTTGGGAGAGCATTATAAGTTTGCTGAATATATCAGAACCAATATACAGGCAACTAGTGTGAGAATAACTTGGTCATCCTGAATTACAACATCAAAAAGTTATTCAGGTCACCCTCGAAAACTGTCACACCACTCAACATCATGGAAAACATATAATACTGTAGATTCAATTCTCGACAACTTAGGCGAATGACTCTTCCCTCTTCCCTGTGTGGATCATGTAGGAGACAACTCTATACTGTTCAAGATTTGGTTGAGTTGACACTTTACTCAAAAGTTGGGATATGAAGACTATGAACCTTTTTTTTTTTTCCTTCTATTTTGTAATATCTATCTCTTCTTCTTTCTTAACAAGCTTGGTCTCTAAAGATACTAAATGAGGCTCTGTCGAAACCCAAACCCTAGCCTCCAGCCATGGCGACTAGTATCGGTCTCCCTTCTACATCATCTGTGGATGACACTCAGCAGCCGATCTTGTGCGGCGACCACCCAACCTAGCCCTAGGTTGGCCATCATCTCTTGCCGGAAGGAAATAGGCGATGTGAGGGATTTGGATCAGTGCTCCAGTCCGATCAGACTCAACGGTGATTGAGTGGACGAGTGGCCGTGGCAGATCAGGCAGCGACGAGCTGCTCAAGGCTAAGTTACGCAGTCGGGATTGACCGGAGATTACAGGTTGGAGGCCAAGGGATGAGAGGCCCTGGGTGGCGGACGTGCGACCTCTGGACCTAGATCAAAGCGGCCACGTTCAGGTTGATGGCGGCGAGGGCGTTTGAATACCTACTCGTGGATGTGGCGGAGATCGCAGTTGTGCACCGTGCAGCGTTCCAGAATCTGGAGCATGCGGAGCACGCCAGTGGGGTGTCTGACTCGAGGATGGTGGTTACATCTGATGCCTGGGTTGGCAGAGAAGTGGTCACGGCAGCGTACGCCGCAGAGGAGCGGCAAGTGGGGTGCCCAGAACATTTTGGGGGCCCAAAGGGTTTGGGTGGCTCACATCAGGTTGGGTGCCCAAATCATTTTGGAAGCCTAAAAGGGTGTGGTGGCCCAAATCAATTTTAAGGCTACAATCAGATGGGCTTGGAGTGTTTTTCTGTTGGAATGGGGCTCTTTGGCGGACCCTGCGATTTGACCCTGTCTCTTAAGGGTTTAGTATTTGGGATCCTGGAGGAGCATTTCCCAGTAGCTGGAGGCTCGAGAACATGGCCAAGGAAAGCTTTTGGTTTTTCTGGTCTTCTTGCCTACTACTAGAAAGTTGGTCTTGTATTACTTTCATCTTAGTTTTCTCTAGTTGTACACCAATTGAGGTCTCTAGGCGACTAGGTCTACTTTTCAAAGAGAGGTTAGTAGTGAGGATTGATTTTTTTATAGTCAGGCTCAATAAGTGTGCGTATTTGTTTAAAGTGAGGGTCACTTGTCATTTACTTGGCAGCTTGTGTCATATAGAACTGTTGGTATGAGACAGCTTGTGATGTATGTGCCTTCTGGCCATGGATAAGTTAATGAAGTTATCTATTTCTCAAAAACAAGCTTGGTCTCTAAAAAATTTGGGATATTACTTATAAGTCATAATATATGAAATCAAATTTGGAGAGATTGGACTATGGAAAGTTCATGTTTCTTATATTGAATTTTTATATCAAATTTCACATATTGTGATTCTCTTAATCTACTTTTTATTGCAATCAACTTTGCATTGCTGTGGATCATGCTATCATGCGTTAAAAAGCCACCAAGTTTACATAGTTTATCATTATGAAAGAATTGTGAGGAACCTTTGGGTTACGAGAAAATCTTTTAGCTGAAGAGGAAAATTGCAATTAAAAGTCAAAGCATCAAAGTCGTCCAAAAATAAAAAAGAGTTCGATACGCCTTTCAGATAATAAGATCTCTTGTTTAGCTTAGCATCATTCTAAGTCTACACAACATTGGGTCCATCTGAATTTTGGAATGCATAATGATTATATGATTCTAACTTATTTCAAATAAATTTGACTGCACACTATCACATTATTAGGACTACAATTTGATAAAGGTACAAGAATATGGGTGTATATATAAAGAATGGAGTATTTGCTAACTATACTTCCAAGAGGGGCAAGTCCTCTGTATGTTGCTGCACACTTTCCAAATCACCAGAACATGGGAGACCATTAGATTTCCCTCTCTCCAGATGATCAAGGAAATCCATCACGGTTGGATCAGTCCAAGGACATCCAAATGGAGCTTCAGCACCGGCAACCCACCCTAAATGGCCACCTTGAGGTGTCACTATCAACATACAGTTTCGATTGTCCTAAGATAACAGCAAGGTTTAGCTCAATGTTATGTAGAAAGATATCGCAAGAAATATACTTTAGCTTGAGACTCCACAAACCTGGATATCTCCACGAGGAATTCCCCTGTTTGGAGCAATTGGATCATTTGCTGCCTGAAACCATTAAGATCATTTGAGTATGTCTAAGCATACAATGATATATGGGATAATAAAACATGATTTTTAAAATTTTAATGGATATCACTCAATGCTATTTACATCAAAACAAGGACACTGATAGAAAGGAAATGAATGCAACAGGATGGATTATACAAATCACTGGAAGGAAAGGAGTGATTTTCATCTTCTTGTCTGAAGAAAGAGAAGAACAAACGAAGGAAGGAAAGAACCTATATAGCTGTATATTAATCTCATACTAAGAGTAGAATGGAGTGGGGAAAATTACATCCATAAATTCTGTTTAATAGGTTCCCTCCTCCCACCTGCTAATCAATTTATCATATAATGAACCTAGGGGCTTGAAATCCCTCCACTTTTCCCTTTCCACTTAAACAAGCAACTAAGGAATCGAGACCCTTCCTCCCCTTTCAGAAAATCCTTCCACTATTCCATCTTTAACCTTCTGTCTGTTTTCTATCATTCATACCAAATGTCAGAGTTGAACAGATATGCACAGGCACCAAGTGTCTCATTGATCCATAAAACAGATCCATTTTTATTCAACCATAACAATAACATTCACGATGTACAGTCAACATCAATAGAGAGGTTCATAAAATGTCTATCATATGATATGTTGTGGCAAAATGTCACCTGAATGCAAAGCAACGGTGTGCAAACATCTTTTATGGAATCTGAACTACAAGCATTAGAGTAGTAGTCATCCGCGGATTTGAAACCAAATGAAACTGCAATTTTTAGTGAAAGGTGCTCTTAGCAGATTAATGTCATATTATAATAACCCCAATCCAAAAAACAAAAAGGTTTCAAGCGCACGACATATATACCACGAGTTAGTCCTTCATCAAAGTCCCTGACAGATTTGGCATTAGCAGCCAATGGGATATTATATTCACCACCCATGTCTTCAAAAAGCAATGCATGCCTACAATGTAGTGTCAGCAAATTGGTTACCACCTTCGAACTGAAATAAATATTGGGAAAGTTTTTAAATGTATCATGGGATTACTTCTTGAAAATTTTGCAGAGAGCACTTGATAGAGCTTTGTCATAAACATTATTGAATCCCTTATGGAAATCCTCATCTGCGATCACCAGATTGAAAGGATTACACAGTGATACAGCACCAGAGAGACGGCACATATTAGACTCCTGCATGTACCAGATCCTTTGTTAAGCCTACTGGCATTGATGAATTCATATGAGTAGAAAGCTTGCTACATCAAGATGCATTGCTAAACATACTACCACATCAAAGCTACCATTAAGATGCATTTGAACATGAATAAGAGTAACAAACACCAAGCATTTCTAGTGAAAAGCCATTGGTCCAGCCAACATACAGAAATTTCATACGAGCAATTGATCACTAAGAGTGTATATGGAGAGCATGGAACAGGAAATTACTGCAACGGTACCTGACCCAAATACCGAACAAGAATGTTAGCGCCAAGAGACCAGCCTACCGCATATAAATTAGCTTCCGGATACCTCCCACCAACATGGTCCACTACCTCACGTATATCTCCTAAAAATGAAGCCGAATAGAACTGCATATCAGCATCATAAAAATAACAAACAATCACAATGTTGGCTAAAACCATATATCGAAATGCTCAATATCTTCATCATCAAACTCACAAACTATTTACCCATAACAATATTTATCAATTTGTAGAAAGAAACAGTTAGCTTGGTAAACAGAAACAACCATGGTTTGAATAGTACCTGAGGAGTGGTTACAGGGCTAGCACCACAACCGCGGCTGTTGAAGACCACAACCCGCCATCCACAATCTCTAGCTCTAATCAGCATGTGCCTCACATACGAATCCTCACTTCCTCCGGTTAAACCTGGCTGCAGCATTTACATTACCCAAAGAAAAAGACTCAATCTTTCATCTTTTTTTACTAAAGAGAGAATCGAAATTACGAACCAGGAGAATGAGGAGGGGAGAATCGGCGGGCAGGACGCGGTCGTCGCCGGGGACCCAGTCGAGAGAGACGGAGCCGTCGTCTTTTGTACGGAGGCACTCGCGGCGGAGCTTAATGTAGGGGGTGGACCGGAAGAAGGCGGCGAAGATGGTCTCCACATGGCGGTTCCAGGCGAAGACGGGAAACGGGTTATAGGGTCGGGTCAGGGAGGGGAGGGCGGGGAGGAATGTGTCTTTGGCGCCGCCGAGGATTTCGAGGGAAGGGTGGTGCTGGGCCATGGGTGCGGCGGTTGTTGAGCTGACGTGGAAGACGGATGGGGGAGTCGGCCTCTGGAGGTGAGACACTTGGCGGAAGTAGGATGTTGGAGGTGAGAAGCCCAAGAAGGCTCTGGCCATTAGTTGGTGGATTGGAGTGGACTATTTGGTGTAAGATACCAGGCGCGGACTTTGACTTGAGACTTTGAGGGGCAAATCCGGTGCCTTATTGTCGGTATAGTCGCACTCTATTAGAGGTGTGGTTTAGAAACTGTGAAACGTGTAAGAAAATTGATTTTTCATTTTTGGGCATGCCCATGCCCATGCCCATGCCCATGCCCAGGTTGTTGGTCATTCAGTGTTTAGTTTTTTTTTTGTTTTTTTATCGAGTAATGAATGCAGTGGTATCCCAACACCTGTATCGTTATTGAGGCGAAACCGCGAAGGCCAGACTAATCGACTGCATCGCAGACACACGAATCTAAATGGTCTCTCAAATCTGCAGGCCACAGGATGAAATTGAGATTCAAATACTAGACTTGGGGGTTTTAGAGTAGGTCGTTCGACTAGCAATTTTGATTTTGTGTATGTTAACTAATTCTTACGATTTTGATTTTCTTTGTCTCTAACTCTCTATAAAACAGAGAACAAAAGTGTTGCTTATTCTTAAGCAAGTTATAGTCCAAATTGCAATGATAGGTTGGATGAGTGTTTTGTAAGAAAATTTTCTAACAAAATTGACTATTTATATAAGTAATGTCGTAATTAAAATAAAGAAAATTGTAAAATTGCCAAGTAGTATCAGTGAATCAGTGATAGTCTGATATTGCACCAAATTGCAATCTGATCAGTTCCCAAGAACCAAAACTCTATTTTTCATGGAGATTAAGCATGTTCTAGACTTCCAGCTCATTTTTTCATTGAAATAGCACCATTTTAATTTTTAAGAAGTCAATTTACATAACAAATTAATACCTGAACTCGAAAATAACATTCATAAGATCATAAATTCAAATTACAAGTATGAAAACCTAACACATTATGTCTGCATAGACCTCCGATTTAGATTTGTTCAGCACTTCAGATAGAATACTCAAAAGTCGAGATGTTACACCATAACATTCTAGCAATCCCAAGTTTTACCACCATAACCTAGTAGCTAGACATCCCAAGTTTACTCAATTACCATTCTCCAGATACTTCTGCTTCTCCTCCTCGGTCATGAAAGCCGTGACCGGAAAAGTCCTTCCGAGCCCCATCGGAGTCTTGAAAGTGATCTTCTTGGTTGCTGGCTCTTCCATGATCATCTCACTAATAGGCACCCAAAGAAACACCTGCTTGCTCTTGATCCCGGTCATCTTCTTCATCCTGCCCTTCTCCACATACGCAGTCACCTCAGTCGCGTAGCTCACACGCGTGTTCGACCCAACAAAGAAGTGCTCGTATGGCGCCTTCTGCTTCATCCACACAAACCCAGTTTCCTTCACCCTTCCACACTCCACCAGATCTTGCAGGGGAAGAACACCTTTGGGAAATCCCAGCTCTTCCAAGAGATCTATGGACTGTTGGTAGCACTCTTGAGCTCCATGCACAATCTCAGCACCTGCACGCTTGTCTTCCACAAGAGCCATTTCTGTGGTGAGGTCTAGGCAAGCAAATTGGCCTTGATTAATTTCAGATTCAGAGGATGGAGGAGAGCTGCGACTAATATAATGCTAGGAGTCTAGAGGCCAAGGCATTCAATGAAGGGTCTTCACTCTTTAAGGTGGTTGGTTGGGGGTTGACACTGATGGGTTTCTCTTACAAGGGTAGTTCACCAAATCGGCATGAAATCATGGCAAAATATTATTGTCCTTGGTGTATGTTCATCTGTTTTGTGTGCTTGCAATTTCACATGGTGTGGCGTGTGGGATTAAAGACACTTCCAGATTAAGCTAAGAAATCAAACACCAAAGTACCAAACCAGCCCCCCAGGACCCCCATTTACTTCAAAATCAATGGGTTCTTACTTCTGAATGATACCAAGCTACTCTCAGTTAGTTTGGTCAAGAGCCTTAAATAAACTCTTGTAAAAACACAGGAGCAATTCTTTTTTATTTTATTTTATTTTTTTGAAAGGAACACAGGAGTAATTCTTAAATTTACAGAAAATTGATAATTTCTCGGCCGACCGGAGTCAGAAGTTCCAGATAACCTACTCGTCAAGGCCAAAAGAAGGTAGGGAAATTGGTGCACAGATTTCAAAATCTGACTATTCGATTGCACACCGAAAGAATAGTCTGATTCGATTTGATATCAGACTATTTCAAAATCAGACGATTTGATTTTCCTCCAAGGAGAGTTCCAACAAGTTTGTTCGAGCAGTTGAGATCATGCTATTCTATTAACAGAAAAGAAGTTGGATAACCAGAGCAAACACGTCACATGGTGCATCACGTAACTCGATATTTTATTGCCACCTAACTACATGCAGCTATAATTGGGGGGGGGGGGGGAGAAAGTTTATTGCAGAATTAAGCAGATCTTGAAAACGAAAAATCTTGTGCACTGGATATGGCATACAAATTGTGGCAAAACCATGGATATCACTCTTCCAAAGATAATCTTGACCAGAGAAGGGTACCTCAGATTAGGAAAATATAGCTCCCGCGGTAGTTACTAGTTACAATCAGTATATCTAAAAACCCAAAACTACTGGGAAAAGCATGATAAGCAATTTATGAACATAAAATCCAAAGATTTTGGGAACTAAAACTCCTGCAAACCACTCGGGGTGCCCATGTCCATACTAGTGCTTGTCCTCCTTGGGAACATCCTTTGGCGGAACCTTTGTTTCCAGTTCCTTTGGGACTGCCCTGAGAGAGATAATTTATGGAGTCATATAATGCGTCTCTTTGGATGCAAGAGACCTCTAAATAAAGAAGACAAAAGGCAAAGCAAATATCAAATCACAATTCCTCTAGTCTTAAGCATACTCAAGTAACAGACGTTGAGAACCCAGGTTTGACAGACAAGTCTTTTGAACTGACATAATCATTTGACAGCAAATTAATCTTGCCATATTGTAGCCAAAAACAAAAACAAAAAACATAACAAAACAAAACTCTTGGCAAATTTTTCATGGACACAAAGATGGAGTTACTGAAAATTGGTCTAATCTGCTCGCACCTCAGTTCTAATTGTATACAATCACTAATGCATCAATTGAACCAAAGAAATGAGACTACCCTAATGCCAAAGAGAAAGAGCAAAACATATGAAATAGGAATGAAAATCATCATCAAGATGCCATGGTGACCTAGGACCTGGAAAATTAACCACTTCAAAATCCATTCAACTTAATCTCTAACAAGAAAAACCATTTTCAAAAGTTCACTTTGCTAACTTACTACCCCAACTTTTCAAACAACAGGAGATAATGAATTAGAACTATGCTTTGATGATATCAGAAGCTTCATCCAATCAGAATATAAAAATATCTGGTATCCAGGTCTAGCAATGCCCGGAAAATCACAAACATAATCAATTTAAAAAATGTCACTAGCACATAAAGCTGAACCATATGGATTGAATTAAAATTGAATCTATTTTGCAAATATATCAACAAATTTGTTAGAGAAAATAATTCATAAAACAAAAAATTGAAGGGCATACTTGGATTCTTCTTCAAGCCACTTGCGGATATGTTTGACGTTCCGCCTGAAGATGGTAGCTGACTGTTTCACATCACTCCTCAATAAAAGAACTACAGCACTTACACCAGCCACTGTCAGTATGAAGTTTGTCAAAGCCATGTTTCTTGTGCTTCTCCCAAACCTAGCTAAGAAGACAAATTTTGCTTCACTGAATTAAATCTGCTGACATTATGAAAATAAAATACACCCTCATGAACAATTCTAGACTGATTAGTGAGAAGATTCATTACTGCATATAAATAACTAAATACTGTAATGAAGCTAATCGAAGAGGACCTATCAAGCAATAACGATACAGAACAAAACAACTCAACTCAACTCAACAACCACGCAGAAGAGTTCATGCAACTTGAAGAAATTAATCAAAACCCAGCTCAACGCATAGTGAGAGCTAATGTCTCTTTCCAACTAACATATAGAAATCCAGAAAGAAAAGGGGTGTAAAACGATGAATTGCAACCAAGAGCCACTACTCTACCAAGCACCCAGCAGCCTTGTTCTATTCTATGACACTGTTAATTGCCCCTCAGGCTCGGCACTCACCTATTCAAATATAAAAGACCGTGCCTAAAGATCGCCTTAACTGCATTCCCTTTAATATTCAATGCGAAGAACTGACATCAAAACTCTACTGCCATGAATATAGTCATGGAAATCTACGAAGAAAGAGCTCATGCTGATACATAGTTAAGAGAACATATAACTCAAAATGGTGCGCACAAAAACTATTCAAATACACCTTTGCAATGATATAAAACCAAAACTACCAAGACACTGTAAGCAACTAACTGCACTATAAGTTTGCACACTCCAAGATTCTTCCTCATCTTTTCAAGAAAATGATAAAAGTAAGCCATACTTCTTGCACAGATTGATTGATTGATTTAATTGCAAAACAAAAACGAGAAAAAAAAAAAAAAAAAAACTTCAAGCTCCAATTACCTAAAACTGAACAAAATTAGCAGAACCATGATTTACCCAGTTATACATATCAATCACTACTTCAGACTAAAGATTGAAGACGTAGACGGCGAAAACAAAAAACAAAGGCAAATCTAATCTGAAGCAATTCGCATCATTCAAACGATAACACTACGAATCCAGTTCATATCATGTTGAAAAATATAGGAAATGAAGAAATTACCTGATGAGAAATTTTGACTGAGAATCGGTGAACCGGGAGTTGTTGAGTAGCTGAGAGAGGTGGGTGGCGGTAAAGAGTGGTGGTGGCTTTCGGAGCAAGAAAATCAGGCGAAATGCGTTTTCGGATCCAGTGAGGTTGGGCTGGGCCATGACATCCATGTCTTTTGATATATGGATCTGCCTTTTGAGATAACATGACTTGATCAAGGCCCACTCGTGTTAACCCCGAGGGCTTTATCCTCTCATTTTTATAATTTTTTTTTTTTTTGAATAGCTCATTTTTATAATTTTATCATTTTATGTGAACACGAATAAATCATCATTTCATTGTGATGAAGTCTTGTCTATTCATTTTATCAGATTTCTTGATACGCAATTTGCTTTAAACTAAGGAACTTGCTTGAATTGAGGAGCATTGCTTGATTCTTCAATCCAATCAAATATTTCGATCATCAATAGTTGAATTCAACACTTTTGAAGACCAAAAATAAACTTAGCCAAATTTTTGCTCGTGTTTAGTTTGAATAAACGATGAAAGTTAACTATAATTTATTCTCATGAATAGATGATGGAGATAAGGAGGAATCTATAGTTAAAAGGAAAATCAGACATGTAAGATCCACCCAAGAAGAAATGGAAGGAATTGAAGATGAAGATTCGGAATTGATGGCCATATAATGATTGGCCATATATATCCAATTCCCACCATAATGGACGCACCAAACTTGTGCGCTTTCTTGTCCCACAAGAGATCCTAGAAAATTTCTCCTCTCATCCCACACTTTCGCTACTATGATGATTGATCAGAAGAATGATTATCGGTGACACATATATGTACATGTATTTCTGAGTTCAGAGCAACCCTTGGTCAAATTGGCGACATATGGTATACAAAATGTACACCTTTGCTAGTTGACTCGAAAAACCCAAATACGAGTATAACGGGAGATATGTCATTAGTCCATTAGAGCATCTCTAACAGCTTTCCTAAAATTTATCTATTATAGGAAAATAAAAATTAAAATCTCCAAAAAAATTATGCTCCAACTCCAATAGATTCTTCCCTAAATCCTTGCCTGAAATTTTGCAGATTGCTGCTGTAAATATATGAAATTTTGTTCTCTCTCATCACTATCTCTATTTTAGGGATAATTGTAGGGAATCTGTTGGAGCAAAACATCTAAATTTTTTCCTAAAATAGAGAAAAATCAAGATATGGGGAAGCTGTTGTTACTTGTCAATAATGACATATCATCTTAAATACATTTCGTTGAATGAAAAAGAAAGTCATATTATTGATATTGTTTTTCGCCCTTAAATGTTCATTAAACATGTTCCTCGAGCGGATTATTACGGAGTCTCTCTACTAATCTCTTCCCAATAAAAAACCGTAGAAGACTAGCAAGCACAGAAGGGAAGTCCCATAGTTAAGAACCAACTGCTTAGTCCATTGACAATGAGCATTGTCATAGCCCAAGTCCTTTAGTTCCTAGGTCATTGTCTCAAAATCTCATCATTGCGGGCTTATCCACCAAGTTATTTGATGATTCAGTGTGGGAGCAAATGGGTTCATAATGATCACTATCATCATGGAATCTGGACCCTCCAGTCCTTTGAAGAGGACACAAGCCAAGCAAAAGTAAGCGCAGCATCAACCCTCCACGTGGCGGATATCCAATTCTCAATTCTGTCTACCTTAATCCCCAAGATTAATCTTATTGGTTAATAATTAATTAATCCCCTAACCGGCCACCTTGTCTCTTTAGGCATATGTAATGCCTCATAATTTTGATGAACTTCAACATTTATTATTTTGATCCCGTTGGACTTGTTTTGACAAACTAAATTCCAGCGTGGTTGGTCAATCAGCCTAGTATGAGACCCTTATGTGTAATGTTTGAATCATAACTTCCACCAGCTTGTAGCCAGTATGTTTGAGGGGTTTTCGAGTTCTTGCACTTGTGGTGGGGGATCAGTCTGTCTTTATTGGGATACTCTTGTAAACCTTGGTCCAAATATTGATTAGGTGGATATGTTACTAACTCACTAACGTAACTGATATGACTTGGTATTTCACTCTGATACAAATTAAAATATCAGCATGAATGAGTTCCAAACTCTAATTTTCACAAAAAAAAAAAAATCCCCTTTGATGTTATTTTTTAATGTTGCTAATTAAAGTGAGATTAGTTTAAGATTATTTATCTGTTTTGGTCGAAAATGGAGATTCCACTGCCAAAGTCTATCCCATGATGTGGCATTTTGTAACGGCATTAGGACAAAAGTAATGGCATGTGGTCCGGCACTAATTGTCTCCCCATTAGGCTCATAGCATGTGAGTAATTGTCATCTTAATCTTAATCCCAATTCCTTACTAATAGCGATAATCCCCGATTTGGCTTTTGACTTTTGTAGTTAAACCTTTCCTTTTATTTTTTTCACTTGCGCTTTTCTGGGAGTAAATGAGGGTTGATGAGGCACGCCTCAATGATACACTAGCAATTTATGCAGATCAGTCGCTGTGCATGATGTCGGAAAAGTAAGAGAGGAAAGAAAAATGTAAATGTAACATACACTTCCCTTGATTTCATTGTGTCAAGCTCTTTTCTATAAGTAGGACTTTTTAAATTCAATTTATTATTAATTTTTCTTAAAAGCGTATCATGTAAAATTAAATTACGTAAACACTGTTGTTAAAGTGATTGTAAGCATTTACCACGATATTAAAAATTCTAAGTTTGGAATGTGAGAGGATTTTATGAATGTCTGCTATTTTGTACAATGGACATATTTCCTTTGAAAAAAACGTTGTGTTTTTACATTGCAATTAAACTTATATGTGTTGATGCGCATTATGACGGTATTGTGTTGCAAATAATCATCCTCTAGCATCTAATTTGGTTCTCTGTCTCACTCGATGTATAGTTTTTTATTTTATTTTAATTCTGTAGTAGTAGTTTTCAATTGGGCCGGGTTGGTCGCATATGTAGAACCCGGATCCGGATCCTCCCCAAGTGTTCGATGTACATTCCCAGTCTCCTCCCCACTATCTCACATTCTCACCTGAAAGAGAGAGAGATGGAGATAATATCCCAACGAAAATAATATCCGATTTATTTATTTATTTTTTAATAATTTCTGCCTTTCATGGAAAGAGAGCGAAAGCTCTAAAAGAAGAGAAAAGAAAAGCAGTTAGGAGCAAAAAAGGGTTTCAGTTTCGGTTAAAGGAGTGAGAACCCAATCGCGATTGTGAAGAAGAAGCAGTAAATAACTGAGAGACCAGGCCTCATCGGATTCCCTCATTGATGCCCCTCGGCGGTGATGATCGTCGGCAATGGATCGTGTTCGCGGAGGGTAGCAGCACCGGCGGCGGGAGGAGTGCCTCGCTTATCGGCGGCGGCGTTGGTGGCGGAACCGGAACCGGCTTCTGGGCTTGGACTGCTCCCTCCAATGTCGGATTAGCCGTCGCCGTCACGGCCATGGCCGGAATCGCCTTGGCCGCCACTGTCGTCTACTCTAGGTAAAATCGAATCTCGCAAATTTGTTGTGAACCGGAAACCCTAAGATTATTGTTTAAGAGCTTAAGATACAGAGAGAGATATAGGTAGAGAGAGAGAGAGAGATTAGATTACAGATACATAGAGATATGCTTACGGAACAGAAACCCTTAATGAGAGCCCTAAGAAGAAGTCACACTTCTTCTACTTCATCTCCGACGTCGTCAAATTCGTCCTCACCGTCATCGTCGTCGTGGATTCATTTGCGATCGGTTTTGTTAGTCGTTGCTTCTTCGTCTTCCTCACCAGTTTCCACTGATCGGTGAGTTTTCACTGTTCCATCATCTGTCTTCTTCCCCAAACATTAAATTCCGTCCCTTTATTTACAAATTTGTATTGATTTGAAAGGAAAGCTCGGATTTTTGTTTCGGTTGCCAAATGTTCTAAGCAGCCAACAGAGTTATTTAGCTTTTAATCTTTTTTGTTTGGTATTGCCCTCCTAGATCCCGATCTGGAAGTTCCTTTGTGTCCAAAAATGTCTTCTTCAGCTAGTTTTCGCTAGGGTTCCCTCCGATACTCTCTTTGTAGGCTTCAGATTCTCTCATTATTGGTTTTTGCTTTTCCATGAATGAGCTTGAACTGTGTCTTGGCATTAAGCATTATAAGAGGTCAAATTCAGTGTTATAATGTTTCCTAAAATCCTTATTCCATTTCATTGTCACTGATTCATATAAACATATGCTTCATCATGGATATTCTGTTCATGTTGTATTGTCCAAATTTGTTCTCTCTCTCTCTCTCTATAGATGAATTGCACCTCACATATATTTGTAGGTGCTCTGTATACCACTTTGGATTGTTGGTTGTGTTTGTCTTAATATCCTCTCCTGGTGAAACGTGAAAACTAATACGTTTTGTTTTGCTATTTTCTCAGGGGCAGTCTTAAATCACCCTGGTCGCGAAGGAGAAAAAAACACGCACTTCTACCTAAACAATGGAAAAGTTTCTTTACACCAGAAGGGAAACTTACTGATGGTGGTGTCAAGTTCTTAAAAAAAGTTCGCAGTGGAGTATGTTATTGACTTTTTTCTTTCTTGTTTTCTCTTTTAAGTGTCAAAATTGGCTTTCAGTATTTGGAACTTAAGTGCTACAACTGTTGGTTATTAATTAATTATTTTACAATGCAGGGTGTTGATCCAAGTATACGAGCTGAAGTGTGGCCTTTCCTCCTTGGAGTGTAAGTATTTTACCGATACTTGATTTAGTTGTAGTGTTTAGTTGTGTGTTCTGGACAGATTATTTGAGAAAGATTTACCTATGTTTTAAGGACTGGTTACCGCTACTTTTTCTAGTTCTGTGGAATACTTGATTTATGGATCTTTGCTGGTTTTGATCTTGAATAATGATCGGCTTTTCATCTCTCAACCAGTTAAATTATCTAGTCTAATCTGTTGTGTTCTATCTTGTATTTTCTGAGTGCTTGGGAATACATGCACATGGGTTTATAATCACCATTTTGGTTTTAACTTGGTTCCTGTGAATTTCGTAAGTGCCAAAGATTTGGTATACTAGGGAGCAACGGAGAACCACAGTATGTTTAACCATTTCATTTATTCTTTAGAGGATTAATGCTCATGCATTTGGTCATAGAAATCTGCATTCGGTGAATGGTATTTGGTAATAATAGGTAATTTCACTTGCATTATTAATTTATTGTGTTTTTTCATTACTTGTCCAGCTTAGTTTTCTTGCTGTGAGGGTACCAATAGTTGGGACTGTAATTCTAGTTTGGTATAAAGAAAAGTGGAACCTTAATGCTGTAGTAGTATCTGAGAAAAATGGACTTCGCAAAATGTGCTCTCTCTCTCTCTCTCATGAGCTCAAAATTTTTGGCTGTCCTTTTTCACTGCTGGTTGATCTTTGCTGATGTATTGACATTGATTTTCTTTCGATCAACAGCTATGACGTGAACAGTTCTAAGGAAGAAAGAGAATCTGTAAAAACTCAGAAAAGGTATTGTCATTCAGTTCTTTGTCCTCATCCTTTGTGTGCATTTGTGATCCCGATTAAATTTTTCTATGTCATGTTCCCTGTCAGCTCCCCTCTCCTTGCTTGTTTCTGTGTGTTTTCGTTCCTCACCTTGTCAACATTCTTTTTTCTATTTGTAATGCAGAAGAGAATATGAGGACTTGCGGAGACAATGCCGGAGACTTTTAACACAAAGCGAAAAGAGCTTTAAGTTAAAAGAAACTTCTGGAAACAGTAGCAATGAGGGCAGTGGGGAGTTTAGTCAAGTTGTAGATTCCACTGGCCCAGGGGATGTTACAAGTTCCAGGGAATCATTTTCAACTGAGGCAGGAAGCAAATTGCCTGAGGATACAAAATACGCTGCCAGCCATCAAGCTGTTCAGATGTCTGAATCATGCGAAGGAGATGGTGAGAAGAGTGGAGTCACCTGTGAAGATGCCTCTGCAGGTGACACAGAATCAACTGATTCTGATTCATCTGAAGATGCTGATATCACTCGACCTTTACTTGCTACTGAAGGAACTGAAGAGAATTGTGTTGATGACAATGCTAAGGAAAACTCCTCTGTCTCCAATACAGAAAACAGGCGCAAATCCTACACAGCAGAAGATTATGCCACATGGCAGAGAATCATCCGCCTTGATGCTGTGCGTGCGAATGATGAATGGATAATATATTCACCCTCTCAGGCTGATGTCTCAGAGATCAAGGCACATCGATTAGCTGAGAATGTCGGGATGAAGGATTATGAACACTTGGAGCCATGCAGGATTTTTCATGCTGCTCGCCTGGTTGCAATCCTGGAAGCCTATGCTCTGTATGATCCTGAAATTGGTTACTGCCAAGGGATGAGTGATCTACTTACTCCTATCATCTCAGTGATGGAAGAGGACGATGAAGCCTTCTGGTGCTTTGTGGGTTTTATGAAAAAGGCTCGGCATAACTTCCGGCTGGATGAGGCTGGGATTCGGAGGCAGCTTAGCATTATTTCGAAGATTATCAAGGGCAAAGATGTTACTCTCTATAGACACCTGGAGAAGCTTCAAGCAGAGGATTGCTTTTTTGTGTATAGAATGGTAGTGGTTCTCTTCAGGAGGGAGTTGAGCTTTGAGCAAACACTTTGCCTCTGGGAGGTAATGTGGGCAGATCAGGCTGCAATCAGGGCGGGAATTGCCAAGTCTGCTTGGGGGAGGATGAGGTTGAGAGCCCCGCCCACTGACGATCTCTTGCTGTATGCAATAGCGGCATGTGTGCTGCAGCGAAGGAAGCTGATAGTAGAGAAGTACAGCAGCATGGAAGAGATCATGAGGGAGTGCAATAGCATGGCTGGCTGTCTGGATGTTTGGAAGCTTTTAGACGATGCTCATGATTTGGTGGTAACCCTTCATGACAAGATTTAGAGAACTACTGCGAGGGGGTTTGGTTTTCTTTGCTCTCTCATTTGTTCCCAGATTCCCCGCTCCCTTTTCATTTTAGTTGTTATTGCACCATTTGAGGTTCCCATTCAAACGAAGGGATCTCAAGGCCACTTTCACACTGCTTAAAAAGCAATTTCTGTATTGAACTAAAATTATGGGATTTATAATGTGTTGCCCGCACTCTGATGCTCATCGGAGTGATTGTGGCAGCAAAGGCAGATTTAGTAATTCCGAGCATTCTGACTGGGGGCTCTTCAGAGTGGTGTTAACACTTGACATTTAGTAAATAACCATGCGTTTGCGTTTGGATATGCTTTGTATGAGACTCTGGTTGAGACTTAAATAACCATGCTTACATATCCTTGCAGGCTTTCAACCTGATTTGTGCCCTTCACCAATTCAATAAGATACTCCAAAGGCTTTTATATGCTTCCAACAAGTACATTGTCAGCCATTTCAGATATATATGGGGGATATATAGATTGCAAAATGAAACCTAGAGGCAACTAAGAGGTCTTATACTAACGAAACTTTTACCACTCACCCTCCCTCACCACAACAAATCTTCTTTTACTGCAACCTATTATTAACTAAATCATAGTATAGTGTCGGTAAATGTTGGTAAATCACTTGGCACTCGCAAAGTTCTTTATTCTTTTTTTTTTTAAATTTTTTTAAGTGAATCATATATTTTAATCTTGAAAAATGAGAGATTTGAACTTGAGATCTCATTTATTATTGTAATAAAAAAAATTCTTTTGAAACCTCATCAACTGAGTCTTAGTCGCAATTATATAATAACTTTCTTTTTTGTCTTAAAAAATGAGAGATTTGAACTTGAAATCTCATCATCATGATCGCAAAACTAAAACCTTTGTGTCCTGATCACATGAAGATTGAGAGTGGTAGAACTGTAGAAGACTTGAACTTGAGACTCGTAGAGAAAAATGTCTTTACTGATTTCCACTTTAGCTTAAAGAGGAAATAGTTACGTATTAATTTGTTTTTAACGGTGTTAATGAGGTGGACGTAAGTCCGTTTATACTTTTCTCCTCCTCCTGAAGCTGCTTTGGTTTTAAACTTGTGATTCTTCCCTTCCTCTCTTGTCTCTCACTCAGTCGGATCAGTCTTACAAATCTGAGCGCTTTTCCGATCTCTCACAATGTCCACACCCGCCGAAGACCCTCCGTCCCAAAACGGACTCCAACCCGACCCGACTACAAATCCGGAAGCCCAACCCGAATCGCAAACAGTCCTCGTGCCCGATGCCGAACCAGCACCAGCGCCAGAGCCTGAATCTAAACCGGAACTACAACCCCGACCCGAAGCGGTGGTGATCGAAGCTGCAGATCCGACGGTGGAGGATGCCAAAGAAACCACGACGCCGATCCAATCCAGTTCCGAAGGGACTTCGCGGCCTGAGCTGAAGAAAGACGACGAAGGGAGCCGTACGTTCACAATGAGGGAGTTGCTTAATGGCTTGAAAAATGACCAAGGAAATGAGACTGCTAATGAATCTAGCTCGCCTTACAGTTACAGCCACAGGTTCGCATCATATTCATTTCCTTCTGTGTTGTATACATTTCTGCTGATCTAATTGTGTTTGTTGAGCTTCAAAATTGGTTCATATTGTTCCAATTTACAATCTTTGTGTTTGAAATTTTTAAGTTTAGGTTTGTACATAGAACGATTTAGCTTTCAACTTCAAAATTGGGTGTGATGCATTTTCAAGGTCTTCTTTTTCGACGAAAATGATCAGTTCTAGCTTTGATATTTGTGTCTGGACTCTGGAGGAGAAGAAAGATGAAAACTGGGCATTGAATGATTCTGGTGGATGACTTGGTTTTCTTTGTTATACCATTTATTCACATTGTGGCTTTGAATGCATCAGTGAAGAAACCCCACATCATCAACAACAAGAGCACAACAATGCTGCAATGGAGTTGATCAATAGTGTCACAGGCACCGATGATGATGGTCGATCTCGCCAACGGGTCCTTACTTTTGCTGCCAAGAGGTACTGTCCTTTTATTGCTTCCTTGTTACTTTTCATGTTGGCTCGTAACAGTTTAATATATTAGTTTACTTCTGAAAACAAAGCTCAAAGTGTTAGCAATGTACGTAATCACACAGTCTACTTTTTAGTGTGTAACTGAGTGATGTTTGCAACCAGAACGTTTTTCTTTAATTTGAAGTCTTGGTTTTACAAAATTGTAACTTGCATTTGAATTCTGTAGGTATGCTAGTGCAATAGAGAGAAATCCAGATGATTATGATGCACTATACAATTGGGCGCTGGTTCTGCAGGTATGAAATACTGTCTTGTGACTCTTGTATACTTTTCTAATAGAAACAGTATCTAGTTATTCTTTCGCTTTAAAATTTCAACCAGAAGTTCTTAATTTTAAGAATGGTTTGTCTCACTGTTTAGTGCGTTAGAGCAAATTAACTTTGTCTAAGACTCTAATGGTCCTCATTTGCCATGCAGGAAAGTGCAGATAACGTTAGTCCTGATTCTACATCTCCTTCTAAAGATGCTTTGCTTGAGGAGGCTTGCAAAAAATATGACGAGGCTACCCATCTGTGCCCAACACTTCATGATGTATGTTTGCATACCCTTATTAATATAGCTAGTTATATTAGCGTTTGAAAAGGGATAAGATAGGACTTTAGAAAGCTAACACCTAGCAGATACATTGGTGTCTATATATAGGTAGATGAGCTTTTAATTGTCTTATTCATCTGACATGTGACAATAATGTCATCATTACTCTCCAGGCTTTCTATAATTGGGCTATTGCAATCTCTGATCGAGCAAAAATGCGTGGTCGTACAAAGGAAGCTGAAGAACTATGGAAGCAGGTTAGAGTGAAATTTCAGTACTTGAGCCTCACAAGATTGTAGACTTCTATTATGTGCACTGTCTTATAAAAATTATTACTGCCCTAGTTAGTTTTTTAATACCTATTTTGACAACTCTGAATTTGGATTCCAAATATACTGTTCAAAATACATTAGTAAATATTGTAGATGAACACTCTGCTGTTTTCATATATGCTCTCTCATTTATTATGATGTTGGGAGTCAGGAGAAGGTGACCGTTGTGAGCTTAAAACTTATATATGATGGTGCTAGTATCACATGGGCTTATTTGTTCTTCACATCATAGCTTGAATTTATTCTATAAAAAAGTGTCAAATAAGTGAAATGGTTTTTACCTTCTCAATTTGATGTGCAGGCCACAAAAAATTATGAAAAAGCTGTCCTGCTGAACTGGAACAGTCCCCAGGTATGACTCAAAAATCATTAAATTAGACTTATTCCATTCTATGATTTCTAAGAGAAATTGTTATAAAACCCTTCTGATTTGATGAATGAAAAAATGTATTTGTTTCCTTCGTTCCCTAATACTAACTCCATGTCATATATATTTCAGGCACTTAACAACTGGGGACTTGCTCTGCAGGTATCTTAAGTTTTGTTAGCATGCCTTCTTAAGTTCTTAACTGACTTTTGTCTTCCTCTACATGTATTTATGTTTTGTGATATTCACTCCATTCTGATTTCTTATATGTGATTATGCAATTTAGGAACTCAGCGCAATTGTGCCTGCACGAGAAAAGCAATCGATCGTAAAAAGTGCAATCAGTAAGGTAGGATATTGTTTCAAGACATCAGAATGGTTAGATAAATGTGGAGGGAACTAACAAATTAATTTCATATCTAAGTCCCTTATTTTTTATACTGACTAATTTCGCTTTCTTCTGATGCAGTTCCGGGCAGCTATTCAGTTGCAATTTGATTTCCATCGAGCAATTTACAACCTTGGAACTGTATTGGTAAGTTTGAGTTATCCTTTCTAGCTTTGGATAATGCGCTTTTTATTTTATCAAACAGCTTCTTAGTTTGCACTATAGGATAACAAGACATCACTATTCCTCTTATCTAATAATCTCATCCAAGTTGTTGATTTACCAAATTGGTATTACTCTTTCTTTCAGTATGGATTGGCGGAGGATACACTAAGAACTGGGGGATCTGGAAATCCCAAAGAAGTTTCACCTAATGAGTTATACAGTCAATCAGCTATCTACATTGCAGCTGCTCATGCTCTGAAACCAAATTACAATGTAAGCATCTCATCCTTTTCTTCAATCAACTTTAGCTAAGCTGATATTGACATGAGCACCTGCTTCATAGTTTCAAAGTTTCATGCAACTAGGTAGAATATGTCATCATAAATATTAATAGCACCAGTTCATTTCAATGTCTCTGTGTTAGTCTGGTTTTGATATTTAAGGATATGTAGTTCTTATGCTAAGCTTTTTTGTGATGCGAATTACTTTCAGGTTTACACTAGTGCTCTGCGGCTGGTGAGATCCATGGTAAGCATTAATACCAATCTATTCAATGAAGTTTTTACTCTTTTATATTAATCTTTTTTTTATCAGTTATTAAATTGGTCTCTTGCTATTGTCTGTGAGAACTGGTTCTTATTTGATTATTCTGATCCCCGATACTTGGACCTGTTCATTTTAAATCCTTACCCAATGTAGTTTTTCATTATCAGTAAATGTTTCTTTCTCACCTGTTTTTGAAGTTTTATTTATGATGGTAACCTTTGTTACAGCTTCCTCTGCCATATCTTAAAGTTGGATATCTTACTGCACCACCAGTAGGGAAACCAATTGCACCTCACAGTGATTGGAAACGATCACAATTTATTTTGAACCATGAAGGGCTTCAACAGGTAATTCTTTATTTTGATTCATAATTCTCTATTTATTTTTAGTGTATTAAGAAAAGAAAGTTACCTGCACACCTAAACCCTATCTATATCCCTTCAGCAGATCAGCAAAGGTGACCAAAAGCACATACCCCTAAGTGGCTCTGGAAGATCAGGAGATACAGCTATAAAAGTTAATATTCCAGATATCGTTTCTGTTTCAGCATGTGGTGATCTGACTTTACCACCTGGTGCAGGACTTTGCATTGATACAATTCATGGACCCGTCTATCTGGTAAGATCTCACCTTTTGTTACTTAAAAAGTTAAATCTTTATTCAGATAGAGAAAGCCATATCGACTTTTGCATGTCATTATCACTTTGAATTCAACGGTGTTTGAGTTCCTACAAATAGGGTAGATCTTTATTCCATTTCTGGTCCTATCTATAAATAAGTCAATCCTGTTCATTTTTTGTGAGAATTAATATTGCATCATGGCTGGTCAAAGCGAGCAACTTTGATTAAATATTTAAAATAAAAATTAAAAATTAAAAAGAAGAAGAAGATGATCATACTAATTTTAGGTGATAGGCCTTGGTTTTAGCAACAGATAATCAATTAGGATGTAGTTAACATGTTAGCTTCACTATTCAGTTGGTCTTTCATGCATTCAATTCTTATCGCTCTTATATCTTCTGTTTTACAAGACCAGCTCCAAAATATTCTTTCTGCTCTAGTATAAGTGATGATTATACAGTGCAAGCTTTTCTTTGGTTCTCTAATGATGTCAACTGTCAACACATCATTGTAATTCTGCTGTTGTAATGTGAAGTACATAAAAAGAGAACCAAAAGCATTTCATTTTGTATAGAAAGAGTGTGCCTTCTAATGTGAATTTTCATCAACCTGTAGATTGCTGATTCATGGGACTTCCTTGATGGATGGCTTGATGCAATCCGTCTAGTTTACACAATTTATGCACGGAGTAAGAGTGATGTTCTGGCAGGTATTATAACTGGGTGATTTTCTTTTCCTTTAATTTACCACCAATTTCTTAATTTTGCTCCGAGTGATGTATAATTTTTGTATCAACAACGGCTTGTTCAAATAAAATATGTATATTGTAAACTCTGGATGCGTTGAATAGCATTTTTATCTACAGAATCAGAGAAGGTTTTTTAGGATAAGGTTCATTTAAACATTTGCTTCTTCCTTTTCTATTTCCGATGTCATATCTGTACCCCGAAATACCTGCATTTCATCGGGATTGCTTGGTGGTGGATATTCCAAAATCTCAAACTCATTCTCTTCGATTTTTCCTCGGAATCTTTTTCTTTATCAATTTAATTGCATCAACTACTGTGTACCCCATCAAACAAAATGGAAAAGATTTTGATTAATAGTGCTAGGTGGTGGTCAATCACCGACCAAAGTGGATAGTGACAAGGTGAACTTTTATTACTGTCTAGTATGAGATAAAAATTTGATACAATTCGACCCTTCATGTATATCGCTTTAGTGTTGTTGCCGCTTTCTCAGTGACCAAATTTATAAAGCCTACTCTAGGAACCCAAAAATTTCATGCAGATGGGGGGTTTTACTTTGGCCAGAGCAAGAACTGAAGCAGGAAGAGTCCACAGCCCTTCTCCACAAATTAAACCAGAAGCAACAACAGGAACCATCATCCCAGCAATCTTGCTGTCAAGCCTGTGCCATGCAAATACGATAACACTCCCCGTGAACATATCAATGGCAAAGTACGCCCCGACTAGAAATGGCACACCCATGACCATAGGTAGCGGCATCCACTTCCCAATCTTTGGCGGTGAAAAATCTCTAATTAGGTTGACCATCACTGCAAAAGCAAAGAATCCATAACAGAGCTGCACGCAATGCCGAGGCAGAGCCGAGAAGCCTTCAACACCTAGAATTGCCATGTTTCTGTAGATCAAGGCATAAGGAGCTTTGAATTCTCCATTTGGGTTTCCCACGTCAAATGCCTTGTAGAACAAGAGGAAACTGAGAGGAGCTGTTAAACAGCCTATTAGGGTGCCAATGGCTTGGCTCACAAACATTGCTCTAGGAGAGGTGAAAGTTAGATGCGCTGTCTTGAGATCTTGCATCAGATTACAAGCCACGGAACAAACCGATTTTACGACACCACATCCGGCTAGCCCTGCCGCCACGCCGTGTTCTTTCCCTGTTAATGCCGCTAGCAAAAAAAGAGCAACTTTTCCATAATTGTAGGCCATGTTTATGTCAGTAAGACCAGCCCCATAAGCATTGCAGAAGGCAAGGGATGGAGCAAGCATGTAGGCTACGACTACATAATACCATTTGAGTTCGGGGAACATCATGGGGATCGCTATAATAGAAACGATGGAGAAGAAAACATATCCAGCAACTCCAACCCACATTGGAATTTTTTCTCTTATAAATATTTCATTTTGCTTCTCTTCAATGGGATTCAACTTGCCATCCTCATCTGCAGTGAGAAGAATGTATCCATTAGTGTCACTATTTTACTGTGTCTCGATGAGCACCGCTAACAAAGATTCAACTAAATCCCGGTAGGTGAAGAGTTACTAAATCAGTATCAGTAGAGGAAACTCGAAACAATTCATAATACCTGTACGGTTCCTGTTTTTCAATCTTTCATGAATATTAACAATGGTTGACAACATTATCTTGATGAAATTGTAAAGACCATCACCAAGGATTAGAGAAACAGATAGAAATACCTGAGAAAGGGATCGTGGAAAAACAGTTAGTAGATGACTATGAGTAATGAGATGAAAGATAAAAATGAAAAGAAAAAAAATGAAAAAAGTATATAGATAATGAGTGAGACAAGACCTTGTAACCATATAAACTCTTCATATCATGTTCCTCTAAACTCTCAGGGAACCAATTTCCTTTAAGCTGACCAATTAGTGGCCACATTACTCCAAAAGAGAGCACAGCTCCAAGAAGCAAAGACAGGTTCACTAGATGGGAGCATATCATGCCTGCTCCAACAAAAGTCATGCTAAAATCAAAGTAGAATCTGCCATTCAGAAGACAAATTACAAAAGGTCAGTAAGAACAGTAACGCCTAGTACAAGACAGAAAATTACTCGAAAATCCATACGTGTTTTTCCAAGCTTTCAATCCGAATGTGGGGAATTGCGAGAATCCACAGTTTTCTGAGGCCTCATAAAACCACTTGAAAAATCCCCATACGAAGCTGACCGAAAAGTACTTCATGAACCCGTGGACTTGCTTCCTGAAAATGATTATAATACTAGTTGAGGTTTGATTCTAAGAAGCGAAAGTTCGAAAGGAGCTGTCGAAAGATGTTTACTTGGCCATCTTATCTCCTTGAGTATGGAAACCATTGATAAGAACAGCGGTTGCCAAACCACTTGGATAAGTCAATTTCAAGTCCACTATCATTACCTGCATGTGAAGAGATGAAAATTTCATAAATAAAAGAGAAGCTCTCAATTCTTTTTATGATAAGAAATTGAAACAAAAGACTATTGACTATTACCTTCCTAAGAGGAATTAAGACAAAAAGTCCAACAAAGCAAACTAGGAAAAGAAAGCCAGTCATCCAACCAAGCGCAGGTTCCTTTACAGCACTTGCAGAGTTTCCCTCAGTATTTACCCCTGATAACTCATATGTCTTCCTGTTTAATCCCAAGAGATAAGATCCAAATCCACCTGCATGTTTAAGAAATATTAATAAAAAGTGAACCCACATTTATATATCTCCAAATAAGAAGAAAAGAGAAGTGAATTAACTAAAAGAAGATTTCAAATACCTGAAACAGCAATACTATAACATGCAACTGCACATGTTTGTATCATAGTGTTCTCTTGCCTAGTGAAGGGTTTCGATACATATCCAGCTTTCGAGAGCAGGTTTGTCCATGTCCTGATGAACACGAAAGCGAGAAGAGCAGCAGAGACATTGAGGTTAGGAGTAATCCCAGTTGTCAGGTTTAGCTTCATGACTATCACACTGTACACCGTTCCAATCACTGTGCTTGCAATGACTCCCCTTACTGTCAGCTGCTCGGTCCATGCCTCAATTCTCCCCAGTGAACCATCGGATTCAATGGTCTCTTCTTCCACGTCCTCTCTCTCAATCTCCTTCTTTTCCCTTGCTTCCAAGTCCATGTTCATGGCTAGCTCTCACTTTTGTTACTATCTGCACTTTATTTTAACTATTTTGGAGTTGGCTTATGTGCTAAGCAACAGGGAAAACTACAATCAAGACTGGGAAATTAAGACGATCAGAAGGGAATCCATTCCAGATCTCACCTTGGTCTTTGTTATCTATTTTAATCCTTCTCTTCAATCTATACAATTGAAAAGATGAGAATAATTGGTGCCCTGTCTTCTTATTGTAGCCTTCCTTAATATATATATATATATATATATATATATATATAGCCCACAGCTCAGCAAATAATGGTAGACAATATTTCTTGTCACCAGCCTACAAGTTCAAATAACACATAAATTAAAGGGAAAATTTCACAAACAGTACACCAAGTAAAAGCCACTAATAATTCTTATACATAAAGTTCCAAACCAATCATTTCGGTACACGAAATTTGAAACTCGACCCACTATCAGTACACGACGTCAATGACGCCATTAATTTGACACCAAAATGTCTATTATGCCCTCAGTTCTTTTTTTTTTAATAAAACATTTAACAGCGTCATTGACGTCGTGTCTACATAGTGGGTCAGGCTCAAAAGTCCATGTACCAAAATGTTCAGTTTGGAACTTTATGTATAGAAATTATTAGTGGCATTTACTTGGTGTACTGTTTGTAAAATTTTTCCTAAATTAATTACATAAATATTCTCACTGAAAATTCACCTAGTAGTCAAAATATGTCGGATTATATTGTTTAAAATATGTCGGATGATATTGTTTATATATATATCAACCACTTGTAAAAGTAATAACCTGATTATTTTGATCTTCAGAAGTTCTAGGACAGCAGAACTTGGCAGAAAGTGCTTCAAGTTAGGCTATGGCAATGGATGGTGCTTGGAATCGAGGGGAGGATCAGTTAGGTTATGGTGGAGTTTTTCGTGATTTCCATGGGGAGGTTGTCGGTGCTTTTTCATCATCCCTTGACATTCCTAGTTCCATTGCTGCGGAGGTTATGACAATGATCAAGGCAATCGAGCTTGAATGGGTTCGTGATTGGAAGCATATTTGGCTTGAAGTTGACTGGTCCCTAATTCTGAATTTTCTCTGCTCTCCTCAGATAGTACCTTGGCAATTACAGGTGGCATGGAAAAATTGTGTGCATCGCATTTCAATGATGCAATTTCGTTGTTCACATATTTTTCATGAAGGAAACCAGGTGGCTGATGCTTTGGCCAATTTTGGCGCTTCAGGTACGGGCTTTACTTGGTTTGATTCATCTCCAAGCTTCATTAATCAATTTTGTTTAAGAGATAAGTTGGGTCTCCTTAATTTTCATTTTAGATGAGTTTTTTTGTTTTGGAAGGCAGGAAGTTGTCTGTCGTTCCTCTTTCGTAGTACTTTACATCTGGGGAGTGTAAAATATTTACTTGTATTTCTCTTTAATTTTAATAAATCTTTTACCTCGCATTTGCGAGGTTTGCTTCAAAAAAAAAAAAAAAAAAGGATATGGCAATGGATTACATACAATGTTTTATCACAGCTTGTACTATTTATCCAAGAATGGCTAAATCACGGGCATTGGCTTAGCTTGCTGACCTTATCATTAACCCTTCTTCTCTTTGATTCTCTTCCACAACTTGGTTATGATGAATTATTGATGATGATTTCTAAACAAATTATTTCACTTGAAGTGATTAAATTGGACCATTTGAGAAACATTCGTGGGACCTATCACCCCCATCGAGTAGAAAATGATAGCTGCAGAAAAAGAACTCACCCCCATCGAGTAGAAAATGATAGCTGCAGAAAAGAAAAAAAACACTGGTCTGTGTTTCTTGAGTATGTTAAGTGAGTAAAAGTCATTAAGATTCTGTACTGTATTTGATAACTACTATGTCAATCATGGAGGGTATCCCCAGAGAATTCATATGTTGCTCTCTAGTTTCTAGTCTTGTTTGTTTGGTTACTAAAAGTCTGATGAAGAACGTAGAACCATATCAAAATGTCTGATGAAGAACGTAGAACTATATCAAAAACTTGATGTTAGACAATTATATATATTAAGATCTTGCGTCTTTCCGCCTCTTTGTAATAAATTGGATGCCTCAATTTCTATCATGATATTAGAGTAGACTATTCATTTCAATAATTCAATGACGTTATGTGATGAATGTTAATTTAAATTTCTGCATTGTAAAATCTCAACTTTGATCCTTCAACGAACTAAATAGCCTTATCACAAGCCTTAATAAGGCATGATACCACCCATCAAACATCAATCAAAGAAAATTGTCAAATAAGTAGACCATGAAAGACGCACAAGCAATGGTTGTTCTTGGCAATCAATCATAGTCGAAAAAAGAAATGGCGAGTATGAAGAAGCTTAAACCATAAGAAAGATGACAAGTCAATGAGAGTGAGCGGCTGCCTATGCTTGTCCTCTACGTAAAAAGCAACGGCCATGAGGTCTACACACGCCCTTCACTCACCTCACCTTTGGTTTTCGAACCTTTCAGTGATTCCTGCACGTGACTTTGACACCAGAAAAAATGGCACTCGAATATTAAATGATGGAAACCTCAAAACCTATCTATACAGTTAGATACTCTGTCGGTGAGCTGTGACACGTTGGTTTAATCAATGTTAAATAATTTATGTGTTCAAATCTAACTTGCATCATGGCACGAGCGAGATTGAAATATGGCTTCATAATGCTAGATTAAGCTCCATAAATAATGCGGTATTTGAATAATCTCAGCTTATCTATAATCATTAGGTTCTGTTTCCAGCTTTGAAAGCATCTGTGCTTCATCACATCATGAGTATATTTTTGCTCTTTTTAGTAAAAGATCACCATTGGAATATTTTACGGTGGTTGGTCCAGTTGAAACTAGGGAGAGGTAGGTTCAAGTAGACCTGTTGAGATCATTTAAAAGTTTCCAATATAATACTTCAATGGATTCTAATACTTCAATGGATTCCCCCACAATGAAATGTTAATGATGTAAACTCACTAACAGAGGAGAAGCAGTAGGAGGTAGCTATTGCTTAGGGATATGATGTAAACAAGCACAAATCTTATGCCTTGTTTGTGGATTCCTTTCTCATTTCTTTTAACCATCAAACATGCTTACCTTTTGTCTTGACTAGGCAAAATATAGGATGTTTGTGGGCCTTGGAGACATGGCTACATGAATGATATTGCTCTATTTTATTTAATTTTTGTTAATTTTTCTATATATCATTTTTACAGATTATACTTTCAGAGATATTAATCAATCTATTACATTCTGACTTTAAGGTCATCTCATTTGGGATTCTGGGGTTCAAATATGAATATGAGATATTGATACCAAGCTTGAAATGCAAGAAAAAGTTGTGTTTCAAGATGTTGCTAAGAAGTATGAACCTGGGAGAAAATGTTTGTAGTTTGACAATTAAGAATAGATTTTAGGACATGCTTTTGTACATTAACAGAAAAAGTAATTAACCAGAAGCTTAAATCGTAAAGTTAAGGGATAAAGTGTAACTCACTCTCAACAATTTTCTCAATCAACTATCTTCTCATGTCTACAGAGTTCAACTTTAATCCGTTAATTTTTCAAGTCAGGGCTGGTTGTTCCTGACCCTACTAGCCTGAGAACTTCAGGAATTAGGTATTGAAAAAACCTGCCAACCCCAAAATATAGACCACCCACCGTGCCAAAATTTGGCTTCACTTTTCAGTCCATTTCAAATGACAAGAATGATAGCGATCGATCACAAACCTAGTGGAGCATTGAGCTGATCTTTATGAATAGACATGGGCTTGCAAGTCAATCACCCTTGAAGCTCAATTTTTTCTTCTTCTTCCTTCCTTGGCACTGAGAGAATGCTTATCGTCCTTTTTACTTTGAGCTAGACTTTTTCTTGTAATCTAGTAGACTGGTACAGAATCTATGATAACATGGTCCCCTTTTCTCTGCTTTTTTTCGATGTGGGTTTGCTTGCTATCCATGGATATGAAGGAGCAGCATTCTGCACCACTCTTCTTGGTATGCTCTGGTATTCTTCATGTCTCCAATTTCAGAAAGCAAAAGAAGTGACAGGATCGAGTGGGGTTTCAATCCATTAATACCGGCCACAATAACAAGAAAGTGTCATGTTCTTCATGATAAAGCTCCAAACCTACAACCATCAACTGGAGTGTGGAGACGACTTGGACTTGTATTCGGCACAATCCTTCTTCCGTGACAATTTGTGTTTGGTGGGACATTATCGTTGTGTTTGTGTTTTCTAATGTTTGTCGCATAAACTCCTCAACTTGACTGTGTTGAATAACTCGACCCATCTACCGTCCCATGTCTAGGCCTAGCAAACACTTTCTCATATTGTATTGTATATTTATCCTAGCATACGATAATTAACCGTTAAGCTAACATGTTGATGATGTTAAAATAAAAACTGAATCAATAAGTTTCATGTTGAACCTTAAAACTCATTAAAATTTTTAAGAAAATAACTCTTAACTCACAAAATCTTATAAACTTAAGAGTTACATAAGAAACACACAAATTTTTAAGAGGATTATTGTAATTATTCTGATGTAGCACAGGGTTCAGGTTTTATATCCCTCCGTTGCAAAATTTTACTATTAATATAATAAATGGAACTGGGCATGGGGTTGAGCCTCCCAGTTAGGCTGAGTTCCAAATCCAGGTACCTTTTTATTTTTGAAAATTGAGAGTAGGACATGAAATTACAATGAATTAGAGAGATGCATTAAGATTTCTAATATATTAGACAAGAACTTACCCTTATGTTAATGGTTTTTATCATGTTATCAGATTAACACTAAACCGGAGTACCAAACGACTAAAATTTGTGTTCTTATTATGGTGACCCTAAATAAAACCAAACCAATAAACCTCAAACCAAATTTTTTATAATTTCATTTGTATATGTATCGCGTTCTCGTATCAAAGTCTGCAATTATGCCTGATCTAATCACATGCGAATTGAGTTATTATAATTATAACATTATACTATTAATGAATTTATCTCAACCTATTGATAACATTTTTTTTTTTTAGCAAATTACCACTAACTACACTTTTAGTCCAGTATTTACCATTAACAGGCCTATTTTTTATATTTCCCTTGCAGTATTGTTTCTGACCCATGCGCAATGCCCAAACCCCGTGCGGCCTATTACTTGACGAAAATGTCCCTAAACATATTAATAGAGGAAGATAACAATCAATAAAGAGACAGATAAACATAGAAATGGAGAGAGAGAGAGAGAGAGAGAGAGAGAGAGAGAGAGAGATAACAGATCAAGATTGAGATCGAGATCGAAATCGAAATCAATCAAGACGATGAATTTGAAATTCTCATTCAAACTGGAATTTTGAATAGTAAATGAGAGAGAGAGGGAGAAGAGATCTAGATCGATATCTAGATTCGTATTGAGATCGGAGAAGTGACGCGGTGAAGCTGGGCAAAGAAGCAAGGCATCGATGAGATCGGAGAAGCAAGGTGGCGAAGTGAGATGGTGAAGCTAGACGAAGAACCTATTTGTTAATGTTTGGATCCGTGGGGATCTAATTAAGTGAGAGAGAGAGAGAGAGAGAGGGGGAAGACACAAGAAGTATAGTGGTTCGTCTCCCGCTTTAGCAGGAGACTACGTCCACTTGAAAGCTTAACTATGTGTGTTGGGCCTTGCGGCCCAAGAGGTTTACATGAGATTTAATGGGATGGATTCTAAGTGTGAGGAGGGGTCCCTTTTATAGGTAAAGGAACCCCTCCACTTTACATTTTCTTTCATGTGGGATGCTAAACCCACTATTCTAGTCTTTAGAAAACATGCTTGTGAAGGTAACTTGGCAAGGCTGGGAAGGTGACTTCCCGGCGAGGTATTGGCCGCTTCCGACTACCATGACGTAGCTTGGACATCCGGCTACGTGAAGCATGTCTCGGTTGGGCCCCACCCTGGCTTGTGGACCCTCCTAAGAGGGTGTTACTTATGCTTGGTGACATAGAAAATAGCCTTGCTAGTAGAGGTATCTACAAGTCTCCGAAGTCCCCAAGTAAGAGGAGCTTCTTGGTTGGGGAGTTATAAACATAAAGTCATCAAGCATAAGTAACGTCCGGGCGGCGTCTAGCCCCTATTTGTAAGACCCCGGAAATTCGTTATTAATTTCTAATGGTTTCCGGGAATTAATTAAGTGTTCGTTGAGCTATTTCGTGGTTCAAGGGTGGAGCGGAAATTAGTTCGAGCAATTATTCGCTCAGAAAGCTTTGATTTAAGAGTTGACTTTTTATACATTAAGATTCTGTAATAACTTCCTTCACGAATATTGTAGAGCGCGTCGATACGAGTTCGTGGATATGTGGAAAACGAAAATCGGAGTTCGAATGAAGAAGTTATGGCCGTCGGAAAAATTTTTCATTTTGATATATATGGGATTTTTTGGGAAAATATTTCAGAAAATACAAACTTTCCATTTTCAGAAAGTTTTCTCTCTCCTCTCTCCCGACCCCCGTTTCGCCATCTCCCTTCTCCGGCCGATTTCTTCACCGTCCGGCCACCAATTGGCTCGATTCCAAAGGGAATCCTGCTCGCCTCAGTCCCCTCTACACGTCTGTTGTGGTGATTCATTGTGGGAAGCACCGTACACAACGGTACAAGGTCGAGAAGTGGAGTTGCCGACGTTGAAATCGCCCCCGTGGGTTCTCCCTCCTCCGGCCACCATAGCTCTTGATCCTTGAGGGCTTTTCTAGCCCAGAGGACGTAGATGCATCTCCCAAGATGGCTTGCAATGATTCAAAGTGTGGAGGTTGAATTTTGAAGATTGGGATTCTTGGGTTCATCGGTTTTCAAAACTTGCGAGGTAAATTATGGCCAAATGGCTTCCATTCAGACTTTGTGCTAGTTATGAATGTTTCAATTGGAGTTGAGATGAAGAACTTTGGTGTTGGAAGTTTTTCCAAATTCCGACTTTGGGTCGGTGGCGGTGCCGCCACTGTGGTGGTGTTTTCCAGCTGTTTCCGACCACCTCAGAGACAGTTTCTGTTCCTGATTGCGATCTACTCGTCGATACGAGCATTACGATATATAGTTTGTAATTTCTGGAGATGGTATGAGCATGTTAGGGTTTTAGGGTTTTCGATTCGTTTCGGTTTTCGATATGTGAGGATTCGGCCGTTCGATCGACTTGTAGTTTTGATTTATTGATCGTAGAAGTGTTCCGAAGACGTTGGATGGTCTTGGAGTATAATTGTGTCTTGTGAATTGTGTGATTTGTGTTGTATTGAATGTGACCTTGATGTGATTAGGTGATTGACGAAATTGTGTGAGCGGAGTATGGATGATTTTGTGCTTGTCTTGGTTTATGTGAAGACGCAGCAGGATTTGGAGGTGAGTAAATCTCACAGTGTTTCAGTCGATAAATTAGTTATGTTTAATTTAGTAGATTTAATTGTTAGTATGCAAAATCATATTTATCAAAATAAATTATTTGTTTTAAAATATATGAACTTGATCGACAACGGTTCATGGGTAAGTTAAAACAATGTTTTGATATAAATGATTTTTGAGTAGTTAATTTGTAAAACTATAGTTGGTATTAGTGGCATCCCTGAATGGGTGACTACGTATATATATATATTTACGTGATATATATATATATATATATATCTGGATGGTTTTGGCATTGTGATATATAGACTTTTGATGATTTATATTGATAAAAGAGTGATTTGGAGTTGTGGTGTAACAATTGTGAGTCGGAAGGTTTCAGTGGTAAACCTGGGTTTGTTCTGAGGTGACAGGTTACGATTCTGTTAGGCCTCGTTTGGTTCACGGAAGGGAAATCGATTCCCTTGTCTTTCCCGTGGAGAAGGGAAATTAAAGTTCCTGTCAGATTTCATTTCCTGTGTTTGGTAAAGCAGGGAAAGCATCCAAGAAAGATCATTTGATTTCCCTTTCGATGTTTGGTTGGTGCAGGAAAGGAAAGTAAAAATATTTCAATATTTCAATAATACCCTTCTATTTTAAAATAAAAACAACCTGAAATGAATTTTCAACACTACCAAGGGTACTCAAGCAATTAATGTTAGGGTATTATTGTCCAAAATTATTGCAATTAATGCTGGGAAATGGGATGGGAAACTCAATCCCATGAAGTTTGAGTGGAATGAGTTTACCCCCAACTTTCCCCTATGTCAGGAAAGCATTTCCGGACTTTGTGGTTACCAAACAAAGGAAAGGAACAGCTTTCCTTTCCCAAGTCCTCAAATCCGCGAAACAAACGAGGCCTTAGAGTTATCGTCTGTCTGCAGTTGTACTTCTTGGGGGATAACTTGGTGTTATGGCACTCAAGAGTACATGTTTTTAAAAGATAGTTTCGAGTGTTTGGGGTTGATGGGTGATCATCGATTTTAGTGTGAGTTGTTTGACTTCCTTATTGATTTTCCTTCTCATTCTATATGTTGATTTAAATGTAATCTCCTGAACTAAGTTATATGCAGGGATTACTGCCGTTTGTATTGTTTGCTTTAATGTAATCTCTTAAACTAAGTTATATGCAGGGATTACTATCTTTTGTATTGTTTGTTTTAATGTGATCTCCTGAACTAAGTTTCAATGCAGGGATTACTGATTTTGCTTAATTCTTATTGTGGGTACAGTTGTGGGTTGTGATCTGTAGTGATTGGAAAATGAATTGAGAGACAGAGCATGTGGGTTTTTAGTTGGGTTGAAATTATTGAGCATGTTATTGTTTAATTTGAACTTGACGTTTTTCTTGTAATAATTGCATATTGTTTTGTTAGACGAAGATGGTGAAAGCATGTATTTTGTGGAATTAAATATTGTTGCTTTAATCTTCTCACGAGTTGAGAAATTATAAGCATGCGTGACGTGAGTCACTTTATTTGAGTTTACTCATACGAGCTTAAAAAGCTTACCGTGATTGTTTTGTTCAACCCGGTGCACTATTCTATGGTGTAGGGTTTATTGTGCAGGTTAGAATATCGATTAATCGTCGTCGAAGCTGAGGGGTACGTTCGGTAGCGTGGACGTCAAAGGGTAATCTTAGTTTTAAGTCTTCCGCTGTGTAGTGAGTTGTGGTGGGTGTGTTTACTTATTGAATTGTCATTCAGTTTAATTTGTAAACTATCTGTAATGTAATATGTGACTCTAAAGAACGAGTCGGTATTGACATTCTGAGCTCAGTTTGTTTAGTTGCTTAATTAAATGAAAAATTTTCTATGTGTTTTTCTTGTGCTTGTTAAGTTATTGCGTTTCGGATTTGAATTGATTTATTCTAAATTCGGGGCGTGACACTATAAGTCCCCGAACTCCGTAAGCAAGAAGACACTCGTTAACCTACACAACAAAGATGTTAACGTTAGAGATCCGAAGGGTCTCTAGTTACCTTTAGAGAGAGAGAGAGACACACACACTAGAAGTATAGTGGTTCGTCTCCGCCTTAGCAGGAGACTACATCCACTTGAATGTTGTACTATGTGTTTGGGCCTTGCGGCCCAAATGGATTACAAAGTGTGTAATGGGATGTTGAGTAAGTAGGAGGAGAGTTCATTTTATAGGTGAAGGAAGCCATCTCCTCTACATTTTCTTAGATGTGGGATGTAGAAATCACTATTCTAGTCTAAAAAGCATGCTTATGAAGGTGACTTGGCAAGGCCGAGAAGGTGGCTTCCCGGCGAGGCATTTGCCCCTTCCGACTACCGTGGCGTAGCTCGGACATCGGGCTACGGGATGCATGTCTCGGTTGGGCCCCACCATAGCTTGTGGGCCCCCTCAAGAGGGTGTTACTTATGCTTGGTGATGTAGCAAATCCTTCATGCATAGTGAGAGGTATCTACAAAAGATAAAAGCACGCACTTGTAGAATACTTGTTGCATTGGGCAACAAATGTGAGTTGCATTGATATGAATTGTCATATATGAATGTGCGAGGTGCGTGATACATGTTGATGTATACATGTGGATGGCGCCGAGTACGATCGGTTGTGACGTCTAGACTCGAGAGCGCATATGGATTGCATATGAAAAATGTGTGACACACGCAAGGAAAGGAACGAGGTCGAGTTTGACGGGGTTACGCTCGTGAGATGTAAGTTGCATGAGTGCCATGAAAGCAAGCGTTTGTAATTCGTGAACGATGAATAAACGAACACTCGTGTTTGTTTGGTTTTCGCTCATATTAATGGAACGCGAAAAGAATTCGATTTGTTGCAAACGACAAATGGTAGAAGACTTCAATGTTCCATTAAGGTATATTATGTCGAGGGTATATGAGTGTAAATCTTGGGAATGCCGGAAGGCAAGAGCGTGAAAGATAGGGGTGCCTGGAATGCGTGAGCGGGAAGCTCTGGGAGCAGGGAAGACCTGAGCGAAAAGCTAGATGGTACCGGGAAGGCCTGAGCCGGAAGCTCGATGGTTGCAGGGAAGGCCTGAGCGGGAAACTCAGGGGTTGCTGGGAAGGCATGAGTGGGAAGCTCGATAGGTGCCGTGAAGGCATGAGTGGGAAGCTCGATGGGTGCCGAGGAGGCGTGAGCGTTAGAGCTCATGAGCTGGAAGCTTGGCGATTGCTGGGAAGGCATGAGCGCGAAGCTCGATGGGTGACGGGAAGGCATGAGCGTGAAAGCTCGGGGTTGCCGAGAAGGCCTCAGCGAAAAGCTTGATGGTGCCGAGAAGGCATGAGCGGGAAGCTCGATGGTTGCCGGGAAGGTGTGAGCGGGAAGCTAGATGGGTGTCAGGGAGGCGTGAGCGTTAGAGCTCGTGAGCAGGAAGCTTGGGGATTGTCGGGAATGCATGAGCGTGAAGCTCGATGGGTGCCGGGAAGGCATGAGAGTGAAAGCTCGGGGTTGCCGCTGATGCAAGAGCGTGAAAGCACGGCTGTGCCGCTGAGGTAAGAGCGTGAAAGCTCGACTGTACCGCTGAGGCAAGAGCGTGAAAGCTCGGCGGTGACGCTGAGGTAAGAGCTTGAAAGCTCGGGGATGACGCGAAGGTGTGAGCGTGAAAGCTCAGGATGCCGCTGAGAATGTGAAAGCTAGGCGGTGCTGCTGAGGCAAAGAGCGTGAAAGCTCGGCTGTGCCGCTGAGGCAAAGAGGGTGAAAGCTCGGCTGTGCCATTGAGGCAAAGAGGGTGAAATCTCGGCTGTGCCGCTGAGGCAAGAGCGTGAAAAGCTAGGCTGTACCGTTGAGGCAAGAAAGTGAAAGCTCGAGGTTGCTACTGAGGCAAGAGCGTGAAAGCTCAAGGTTGCTGCTGAGCCAAGAGCGTGAAAGCTCGACGGTGCCGCTGAGGCAAGAGAGTGAAAACTCAGTTGTGCCGCTGAGGCAAGAGCTTGAAAGATCGAGGTTGCCGCTGAGGCAAGAGCGTGAAAGCTCGACAATGCCACTGAGGCAAGAGTGTGAAAGCTCGGGGGTACCGCTGAGGAGAGAGTGTTAAAGCTTATGCGGGGAAAGCTCAAATGTGATGCCCTAAGTCGTAAATGTAACCGTTGCTAATTATGCTATGCTGTATGTACAAGTCCCCGAAGTCCCCGGTGAAGGAGGTCTTTCTCACGGGGTTGATACCAAAGCGTGGCTTTGTGCCGTATAGCGAGCATAATTAGTGCAAGTGCGTCATCCATCTAGAATTTGTTGAAACGAATGCTTATGCCCTTTTGGGTGGGCCCCTTGCTAGGCCCTCCAAGGAGTCCCCCACTCTTGGCTATAAACCTCCGTATGGTCGGAAAATTGTTTGATGAGGGGAGCTGCGTATAAGCAGTGGGTGTTAGGTAGCGAACCTAATCTTTGATACCCAAGTATCAAGGGTTAACTGTTGGATCAATGGCTGCCGTGGGCTGCGTTAACCGGTCCCTTTACTCTTTCCCAGAGGAGAAAAGCTTGACTGCAATGCCGCGTAGCGGTCATTGTCAGTTATGAGGCTTTGCCTTACAGCTTAGTGGTTGGTCATGGACCATAGACTCTTGGATTCTAGACCCGTTTAGGTCTCTTTCTCGTGGGGAGAGTTTTGACAAAGTATGGTGCCTAGAGGCTAGACCATATGTTTACAAATAGAGTATATGTAGAGCTTGTAATTGTATGAATAATGACAAATAAGTATAGCAAGTAATAATATATGGATCTTATGGCCATGTAACATGCGTAATAGATAGTGGCAAGTGTGATGGTTGTCCATATAAAATTTTGGGAGTAGCTCCCGATGGATAGTATGAAGCGTTTGTGAACTTGGAACTTAGTTAAAGCATGTTTGATATGTTTGAGCGAGTTAGGTTGTGTTCTAGCAAGTTGGGTGTAGTTGAGCGGATAGGAGCTGTGCGAGCATGCGGGGTGTGGCCCAAGAAAGTCGTGGCCATGCCGATACCCAAAGGAGTCGTAACCCAAGTAAATCGTTTATCCGAGCGTGTGTTTAGTTAAGTCATAAGTGTCACAATCTTCTAGATGTGGCATAGTTTGTTTGATGTGCAGTTGTCATGGTCTCATGTAAGTAGCATGCTTTAACAGGTGGGTTTATAATATGTATGCATATGCATGTACAGGGATGCCTCATACACTATTGATTTTAAATGCCTGGTGTGCGTATGCAAGGCCCATCACATGTGTTGAATATAGTGAGCTGCCAACTTTTGCAAGTAATATATTATACATGCTTGGTCAATGATAATTGAATGTGCAAGGAAGCAAATGTATCACTTGTTGGGCCATATTCAGAGCATGAAATAAGGACAACTGAACACGTTATGTATATGTTAGCCACTTAATTGTGAAGGTGCCTTTAGATGATTATAATAGGCATATGTATATGCTTTAGCTTTGTACGTACCACAGAAAGAAACTCATATGTTTTCCAGTTTTTTGCCAGAAGGAAGGCTTTGAGCTGCATCGAAGGCGCTGATCAATGTTTGGGTGATGAGCTACACCCAGAAACCGAGATCATGGGCCGTAAACTTGGAACCAGCAGCAAGGAGGGACAGCAAGATTGAATGGGTGTCCAAAGTAGTTTTCTGGGTGACCGGGAGACTGAACCTCCGCCAAGAGGATTGAAGCCCCGCCGAGATGGGGATCGATAGGCTCGCCGATGCTCCGCTAGGTCTCGTAGGCGGTAGCGTTGTTGGTAGCAGCACCCTGTCAAGAGGAAGAGCTGATGCTTCAAGAGGAGTGAGTTGACTCGGTCAAGGAGCTCTGTCGAGATGGTTGAGTTGCTAGAGGTTATCGCTGGCGGTGATGATGGTCAGCGGAGAAGCTTTTGGCTAGCTGTGGATGTGGCAACTCGAACGGGTATACCACAGCACCGTAATATTAAGCCAATAGAAGCTCGATACGTCGTAAACATACCGTAGACCTACCAACTTAATACTACAAGGCCTTTCTAAAATACAAAATTTTAGAAAATAGGAGACCAAGAAAACTTTTAAGAAAGGACTTTAAATCAATAACCCAACATTTAAATTAACAAGTCTAGAAATGCTTAAAAATAAAGTGGGCAAGTGCACTGTGACGCCTTAGGGCTTACATCATAACCGAAATGAAAGGAGTTCAACAATAACAATAATACAAAGTGGTGAGGCGCGCTCCCAAGTAGGCGGACCTCACAGAGTTCAACATTAAAAGAAAAACGAGTAAATCGATAGAATACCAAAAGGGAAGAACTTCAAGCGACAAGGACAGCAACACACAGACTCGGCTAACGACCCACTTTTAATCCAAATCGTCCGGAATGACCTCGTTGTAACCTGAAATGTAGGGGTGAGCATTTCGTCCTCTCTAGCCCAATAGGGGCCGACCTAACCTTAGTTAGGTTTGAAAACTATTAAGTAAAATATAGCTACTAGAATATAGGTTGCGTGCATTGGTAAAATCAAGTAAAACAAATGCAAACAAAAACAATCATACTTGTTTCGTTTCAGGAAATCATATGCAGCATGCTTCACACAACTTGGAGCTCCGAAATACTTACCTATCGGCTAAACTAAAATAAATCGATGACCTACCTGGTTCGTCATCCTTTGAGAACCAGCCAACTACTCTGTAGTTCTTGTGACTACAAGTAGTGAAAGTGTCCATTTCCTGGCTCTGAGTCTCCTATGACTGATTCACTATCTGTACTCACCTTTCCTCGACAAACATAGGAGCACAACCCCCTCCGAAGGTTCTCGGTTATCGACACCGTGGGATCCCTAGGAATCTACGCGTCTAGGTCCCATTCACTTTCAGGTCACAAGCACAAACATACAAAGGGTATAGTATCTCAACATGCAAGTCTAGCCTCGGTTTTCGCAATCAACAATTATCAGTTATGAAAACACAGGTATCACGAGGCATCGACTGATGAACAACAAAAAATACTTGCAAGCAACATAATATTATACTAGAGCATTCCACATATATTGAAAAGCCTCTAACAAGGAAATGACAGCTCACCCTACCTGAAAAATGCCGGCGTATTCCACACTCTGATGCTTTCCGCTTAAGCTTCCTTAACGATCATGTTTCCTGAACTATTACTTAGTTTGCAAGTAATTATCTAGGTAAACATCATGATCAACTTTAAGTAATCGCGCACACTAAATCCTTTTTATTTCATTGAGGCCATTAACTACTTCTTTTTAACCTTTACTAATTTGGGAAACTAACTTCTTTCTTAAAAATGAAAACGTCCTTATTGCTCCGCTAAACTATCGCCAACCCGAGCGACCAAAGTCGAGTCGATCCTCTCGTTTTATGAGGTCGGTCAACCTTTGTCAACTCTCAAAGTTGACTTTTGACCTTTAACTTTGACTTTTGACTTTTGACCAAATATTCATTTATTTACCATTATTTCTTATTTATTAAAAATAAATAAGTAAATAATTATAAATAAAGTTTCGCTTTCACTTTTACTCAATTACTCCTCCTTTTTCACCCTTTTACTTTTACCATGATTTTTAACTCCACATTTTCACTTTTACCTTTTACCTCCTTTTTACCGAATTTACCTTTACCTTCACCTTCTTCACTTTTTACCACTTTACTACATTAAAAACTCATTTAATCCAACTTTTACTATTTTCTTCATTTTTCTTTCTCTTCCAAAATAAAACACCTTTCTTTTCTTCTTCCTTTTCTTTTTCTTTTGGCCAAAATTACACAACAAAATCACCAAAATCTTTAACACCAATTTCCATTCCTTTGAAAACTAAACCAATAAAATCCTACTAATTAAACCCTTCTCAAAGATCTAATTTTCACAATTTTTCCAACAACAATAATGGCTCAACAAAATCAAAATCAACCAAATAAATTCCAAAAATTCTAGGGTTTGTCCAAAACCCATTCCTTACCCTTTCTTCTTCAAAACTCACGGCCTAATCCTTCTCATTGGCCTTCTTCACCTACAAATCCGTCCAACATCATCATCTCAACCAAATAAACTTGAAAACAAGGTTGCATGGATAGATCTTTACCACAAATCCTTGCCAAACATGTAGCCTAGCCTCTTGACTTAGGGAAAATTGGGTTCATGCAATCAAAATTAAAAACTCAGATTTAGGAAGAAATAGGTATAGATCGGATGAATGGAGGCTAGATTAGGAGGGAGATTACCTTGATTTAAGCTTGGAAAGAAGAAATCACAAAAACCCCCAAATTAGCTTCGGGTTCTAGGGTTTTTGGAGGATTGAATGGCCAAATTTCTTGATTTTGGTTGGAGAAATGGAAAGAGGGGAGGAAGAGGATAAAATCTGGAAATTTTGGTGAGGATTGGGATTCCGGCGACGGCGGCGGCGTCAGGTGGTGGGGCAATTTCCTGCGAGAGGTAGAGAGAGAAGCTCTCGGGTAGAGAAAGAGAGAGGAAAGGGAGACAATGAGGAAGAGGCTAGAGTTTGGAGAGAGTGTTTTGCTTTTATACCTCTCCTTAATTTTGATTGTGAAAAGTCTAAGTTGCCCTCCTTTTGGACCAAATGGGCTTGAGCTGTTCCATTTTCATTTTCCTCTTAATTTTCCTTAAGCCCACTCCGAAAATACATCTTCAAATATCCTTATTTCTCCGACATCTCACCGAATCATTTCGGGAAACTTTTCCGGGCTTGTCCTAAGCCTCAACACTTTAAAAATACTTTTCTAGACCCAAATTGGATTTTCTCTAATTTATTAATCCTTTAAATGGCCTCAAAGTCTTAATCTAAGCGCGAATACTTTTGTACCTCACGAATACGTAATTTCATACTTTATGCGACAAATTAAAATAAATAAGAAAAAGTACAGGGGTCTACAGTGGAGGCCAGCAGTGGAAGTTGTGGAGGTTGCCCTGCTGGTGCCTAGCGGAGGAAGCGGTTGCCGCTGATGGTTCTTAGCGGTGGAAGTCATGGCAGCTAGCGGTGATGCTCAAAAGCTGGTGATTGCTCTACCGCTGATGGGAGCTAGCGATGCCGCTGGTGGCAAGTAGCTGGCGGCAGTCATGGCTAGAGCTAGGTTGGCGGGGAATGGTCGTTAGGCCTGCAAAGCCGCCTGTGGTGTTTAGCGGAGTGATAACTTGTCTAACGGTATCCTTATCTCGTGGTCCTCGCTAGACGGTGCTTTGATTGGCGGGTGGAGTTCGAAGCTGCCATGATTGGAGTTCAAAAGAGACGAAGCTTGGCAGTGCGTGACCTGGAGCTTGGCGGTGCAAGACTTGGCGTTGGTGGCAGTTAGCGGTGCCGCTGACGCTGACTTAAGCTGAGAAGCTTGCATTGCCGCTGACGGCAGCTTTGGTCGGCGGTGGTGATGAACATATCATTGTTCAGCGGTGATGGTGGAAGAAGACAAGTGCTTGGCGCAGCGCGGTGACTGGCGCTTAGCGATGATTGACTCTGAGGATGACCAAAGGATGCAACGATGATCAATTGATGGGAATGATGAGCCAAGGCCTCCGAATGGGCTAGCGGCATACAGTTCAGCGGGGACGTTGATGCTGACTGAAGAATGCCAGAATGTCCAAAGTGGACTTCCGGGTGTCCAGAGCAAATTTGTAGATTTTTTTTTTTTTGTGCAGGTCAGCGTTGGCTTTGACCAGCTCAGAAAGTTGTTGACCGAGTGTTGACTTGACTCTAACGGGCCAAAGTTCATGGTACGTGACGAAGCCTTTGTGTTGGCTTCCCAGAGACGGCGCCAATGTTAATGTTTGGATCTGTGGGGATCTAATTAATGTAAGAGAGAGAGAGAGAGAGAGAAGACAGAAGAAGTATAGTGGTTCGTCTCCCGCTTTAGCAGGAGACTACGTCCACTTGAAAGCTTAACTATGTGTGTTTGGGCCTTGCGGCCCAAGAGGATTACATGAGATTTAATGGGATGGATTCTAAGTGTGAGGATGGGTCTTTTTTATAGGTAAGGGAACCCCTCCACTTTACATTTTCTTCCATGTGGGATGCTAAACCCACTATTCTAGTCTTTAGAAAACCTGCTCGTGAAGGTAACTTGGCAAGGCCGGGAAGGTGGCTTCCTGGCGAGGCATTGGCCTCTTCTGACTACCATGGCGTAGCTTGGACATTCGGCTACGTGATGCATGTCGCTGTTCGGCCCCACCGTGGCTTGTGGACCCCCCTAAGAGGGTGTTACTTATGCTTGGTGACATAGAAAATAACCTTGCTAGTAGAGGTATCTACACTATTTTTTGGTCTTGGCCTGCAAATCTACCAGCAAGGAACGTGCCGAAGCTAGGGTTTGTTCTCAGCCTGCAAATCCACCAAAGAGCGAGGTCAGTATCAATTAAGATGAGTTGCTAAGTAGGGAAACTTGATGTTATGTGACTGATGATGAATTGTATGAGCTTATTGAGACTCAGTACCATTAGAATGCTTGCAATATGTGCAATCTATGATTATCGAGAGTCAATAGCACTAAAATGTTGTAGTATGTGCAATCTATGATTTTATGGACCTTCTAAAGATCATTACCTTTAGTTTATGAGGGTCAATAGCTTTCTGAGATTTGCTTGTTCTGATGGAAAATGATGAGTTTTGTGACTCAATAGTACAAAAGAAATTGTATGAGCTTTAGTTTCTAAGGGTTAGTAGCCTTAGGTTCATGATTTCACTAACACTATGTTTATTGTCCTCAAACTTGTGTTATGAGAATAACTATTGGTTTTGGTTTTCGTAATTGAGTGTTTCGAATTGGTATGAGGATGTTGCTGGAGATTTGTAGAATAAAGAGACTAATTCATTCTATTTTTTTGTGATCTTCATAATTGACATGCTCTGTTGGAGAATGTTGTTGTAAGTCAGTATGGTGTTACTTAGACAGGTCTTAAAATGTTTGGATACAAAATGGAGCCGAATTGTATCGAGTTTATGTTCCATAATGATTAGTTCATTAACATGTCAAGATCATTCTTTGAGTGACATCTTTAAGTTTCTAATATGCAATGATGACATATGTGACTTTCTGTATGTGATGGTTGATTTAAGAGGTTGAGATTGTGAATGGTATAACTGAAGTTAGAGAACCATGTGTATTGAGGGTCAGTATGCTATTGAGGGTCAGTAACCCTATGTGTATTGCAACCTCATTTGATGTTTATATATGAGGATCAATAGCTTTAGCTTCATGAGTACATTCTCTTGATTGCATGAGGTACTCAACTCAAATCTATTATCGGTTCAGTTGAGCTTGCGATTTTGGACAAATTTGTTAGCTTTACTTTATGGAAGGGTCATTGAAATTATGTCTACCTATAGGCTCTATGGATGTTTGATCTTATTACTGCTGTTAGTTTTTTTTTTTTTTTTTTTTGGCTTGAAATTCTGGTCATTGATCTGCTGCAACTGTGAGGATCTTTTGATTAGGTCTTTTGTATTCTTATAAGCTACAGTGGTTTTTTAATCAAATTGAGGGTTAGTACACTATTGAGGGTCAGTAATCATATATTTGCATTTATCATATACACAGATTAATCGCAAATGGCAAAGAGGAAAGCTGCTACAATAGACAAAAAGGATGTAACGATTGAAGAACATGAGAAGAACCATGGTGGAGAGATTTCTTCACCTTGACAAGAGCTGGTATTCGAAAGTAGGTGATAATTGAAGGCAAGCAAAGACCATGGGTTGGATTGGATTAGGATTAGGATTTACATTTGATCATTTTGAATCGTTTTGTTTTGTTAAGTGAGATTAATAGCAAAATGTTGATCTTTTGCGGATATGGATTTGTGTTTATGAGTTGATAGGATTTTGATGAAAGTAAATCGACATAGATGCAGGCTTTTTGAAGTCTTCTTTACTGGTTAATGTTAATGGATTGATTTTATTACTAAGTTTCAAAAAAAGAAAAATGGTGCAAGGTCACATAAGTTTTGCTCTTTTATGTGTATACAAACAATTCAATCGGTTAATCATTTAGAATTGCCTCTAGAAGCTAGAAAGAACTGCAAGTCGTTTATGTCAGAATGATATTAAAGCTCAGTACATTAAATCTACAATTCCTCAGAATGATACTGAAGCCCAGTACATTAAGTCTATAGATGTTATTTTAGTAATTTGGGTTCAGCTACAGTACCGCAAGAGAATTAGAAAAAAAAAACAGGCTTGCTACTGGTAATAAATTGCCTGAGATTGTAGTTATTGGTAATTTATTATTATTTTTTTTTTCCGATGGATGAAGTAGTTCGGCGTCCGGATTTGATGGGTCTTTTTGGGCCGCTGGAGAAGTGAGCAACAACTCTTCGTTGTCTTCACTGCCGTTACAGAAATACAGAAGCGTAGTGCACCCAATTTTTTTATCAATACACTCAGCATCTAAAAAAATTCTAAAATTGTTCTTTTTTTTATATCTTAACTAATTATTTGCAGATCAGATATTTTTTTCTCTTTTGGTTGAAATATCATCATCATTGTTTTCCCCACTTGAAAAAAGTGCCCAAAAATATCATAAAAATCCTGGACCTTGTTGAATGCAAATTGACTTGCAATCCTAAAACCAAGACAAAACCACCCTTTGTCCCATTCAATGTTCATGCACCTACCCATTCCCACATCCCCGCCGTCCAATCACCCATACCTTTTCAATCCAACGGCTCAAGCTCCGCAAAGCACTTGATCAAATCGTACCCCATCCACTACCGTACACCCCGCGGCACGTAGAATTTCTCAAAAACTGGCGGCAACGTGGCGGCTGACCCAGGCGTTGTGTCCACGCCAGCATCACAAACCGTGTGCTCCCCTACGGATAACCCCACTGGCACTCTATATATAAAAACCCAAACCCCCTCAAGACCCTCCAAAAAGGAAACCCAAACCTAGTTATGTGTAGGTCGACGGAGTACCCTGGCTTTCAGGCCAGGAGAGAAGCCCTAAAGATTCAAGCTTTCTTTATACGGTTTTCGGGTTTGGATTCTCATAAGCCGTTACCGGAATCGCTCACGCTTTCGTATCTTCCAAGAATCAACGGCACCGCGCTCGAGATCGACGGGTCAAAGATCCGACCCGACGCGCCGGCGTTCGTGACGCTTCACCGCTCGGTGAATGCGAAGGTGAGGAAGGGGGAGGCGATATTCGGGTCGCGGGAGGCGGTTCGGGCCGGCGACGGGGTCCAGTTCGAGGCGTATTTGAGGGAGGAGAAGGTGTTGAAGGGGATTTTCAGGAAAGACGTGGGGCAGGAGTGGAAATTGGAGTGCAAGTGCGTGCTGGAGAGCGAGAGTGTCGGGAAGGAGGTCACGGCGGCGGAGGTGTGCGTGGCCGTGGAGGGACACGTGGCGATGAGCGAGAGGGTGGCGATGATTGTGAAAAGGCGGGGAAAGTGTGGGTTTCATCCGCTGGAGGAGATCCCGGAGGTGGACGAGGAATGGGACGGCGGGTGTTGCTGCACTTGCGGGGAAATGGACGGTGGAGATTTGGAGGAGGATGGTGACGTGGAGGAGGAGTTGGACATGGATGTGGATGTGGAGGGAGTGAGATGGGCTGTGGATGTGGGCTTTTGGGTCATGTGTTTGGGTGTGGGCTACTTGGTTTCTAAGGCCTCATCCAAAAGCTTGAGACGCAGGAGATTATTTTGATTTTTCTTTTAGTTTTTAACTCCATTTTTGACACCAAGTTGTACAGTTGCAACTTGCAACGCATACTGGCATAGTATTGATAATAGACAACATCAAACCAACGAAAAGTTTTGATCCATTTTTCAATGAGATGTGTAATTTGCCTCAAACACTAACATAGTTATCAATACAATTTTTTTGGCGAATTGATTAGTTGTTCAATATAATTAGCAGCTCAAAATTATTACTTTATCACTCTCATTGTAAGACGCAGGAGATTATTTTAATTTTTCTTTTAGTTTTTTTCTTTCTCGAAATTTTGATACCAAGTTGTACAGTTGCAAGGCATACTGCCGCATGGTTATGACATAGACAACATCAAACCAAAGAAAAGTTTTGATATATGTAGAAGAACCATTTTTGAATGAGATGTGTAATTTGCCTCAAACAGTAACAATGTAACATAGTTTTTAGATACAAATTCTGTGGCAAATTGACTAATTGTTCAATATAATTAGCAGCTTGTTTCAGAGAAACTGAAGAGTGAATTGGTGAGTCTTCTTCTCATATTGAGGGGGTTTATATAGGGTTACAAAGTAGTGTAAATTTGCCCTACATACATTAGTATATTTGCTACACAATTTCTCTACCTCTCAATGTGCATTCCATACAAACCACACATTCTCCACTTCTTAAGTGCATACTCCATGATATAGACATTTTACCTATTTACTACAACACTCCCCCTTGGATATATCATGTCAGTAGTATTGTCTTGGAGGTGCGCTTTTAATTTGCCTCGTTAAAAACCTTGCCAAGTAATAAAACCCTGTGGGAAAAACAACCTTGGTCGAAGGAGAAAAAGAGCACAACGCGCGTTGAGTATGGAGTTTGTTTCTGGATAACATGGTGCTTCTCTTGTTGCCTCATTAAAAACCTTGCCGAGTAACAAAAACCCAGTGGGATAAAAATAACCTCGGTCGAAAGGGAAAAAGAGCACAACACACCTTTCACGCTTTTGAGACGAACATGTAGACATCTCCCCCTGATGTCTGTGCCTCCCCCTGATGACAACGATCATGGGAGTTCAGATAATTTCCGCAAGCCAATTCTTGCCACATGTTTCTCGAACGTGGATTTGGGCAATGACTTAGTGAACAAGTCTGCCACATTGTCCTCAGATCGAACCTGGTTCACCTTGATCTTGAGGAGCTTCTGTTGTTGCTGATTGTAGAAGAATTTGGGCGATATGTGCTTGGTGTTGTCGCCTTTGATGTAACCTTGCTTCATTTGTTCAATGCAAGCAGCATTATCTTCATAAATGCTCGTTGGCTCATCTGTGGTAGACTTCAAACCACAATTGCTTCGAACATGCGTAACTATGGATCGAAGCCATATACATTCACGAACTGCTTCGTGAAGAGCAATAATCTCTGCATGATTTGAAGAGGTAGCGACTAGGGTCTGCTTTGTAGACCTCCAAGATATCGCGGTTTTTCCCATGGTGAAAACATAACCAGTTTGGGAGCGACCTTTGTGTGGGTCAGAGAGGTACCCAGCATCAGCAAAACCTTCCAAAACACTTATATCGTTTTGGGATGGGGAGAGGGAACGCAATCCACTATGTGTGGCGTTCCTGACATTTGATGGGTCCGAATCCATCTTCTTTCTGTAGGGATAGAACAAGCCCATATCGATCGTACTACTTAGGTATCGAAAGATATCTTTAACACCAGTCCAATGGCGTCGTGTTGGCGCAGAGCTATATCTAGCTAGCAAGTTCACAGCGAATGAGATGTCTGGTCTCGTGCATTGTGCTAAGTACAATAATGCACCTATTGCACTTAGGTAGGGCACTTCTGCCTCTAGCACTTCTTCATCGTCATCTTTTGGACGAAATGGATCCTTCTTTGGATCAAGACTACGGACGACCATTGGGGTGCTTGAAGGCTTGATTTTGTCAGTGTTGAAACGCCTAAGCATCTTTTGGGTATAAGCTGATTGATGAATCAGGATACCATCTCTACGGTGCTCAAGTTCTAAACCGAGGCAAAACCGTGTTTTCCCAAGATCTTTCATCTCAAACTCGGATTTCAAGTGTTCAGCGGTTTCCCTTAACTCTTTAAGGGTGCCAATTATGTTCATGTCATCGACATAAACCGCTACTATTGAAAATCCGGAACTTGTCCTTTTTATGAACACACATGGGCATAGTTCGTTATTGACATATCCCTTACCAATCAAGTAGTCACTTAGACGGTTATACCACATTCGTCCGGATTGTTTTAATCCATATAGTGAGCGTTTCAATCTAATTGCAAACGCGCTCCGTGGATTAGAGCCACTTGATTTGGGTAGTTGAATTCCATCTGGAATATTCATGTATATCTCCGTATCTAGATCCCCATATAGATATGCAGTAACCACATCCATAAGCTGCATGTTCAGTTTTTCGGAAACTACCAAACTGACAAGGTAGCGGAACGTAATAACGTCCATTACGGGAGAGTATGTCTCCTCGTAGTCGATTCCAGGGCGTTGTGAGAAGCCTTGCGCCACAAGACGAGCTTTGTATCTTACAATCTCGTTTTTCTCATTACGCTTTCTAACGAATACCCATTTGTGACCAACTGGTTTGGTGTTGGGTGGTATTGGTACAATTTTGCCAAATACCTTTCTTTTCGTTAGAGAATCAAGTTCTGCCTGGATCGCATCTTTCCATTTTGGCCAATCAGCTCTACGTTGACATTCATCAACGGAGCGTGGTTCGATGTCATCGGTCTCAATAATCTCACGCGCCACTGAATACGCGAATACATCATCAATGATGATGGAGTTTCTTTCCCACGTCCCATGTACACTAGTGTAATTTACAGAGATCTATATGTTCTCATGGATAGGTTCTGACACTGAGGCGTCCCCCAATGATGTCTCTTGGACATAACCATAATCCGGAACATTCTCATGGGACGGATTTTGAGTATCGATGATCAAAGGATTTATTTGTGCCTCATTCGCTCTTTTTCTAGGGCGAGTATCCTTCGAACCAATCGGTCTACCGCGCTTCCTTGCGGGACCTACAGCCATAGATGCCACATTATTGCCATGTTGAGCAATGGTGCCATCTCCTAGCGTTAAAGGAGTGGCGTTATGTCCATTATTCGGGACATCAATCCTTGCAGGCACGTTTGCAGCAGGTATGTGTGATCTCGTCACTTTAGCAATATCAGAAAACGCATCAGGCAGAGTGTCTGCTACGTTCTGGAGCTCGATTATTCTTCGCACTTCAAGTTCGGACTGTGCGGTATGGGGATCGAGATGAGACATAGTGGGGACAGACCACGACAATTCCTGTCGTTCCTGTTGAACATTTGTGTTCTTATCTCCCCCTAATGATGGGAAGACTGTCTCATCAAAGTGACAATCCGCAAATCTAGCGGTAAAGAGATCGCCTGTCAAGGGTTCAAGATAGCGGACGATAGTTGGAGATTCATATCCAACATAAATGCTTATTCGTCGTTGTGGACCCATCTTAGTACGCTGTGGCGGCGTAATAGGCACATAAATAGTACACCCAAAAATGCGTAAGTGCGAGATATTAGGCTCGTACCCAGTCACTAGCTGTAACGCAGAGTAAGATTGGGTTGCAGTGGGTCGTAGACGAATTAGCGTCGCTGCATGTAATATTGCATATCCCCAAGCAGAAACAGGGAGATTAGTGTGCATTACCAATGTCCGTGCTATCATTTGTAGTCGTTTGATAGCAGCTTCTGCGAGACCATTTTGGGTATGAACATGGGGAACTGGATGTTCTACATCAATCCCCAGTGACATGCAATAGTCATCGAATGTTTTCGATGTAAACTCCCCAGCATTATCAAGTCGAATTGACTTAATTGGATGGTCAGGGTAGTGAGCCCGTAGACGGATAATCTGGGCGAGGAGTTTAGCATAAGCAGCATTTCGAGTGGACAACAGCGCGACATGTGACCAGCGTGTCGACGCATCAACCAATACCATAAAGTATTTGAAAGGTCCGCATGATGGTTGAATTGGTCCACAGATATCCCCTTGGATTCTCTGTAAGAACGGAATGAGTATTTTAGGATCCTTTGCGTAGGACGGTCTCGGTCCTAATTTCCCGAAGGAACAGGCTTTGCAAAATGAGCGAGGGGCCTTAAAAGCAACCAATGAGGATTTTGGTTGGGCCTGAGCGTCTGTAGCGCTATTAGAAGCAAAATGTGTGACTACATCTCCTTCTATGGCATTGTAGCTATTTGGAGGAACAATCATGGCGTTATGCTCATGGTTGGTGTCATCACATGGGACTTGGCCAGCCTTATGGCGCCCCAAGACGGCTGCAGCACCAGATGCTGCAATTGTTGCGGTCTTGTTAAGTCCAGGAATCAATTCTCGATTCTTGCTTCTTCTCACTCTGAAGAATGGATGTCCGTGTGAAGTCTTTAGTATACGGAGCATCATATCACGACCAGGGTGCCCTAGTCGGTCATGCCAAAGCCAATATGTGTCAGAATCCAAGAGATCTTCTCTTATGACATTATTGGATTCAATTGGTCGAATTGTAGTGACATAAAGTCCACTAGATTGACACATAAGTTTCTCTAAGATGCGCTTTCGTCCGCAATCATTAGAGGTAATGCAAAGGAACTCTTTTCCATTCTCAGTATGCGTTTCCGCATGGAATCCGTTGGCTCTTAAATCTTTAAAGCTCAATAAGGTTCGATTTGCCTTAGGAGCATAGAGAGCTTCAGTGACTTTAATCAAGGTGCCATTTGGCAATAGGAATTGGGCCATTCCATGTCCTTGAACTAAACCTGATGGCCCAGCCATCGTAGTCATAGTGGAATATGTAGGCAACATCTCCAAGAATAATTGCCTATGTCGTAGAATGGTGTGCGTAGTCGCACTATCAGCGAGACATTGTAGTTCATCCATTCCTTAAGAGAAAAGCTCGTAATTAAAAAGGAGTCATAAAGGAAAGAACTCAACTTTTATTAATAAGCCAAACGGAATTACATCATCATTTATTTCATCAAAGAAAGCGTAATCCAATAAACTTAGTTAATGCAAAGCAATGGTAGTCGTCTAACTTCTTTCGGTAATTCCAATGCAAAGGTGACCAGGTGAGTAGAGAGATGTTGGTGGAGCAAAGGCTCGCTTAAGTACCAATTATCTCAAAACCTTCCTAGACATCACAATTACATTGAGTACGCCTACTTTTGAAGAAAGATTAATCCCATTGGCATCTACTATAGGATAATGTGGCGATTGCCTACATCTCTTGGAAAATGAAAAGACTTAATCAAAATCGCCAGTTTCTGGGTTTTGATTTTTGTCGTCTTCCACCCTTAGATCGAGATTGCCATCTTGATCTTCTTGTTCCATGTAATTTGCCTCCCTTGCTTCACGATACATTTTGTACGCGTTTGCAACATTCTGGGATGCTTTACATGCCCTTGCCCAATGTCCAGGTAGTCCACATCGGAGACAAGCATCATTATGGTCAGGTTCCCTTGATCGAGGTGCTTTAGGAGCACTTTGAAAACGGTTGTTTCCATTGGTGGTGTTACCACCATAACCGGAGGCTTGGCCTCGCTCTCTCTTCACACGTTTACCTCCACGGTTCCGTGCACGCCTATCTTGGCGGTTTCCTTCCTCTTTAGGGCGAGAATATGGACCTGAACGTCCATAATTATCCCTTCTTTTAGGGTTTCGCTCCTTGCGTCCTCCCTTGGAGGTGCGACTATAATTAGACTCCGGAATTGACTTGGTTCCCACGGGTCTAGAGTTATAGTTCTTCACAAGTATGTTGTCGTGCTTTTCAGCTACGTTCATGACACCAATTAGCTCATGAAATCTTGTGATGCGTCTAGCATTGATATCAATTCGATAGTTTTTAGCTATCATTAATGCAGAGACAGGGAAGGTAGAGAGAGTTTTCTCGATCAACATCGTATCAGTGATTTGATGTCCACAGAATTCCATCATAGACTTGATACGAAGTGCTTCCGAATTGTAGTCAAGAACTGTCTTGAAATCACAGAAGCGGAGGCTTTGCCATCTCTCTTCTAAGTCGGGAAGCAGGGAATCACGGACGTTGCCAAAACGCTGCTCGAGTTCTACCCATAGCTTTCTTGGGTCTTCCTCATTGAGGTACTCATTTTGGAGCGCGTCATTCATGTGCCTTGTCATGAGAATGATGGCTTTTGCTTCATTAGCCTCTCTCTTTGCTCTATTTGCTTCAAAAGCAAGAGCTTGTTGAGGAGTAAGCACGTCCTGACTTGGCTCTTGGATCGTACTCAGGATCCCATCAGCCTTAAGATGCTGGCGCATATCACGGATCCACCTGTGGTATCCTGCGCCTGTTGTCCCTAGTGGGTTGAAGCTCAACTTGTTCAGGTTACTCATCCTGAAGAACAACAAGAAAATAGGGTTAGTTTCGGAGCGAAAAAGGCTACCACGAAAAACTATAAACTTTCTGAGCGTAATCGCTTTCAAGAAATTAGGGATTTTCTGAGCGTAGTCGCTTCCAAGAAAATCTTGATTCCAAGAGGGGTTTTGGATTAAATCGAAACAATGATGTATGTGGTCGATTGTTTTCTTCTCAACAAATTCTAAGTTTGGAGGACTCTACAAGCTCCAAGCTTGGAGTGAGCACGAACCCCCACAGTTCGGCCTTTTTGGTCTCCCCTATGAAGAAGAAAGGGGGGTAGAATAAGGGATGTTGGAAGTCCCCGTGAAAAGAAGAGAAAAGTAATAAAAACTTCAAAAACGGGAACTTTTAGAAAAGTTTACCTTAAGAATTGACCGGAAAAAGTGTCCGGAAAGTCGCCGGAAAAGTGTCCGAAAGTCGCCGGAAAAGTGTCCGGAAAGTCGCCGGAAAAGTGTCCGGAAAGTCGCCGGAAAAGTGTCCGAAAGTCGCCGGAAAAGTGTCCCGAAAGTCGCCGGAAAAGTGTCCCGAAAGTCGCCGGAAAAGTGTCCCGAAAGTCGCCGGAAAAGTGTCCGGAAAGTCGCTCGACAGATGTGTCGACAGCTGCTCGGCAGCAGCTCGGCAGCTGCTGCGCAGGTGCTAGGCAGGCTGCTCGGCAGGTGCTCGGCAGATGGCTCGGCAGGTGCTCGGCAGCTGCTGCGCAGGGCCTCGGCAGATGCTCGGCAGCTGCTGCGCAGGGGGTCTGCAGGGGGTAGGCAGGGGCTGTCGGCAGCACTTCGGCAGGGGCTCGGCAGCACTTCGGCAGGGGCTCGGCAGCACTCGGCAGGGGCTCGGCAGCACACTGACAGCGGTTCAGAACTTCCGGCAGCCGGTTCGGCAGGTTTCCGGCCGGTTCTGGGGGTTCTGAAACCGGTTCTGAGCTTCTGGGATCAAGGGCTTTGATATGTGATAGGATTTGGGGGTTTCTTGTAAGGTTGGTAAAATGACCTAGTTCGGATCAAGAACTTTCACTACTCTAATCGATTTCGATTCTAATTCTAGAGCGATCTCGTGCTGATAACGTGTTTCAGAGAAACTGAAGAGTGAATTGGTGAGTCTTCTTCTCATATTGAGGGGGTTTATATAGGGTTACAAAGTAGTGTAAATTTGCCCTACATACATTAGTATATTTGCTACACAATTTCTCTACCTCTCAATGTGCATTCCATACAAACCACACATTCTCCACTTCTTAAGTGCATACTCCATGATATAGACATTTTACCTATTTACTACAACACAGCTCAAAATTTAATTACTTTATCATTAGTTCATTACCATTGTAAGGCTTTAACATGGTTGCGGATAAGCTAACATGGTTACGAATAAAAGTTGGAATTGGATTGATATAGCTTTGAAGCCCATTCCTCCCTATCTCCTAGAGCTAAGAGTACTTAGTGATGTTCTCTGTGATGGTGGATGGGAATTACACGTGGTGCAGGAGTTTTTTAATTTTTAATTTTTATTTCTGAGGATGTGATTAAATTGAAATTGTTGTTATGCATGTGGGAGGCATTCGAAGTGGTGATGAGATGACCCGAATCACATGGAAGCTATATCAAAATGAAAACTTTACTGTTAAATGTGGTTATCACTCTCTTTTCTTGAATTCAAAGACTCAAACCATGGCCATGGAACCTTATTTGGAAGCTCCAAGTTCCTCATAAAGTGAAAACATTCTTTTGGACTCTAATCTATCGTAGACTTTTAACGAATGGAGCAAGGATCCGTAGAGGTTTGGTTATAGATGCAGGCTGTCCAAGATGCTACTTTCTGCTTAAATTCTTGGACCATCTCTTTAGAAGTTGCAATACTTTTATGTGGGGTTTGCTCTTCATCCTACAAGTGAGTTCTCCCCCACTTACACTCCTTTTTAATGATTGGTTGCTTATTAATCATCCACAGTCCATGTTCGAATGCAATATGAGGCTCCTTGGTGTTGTTCTTTTGCTATGGAGATTTGGTATGTATGAAAATGGAGGTGCAGCCAGCCATATTTTGGTTCAAAATTTCAAATTTTCAGTTTGGCTATCTTTAATTATTCATCAATTTACAAGAGAGTATTTTGAAGCAAATAGGGGTGCCCACTCTAAACCTCCCATGACAAGTGTCTCATCTCTGATGGCAACTTCCAACTAAGGATTGGCTTAAATTAAAAGTCTATAGCAGTTTGCATAAAGATTCTAAGATTATATGTGCTGGAAAAGCCCTTCAAATGATAGGGGGAATGGGGTCTCTCCCAAGTTGGGTATTAGTTAAGTTGTTGAAGCTGAATTTTGGAAACTCTTAAAAGGGTATAGAAATGGATTGATATAATGTTCGTAGATTATTGGAACTAAAAATAAATCCACTTATTGTGGTTAAGTTGGTTCTTTTTACGACTGATCATTTCAGCTTCTTTATAGTCTTGTGGCAAACTGTCAAGATTAGCTTCTTTATAGTCTTGTGGCAAACTGTCAAGAGCTTTTGAGTAGGGGTCGGAATGTGCTTCTTATCTATGTATACAGAGAGTGTAATTTCAGTGGCTGATTTGTTAGCAAACATTGATCATGGTTATGAGTTTGGCTACATACTCTTTAGCTATTCTCTTTGACGTTGTTCCTCTTTTGGAAGGTGATTTATTAGGCTTATCTAAACAGAGATTAGTTGTGATTTAGGTCTCTTGTCCTTTACATTATGAGAGCCTCTCGAAACATTACAGTTATGTATACCAAACGATGAGAATCTATTTCAATTATCTTGAAGTTGACCATTTAATAGACGTGGTTTCCCCCTTTACATTTTCTTTTGTAAGCAATTCAAACCAAATCAAACTACTACATCAGACTAGAACAATTTGGATGACAGTTAAGTCCAGTCGTATATATGTTTGAATTATACTTGGAGAGATTTGATTAGTTAAATTTAGGGTAAACAAGCAATTCTTGTTTGTGTGGTGTGTGCGTGTGAAAGTTACATGAGGTACCTAAACTATAATAAAAGTATGAATATTAATTTTTGCAAGGACAATTTTTTTTACTCTTTTTAAAGTCTCCACCTTCAAAATAACTTATTCCTGCCATGTTTTGAGTTTACGATAATTTCGAAAGCAATCAATCACTGACATATTTCGGCGTAACTACAATTCAAAAACAACCGATCAGAACCACAGGTTCAGCTTAACAACAGAAAACATGTCAACTTAGAAACGAATAATGTTCGTCATATAGAAAACAACACAGAAACGACCAGTCCTGATAACGCCCACAATGAAATGTGAGTTGAAGCACATTAATATAATACCTCAATTTGGTCAAAACATTCACAACTACATTAGCTTCACGATTTTTTTTTCCTTTTCCAAAATCTATCCACAACAAACTATATATGAAACAATCAAAAATTACATTAATGATGACTACCTTCAAACTACCTCTACAGTCAAAAACCACAATATTCTAAGGCAAAAAAAACGTGGCTATCTCATTGTTTCACATTATCCAAAAATTATAAATATTTAAATCTGAATTAAAATCATAATAATACCCGATTACCTACTCGACAACTCAGCACGCTCAAAGTTTACCAGAAGGGAAACACAACCGTCCGTTAACACAACCATCCACGTGGCAACATCCTCATCACCTTTCAACACCTCGACACGTCAGCACCCGCCTCCCTCACACCCCCCATTCACAGAGTGAAACTCACAAGCCAAAAGCCAGTTCTGTTTCCTTCTCTCTCTCTCTCTCTTTTTTTTTTTTTTCCAAGCGCTTCTCATGGCGGTCAACGAGTCGATATAATTATCATCGAAACGCAGAGCACAACGCTTGAAACGCAGAACACACTCTCACACACAGCCGCCGGTCTCCGAGTGGTATGGGGAGGATGGGAGGTAATTCCAGAACTTACTCGGCTAATTCCAGCGATTATAAGCTTCTGGAAGAGGTTGGATATGGTGCGAGCGCTACTGTTTATAGAGCGATCTATCTCCCTTTCAATGAAGTCATCGCCGTCAAATGCTTGGATCTTGATCGTTGCAATAACAATTTTGTGAGTTTTCTTTGACATAGATTTCGGGAATCATTTTTTTTTTTAGAGTTCGTTTGAATGGTTGGTGGGGAGATTTGAGATTGGAATTGGATTTGTGAATTTTAAAGATATGTGGACATGTTAGGACTTGGTTTGGATTCGGAGATTAGATTTGTAAATTGGATTCGGTAGGGTTTATTTTGGATGAGTATAGGCCTCAGATCCTCAGTTCTCTTGAATCATAATATTTACAGATTCTATTGACTTGAATCATAGTATATACAAATGCAATTGTTTTGAAGACACTTCTTTAAAATGAAGTTTGTGTAAGGAACCCGTTTTCTAGTGTTTCAGTACTGCAGCTCATTCGAAAACCCATTATTTGATATACTATTATGTATCTTTCGTAGGATGACATACGTAGGGAGACGCAAACAATGCACTTGATAGATCATCCAAATGTTGTAAGGTCGTATTGTTCATTTGTGGTGGAACGGAACCTTTGGGTGGTCATGCCATTTATGGCTGAGGGTTCTTGTCTGCATCTCATGAAGATTGCGTATCCAGATGGGTTTGAGGAGGCTGCAATTGGTTCTGTTTTGAAGGAAACCCTTAAGGCTTTGGTTTACCTTCACAAACAAGGTCATATTCATCGAGATGTTAAGGTCTGTAAATTTACTCCTAACTAATCTTCTGTACCTTTTTTTTAAAATATCGATGCTAATAGGAATTCGCTTGTAATTGTTTGGATGCAGGCTGGAAACATATTACTTGATACTAATGGGATGGTGAAGCTTGCTGACTTTGGTGTTTCAGCTTGCATGTTTGATGCAGGTGATAGACAAAGGTCAAGAAATACTTTTGTAGGAACACCATGCTGGTAAGTTTTAAAGTCACCGACGTTTTTACTTGATTCCTATTTGTAGCCACATATTATGCTAATTGTTCTCTTATCAATGTATTTGAGATTTCAAGATGTTGTTGCTTTCCAGGATGGCACCAGAGGTACTGCAACCAGGAAATGGATACAATTCCAAGTGAGTTTTATTTCATATGGTAACTAAAACAAGTTCTAAGAAATGGAGTATTTTGCCTTTGTCAGATGTGGTTGTAGGTAGGCTTGTATATTAGTAACCCATAGTGTATATATGTGTAGATCAATGCATTAGAGAGTTTTATTACTTTTATTTTGTCACAACAACTACGGTGGTGCTGTACATATGGAGCCGATAATCAGGTCTATCATATGGAATATGCTAGATCATTAAATAAGTGTTCTTGCACATGCCAGATAATAGTTAGTTTTAAAACTGATAGCGTCCCTCATAAGGGACTGGGCTGGCTCCCTGTTTGATTCTATTGCCACATCTTCAAACCCCTTATCATAATAAACCGAAGAGGTCACATTTTTTTGCAAGCGTACATTGTCTCACTTTTTTTACAAGTCATCTTCATTACCATGAGGAGCAAATGATTTTTTATTTTCTTTTTATTTTATAATAAAGAAGGGGGAGTTCTATGCTCATAACTTTTTTTTGGTACAGGGCCGACATTTGGTCATTTGGTATAACGGCATTGGAGTTGGCACATGGTCATGCACCATTTTCAAAATATCCTCCCATGAAGGTACTTCTATTACAAAATGGTCAACTAAAATGTGTATAAATGCAAGGTAGTTCTTCATTGAAAATTTTGACTTGGCTAACCCCTTTTTTTTACTCTTAGGTTCTCCTCATGACCATACAGAATGCCCCTCCTGGACTTGATTATGACCGCGATAAAAAGTTCTCCAAGGTATTGTTTTTCTTTCTAGATAGAGAATGACATTGATAGTTGGGTTTAAAGTATGGAAAACATATACCGGTTGATTGTGTATTGGTATGGAATGGTCACTGTAGTTGGTGCCTTGTGTTACATTTCTCTTCCTGAATAATATTCTAATTAGAGGATTTCCAGTTGTGCTCAGTCTTTTAAAGAAATGGTTGCAATGTGCCTCGTAAAAGATCAAACAAAGAGACCAACAGCAGAAAAATTGTTGAAACACTCCTTTTTCAAGACTGCAAAACCTCCGGAGCTTTCTCTTAAGAAATTGTTTACAGACCTGCCACCACTTTGGAATCGTGTTAAAGCCCTCCAGGTAAGCTGTCATACTGTTTCTATATGGTTTTTTTTTTTGCTTTCATATGTATTGATCGACTTATTTAATAAATTGTTGAAACATTGCAATGTTGCAGCTTAAAGATGCAGCGCAATTGGCTTTGAAGAGAATGCCTTCAGCAGAGCAAGAGGCAATGTCACAGGTCTGAGCCTAGTTATATGAACTTGATAGTTATGTTATAATTTCTTCTTCTGCAATAATTTGTGGTATCATCTTGTCTTTTCTTTTATCAGAGTGAGTATCAGCGAGGTGTTAGCGCGTGGAACTTTGACGTTGAGGATTTAAAGGCTCAAGCGTCCATGGTATGCTACATTTGTTATATAGGAAATACTAACATGTTTCTGTAAAGATGGTATCTCTTTGTGGTAATCCTTCTTTGGCTGTACGATTACGAATGAGTGAGGCTGAATTTATATCTTTCCCTTCGTTGCTAGGTGCGTGATGATGATGATGATGATGATTTTTCGGAAATGATTGACACAGACGGAAAATTGAAATCCGTTTTTAGTTATAAGGTTACCATTTGTTTTAATTATGTTACATTTGAAATGCTAAAAGCACAGTTCAAGTATATTTTTCAGGTCGGCTTTTTCTCCTTTTGCTATTACATTCTTATGCAGAAAATTTATTTCTTGTTGGTTGCTAGCAGGTTGCAACTGATTGGAAATCCAGTTTAGGGAAGTCGAATGAAAATAATGAACCACCTTGGACTGATTGCAAACGTGAAGTAAATGGTGATGACTCACAACAGGTTGAATGCGTGAACAGAAAGGACAAGCATCATGAAAGTGAAACATTGGAATCTGGTGGTCAACAAGGGACAGACTGGAAGAAAAATGGATCAAGCTCTGAAGCAACAGCGTCTACATCGGAAACAGACATGGTACAGGCCAAGTCTAGAATTGTAGCAGTGAAAAGTCGTCAAACGCGGAGTGGGCCGCTCACGCCTGGTGGTGTGCTTAATCATTCTTTATCGGAGACGGGACGCAGTTTTGAAAGGTTTGTCATCTTTCTTTGTGTGTGTGTGTATCTCGTGCATGATTGGTGGCTGATATTTTATTGTTTCTTAGGAATGAGAATGAAAACCAACAAGCTATCGAGAAAGCTAAATGTGAAGTAAGACGAACTCCAAGCTTTAGTGGTCCACTGATGCTCCCAAACCGAGCTTCAGCAAATAGTTTATCAGCTCCTATAAAATCTTCAGGAGGTAATGAAGATGCTCATTATGCTTTAAAGATCATTGCAACTACTTATGTACTTTTATGAGTACTGCCCGCTTGGGATTCTTTCGGCACTAAATGGCTTATCTATAATAGGGTATAGAGATTCTTTGGATGACAAGTCAAAGGCTAATCTGGTGCAAATAAAAGGGCGGTTCTCAGTGACATCAGAAAATTTAGATCTTGTAAAGGTGAGGCTTTGTTCTTGTGGTATGTTACTCTATTATACACAATCACTAACTTACAAAATTGCCATAGGATATTCCATCAAGTACAACTCCACGTCGATCTTCGCAGGTGGGTGGCCAGCATGTGCTTAACTTTTCAAGATAAATTTGTTTAGTTTAATTTATGTTCTCTTTTGTTATTTTAGGGATCACCTCTAAGAAAGTCTGCAAGCGTTGGTGATTGGGTATTTGAATCTAGGCAAATGGTTGGTTTTTTAATCTCTCTCTCTCTCTCTCTCTCACACACACACACACACACACACACACACACACTCTAAACTTCTTATTGGATCAAAATCCAACAACTAAAGTTTTCAGCAAAAAAAAAAAAGACTTATGAGAGTTGAATTCTAAGCTGTTAGATCTTGATTTAATCGATTTGTGGTCATGAAGCTGGGAATCCAAATTGTTTGTTCTACTTGTCACTCTGTTAGCCTCAAATTTCAGTTGTGCTTCCACTTATGTTATTTGTTCTTTATTTTTCAGCCTGTCAGTTCTCCCAAGGAGTTGAACAACAGCAGCAACGTTCCTGCATCACTTCTCCTCCCTCACCTTCAGAATCTTTTTCAGCAGACATCAATTCAACAGGTAGATTTGCAAAGTTTGGCTAGAAGAGTTGATTTCCAAAGCTAAAAGTTATTCGCTCTTACAATTTTCTATTAATTACAGGATATTATTGCGAATTTGCTGAGTAGCTTGCAACCAGCTGAGGCAGTAGAGGGTGAGTGGAATATATATTGATTCTATGATATTTGATATTAGTTGTACTATTAAATTCACGTACCAAGTCTTAAGGTGATCAATTTTGTTTCAGCTACCCAAAATGGAAAGTTGCCTCCACTGCCCCGCAGTTCTGAGAACAATGGAAATGTAAGCTTGTTTTATTTTGTCATGGTTCTTATTTGAAAGAAGATTTTTATCATCAGGAGGATACAAATTGATTTCTTAACATCTTCTATTGGACTTTTCAAATGATAGTTACTGGTCTGGTCATTTGGAAGAATTCAGGCTAGTATATCGATTGATAAAAAAAAGAAAAAAGTATTCTCAGCCTTGACTGAAATACCTATTTTCTTTCTTCATCCATTACAAGACTCAACTGGATTGATAGCTAATGATCAAGTATTACCTTTGCGAACTTTACATGTTCTCTAATTTGTTCTATCAACAGGTGGAACCTGCAGTTTCTGAGAGGGAGCGGTTACTGCTCCTCAAGGTCACGGAGCTTCAATCAAGGCTAGTCATCTTAAAAGCAAACTGAATACTTTTGAAATCCTTTTCCACCTTTTTCCTGTATTCATATGTTCATCGAAATATCTCATTCTCCTTGCAGGATGAACAACTTGAATGATGAACTGACTGCTGAAAAAATGAGACACATTCAAGTGAGTTGCTCAATGGTTTATAACTATGACATTCTTGCCTTAACCTTTTGCGTGAGAACAAGAAAATCCTTTCCATATAATATTGTAGTTGAGTCTGGATTCTAGTACAGATATTCTAGAAAATACAACAATTACAGTTGGCATGCCATTGCTGCTTATTTGATTTCCATTTACGCCGTAATAAATAGTTCTGTTATCTATCGACAGTTGCAACAACAGCTAAATGCTGCATCTGAGCAAGAAGTAAATGGGAACAGAAGATAATAGGTGCAGGGTGCCTTAGAACCCAAACTTGTGATTAGTGTAAAGTGGATCCGCTATGTACATCCGAGCAAGAGCTGTAAATCGCACAGAATCTGTTCTCCACCATTTTTTCATCCATGGCGAATGGGAATTATGTATGGCTCTGTTGAGAAAAGTAGAAGCATGCAGATTGCTTAGGGTAGCATTGACGTTCGTGGATCTCTTCTCTTCTGCCACTGTATCAAATAAGTCAGTTCCCTTGAGGATTTCAGCCACTCGAGATGAGCAATAAGCGAGTTTCTGGATTCACGAGGATGATGTGTTGTTCGAATTGGGAACATAGGTCCTTCCCTGCGGTGATCCAACTCCCAGCTGGCGGTCAAATTTGTTTTAATAGACATAAGCATATAGCAGACTCAAAGAAAGAAGCTATATACATACAATAGGGGTGTGATTGTATAATATATTATAATTTTGAAACCTTTAGTATTGCGTCATTATTTTTCTCCCAAACAGAATCAGCTTGTATATGATCGCAATAGAACAGAATGCTGTTTGTTATTTCGTTCATACTAATTGTGCTCCTCCTGTTCCTATATCTATACCTCGCATTTTGCTTTCACATCTGAAACGATGCAATCATTTAAGCAATCACCACTACGTTGGGTATCGGGTAAACATAAAGGATCTATAAGACCAAATTTTTGATATCGATGAAGGAACGTTAGATGAGAATAATTTCAGTCTCTCGGGAGTTGAATTTACGACTTTCTAAAAAAAGATTTATGTTATCGGACCAAACAATATTTGGTGTTTATTTAGTATTGAGAAATTATACGGCATATTATTGTATTAATATCCTTAGGCCTCCTTTGGTTCGCGAAAAGGAAATAATTTCCTTAAGAAATCCAATGGGAAAGGAAAACGAACTTCGTACTTACTTTCCCTTCTAAAAAAAAAAAAAAAACTTCCTACTAACTTTCATTTCCGCTATTTGGAAATGTTGGGAAAGTAAGGAGAAAATGCATGTTTGTTTCCATTTTAGTGTTTGGTTTGTATAAGGAAATGAAACAAAACCATACTAATATTCTATTTTTATCCTCATATATAATTACAAAATGTCATAAACTTTTTAAATAAAATTGTCAATAATAATTTTCAACAAGGATATGTACTTATACCAGGTAATTAATGCAGGGAAAGTAGAAGGGAAAATGAATCATTTGGAAGATGAGACTTGAGAGGATCATATTTTCCCTTCTTAAAAGAAAGTTGTTCATTTCCTTGTGCACACCAAACATAGAAAAATAATAACTTTCTTTTTCCAAACTCTCAATTCCGTGAACCAAACGAGGCCTAGAGATACACTGATTCTATGTATACGTAGATTAACTTAACTTGATATTAAATTAGTCTATTTCTGTATCGCGTTAATCTATCTTTTTATGAAACTAATTTACTTAGGTATAGCAGTCGCTACAATGAACCGTACACAACCCCATTCGTAATTCATTTTTGTAAATATATACAAAAAGACTATATAAAATAACATCTCGTCAAAGTTTGGCCTGTCTATTCCCAAAACGCGCGAGATTCGAGAGGGTGGAGCTTTAAGATTGGCAGAGCAGTGGACGACGCATGTAACCAAAGCCATAGCCATGGTGTCAATCCACTTCTCCAACTCTCTCACTGCTCTTAAACCTCCTCATCTTCCTCCTTACCTCTCCGCCCTTAAACCCTCTTCTTTTCTCCACAACAAGTTTCCAAACCCAACTAAGATCACCAAATACACAGCCTTTAGAGCCGAGCTCTCCCACGACGCGCCGTTCGCCGCCGCCATCGGCGCGTGCGTGCTCTCGTCGCTGGTGCTTCCGCCGGTCTCTGCTCCGGCAGACGATCCTGATGCTGGTTCCGGTATTGACTCCACCGATGCTAGGTTCGCAGTCATGGGGGTTGTTAGCTTCATTCCCTACTTCAATTGGCTGGTAAAAGAAAAAAGAATACACCTTTTTTATTTTCTTCATTTTGTTTGGAAATTGCTGTGTTTATATTTATTGGGTGTTTTGTGATTTTTGTTGGGTTGAAATGGTTATGGTAGAGTTGGGTTTTTGCTTGGCTGGATTCTGGGAAAAGGCGCTATGCTGTGTATGCACTTGTGTATTTGATCCCCTACATCAGGTTTTTCATCCTCAAACTCCCTATATTGAATGCTCTTGAATACTATGATTTGGCGCCATCGTCTATTTTGCACATGTTTAGTTTGTACTTTTGAGCAATGGAACACTGAAGCATATGCTTGCCGATTTTGTGAACATTGTAGAGTAGTTGTGCTGCTAATCAGCAAAGAGATTGTAGAAATAGTTGACAATCCTGAGTAATGATGTGTGGAATACCTTTTATTGGTTTGAGTATATAGGCACTAATGCAATTGTTCAACTTTCCCATGATTTATCAGATCAAATTTGAATTTGTCTCCTGAGGAGAGCTGGCTGCCTATTGCTAGCATTGTTTTCTGCATTATTCATGTCCAGGTATAGTATAATATGTCCTCTCTCATTATTCTTTTTACCCAGTTCAACCTGCATATTTTGTTGTTGTGTACTAGAGTGTATATCTTACAAGTCTTGCAGAAACTACCTTCAAATGGATATGCAAATTCCAATAATTGATAATGAAAGTTAATGCCTAAAAGGGAAGGATATATATACTTGTGAGCTACACCAAGAAACTATAAGCCCTTGTGAGGCTGGCAAGTGGTCCTAGACTAATTTTTTTTAGGCTTTTTGGTTGTGTTTCAATTCATTTTTCATTTTGAGGCCTAGACTTAATCTTGAGAATCCATATCCTTCCCCTCGCAGCTAGAAGCAAGTATTAAAAATGGAGATCTTCAGGGCTTTCAATTCTTTAATGAAGCTGCAAAGCATATTTCAGCAGTGACTAAAAAAAGAGATTATCTAGATGGGCATCAAGGTGCCTCGAAGAAGGTAACAACTTTGGCTGCTGAGAAGTTTCAATATATGCTAGATAGAATACATGTCCTTGTCTGAGAAAGATTCTAATGTTGTCTGTAGGGGAGGGAAAGAGAAAATAAGAACCTGCCATTCGGCCAAGAGCAGTCAAGAAACGAGATTGATAATTGGGGAGCTCCCAAAAGGCCCTTACAAGACCGTGACTTGAAGGAAGATAGGGATGACAATGAAAGAAGGAAACACTAGAATGTCAGAATTGCTTGCAGTAATTCAAATAGCAGGAGGGATATGAGGATATCCCATACAGCAGATGTAGTCTGATATGTTTAGGTGCATAATGTTTTGAATTTAGCATGTTATGATGATTCATTTACATGTAGAATGTAGAATCGGGTTGTACTCCTTTGCAGTGAAGTCGATATACAAAGTTCCTTTTATCATGACTTACATTGTGAATGGCTAATTTTTAGGTAGCAAAGTAAATTGTGACCAAATGAATGTTAAACTGATTGGTCCATGGCAGTAGATGAAACTTACACGCAAATATTTTCTCACTGAGTGGATAAATAGTGGATCATGTTGCTGCTGTTGCAGTAGTCTAACCATAAAAGATTTGCTTGAAAATCAAAACACTCTTCACTGTAAACACATTGCAACTATATATACAAAGTCATTGTATATCCCTGAAGTTATAAACACCTTAGCTTAAAAGGTGAGCATCATATAGAGTTGGATCCTGAAATAGATTTCTTGATAGGGAAAGGACTCAGGAGCCTCGCCTTAAACAAATAATCCAGAGCAACAGCAGCAGAAAGAAAAACAAAAAGATTTTCAGATACATACACTGCACCATCAAAAGCATGTGATATTAAGCTATCAGTGTTTAGTTCCAGAGGTCTTCCACCATCCAGCATAGCAAGACCTGCAAGCCAATTAATTTGATTTGAATCCTAAACCATACAATGCAGGACAGCCATAAGTTTTAATAAGCTTGAAGGATGCTATTAGTACCTTTGACAACCCCAAAAGCTGCAGGTGCTCCTGTCTTAAGGTGACCATTATCCAAGTCTCTCCTTATGGCGTATCGGAATGTAACTCCGAATAGTGCACAGCTAATAAAGGTGATTGCCAGAGGGAGTATCAGCTCAGAACTGCTGTTCACTTGAGTGAAGGAGAAGGGCAATCCAGCAACTGTGCCAACAAGGGCTGCAACTGAAGCTGCTTTTATGGATTCCAACTTCTCTTGATCCTTGTCGATTTCCCCATTCTCAGACTCTGCAGAAGCATATCCATTTCCGAATTGATCCCCAGTTTGTGTGAGGGCACGTTCGGCTTCTTCCACCATGGCTTTTGCCTCTGATATCTCCTTTTGACATTCATCAATCTTTAACATACAAGAAGCAGTGTGTAAGCAATGACAAGCTAGGTTAATTTTTCAAGAAATGTCTCAAAAAACACAACAAGAATGAAACAAACAGACTCCTATAACTATCTAGCAACACAAATACACACAATGGGGCCTAATGAATTTGTAGAGAAAATCAAAGTTTACAGCTTTTTCACTTCAAGGAATCAGAAAAGGGGGTCTAAAACCAAATACCCAATTCAGAAACAAACCCGAAAAAGCCAATTAATATGAGAACTGAAAAGAGCGTTAACCTCAGAAGCCCTGGTTTCAAGTTTGTTAATATACTCCCTCGCAAGCTTAGCCTCAAGTTCTTGTCTTTCAATCTCAGCGAGTTCTCTTTTGGCATTCTCTACTCTCTCGGACGCTTTGACCAACCCATCAAGCAAAACCCTGTTCTCTTCTTTGTTGAGTAGCTCCTCCACTTGCTCGCCCACAATGCCACCCAGCGAGTCCTTGAAGCTACCGCTGTTTTCAGAGGCGCTGGCCCTGCATTTCACAAGAAGGAAACGAAGTGTTGAAGAAGGAGGAGGAGGTCTGTGAAAGATTCTGGAGGTGATGAGGAGGTTTCGTGGGAAGAGGGATATGGAGTTTGTGGAGGGAACAAGATTGATGGTTAAGGGCATGGTGGTCACTCAGTTTGGAGGATTTGATTTTGTTATCCTATGAAAATTGTTTTTGTTCAGGGGAAAGACTCGCTGTGCTTTCTTTTCGCAACTAGAGATTCGTACTTAGGAACGAGTGATGCTTATTGCTTTTGATAGTAGTATGCTCTCATTCACTTTTCATAAACCAAAAATGTTGATCAGTCGATGTTTTAAAACACTGTTTTCTACAAACAACTAATGTGTGAATTGGTCAAAATGATATATACTTCGATTTTTTCCCCCTAAATTTGGTATCGTATTGTACTTTATCAAAGTGAAGGAGGATAAAAATTCAAAAGTTGAGTAAGAATTATACTAGATCAAATGTTCATCCCCTGTAATATTATTAACAAAAAAACATATAACACGCAGATGAACCCTTATTCAAAATAGACTAGTTCTCAATAATAGTTTCCTAAATAAGTCAATACGGTTCTAAAAAAAAAACTTTTTTTTACTTAAAACATTACCTAAAGAAAGAACCATGTAGATTGGTGGAGATTACTCTATTGTTTCAATAACTACACTTTGAGTACCACAGTTACGTGCATTAGCAAGCAAAATGTATATATATATTTTTTATGGAACGAGGAGTTGTATTATTTTTTTATTTTCAAGAAGTGAGATTCAATTTTATAATCGAACAACCATTTCGACAACTTATGATCTGTTTTGCCTTAAATTTACGGATTATCCATGTTTGGTTAAATTCAGCTCCAAATGTTCATAATCCGCATACTAACGATTATAACCATTGTTTATGATTAAGGAATACCATGTATTCACATTTAACAAAAATATGAATAGAGGTATCTAAATTGGCCGATCACGAAATTGATATGTTACCAATAACTCGAAAAAATGTTAAAACTCGATTTGCATTAGCTCATTCCGTATGTGAGATACCCAATCCAAAACTTAATCTTTTTACGTGCTGAATAATAAAGGTGGGGGTTCTAATGGTAAAATTGAGTTAAAACCTGTGTCGAGTGTTGAAATCCCGCGAGGAATGCTTCCGTTGGTAAGCAGAAGGTTTAAGCTGTCGACTAGTGTACCCTTGGTCTTGTTCCACCGCCCACGCTCCATGGCCTCCGTAGCTCCACCGCCCAAGCGCGTCGGCACCCACAATGGAAGCTTCCACTGCGACGAAGCCCTCGGCTGCTTCATGATTCGCCTCACCGATAAGTTCTCCAACGCCGAAATCGTCCGCACCCGCGACCCCAAGGTTCGATTTTCATTTTCTGTTCTGTTCTAGCTCACCCAGAAATTGACCTAATTTAATCGATTCGAGATTGGGAATTGGAAGTTGCGGTATGTGTAATTGGAGTTTGTTTTGGGGGGTTTTAGGTCTTGGAGGGTTTGGACGCTGTGCTTGATGTTGGGGGTGTGTATCACCCGAGCTCGGATCGGTACGATCATCACCAGAAGGGGTTTGAGGAGGTTTTTGGCCATGGGTTTAAGACCAAGCTGAGTAGTGCTGGACTGGTCTACAAGGTAATTTTAAAGGCGCTCTCTTTTTGGGGTTTATGTATGGGTTTTGTGATTGTTTTAGCTTATTTATTTATGTTGAATTTGATCGCAGCATTTTGGGAAGGAAATAATAGCCAAGGAGCTTCAAGTTGATGAAGGACACCTTGATGTGCAGAGGCTGTTCTTGGCTGTTTACAAAAGCTTTATGGAGGTACTATACAGTCTCCATCTTTCTCATGCTATCTGAAGTTACTATAGCGTTGTTTTAGCTGTAATCTTTTCTCTTTATTTGAAATTTCATGGACTCGCAGATATTGCTATTGTTTCTTCTTCAAATTTGTACTCAAGTGCCAAATTTTATTGCTGTATTTTGTTTGCTTTAATGTTGTGAAGATTCATTTTTGACATTTACACATGTTATTGCAATGGCGTTTTTGACATTATAGATTGATTGTACTTGTCACAGGCGATTGATGCAGTTGACAATGGGATCAATCAGTATGATACCGACCAGCCTCCAAGATATGTGAATAATACACACTTATCTTCAAGGGTGGGGAGGTTGAATTTGGACTGGATAGATCCTGATCAATCATCTGAGAAGGAGAATGAAGCCTTTCAACAAGCAATGGCTCTAGCTGGCAGTGAATTTTTAAGTGTGCGTCTTTCTTTGATTAAGAGTTAAGAGATATGAAAAGGCGTTTCTTTGATTAACATACAAATTTGAACATATATCCCAAATAGAAGGGGTTAAAGCTTTAATGAGGTTGTGTTCTATTGCAGTTTGTTTCTATCCCCTTTTTAATGATCTGTTTCCAAATTTCAGAGTCTGCGTTTTCATGCCAAATCATGGTTACCAGCACGGTCTATTGTGATGGAGTGTCTCCTAGCAAGATGGAGTATTGATCCTAGTGGAGAAATTATGGTTTTGAATCGGTTTTGTCCTGTAAGTGTCATTGCTGTAGTCCCTTTACTTATTTGATGTGTTATTACTGAAGCAGATGATATTTAGGTGTTCAATTTCTTCCATACATCTTAAACCTTTTTTAGATTGAATTGTTTATATCCCTCACTGGCCTTAATTGAGACATTTGTATGTGTCTGTCCCCTACAGTGGAAGCTTCATTTATTTGAACTTGAAGAGGAGATGAAGATTGACCCGCCCATCAAATATGTTCTCTATCAGGTACTTCCATCTATCTCATTTCCTTGCTTCTTCTTTTTTGTTTTTTATTGTTCACTTCAATGATCCAGAAACAAATTCACAATCTTGGATAATATACATGTCAAGGAGTACAGGCGTTACAGAACTTGTCTGCTTATGAATATTAGTGTTTGTCATGCAATTGGAAATATTGATAGCTACTGTGCAGTTTGTTTTAGTCTTCTAGAAAATGCAAGCAGCTTTATAGGACTTCTGAGGATACTCTGGAATTGGGTTTTTGGTTACTAATGATTTTTCTTTTTTCATTTTCTTTTTTGGTTGGTGAGATTGTGGGTGTTGTTTTAGTCTTTTAGAATTGCAAGTAGCTTTAGAGGACTTCTGAGGATACCCTCGAATTGATATTTTGGTTACTGATGATTTTTCCTGCTTGTGAAGTCAGCTTTTCTGTTTTTGGTCTTTAATTATAGTTCCCTTTCTCTTCCTTTGTCCTGTCCCTTTCACTATTTGTATACTTGCCGACTGTCTGATCTCATTCCTCTTAATGATATACCTCCTATAGTCTCCTATTTTAGCAAAAGTGAAAAAGAAGGCTCCACTTTTCTTAAATATGTTGACAATATGTCTGCATAAATGATTCAACAATTGCTGATATTATTCATCACAATAATTTGCAGGATGATAGGAGTAAAAGCTGGCGAGTTCAAGCGGTGGCAGTTGCTCCTGATAGATTCGAGAGCCGAAAGCCTCTTGCATCTCAGTGGCGAGGGCTTAGAGACGATGAGCTCTCAACAGCGACTGGGATTCCCGGATGTGTCTTTGTCCACATGAGCGGGTTTATCGGAGGAAATCAAACATATGAGGGTGCTCTGGCCATGGCAAAGGCTAGTCTGAAGCTTTCGTAAACAAGATTTTGACCTGCATATTGGCATTTACTAATTCAGATGGATTACTAAACTCTCAGAACTTCACATTAGTCTATGCTGATTGATCTCATCTCCCTAAGGAACAACTTTCCCTCAGAGTTTCTACAAATTGTATTGCAATGCCCATGACTGGAGGCTATTGTTCTCTCAATGACTTGGAATTTTTTTAGCTATATATCTGGTTGGTTAAGCATGTTCATTTGGCCTTGTAGTTGATTAAGCTATCCTTTCATTTTCGATTCTGAAAATGTAAATAGGTAAAATGAGAGCAAGATCTATTTCCAAAGATAGGAATTTACAGTAGGCCAGTAGGGGATATCCTCTCCCTCACAAGAGTCACTGAGTCACACACAGTCCATTTAGGCTTACAGTAAATGGTAAAAGAATGAAAAAGTTAATGTATTCCCAGTTCGAAGGAAGGAAAATTACTGCGGTGTACTTCAACTATGATACTGTCACTACTTTTCCCAGTTGAAAAGAAGAACAAAAATTAGTGTGGTGTACTTCAATTATGACACTCTCACTACTCAACAGTTCATTTAGGTCAGTAAAGCGTACAGTATACAACTCCAAATATTCTTCGACAATCAATCCCAAAGAGCAAAGCAGCCATGGCCACACTGACTCACGCCGCCGCCGCCGCCGCCATCGCCATCACCGCCTCATCACCGCTCGCAAAACCCATCTCTTCCAGTCGCACCACCACCAATCCCCTATCCCATCTCTCTTTCCCTTTCTCCCCATCCAAAACCCTAAACCTCACCGCCAAAACCACCTCAATCAAATCCTCCTCCTCCTCCGATCTCTCCACCACCACCGTAACGACGACCTCCATCTCCTCCTCCCCGCAAACCCTCAAGTCCCGCCTCCACAATGGCGACACCCTCTACGGCCTCTTCCTCCTCAGCTTCTCCCCCACCCTCGCCGAGATTGCCGGCCTCTCCGGCTACGACTTTGTCGTCGTCGACATGGAGCACGGCCCCGGCGGAATCTCCGAAGCCCTCTCCTGCCTCCGCGCCCTCGCCGCCACCCAAACCCCGGCGATCCTCCGGCTGCCGGAATCCTCCCCGACCTGGGCCAAGAAAGCCCTCGATCTCGGCCCGCAGGGGATCATGTTCCCGATGATCGACAGCTCCAAGGAGGCCGAGAAAGCCGTCTCCTACTGCCGCTTCCCTCCCGCCGGCGTCCGCGGCTCCGCACACACCGTCGTCCGCGCCTCCAGCTACGGCATCGACGAGGGGTATTTGAGTAATTACGAGGACCAATTGCTGATCATGTGCCAGGTGGAGACCGAGGAGGGCGTGAAGAGAGCGGAGGAGATCGCGGCCGTCGCAAGCGTTGACTGCGTGCAGATGGGGCCGTTGGATCTGAGCGCCAGCCTTGGGTACCTGTGGGACCCGGGGAACAAGAAGGTCCGGAACGCGTTGAAGGTTGCCGAGAAGGCCGTGCTGGGCACCGACCCCCTTGTGGGTGGGGCCTACTTGGCTGGGTTCGCTATGCCCCACGATGGGCCCCAGGACCTGAGGACACGTGGCTACCACATGGTGTCCGGTTCCGTCGACGTCGGGCTGTTTAGGAGCGCAGCGGTGGAGGACGTGAGGAGGTTTCAGGCGAGCTTGATCAACGGCTCTGATGAGGAGCGTGGGGATGATGCAGATGAGAAGTACTGGAGCGAATGATACCTTTGACTTTGTAAATTCTCGTGGGTTTTGTGGTGTTTTTCTATAATAAAAAAAAAGTTTATTTGCCGGCTTAACGATTTAATTACTATGTTAATCAGTAATTTAGGAAGATTAAGAACCAAACTTAGAATTTTGGGTCAATATCAACTAGGAAGATGGTGATGTTTGATCATAATTTTTATCATGATTAAGATTTAAGAAAGATATTATAGTATTTTGTCTTTTAAGAGTTTGGCTTATGTGCACTTAGCTGGGTTGGGGAGCATTATTCAGTTGAAATGGACTATGAACCAATTCATTATCATTAGTAGGCAATTTGCCATAATCAAGTGGGTGATTCAACCAAGATGTAGTTAGTCTATGAAAACTGCCAGAGGAATTGTAAGTGTTGAGTTGAATTTTGCTTCTACTTTTTAGGTAATAACCAACAAATTTCATCCAAGAACATCAGATACAAAATAAAACAAACTAGTATCCGGATTAAGCACTAAAGATTAGTAATTAAAAAAAAAAAACATCTACATGTAAACCATAAATGGAAAGTAAAGATTACTTCATTTTATTGTTTAGTTTTTTGTCTCGTTTGGTTCACGGAAAGAAAAGTAATTCCTTTATCTTTTCTATGGAAAGAGAAATGAAATTTCCCAACAACTTTCCATTATGATGTTTAGTAACGTAAGGAAAGTTATTAAAAAGTTTGTAAATAATGTAATAAAATAATATGTTGTGAGTAACAAATGCAAGAAAAGAATGTGGAAAATGATTCATTTGAGATTTGGTAGGAACTGCTTTCCCCCTTATTTTCCCTTCATTCAGGAAATGATTTCATTTCCTTTTGCATCCCAAATGCAAGAAAGAAACAAGTTTCCTTTCCTAATACTTCTTTTCCGTGAACCAAACGTAGCCTTTTATGTTTCATCACTTTGAATAAGTGAGCGGCTAATTCTACAACTATCTTTATTTGTTAGAGATTCTCTTCTCGATTAGATAAAAGAAGTATAGCGGTTTTGTTACTTCAAGAACTTAAACTCTGCTGTATGGACCTTTATGAGCAAAATATACGTACATATTCATTCCCCTGAAAAAAAAATCAAAATTGCGTTGAGAATTTATGGGAACAGTTTTTTTTTTCATTTTTTTTTTTCAGATAAAAAATCCTTCAGAATTTACATATACCAGAAAACTCTTATCGGCCCCAAAGGTCCAAAACGAGAGTGTGCAGTGCGGTGCGGTGTGGGCAAGCGAAATCGGAAGCCCCGGGAAATGATTGAAACTGGGTCCTCTTCCTTTTTCAATTGCCGCCACCTAAACTTCGCATTAATATCGTCATTGTGGGTCGCCACCAAGTCCCCTATTTAGCTTCCTTTACACAAAACTCATTCTCATTAGTCTCGCTTCTTCTTCTTCTTCTCCTCCTCTCTCTGAGATTCTTCTGAGAGGCTCTCTGTCTGCGATATGGAGTTGTTCTACTTTCTTCTGTTTGGTGCTCTCTCGGCGGTGGTGGCAGCTTTGGAGCTGAGCAAGAGGAACAAGGATCGCATTAGTACCTCCTCTGTTTTCACTGCCTTCAAGAACAACTATCTCCTCATCTATTCTCTTATGATGGGTACGCCAGCTTAGATCTGCCTTCTCTTTCTCTTTCCCCATCTGGGTTTTTTTTCTCTCTCTATTATGGGTTTTATTTACAGTAATGTGGTTCTTCTCTTTTCTTCTGTATTTTCTGGATGCGGGCTTTGTTCGGATTTGAGAATATCTTCTATGCTACACAGTCGATACGGCTTTGGTCGACTGTTATGGTTTGGTTGGAAACAAATTGACGAATTAGAGAGGATATGAGATACATCAAATTGCTGTTTTCGTTTCCCAGAAGTGATCTGAACTAAACGTAGAGAGTCAGATTCGGGTCATATGATCAACGACTTGTTGTTTGATCCAAATGTGTCTTGATCTGGTTGTGTTATTATACCAACAACTTAATCGAATTACTTATTAGCTACTGCTGGCTTGTTATTAAGGTTGATTTACGTAGTTAATGCTGTAACTCATGTTCTTGGTACACCATGTTTTCTGGATCTTTTGTTTTGCTTGTAGTAGTACAGACATTTATGTTCAAAAGGCAGATCGTTGAATTAGATGGTGGCTTTTCATTGTGAAATATTTTATGATTTCTGGATCTGATCAAAATTGTTGTTGCCACAGCTGGGGATTGGTTGCAGGGTCCATATGTTTACTACCTCTACAGCACATATGGATTTTCAAAGGGGGATATTGGACAACTCTTTATTGCTGGGTTTGGGTCGTCTATGTTGTTCGGAACAGTTGTAGGGTCACTAGCTGACAAACAGTATGTTTCATGTTCATTGCTTGATTTCCTTAAAAAAACTTATATATAATTGTACTTCTCTCATCATTGATGTCTCAATTCAGGGGTCGGAAGAGGGCATGTGTTACATACTGCATAACTTACATCCTAAGTTGCTTCACCAAGCATTTTCCTGACTACAAAGTTTTAATGTTGGGACGCGTGCTGGGAGGCATTGCAACTTCTCTACTTTTTTCAGCTTTCGAGTCTTGGCTCGTTGCAGAACACAATAAGGTGAGTCGTTGCTTTGATAATTACTTGTAATTTTGGAAGTCATATTTGTGGTAGCTTCTAATTTGTCGTTAATGTTACAAAATCATGGCTCAATAATTCCTTCTGTGACAGTAAGGATCCTACTCATGTACTTCGAGGAGGGGAAACCAGCCATTTACTGGTTTCAAGGGCTGGAGTTTTTTCCTTCCCCTAAGTATTCCAGCTAGACTTTTAGAATCAATAATACTTCACAGTGCAGTTGTTTGTAACTTATTGTGTTCCCGAATATTTGCAGAGGGGCTTTGAGCAACAATGGCTTTCACTCACATTCTCTAAGGCCATTTTTCTTGGAAACGGTCTGATTGCTATTGTATCTGGGTTGTTGGGGAATCTTCTGGTAGATTCTCTGGCATTGGGTCCAGTTGCTCCATTTGATGCTGCTGCCTGCATTTTGGCAATTGGCATGGCAATCATATTGGCAACATGGAGTGAAAACTATGGAGACTCATCAGATAACAAGAACTTGCTGACCCAATTCCAGGGCGCTGCTATAGCCATTGCTTCTGGTAGGCCTAACCTTATTATTGATAGTTTCTCAGTTTTTATAGATGATAAAGTTCATTAAGAAATTCTTTCTTTCTTTTTTGGTTCAAATAGATAATATAAGTTATATAGAAAGGTCTTATTGTTTTGGTCTGACCCCCCTCCCCCAAGACACACACACACACACCCGCTGCACCCACTCTTTTTTTTCTTTTTCTTTTTTGTCACAACTTGTTTTGTTACTGTATTTCATTTGAAACAGATGAGAAAATCGCTTTGCTGGGTGCCATACAGTCCTTATTTGAAGGCTCAATGTATACCTTTGTGTTTCTCTGGACTCCCGCTTTGAGCCCAAATGATGAGGAGATTCCACATGGTTTCATTTTTGCGACATTCATGCTAGCGTCAATGTTGGGAAGCTCTATTGCATCTCGATTGATGGCCAGCTCAGCCCCCAGAGTCGAAAGCTACATGCAGATTGTATTTGCAGTTTCTGCAGCATCCCTTCTGTGTCCCATTGTGACAAGTGTATGTCATGAATTCTACTTAACTAATCTATCTCCAAATATATAATTCTGAATCTTTTTTAACTCATGGTTGCATTGGATATACTGCTCACTAGTCACTAATAATTTGTCTATTGACAGTTCTTGATTGCACCTTCTAACGTGAAAGGTGGAGGCATCTCGTTCTCAGGGTATTTTCAGATTTTTGGCTTCTGCACATTTGAGGCCTGTGTGGGGATTTTCTGGCCATCTATCATGAAAATGAGGTCACAATACATCCCAGAGGAGGCACGAAGCACCATCATGAACTTCTTTCGCATTCCTCTCAACATCTTTGTGTGCGTGGTGCTGTACAATGTGAGTGATTTTGATTGCATTTCTCATAAGTCATTGGATGCCTACCCATACTTGCCTTTCTATAAAAATCAAATAAAAAAAAAAGTGGGGGGTTTTCTTCTTCTCATAGACTCACAAATGTTTGCTTTTTGTCCTGTATATAGCATTTGACCTGTGTTGTTTTCTTTCCAGGTTAATGCATTTCCCATCACCATCATGTTCGGTATGTGCTCGATTTTCCTCGGTACGGCTGCTGTGTTGCAGAGGCGGCTCTTTGTGATAACTGACGGCCATAAGTCAAGTAAGTTCTGCAATTGCGATTAGTTCTTGCTGTGTAAATGATATATTCCAACTCTATATTACACAGTTGCCTCCCCTCTCATCACAGTTACATTCACCCTTATCATGTGGTGATGGTTAATAACATGTACTTTGATTCTTTGCAGAATCACAAGAATGGGAACCGATGGAGAGGGACACAGAAGCAGAGCCATTAAATGACTAATTGATGACAGTAGGGTTAAAAAAAAAAAACAATAAAAACCTTTGGTATTTTTTGATGCTTGAAACAAGCCGACTATTCCAAGTTGTATTTACGAGCTGCATCTTGGTTTTCTCCTTGCTGTTGGATTGATGAGGAAAATACGGTTTGATGCCGCGAGTCCGCGACTTCAAAACAGGGTATAGAGGATATTCATGGGGCAATCAGCTGATTGCTATAACGTAAAGAAATGATTAACTAAAGAGTGTAGTTGCTGTGTAGTAACTTATAGTTCATGTACTTCTCCAATCACTTCAGACTGGTGTTTGGCATCAGCTATATTTTCGTGTTAAAAGTCCATGTCAGAAGATGTAAGGATGCTCCTTTTTGATCTGTCATTGGCTGCTTTTGTTTTTGTTTTTTTTTTTTGGTAGGAGGTAGCATCTAAAGATTGTAAGGCTATTCTGCCAATATAAATCTAGGGGAGTGAAATCTACTCTTATCTATTTTATTTTATTTTATTGAAATTTTTATAAGAAGGCAAAATTAAGTTATTAAAAATAAAATTTAAATTACTGAAAAAAAAAAACATAGTGTGAATTGTAAAATAAAGAGTGCCTACATCTATAGCTTTGAAGCATATTGGTCACCGATTGTAATTCGTTAATCAAATTCAATTTGATCCTTTTATTTCTAGTAGGTTACGCCTGTTGCTGTAATGTTCTCCCTCATTTCATTTTATGAGGCATCATGCAATTGCAAATAGAAAGAAGTAAGCAGTTCTTGAAAGATGAAAGATGCAATGCAATTCACTAAATCAACTAATCAAGTAAATGTTTTAGATTACAAGCTTACAGTACCATGAATTTTACTTTGCAAAACTCATAGATACCACAATTACAAGTTGAGATGACCAATATGCAGACTATACTCATATTTACCATTTCTCAAGTTTGAAATTTACAGCTTTTGAAAGTGAGGGACGAAAAAAGGGGACTTAAACTAGAAGGTAGACCATGAGAAGCTCCAGAATTGTTCTTCACCCATTAGCCTCTGACTTAGAAGTTAAGACCAGAGGAGACTGACCATGTGTGACAGCCTATTCATGTTCTTTCATGTCTTCTCCACATGACATGATGCAATAAACACACTGAAATGACTGAATCCATCATCTTCTGCCTAATCAGTAATCATATTTTACGTGGAAACAAACCCATCTGGGCCAACACCGCTCTCCTATTTCCACCTCCTTTCAGCTTGGATACCCATTTTCAGCAACTTGAGCTGCACAATCATCTCATGCATGGCCATGATCCCTCCACCTGGTCCATGTGCCACTATTAGCCACATGATTGACTTCTCCAAAATATCAAGTAACCCAACCAGCAAACTCCACCCTGTAGTTAACAGTGTCTTTGTTTATGACGGTTTACCAGTGTACATAGATCTCCACAATGCATTTGTTTAAGGTGTTTCACCCTTTGATGATTTGACTTTTTGAGTCTTTCTGACCTTCTGAAAAGATGAACCATCACTCAAAGCGAGGGGCACTGCGGTAAATTCACTATCCAGGTTGTCTAGCCAATAAGATTTGCACCTCCACTGATTCAAAGACCCACTCTCCTAAATTTGAGAGAGAAATCCCGGAGTGAGAGAGAGAGGAGTTGAGGACTTAAAATGGCCAATCTTAGTAGTCCAAGGTACCAGTTCTTGTTGGCTTTGCAGTTCCTTCTGTTGGTGCAATCCAGAGTCTGGTGCTATCAGTACAAAGTTGGAGATCTAGATGCTTGGGGAATACCCACTTCAGCAAACCCACAGGTCTACACCAAATGGTCAAAATACCATGAATTCAAGATTGGAGATTCTCTCTGTAAGTAACTTTTATTCTTCTTCCTGTGTCCTCATTCCAAATCAACACCTACACAAAATGCTCAAGCTTTACTATTCCTATATGTGCAGTGTTCTTGTACCCACCAAGCCAAGACTCAGTGATTCAAGTGACAGAGCAATCCTACAAGGACTGCAACCTCAAAGATCCAATCTTGTACATGAACAATGGCAACTCTCTCTTTAATTTTACTGCAGAAGGAGTGTTCTACTTCACAAGTGGAGAACCTGGTAACTGTGAAAAGGGCCAGAAGCTCTACATTGCTACAGGGAATGGCACTGCTTACTCTCCTGCATATGGTCCAAGTGGATTGCCGGATTCTGCTCCGTCTTACACCAACGTTTTCGGCTCAATTCCGGCACCGCCTTCTTCTTCACCATCACAAAGTGTTCCGCTTCTGATAATGGCTGTGATTGGTTTTGTGGTATGTGCATTACTCGATGGCAATTTATGAAGAACTTAAGCATTGCTATTGTTCTCTTTGGATTACTCATTCTTTCATCACATTCATGATTTTGTAATTCTTTTTGCAATGTAATAGTAATAAAGCATATGATGTGAGATTTATAGCCTTTATCTTCTCTTTTGTTGTTCTTTACCATTTTGGGTGGACAAAGATCTTTGAACCCCATGACGTTAAAGCTAAAAAGTCACCTCCTTTTTTTGTTACCAAGAAATGAAACATCGATTTCCATGTAAGAAAAGAAAAGGGACAAACCTGATAGGTCCAAGAGAACACCGCCGGGAATTATGACAGTGTCTATTCTATAATGATTAAGTGGCCAGCTGGAAATGCACGTTCTATGTCGGTCACCAATGAAATGTAGCATCACAGATTTGAGAAAATGGAATGGCCCAAATGTTAACAGCAGTAGAAAAATAAGCGAATGGAGATTATTCTGCAGCAGGAGATAACTAGGAAATCGATCTATCATTAATATGATTAAGATATTACAAGCTGTATCACATGGAGATACACCGCCTATCAAGGCCTTGACAAAATTGACAAAGATCGATCCCTTACTAGCTCATTAAACTACAGTCCTAAACTAGACAAGCTTGGGAGGAAGTCTTCCTGTCAAAATCGGAGTAATTTGGATGGATTTAATAGTTTACTCAGCCGGCCATGTCAACATCGGTGGTAGACGTTGGCTTACCCTCAGAAGCAGGCGCATCTGGCCCTGCAGGCTCTGCTTGTTGTGGAGCAGCAACCTCTGCTAGTTGTGCAGCTGTGGGCTTTGCTTCGGAAAATGGACTTCTCGTTTGGGCAGCATTTGAATCCACTTCCATGGCAGAAGCTCTGGGTGGGGAAGCTGGCTGCACCTCCACCTCTGGGTAGGCAGCCTTGAACCGTGCCCGCAAGCCTTCATCAACCAATCGTACACCACTCAGTTGATTACCGAGTGACATCCACCTGATAAAAGATAGTATGGAGAAAATGATGAAACCATCAATGGCCAAGATGTGTGATTGCAAATAACGAGAAAGCTTTGTTTCGTACTAAAGCCTAACATTCCCAACTTAGCTTGCTTAAAAGAGTTGCACATGATCATCACATATCACTATTAACCTAAGGTGTGCAGAACATCATACTACATTCATACTTCATTGGTTCCAAAAGCAACCTCTACCTCATCTTAAGTCATGCCCCAAGTATTACATTGGTGATCAACAATAATGAAGGAATTGATATATCAAATGCAACCATTGGTCAAGAAAGCATACCCTGCATGAGTGTTGTGCATGCGTGCAAATAGTTCCAGCTTTCTTGTCCTTGGACTAATCCTCTCCAGCAAAGGGTACATCTACAGGAATGCATGTATATTAAGTCAAAATTGTATCATGTACCTGGAGTCCTGGACTTACATTATTTTACCAGGGACCATAATTTGAATATATATTTAACTGGACTAATCATAGGATTCATATTTCACTAACCTCGTCTGGCTTACGACTTGTCTCTCTGACCTCAGCAACAATGACATCAGTATCAATATTCCTATTTACTAATGGATCTCCTTTTATTCCAACGAGGCAATGCTCCTTGCTATGATTTAGCCAGTGGCCGGTGCGCCCAGTTCTAATTATTCGTTGCAGTTGATTAGTTTTCACCCAAATCATCTCCTCAATACGCTTGTATCCCCAAAGTTCTAAACTGGTAAGACAATTAACCAGATGAAAAGTAAGTCTCTGTAGTTAAACATTTATGAACCTTATATATGGCTAAATTAAACACATACCATTCACGTCCAAGCTCCATCGCACGTCCAGTGACCCAAAGGAAAATCAGACCATCAGTCTGCAATGCAGGAACATTAAGAGTGCGCATTTCATCATCAGCCATAGTCCCATAAGGCAATTCCATATGAATGTCCCATGGCGGATCAGCCATTATGACTCCGAACTGTCCCAATATATCCATTCTAAAATTGCGGATATCACAGTTAATCCACTGTGGTTGACCAAGTTCTACCTCAGAACAATATTCAGCACGCTGCTTTAGTGGTTTAGGGGGAGCCAACATGTTTGACACATCTGGTGTTGAATCAAGCTCATAATGTACATACTTGCATGTCTAACAATGGAGACAAAAAGTTCATTATTTTTATGTGAAAATAGTCAATTAACATATATTTAGTTTATGAATATAGTAACAAGGGTAAACTCTACCTTCATGTGGCGGCAAGTATCTAGAAAAGAACAGTCTCCCAAGTTGACATCAGTATGTAGAGCAATTATGCGCCTAAAATGAACCTGGAAGGAGAGAAGATAGAATATAATGTAAAACAGGTAGTCATAGAAACATCAAGATCAAAGTTAAACAAGCAAAATTTCAGATTAAAACAAGAATACAATCACCCAAATAAAATGTAGAAAACCACAAGGCAAATTTAACTGAGTTCCCACAGAAGATGGTAACAAGAACTGAGGCCAATCTTCAGATAAATTTCTAGCTTTCAAACATGTAAACTGAATTCAATGATACCATCTTCCAAGGTCAGAGGCTGAAATTAAAAATTAAAGCAGAACTCATCCACATAGCTTCTTTTTTTTTTTCTTTTTCTTTTTTTTTTAGAATACACATAGCTAGGTTACGCTCTCCAGTGAAAAACTAGAAAATTCCGCATTGCATTATTAGCTTGTCAGAAGATCCTAGAGCAAACATTCAAGCTTTCACTAAATGTATCTATGCATCATTTAATCATACAACATAAATGAGGTGATAAGCATGCATGCAGAATTCTGATCACCACTTATTTATGGATTTAGGAACTCATATGCGTGTACTGTCCTTGTAAAAACTGCTAAGAGACCATATTTTTTACTGACCTTCTCACAAGCGAGCAAGGAATTAGATTGACGTCGGCAGTCCTCTTTCGTTAGGGAGGTGCAGTATTCCTTCAATTGTGAACCACCTTTAGTTTTGAACTGAAACAAACAGAAGAAAAAAAAACAACAGAAAGAAAATAACTTCAATATTCTGTAAAATTTAGTGTGAGAGAGAAAGTTCAGAGAACTGCAAGTACAGGGGAAATTATAGGCATGACTTTAACTTCAGAGCTTCTTGAGGAATCAGAAAGAAGAAATAGAAAGCCCGCGTATATAACTTCAGAGCCTCTTGACAGATAACAAACTAGTGCTTAAGCACCTCCTAAAAAAGTCAGTCCTGTTTGTACCACAATCAAGTGAGTGAACAGCTGACGAGTTAAACTAGATGTTTTGGGCAAGTGAGTACAATCTGCCAACTCAATGAATCCGAGATATGATAACATTGCACTATTGCAGCAATTCTGATTATTTAGCTAACAGTCCGAAATAGTTTTCACATACAGCAGCTCTCCCATTAAATTGGATAAATCATTTACTGCATGAACCAGTTAGATGAACTTACCAAGGTAGCAATGCAAAATTAACAGAGACACTATATGAAAAGGCCATAAGAACTGACAAACCTTGTTTGCCACAGCAGTCTCCTTTGCAGTTGGCCTGTGAATGAGGTCCAAAAGCTCCTCCCCAGTTTTCGACTTCTGCAACTCCCTATAAGTCTTCTTACTGAGCAAAGCCTCAAGATCCTTCATCTCTTCCTCTTCACTCTTCATGCTCTTATTGGGCATTCCATTGGGACTGACCACCATTCCACCATTCTGCCCCATATTAGGCCTATGCATTGGAGAGCCAATCATCCCTCTCGGCGGCATTCCTATCATCCCTCTCCCTCCTCTGGGACCTATCCCCGGAAACAATGGCGGCAAGCCGCTCATGTAGGGCTCAGGGCCAACCACCCAGGGCCCACCTCTCCCCACAAACCCTCCTCCATTGTTATTCCCACCGTCCATGCCACTACCCTGATTGAAATTCCCATCCACAATGGAATCTTGCTTGCTCTCCGGCAACTCCTTCATCAGCCTAGTCCGGTCAATATCCCTGACCGTAACCCTAGACTTTCCGTTGACCGCGTACTCCTCCAGGATAACGCCGCCGTTCTCCTCGGCCATCGACCGGAGCGCCATCTCCACGGCCAGAATCCCCCCGTTCTCTCCTCCGACCTCCCGCAGCGCGAGCTTCTCCTCCGGCGAGGCCTTGGCGTCGGTCTCGAGCTGCTTCAGCAGCTCCGAGGACTCGACCAGCATAAACGGCACTCTCTCAAGAAACCGAACGGCAATCATGGCCCGGATAACCGAAAGCGGGTGGTTGCCGCTGTCGTCCATGACGACGGGGGTGGATTCTCGGGTGGGGCTTTCGGGGGAGGAGGAGGCGGGCGAAGGGAGGAGGGGTTGTTGTTGTTGTGGGGAGGGAGGGCGGGCGGGCTCGATGGGCTTTCTGGGGTTGGGCTTCGGGTCGGGCAGAGGAGGGGTGGGAGTGAAGGCGCGGTTGTTGAAGGAAGAGAGGACCTTGAGGGAGAGATCGATGGCGGGGACGATGGCGGGGTCGATTTCGGATTGGAGATAAGAGAGGAGTTCGAGCTGGGTGGCGCGTTGGGACTCCATTCGGGTTTCGAGCTCTAGGCGCATTGCTTTGATGGCCGTCTCTTCTTTGCCGCCAGATTGGGTCTCCATTGTAGTGTATCTGAGATGAGAGAGTGAAGTCTCTCGCGCTGAGATTTAAACCCTTTTCATTTGCATATAGCCATATATGAATATGCCCTGGGTTTTAAGTTGTTGGATCGCTGTCAAAATCCAACACGCGTGTCACGTGTGACAAAATAAAAACCGAACCGAAATGGACCGTTGTGGTTCGATGCAATTTGGTGTAATTCGGAACAGGAGGTCACATTTTATACGAGGAAAAGAAATTAAAACAAGTAAAAATTTTGTTGTCTTCATTCACAAGAAAAGAAAGAGTAACAATTTTAATTTGGAGTATAGATTGGATTGATGGAGTGTGGTAAACACCTATTTTAATAGTTTAATACTCCATCTTTTGTTGGGATTATCAACATTCATTCTGATATGAATTATGTTGTGTTAATGTATTACATGTGTTGTAGAAAAATAAATCAGGCGACTTGCTCGCAAGTGAAAAAATTCAAACCACCCCTATGCAACTAAATCATCAGTAAGTATTTCTATAGATAGGGCAATTGTTTCAGGAGGAGCTAAAAGTTTTATATGCAATTTCTTTCTTCAAGTGTAAACAGGGCAGCCTTCAACAACCACCCCTACGGCTGTAGGGCATTGAGCCAAGGGACACCCATCAAGGTCATTTCCCCACCAGTTGGGACTAATGTCTTCCAATCCAACCGCAAAATACAACAGTACCCCCATAAAGGCAAGACCAGCATCAAGTGCCCCAGAAAGAAGATAGTTGTGTCTCCTCCACCAATCTGGTCTATACCTGTACGCAACAAAACCGGAGAGAAAACCCAAAATGATCCAAGAAGTGTAGTTAACCGCAGTAGCCGGTGGCATATCACCCGTTGCGCCGATTAAAACCGGCATGTTGATGAGTCGAATCCACTCCTGTTGTGGAAATGCCTTTGCAGCTAACCAAACTAGAACTGGAGCAATTGCACCACCTAGGAAGAACCAGTTCACTGCTGCATATGTGCCCAAGTCCCCGAATATTCTTCGTGTACCGATCAGACCCCATATGACAGACGCATCGTAAAACACAGTGTCCATAGGGCAAGTCCAAACTGATGTTGTGTCGGTACATATGCCGGGGATGGTCTCCATTAGCCACCATGCCGTGCTCAAGTAGACAAGCCCGGCTATAAGGGTTCCAACAACCTAAGTAATGAAACCTGTGAGCATCAGGAATGAAATCATATAAAGGAAACTATTGACAAGAGAAAAGGATCAAAGAGATGGAGCTGACCTGTGCCATGAACATAGTTCTAGGAGGGATTTTCATGTAGTGACCAAGCTTAAAGTCTTGCAAAAATGTGATGGCTTGAGTCATACTTATGTAGCCATAGACTTTGAAGCACATATTGGCAACTGGATATCCTGGGTAGATGTAACCTATTATGTACTCAGTAATGATATTCAAGCCTGGTGTCTGTCATCAATTAGAAACAGAAAACTTGAATGAGTGCACGAAAATGGGACAAAAGCTAGAAGTACAATCAAATGCGACGAGCGATCAGATACCTGATTTGTGATGGCTGTGATGATACCGATTGGGAGGGTGAAGAAAATGGCAATAGCACAGGCTAGAAGGACACCCCACCAAGGCAATTGAAGTTGATCATTGTAATACTCGCATGTGAAAATGGTGAGTGCAATGTTAATCAGAAGAATGACCACAAACCACCACTCAGGCACTTGGTTGTACCTCTGCATAAGTCTTGTGTGTATGTCCATTTTCTTCTCCTTGAAACTTGCTTTGCTTTGCTCCCATATTTCCCTGTCATATCATATATACAGCTAAGTATTAACGAGCTCAAAAGACAACTTGGAGTCCAATTGGTACAAATCCAAAACTTTTGCTTAGGTTTTATGTTCGGATATTGTGTTTATGTTTAAAAATGTGTCATTTAAAACTTTCATTAATTTAATTGTTTTGTTTGAAACAAAAACAAAAACGATGTTGTTTGGATATAAACACAATAACATAGTGAAAATTATAAGTATATGTATTCCTTACCTTCCATGGAAGAGTGCAACATGAACGATTGTAGCAGTGAGTGCAGCAAAGCCAACACCATAAGTCACTGCGAAAAATGTGCTAATGTATAGTGGACCTTCTTCCTCATACGCCGTAAGATTAAGATGGAAATTGGAGTCTATGATTTCTGTGATGTTGTATTCTTGACCATCTGCTGTGAAGAGTTCGTCTGAAAATAGTGGGAAGGTTTTGGCTTTGTAGACGTTAAGCCAGTAACATATGGGAGTCAACACATACACTATAAGCACAAAACCAGCAGCAACATTGGCAGTGGCAAACCATGGGCTTGCAAGTGGGCTTCCGAGATAGGAGGAGATAGTGGACCAGTCAAGCCCAAAGGCGCAGAGTCCGAGCCCGTAAAGACCCGACCCGATCTGCTGGGCGAGGACTGATGAGGGAAATATCCAGCAGATCCACGAGAGGGAGGTTAACATTGTGAAGAGGTAGCCGGGAAAGACATAGTAAGCAAAACTACAAATGAAGGCAATGAGAAAGAACTGTATACGTGTCACACCACCCTTGGGCCGTTCTTCTATCTCGTGGAGAGCCCTGTGAACAAAAATGTCATCGTTTCATTATAGTTATTCGTATATAACTTTGTGTCTTCCTTTCATAAAACATTATTGATATTTCAAAAACTTTATCGCACCTTAATTACCTCAAATACCTCCTAACTGCCCACATAATGTTTGTTTTAATCAAATTATGTCATGCATAGTGTGAGCGAGAGGTTATATATTACTAATTTAACTCATGCAATAATTATTAAAACAAGTTTTTTCAAGTTATTTTTTGTTTGAGAAGTCCAAGTTATCTTGCGTGTTAACTTCGTTTTTTATCATGATTGATAATGATTGATCTCTAATTGATGTATGTGTCTACTGTAGAGAACTCTCATGAATTTAACGTAACACGAAAATTTTCCGCATACAGCTGAAATATCTAATTAGTCTGTGCATATATAACAATAATAATTAAATGTTTTTCTGTCGCAGAAGCATGAATGTTTGAAAAAGACACTGTTTCAATCCGAACACCTAGCTACCCTTCTTACTATTCTAATTAGTTCCAACGTACACTCAACCAGTCAAGGCCAATCACCTCCATCACCATCCAAACTTACCGGAATCTATGGATATCCGGCCATAAAAAAATTACAGCAAGAAGTCATCGAATTTAAATGATGGGGAAAGAAATTAATAACATAAGCGTATTTACATACCTGAACAATGAGACTTGAACCAAATTTGCTGGCCACCACATAGCTGCTGGTTCGACCAAGTACCTTCTGAAAATCCCAGCCCAGCCAAACCCCAACACCTACCAACCATTCAAACCGTATCAAATAAAATTACACCATGCCAATCACCACCTACCCTCAACAACATCAAATAACTAAAAATACAATATTAGAAATTAGCTATAATTTACCTGAGTTGTTATAATGACAAGCAAGGACACGAAGAACGTGATGTGTTTCTTGTAAAAAACCTTAACTACCGTCACAATATGAATGGCGTAGACTGTTCCGGCGCCGGAGTTGGCGAAGATGGTGATGAGGACGTGTTCCTTGACGTTGAAGGGACCAGGGTTGAGGGTGAATTCCCATCTGGTCCCTTTGAAGAAGACGCGCGTCGTGATCCTAGCGGCCATGAACTGGCCGATGGGCACGACGGCTATCTGGGCCGAGATGGCTGTTATTGACAGTGGCTCGGTCCGGTACCAGAAGAACTGGTTGAGGAAAGAGAGGAGGACGCAGGAGAGGGTTCCTAGGACCCACATTCGGAAGGTCAGGACGGGGAGGGAGGGGTCGTCTCCGGTCTGCACCGTCAGGGCTACTTGCTCCACCGGCGAGTTTTCTTCTTCTTTCGGTGAATATGAGGAGGTTTGACCTTCATCTCTAGAAACTGCAAAATGAACATGGAAAACTAGTTAGCCAAGAACAAATGCACAGATATCATCTATGAAATTAAGAACGGGAAAATTCATGTTCTTACTGAGAGGGGCTGTGATTTCGTCCTGGTTGGGTTCTTCTTCCATGGATTCTCTGCTGCTTTCTGTCATTGTTTCTGTAAATTTCAATTTATAAAGAGCACTAGGATATTTGTGTTTTTGTAGGGAAATGATTGTGGCACACAATTTGGTGTGGTATAGTGTATGGAAGAGAATCTGATCGAATTCTGACCAGGAATCTAGGAAGGCCTGGATCTTGGGGAATCAAAACAAGAAGTGGTACGTGAAATTTTTGTGGGGGTTAACTAAGTTTAATAAGTTTAGTCTGTATGTCAATCAAAGAATATTTACTGCTAGGTACATAGAATGACATGTGAGTTGTTGCAGCTGCTGAAGTGCTGAACCACGTGGTATTATTTCATTTACAATATTTAGAAGAGGGGTTGGAGAATATTAGTTGTTTTTATGCGTATATCATGCATGTTTTATTCTAAATTCAATGTTAAGTTTAACTTTTAATAATTCTAACCAATTAAGGTTCTTTTAAAATCATATGGATTTGCATAAAAGTTAAATTTTTTTTATTTTTATTTTTATGAATAAAGTCTAAAACGGCAACAAGGCCAGCATCGCATAGATGTCGGCAGACAAAATCTTAAGATCTTTAGATCTTTTAGAGTTCGCTTTCCTCTGCTCTGTGCGGTTAGGGCAAACAAATTTAATCATATAAAACTTAAATTGAACTATTGAAGATATGTAAATGTGGTTAAATGATGATTGTAGGAGTATTGCTGATTTGCTGGTATACTAAATCATGCACTATATAAGAAAAATTTGAGCAAAAATCATTTTTCGAAAGCATTTCAAGTTGTGTAAAGAAAATGTAGAAATATGTGTGCATACATATATATATATATATATATATATATAATATATTCATACACATGCATGCAATAATAGATATTCACAGTGAATCTTTGATATGTATGTATAAGATTTTATATATATATATATATATATATATATACAGTGATTTTTTTATGTGTATACATATCATATATATATATATATATATAAAGAAATATTATATGTGTCTTATTTTTGGCAATAGAGATATTATAAGTTTGGCCATCCAATCGAAGAGCTTTACTGTGACTAAAAGTCCATAAAGTAGCTTGTTAAGCCCTTGGATTCAGATGCTTAATTACGACTAAAGATGATGGCAAAATGAAAGCAATTTGAGGGTCCAATAGAACAGCGACTGGTTCGTCTATTTGCGAGGTTACAATTCTTGACAAAAATAGTAGGGTAGTACCTACCCTTCAATCCCTCAGCTACTTCCACAGCCAACTAATATTCATCGTTGCAACTTGCGAGTGTGACTTCCCTCACTCCCAAAACCCCAATACCCCAAATTAATTTTCAAATCCAAATGTCATAGAACTACGGAAGTACCTACTCATTTTGAAGGTCCCGGCGTCAAGGATTTGTAGGACAAAGGAGCAACATCGCATGCTTTGAATTTACCGCGTACGTAAGTTCATCAGAAAATATTCAGCAGTTCTAAACAACCTATCGAAATATTTAGCTGTACGGATCTGCCAAGGACTGTTGGACCATAGAATGTGCAGGAAAAGATGGCAATAAACGACCAATTTGGACGCGTACGCGTAGCAAATAGCAATCCAGTGTGATTGAGAATGCTCTTTAATTAGTGTTTGCGGAAGGATGGGGAACAGAATGAGGACCATGTGTCAAATTTCTAGAATCCCCAGATGCAGTATGATGATTGATGAGTGGCTTCTGTATCAAATTTCCAAACAATATGAAAAAAACAGACAAAAGAAAAAAGGCGTATTCTTTTTATCTTTTTACCAGCCAATTGAAGTACGGAATGAAGCTAACAACCCCCATGACTGCGAACCCGGCATCGGTGGAATCAATACCGGAACCAGCATCAGGATCGTCGGCCGGAGAAGTGACCGGCGGAAGCACCAGCGACGAGAGCATGCACGCTCCGCTGACGGCGGCAAAAGGCGCGTCGTGCGAGAGCTCGGCTCTAAAGGTTGTGTATTTGGTGATCTTGGGTTTGGAAACTACTTGTGGAGAAAAGAAGAGGGTTTAAGGGCGGAGAGGTAAGGAGGAAGATGAGGAGGTTTAAGAGCAGTAAGAGAGTTGGAGAAGTGGATTGACACCATGGCTATGGCTTTGGTTATATGCAATCTTAAACATTAACAAGATGTTATATATTATATATATATATATATTAAATTTTTTTTGATATTTCCGTACATATGAATCAACTATATACGATACATTAATATATCAATACATAAATAGATTAATTCGATAAAAATATAACAATTATTCAATAAATCGGACTAACTCAATACCAAATACACTAATTTAACGTTAAGTTATAGTAGTCTACAGATACATTAATACGTCCTATGACTTTTCAATACTAACTAAACACCAAATATCATTTGGTCCATGATCTCCCCTTGAACAGTTATAAGTTGGGAAAGTTATAACAACTCACATAACAAAAATTCACATATCGAAATCAAAAATTCACATAACAATACCCAACGTAGTGGTAGTTTGAGGTTTGAAACACAACTAGAATAATAAACTAGTAGAACAATGATAAAAATAAGTAGAACGACACGAGAGATTAGGGTCATAAAAAAAACACCAAAATATGTCAAACTAAAAGTAGAAAAGTGAAAGAGGGATTAGTTAAAATTTTCAACAAAAAACAATCCACTAATGGCAAAAATCATCCCCTAGCTCAGAAATCAATCTGCCTAACGTTGAAGTTGTATTACTCTCTCGGTACCAAAACCACTATCAAGTGCTTGCGCCACATTTACAGTCCGCTAATGCCAAAAATCATCCCCTAGATCAGAAATAAATCTGCCTAATGTTGAAGTTGTGTACTCTCTCAGTACCAACACTACTATCAAGTGTTTGCGCCACATATACAGTATACTTTCATGTACTATCTGAAAAACACCACATGCATTTACATTCACTTATTAGTACCATGCTTCGCCTTGTGAGCTTGTAAAGCACCAGCAGTACCGAATTTCTTCTTGCAGAAACCGCACGGGAAAGCCTGCGAGCTGAATGTACTGCTACTGGTAGCCCTTCTTACCCTCTACATCAAATATAAAGATAAACAGGTAAGCACCAAACTCTAAGAAACTGTGTAACTTAATGTACAGAAAGTCAGAAAGAGGCAATCAGAAAACTTACTCTTGCTGGCTGCCAAATTTTTTTCACAGTACTCCCCTACCCCTACAACATCTTCCTTCCAGAGCGGGAAGGACAGCAGATCCTTATCCGGCCCATCAATGTCTTGAAGAAACAGGAGCTTCCCAACAAAATGGCATATATCATCCACCGCCATCGGACCCGACAATGGATCAGGAAATAGTACGAGAGACAGCATTGATATGGGCACACACTCCTCCTCAGCCATGTAGCAAGCCAGCCTCCACACCACCTCGGAGTAGTCCTCCAAGGTAAATTCAACATCCTACAGATAAACACTTACTGATTAAAAAAAATATGATGATTTCAAAAACCAAATTTAAGCAATTCTATCAAAAACCAATTTAACCAATCCATATACCTGAGACTTCAGCTGCTTGTAATTGAATTTGACTTTCTGGACAAGTGCATCAACAACATTGGTATTGAGTGTTGTCATATAAGAGCACTCACAGGTATATACTATTGATGTAACTAGCTTTAGGAAAAGTGTGGGGATAGGAGAACGTGTGCAGCTGCACCTCTCCCTAGGTGAGTTGCATTAGGAGAAGTATGGGATTGACATGACCTTGTCTGGAATATATGTTGTCTGCTGCATGCTTGTCTGGAGAAAGTGTGATGCACCTCTCTCTATATATATGTGTAATCTTTATACATTGAAGTATAGAAAAACCTTCTTTATTCATTTCCACATGGTATCAGAGCAGGACCAATTTCCTGTCTGACTCTTTCTTCTGTATTGTGTCTGAAAAATGTCCGGAGGAGATAGCTCCATTTCTTCTTCCTCTACACCAAAAAGTTATGAGAGTGATTCAAACCCAAATCAACGTCTGTGTTCAGTTTTACTCAATGAGTTCAACTATATATCTTGGTCAAGAGCGATCACTCTTGCTCTTGGTGGAAGATCCAAGCTTGGCTACATCAATGGTGACATTCAAATCCCACCACCTCTATCCGCTGATTATGAAGCATGGCTCAGCAAAGATCAGCTAGTCATGTCATGGCTCCTAAATTCTATGGAGCCATCTGTTGCTGCGATCTTTAACTATTCTGAGTCTTCTCAGCATATATGGAAATCTGTGAAAGAAATGTATGGCAACCAAAATAATTGTGCCAGAGTTTTTCAACTTCAAAGAGACATCACCAATCTCAAGCAAGGAGCAACCTCTTTTGTTCATCATCTTGGCAGCATGAAAAACATGTGGAATGAGGTAAATATCTATAGGCCTCACACCACATATGCAGCTATTCTACAAAAAAGGGCCGAAGAAGATAAAGTGTTTCAGCTCCTAGCCAGTTTAGGACCTAAGTATGAAGATCTTCGCAGCCACATACTCATGACTCCTGAACTACCAACTTTGACCAGCATCTGCTCTACCAATCAACGTGAAGAGACTCGGAGAAAAGTCATGAATGAAGACTTAAAGACATCTGTTTCTGAAGCTAGAGCTTTTGCAAGTGATCATAAGCCAGCTAAGAAGAAACCTTACAGAGGTAAACGCCCTGATCTTCACTGTACTTACTGTGATCATCCTGGACATCTCAGAGACAGGTGCTGGATACTGCATCCAGAACTCAAACCTAAGTTTGATAAGCAAGTCAGAGATACCAGGTTCTTTCCAAAAAATCATGGTCACAAGGCAAATCATGTGGCTTCTGCTACTGAGGGATTACTAAACTTCACTGCAAATCCAGCTGCACTGATAAATGAATTTGCAGCCTACATCAAATTGAAGCAAGGAAATGAAAAAGAGGCTGTTACTGAAGACTCAACAGCTTTACTTGGAAAATTCGCTGGTTTTCTAGCAGAGGCAGATGGAATAACTCAACATGATGTGTCAGGTATCTTAAAAGCTTTCTCTACAGCTTTACATGCAAGTAGTATGAATGATTTTTGGATAATAGATTCGGGTGCCACTGATCACATGACAAACCAAAACTCTAAGCTTCAAAACTTTGAAAAATTGTCAACTCCTTCTCATGTCTCTGTTGCTAATGGTAGACGTGTGCCAGTTTTAAGAAAAGGGGAAATAAACATTCTTTCAGAAACCATAAAATCCATAGCCTTATATGTACCATCCTTTCCTTTTAAACTAATGTCAGTTGGAAGGATTACCAATTCTCTAGGATGCACTGCCATTTTTTATCCTGATAAGGTTATTTTCCAGGATCTAGCCACCAAGGAGCATATTGGTGAAGGTTTTTACCTTAACGGACTATACTACCTCTCAAAGGATTTTAGAGTTCCCAAAGTCTCCCAAGCTAATCTTAGTCTAGCTCAAGAACATCAGCTATGGCACCAGCGTTTGGCTCATCCCTCATAACATGTTTTGTCTTCTGTATTTCCAAATATGTGTTAAGAATCTTTTCAATGTGAAATATGCCATCTAGCTAAGTCTACTAGACTTCCTTTTGGTTCATCTGTATCTCGAGCTAGGAAACCTTTTGAAATTGTACACTCTGATATCTGGGGGCCAGCTCCTCTAGATTCCTTTGATGGTTATAAGTACTTTGTTACCTTTGTTGATGATTTTTCTCGTGTCACTTGGTTATATCTTCTGAAGCTTAAGAGTGATTTTGTGTATGTCTTCAAAGATTTCTATAATCTTGTCACAACTATGTTCTCAACTAAAATCCACACTCTCAGATCAGATAATGGTACCGAATATATGTCCAAAATCATGTCACAATTTCTAAGCACAAATGGAATCTTACACCAGACAAGTTGTGTAGGAACACCACAACAAAATGGTGTTGCTGAGAGAAAAAACAGGGACCTCCTTGAAAAGACAAGATCCATAATGTTTCAAATGAATGTTCCCAAGACATTTTGGTCTCAAGGAGTCCTTACTGCTGCATACCTTATAAACAGATTGCCAAGTAGAGTCCTTAATTTCAAATCACCTTATGAAGTTTTGAAAGGAAGAAAACTTGACATTACACACCTCAAAGTTTTTGGTTGTGTCTGTTTCATGCATGTGCAATATGCTCACAGGGATAAGTTAGATCCCAATGCTGTAAAGTGCATATTTTTGGGATATTCAACTACACAAAAGGGATATAAGTGTTTTAATCCAAACACTAAGAAGCTGTCTGTATCAAGGGATGTTCGATTTGTTGAGAACACTTCCTTTTTTAGTACTCCTGATTCCTCTCCTCAGGGGGAGTTCTTTCATGATTTTCTTTCTCTGCCAATTTCTGGATCAACCTCACAGGATGGCAGAACCTCTCAATTGGAATTATCAAGAGATGATGTTGACATGCAACAAATAGGAACAGATCTCACTGCTCCAAATGTACCAGATACATCATCTGAGCCAGAAACTCACTCTTCTCCTGCTCAAGACAATGGTAACTACCAAAATGATGTCCTTGATGACCCAGAAGAAGCTACTCCAGAACAAGGACAAGCTATCCCCATTCCAAGAAGGTATCCTACTCGAACAAGGAGGCCTCCTCTCAAGCTGCAAGACTATAAAGTGTACACCACTAAGTATCCCCTGGAGAACTTTGTATCTTACAACAAGATCTCAAAAGCTCATGCTGCTTTTCTCTCTGAAATCTCTAATGCATCAGAACCTAAAAGCTATCAAGAAGCCTCACAACAAAGTGTCTGGACTACAGCTATGAAAGAAGAGCTGAGAGCTTTGGATGAAAATCAAACTTGGAGTGTGGTTAAACTTCCTAAAGGAAAAAGAGTGGTAGGAAGCAAATGGATCTTCAAAACAAAGTTCAAGTCAAATGGAGAAATCGAAAGACACAAAGCTCGGTTGGTAGCGAGAGGATTCACTCAGACCTTTGGTGTTGACTATAAGGAAACCTTTGCTCCAGTTGCCAAAATGAACACAGTTCGAGTTCTCCTATCTGTTGCAGTTAATAATGCTTGGCCATTATACCAGATGGATGTGAAAAATGCTTTTCTTCATGGAGATCTTGAAGAAGAGGTCTATATGCAACTTCCTCCAGGTCATCCTCAAGAAAGTGATCCCAGTTTGGTGTGTAGACTTCACAAATCCTTATATGGATTAAAACAGTCTCCTCGAGCATGGTACTCTAAGCTCAGTTCTGTTCTGGAGGCAAACGGGTTCAGAAGAAGCAGCGCAGACTCATCTATGTTTGTTCGAAGTGGTAGCTCTGGGAGATTAGTGGTGCTCGTCTATGTTGATGAACTTATTATTACAGGAGAGAATGAAGATGAGATCAACACTCTTAAGAAATCCTTGCATCATAAATTTGCCATTAAGGATTTGGGAGTGCTGAAATACTTCCTTGGTATTGAAATGGCCACATCTTACAAGGGGCTATTTCTAAACCAAAGAAAGTATTTAATGGATCTTCTGGAAGAAGCTGAGATAATGGACAGCAAGCCTCGTGCCACGCCCCTTGACAGCCAATTGAAACTAAAACTGGAAGGTGATAAACTCAGTAATATAGGTGAGTATCAAAGACTTGTTGGGAAGTTGATCTACCTCACCATTACAAGACCAGACATTACTTTTGCAGTAAGTCTGGTCAGCCAATTTATGCATGCACCTACTGAAGCACATCTGCAGATTGTCAAAAGGATTCTCAGATATCTCAAGGGTTCCATTGGAAGAGGAATACTAATGCAAAATAATCAACATACAAAGATAATGGGGTTCTCTGATGCAGATTGGGCTGGAAATGCCTGTGATCGAAAGTCTACCACTGGTTATTGCACTTTTGTTGGTGGAAATTTAGTGTCGTGGAAGAGCAAGAAACAGACTGTAATTGCTCGATCGAGTGCAGAGGCTGAATATAGGGCCATGGCCTCTACTGCTTGTGAGTTGATTTGGTTGAAATATCTCCTATCTGATTTAGGAATCCATCATGATCAACCTATTCCTATGTTTTGCGACAATCAAGCAGCAATGCACATTGCTGCCAATCCAGTTTTCCATGAGCGCACCAAGCATATCGAGGTTGATTGCCACTATGTTAGATCTCAAGTTCAAAACAAGGTGATTGATACTGTTTTCACTCGAAGCCATGATCAACTTGCAGATATCTTCACAAAATCTCTTCCTTCTGTCCAGTTTCTCCGGTTGCTTTCCAAGCTTGGATCCATCAATCTTCTGGATCCAGCTTGAGGGGGAGTATTGAGTGTTGTCATATAAGAGCACTCACAGGTATATACTATTGATGTAACTAGCTTTAGGAAAAGTGTGGGGATAGGAGAACGTGTGCAGCTGCACCTCTCCCTAGGTGAGTTGCATTAGGAGAAGTATGGGATTGACATGACCTTGTCTGGAATATATGTTGTCTGTTGCATGCTTGTCTGGAGAAAGTGTGCTGCACCTCTCTCTATATATATGTGTAATCTTTATACATTGAAGTATAGAAAAACCTTCTTTATTCATTTCCACAATTGGATACCTGAAACCAAAAAGATAGACTATGCTTAAAAACTGTAACTAGAACACACCAGTTTTGGCATCTAATGCCATATAAAACAGAAATGTCTTTGTGGTGGTGTTGGGACAGTCAAGTATAATTCTTCATCATATGTATTAACAATCTTTATATCACACCAAATGGGCCATTAAATTCTTCCTCTAACACACTATCATATGTATCAACATATATTTATATAGAGAGAGATGATCCTACACACCATTGAGATCCACACTATTAGTTTTATACCAATGGCTTCTATGAGCCTTTTATGGGGGACAGATGCATCTTCTTATTATCTTAAAACAGATTTATAAGGAAAGAGTCCCACACTAGACACTAGAAAACATAGAGGTGTCTATACCAAGGAGAAGAACTAAAACAAATAAAGCAAATAGGTTACAGACTTACAGTAGAATAGTCCCAACTATATCAAATGCTAACCCCATTTACCTTCACTAGTAATCTCATGATTTAATCTATATTCTACAAAGGTAGAATTTCCAAGAAATTAACAGCTAAATAGACATCATCAGGTCAAGCATTTCCCCAATCACAAAGCAAGAAGAAATAGTTAATGGTTACATTATCAAGCTTTAATCTTTTCATCAAAGAATCAAACACTCAGATCATATATACTACTAGGAATTCAGCCATTTTATAACTCCCAAATATCTTTTAGTTCAAGAACTAACACACAATACCAAAGATTTCAACTTTGGTCTTCTTTTAACTTCAAACCAACACACCCCCTGACAAACCAGTTCAAAAATTCACAATGGAAAGGAAAAAATAGAACCTCAAAAATGGTCTACAAATCCAAAAACATGTATTTTAACCCTTATTAGCTCACATACTATAACGAATGATATCAACAAAGTGGGTAGCATAGGATCTGAAACAAGAAGATTCATTCACATGAACTATAAGCATAAGAAACAAAAGAGACATGCACACATTTAAACGTAGCCTGAGGAATGCAGACATTATTAAGCTATCAAATTTATCCATTTGTCCATTACAGCAAGCTTCGACTAATTCTCAATCAAAATCACAACTAGCAAAGCTGCAAAAGTAAAGCTCACCCAGTGTAGTAATGCTGAGTATATGTGAAAGTTATAAATTTAATGCATTATGATAGGAGCATTTTAATGCGACGTTTTACTTGCTTTTCCCTACATTTCTTGCGTTATTTCCTTATTAAAACCTTGTTTAGGAAAGTTTTCATTCTTTGATTGGGAAAGTTCCTATTTGAAAAAAGTTTCTATTTTTATAGTTTCTATTTATCATTTTTAGTAAGTTTCCATTTTCAGTTTAGGAAAGTTTCTATTTTTCTTATTAGTTTCTATTTTCAGGACCTCCGAGCTAAAAAGTGGAAATGAACTCATAAATGGAAAGAGGAGCTTACGAACACCAAGGGGAGCAAAGATGAAGGTACATTGGAGTAGATGAAGGTGAAATGTACTAAAAGATCAATTTTACACATATTCCTACTCCGAGGAGAAACCAAGCCAAGCAAAGAAGAAGGAGCGGCTGCCTGATCAAATGAACTTCAAATGAGCTGAAACCTTCCAGATTCCATTCTAGACACCCAAATGATCATTTCTTATGAAGAGTGCCAGAGTAAAATATGAGTGGAAGACCTTCAAACAATCAGCCCAATTTTCTACATAAGCAAAACCGGAAAACTGGACCTGTAAGAGGTCCAGCAGCATTTCCGGCCCAACCACATGGATTGAAGCTCTGAAAATTTATCAGGATGATCTATACTCATAGAGGAACATTTGATATGAAGAAATCGGAGGCCCAATATGAAGTTTTGATGGAGAAATAATTGAAGGAATAAAGGGACAGAAACTGACCTGAAAACAGCTCAACACCACATATTCATGTTTCCCACCCACATGAAGAAAGCTATATGCTTTTCTCTTTTTCCTTGGATATATTTTTTCTACAATCTCTTTAATAAATCATCATCACTTCCATGTTGCTGCACCTTCATGCTTTGCTTTCATTTCATCATTTCTCTTTCTTTTCCATATTCTACAAATCACTTTCATACTCCACTTTCATTATTTTTCTTCCACTCATCATTTCACTCTTCTTTTTCTTCCCTATATAAACACCTTCTCCTCTCATTCCAAAACATCTTCCTTCATCCATCTCATCTTCTTTGTCTCTCCATTTCCTTTCCAATTTTCTCTCCATTCTCTAGTTTTAAGTTTCTGCATTTTTAAGCAAAGAGAAGAAGAGAAGAAGAAGCCATGAAGCCTCCTAGCCGTCATCATCCACCTTGTGCCGTGATAGTGAAGTCTTGCTTTAAAGATTCAAGATCAACGTCTCAAGCTCTTCATCATCCACTCCCTTCATGGTGTAATTCTATCTTTTTCCTTTGTAACCTTTGCTTTGATTTCGTTGGTTTTGTTCTAGTTGACATATGTGTTTGAACGAATATTAATTTTTGGAATTTTATGATTAATTGAGAATTTTCAGATTCATATATTGTGATTCGAGAGTTGCTTATGTGAGTTTGTTTAATTAAATTTGCGTTATAGATAACTTTTGTATTTTAATCTTATGTGGTTGCAAACACGTAGGGTTTTGATATGAATGATGCTAGGTTTAAGAACATGAAATCGACTTTTCGTTTTGTGTAAACTTGAATCAAAGTAGTAAAGGTTTTGTACAAAGATCGAATTTAATTAACGAGGATTGCAATTAGGTGGACTTTTCCATACTAAGTTGTACACTTGAGTTGATAGCCTTTCTCTATGTGTAATGCGTTAAACATGACATGATTGACTAGCTTTCTAGGGTTTGATTGCATGTTTAATAGGATTAATCTAAGTGCTTTCACTTAGATTAATTAGCATTGAAAAGTAAAATATGGGAAATTGTTTGCTTTTAACGTTTCACATGATCAACTCCTCTCTCATGACTTACATGAACAATATTAGGGTTTGAATCAATTTTAATCATATGTTTCGGTTTTTGATCTTTGTTCTCTCACTCTATTTGTATTTTTATGTTTTTGCATTTTAATTATTTTGTTAACTTAGTTTTATTTTCGAAAAAACCAAAAACAAAATCCCCCTTTTTTCGTAAATAATGTTTATACTTGTGAATGCAAGGAGAGACTAATGAATGCAGCTCCTAGACAAGTTCCTCTACGACCATCAGGAAATCAAGGGGGGAGTTCCGCCATAAGTAGCTATGGGATGAGTTATGGTGCCTATACACAAGCATAAACAGCAAGTGATGGTGGAAAGAAGAGGAAAACAACTGTTAGTTCAGTTGAAAAGGCCTTCCAAAACTTAGCTAGGGAGCAATGCGATAGTGAGGTTGCAAGGATGTACTACACCGGTGGCTTATCTTTCAACCTAGCTAGAAATCCCAGTGGCAAATTATGGTCAAGCTAAGCATGCATCAGTATAACCCAGCTTCACATGCAATTTAAAGACCTTCATATAATAAACAAAATAAATGCAAAGAAAACCAAACGGCAGGGGAAAAAAAATTATGTACAACACAAGTCAAATTATAAGAACAAAGCATAACCAAATTGAATGGAGATCAACACTGTCAATCGATAAACCCTTAAACCCTAAAACATATGTAGGTATTCCAAAACTTAAACCCAAAAAGATAAACCCTAGAAAGCAAGACAAAAACCCTAAAACATAAACCTTAAAACAGAAATCCTAAAATACAATTAAACCCTAATACATAAACGCTAGAAAGCAAGACATAAACTCTAAAACATAAACCTTAAAACAGAAATCCTAAAACACAATTAAACCCTAATACATAAACGCTAGAAAGCAAGACATAAACCCTAAAACATAAATCCTAAAACACAATTAAACCCTAAAACGTAAACCTTAATACCTAAAACTCAAATATGTTTTTTCTAGAAAGCAAACAGTTTTGAATACAAAACTCATAGAGATTCTTATAAGAGTTTCGATTGATTGCTTAAGAAATACATACCGTAGCAAGACAACGATAGCGTTAGCTCCTGTAGTTCAAATCGTCCTCTGCATGTATATAAAAAAAAATCACAAGTAATTAATATAAAAGGATTTTTGATGAAAACTATTGGTGATGGAAGAAGAGAGCAACGAGAGAAGATGGCAACTAGAGATGAGAGAGAGACCTGAGAAGAAGAGAGCAACGTGAGAATATGGAAGAAGAGAACACGTTCTTTTTTTTCTTTTTTTTGGAAAATATATCTCCGTATTTTCTAAAATATGAGAATGAAAAAGTGAAAACGTCTATTTGTCGTTTTCTTGTTTTACGAGTAAAATAAAATTTTATTTTCAATTTTTATTTTCTGCATTTTTGAAAACAGACCGACGAACGCATTTTCAAGCCATTTTCATTTTTTAAAATAAAAAAGATGACTTGAAAACGTTACCGAACGCCACCTAAGCTATTCATTTCAAAATTGGACATTGGAGTCATTGAGGAATTCATTTCAAAATTGGAGTCTATCTCTACCAGCAGCAAAGCCACAAGTGCAGGATCGAAGAGTTATGTTGATAAGATGTTGGTTGCTATGGTGAGCCATTTTGCAAGTTTATATCATCATTGTGAACCCAGTCTATACTCAGCTTTTTCAATACTCAAAATAACTGGTTCACAAAACACACTTTTTTCGCCCAGTCTGCTGTCAATGCCAAAATGGTTGGTTCGAAAAAACAGGAGATGGCTTCTAAGAGTGAATCAGTTTCTGTTTCTAAAGATGAAGTGAGTACTGCATTCAATTTATAACAGTTCAGCTTTATATGGTCTCACTTATAAGAATTATACTTGACTGTTTGTGTTTTTTTGCCAAAATGGTTGGTCTGAAAAAACAGGAGATGGCTTCTAAAAGTGAATCAGCTTATGTTTCTAAAGATGACGTGAGTACTGCATTAAATTTATAACAGTTCTGCTTTATATGGTCTCACTTATAAGAATTATAATTGACTGTTTGTGTTTTTTCCCTCAGACTGCTGTCAATGCCAAAATGGTTGGTCTGGAAAAGCTGGAGATGGCTTTTAAGAGTGAATCAACTTCTGTTTCTAAAGATGAAGTGAGTACTGCATTAAATTTATAACAGTTCTTTCACTTATACTCAGATGAGGAATTATATTTGATTGTTTGTTTTTTTTCCCCAGACTACTGTCAATGCCAACATGGTTGGTCCGGAAAAGCTGGAGATTGCTTCCAAGAGTGAATCAGCTTCTGTTTCTAAAGATGAAGTGAGTAATGTGATGTCGCTTTTGGGAAGCGCATAATTTAACCCTGAAATATCGTTAGTAGTATAAGCAAATAGGGATCGTTCTATTCCGGGGATTGAGGGTACACCTGTCATTGTCAAACAATTAAACAATTAAAATTAAAACAGAGTATAATATTCACAAAGATATTCACAAGTATAAACATTATTTACGAAAAGGGGGGGATTTTTGGTTTTTTTGGATTTTCGAAAATAAAACTAAGTTAACAAAATAATTAAAATGCAAAAACATAAAAATACGAATGGAATGAGAGAACAAAGATCAAAATCGAAACATATGATTAAAATTGATTCAAACCCTAATATTGTTCATCTAAGTCATGAGAAAGGAGTTGATCATGTGAAACGTTAAAAGCAAACAATTTCCCATATTTTACTTTTCAATGCTAATTAATCTAAGTGAAAGCACCTAGATTAATCCTATTAAACATGCAATCAAACCCTAGAAAGCTAGTCAATCATGTCATGTCTAACGCATTACACATAGAGAAAGGCTATCAACTCAAGTGTACAACTTAGTATGGAAAAGTCCACCTAATTGCAATCCTCTTTAATTAAATTCGGTCTTTGCACAAAACCTTTACTACTTTGATTCAAGTTTACACAAAACGAAAAGTCGATTTCATGTTCTTAAACCTAGCAACAATTATGCATAAACCCTATAAGTGTCGACCCAAATAAGATTAATACACAAATGATATCTATAACGCAAATTTAATTAAGCAAACCCACATAAGCAACTCTCAAAGAACAATGATATGAATCTGAAAATATCAATTAATCATAAAAATTCCAGAAATAATACTTTGTTCATACATATATGTCAACTAGAACAAAACCAACGAAATCAAAGCAAAAGTTACAAAGGAGAATCGGATTACACCGTGAGATGGAGATGAGATGAACGAATTGAGGATGTAGTGTCTTGAATCTCGAAAGCAAGCTTCAAGGATGATGATGGAGGATGATGCTCACGGCAATTCTTCTTCTCCCTTGGCCTTGCTTGAACTCGTGGCTTGCTCTAGAGGGTGGAAAAGAAAATGGAAAGGAAATGGAGAGACAAGGAGATGGAATGGATGAAGGAATGTGTTTTAGAATGAGAGGAGAAAGTGTTTATATAGGGAAGAAAAAGAAGAGTGAAATGATGAGTGGAAGAAAAATAATGAAAGTGGAGTATGAAAGTGATTTGTAGAATATGGAAAAGAAAGAGAAATGATGAAATGAAAGCAAAGCATGAAGGTGCAGCAACATGGAAGTGATGATGATCTATTAAAGAGATTGTAGAAAAAATATATCCAAGGAAAAAGAGAAAAGCATCTAGCTTTCTTCATGTGGGTGGGAAACATGAATATGTGGTGTTAAGCTGTTTTCAAGTCAGTTTCTGCCCCTTTATTCCTTCAATTATTTCTCCATCAAAACTTCATATTGGGCCTCCGATTTATTCATATCAAATGTTCCTCTATGAGTGTAGATCATCCTGACAAATTTTCAGAGCTTCAATCCATGTGGTTGGGCCGGAAATGCTGCTGGACCTCTTACAGGTCCAGTTTTTCGGTTTTGCTTCTGTAGAAAATTGGGCTGATTGTTTGAAGGCCTTCCACTCATATTTTTCTCTGGCACTCTTCATAAGAAATGATCCTTTGGGTGTCTAGAATGTATCTGGAAGGTTTCAGCTCATTTGAAGTTCATTTGGTCAGGCGGCCGCTCCTTCTTCTTTGCTTGGCTTGGTTTCTCCTAGCCGGAGTAGGAATATGTGTAAAATTGATCTTTTAGTACATTTCCATTTTTCTCCATCATTTCCAGGTAATTATGGACCTAATGCTCATTTCACCTTCATCTACTCCAATGTACCTAAAAATAGAAATTGAATTAAAAATCGATTCAGTTAAGGAATTAATTAAGCAAAATGTGAGGAATTAACTATTAAAATATCACATTAAAATGCTCCTATCAAGCCTTATGCTCATGGGGAAGTGAAAGATAACATCTTTGCCAGCAGTGAACATCTCTTACGGGAAAAGATGCGATCTTTCTCTCCTCAGAGATAGGGGTAGGAGGGCAGAACCAGAGAACCCATATATGTTTCATTGAAAGTTGAAACAAAAGAATAAAGAGGTTTTTTTTTTTTCAGAGAGATACAAAAGGATGAGTCTTTGAGGCCCTCATATACTAGTGCATTTATATGCGGTTACAAGAGAAGAATCGGAATAGGGCTTTTAGAGTTACAAAATTAGCCTTATTATAATCAATTGCAGAAACTAAAGGTTTTTGTGCTCCAATAGCGTTGCTCCACGTCAACCCCGCCATCAAAGATGAGATTCCTTCAGGAAAAATTCTTAGGTAGGGTTTTCTCCACCAAATGGATATAGTGCAAGCCAATCAGACATTAGAATTTTTTCCTTATTCCAAAATTATCTCTACTTTCCCAAAAGACCCCCTCTGCTGGGGTTGATTGGTCTGCACTATATCCACGTGGTGCCGCTACCCCACGCAAGTCTCTCTCCTCGAATGTTCTAACTTGGAAAGGTCAAAAAGTGAAATGGAATCAACTAATATATTCTAGCTTAAAAATGGAATGTTCTAACAATCGTTGGCTTAATGTCCTCCCCATTGTATCCTAATTTGACTATTAATAATATTAACAAGTGTTGGGATGAGCCTCCCAGCGTTCCAAATCCCGTTTTTTTTTTTTAAATGGATCTAAGTTTTCTGTCACCATTCTGGATCACTCTCGTCACTTTATTGATACCATGGTTAAAAGTCTAGTTCTGCGAGCTTCAGGATCACTTGGTTTTATGGACCCCCCCCTCCCCCCCACATAATGCGGACAAAGACATTTTGTGGAATTCTTGGAATAACAGGAATTGGGAGGATGGGAAACCTTGGCCCGGTAATTGGAGATATGAATGAGCTAGCAAGCCAACACGAGAAAGAAGGGAGTGCTCCGTGGGGCTCGAAGGAATTGATTTCATTTCTGCGAACCAAATGAGGCCTTACGGTACACTCACATTCTAATTAGATCAGCTATGAGGGGGTGTTTGTCGTGATTTTTTTTTTCGTTGTAATTTTATTTTGTCATAAAAAAAAATGAAAACCCAGCAGAAGCGACACAGAGGAGAGAGAATGAAGAGAGAGAACTTGTGGGGAGAGGGAGAGAGCACGTCACCCGATCCCATCCATCAAAATAGAACTCACTTGGAACGACGTGATTTTTCTCACGTAAATCGCGGAGTCAAACATAAGCTTTTGACTTTTCGAAACTCACACCAATAATAAATGATAAAAATTCGTCCTCCAAGTTTTTTAAGGCACCGATCACCACCGCCAATTACTTTACCTTCATCTAGTCCAATTACTCACACAAGCTTTACCTTTCTCTCATTTTTACCCCGCTAGGGTCGGTTTTCAATAGGGAGGATTCAGTGCACTGTCATTCACTTGCACCGACATAAATGGATGGATAGATTGTATTAAATACACTCTTATGTTATTAATAAAAATATTAATTATAAATATCAAGGGTTAAGATCATCTTATAAGTATTATGTCATTTACACCGTCGATGTATAGAATAATTTTCAGGTTTTCAATTGTTCATATCGAACAAGGGTCCAGGAACAATAAAGAAATTATTTTGGGTTGTTTGTGATGCTAGAGCACAATCAACCATCCCTTTACATTCATTCAATCAGGACCCACCGCAACAACCATGGATTCTCAACAAAAATTTGCTTACTTAACCAGTAATCTAGCAAAGCTTGAAAATTGTATGTGTTTGCGTCCTTAGCAATTAGAAAAACAGTTCGAGCTTTTTCTATACCGTTTTAAATGAAATCAGATCTTGCTCTCATGAGTATGCTATTTTTTCATTGAATGAGAGTATAATGACAAAATTAATTTTAAATTACTAATGTTGATATTGTTTTTCAACTTTCTTTAAAGTACATCACAACACTCATTTACTGTACTAATAGTGTCACTTTTAAATCTTTTGAATTGAAGTAATTAATAAATATATAAGATGCAGCCTAAAAATTGTAGACCTGTATTTCAATTTTACCACTTTCGTGGAAATTATCAGCATTTACCGCTGTGATTAATCCACACTGTTGGTACTTTTTGATTACTTGGAATGTTTTTGTTGGAAACTCCTTTGTTGGAGAAAAGGAAGAAGAGAGGTTCTTACTATGCTCATTGGCTTTGCACCTATGGAAAAATGAATGAACAACATTTGGATAGTTGTTTTGTGCGCTAGTGCTATTGACAAACAATATGGATGACATGAATTACTGTTGAACAATATAGATGACATGAATTTGAAAATACAATGCGCACCTCGAATGAGGTTAATGGTAGGTAATATCGAGTGAGATTAACGGTTGATGGATGTGACTAGTGAGGCAGATGGTAGGTATGTTAATGAGGTTAGCGCTTATGCCTGCACCCATTCCAGACTTCAAGTAAAGCCCTTGTCTATTGGGGCCAATGGTGTCCATATTTAACAAGGATAAAGCCATAAAGGTTTCTATCACGACGTTCATACAAGTGAGGCTAATGATGCCTCATCAAGCAAGATAAGCACGCTAAAAGATATAGTATCTTTTTCCAACTCCAAATAGACTAACTTCGGAACTTTCTCCTAAATAAAATAATAAATTGTCTCAGACCATGATTTTTCACCAAAAATGGTAGATTATAATACACGATTATTTGGCTAAAACTGTGCTTAGCCCTTCCTTGCTTGCATGGGTGTGCCTCTTTTGGTGTGATGCGGGATGCGAAATGAAATGATAACCTTTCATGGACTTTCGTTAACGTGATTACCTAGTGCCAAAGTGATTCTTCAATTCCAACAGCACCAATTTCTAACATCGACTCTGTATCTAAAAGAGAGCTAGTTGATAATAGATAGTCGATTAAATGTGTCCATCAGTGGCATTTTTAATGTCATGTAATTGTGTAAATCCAACCCTCTTTGACGTGGAATTCCCAACTGCCATATGATTAAACTTCTTGTTGGCATTCTCTAATGCCGTTATTCACATTAACAGTGGCATATAAAGTCGATGGATTTTTGGATGGAGAAGTCAGTGAAGCTTCAGAAGCTGAGCTTAGGCCCTCTTGCTTTGAACTGGTCATTTCTGTTCCTGATCATTACTTTGTGAACTTTTAACACTAGCTTCTTAATTAATTTCTGCATATTACATAATTAATCTGTTGTCAATCAAGCATTTCGGAATGACACAGTCTGAACATCTTACCTTTTCTATACTTATGACTCGTTTGTTCTTTCTCGGACAATCCTAGCGACTGGGGACAAGCCAAGACTTCAGCAATAAAGGAGGCTTGTTCCAACATTCCTTTGCCATAATTTTTCCTAAGCACCATAAGCAATACATCTTGTCAGGCAAATATACTCTCATGCTTTTAATCACATTTGCATTTCTGCATTGAAAGAATTTCTGAGCTTGACTGAAAGAGAAAAACAAAAAGTAGAAAACACACATAATATAAGTACAGGTGAAATTTTGTGCTCAGCAGGTGGAGCAACGACTCATACTGTTGGCCAGTCTGCATTGATATATCACAGTGCTCAAGAGGACTTGTCTGGGACTAATACTGGTATATATTTTATCACAAAACTTCATCCTTACAGTTTGTTTTCCTATCATTTATCATATATTCATAATACGAGTACTATACGACTATAGAATTCAAGAATAGGGGCTTTATCTTTGCTACCGTATGGTACGATTTTGTTTGGTTATACTGTGTATTGAAAGTTATTTGGGAAAAGCCAATGATTTGTTTTTGTGAATTTCTTGAAGCCACAACTAGGAAGACCTCTCCAACAAGCGTGAAGTACATATTCTGAACACTGATTCTTCAAGTCAACTCATGTATTTTGATCTAAGCTTCACCGAGCTTCTTCTACAGTGAAGAATATTCTGTAATGCATTCTCCGCAATCTTCACCTGGAGCATTTCAGTTCGCAAGAATCGGATCCAAACATGGTTTGCGTCAATGTTTGTTCATGCGTCTTCGATTAGCATTTATGCTTAATTGATAGTAAATAAATCATTTTGCATAAAAAGTAGACCATACACGATTTAAATGATTGTATGTTAGAGAAAAGGGTACCTTGTATGGTCTACTTTTTATGCAAAATGATTTATTTAGGGTGTTTCTATTGTCACCTTACTATTTTCTTTGTTCACCCTAGTTACTCACTACACCCTATATTTTAATTTAAGTATTAAATTTACTTATCTAACCCATTTCTTTTTCCAGAAATATCATTATATGACACATCCAATTAAAAAAAAATTAACAAAAATATCTCATTTAAATTATACCAATAAGAAAACTAAAATATAATATGTTTTCGTAACAAAATCGTATTCTGATTTACTTCCATTTTTTATTTCTATTTCACTTTCAACATTCGTCTATTGGAATCCTGTCAGAATATTAGTAAGTTAACAACTGTGAATAGTGAAGAAGAAAATGTTTTTATTTTATTTTTTATTTTTATAAATCTTTACTTTTGGTGTTCACAAAAAGTATTGTAAAGATTTTGATGAAAGTAATACTAATGGTTTTGTGAACTGAACCAATTAATGATAAGGAGGGAACAAAAAGACAAAAAAAACTAGTAATGAATTTAGATTTTGGTGGAGAAGATGAAGATCAATGTTATCTAATGAGAATTTAAGTATCCTTTGTATTTATTTTTTGGTTATATTTTGAAATTTAGATTTTGAAAAATTAATGTACTTATTAGTCATTTTGCACTTGGATAATATAGTCTTTCAATAATTCAAATGTTGGTAGGGTGAACTAAGAAAATAGTAGGGTGGCAATAGGGGCACCCTTTATTTATTATGAATAAGAACCGAAAGTTAGTCATACAAACATTCAAAATTAGAGCCCTCATGTCACCTCCCTAGCTAAACAAATACATCTTCATGATTGTAAAAATAGAGCTCACTTAATAATGAACATTACAAACAAAGAAACAATTAAGTTTTTATTTTTATTTTCATGCTTGTCTCTTTAGAAGGGGAGAGAACGAAACCCTAAAGGGCGACTCTTTGCCTCTGTGCAATCGTGCTTGTCCGGCGACAAAGGACGTCTAACGGGCCACCGGCTCTGTCGGTGTTTTGTGGTATGCTGTCGGACATGGAATCTAAAGCTAGGACTCAGGGGCAGTGTAATTGGAGGGTGTTGCTCAAAGTTTAGCATATTAGGCCTCAAGGGCGAGTGGCGACTCTAGTTTGACATCTATATTGCAATGTGGTCGTGCTGCTCTACTTTTAGGGTCGGTGGCTGCAATGCTTATGGATAAACTTAGGACTTTAGGAGTGGTGTTTGAGCTTGCTTAGTTTTCAGCCTTTGAGGTTCACAATGGTCGGAGTTGTTTCGCCGGCGGTGTCTGGAAGTAGCAGCGATGGGGGCTGTGGTACCGCTAGGCGGCAGTACGTGCGATGGAGGTTACAGAATTGGGCCAGGTTTGAGTCGATTTGCTGGGATTTCGGTGGTATTGTCTTTGGGCTGTCCTCATTTGGGCCTGGTTGTTTTAGGCTTGAACTATGTTAGCATCTTAGTTTACTTTCAATAATTCCATAAGTTTTTTTTAGGGAGCTATACACTTTTCGTGCTTCTAGCGAATCTTTTGAAATAGTACCGAATGTCTGGAATAGTATCGAAGGAAGATTAATGCTATTTTGATATATTTATTATCAAATGAGTGACCTAGTTCTACGTACCACTGTGGATACTAACACATCTTCTTGTTTGCCCCTAATTGGCAGTAGAAAGTATGTAAGGACATCTCCAACAATGGAGTCAAAAGCTAAAATAACTAAGGGGCTTTTGTTTCACCATCTTCAACATAAATCAAAAGGGTGTCAAAAATGGTTTTTGAGACATACCTTGAGTCAAAATGACTAAGGAATGAAGGTAGAAGATCAAAATGGTTTAAGGGAATAAGGCATGGCCCCACCTTTCACTATATAAAACTAGTCTGCAATCACATGCTTTGCATGTGCAAGAATTTTTTTCACTAAAAAATTAATATTTGTAAATAGTGTTAGATATCTGCAGATAGTGGGTAGAGGGGTAGTTATCTGCATAAGAATTTTTTTTTTAATACTTTTCTGTTATTTTGTTAATTACATTTATATCCCTAATTTATTAAATATTAATTTAATATAACTTATGGTGTAAGGGTATTGAAGTATTTTCACGTCCACTTTGGCTAACAAACCCTCTTCTCTTAATAATAGTATAGATGAGCAATTCTGATTCACTTCTCATTAACTAAATTCAAAATGGAAAGCCAAGATTAATTGATAACAAAAATTCAAAAATAAATATATAATTACTTAATTTATAATCTGTGGTTAGAAAATTGCAATGAAATAAATTCAACGGCTAATAATAAAGTAATGTAGTTTAAAAAAAAAAACTTGAAAAAATAAAATAAAATATTCTAATTTTTTTAAACGATGATATATTATATAAGATTATTACGTATGACATATAAATTCATATTGTAGTTAAATAATTATCTAAAATAATTAAAATTATGAAATGATTATGGCTTTTGACTAAAGGGAGTTGGAAATGCAAAATATTAATGCACAGTAATGATAATGGGGGTGTCAAATTTTTCAAACGCCTTTGACTTTTAACTAAAAGGTTGGATATGCCGCCATCATGACTTTTGATCAATATATTGATTTTTTCTTTGATTCCAAAAAAAATTACAAACCAAGAAACACACCGTATCTTATGCAGGGGAATCGAATAAACAACAAAAATACTTTCTAAAGGGCATTGTTTACGAACTAACTATTATTGAAAATGTTGAGAAAATATAAACGATTATCATCGAAATGGTCAAGATAAAGCACTTTGTTTTGCTAATGTTAGAGCATCTCCAACAGTAGAAATTGTTTCTTAGTTAAATTTAGCTAAAATTGTGAAATATAGGTATTGATTTAGCAATGTTGCTTTAGCAATGATAGCTATTTGTAAATAATAACTATATTTTACCAAATCGTAAACTGACATGTGGACAAAAGAAGAGAGAGAAATATAAGTTTTGCTTTAGCTATGTAGGATACTCTAGCTAAATATAGCTAACCATTTTAGCTATAGTTAAATTTAACTTACCTATAGCTAGTCTGTTGGAGCTGAATTTTGCATTAGAAATAGTTATATATAGCTAAAAATTGAGTTTAGCTACTCTGTTGGAGATGCCCTTACTATGTTAAACCTTTGGCCCCATTAATATCCCCACAAAAATATAAAACAAAAATATAAGTAAATTCACACGCCGGCTAGTACTATAGTACTATAGTAGTATACAATAATTGATATTTCATTTCCATTTTCCGATTTTCCTGTTTTTGAAGCAAAAACAAAAAACCTCCCCGAATTTTTCATTTTTGCCGCCTTTTACTTCCCTCCGATCTGCTATAAACTCCGCGCCGAGCCCACACTGCTTACCTTGCTCACCACCCCAAAACCCAAGCTTAACGGAAAACGCTTCACTCTACTGCTACCACTCCTCGCCGTCGCCCTCCTCTTCTTCGTGGCATGAACTCAATTGTCAACTTCAACCGGTAAGTCTCTCTTTCTTCTCAAATCGTTTGCTCAAATTCCGAACCAAATGTAAATTTCAATTCTCGCTTTCGCGGAAGTCTTTGAATCCCTCAGTTTCGTTGTGGTTTTGTGCTTCGTTGGAGTCAATTTGAGTTTCGTAGACTGTATATGCACCTCTGAGTATAGCTAGGGTTTGAGTTCAGTTGGCTACCTTCATCGTGGTGGTGTTGTTTTAGTTGAGATTCTCGTGGTTGAGAGGTTCAATTTCTGATTACGGTTCGGAAGGAGCATGATTAGGTTTTCTGGATTTGGCATTCGTTCGTTGAGTAACAAATCCATGCTTTCAATAGGTCATCCACAATTAGGTTTTAAAAATTGTAATCAATGGCAGACTGAGGGTTTTAGTTTCTGTGATTTTCGAGTGCTTGTGCTTTGGCTTAAAGCAAAGTTATGTAGGATAGTGGCAAATCACTTCTGTAATGGTCTAGATTGCTTTAAAAGTACATCCATAACACTAATTGCGAAGTCACTGAGTTAGGTTTTGTTTGGATAGCGGTTGTAAGTTGTGTGTGGGGTGTGTGTATCTTTTCCTTGCCACAACATCCCCATGGATTCTAGTGTGTAAGCGTTGTTGCTTTAGGTACATTTATAATCTGGGGTACATCCTTATGGAAATCCTGAGTTGTTTATTTACTATGACTGTAAGTTGATAGTTTTTCTTTGACATTTCTCACAGAGGTTGACAGTCGGGTGATTTCAAAATGCACATAAAGCAGGTGAGTTTTGGTTGTAGGTGTAGTTCAATTACTTTTTTTTTGTTATCTAAAGTGTACTATTTATTTTTGTACTATTTGTACCATTTTCTATTAATTCGTTGATGTTTGTGGTTCTCAAATTAGATTATAATTGAAGGATTTAAGAGCTACAGAGAACAGGTTGCTACTGAGCCATTCAGTCCAAAAATCAATTGCGTTGGTAACAGTCTCCTTCTCTTGCTTTTGTGCTTTTTGTTGTTGATGAAATCTGTATGGGAGCATAATTTATCATATTTTTAATGTAGTGTAGGCATATGCTTTATAAAGTGGATTGATATTCCAAATCTGCTGTTGCATAGTTCAATTAAAAAGTTTGACATTTTAAATTACAAGGCAAGTAATGTAGTGTAGGCATATGCTTTTCATATTAACATTTTCATATATAGAACTAATAGAAGTTAGTCTCTTACTATCACAGAGACACTGTGCATTTATTTATTGCTGTACTTTTTTATTTGCTTCTAAAAGCATGCATTTTTTGTAATTGAGATCTTATCCAGTAAAGTAAACATGCCACTGATCTGTTTGTACCGCCTTTTCTTCTTTAATAATGTCATGCTCTATTATGTTTTCTGTTTAATTCGACATTCATTTCAACAATGTCTACTGCAGTTGGTGCTAATGGGTCCGGAAAGACAAACTTTTTCCATGGTAAGTATCAAGTAAAAAACGATTCTTGCAGTGGTTTTATCCTGTTGAAAGTATTTTATTTGTATTTTTTATTCTCCTGGAGGAACTCTTTCCAATTCTTGACCTATTTTGAAATGTGTTGTTTTTTTTTTGTCGTACCTTTTATAGCAATTCGGTTTGTACTAAGTGACCTTTTCCAAAACCTTCGAAGCGACGATCGGCATGCTCTACTCCATGTATGTCTTACTAAATGGTTGTATATTTCATCAAGGATGTTGAACCATTTGTTTAGTAAACAGCTTTTTGATTGCAATATATATTGAACAGGAAGGTGCAGGGCACCAAGTCTTATCTGCATTTGTGGAGATTGTCTTCGATAACTCTGACAATCGAATACCGGTAATATGCTGCATCTCCTCATTCCTATTTTTATGAGTTAGATTCCTTTCTTATAAAAGTATGTTTGTTGACAAAAAATGAGGCGATTGGGATGCTTTCTTATATGGGGTCTTCCTCGCACTTTTGCATCACTTCATAATAGGTTGATAAGGAGGAAGTGCGGTTGCGAAGGACAATTGGTTTGAAGAAGGATGAGTATTTCTTGGATGGAAAGCACATCACGTGAGTATATAAATTCCCCGTGATAAACTTTAGGACTGCATATTATGTGGTTTGATCACTAGACTTTTCCATGGTGTCTGTTGAATGATAGAAGATATCTTTAATTTCAGGAAAACTGAGGTTATGAATTTACTGGAAAGTGCTGGGTTCTCTCGCTCCAATCCATATTATGTTGTGCAGCAAGGAAAGGTATAGCCGTGCAACTTGTTTAAACTTAAGTTATAGTATGATTGAAGAATATTTATTTATTTTTAAATGGTGACTGTTTCATAGATAGCATCCTTGACACTGATGAAAGATTCTGAGCGACTGGATTTACTTAAGGAAATCGGTGGCACTCGAGTGTATGAGGAGAGACGTCAAGAAAGTTTGAAAATCATGCAGGACACTGGTAAGTCATCAATACATTGGTTGTTTTATGGTAATTAGATATGCTTTCTCACATTTCTGTTTTCTCTTTGCTAATCAGGTAACAAAAGAAAGCAGATAATTCAAGTTGTTCAGTACTTGGATGAGAGATTAAAGGAACTGGACGAAGAGAAAGAGGAACTCAGAAAGTATCAGCAGCTTGACAAGCAGCGAAAATCTCTGGAATACACTATATATGACAAGGAACTTCAGGATGCTCGCCAAAGGCTGGCAGAGGTTAGTAGAAATGATCTATGGCGTTAGCAGTTTATGGGTTGTATTGATGGAAATATATAGGTATATGAAGTTTATTGTTGGGTGTGGATAGTTATGGTAGAGTCAGAATTAGTCTTTATGGCCTTTCATTTCTATAGAAGTCAGGGGTCTATTTTTCTCTGATTCATATTAGATAAGAAAGTAGCTCTGTGTGTGTGTGTGTTTGAAAGCAGTCTAGACTGACCTTTATTTCTCAACCTGTATGCTTTTCATCTGGAATTAGGTAGAAGATGATCGGAATAAGGTTTCTGAAACATCGACGAGGATGTATAATAGTGTGCTGGATGCCCATGAAAAGTCCAAGGACTTGGATAAGGCTTTGAAAGATTTGACAAAAGAGCTACAAGCTTTAAATAAAGAGAAAGAAGCAGTGGAAAAACGAAGAACAGACGCGATAAAGAAACACACAGAGCTTGAGCTTGATGTCAAAGATCTACAGGAGAAGATATCTGGAAACATCCGAGCCAAAGTAATATTCTAATTATGCCTTTGGCAGTGATATTTGTTTTTTTCTTTTCCTATTTATGTTTTGTTGCTAGTGATGGGAGGGTCACAAATGCTGCATATGTTGATCTTTTCATGCTTCCAGGAAGATGCTGTGAAACAACTACAGAGTCTGCAGAAAGAGATTCAGGATTCAATGGATGAGCTTGAGAATATAAGTCCTCTGTATGAGAATCAAGTCATGAGGGAAAAGGAGATAACAAAGGGGTATGTCTGTAGTTATTTGATAACAGAAAGTTATATCAGCTTGTTATTCTTTTGCTTGGGATTTGAAAATGTATAATCTTATTTTGTTTTCAATATGTCTTGTCATCTCCATATCTTTCATGGGCAGGCTACAAAATTAATCTGTTCATCTAGTCTCCCTGTATTAGACAAATACTATGTTAATTAGTAATGAATTACTATTCATTACACGGGCAACTTAATCTTACTTTCGTCACCTGAGGCAGCCTCTCCTCGTTTCCATTCTTCCACTCTTTCAAAATCAGCTCACTGAACTATGGCTTTGTAACATTAATGTGTTATCCACTCATGCTTTATCAAGTCAATTCCAAATAATGTAATTTATTCCAAGATTTGCAAAGTGGTGCTAGGTGCTGGTATCTTTTCTCACAATTGGTTCTCTTGGAATATAGAATAATGGAGCGTGAGAAGCAGCTTAGCATACTTTATCAAAAACAAGGTCGTGCGACCCAGTTTCCAAGTAAAGCTGCTCGTGACAAATGGCTTCAAAAGGAAATTGATGATCTTGAACGAGTTCTTTCGTCAAATTTGGCACAGGTATGACCTCCTTTTTAAGTATTTTGTGTACCATATATGTGATATCAGGGTGTTGCTCATGTCGTCTGAGTATATGCTGCTTTATGTATTGCATAATCGCAACTAGTAGAAATAGAACCTTATGCTACTCTGAGCTTCCTCAGAAAAATTACTTTAATTTATTTTGAATTTGGTTCTTTTGTTTTTCATTTTAAATCGCTAATCTTTTCTCAATAGCTTTCTTCAGCTATGCCTGCTGTAATGGCAGTCACCTTAAGTTAACGGATTATGGCATTCAGATCATAAATCCGATTATTGGATTGAACCAATAAATTGCTATGATATAGATAAGTACAGATTTGGAGCAAACTGTGATCTAATGACAGATCTAACTGTACCCATGGCCACAGTTATACAAAACTTAATTGTATCCTAGGTTTGCGGTTGTTTTTACTGATATTGAGTTTAATTGGTGAATGGTGAGTGGGTAGAGTAAAGTAGTTTTTCTTTCTTAAAATTTGTGGGGAGTTTTAAAGAATAAGAATAGTGAAGAAAAGCATCATCCACACCAGTTTTACATACCAACTGGTGAGAGGAGCAAATAGAATGCCTTCTCCTACATGATCTATAATAGAACATTCCTGACGTTTCAACTACATGTAATGAAGGAAATACTTGGCCAACTCTCTAAGAGCTCAGCAATCTCATCCTTTTCCAAATGAACCAAATCATTCAGATATATCCTAAAATAAAATTTCTGCTACAAGAAACAAAGAAGCATCTATAAACTTTGAGATACTCTCCTTATACTCTCTTGACAGCAGAGGAAATGGCATCTGTAAAAAGCTTATTCTTTATTCTTGTATGTTCCAGGAGAACAAGCTTCAGGATGAAATTAAACGTCTTAATGCTGAATTGCACGAGCGGGGTACTTACATTGAATCTCGAAGAAATGAAATTACTAACAAGGAATCTCTCATCTCTCAGTCACGTGAAGGGTTCAGTCATCATAAAGCAGAGAGGGACAAGATGCAGGATGAGCGCAAGTATGAGTCTTTGTAATTACCATTTTAATTTATTACCTTTTCTAATATGACTTTACTAACTGTTTTTTGGTGTTAGGACCCTATGGAGGAAAGAAACAGAACTTTCTGCTGAAATTGATAAACTGAGAACAGAAGTTGAGAAGGCAGAGAAGAGCCTTGATCATTCAACTCCTGGTGTGAGTAATCATTTTCTTGACCTTTTGTAGCTTCTAATATGCTGAACATGGATTGATATTGAACTGATATATGCGCCTCAGTAACGGCAATTGTGCAGTAGAATTGCAAAATACTATCCTTACCCAGTATTACATGTAACATCTCAATCTCGCCCTGTGTAATACTTACAGGATGTGAGGAGAGGGCTAAATTCTGTTCGTAAGATCTGCAGAGAGTATAATATTCCTGGGGTATTTGGTCCTATTATTGAGTTGCTTGATTGTGAGGAAAAGTTTTTTACAGCAGTGGAAGTTACTGCTGGGAACAGGTATCTAAAGACCAACTTCTACCCCATTCTTTGGTGTCATCTTTATCATTGATTTGCGGTTGAAGTTCAATTATTTATTATTGTTCTTTCCTGGACAGCTTATTTCATGTTGTGGTTGAAAATGATGAAATATCAACTCAGATAATCAGGCACCTTAATTCACTGAAAGGTGGGCGTGTTACTTTTATCCCCCTGAATAGGGTGAGGGCTCCAAGGGTAACTTATCCACAAAACTCAGACGTGGTTCCTTTGTTGAAGAGGTTAAAGTTTCTTCCAAAGTACACTGCTGCATTTGCTCAGGTTAGCTTGTACCTGAATAATTTTGTAAAACCATTATTTAGCGTTGGGTCCATCTCAGTAGTTAAGTTATTTGTCTAAGAAATTATCAATGGTTGTATAACCTCTAATTTTACAATTTCCACTTTCAAGGTGGATTTTGCTTTTTGTTTCCATATTTACTGTTAGCTTAAATTCTAATACATTTATGTGTACTTAATGCATGAACTCTTAGTACTACCTAAATATTCGAAAGAGAAGACTAAGAACCTTTAGTCTTGAACAGCACAACAGTAACTTCCTTACCTAAAAATATATCTTTTATTTCCTCGCATTGTAAAAAGTCCAAAACACTGCATGCGAGGTAGCTTCCAAATCAATGTCACAATTTTACTTACAAGCAGAATTCCAACATCATTATCTATGTTTCACAAAACGAGCTTCAGTTCCACAAAAAGAAAGAAACTTGAAAGATCATTTATTGGACTGGTAAATCTTGACTACACTAATTGTGACAATATCTAGGGAAACAAACTGTTATTTTATCCGAAGTAACATCTGTTTCCCCAGTTCCTTGTACCTGGCTTTGGACTAAATCCAAAGATCAAGATCTCTTGCTTTCAAACTGCCATGGAAATGGGGAAATATGTGAAAACTGATATCTGTTTGACAGTGCTTGGTAGGTGTGTTTTTGTGCTGGTATGCAATTGCTCTTGTTCTTATGTTTCCTACTCCTACATGATTTGGATTGACCCTTGTATTTGGTATTGTATGAATTCTGGTGAAACAGTATCGTGCTTGATATGGATAAAAGAGTTTAAAAACTCGTAACCTTTTTAAGTAGGTTTATCTGAGAATATTCTCTTTTTAAGTTTTAAGGCCTACTGTTTGTCAATTTGTATATGCATTTTAGTGGTGTTGAACTGAAGCTTCATGCAATTTCAAGAATGGACTTTTATGATTATATGTCCTTATTTTTCGTAGGTATTTGCTAGAACAGTTGTTTGTCGAGATCTGGATGTGGCCACAAAGGTTGCTCGTAGCGATGGTCTAGATTGCATCACTTTAGAAGGTTTGTAAGAGCTGCAGGCTTTCTCTGCATGTATCTTGCAGTGTTTTTATAACTGGTCCTAGATCCTAATATCCTGACATACCACATTTTATTATCTAACAGGAGATCAAGTCAGCAAGAAGGGTGGGATGACGGGAGGATTTTATGATCACAGACGCTCAAAGTTGAAGTTCATGAATCTAATCCGACAGAATACAAAATCTATCAGCTTGAAAGAAGAAGAACTTGAGAAAATCAGAAATATGCTTGAAAATATCCTCTTAGTGAAATCTTTCATATAGTTTCTCAGTTTCTGCTTTCTAATTTCATAAATGAAATCTATTAAAGAACTTGACACCAACATAAGTTGATAGGTGTGGTTCACTGGTTTCATATAGAAAGTTCTGGACACCCCTACTTTTAACTCAGCTCTGAAAAGCCTTGCGAAGATTGGGTGTTGGGAGATGGTATTTTGTTTGCATTTTCTCATTCCTAGATTTTGGATGCCCAAACATTTCATTTGCTTCGTGCTCAGATTCCTCTGTACATGTAAAAATGTCTTGAGTACTGGTTTAAGAAAGGTGTTACTCCTCTGTAGCTAAGAAGACCAAATCTTTGGAAAGTGTGTAACTGAGTTTGAAAGGGAAAAATTTGAGAATAGGTTTTTTCTTCAACAAGTTCTATTACAATTCTTAAGGTTTCTGTTAATTAGCTCAAACATAATTGCATGCCCCTCCTGAATAGATATTCTGTAATAAAACAAATATACCGTCTAGTATATATTTCATTTGGCATTTTTTATTCCTATAACGTGATGATAGTGACATGAGTAGTAAGCACAAAAAAGTAACAGTCAAGCTACCATAGTTTTTCTAGTGAATGTTGTCTTGATTATCCTATGAGTTTTTCAAGTTGTTAGTCTTGTTTTTACTAAATTTAGCTTACAGATAGACGAGGAAATTACAAAACTTGTAACTGAGCAGCAGAAAATTGATGCTGAGCGAGTCCATGTCAAATCAGAACTGGAACAGCTTAAGCAGGACATTGCGAATGCTAATAAGCAGCAAAATTTAATTTCTAAAGCACTTGGGAATAAGGTATTTTTGGGATTTGAGATTAATTCATGTAGCAATCTGAGCCTTTGATACTATTTTTAGTTTTTGTTTTCATTTTTATCATTTCTCTGTTCTACTGGCTTATTCTCTTACCTTTTTCTTTTGTAGGAAAAATCACTTGCTGATGTGCGGGTTCAAATTGATCAGCTTAGAGCTAGTATGGCCATGAAGCATGCTGAAATGGGCACCGATCTCATTGATCATTTGACTCCAGAGGAGAAGGATCTTCTCTCAAGATTGAACCCTGAAATAGCAGATCTGAAAGAGAAACTTATTACATGCAAGGCGGATCGAACTGAGGTAAGCCATATATAGCACTCACTATCTGTGTGTTTTTATGTGCAAGTTTCATCCTAATGTCTCCTGATGTGCATTTATTTTCTCAATACTGATAGACTGAAGCAAGAAAGGCAGAGCTTGAAACTAATTTAACTACGAACCTTAAGAGGCGGAAGCAAGAACTAGAGGCAATAATATCTTCTGTGGAAACTGATAATTTGCATGGTGAAGATGAAATAAAGATTCAGGAACTGAATGATGCTAGATTATTGGTTGAAGATGCAACAGAGCAGCTCAGAAGTGAGGCCAATGATTTGCCATTTTTTGAAGTTGTTTTCATGCTCATGTTTGTTAACATATGACTTTTGCTCATCAGGAGTTTCTGAAAGTATTGATGGTCAGTCGAGGCAATTGAGGAAAACCAAGGATGAAAAGACTAAGTTGAAGGTAGTCCTTTTACCATGTTAGATTGTAAATGATTGCTTTATCTTCTAAGATGATCACTTATGAATGCAGAACTTGGAAGACAACTATGAGAGGACACTTCAGGATGAAGCCAAACAGCTGGAGCAGCTACTGAGTAAAAGAAATATGTATCTTGCTAAACAAGAAGAGTACTCAAAGAAAATCAGGGAATTGGGTGCATTGTCATCGGATGCTTTTGAAACGTATTACTTCTGTTCATACTTTTAATTATCTTCTATAAAGTGATCATGTTTATCCACATGTTTTTTGAAGTTCTTTTGAGGTGTCAAAACTTTCATTATATGTTTGGTTATGTGCTACATCATCCATCTGTTGAGATTATTTGTATGCTATGGAATATTTACGCCTATCACATGTTACTTGAGCCAAGCTCTAGTGGCTTGGATCCTGTAGGGTTGTTAGTTTGTAAATCAACCATTATATTCCAACCTATATGATGATAGTTCTTACTCTGATGTATGTAGCTGGTAGATTCTTAAATGTTTTATCATACCTTCAAACGTATCACAGTTGGCATGGTTCCTCATATTTGCTTGTACTGGTATGGTAGGTATAAGCGAAGGAACATCAAAGAACTACATAAAATGCTGCACAGATGCAATGAGCAACTGCAACAGTTTAGTCATGTCAACAAGAAAGCACTTGACCAGTATGTAAATTTTACAGAACAACGTGAAGAACTCCAGAGAAGGCAAGCTGAACTGGATGCAGGTGATGAGGTATCAATTCATTAGAATCTCTGTCAGATCTCTTACATGCATAGTTTTTTTTTTCTTCGTTTTCTTTGATGCTTGGCTAAGGCTAGATTGACTTATGGTCTTTTCAATTGTGCAGAAAATTGCAGAACTTATATCTGTCTTAGATCAAAGGAAGGATGAATCAATAGAACGCACTTTTAAAGGTGTTGCTAGGAACTTTCGAGAAGTTTTCTCTGAACTTGTGCAAGGTGGCCATGGTCACCTTCTCATGGTGAAAAGAAAGGTATTCTCTTGAACTTGATCTCTTCAGTTTTTGCTCTTTATAGCCAGTTCTGAGATGTGTGGTTTTACTTAATGCTATGTATTTTGTGGTTCAGTATTGATGAAAAAATCTTATTAATGTAGTCTGTTAATTCAGTCACACTGCTATCACTGACATTCAGGCTGGTCTAAATGTTGTTTTAAAAAATATTGTACCCGTTTTTTTTTTGCTTGAAAAGATCTCATTGGATTTTTCTTTAGACAATCCTTCGAATATTTGGAAAGTTTTAGGACAGTTCTTGTTAGCATCATCCTCACTTGATTATGTTTTGGAAAAGGCTTGGAACTTGGCCTATCTTTGTTCACCCCCTCCTTTGGAAAGTTTCTCAGTTCTATAAAATTTGATAGGGTTTTTCCATTGGCGAAAACTTTTTGTTGGTTGGTAGATTTTATCATTAGGATCAAGACTTCAACTTATCATAAGGGCTTTAAAGCATTCATGTCTTCTAGCTGAGGAATCATTTTCACACAAAGCTAAAGAAAAGGCTATTGTCTTGGTGTCTGTTTAAATAAACATGAGAATAATTTTCAAATACAAAAATTGAATCTTATAGAAAGTTTTTTGATTGAAACGTACACAAGGAATTTTTCCAATCCTTTATTTATTTATTTTTGTAAAAGAGCTTAAGGTATAAAATTGTTTAATTGTAGAAATTTGGCTCCGTTTCATGTGAATTTAAATGAACATGGGTGTAATGTTGACAGGATGGTAACCATGCTGACGATGATCTGGATGAGGATGATGGACCAGGGGAAACAGATAGATCTGAGAAATATATTGGTGTGAAAGTAAAGGCATGTATTTTTTCCGGCATAAAAACTCATTTCCTTGGGTTAAAAAGACATCTCCACCTTATTTGTGACATTTAGTAGTAAGCAAACTGAAAATTTAATTTATCGATAATTTGTTTAGAAAGATGATATTCTCCTCCTGCTAGGAACCCAGGCTTTGGCACACCTACTGGATTTTACTCATATAGTTTAGTTTATTGATAACTTATTTAGAAAGGTGATATTCTGCTCCTGCTCTAGGAACCCAGGCTTTGGCACACCTACTAGATTTTACTGATATATTTGATGATATTTTCCAGTCCAAGATTTGTTGGATGATATCTGTTTAACATAATCTTTCTGACTCGCCTTTTTTTGACAGGTTTCTTTTACCGGGCAAGGAGAGACTCAGTCCATGAAGCAGTTGTCTGGGGGTCAGAAAACTGTTGTTGCATTGACGCTTATCTTTGCAATACAGCAATGTGATCCTGCTCCTTTCTATCTTTTTGATGAAATTGATGCAGCGCTGGATCCTCAGTACAGGACTGCTGTTGGAAGTATCCTTTATGTCGTACTTTGTGGATTCTATATTCTTCTGAAGTTGATTTAGATTTTACTTTGATTTGACTATAATATACAGCCTAAACCCTTCATATCCAGTCCATTAGCCACCTCTGATAAAATTATGTCACTCAACTCTAGGTGTCTCCATCACAGTCAAATGTATGCAACCTACCATTCAGCGTCTCAAATTGGAACTTTGAACCTCTTTTCTAAAGATCAATCTTGTGTAAATGGTTAATGCCTCATGGGCGTAAGTTTATTATGTGCTGGCATGTGTCTTTCTATTCCCGAGGATCGTAAGTAAATGGAAAGTTACCTAGAAGAAATAACGGTACACTGTTAAGTTTGAATCTAGATACAGCAATGCACATACTAATGGAGGCTAAATGTTCCTGTATGACAAAGCCTGCACAAATGCATTTTCTTGCCAGGTGAGATGCAGAAGACAACGATAAATTTAGGAAATAGCATATTTTGTGAAAGAAGACTTGGTTGATATGCATCTAGCTCAGACATCAATCCAAAGAAGCATATAAGTAAGATGAGTCACTTTGTCTTTGTGAAAAGGACATGCTTGACTAATACAGTTTATAATGACTTTAGGCAGCTTTGTGATCAACTTCTGTGGGTGTTGGTTCATTTGCAGAGTGACATGTGGTATTTTCTGATTTTCAAAATGTTACTAATGTCTATGCTTGTAATGGGCGCTTTGTCTGCATTTCTTTTTACACGTCTATGTTGGAAGCTTTACAGCCATGGATGTTCCTTAATTACCTTTTGTAGATATGATCCGACGCCTGGCAGATACCGAAACTACTCAATTTATAACTACAACATTCCGACAAGAGCTTGTGAAAGTTTCTGACAAGATATATGGTGTTACACATTCAAACAGGGTGAGCCGTGTCAACGTTATCTCAAAGGAAGAAGCATTGAACTTTATTGATCAAGACCAGTCACACAATGCTAACTAAAGGATAGGAAAAGGTTTGTTTTATTATGTTTTGATATTTTCTTCCTGAATTTGATTAGGTTATTTGGGAAGTAGTTGCAAAGTTGACATAAATAAATTTTAAAGGTAAATTAGACCAATGCTCCCCAAGTTTGACCAATGTCTTATTTTGGTTCTTAAGCTTTTAATGTCTCAATATGGTCCCTGAATTTTGAGTCGTGCTAGCAAGCAGGCACTTTTTTCAGGTTTTATGCCTCTCCAGCAAGTCCAATATTCTTCACTCCCTTACCCCTTTCTCCTTGCCATATATCTACCACCCCTACTCTCCCCAAAGCAATAATCACGCTCATATATGAAGATTGGAGAAAGCATGTAGGAGTGATATTTCACTCAAGATATTATCTAAAGATCTGATGAGCTTTTAAGTGTTGGAGTTATAGGGGGCTGCCCAACTGTAGGACTATAAGTATTGTCTTTTTCTTTTTAAAATTGACTTGAATATATGTATGGTGTTTAAAAAGAAACAAAGGAAACATAGAACATAGAGAAAAGAAATCAAAGAACCATTGGCTTTCTAAAGAAGGATTGCAGTTCGATCATCATATGTCACTGTATTTGTAACTGAACAGTATTTTTGTTTTGGTACATTCAGCAAGGTTCAATAGAACTATTGAAGGACAATGGAGCAGCCTGCATTCTGTTCTTGTGTCATATTCTTCTTGTAGCTGTTTGGTGAATTCAAAACACGGATGGGGGGGGGGAGTCAGATACTCAGATATTGTACAAAGTAGGTTTATGCTCTGGCTCTAGAGGCTGAACCACTATCTTCATCCATTTCCTATTGCTTGTTCATAAGATATATTGTTCGTATGTATTAACCACGAATACAAAATACTTCTAAACTATGGATTTGACCTTATAATCTGAAATTGGATTGTTCCTGTCAAAGTCGTATACAAATGCATATATTTGTTCTCTTTGAACAATATAGCCTGAAAGGGTTACATATGTTTGATGAGTAATGTTAGGTGAACCACCTAGAGCCCACCTTAGGTAGCAGCTTATGTGGCATAACCTTATCAAAGCATAATTTCTAATTTTTTTATATTTTTATTTTTTCTTAACTACGAAAATTCTTTTTTCTTTTTTCACTTTCTTGATTTTATCTTTTAAACCCTTTTTTTTGTTTTCTTTCTAATCTAATCTGCGCCATCTTTCTCCTCAAGTTCATCAGACTAATGTCTGTTCTCTCCTCTCTCACCAATTGCTATAAGAAAGTGGCACATTGCAGCAAAGAAACATGTAAAACAGAGCAAGCATTCAGTTCCAACCAGTGCACCCCGCACTCCAGTACACGGCATGTAGAGTTTGGTTATAGTAGAGAATTGAGAAGCGCGCTCTTGGTTTGAAGACTTGGATTTAAGATTTCCCCACCTTGAAAGATTGATTTTACACAGCCTTTGGGGAGCGTATCAAGATCTCTAGTGAGCATCTAAAATATTTTCTACTGTTTAGTGATTCTTTGATGTCAAACTTTTTGTGTATGTCTACAAATTTTCCAAATTTATAGCCTCCAATAATCATACTTGGGTTTAACGTGTCCGACGACATTAGAAGGATGCTTCAACTTGGAGATTTTCTTGGACATTTTGATTGCTCAAGCAAAGTAAGTTAATATGTGTCTGACGCTGAGGTATAAACATCGAAACACCCCCCTCTTTCTAGACTATAAGCTGTTGTAATTAACATATGGGCTCGCCGACTCACATCTTACAGTAGACTAATTATGTTTTTCTTTTCTCGATGATGATTATTTGAAGAAGATATAAGAAAGACACGTTCTCCACCATTACCAAGTCTCAAGCATCTTAAGGTAGAGTTAAGCACTAATACAACAGCTGTAACACATACTGCCTTGATATACTCCTTGTGTTGGATGGCACCCTCATCTATCAAGTTTCTATTAGTAATACAAAATTCAGGGCTTCTCATTGAATTTAAATAGTGAGAATGAGTACAATATTCCTCAATAGCACCCCTTTTTTAGCCACCTCTTTGAAAAGATGTTGGTAGAGCTTTGCAAGAGGAGGAGAGAACATACGTTGATCTGATGAAGATGAAGACGGGGCAGATTAGATTAGATAGAAAGAAAAAAAAAAGAGTTTAAAAGATAAAATCAAGAAAGTGAAAAAAGAAAAAGGAATTTTCATAGTTAAGAAAAAATAAAAATATAAAAGAATAAAAAATTATGCTTTGATGATGTGGCATAGCCACATAAGCTATTACCTAAGGTGGGCTCTAGGTGGTTTCTTAAAAGGTGATTCACCTAGCATTACTTTATGTTTGATTGATATTTGGATTTTGGATATTAGAAATTTATTGAATAAATCCTATAATTATAGGTCATCATAGAAGAGAAAGTGACCTCTTGAGGCTGGTCCAAATCCAGTTCAAAATTGTGTTACCCATCATAATTCCTTAGTGTTGTGTGCGGGGATGAAACACTTAATTGGTCCAATTCTGTTACCTGTATATATATTCCATTTTTGGGGGAGCAATTTTTGCCTTCGAACATGTTATAAACACACATCTATAATGAAACTATTGTCGAAGCACTCTTTACTTGTCGTCTGTAAACATCTAAAATCATTCCTGGTTGAAAAATCAAAAAATAAAATACTCATATTGAAAATTTTAGTGCATCTAATGTATTGACTATTGATACATATGATATCATGTTAGCTATATAATAGCCTTTAGGTTTTACCAAGATACTGGGGCTCTACAAAAGGAAATAATCCCAACTCCATAACTGGATCCGATTAACTTTTTTAAAAAAGAGAGAACTAAAACTTTTTAGAACATCAAACTTCTGTCCAAAACTATGGATCATAGTTCACGATTTTTGACCAAAATTACAAGTTTTTATTTTCTCACCAAAATTTTTCAGTTCTCATGCTCTTCGAATGAAATATGAGAGAGACGTAATGATTCATTCACAAGTTGGTTCTATGGTCTAGTGGTCAGGACATTGGACTCTGAATCCAGTAACCCGAGTTCAAATCTCGGTAGAACCTCTTTTTTCTATCTTTTTCCATTTTGGCAGCACCTTCTCCGTTTCTAATAAATTTTTAACGGAAATGAGTTGCTCATAAATAAAGAGATTTCTCTTTTGCCTTTTTGGAGAAAAGGCTTGTACGCAATCTGTCAACTCAGACTTTCCAAACTCACCGAACTCCGATACCATCTCTATCAGCTCAGACTCTCACTCTCACACAACCCAAATCAAACTCTCATCTCTCTTCCACATCCCAACTGGGCAGGTACTAATACTAATCACTCTCAATCTATCCATGTAATTCCATATCTTCAATATTTCTTGCATTCCCTGGTGATCAGTCCACTACCCGTTTATGGATTATAGAAAAAGCTTCCACCTTTGATTTGGGTTTCATTTTTTTTTTTTCGAACCATATTCACTGTTGATTACTGGGTTTTACTTATCTGCTCTGCCTGATCTTTTATAGATTTCTGAACTGGGTGGCTTCTTTGTTTACTTTTATAATAGCAATTCTGTTTTTGTCAACAGAGATGGCGTCCAAGATTGGTTTATAGCCGAAGTTGTACATACGAGACCAATATATTTGTTAAAAGGTGAGAGATTTTTGCCGCTCCTGACATTTTTGGGATGATGGAGGTTTGTTTTAAGAGTTTCAATCTGGATTAGACTAAAGAGTGATGCTAATATCTGTGAATGTTTGGATGCCGCCTTTTAGGAGAAGGTTTGGAATTTGTGTAGTGGCCAAGCCAGTCTCTGCTTGCTTGTCCATCGTTGATGGCGGAATTGGTTGGGCCGAGGTTGTACGGTTGTTGTAATTGCCGAAACCATGTTGCCCTTCACGATGATGTCATCTCTAAAGCCTTTCAGGTGAAGATAGAGCTTTCTTTTGCATTGATAAAGTTGGTTTGTTTTTGTATTGTCTGTCATTAAGTTCATGGGATGAATGTGCATTATTTTTTGTTACATTTGGAGGAAAAGAGTATTGAAATCTAAACCTTTTTGTATGTTGAAAACTTGGAATAAAGAGCTCAACTCAAACCCTATTATCCAGCCTAGAAGTTGATTTGGGTTTGGTAGAGGGTTTTTTGTTTAGTACTATAAGTCATTTGGTTAATGTGTGTATAAGATAAGATAGATAAGATAGTCTTGTTCTGGTTGTGATCAAATGAGAGGATTGCAAGATTCATGATTTGATTGTTTCTTCTTTCATTTTATCGTTAGGGAAGAAATGGTCGAGCCTTTCTGTTCTCGCATGCAATGAATATTACAGTCGGCCCTAGAGAAGACCGCCACCTCATGACTGGTCTGCACACGGTTGCGGATGTCTACTGCTGCGACTGCCATGAAGTGCTGGGCTGGAAGTATGAACGAGCCTATGAGGAAACACAGAAATACAAGGAAGGGAAATTCATCCTAGAGAAATCTAAAATAGTCAAGGAAAACTGGTAGTGTGTGCGAGAATCCAGTTATCTGTCTGCCTGCAAATGTAAGTTTATGGGTGCCTCTATTCATCTTGTTCAGAAAATTCCCATCAATTGAAAAAATTCAATTATTGTTGCTCATTGTGCATTCCTCCCTTCGTTCTGTGAATATTGTATTGATTTGTTACAAAATTGTGAATAAATTTATAATAAAATTTGTGATCATTCAATAAACTGGGCCAAGGTGTGTATGAGATGCAATTTTAAAACCAGTGCTACTTGTATATGCGTTTATGATTGATTCATATTATTTCCTTGAGTGCCATTTTTGTTTTCAACTTAAATTTGCAAGAACTAGTAGGATTGTGCGGTCCTTTGATTATCAACAGCACTTGATGGTTGGTTAACTAGATTGCAGATTACTCTGGTGGTTCTCTTCCAGAGTAACTTGTAATGGTCATATATCTGGATTGCACAAAACTCCAGCTGGCTGTAATCTGGATGAAGTGCAATCTTTCAGGAGCAAAGAGAGCAAAATGTGTGCTGGATATTCTTGAGTATCAGAAACATGTAGAAATTCTATCAGATCTTGGAGGTGCAAGGTTGTCTTTTAATAAAATTCCTCCATTTGAGTGAAACCTCAAACTAGGAGTACAATTTTGTAACATCAATGGACAGATTAGGAGTGTATTCTCATATTTTGGTTCTGAAAGGAGCAGGTAATGAGATACGAACAACGTACTATAAACCAGTACATGTAAACTTGCTGTATACTACCAGATGTTCACATTTGATAAAAGATTGTTTATTTTGTTGCTCTCTGCACGAGTGATCAGCGAAACTGACTTAACAAAATGAACAATTCCGATCATTACATGTGATTATCGAGTGATCCCAAAATAGTTATTTGTTTTGAAGAACTTTTCTCTTCTAAGTTCTAACTAATAACCTCAATGCCTAAAATAGGACAATCAGCAATCAGTCTGTTGTGCTATAACTGCGAAATAGTTCCCAAACTGCCTCAACTAAAAATAAATCTCGTTATTAAATCAACAATCAAATAGGAAGAAACAGCAAATGAATACAGCAGAAACCCCACAGTTCAAACGTAAAACGGCAGCGAAAACTCATATAAATGGCCAATCTCTCATACACGTATTGAATAAGATATAACAAATGTGAATGAAGCCTCAGATCATGGGATCGTCAAACATGAAATCATTAATCTTCTGCCTGCTACTTGTTAGCATGGTGGCGCTGGACCACGGGGTTGCCGCTAGAAGGATTTCCCTCAAACTCCCTAAGCCTTGCAAAACCTCTCTTGGAAAACTAATTCCGGGTTGTGTTCCTATTGAACCGCCCTCTAGCCCTTATAAACGTGGTTGCTCAATAATTCATCGTTGCTATGGTCTAGCTAGGTGATCATTCTGACGTTGAAGGCCACAATGAAAAAGAAAAGACTGGCTACTGAGAAAGTGTGAAGATCAATGTTAAGAAAGCTGTTGTTGGAAGATAATTTCACCCTCCGGGTGACTGTTTAAGCTTTGTACTAATATATAAATTTTAAATCGAAAATTTCATGCAGTACTTGCCTGGTGGTTTTCTGGTAGCAATTGCAACAATAAACTAATACAAAGAGCATTTCATTTTATAAATTTAAGTAGCGCTCTTAGTTAGCAAAATGGAATCAACTTTTGGATTGAAAAAATATCAAATTCTTACAATTATTCACATCCAAGACAAATAAAGAAGTCTCCTTTAATAACAGTGTGTAAATGATGGATTTCTTGTTAGTAATTTTACACAGAAGACATTTTTCTGTTCTATAAATGGCTTACTGAGTTCTGCCAATTTAACACAATCAATCCAATATAGTATAAGGCATTAGAAATGTACACAAACATAGAGACTTCTCATTTCTTTCCTTGTTCTTACCCTCATTATTCTTTTTCTTTTCCTTGGCTGTGACATGCAATTGACAATATTTTCATGTTATCTACCTACCCTAAGTATATCATCCGTCATTGCATAATAGGAGGAACCAAATCTAGGAAATTCGAATCTTGATGTCACCAGAATCTTGAAATTTGACCTTTTGAATTCATCAAACTCATCAAGAAGGGATTCAGATCCAGGCCAGACATCATCTAGGACCAACAGAGAACGATGATGTCCTACATGCTTAACAAATGCTTGCAGCCACTGAATTGCATGAACTCCATTTTCATCTGGCAACATAATTTTCCTGTAACCCTCCTCTGGATATAGTTTTTGAACAATAAGCTGCAATTTGGGGCTTTCCGAAACAGGGACGAAGAAAATATTGTTCTTGAATTCATCTATGACTTCCTCATCTTGACAAAACTTTTCTGCCAATCTAGTTTTCCCGCATCCTTCAGGTCCCGTCAGCACAATGGCTAAGTGACCACCATGTAAAAGCTTCCGTTTCAAGTAGCTGACATGCATATCCAATTCATCAACCGGTTCTTCCAATGATGCATTACTGAATGCATCAGCGTGATCTTCTCTTTCCTGTGCAAGTCCCACTGGAAATGGTGGAAGTTCATATTCACCAGTAACCGGATATTCGAACAAGCCTTTCCCTTTAATTTGCTTGACATCCGGCAACTTTTCCGAGTCCCATCTTTCCTTGATCACATCCCTTGTTCCCTGCATACTTTGTACACTGGATCCAGCTGTAGGCAATGAAGGTTGAGGACCTTTACTTTGTACTTCATTATTTTGTACCACATGAACTTCTCTAATTTCCTTGATCTCCTCTTCTAAGTTGCTTACTGCATCGAATGTCTCCTCGATCACCTCTTGATTTTCTATAAAAACGAAGGCCGGTGCGGGTGCGGTTGCAGTTGCCCTCAAGCCTTGATTAATGAAACCACATAATACAAGGGGGGGACATAGAGCCTCGATCACCTCTTGATTTATCTGCACATTTTGTAAATCCTCTCCAACTAAAGGTGATCGGGGTTGAGGTGCTGGAATCGAACACTCAATTTCATCACTTTGTACCACAACAACCCCTTCAATTTCTGTGATCTCTTTTTCCAAGTTACTTATAAGCACCAAGGCCTCCTTCACATTCCTTACTACCTGCTCTTTGAGTTCAATGAAAAGCCTTTGAAGACATGCATCCAATCCCAGAAGTTTCTTGGTGTATTCGTACTTTTTATACCTTATTCCTCTCTTGCAAGCCTCAGAGCACTGGTGAATTAACTCTACACCCTTTTCCATTTGCATTATGAAATATTCTTGTTCCTCATTTGAAAGATGCAGCAACTTGTTAGACTCCACCATCTCTTCTATAAGTGGCTTCAAGCATTCAAGAGTGGATTCAAAATCTTTGAGGATTCGCTCATACATCATATTCTTGACCTTTACTCTGATAACAACATCAAACAACACCCTAAATACTGTTCCTAGAGCAGGAGCAGGAGCAGGAGCTGACCCTCCTCTGTCTGAAGATGCAGCACCATTCCTTTCAATTCTCTCCATTACTTCCTGCTGCGCTCTTAACATATCCCCGGTTTCTTGCAGCGCTTTCAGAATTTCCAACTGTCTTCTCTCCAAGTCATCTTGTCGGTCATTACTTCTCCTTGCCAAAAGCAAGAGCTCCACCACGTTCCTCATCTGCTCAAGCTTTAGTATCTCCAACAGTCGTCTAAGAGACCTATCCAATGCAGCAAGTTGGTCTGCATAGCTAGGCTTCATGCAGTTGCAACAGTCCCCCCATACGCGACAGTTCCACACGCTAAGCCTAGATAAATTGGCAATGAGTGCCACACCATCATCCATTTTCACTTGCAGGTCTTGAATTATATCGTTTGGGAGATTCAGCTCCACATTATGGTCTCTTATCTGCTGGATGACTCGTGGTTGCAAACAGTCTAGCGTCGATTCGAGATTTAAGAGGAGGGCTTTGAACTTGGTAGTTCTACCTATGGCTACCCTAACACCATCGTATAGGAGTTGAAAAGGTGCTCCTCCCAGAAAGTTCAGACTCATAGACATAATTACAGCAAATCAACAATGCAAACAAAACAAAAATTAGAAAACTTGTATTATCATCTAAACTTTACCAACCTTATTAGCAGATTCAGACCGGCCAATATGAATTTGGGTGGCTTGTGAAGCGAAGACGATCCAGAAATTAAAGGCCGTGTCATCGGCAAATGAGCTGAAGAAGTGAATCGCAAGTCAACCATGAGAAGACATTAAAGTTGTTCTACCAATATTATTTTTGGATTGACCGAACAATTTTTTTTTTTTTTTGAAAACCTAATGCCGACTAAATTTCGTCCTTTTATGTACGAAACTCCTACGAAATTTCGTCGTTTTATTTATAAAATCCCTACGCCGACGAAGTTTTATTATTTTATTTAGTCAAAATTTTATGCCAACGACGTTTTCATTCACCAAGATTGTTCTACTGAAAACCCTTTTGCTGCTGATATTTTCTTCGGGAGGGATTGTTCTACTAATATTACGACTTAATTGCAATATGTTACTTTTTCTAAAAATGATTAGATATCTGAGCAGTCAGTCTGTTATATATGTAACTTCCAAATAATTGCAAATGCATTTCCTAAAGCAACTGACCAACCAAAGACAAAAAACGTACAAATAAAAAGGCGGAAATTAACGAACTCAAATGGTTGAGACTCATGAAAAATTCGAACTTAAAAACTGCAGCCAAACTCGTATAAATGGCCAAGCTCTCATACAAACATTGCATCAGATCCATACAACCAAAGATCATGAGATTGTCAAACATGAAAGTCATTGATCTTTTGTCTACTCCTTGTTAGCATAGTGGCGAGAAGCCCAGGTTTTGCAGCTCAAAGGCTTCCCCTCAGAGTCCCTGACCGTTGCAAAGAGCCTATTGGACTATTGCACCCTGGTTGTGCTCCAAAGTCCTAACAACGGTCAACGTGGCAACCCTTACGAACGCGGTTGCTCAATAATTCATCGGTGCCATGTTTTTGGGGGCCGATGATCAAGTGGAAGTGCACAATGAACATGAAAATATGTACCAATCTATGTTCTAGATGCCTGGTGCAAATTGGTGTACAGAAAGCTATCATTGGCCGGGAAGTGTCTGATAGGTTTGAGGGTACTTTACCTGTATCATGAGATTACATGCATATTCTTGATGAATGTCAAAGAATATAAATCCATGATCGATATACTTGCTAGCGTGAGCTGTACAATTAGCATTCTTCTTGTGATTAGAGTCACCTTTCTGCTTTTCATTTTATTGTAATTGTACTTCTATAATAGCGTCAATAAGGTGAAGAATAGACTTGGGAATACTTCGCATGAACCTTTGCTTGACATATTAGAAAGAAACTTAGAATTAGTCAGAGCTATATCAAGAGAAGACTACTCTAAAGCATATATATAATGGTAAAGGCTAGGGAAGGACTCCGAACGACCGAATTAGGCTTAGCTTGAATAGGAATATCTATTGCTAAGATTGATTATCCAGAGGTAAGTTCTGAATTAGTTTAGACTGGCTTATTGTAATTATTTTTTTCAGAAATATTATAATCAGCTACAACGTTAACGTACTGGATTAATAATAAGATCATGGTCATTGCTCTCTTGCCTTTGGCTCGCTCTTTCGCCCTTGCCTTGCCTTTGCGCTCGCAGTATTCCTTTCTTTCTGGCCTGACCTCTATTCCTTCCACAACTAGACCCTTCTTCCAACACAGTGAAAGCTCTAATAGAGAAGCCCAGAAAATACAGAGGAAATGAGAGAGAAATTGTATTGCGTATCAGGTTGATTACAAAATGAAAGCTGAGTTCATATTTATACTAGCTGAAAAGAACAGATAAGGTACACGTGTAAGAGAACTGATGGCCACAAAGAAACTGATTGCTAACTGACCTTATTTTTCTATATATAAAGGATGAAAAATACTGTTTTACTGTTTCTTATAAGGGGCGGAAAAGCCCTATTTGTCCTCACTGTTCCAGGATAATATCAAGAAGGCGGAAAAGTCATTTTTGTCCTTGATCTTCTCTGTGTATCCAAATGATCGGGGACTCGGGGTTGGTATTCGGTGGCTTTACATCAACATCAACAAAACCCAAAGAAGAGAGCAGAGAGAAAAGAGGCATAGAAGAGGAGAAAGGAGAAGATCTGTGAGCTCTGGAAATAAGAGAGAAGAAGGAAAAGACCATCAAGATCAACAAAAGCGAAAGAAGAGAGCAGAGAGAAAAGAGGAATATAAGAGGCGAAAGCAGGAGATGTGTGTGCTCTGGAAAGAAGAGAGAAGAAAGAAAAGACCGGTTGCAAGGTATTGGATTTGTGGTTTGAATCGGTCTGTGTTGTTTGTTGTTTGATTTTTCTTCTTCTTTTGTTAGATGTTTTTGAGGGGGGTGATACTTTTGTTGGGGGTTTTGTTGGTTGATTGAATTGGGGGTTTTCTTGGTTGATTGAAGTTGATTCTAAGTTGTAGGGTCTATTCTTTTCGATTTGATGTAAGGTTTTTGATTTTGATGGTAGATTGTTGGGGTAGGATAAAGAAGTGGAGAGATTGAAGAATTTGGTCCAAGAGGTTACTGGGTTTTGGAAGAGATGTGTGTTTGATTTGGGTATATGTTTGGTAAAATCTCCTGGCAGCCACAAGTGATTATACTCTTATTGTAGTTGCAAAATAATAACTGAAGCTCTCAACTCTCTCTCTCTCTCTCTCTAATGCCTCATGTTCTCAACCTCGCTCCTCGCAGCTCAGTTCTCTGAGTTTTTTTTTTTTTTTTTGGTGAACAATATGAGCAACTATTATTGTTAAAGATCGGAGCAACTAATTATTTCTGTAATCAGAGGTTCATGGGATTGCTTAGTTTTTGGGTATGTTAGTCTGTAATATATGGGATTAGATAAACTTTACGAATAATATATATAGTCATTTAGCTTTGTGTTTTCATTCTATCAGTTGGATTTATTGTATGCAGATTAGGTAGCATTTGAGCTGTTGTCAATTGTCAAGCTGCTGTTGACATTCCAATCATCTTTCTCAGGTTGGTTGCCTATAATTCCCATCTCTTTTTGTGTGCTGTACTCATTGTATATGTATTCCTTAATTCATACTCATATATACATTTAGTGATATAGATATATGTGTATTATAATTTCACCAGGACCATACATATATATAGATATAGATGCATTACATATAGCGATATATATATATATATTTATACTCTTATACTGATACATGAATACATATAGTGGGGTGTGTGTGTGTGTATAATATATACTATTTTATGATTTTCTGTGTGCTGCAGCTTTTTATATGAATTCTTATATGTTCAACTTAATCCTGCACGTCTCTCTTTTTAGTTGTACGATAAGAAACCTTTCTCTCTATAGTACTGCATATGAAATGAGGTGAAATTAGTACACTGATTCAGAAACCTTGAACAACCTTAAGAACATCTGTAAGTAATAACTACGTGTGTATTTATATACATATATCTTCAAGGCTCTTGATCATATATGGATGTTTTGACCACCCATATGAGCTTTTAATTAGTACCAGAAAGATTGGGGAAGATCGAAGATAATAAGCTAATTGCAAACTCAGATGGGGTTTAAGTACTATATATATGACTAAAGCTCTTGATCATGTATACATTTGAACCACCCTTTTGAACTCGATCCTACCCAAAATCTCTCTGTAATGACCAGAAATGTTGCTGGAGATCAGAGATGGGTAGTACTGAAAAGCTCTGTGAATATAATATATGATGGCTGGTGTGGACTTACCGGCCGATCTGAAACCGGTTGCTGATGAAGTGAGAGAGAGTCCTGAAGAGAGAGAGAGAGAGAGAGAGAGAGAGAGAGAGAGAGAAGTTTGATGAGTTGTGAATTGTGATGTTTGAGATGCATGGGATGCCCAACATATATATAGATATAGGCAACCATATATATACTATATGTATTCATACTCATATATACATTTAGTGATATAGATATATGTGTATTATAATTTCACCAGGAGCATACATATATATAGATATAGATGCCTTACATATAGTGACATATATATATATATATATATATATATATATATACTCATACTGATACATGTATACATATAGTGGGGTGTGTGTGTGTGTGTAATATATACTATTTTATGATTTTCTGTGTACTGCAGCTTTGTAAATGAATTCTTATATGTTCTTCACTGGGATTTGGACTTTGTATGTGTATGGTAGTATGAGACAGTGTTTTGGGTTGGTGAGGATAATAAAGATGACTCCTTCAGCCTAACTGAGATACCAAAGCCTCGATCTTTGAAAATTATATATTCTTACATCAACATATTAGATGCTATTACCCCTGTAATTGCGATTTTTTTGTGCAATATGGACTTATTTCTTCCAAGTGAAAACTAAAATTCAAACCAGAACGGACCCAAAAATAGAAGAGTTATCCAGATTGTTGAAAAAACAGTGAGTAATCACGAATGTAGATCTAATGAGCATGTCAACTCCAATCATTTGGATACACAAAGAAGAGCAAGGACAAAAATGAAAAAGTTATCCAGATTTTTTTTTTTTTTTTGCTTTATTAGGAAAAAGTTCTTTGTTTTTCTTTTTATTTTTTTTTAAAGTGGATCTTCACAGACTTTTGGTCTGGTCTCCTAATTCTAAACTCCATGGTTAGCTTCGAAGAGTACCAACAGTTGAAATGAATCCAATTTGGCTGCTGAACTTAGTTTTCTTCTTTTTTTTCCCTAGGTCCTTGCAATTCTATAAAAGTTCAAATAATGCAACAATGAATATTTAAAGCCTAACTATATGAGCGTGGTTGTTTACGTACTTTTATCAAATTGAAATAAGAATTTGTTGTTGTAAGAAAAAAATTTTCCTTTATTTTTGTACTTTTTTTTTCTTTTGTTTTTGGTTTGGTTTAACAAATATGGTATTGGTATTGTTTTCTGTAGTTATATAATTAATTTGATAAGTATGTTACAGTTATGTTTGCTTTTTACAGAATTTATGCAAAAGAGTCTAAACATCATTTGGCTGCCACTATTCCTTGGTCTACTGTTTCACGTTGTCTGCATCTTTCATTCTTATTCAGGTATGAACTTTGAATTTTTGTTTGCTCAATTAGCGGCTTTGTTTGCTTTCATTGTGTGTTTTTTTTTGTGCAAAATACATTATATAACTATGTATGTTTGAGTAACTATGTTGTATTTTGTAATTAGTTTTTCCTTTATGTTAATTTTGCAGAGCTTTGGGACAGTGTGCACTCAGGTTGTTGTAATGTTTTGGATTGAGGTTTGATTATAAAAGTGGTTTTAAGTCATTTTTGATTTTAATTCCCTTGGTTTTCAATGTAGTTATGGCATCAGATATCAGGCACAGAAGAGGAAAAAGATTGCTAGAACAAAATTATTCTATATATAAAGGGTGAATAACACTGTTACACTATTGCTAAGAAGCGGAAAACCCGTTTGTCCTCACTGTTCAAGGAGAATATCAGGTTGGCGGAAAAGTCATTTTCGTCCTTCCTTTTGTCAGCGTTGGACAGGTATAACGATCGGGTCATTTTCGTCCTTGCATTTCTCAGTCTTGGATAACGATCGGGCTGCGATTCAGTGGCTTACAAACAATTTCAGTTCTGTCCAGGCGAAAGAAGAGAGAGGAGAAGATCTATTGCAAGGTATGTGGTTTGAATCGTTCTTTGGTTTTTGTTGTTGGATTTTTTTTGTTTTTGAGGGGGATGATAGTTTTGGGTTATTTTTAGAAATTGTTTATGGAGGATAATTGTTTCTGATTGTTACATTTGTAAGAAAGAGGAAAGGAGGAGATCTATCGGGTCTGCAAAGAGGGATAGAAGAGAGGAAAGGAGAAGATCTATTGGGTCTGGGATCGAAAAAAGCGAAAAAAGAGAGTGGAAAGAAAAAACCGGTTGCAAAGGTATGTGGTTTGAATCGTTCTGTGATTTTTGTTGTTGGATTTTTTCTTCTTTTGTTTTTGAGGGGGATGGTGGTTTTGGGTAAGAGTAGAGGAAAGGAGATAGGTGTTATCATTTAGCTACCCAGAAAGGGGAATCATCAATCAGTTCTTCTTACTGACTGAAAGTTAGGCTTATTTGGATAAAAGTAAATGTATTTTATTTGTTAGTGTATGATTTTGATGTTAGTTTTGATATGAGAACAGAAAGAAGATTTTGATTCTTGGTTGTTGGGTTAGTTGGTTTTGGCCTTTGGGTTTGGTTTTACCTTCCTTTCTTTTTTTTCCTGTGTTATTGAGTTGTGCGGGTGGTTCAATAAAGCTAAGCAACTGTTAAACGCCATTGGTTTTCAGTAAACTGCTCTTAATTGCTTCTTTGATTTGCTTTTGTGTTTGATTTGTAATCCTATTTCGTATTGGCATTCTTATGCCTTAGTTTCTCCTTAAAGCCAATCTAACTGTGTCTTTAATTCCCACAGAATTTTATCATCAGATACTTCCCAAGGCTTTAGCACATTTCTTTCAATCGAAGTTTCTGGTCATAACTTGGTCAGGGCTTAGGTAAACTCCTCTGCTATATTAATATAATTCCCAATTTTGTGATAATGATATATTCATATTCCTAATTATAGTGCCAGATATATAACTTGAAAGCTTTCCAATTGTAATCTAATTTTAAAGCTTTAGACATAAGTTGCTTAGTCTAAATTTTATGGCAGCTTTAGACATTACTGTTTTAAATAGTTGATATATGACAGTCAATGCCAATCGATGTTAACCAATCTGATTCGATAATCTAATTTTAAAGCTTTAGGTATAATTTGCTCAGTCTAAATTTTATGGCAACTTCAGATATTAATTAGTGTTTTAAACATTAGGCATTTGAAAATCAATAGCAATCAATGTTAACCAATCTGGTTGAAAATGAGTCACCATCTATGCTTTTGATTTTAAAGGTCGTTTGTGTAAACGATTTTGTTAGTTTTCAAATTGCTATTATAGTGGCTACTTCGGGTGTTTACTACATGCTTCGATTAAGTGAAAAAAGACCTTAGTATCTAAGGAATGGTTAAATTTCTCCATGGACTATTCACTATTATTAGGCTTTGATTCTGGGATGGTTGTAAACAAATCTTTGTAAAAATTTCAAACGTGGGAAGTATTGTCTTTGAATTTGGTGCAATTTGAGGTCTGAGTCTTTTGTTTTCTTGCATGTTATGCATGACTATAGTTGTTTTTTGAATTATACTTGCCTATGAGCTGCATACCCTAGGGTATGGATGTGTGTGTGGTCTATCAATTCCTTTCGCCCTATTTCAATCTTGGGGTATACCTCTCAGCGCAGCTTTTAAGATATTGTGGTTGCTTTCTTGAGCTGAAATATTTCAATCCATGGCAGCAAATCACCAAACAAGGAAGATCTGAAATAAAAAATATGCAACTAATTATGAAAGTTTTTTATTGGAAAATGAAAAGTCTCTTTGGTATATTGTTGTGTGAGTTTTATATATAACTGTGAAGATGACAAAGAAAGAGTTATCAATAAGAGAAAATTTATAATAAAAATAAGTAGAAGAATAGTGAAAAGAGGTGTTACTGTTTTTGGGTGATCAGGTTTTACTGGAAGAAAAAGAATGTTGTTGTCTTTAAAGGGATTTATTGAGTTTAGTTCAGTTCAGCAACTAATAAAAATAAAGATTTTAATTCTAAGAGGGACCCCTGCATCTTTGAACGAATGATGGTGTTGTCTTTAAAGGGATTTATTGAGTTTATTTCAATTGAGCAACTAATATAAATAAAAATTTTAATTCTAAGAGGGACCCTGCATCGTATGGGAAGACCAAGTGTGCCTTCTTCTAATCTCCTATCTTTGTTTGATTTTCTTTTCTAATTTTTTATCATTATTATGATCTCTTTTTCTCTTAATCGTACATTCTACTATAAAAAAGCTTTCATTCGCAATTAACTACAGTTGAAGAAGTGGTCCATAATTTGACTTTCTTATATACTTCCTAAGGTAGGCTGTGGAGAGTGAGGGAGATAGCTCCTTTAAGAGGTAAGATGTTTAGGCAAAGGCAGTCACCCAGGAATTGGATCTAGAGCATAATTATGAATTTAGCAATTGATTTAGAAAGCACTGAAGTACAGAATTCCCAAATAATGCGAGTTTGTTTTTGTGTCTGCAATTTAACAAAGTTAGATATGATTTTGTATATCAATTTGGATAGGACAATCATAGTATGAATTGTTTTCTTTTGTTTGGCAGCTATACCTTTACACACCCATTAAGGCTTAGTTTCTGCATTTATCCTAAACAGAATTGATCAACTGTGCATATTCAAACTCTTTACGAAATAGTATTAGTCGACTCCAATATATTAAAATAGGCACCCACTGCTAAATCATTTTGGTGTCCTCCGCATTTTGTTGATCCAATCTGAATTAGTTCCATTTGAGTTTCCCTTTTTCTCTGTCAATGATTACAATTGTCGTCTATCACAATTTGTATCAGTCAATGAATTATTAAGTATAGAAGGAAATTGATTATAAATTGTGAGATAAGTTTTATAAACTGATTATAAAATCAGGCATGGGAGTTGATGATTCTGAAACTGACGCTATAATGAGCATTTTTTGAAATTTCATCCTTATCTGTCATATTGTCCATTGCTTTAGTTCATTTAGTAAAATGCAGTTATGTTACTATGTAAGTTTAGGCAATAGTACAGATGTCTACAGCCCACTCTGCAGTACCTTTAGCATCCAACCTGTGGTCAAAATTAATATCCATCATAGATTGAAAGTAAGTATAGGCAATGTATTGAGTATTGAAGGAAACTGATCATAAATTGTAAGATCAAACTAAAATTCTGATGTTCATATAGTCTGAACAATAAATGAATCAAATATTTCTATATGTCTGGCCTCTGATATCAAAACTAACTCTCTCTTTTTTTCGCATACAGAAACTTTGTATTGAAATTAGTGTTTGTAGTTTAACAATTAATTTCAATGTTTCATTGTTGTTTTATTTGGCTTCTTCAGATTTTATGCAAAAGAATCTTAGCATCGTTTTGCTGCTGCTGTTCCTTTGTCTATCGATCAGTGTTATCTTGCTTTTTTATTGTTATTCAGGTATACACTGTAAAATTATATTAGATAATTTTTCCACTTAGTTTATAGTGTGTATACCGATGGTATTATTAAATTCTTTGATTGTTGCCACTGTATTTTGCAGAATTTAGGAACAGTTTGCAGGCAGATTCTTCAGTTGTCTTGCATTGAGGTATAGATTTTCAAATTCTTTATATACAAAATGTAGTTAGTGTGCTTTAGATATTAGAAATCACTCTTTTCAATAGTTTTGGTAATAAAGAATTGATACTTCTGATTGGCCTGGTCTGTTCAAATTGCTGTTATGATTTTCAAATGGATTTAAAAAACATCTCTTGCTTATCAAAACCAACCATTTAAGTTGGTTTCAACTGTATTCACTCTCTTTGTCTAATGTTAAACTCAATTTTACAAATGCATATACTTAATTAACGTTGATTGCCTTTGGATTTGTATTAGTTCTCTGCCAAATTCTGTTAGTATTTTGATCTTAAGCAGTTTTTTATTTTATTTTTTAACACCTTAAAATTGATCTGCAATAAATTCATATTCATAAAATTTATAAGTTTTTTTACACCTGTTCTGTGCCTTTCATTATACAATGAATTGAGCCTTTTTCTATTGTTTTTCCATATGAATATAGTTGATTTTTGGTTCTTCAATCTGGAATCACATTTGTTTCTTTTTTATTACTCAGGAAATTTATGCAAGCTTCAATAAGATGTTCTCACTGTTTGTCTTATCAAGTTTAAGATTAGCTTCTGATGGTTTAAGTTTTTTGATGCTTGCCTTTGATCCATAAAGTTATTAATTTCGTGTGATTTTAAGTCAGAAGTTCAAACATTGATCACCTGTTTCTGCGATATCATTCTTTAAATTCTGCATATGTGTATTCTTCTCTGGAAACAAGAACCCCAAATGCATATCAGTATTAATTCAAAGAATTAGTATTTGTTGATATGTTATTGATATTGTTACTGTGGTCTTATCAAAACAAGTACTCGACATTAAGGTTTTGATTTCGTCGTGTTATACAATCAGACTTTAAGTAGCTTTTGATAATTATTATTAATCCCTGAAAATGCTTATGGTCCTTTTACTTTAGAAAGTTGTTCGTTGCTGTATGTTGGTGTGGAACAAAGATAGTTAACATTCAAAATTTTGGAAATTAAAATGTCAGCTTTCTAATTAACAATTCGACTTCTACACCACACTCCCAAAATGTAGAAATAAGTGTAGGAATGCGTTTTCAGCAGTCCTTGCCTTAAAACACCATGTTTATTTCAACAATCTTGATTGGAGCCAATAAACAATTGATAATTGTTATAACATCTCTTATTTGTCTATTTATGCAGGTCTGCTGTAGGAAAACTGAGGCAACGATTAGGGATTCCGCAGACATTGAATCGACATCACTGTTGACTGCAGGTAAAATTTATCAGTAGTTCATTTTTCTGTTTATGGGGCTTTGATGGTTGATGCATGCTACGTATTCCTTTACTTCTTGATGTTTTGACTTTCGATTTGGTTTGATTTGTTTCTGTTTACAATGTTTGTTTTTTTCATTGGCTTATATGTTTGTTCGTTGCTACATTTCCAATCTATAATATAGATAGAGTTTTTTAATTCTTTCTTCTTTTTTCGAAAGGGAAAAAAAAGGCAGAAAGGAGGACAAGATTTAAGCTTTTGGTAATGAATACCCATGTTCTGTTAAAATTTTCATTCAGGGAACCAACCCATTTTTATTTATCTTTAGTAGAGTTCAATTTTTATTTTGTACTTCACCTTAGTTTGTTTTTGGTTTTGGAATTGTTAATATGGTTTGTATTCATGGTATAGATTTGATAAATGTTAATACGGTTTGTATTGATGCTAATCATGTTTTGGATTGTTCTTATGTCTCAGTTTTTTATTCCATGTTTACTTCTACTTTATAAATGTTAGTATGGTTTGTATTCATGGTATAGATTTGATAAATGTTAATACGGTTTGTATTGATGCTAATCATGTTTTGGATTTTTCTTATGTCTCAGTTTTTTATTCCATGTTTACTTCTACTTTATAAATGTTAATATGGTTTGTATTGGTGCTGACCATGGTTCCAAACTAACTGTTTCCAAACTTTGCAAATAGGTCGACATTCACGTTCCAGTCCAGTTGCAAACCAGAGTTTCTTTATTGACAGAACCGTATCAATTGAAAGGTATTAATTTTTATTTTATACTGCCTCTGTTTTTATTTTTGTTTTTCTTTTTTTTTTGTGAAACTATTCTTATGTTTTATTCATGTCTGTAATAGATATCTTTGTTATTTAATATTGGAATTTACATCTTCAGCTGGAATATGGAATTATGGACCATCACATAAACAAATAAAATAGCCAGTTCAGTTGTGAGTTGACAGGCTTTTTAAGTGCCAAACTTCTTTATCTTCATTGAACATTTTGATTGTTTTGGTTTTCTTCCTTTGTGTTCTGAAGCCGAGTATGAAAGAACTTCGCTTGCAGTTTGTTAATTAAGCCTTCTTTTGTGTTATGTATATCCGAACATTCATTCTTCTCTTTTTTTTTCTTTTCGTCTTTTCTTCTCTTTTCATATTTAGATAGCAGCACATTTAATTGGATCTCCTCTTTAAATTTGCAATGATACCACTGATTCATTCTTTTCTGTTTAATTCACAAAATACTTTAATTTATATATGTACGTAAAAGACAGTATACCCCAATTGTATTACAAAGTACCAAAGGTTGTAGCTGACCGGCCTCTTTTCTGCAGGTTTAAAACAGAACAGCAGCTAAACTGTCAAACCTCTAGAGTTTAAAATCAAGGGTGAGGCATTTTGTTTTATATTTCTTGCTGGCGCCTTTTGTTTTGTTTGTGTTGGCTAAACAGATAAATAGAGATTGGCTGTGATTGTTTGCTTTCCTTTGCACAAAGACAGAGAGAGAGAGAGATAGCTGATATTCAGAAAAGGAGATACTGACATCATCTCAGTACGAGGTTAGTTGTCTCTGAGCCAATTTGCTTTTTAATTTGTGAGTTGTGAGTTCTTTCTTTTTTTAATTTCTATATCTGAATTTGTGATTAATTTATGTTTCTCTTTTTAACTCATCTTATTTCTGTTTTGGTTGATCAATTAATGTGGGGAATTAATTTATGTTTCTCTTTTTAATTGCATTGAAACAAAGAGTATAGTTGTTTCAAATATTATAGAGTATCGTTATTTCTTTTGTTTTGTTTTGTTTGTGTTGGTGCTTTAGAAAGAGAAACTGGAGATTGGGACAAGCTTTAGATATATGATTTTGGGGTTACCAGTATATGGTTGTCCATTTTCCTATTGTCTTTTCAGTGGATGTAATTTTTTGACATTTAATTTGAAGTGAAGGCAATAATGATACTGATAGCTTAGATACTGACTGAATTCTTATGCGTTTAGCTTAATTGTACATCGATTGTACGTCTTACATCATAAAAAATAAAAATTCAGTTATCTAGCTTCATGTTTCAACTTCCACTAAGCTGTGCTGTCTTTGGTTATATTTTCAGGTATTTTGATCCATTTCAATTCGATCACTTATCAAGAACGATCCACACAGAAATAGAGAGATTTGCTGTGATTGTTTGCTTTGCTTTGCACAAAGACAGACAGAGAGAGAGATAGCTGATATTCACAAAAGGAGATTGTCACCTCATCATCTGAGTACGAGGTTAGTTGTCTCTAAGCCAATTTGCTTTTTAATTTGCGAGTTGTGAGTTCTTTCTTTCTTAAATTTCTATTTCTGAATTTGTGATTAATTTACGTTTCTGTTTTTAATTGCATTGAAACACAGAGTATAGTTGTTTCAAATATTATAAAAATTGATGGATTTGATAGATTTTATGTTTAGCTGTTTCAAAATCTTTTGGGTTTGTTACTTTCGGATTAGTTTGTATAGATTTGATCTATTTACTTACGAAACAGAAAAATAGATACTAGATCCAACATGTTAGTCTGTACATGTCAAAAATGGAAATCATATGAAAATATGGTTATTAATATTTATACTTGAACTTTCTGTTGTATAATTTATTATAAATTCATCTATTGTGAGTTTTGCTTCCCAGAAATAATTTCCTGAATTTTTTCGATTTCATTTCATTAGATTTTGAGTAAACAAACCTACCCCTAAATTTACAAGTGATAGCGATAGACAATATACCAGTATCTAAGCTTTCTATAAGAGGCATTATGCATTTATCATTATTCAAAAAGAATGTCAGTATATTTTGTATTCAGTATATCATCTGAATGCCAACAGTTCCGGGAATATTGTAGGGCAGGAAATGGATAGTGGTATGTAATCACATAGATACGTATCTTCCAGTATAAAGAATCACAGCTGTGGCTTCATATATATTTTAAAGGAAACGTTGGCTAAATGCTTTTCAAATTCATTATCAGCTTTCCTATATATATTTTTTTTATATTTTATATATATTTTTTATGTTAAGAGGTTATTGTTTGGAACAGCACACCAGAGGATCACAGGATGATTGTTACTGATATTCGAATTAGAACAAATCTCCTGAACAGAAAATGAACCAAGTATGATGGTAGGGTTCGTATAAGTTCAGATTCGATGAGTAAAATAGAGGCAGAACTTGAACCTGAATTTCAAAGGTTAGGGCTAAACAAGAATACTTCTACTTTGGAGAGAAGATTAACTGATCTTGATGAGGTAAACAGTCTATGCTTATCATTGCAATTTTAAGTCTAAGCAGCACAAATTTATCTTTTAGTAATAACACATCTAACTCTTTTCCTACTACTGAGGTAATAGTATATCATTTATGCATGTAAAGAAAGCTGCTGCATCAGTTTGGTCAATTACTATACTAAAAAAGTATTGTTCTTTTGTTCTCTAATTTTTATGCAGTTTGACGAATTGGTAGAGCTGGAGTGATCTGATTGCCAATATATGAAATTAACAATGAGGTTTTGTTCTAACACTATTATCTAATGTACTGAATATTGATTGTCTCTTTTGGTGGATTTATTTCAATTTGTTTTGAGTAGTATGTTTAAAGCCCATGAGACTTAAGTGCATACATTTAAAAAGGTTTAAATAATTTCCCTGCAGTCCAAGCTGCTATCATCACAGTTGAAGGGGGTTATACCCTGGTGGAGATCTTCCCTTCCTGTCCAAGACCATGAGTTGTTAAGAATGAAGGTGTGGTATAACAAATCAGCTTATACTTGGTATCATATTTTTGCATAGAGGAGAAGAGGGAGAAAAAATTCTATAATTTTTTTTTTTTTTGGGGAATACGCCTTTGCTTTCTATTATGTAGCAGCTAATGTATAGCTTTCTTTAATCTTGAAAGATCTATGCTTTCTATTTATATAAAATTGATTTTATCTATTGGGATTGTTTGCAGATCTATTAAGAGTTTTGGTGAAAATTGAGAGCTTCAAAGCCATTCACAAGCAGGAAAAAATCATTGAAGCTTTCTATGGAGTCATGATTGCTCGGATTGATCTTGGAGTTGAAATCCCACTCAAACAGATTCCAATGGTCCAAGAGAAAATAATTCAAGTGTGTGGGCAGCTAAACAATCAAGTATTTGTAGCTTCTCAACTACTTGAATCAATGATTGAATACCCAACCCCAACACACGTTGAGGTACCACACTTAATTGTGCTAATATTAATTTCCTCTATATTGAAGTCAAATGTAGTGCCATGATGAATACTAATCTCCACTGCTTTCATTGATCAGGAAAGGATATTTCTTCCTTGCCTTGGTGGTGAATTGGACAGTGAGTGTGATGAACCAGTTTCAATGAAACTGTCTACACACAATCAAGAAGAGCTACTAGATTGCAAAACACTATAAGAGGTTTTAAAGAGCTTGGAAAAGAAGGTGCCTAACTTGAAAATTTTCACCTATGAACGATTGGATCGATTGAAAAGAGTGAGAATGTGACACAGAATGCGTTTAGAAGTGATGCAGAATACTTAACCTGTGAATGTTCTTTTCTGATTTTGGGTTGGTTTCTTATTTGAATCCTTTTCGTTTGATTTTTGTTGGTTGTTAGTTCAGTTAGGAAAAAAGCAATTTACAATTGTTATATGACTAGAATGCATTTATACTACCCGAGGCAAAGTGCGGTATCGCAAGGTTTGTTTATCTCAGATATACTGCATGTATGTCAACAATGGAAACTTGGAGCAGTAACTTCATGGAGGTATCCGTCACCATGGGTATCTCTATTTGCCTTTGATGCCAACGTGTTCTTCTTATTCAACGAGTCACAAGATATACTTTTTCGCATTCTTTCTTATTTACACAACGCCATTGAACCAAAGTTGATACATCGAGACATTAAGCGGAGGCTTCTTCTTAGCTGCTAAGTACTTTGTAAAGGAATATCCATTTGCGGAAGAGAGAGCAGTTACTGACTTTAGTTTGCCAAATCAAGTCTGACTGATAAGAAAATTGAATTCAAGAGGGAGTTCCGTCCAGGTGAGCGACTTGTTGCACGGCTAAAACAGAAAGCTGATTGTCTAGAGGGATACATATTCTATCACAGAACAATGTGGTAATGGAAATCAAAGGCTTGGAGGAATCAGATGATATTGAAGTACTTTCTAGAGCAATTCAATTGGGAACAATTTGTGTCTCTTCACAAAAATACTACTGCAATTGATGTAATATATGGTATTTTATCAGTTTGATCAATAATAAAGTCATTTTCAATTATATCTTTCATTATTATAAATTATTACCAACAACAAATCCCCACAGCAAAGCGCGGGTACCATTGCTCGGACTTAAAATGTCTTCCCCACAATGAATCTTCCACAATTGTTTGTAAATTTTTCCTTATAACCCTTACCTATAGTATTTTATAGTATTTCCTTCCCTTTTTTATCTTACCTAAACCTCCAAAACCCGCGGCAGAGCGCGGGCGTCTATTCTAGTTAAGGTAATAGCAGAAAAGCAACAATATTCAACAGATATATTTGATCACAATCCTAACACCCCTCCTCAGCTTGATGGGAGGATGCTATCATCAAGCTGGAACATATGTATAATTGTTGAGAAGAGCAGAAAACCATGGTGAATAAACCTGGAAGCTATCACACCATATGTGTACTTCAACCAGGAGAAATAAGTGGCATGGAAGAACAGGAACTTGGTTGAGCAGCAATGGAAGCAGACTTGGGTTGAGAGGAGGTTTGTGACTGCTGCTTGTATCTGCAAAGTTTGGCAATGTGTCCAGAAGTCCTGCAGATTTGACATTTCACATATGAGCTCAAAGCAATATTATGGGGCTGAGAATTACTCTGATAACAGTTGTATGCACAATGTCCTCTTTTTCCACAGATTTGGCACACAATGGGATTGTGAGGAGATGAGTTGTTGCTTCTTCTTGGTTTGTTGTTGTCATCCTTGTAGTCACTGCCTCTGTTGAAGTAGTTTGTACCTCTGTTTGAAAAGTTAGGACAATTCATCTTGTCTTCAGTGTACCCTGCAGCTGAGTAGGTAATATTGGTTGACAATGAGTGAAAACCTTGCTGAGGTGGCATGCCATTGTAGGAATCATTGTTGAGAAAGAACCCTTGCTGCTGTGAATGGTTGTACTGAGGGACATGATTGTAACCACTATTTTGAACCATGCATCCTCATTGAAATTTTCATTACCAGTCCCATTATTCATCCCATATCCAGAGTTAGGCATTGAATGAGGTGCACCATTACTGATAGAAATTGAGGGCGTGACAGCATAATCATTTGAGGCATGACAAGGAGTGAAAGTAGAAGGAGCTACAAGCTGCAATAAGTAACTATTGGTTTGCATTTGAGGCATATGAGCACCAAATCGTTGAAGCATACCACCATTGTTGTGAGCAAAGAAATCAGTAGGTTGGGTGAGACATGTATTTGCACTTGGTTGAGGAAACCCCAGATATGATGTCTGCGAATAATCAACAAATGTGGGAGTACAAGGTGATGAAGCATTTGTCATGTATAGAGGCTGAGGTCCAGGACTAGCAGCAGATTGTGAAGGACTTGAATTAGACATGGAATGCACATTATATCCAATAGAAGAGGCAACACTACTTGTAGGCATCATAGAATTAACATCAGATTTGGCATTTGTAATAAGAGTTGGTGCAGGAGTAGACCCTCTGATATTATCATCTTGTGCTATGATTTCAGTAGTGGAAGGCAAGGAAAGAGACTTGTCAACCTCTTCAAGTTCAGCTTCAGCTTCAGCCATGAGCAAAAGAGACCTTAACTCTTGCATTGAAATGGGGTTATGCTTAGCCCTTATTATAGTCTTCATGGTAGTATAGGCTGATGGCAAACCAAGTAGAACAGAAACAATTATGTCTTCATCTGTCATATGAATCCCTACATTAGCCAACTAATCACAAGCAATCTTCACTCGATCTAGGTAGTTGTTAATAGAATCTGACCCTTTTTTAAGTTTGTAAAAGTTGCTCTTTGTTAAACCAAGAAGTAGAGGCATACCTCTCTTTAAGCAAACACCAAAGGTCTCTAGAAGTGTTATTGCCAACAACAAAAGAGAGTACACCACTGGATAGAGTAGCAACAAGCAGAGTCATAACAGCATAATAATTTTGTTTCCAAGTAAGGTACTCTGCTGTCATTTCAGATAAGACACCACCTTCTTTTGTGATCATGTATTGTGAAGGACAAGGAAATGATCCATCGACATATTTCATCAGGCCACAACCTCTTAACATTGTCTCTAACAAAAACTTCCATGTGACATAGTTAGAGCCATCTAAGTGAACCGGAATCAAATTGCAGAAGTTGGACAGTAGACAATTTCTTAAGTCAATATCGGTATTCATGATGATAGGCAACACAGATCAACACTCAAAATTCACCACTGATGATCTCCAATGATGAACTGATGAACATAACCAAAAACTAACAACTTCCAGCTTATGTAATGTATAACAACTTCACACTAGGAACAAATAAATTCCAACAAAACAGCTCTATGATCTTCAATAATTTCTAATATGAACTTGAACAAATTCTGATGAGAAGCTAGGATTTGTAGACTTCCATATCTTCCAAAATAACCACTAGATCTTCCACAATCTTCTATTCACAGTAAGTCAACGAGAATTGCACAAAAGAAAGTACTAAAACTTCAACAAGTGAAAACTAGGGTTTCATCAAACTTCAATCTGAAGCAAACTTCAACAAATCTCATGAATTTTGACTAAGAGCAGTAGCATACTACTTCAAACTTAGAATCAAAGCTTCGAAGCCAAAAAAAAATTAGCAACAAATATCAACTATCAGAACTTTCACAATTCCAGATCTGAAGAATGAACTTATCTCAAGTTTGAAATCTTCGATTTTGCAGAAATCAACACTAGCAGGAAGAACTAGAAGAGAACGATAGCTCCATGAACCTCAATTAGCTAGGCACAAAATCTGATCCCGATCGAACCTGACTTTGATACCATGAAAGCTCTAATGGAGAAGCCCATAAAATACAGAGGAAATGAGAGAAAAATTGTATTGCGTATCAGGTTGATTACAAAATGAAAGCTGAGTACATATTTATACTAGCTGAAAAGAAGAGATGAGGTACACGTGTAAGAGAACAGTTCTTGAAACTTCAGATCAATGGGCTTCTGTTACCAAAATTTGGTGGAAATTGGAGGTCCGGAAGATGGTGAACCGGTGGAATATTTGCTGCGAGTTGTATGGAGCTTCCGGTGGCCGGTTCGGTAAGTTTCTGGCAGGTTCTTGGGGTGGGGCCGCCGGTTCTGGACTCCTGGGATCGAGTTCTTCAATGTGTGAGGTGGAGGCAGAAAAGGGTTCAAGGTTTTGTATTCAGATTCAAGGTTTTTAGCTTCTTGAATCAGGGTTTGGCTATTTGTTTCAGGGCTAGGGCTTCGTGCTGATAACATGTTTTAGGGAAACGAGAATTGATAGGAATTTGCTGTGTATTCTCATTGATAATAGGGGCCTCTTTATATAAAAGATTATAATGCATGGAGTTAGAATCATACAAGGAAAGATAATCTCTAGATTCTTCTAATTAAACTCTATTACTACTAGGTCAAGTAACCTAGAGTTTGGGCCAAACACAAATAGAGATATCCTTAAACAAAAACAATCTAGTTAGTAAAAAAAGAGACGCGTATAATTCAGCAAAGAAACGTACGTGTATTATTCGGTTTACCTAGTCTAACGATACAGTAAAATATTTGGTCAAAAAAACGCGATACGACAAATTTATAAGTTTGATTTATACGCGTATAATTAGGCAAATAGTAGAAAAAACGGGTTAAAAAATACGGATATATAAAACACTATTTTTGTAAAAAAATAACTAATAATCTACTCTAAACTCTTGCTTTTATTTTATATCATTTATGATATGTGATAAAACATGAAAAAAAGGATATGGCACCCAAGTAAAATATAATCAGGCGCTTGAATTACAATACGCTATACATAAGTTTTTCTTCAATTATACCCATACTGAAGTTTTATTTGCGTTTTAATTAACTAGCGCTTTAATTTTTTTCCAAATTTCAAGTATTTTTACTCCGTATAAAACGGATACCTGTATAAAACCTGTTTTAAAAGGTCGAACTCAATAATACACGAAAAAAACCGAGTCTACAATTTCAATACGCCAAGATATGTTGTATGCAAAAACCTAATTCAGGACGGGTACACAATTCCTATAAAAAATATATAAAAAAAACAAACAAAGAGACTCAAAATACCTTAGCGATCTTCATTACACAACTCTCACAAATCTCTCTTATACTTTCCTTGTAATGCCATTACAACATACACAGACATAACCACTAGAAAATTCTAAATTTATTAATTATTATTTTAACAAGCAGGTCTAACTAGTGGAAACTTACTCTTTGATTGGAGGTCAGATCGTGGTCATTGCTTTCTTGCCTTTGTCTCGCAAATGTGATCTTGCCTTGCCTTTGGCCTCACAATATTCCTTTCTTTCTGGCCTGACCTCAATTCCTTGCACAATAAGACCACTCTTCCAACACAGATCGTTCATTTCCACACATATCATTTCCAACTCCCCAACTTCTTTTCCTTGGCATAAAAACTCACCCAGCTCCATTTCCAACCAGCCGTCCACTCTTTCCTTTGGAGATAGAGTTCCATCGATTTGTATATCAGGATTCAGACACCCTCTCCGCTTATCCGGGTATTCTATAAACCCGTCACGATCAAGATCTTTATATTCAAATCCATAATCCCTTGAACGAGTTGCGACCTCTACAGGTACTCGAAATCCATATGCGTCTGCAGTTAGCTTATACACAATATAAGCCTTATAAAGAGTGGATGGAGACATCATCTGCATATCAATTTTTCCACGGATTTCAAGCCAACAAACACTGTTCAGACAAGCCACCTCCTCAAACCTGGAATCGGGCACAGAAATCCATTTCCAGTATGTATGTTTTTCTCCTGACCAAACAACATGAAGTGCCCTTGCACAAATCATATAACATTTCTTCCCACTCCATTTGTCCAGCGAAAAGCTCATCTTGCCATTGTCGATGAGAACTGGGTTGTCACAGAGATCGAGGTAAAACTCCTTCTTGGATTTGGAGATGCCAGGGTCAACTGATGTAGCAGATGAAGACGTGGACTGGGATAGGATCCTGTGGATATCAGGAGGAAGGAAATTTTCCCAAGTTCCGTCGGATTCTGCAGCGCCCCGGAATCTCCAAGAAATCGAGGACAGTCTGCATGCGTCTGCAGGAGTGGTCAGGGAGATAATGTTTTCTATGCATTGGTAGGGAAACTCCACTTGCATGATGATTTCTGTTTCATCGTGTTTCTGCATATGATGTATCAAGATTGAATAGCATGTTAAACTGGAAAGTAAGCAGCTGAGCCATGCATACATGCGCACACTTTATCCAATAATTTTAGATGCCATGCAACCTATATGAACGCTATGCTTTCCTTAAGTTAATATGATCTCATAAAGGTGAACGATTTACATGCATTTTGTGCCGAGTTTCGTGTAACTCTCGCTAAACTGGCAAAAATCCAAACACTCAAGATTTACTGAATAATGTTGAAGGAAATAGACTTTTATGTGCCTAATCAAATTATGATTAGTTCTATAATTATAGTAGGAAAGAAGGTTCTAGAATTCCTAATCCTATTCGGAATAGTTTTCCTTGTATCATTGGAATATGTAATTTGTAATCCCTATATATAAGGCTCCTATTATCAATAATGAGATACACAATTCTCTCATCAATATCTCTCAAATCTCTCATTCTTAAACTCGTGCTGATAACATGCCTCAACCGTAAAATCAAAAACCAAAAACCACAAGAAAAATTCCTTGCACCTAGCCCACACTAGCCGCACTACCACTAAGGTTCCACCACCGTCAAAGTTCACCACTGCTGCACCTCCTCCACACCGCCCTCGACCTCCTCCACGCCGCATGCAACTCCTCATCCTCATACCGTGCACCACCAAGCCTACCAAGGCACCTCATCATACTACATCGTCTCCAAAGTTCAAGTTTTCAAGTTTTCAAAGTTTCAAGCTCCGATTAACCAAGTAAGTTTATTAAATTAAAGTTTCTGCTTTTTGCAATTTAAATTTCTTTTCTTTTCCTCGGGGACTTGTAACCTCCCTTCTTCTACATCCCACCTTTCTGTAACATGAGTTCGATTATTTAAAAGGCGGAATCGTGGTGATTCACGATATACGAACTAAGAGCGTTCGTAAACCACGAATTAAGAGTGTTCGTAAGATTCGAATTATTACGGACTAAGAGTGTTCGTAAGATTCGAACTAAGAGTGTCTGTAAGCATCGATTTATGACCATATAAATATTATTGTTTCGGTCTAATCCATATATTCTTGGAAATCAATTTCTTGATAGCATAGCTCGGAAATCTTATTTTTAGTTTTCGTGAAAGCATCGACTCCGAAACTAATTCATTCTTGTTTCATCTTTTCAGGATGTCAAACTCGAACAAACTCGATTTTGTTCCATTGGATTATGCAGGCAAAAGGTATTTAATATGGGTCGTTGGCATCGAGATCCACCTTATTGGCCGAGATTTGTTGCATACAATCCAAGGGCTTTCTTCTAATGAAATAGCTCCAGACCCTCAAACTGAGATCGATAACTCCAAGGCACTTGCCCTAATTAAACGTCACATGGATAACGACCACCAGTTTGAGTACATGAATGAGGATAGCGCTATAAGGCTTTGGCAAGCACCTCGTGAACGTTATGGCAATGTTCGTGACTCCATCCTTCCGAATTTAGAAGCAAAATAGAATAATCTTCGCTTCTCTGACTTTGATACAGTCATGCAGTTTTAATCAGAAGCTCTTCGCATCAAAGCAATGATGCATCTCTGTGGGAAGACGATCACAGAAGACCAATTGATTGAGAAAACCCTAAATACCTTCCCTATCTATGCTATGAGGTCCTCTGATTTATTCTAGACTCATGTAAATGCAAGACGGGTCACAAGTTTTCAACAACTTATTGAAGCTATGGCCACTACTGAAAGACATGGCAACGAACTTGTGAAAAGAGAAATGGATAGGATTCAAGATAGCCATCAAGAGCATCGTTCTATGGCTAGAGAAAGTCGCTATCGACGTCATGATCCATATGATCGAAATACTCATGAAAGTAATTGCCCAAGGCGACAATCACGTACATGACTGTAGGAGGCGTGACTTTGAGGGACGAAGGGTTGGAAACCATGGAGCCAATGTTGGCCATGATCATCAGTTTCCAACGCCATCGGTCCTAGGGACCATGCACATTGCGCCAATGCGCCTCAATCAAGGGAGAATCCTCTTCATGGTGTATATTTCTGATATGAAACGTCTGATCAATGGACCTGAATTTGCAACGTACCTAAGAAGGTAGCCGCATCATGGTGATCAAGAAATCAAGTTCAAAAAGACTTTAAATCTGACAATGAAGACAGAATGCCGCAGATTTTTATTTAGAATAGTCTTTTATTTTTAAAAGAATTATGTAGTGGCACTTATGCCTTAAATCAATCAAATGATATTTTGTATTAACTCTTTCTCACTAGCTCATCCAAGAGCAATTGTGATGTCTAGGAAAGGTTTGAACTGAGAGAAAGGTTTTAAAAATGAGCACAGCTCCACCAAAATCTCACCTCATCTTACCTGGTCACAATCCAATTGGAGTTACCAAACGGATTGAGTGACTACAATTTGTCTAAAGTTTGATTTTTATTTTGGATTAGATTTTGGTCAAGAAACTTTGATGTTTATTAATAAAGTGTCGATCTATTTTATCTGATGTCTTGGACATATTTTTCAAACTTTATTACTTCAAAGATATAAGAGCAAATGGTTTTCATATGGAAACACATTGTGAGAATGGACAAGAGTTCCTTTGCATTACCTCTAATGACTACAGACATAAAAGAGTCTTAGAGAAACTTATGTGTCGATGTAGTGGGTTGTATGCAACCACCATTCGAATCATTGAATCCAATCATGTTATGAGAGATGATTTATGGGATTCTGACACATATAGGCTTTGGCATGACCGTTTGGGACATCCAGATCATGATATGATGATCCATATATTAAAGACTTCACATGGACATCCATTCTTTAGAATGAAAAGAAGTAAAAATCGAATTTTCGACCAAGAAGGAGCCCCTGCGCCTCATGGAGCCGTCCCCCTGCAAGACCGGCCATCACAGGCCAGCGCCGCCGTCCCTCTGAGGCCCAAGAGTGGCCTTGACGCCACCTATGCTCCCTTGACTCTAGTTTCTACTTCTAAAGTCCATTGTGACTTCATGGCTCAACCAAAATCCTCATTGGTTGCTTCTAAAGCCTATCATTCGTTCTGCAAAGCCTGCTCTTTAGCAAAATTAGGATCGAGACCATCCTATGCAAAGGACACTAAAGAAAATATATCATTCTTACAACGAATTCAATGTGACATTTGTGGACCTATTAAACCACCTTGCGGGCCATTTAGATATTTTATGGTGTTGGTTGATGCATCGACATGTTGGTCACATGTCATGGTTTTGTCCACTAGGAATGCTGCATTTGCTAAACTCCTAGCACAAATTATTAAAATAAGGGCTCAACACCCTGATCATCTTATTAAGTCTATAAGACTAGACAATGCTGGAGAGTTTACATAAAAAACTTTTGATGATTATTACATGTCCATTGAGATTAAAGTTGAATGTCTAGTTCTTCATGTTCACACCCAAAATGGTCTCGCAGAAGTTGTCATTAAACGACTATAAATGGTTGATAGAGCATTGGTAATGCGCACCAATCTCCATGTTTCTGCTTGGGGATATGCAATATTGCATGCAGTTGTGCTTATTCGTCTGAGTCCTACTACCACTCAACCCTTTTCTACGTCTCAGATGGTGACTGGGTATGAGCCTGATGCCTCATACTTACGCATAGGGCTGTCAATTCCGACACGACCCGATAACACGACTCGAAACCCGCAAGAAATAAAGCGGGTTGAACCCGCACGATTAAAAAGCTGGTCAGCCGTTGGTCAACCCGCCATGACCTATTTAATAAATGGGTCGGCTACGAGTCAACCCGCCAACACGAAGTGAACCCGTATAATCAGATTATGTTATACTTCTTCTTGAAATTTTGGACGTTGGGAGTATTTAATCATAAGATTAGACAATTTGAAATATTTTGCTTTATAATTATTGGATTTAATTATTTATGAATATATATATATATATAATTATTTATATTATTCGTCTTGTGGAGTTTTTAGTGAATTTAATCAATTTATGCATTTTTTTAGTTAAATGGGTCGCATTGTCAACCTTTAAATGGGTCATTTTGTCTAACACGACATGACCTATTTGTTAAATGAGTTAAGTGGGTTGGAAGCGGGTAACCCGTTTAATAAATAGGTTGGGTTTGGGTTTAGATTTTTGACATGATTATTAAATGGGTTGTGTTTGGGTTTGTATCTTGTGACACGACAAATACCTTGACCCGACACGAACCCAACCCGACACGACCTATTGACAGCCCTACTTACGCATATTTGAGTGTGCAGTATATGTGCCAATTACGCCGCCACAGCGCACCAAAATGGGTCCTCAAAGACGATTAGGCATTTATGTTGGATATGATTCTCCAAATATTGTCTGCTACTTAGAACCCTTGATAGACGATCTCTTTACCGCTAGATTTGCGGATCGTCACTTTGATGAGACAGTCTTCCCATCGTTAGGGGGAGATAAGAACATAAATGTTCAACAGGAACGATAGGAATTGTCGTGGCCTATCCCCACTTTGTCTCATCTTGATCCCCGAACCGCATAGTCCGAAATTGAAGTGTAGAGAATTCTCGATCTTCAGAACGTAGCAGGATCAATGCCTGATACATTTTCTGAGATCGCTAAAGTGACGAGATCACACATACATACTGCAAACGTGCCTGCAAGGATTGATGTCCCTAAAATTAGAGGACATGACGCCATCTCAAGGGAACCTGAGCATGGCGTCAATGTCCCACCCTATGGTGACGTTGTGGCTAGGCCCATGACTCTTGCCAGGAAGCATGGGAGGCCTAAAGGTTCGATGGATTCTCGCTCAAGAAAGAAAGCGAATTTGGCACAAAATAATCCATTAATCATCGACGTAAATAATCAATCTCATGAGAATATTCCGGATTATGGTTATGTCCAAGAGACATCATTGGGAGACACTCCAATTTCTGAACCAATTCCAGAGAATAGCGAGATCTCCATGAATTATAGTAGTGTACATGAGATGATGGATAGAAATTCTATTGCTATTGATGATGCATTTGCATATCATGTTGCAAAAGAAATTATAGAATATGATGATATCAAACCTCGCTCTGTCGAAGAATGTCAACGAAGAGTGGATTGGCCACAATGGAAATATGCGATCCAAGCTGAATTAGATTCACTAGAAAAGAGACAGGTATTTGGGCCTATAATGCAGACACCCCCAAATGTAAAGCATGTTGGCCATAAATGGGTCTTTGTTAGAAAGCATAATGAAAAATGAGGTGGTTAGATATAAAGCCCGCCTCGTGGCGCAAGGTTTCTCACAACGCCTTGGAATCGACTACGAGGAGACATATTCTCCCGTAATGGACGTTATAACGTTCTGCTACCTTGTCATTTTGGTAGTTTCTGAAAAACTTGAGATACAACTTATGGATGTGGTTACTATCTCTATGGGGATTTAGATTCAGAGATATATATGACGATTCCAGATGGACTTCAATTACCCAAATCAAGTCGTTACCTAAATCCATCTTCGAGAAATATGTGAAGAGCATTGGATTGAGAAAGTTATCCGAACTCTCATGATTATACCAATCAGGGGGAGATATTTACATCAAGGGGAGGTATGATGTCTACATGTTCATATTGAAGGACGTGTTGTACTCTTTTTTTGCTCCACGAGCTTGTTTTTTTCCCACAAGATTTTTCGCTCGAGCAAGGTTTTTAACGAGGCAACGGATAAAGCGTTACCACCAAGTTTGAACGGCACAAAGGGGAGTGTTGAATGAAATCAACTTTTGTGTGCCTAATCAAACTAGGATTAGTTCTATAATTGTAATATGAAAGAAAGTTCTAGAATTTCTAGTCCTATTCGGAATAGTTTTCCTTGTATCATTGGAATATGTACTTTGTAATCCCTATATATAAAAGCTCCTATTATCAATAATGAGATACACAATTCTCTCATCAATCTCTCTCAAATCTCTCATTCTTAAACAAAATAATTATTTTTTCCAAAAGAGTAGCCATCGTCCCATTTTAAGAATGGAGGACTTACTCTATTAAAAGATGAATTGCCCTTGTTTGTTTTAGCTCGTTTTGAAAATGTATTGTTAGTTCGTTAATTAGATTGGCGGAAAAAAAAATGTAGTTAAACACATATGACGCTGTACTTACTATCCTAAACTCATGCAGGAAGCGATGGGAAGCGATGCTAGAACATCTGAAATGGAGCCCAAATGCCAGCATCACATCTTTTAATACAGTAAGTCCTCCGTTCTTAAAATGGGACGATAGGGGCAATTCATTATACACCCAATTCCTAAAAAATCTATTAGAAAAAACTCACCTTGTTCAAGTAAATCCAGAATATATCTGGCCCAAACTCTAGGTTACTTGACCTAGTTGTAATAAGATTTTGAATTAGAGATATTCTTGGAGATATTCATAGATATCTGATTAATTGTATGATTATCTTTTCTTGTACAACTCTAATTCTATGCCTTCTAATCCTCTATATAAAGAGGCCCCTATTATCAATGAAAATGAAAGTACAGCTCAATTCTCTCCCAATTTCAGTTTTCCTTAAACATACATATTTTTTTTTTCAATGTACACTCAATTATTGCCAATTAGGATAAAATATTACATTTCATTTTTCAAAGAAAACACAAATTACCATAATTTAAATATGACAAACATAAGTCAACTAGCAAGATTAATGTCATCTTTAAATACCTTAGTTGTAAATTTTTTATTTGTCCCATTATAATTGCAATTTTCATTAAATTCATCATGATTGCTAGAATTATGGAGTTTTTCTTTATATAATTTCCTAAATTTACTTTTCGGTAATTTAAACTTTATGTTTTATTTGCAATCTAACTTAAAGGTAGAGGTTTAAGTTTTTTACCCAACTGATATATTGTTTTTTTTTTTTTTAATTACAACCTAAAAATTAGACATATATGTTTAGCTAACTTGAATTCCGGGAGTTTTCATATCAACCTATTTATTAGAATAATTTTTCACATCAACCTCTTTCTTAGGTATTTTATCATTAAAAGTTGACCATGTTTATTAGGTTGAAAGTCTTTGTACGTATTATACCTATATGCATTTACTTATATAATAAGGTACCTGATCATCAAAACACTTTTTCTAGTTAATTTGATTTCAAGTATGTATCTAATATATATGAGGTTTATTTTTTGTTTCTTTTTGTATGACACCTCTATATTAGAATCTTTTTTTTTTTTATCATATACCTCTTTGTTAGGTTTTCTACTATATTATACATATGATCGTAGAAGATAGGATCCTTTTTTGGCTTGAAGGTTGATGGTATTTAAGCCTTACTTGCATATAACTATTTTGTAGGTAAATTAGAAATATAGTGGTTGAGAGTGAAAAGCTATCATGAGATCAATATGACAATATACCTAAATAGAAGAAGAAAGTAATCCACAAACAAGATACACACCTTACAATTAGATATTTTTCGAGTTTGTAGAGAGGCACTTAATGTGAGCCTAGGAGTGAAAACACAATAACAAAACTTTTTGCCCATTTCATGACCCCATCCCCAAACCTTTTCTTTTCTTTCAGAACATTTCTTTAGTTCTCCCTTAGAGACACAAGCGAGAAGTACCATGCATGCTTGCCTTTGCCCTTTCTATCAAGCAAGAAAGATATTTTCTCTAAGTGTTTGAATCAAAATCTCATTCCATCTTTTGAAACAATAATTGATCCAGTTAAGGAAAAGAAAATTGAAATTCTATTCGGAAAGAAAATGCCTACATATAAGGAAAACAAGAACTGAAATTTGTGCATATATAGAATTATATACTCAAGTTAGTAATTACAATGAGAAATTAAGGATGTAATTTATTATGATAAAGTCAAAATGAATTGATTTTTCATATTAATATTTCAAATTCAAATGGATGATAAGATTAAGGAAGATACTTAATTTAACTCTCTACAATCAGAAGGGCAAATTAGATATATAAAAAAATGAGAAAAACTATTAATTATATATATATACTCTATATGGAAGGTTTGCTTATGTAGAGTGGTTGTAATAGAAGCTTATATTTTTGGGTTTATATCTAATTTTCTCAAACAAATAAATGCGAGTATACAAATTTAATTTGCAGTTGTGTTAAGGAAGGTAAGGATTTTACCTTTTCCTTAAGTCGTTTGAGCCCTCCCGTTGCATTGCTTGTGGATTCGAATGCCGATCCAACTGCTGGCGATGAAGATGGTGGTTCAGCTGCTGCAATTTCACATTCAGTTTCATTTTTCAACACATCACTCCCGTCATCAATAGGCTTGATGACCTCGTCTTTAACCCTTGCCAAATCCAACAATGTCTCCTCATTCACATCATCACTTGTTTTCTTCAAGGTGTGTACATCCAATCCAACTGCAGGTGAAGGATGTTCATGCGGCAATTGATCAGTTTTCATTTGATCTTGTACCGCATCACTCCCTTCAATAGGCTTCAATGCCTCCTCTATAACCCTTTCCGAATCCACCAATGTCCCCTCCTTCACATTGCTCACAACATCATTCTTTTGTACCACACCACTAATCCCTTCAATTTCTTTGATCGCCGCCTCTATACTATCTGCCGAATCCATGGCCTCTTTCAAACTCCTTCCCACCTGCTGTATCAGTTCAATGAAGAGCGTCTGAAGAGATTCATCCAAATTTTGAATTTTGTCAGTGTAATCGTTCTTTCTATGGGTGACCCTCTTGCAAACCTTAGAGCATTCGCAAAGGAGCTCTACACCCTTCACTATACAACTAATAAAATTTTCTACTTCTTGCCTTTGAATATACAATACCCTCGTAGATTTTGATATCTCTTCTACCAATGGTTGTAAGCAGTATAGCGTGGATTCTAATCTTTGGAAGAGGCTTTTAAACATCAGATTCTTGACCTCCAATCTTATAACTTCAGTGAAAAGCTGCTGGAATACTTCTCTTAGAGCAGGAGCTGCCCCTTCTCCTCCATTTGACAATGCAACTTGTTGCACACCATTCGTTCCATTATGCTGCGGCAGCTTCTCCATCAACTCAGCAATCATTTCTGATTTCCTTCTATCCCGTGATTCCATTCTATCTAGTTTGTCTTTGATTTCATCTAATTTGTCATTGGCGGATCTTCCCAACTCTAAGAGCTCGGCCACATTCCTCTGTTGCTGAAGCTCTAGTAGTTGAAACAGTCTTCTAATATTACTGTTCAATTCATTAAGCTGTTCGCCATAGTCATCTCCTATGCAGTTGTAGCAATTGCCCCAGATGCGGATATCCCACCTGCTAAGTTTTGATACCGTGTTCACGAGCTCTCTACCATCATTCATTTTTCTTTGAAGATTTTCGATTACATCGTTTGGGAGACGCAGTTGAAGATTATAATCTCCTATCCGTTGGATAACCCATTGTGCTGACTGTAAATCGTCTAGCATCGTTTGGAGATTGATGAGGTGAATTTTAAACTTGCTAGTCTTCCTAATGGCTATTTTAACTGCATCATACAGCAACTGAAAAGGTATTCCTCCAACAAAGTTTAAAGCAGTAGAATTCGCCCCATCAGGCGGCATAATTGATAGTTTGAAACTACCCAAAAATCAGCAAATCATTAACTTGCATTTGCATGTATTTCAAATATAAGCTTTACCAACCTGGATTTGTTTAACGCCCGGCTCCCATCACATAAATGACGAACTTCGCGGTGGCTAGCTACCTGAATAGCAAGTCAAACTTCCGTCTAAGCTGTACACAATCTCCTCCATTATCAGTTCTATCAGATCGATCAGCATGCCCTTTTTCTAGACGAAAGTGGAAAACCAATCTTACCACTAGTTTGAATGACTGGACAATCATAGATCAGCAAGTATAGTCTTAAGCCTACTGCCTACTGACGGGCCTCCTAATTGCCACCTATACCGGGAATCGGGGGCACGTTATTCACCGTGGTCTTTAATTGACTAGAAAACGATCAATTATTGTCATCAAGCATTCATGGCTTGTGGGGAACAAGGTTGTTGAATCCCCATCGAGTTGTTCTTTTTTAGACTTGTCAAGGTCATGGCCAGTGGGGGGCCCCGTTATTTTCTTTCTTTCGTACCAAAGTCTGAAACATCTGATGATCCTCAGCTGATGCGTGGGAACAATGGATCAATGTCATCAAGCACACCTTCAGACAGTTTTACCTCTGATCTGTTTTCTTTGACTAGTCAAACCATTAAGTCAACAGTAATTTCTCAAGATCAAATCAGCTTTATTCAGCTTATCCACAGCTGATTTTTTTTTTTGTTACCTTTCTACATTCAAATGCTTGTCGAGAGTAGGAGATGAACCTTCTCCTCAATCTCTGTAACGAAATCATCTGTCACTTCACCAGAAAATTAACTACTAATATTAAAGAAATATAAAACTAGTTTAATTTCCAGTGGATTTTGGGTCGCCTAATTTATTAATCATGGTGGTTGTACTTACGCATTTATCTCATTCCTCTCTTTGTGGGCTTTGCAGAAAATCACTACCTTTTCTAATTGGATTTTGCAAATATAAGAACAAATTGATTTGTGTTCAACGAATATGTCCCTTGATAGTTTACCCATTATTCTATATATAAAGGGTTAGTTTACTGTTACAGTGGATTTTGGGTCGCCTAATTTATTAATCATGGTGGTTGTACTTACGCATTTATCTCATTCCTCTCTTTGTGGGCTTTGCAGAAAATCACTACCTTTTCTAATTGGATTTTGCAAATATAAGAACAAATTGATTTGTGTTCAACGAATATGTCCCTTGATAGTTTACCCATTATTCTATATATAAAGGGTTAGTTTACTGTTACAGTGGATTTTGGGTCGCCTAATTTATTAATCATGGTGGTTGTACTTACGCATTTATCTCATTCCTCTCTTTGTGGGCTTTGCAGAAAATCACTACCTTTTCTAATTGGATTTTGCAAATATAAGAACAAATTGATTTGTGTTCAACGAATATGTCCCTTGATAGTTTACCCATATCATTTAAAGTACTCAGATCTTATTCTTCAACAGAACAGAAGAACGATCTAATATCGTGATTGTTGAACGACGATCAGTGAGACATTGAACGAGACCCATCGATGTCAGCTATTTGAACTTATCGCTGACAACGCAAACGGCCAGACCCGACGCTCAAGAGCCATCTCCAACCGGAGTTTGCGGCTTGACTATCGAACCAGATTTTAGTTCTGGCATTGAACACGTAGTCGGCAGCGCCAAAGTGCTTTTTGATTTCTCGTCATAGATATTCAATCACTCATCGATCAATGACGCAGCGAGAGAAAATGATCTTGAAGTTCTGGGCTTGCTTGGAACAGAAAACTACAAGTGGGTTTGATGGAATTAATCGGTTCAGTAGAGAGTTTTTGGCATTAATTGACGCCGACGTTGAAGAGAATTTGGGGATTTTGGGGTTAGACAAGAAACATAAGAAAAGAAGAGGATGGTTTTTGACTTCCGGTATTGGCTTTTGTGCCAAGGCTCTATAACGATAGTAATCGTAGCAAAGTCAGATATGCCCTCTCTTCTTTTTTTGATACCATGACGGGTTACTTTTTTACGGTTAACAGTTGTTTGTGTGTTTTTTCGGTATCTCACAACAAATGAGTGGGCGAGAATTCGTCACCTCAACAAAAGGATATAACTATCCCAAGCTGTAACTTATAGCAAGTTCACCAGTTGGGTCACCTATTATTCACTATTTTTTAGTGTTTATTTCCACTCTTTTGGTCACAGGCACAGTTTTCAATAAGACATGAGTCACCATGTCAATTTGAAGGTCACCAGGGTGACCCAGAAATTGACACAGGGTAACACAGGGCGACCCATGACACGAAATACACTGTGCCCGTAACCAAGAGAGTGAAAATACACATAAAAATCAGTGAATAGTAGGTGACCTGGTGACCCACAGGTGGACTTGCTCTTATAGCCATTGTATTCCAGCCTCCTCCCTTGAAGATTGTGAGGAAAGAAGGATAGTTGTACGTTCATCACAAAAGCATGGAGAAGGTACATCAAAAGAACAACTCAATGGGGATTCAACAGCCTTGTTCACAGCCCCACATGCCCACGGTAAGTTTGAAATTCGTTGCAGAGGAACAGGCACGAGGCAAAGTGGCGTATGTAATGGTCTTTTGGCAAACATTTTCCACAAAACTAGAGAACTCTATCATGGACTTTCAGGCATAGCTTCAAAAACCTCAAGGAAGATACCCCAAAATAAAATCATTTCTTCTACTTGACATGAAGTTGAATGATAGAGAGCATCTCCAATATTTTTCCTTTTTTTTTTTCTCTCTTCAGCGGCTTTGAAGAGCATGTTAATTAAACAAATTTCTCTAAACGTTTCTAGTCTAGCGGCGCAATGGCGGTGTTTGTTGTTGGTATACGTATTTATAAATAGTGCTAGGTAAATTACTTCTCCTATATCAAATTAGGGGTCATTCTACCCTAAATTTCAAGACTTAGGGTCGGACCTGGCCCGACCTAGTCAAAGTCAACAAAATTTTGGGCCTAATAGGGTCAGGCCGGAGCTTAAATATGCTAACCCTTATCCACCCGAAAGACCCGTGCCATTAAGACCGAAAGGGCCAGGTCGGGCCTGCCTTATGAATAGGGCCAAATATGACCGAAATGAGCCTAAAATGGCCTTAATTTGTTTAACAGAAAGAAATACATTATTATTATTATTATTATTCAGAATGTGGCTCAATGGTTATATAGGCAGTATAAAACTCATTATTTTTTGTTGATCATATTTAATATATATATATATATATATATTGGAATTAACTTATAAGTTATAACATTTATAAATATTAGTTAAGGCGGTTATATTCAATTAACTATCTCTCTAAATCTTCCAAAATTAATTGTTGTTTAACAAAGGGAAGAAAAATTAAAGAAAATAAAGCTTAGGAAATCAATTAAAAAAAAAAAGATAAGTTGTATGTTATAGAAAAAAGAAAAACATATTTAAAAAATATAAAAATAGAAAATTATTAGGCTTAATTGGGTGGCTTTAAATGGGCCGGGCCGAGCTGAGTTTCATTTTCATGGCCCATACCCTACTCTATTTGAAAAAAGGTTAGGCTGGCCTGCCTAATGCAAAGGCCGCGTCGGGCTTCGGCCCTATGCGCCCGGAGAGCTTAGGGCTGAAGGGCCAAATGATGACCCCTATATCAAATGCATTACATTTTATATGACAACTTATGTAATATTTAAAATTTAACATGTAAGACTATACCATTATTCTTAATGGTTTGACACCAGCATACTTGACCAAAAAAAAAAAGGGACTTTTTTTTGTTTTGTTTTTTTTTTTTCTCTCTAGCTGAAACCTAGCCGACAGCTAGGGTTACGAGTTCAGTGGTGGTGGCGCCATCGGGTCCTGATCAAGATTCGAGGCTTTGATTCAGTCTTGCTTCAAACACATTTGTGCGTAGTTTTTCGCCGGTTTGGTCGACGAACTCGTGCAGGGGTGGTGTGGCTCGAGTCTTGGCTGTAGAAGATTGCTCAGCCTGATTCTTGCTTTGAATAGATCAGCGGTGTTTTAGGGAACCAGAAAAGGTTTTGCACCAGCTTGGGCTCCTTTGACAGGACCCGCCCCAGATTTCACATTGAAATCCTAAGTGGCTCTGCAGGGCCCACCTTAAAATAAATTCTACCAAAAATTTGGCGGAACTTCCTCTAAAAGTGGACTACCCAAAACCTGTAGAAAGACATTTACACTTCTAAAATAATCCACCCTTATTCTTCTGGAGCCACCCTGCTCCCTAAATCACAACATATCCCATTTTACAAAACAATTTTGAACTTAAGAATATTAATCTCATGAGTTATCAGAGCAATCTAATGCACAGGACATACAAGATGATAAAATACAAGATAAATGATCGATACTTTTTATAATGCGGAAGTTATGACAGCTATGCCTCAACCTCATGTACGCTCGACCTCAAGCTAATCTGGCCTGCAACCTAGGCATTTAAAACAGAAGGGCTCAGGAGAAAAGCATTTGAAAATCGTTAGAGTGAGGGGACGAAAAATAAGTAATTTCGAATGTACAAGTGAAACTTAATGCTTTTCCAAGTTATTCTCTAAAACCTCGCTTGCAGTAAAATTCTTGAAAACACTCTTAATCATCATCTTTACTGAAATCTCAATCACGTAAAATAGAACATCTCGAAATCTCTTTAAAATCTCAAATCCCTCAATTACATAATGATATTTCAAACATCTCATTAAATTATTTAAATCTCAAATCAGATCCCAAAATAGACGATGACTAAAGGGGACTGCCGATTAGTCATCTCATGCCACATGGAGGGGACTGCCGACCAGTGACTCATCGAAGGGGACTGCTGACCGGACGAGGAGGTGATGGTTAGAGGGGACTGCCGACTAACCATAGGTAGTTAGAGGGACTGCCGACTAACTACCGCATGTCATATGGAGGGGACTGCCGACTAGATGATGCATCGGAAGGGACTGCTGACCGGAATATTCTGGAAGGGACTGCTGACCGGAATATTCTGGAATGGACTGCCGACCAGACTATTACATAGAAGGGACTGCTGACCAGGTAAAGCATGCATGCGCTGACTTGTTTACCTCCTCAGTGAACTGGAATCAATCTCTTTAAAATAATTGCTTTCGGAAAGAAACCCGACCTTAATTCAATAAATCCTCAATAATTCACCGAAAGCATAACTTAAGAATATCTCGATAACTCAAAGCTCAACATCTCAATAAATCCTCGAAAGCATAAATCAAATACTCGGTAAATCAATAAATGCTTTCGGAAAGAAATCTCACAATATAACTTCAAAGCTTATAAGTGCGGAGCTCAAAACTCAAGAAATCTCGATAATTCCATCATGCTCAAATATTTGATAAACATTCGTACTTGTATATTCTCATATAAATCGATATTCAAAATCAATCATTCTCATGATATTTTCTTAATTAATTACTTCTCGAAATCATTTCTCAACTCAATAACTCATAAATAACTATCTCGAAAATCTACTAAAAGCCCTCGGGAAGGAATTTCAATACTAACCTAGTAATTCATAAATAAAACTCAATAAAACAAATCTCATAAAACCATAAACTCAATAATTCAAATTATAAATTAAATCTCAATCTGAAAATACTAATATACTGCATGCACAATTAATTTAAAATAAATGTCCACTCACAGTACTGTTTAGGCGACCATGCAAACGGTTTCCCTGAACGAGCAGTAACTCAGTACGTCGCCCTGTACACAATTATAATTTGTGAATAACTATCCGGAAATTAAACATGATTCCCACGTCATATCCTCATAATTCAACATTTTCATTTCTTTTCTGATTCAACCCAAATTTTACCTCTAATACCAATTCATTAATTTAAAGGTTCCGAGGCAGAACGGAGAGATATCCGACGGTCGGATTCTCATAAATCGATAATCGAAATTCTAACTTTTTGAAAATTCATAATCAATTCAAAACTTCTCCAATCTTCACCTAACTCACATATATAAATTCTACATCAATTATAGGATTTAACCAGCTAAAAACATAAGCTAAATCACTGTTCTACGCGCCGCCATGCATCATCTACAGTGGCAGCCGCCAGCCACCACCTCCGATGGCCACCAAAATCCGATTGCACCACCTTCTCATCATTCTAAACATTTTTCTCAACTACCCATCAAACCAGAAAACACCTAGAACTGCTTGAAACATCAAATGCACAGTGGGTACCCAATTTGAATAGTGCTCAAGAAATTCAAACTTTCGATTCGTCAATTTCACTTCGATTTGTGGAAAAAAGCTTGGAGGGATAACATCCATGTCTCGAGGCGCATCGATCAAGCCCAAAAATGCCGCCAGAGATGGCCGGAATCTGGAAAATTTTCCAGAAAACCCTAGCTGCTACAGCGAACTATTGTTAGCTTCAATTCGTTGTCTATGGTGAATGATAGGGTGCAAGGCATATATGGATAGAAACCTTGTTTCAAGGCAAAGAGATTGACACTAATTTCATGGCCATAGGTGGCCGGACGAGGCACCGGTGACGCCGGAAAGTTACATCGGCAAGAAGGAAGAAAGCTGGAAATTTTCGGGGCTTTCTCGAAATGAAAAGTCCAGATTTCTATTTATAGACATGAATTCTACAAAATTACAAAACTGCCACTAACTTAAATCCCTTATAACTTCTTCGTTACAACTCCGATTTTAGCGTGCCACGTGTCCCCGAACTTGGTTTAACGTCCTCTACAACTTTCATCAAGAAAGCTTTCTCAAATTTTGACCTGAACAAAAAGTCAACTATTCAGGCCCCTAATAGTACCGAAACTTAAGTAAAACGTGAGCGTCGTTTATCGTCCAATAACTAGTGAATCAGTCAACGTCTACGGTTTGGGACGTTACATCCCTAGTTTTCGGCCTTGGTCGAGTGTCATGGTGTGGACAAGCGGCGTGCATGTGCTTTAGATAGGAAGCAGCGCGATCGGTCAATTCAGGGAGGCAAGGCGGCGGGCTCATGTTTCTGTGAATTCCTGCACTCGATCTGATGTTGTGGTCAAAAGGTTTGCCGCCGGAGGACATGACGGTGGCGGAGGCAACAGAGCAGCAGTGCAGGGAGGCCCCTCATCCGTTTTCTTGGGTTTAGGCTTGGGCTCAACTTTGGGCTGATGGGGTAGGGGAGCTTTCTTGCTAAGAAAGACTTGATTTAGGCTTAGGCCTTCGGGCTTGGGCTTAGCTCAAGGCAATCTGGGTCCTAATGTATAAGGTATTGAGCCTGTGTGAGGTTCACTACTAGAGAAAACCCATTTAGGGACGAAATCAATTTGTCTTCAAAAGCTGAGAATTCGTCCGCTAAAAAAATTTGAGACAGAACCATTTTGTGGTTAAAGTCGTCTCCTCATCCTCGTTGCCTTTTCAGGCGGGCCCCTATTAGGCCATCCAAGGAGTCGCCCACTCCTAGCTATAGACCTCCGTATGGTCGGAAAATTGTTTGATGAAGGGAGCTGGGTTTAAGCAGTGGGTGTTAGGTAGCGAACCTAATCTTTTGATTAGTACCGTTGGCTGCGTTAACCTGTCATTTTACTCTTTTCCTAAGAAGAAAAGCTTGACTGCGATGCCGCATAGCGGTCATCGTCATTATGAGGCGTTGCCTTACCGCTTGGTGGTTGGTCTGGACCATAGACTCTTGGAGTCTAGACCGGTTTTAGGTCTTTTTCTCGTATGGAGAGTTTGACAAAGTATGGTGCCTGGAGGCTTGACAAAATATGCTTACATATAGAGTATATGTAAAGTTTGCTAATTGTATAAACAATCACAACTAAGCATAGCAAGTCATATATGTGGATCTTATAGCCATGTAACATGCCTAATAGATAGCAGCAAGTGTAATTGGTGTCCATATAAAATTTGGGAGTAGCTCTCAATGAATATATGAAGCATTATGAACTTGGAGCTTAACTAAAGCATGTTGGATATATTCAAGCAAGTTGGATTGTGATCGAGCAAGTTAAGTGTAGTTGAGCGGGTAGGCGCTGTGTGAGCATGCGGGGCGTGGCCCAAGCAAGTCGTAACTCGAACAAGTTTAACTAAGTCACAAGTGTCACAACGTTTCAAGCATGGCATAGTTTGTTTTAAGTGAGTGTCACATTAAATTGATATAAGCATGGCATGTATATAGCATGTACTTAATTAGTAAAGTTGTTAATAACATTTTTGCATTTTTGTAAACATGCTTAAGGGTTGTAGGAGACATGTTAAGGCATGGCAATAGCATGTAATCATAGTAGGTGTGATACTAAAATTGATACAAGTTAGAAGCATGCTTTAAAGATCATTGAAACATAAAAACCATGGCTTTGATATGACAATAGCTCTAAGGGCAAGAGCATAAAAAATGAGATGTAGTGTTTTACTTATCTTATGCCAATTGGAATGGGTTTGAATTGGAATCACCATAAGTACCCAAATCATGTTGGAGTTGTCCAAGCATGACACTTCATTGCTCCAGTGAAGTTTCCGTAGTAGAAGGATGATGATTTCACTAATTGGAGAGGTGATCGGTGATTATGTATCCTTTAATATAAAATGAAGTAAATGATTAGCATATAATATTGTAATAATATTAAATGCTTGTAAAATGTATGTACCGGATAGCAATGGAGTCAAATATAACGAGATTGAGAGAATGAATTGTCTGATATTAGATTCATCTCACAGTGGAGGTATATAAAGAATATTACAAGAATACAATAGGTAAGTATTAACTACGAAATAATTACAATATATTATATTCCTAACATTAAGCCAGGACTCACTCTAAGTCGCTAACAAATGGTAGTGCATTCAAGGGGTGCAATGTAATTTATATAAATGGTAAATTAAAATACTTTTTATATAAGCCATCTAGACACTGATTGACCACATCGAACATGCTCGTGACTATGATATGAATAAGGAGCCAAGTTGCTTGTGCAGCAGACTAATTGAGGCATGCCAATTTTGATAATGATGGAGGCAAGTGAATTAAGCACCAATTAAATGCGTACACGAAAGTTTGCAATGAGCAATATATATGTGTAGCTAAGTAGCTAGATGGTGAGTGCCCGGGATATAGCCTAGATTGTTTAGGCAAAATGCATATGCATACTTCTAGGTCAAATATATGCCAAGGCTCAGTATTGCTGTATAAAGTCTGCGTACGTTTTGGAATGTATACCATACTGACAACATATATGCAACAGCTTATATTTATGTACATATGCCCAAGCCCATAAAATATATAGTTAGAAGCATGAGTATCTTTCAAACTACAGAAGCTAGAAATGCACAGCAATCTTGATGACACCATGTACATAAGTTAAAAGACATATATACATGTGAGGATATGAGAAAGCATGTCTAGCAGGTGATTGATAAGAGAATACTGGGCACACGGTGTCCATAGCTTCGTATACATGTCAGTGAGCCAGATAAATTAAGAGGTAAGAAGAGCTTAACATACAAGTGTATTATGCTATTGATAGATGGCATTGAATAAAGGCATAGCAGATCATGTATGCAATGAAAATATGACAAGTTTAGCACCTATGTCATTTGCAAGGATGTTTAGTCCTTGTGAGCAAGTGGCACATGCCAGTTTGAATTCTATTTCAACTACGTGAAGGCAAAATCGAAGCTGATTTACTGTGATCATGAGATAGGTAACCATATTAACACAGATACGTGATGTATGTTTGTGATGGGTGATTGTCTACTGCTAGTATAAAAACTAAATAGGTTGATTGCAACTTCAAAATATCATCAATCACCGGACATTAGTAATGTAATAAAAAGCTCATATCAAAGTGCATACTCAAAATGTAGGAGTACTGATGCTTAATCACAATTGCAAATGAGCTTTAAGCAAGCAAAATAAGCCAAGTAGGACAAGCTTGGTTTATGCAATGACTGAAAAGAAATTTTCGTTTTTGAAAGACCCCAATATTTTCCTTGTTTACCAAAGAAATGTCGACCGAAATTTTGAGAATTTCGCGATATTTCCGAATTTTTCTCAAAATATTCGAAATTTGCTAGAATTCCTGAAATTCTTGACAACTTTTATTTATCACGTGGCCCCGCCTAGAGGTGGCAAATGGACCACAAAGCACGAGCACGGCACGGGCCCGGCACGCTTAAAAGCAGCCCGGCCCGGCCCAAGTCCGTTAGTGGCCCGGCATGACCCGAGCACGTTAGAATAACGGGTCGGGCTGGGCCTAAGAATATTGGCCCATTGGCCCGGCCCAGCCCAAGCCCGTACTGTGCCCGGCACGGCCCGAGCACGACATATTGTGGGCCGGCCCGTTACAAACACAAAATTTCATTTTTTTAAAGAAAAAATATTAAAAAGCTATAATGATGAGATTTGAATATGAGACATTTTTATTTAAAATCTCATGACAATTCCACCAATACTTTCTTTTATATTGTCAAAATAATGAAACAAAACATTATATCCTTGTTTTGACATAAGTATTTTTTCTAATATTTATTAATAAAGACTAATCTCATAATAATATAACTATAGAATGAATGAAAGAATAATAGATACTAAATCTTTATTATATTAATAAAGATTAATCTCACAATAATATACTAAAAACAATATATTTTGATTTTTTTTTTCTTCTTTCTTTCTTATAGTGAAATATAAAAAATTATTAGAAATCTAATCTTAAAAAGCTAAGATTAAGAAAAACGTTGTAGAACTTAATTTATTTTAATTTTCTAAATAGTAAATAGTTAAATAAAATTAATTTCTATTTGTTCAAATTAAGATTTTAAAATCGTGTTTTATAGTGGGTAGGCACGAACACGGCCCGTTATTGACCCGGCACGAGCACGGCCCGACACTATATGGGCTCGGGCCATGGGCCGGGCCGGGCTTAATGTTTAAGTAAATGGGCTGGCACGAGCCCGGCACAATAATAAATGGGCCGGCCCAAGCACGGCACGAAGCACGACTAGGCCCTCTTAAAATGGGCAGGGTCGGGCCGGCCCGTTTGCCACCTCTAGCCCCGCCCAATCCTCAAGGCCCACGTGCCCAACTGAGACTTGAAATTGCAAACAAAAATTTATCTGATGCGCAGTCCAAGAGTCGAACCCTGGTTGCTCATGGAAAGTGATAATGACTCAACCAATCTTGCAACAAAGCCACTTGCGTATTTGTTGCATCTTTTAATACGAGAAGGTGATCAGAAAATTATGGTAAATTTGTAATCAATAACCATTTTAGGATTAAATATTTTTTTACCACCAATTCTCAATTTGGAATACCAACATTTCAAATATTTTACTTTAGAAGAAAAAAAGAACATTTTCATTGAATTTATCACACAATTCAAGTTCCGTAGCTTCATGCTTCATACCTTTCTTCTAAAGTAAAATATTTGAAATATTGGTATTCCAAATTGAGAATTGGTGGTAAAAAAATATTTAATCCTAAATTGGTTATTGATTACAAATTTACCAATAAAACAGACTACATAAATCAAAACCTAGTAATATTAAATTTAGTAATTTTTATTACTTTAGTTTGTTTTATTGGAGTAATTAATCATATTCACTATTTCATCTATTATAAAAGTTGAAAAACACTAAGAGTATTAAATTAAATATCAAGAAATGTTAGACGACTCAGCATATGCTACTTCACCTTAAATTACTACAACTCAAAATCTAACAATATTTATTCAACATTTTCGTTTGAAATAAAGTAGATAATTGATCAAATAAACATATGCAAAAGTTTCATTCAAAATTTCTAAGTTTTTCTTTAAATTTCCATCATTTTTCTCCAATATATATCGATATCGATATTTCCTCGATATTTCCATCGAAATTTCAATTTTTCGGACTGTCGATATATCCTCTATATTCGATATTTTAGTCCTTGGGTTTATGATAGAGTTAATAAATAACCATACATTTGAGGTTAACCATGTGCTGTGAATCTCACTGTCAAAGTATACAGAGCATAAACAAAGCCATGACAGATATATGGGGCAAATACATGATGTTGTTCATGCGTATCAATAAATTATAGCATAGTAGATCATGTGGTTGTCAGTTTGACATGTATCATGTATGTACACATAATCAACTTAGTGTACGCGTGTAATCAAATCATGGATATGGGGCACATGCGTGTGCGTAGGTGATAGGGTGTTCAGCTATTCACTGAAGCACAGAACGAAAGTCTGAACGCAACAAGCATATATATTTTGATTAACGCTCGACTTGAAAATATGGGCACAATTGCATGTGAAAACAAAAGGGACTTTGTTTTTCATCAAAGTGCTGCAGGTCCGAGTGAAGACTCATTGTGATGAGCAGCCCTTGGATAGTTAAAAGGATCGGAAAGATTGTAACGGCAATGAATTTTGGGTGGTGGGTGTCCAGAGGCTCAAAGAGTGCCTTTCCGAGTAGTCGGCCTAGTCTGTCATTAGTCGAACGAGGTAAGGATTCGATGCCATGTTGCCGCTGTGAGTCCCTTTTGGTCATGCCTAGGGATTATGGTCGACAGAGTCTCTTGGCGGAATCAAAGCTTGGCGAAGTCGATTGGTAGAGTTTTGCTTGCACCTGTGTCGCTTGGTGGTGCAGCTAGCGGTGAAGCTTGGCAATGAACCTTAGCGGTTGTCACTTGGCAGTGAACCTTAGCGGTTGTCGCTTGGCGGTACACCCTAGCGGTTGACATAGTTGCAGCTTGGCAGTAGGCGCTAGCCTTGCTGGGCGCTAGCGAAGGCCGGTGCTAGCGGTAGACGCGAACCTTGCTAGTGGAGGATGTGCTAGTGGTAAGCGCTTGTGCCGCTTAGGCGAGCTAACTCATTGGCATGTTGCTCCGCTAGTGTGCTAGACACTAGACGCTTTGTTTGGCGGAAGCTTTGCTTGGCTGTTGGCGGATGTTTGCGCCGCTAGACTAGCTAAGCGCTAGGCGCTGTGTGCTAACGGTTGGCGCTGCGGTGATTGAAGCTCGGTGCTGGCGCTGCGGTGATTGACACTCAGTGCTGGTAAGGAATTGATGCTCCATTGCGCTATGCGCTAATGATGATGGAAGAAGATTGGTGCTTGGCGCTGCTGTGACTGGCGCTTAGCGCTATTGTGAATTGACTCTCAGGGGAAGGATGAGAGCGTAAAGGGAAGAACGACGTCTTGAAGCTGATCGAAGGCTGTGTTGGTGAAAAAGGGATAGATGAGGGTGTAAATGGATGTCCAGAGTAATGTTCTGGGTGTACAAAGTGATGTTGACAGTGTGACTCTTTAGCGGTGCCTGCATAGCGATTGGCAAAGCGCCAAAGATTGGCGTTGTTGCAATCCGCTAGCGATGGTGGTAAAGTTGCAAGCGCATGGGTCTAGCGGAAGCTGTTGTTGGGCTCACTGGCCGCTAGCCTCGCTAACTCTGGTTGGTGCCGGTAGACTCGCTAGGAGTCGAACTTTATTTTTTTATTATTATTTTTTTAACTCTGGTTGGTGCCGGTAGACTCGCTAGGATCAAGTGGGCCGATGGAGTCCCGCCGGCCCTGAGGGCTAAAAGCCTGGCCCGGCCCTTTAAAAAACCCGCAAAAGCCCGCCTCGGTGGGTAGTGGGCCGGCCCGCAAAAACCCGGCCCGGCCCGTAAAAGCCAGTAAAATATTATATATATGTGTGTGTGTGTGTTTATATATATATGTAGATATGTGTGTGTGTTTATAAATATATATATATAGACACATATAGATATATATATATATATATATTTATGTGTTTGTTTATATATATGTGTGTTATATATATATATATATATAGATATAGATATATATATATGTGTGTGTGTGTGTGTGTACATAGAGATATATATTTATGTGTGTGTTTATATATATTGTGTGTGTGTGTGTGTGTCGGTGTGTGTTTATAAACATATATATGGAAGGTTGTAGAATCAATGAGAAAAAATGGCTAGTTGGGCCTTCTGTTACTATCTTCTTTTCCTTGAGCTTGCTATTTTTTTTTTGCAATATGTGAAGCTTCCAAATGTATATATATAGAAAAGATATATATGCATTACCGCATAATAAATATATATATATATATAGATATATGTGTGTGTGTGTGTGTGTGTGTGTTTATATATATATATATATATATATATATCAATGTGTGTGTGTGTGTGTGGAACTTCTTATACTTCTATATAAAATATGTGCTAATGTGCATGTATATATTCTACATATTGGTTGACCAATCCGATCGGATTCGAAAATATCGTGAAATTGGCTAATTTTTTTACCACACTAATAATTTATTGTAATAAACTCATCAAATGGTCGGTTTTTCTATTTTCTTTGAATTGATAGGGGTTGCTCTTTGGAGTGTATGATATATAAATATAAGTTTATAAGAGTAACTACGTTTGACCTAGTTGATCAAATTCGAAACGAGAACCAAATTCGCTGGATTTTCTACAACCACCATAAAACATTACAATCTCTCCATCAAGCTGTTGGTTTCTCCGAATTCATTTTCCACTTCATGGTTGCTTTAGAATGAACATAAACAATTTAAACGCAATGTATAAGTCATATAACTTTAGGAATAAAATTAGTATAGTCCAATGTGTTTGTAATTAAAATTAATTTTTTTTTTATTTTATGTCCACGCACATCCATCGATGGAATATATACAAACGTGATGTGAAAAAATAAGCACGTTTCGCGGTTGCCACGCCATCGGTCAACCAATAAAATATATAAGTGACTACGGTTGACCAATCCGATCGGATTCGAAAATATGGTGAAATTGGCTAAATTTTTTACCACAGTATAATTTATTGTAATAAACTCATCCAATGGTCGGTTTCTCATTTTCTTTGAATTGTTATATGTAGCTCTTTGGAGTGTATGATGTATAAATATAGATTTATAAAAAATTAGTGTCTTTAAAAATTTATTTATCAATAAATTAGTATCTATATATAAATATAGAATTTTTTTGGTACAATATAGTTATATATATATCTGTTATCTTTGGTTGTATTTGATCATTATCCATTGAATTTCCAAAGCTTGATTAAAAAAAAAAAAAACTTGTGTCTTTAAATATTTATTTATAAATAAAGCCCGCAAGGCCCAGCCCAAAAAAGCCCGCAAGGCCAAGCCCGGCCCTGCCCCAAAAAGCCTGCAAGGCCCTCTTTATATGGACGGGTTTGGATCCTTTGATTTTTAATAAAGCTCGGCCCGGCTAGGCCCGCAATTATTTAAAAATATAGCAAGGCCCTGCCCTGCCCGGCCCAAGCCAAATATGAATGGGCCGGGTCGGGCCCGGCTTGGCCCGTTGACGACCCCTAGCTTGACGTTAGAGCTTGACTGTGGGCATTACATGTACTTCAAAAATTTAACCATCTCTCCCCACAATTGGTTTATATATATATACTGGCAGGGCCCGCCCACTTTGTATGTGGAGAGAAGTTAAAGGTAGTGGGAAAATTTTTCATACAACTACCACATTTTCTGCATTTTTTTTTTATTTTTTATTTTTTTGTTTCTATTTTGCAATTTACTATATTATCTCTATTGATTAATTATATTTCATAGTTTTTTAATATATAAGGGTTAAATTGGTATTTGTTTTGGAGAGCAAGCTCTCTTTCCTTAATAATAGTATGTACTAGTTTGCAATGACATGCTCTGCATGTATACAAAAAATTTTCGTTGTTAAAAAAAAAATTAGAAAAGTGGATAGTTGTTGCAGAATAAATAGATTCAGTGATACTGTGATAGTTATTATAGAGAAAAAATAGAATGAGAGAAAAGAGGGAGTTGTGAGAGAGTAGACTTTTACAGCCCGACTTTTGAAAAGTGAAAACACTATTCTATTCTACTGCGTGATAGCTGGACCAGCTGTCTAATTTTTCTAGCCACTACCACTTTTTTCCGTAGTAAGTGGCCATACTAAAATAACAAAATAAACCCGAAAACTAAAAACAAAACAGAACAAAAGGAAGGGTCATGTACATGTTGTATGTTTTTGTACTCGACAATCTCACCATCGTGAGATATTGGCGTATTGCATTGCACTCGTAACGTTAAACGTCTTGAGAGTACTGTGGCTTTATACATACATGGGCTGTATCAAATGAAAACAAAACAAAAAAACAAACAAAAAAAAAACTTTTCAAGCCCGGAGGTGGATCGATTTGATTTAATTTTGTGCCAGACCACTACTACCCTCTTCAATTCGCGTTAACATCATCTCCATGTTGCTTACAGAAACCAAGGTCTCCTTCAAATCCTTTGCTACCTGCTCCCTCATCATACACAACAATCTCTGAAGATAGTCATCCAACTCAAGTAGTTCGTCGGCGTATTCATACTTTTTGTAGCTCGCCCCTTGAGGAACCTTGGAGCACTTGTCGACCAGCTCGATACCTTTCTCCAGTTGCTTCCTCAAATTGTCTAGTTCCTCCTTCGGTAGATGCAATAACTTGTTATAATCTGATATTTCTTCCATGAGTGGTTGGAAGGACCTAACCGTCGATTTCAAATCTGCCAAGACGGGACTGAACCTCGTTTTCCCATTCAATTGTACATAAACTTCCAAAACAAGGGATTCAAGTAGACGGCAAAATACATGCTCCAGCTCCCGACCAGCCCCTCCTCCTCCTCCGCTGCCGACGTGACCATTGCCATCGGTTTTCTCCTGCTGCACTTTGAGTAAACCACACAGTCTTCTCTCCAAAACATTCTGTCTGTCGCGTATTGTCCTAGCAACAAGCAAGAGCTCCATTATATCTCTTTCTTCCTGCAGCTTGAGTATGTATAACATTTTTCTGAGAGACCTATCCAATTGAGCTAGTTGGTCGGAGTAGTTACTCTTCATGCAGTGGTAGTTCCATATTCCAACACTTGATAGCTTGGCAACCAGCTTCACTCCCTCCTCCATCTGTCGCTCAAGATCTTGTATTTCCTCATTTGGAAGGAGATGATGAATTTCCGCATCGTGCTGATCTCCTCTCTGTCGATTGATTCGTGGTTGCAGAGAGACTAGCGTGAATTTGAGATCTTCGAGGAGGGAGGTGAACTTTGTACTCCTGCCTGTTGCTGTCTTAACACCATCAAAAAGCTGATTATACAGCGGTCCTCCGATCAGCTTGGCCGGCATAGCTATGACTTTGACTTGGATTCAAACCAGTTTTGCTCGATGGTTCGGCTGTTGAGCAATGGCCTCCCTTTCCTTTTAAGTAAGAGATTAGGGGACCCAGACGTGGCCCATTTCGTAATGGCTAAGATATCAAAGAAGAGACGGTCACGTTACTTCGCAGTTTAAGTAATTGTACATACTTGTCCGGTCATTCTATAGGTAATAGATTGGGTTTGTGTATGGCTTATGCGTAATGGCTAAGATAAGATGATGACCAGAGAGCGATGTGACATCCAAATATTTTATCATATAGCGAGCCCCAACTGAATTTATATATTCTCTTCCTTTTTATTTTTTTGGATAGAACGCGTGTAAAACTGTAAATCGAATGTCAAATTAATTCATCAGTCAAATAGACATATAGATGACCTGAGTGGCAGAGACAGAAATTAACTAATATCAAAACATAAAAAGACCTTGAAAAATAACAAGAAATTTATGATTAAGTTGAGAGTCGATACATAGGCCTTTCTATTTTACAAGAGTTTTCCAAATCACTAAAAAGTAACAACGAGTGACGGAACTAGAACTTCATCTTAGATGAGGATTTTTCGAAATTGAAAAGAAAAAATTTTAGAACTCAAATTATATATCAAAACTTAAAATTTCTGATAAAAAAATTTGATAGCAATATTCTAGAAATAAGATTATTTAAGATAAAAATATTGTTAAAATTATATCAAGTTCATAATAGCAAGCCACAAAAAAAAATAGTAAGACTAATAGTTATTAGCGCTGTAAGGTAGAATTAAACCTTTGGAAAAAATTTAAACAAAAAGTACTGAAACCTTTGGAAAAAATTTGTCAAAAAGAATAGTAATATTAATAGTTATTAATGTTGCAAGCTAGAATTAAACCTTTGGAAAAAATTTAAACAGAAAGCATTGAAGGTAGCCAGAATCAAACCATGGACTTGTAACGTATCATGACAAAGCCAAGACCACTGCACTATGCTAGTTGCTTGTGATTCTTTGTAACCTAACTACTTTTATATTAAAAGCTTATTGGGTCACGGGACCCAGCGTGCCCCAATGTGGCTCCGCCACTAGATGACCCAATATAACCTACTAAACTCATATATTAGATATTTTTTAATGACTACATGTAAATCACTCATAAGCAATTTCACAACACACGCTATTATATGCTTGTTTTTCAATCTCTTTTCCACTAGATAGCTCACAACTTGTTAGACCAAGAGGTCTTTTATTCAATTGTAAAGGGGCTAAAGCTAAGTAACTAATAGAAATGAAGGATAAGGAAAAAAAAGTCCAGTAAAGGGATTGTATTAAGAATACATATAGTGTTTTTTTTTTTTTTTTTTTTTTTTTAAAAAAAACCCCACCCCATTCCCACCCTTGATGGGGTTCGAACTCCTGACCTCTTATATATGAGACCAAAGCCTTACCACCCTACCAAACACACACACCCTCAAGAATACATATAGTGTTAGTACAATTAAAATAGTTTTTTTTTTTTTGGCAATCATAAGAAATTTATTAAATAAAAAAGGGTCTTACTAAATGTACCCAGCAAATTTCTTAGTATACCCAGCAACCAAGAATTATTTCATCTTTTCCCACTTTACCCTTGAAAAAAACAAAATGCAAATCTGCAATACACCAGCCATCGCGCCCTCCTCTTCGATTCCTCCGGCAGAATACTAAGTTTCAAACCAGCAATCAAATTTGCAATACCTATCGCTGTCCTTCCTTAGTATGGAATACTATACATACTTGCATGGGATATAAAAGTAGAATAAAGTTTATGGAGAAGAATTAAACAATGGAGGGGGAACTACAGTAGATTGGTCATAGCCATTAATATTGTGGTCTTCTCTTGCACAATTAAAAATGAAAGGAATAGAATCAGTTCTGCAATATGAGAGCGGTAACTGAACACACAAGCCGTGTGCAATGTCTTTGGAAAAAAGAAGAATTAACTATAGCAAATGTCTCCAATGCCCAGAGTGTAATTTCAACTCCTTGCGCAAAAGAAGAATATCACAGAGATGGGAAAGAAGCTGCCAAACAACTGAGGTCTGTCAGCTGCATGGTGAAATGGGGGATGGCATGGTGGCTGGGTGTGATATCTGTTTCTTCACATTTTGAATAAGGGTAAAGTGGAAAAATATGAAATAATTTTTTGTTGCTGGGTGTATACTAAGAAATTTGCTGGGTATATTTAGCAAGACCCTATCCTATAAAACATATAATACTTAGGGGAGATAGTTTGTTAAATAAAAAAGATAATACTTAGGGAGTGTTTAAGTAAACCCTAATTTGTGTTTGGCCCAAACTCTGGGTTACTTGCCCTAGTGGTAATAGGGTTAAATTAGAATTATCTAAATTCCTATTCAATGTACGATTACTTTCCTTGTATGATTGAGATTCTATGCATTGTAATCCTCTATATAAAGAGGCCCCTATTATCAATAAAAATATACAGCAAATTCCTCTCAATTTTAGTTTCTCTACAACACGTTATCAGCACGAGCCTTAACCCTAGCTTTAGAAACCAAAACACAGAAATTGATCAAACTCCACTGAATTAGCCTTGCCTGTGCTACTACTGCCCCGCAGCCCCTGCATCGTAACTCAACGCTAACCCTACCAGGTTAGCCTCACTGCCCCTGCAGCTCCCGCAAGCCCTGTTCGCCTTCTGCCTTCACATGCGCTCACCTGCCCTTGTGACCCCAGTGTCACCGCAACTCACCCGCGACCTCGAGACCGCGACACCTCAATATAGCACGCCCGCGACTCTGCGATCCTAGCGACCTCTGCGACACCGCGACTCGCCCGCGACTCCGCAGTCCCGCAACCCCCCCGACTCCTCATTCCTGGGACACGCCCTCTACAGCGCGACTACTGCGACTTCGCGACCGCCATCTCCCTATAATGCTCGCCTAGGACTGAAGCTCATCTACAATCCTACAACGAGGATCGAGTACGCCCTGCAATCCTAAGAGGTATGTTTTACTGAAAGTTCCCGTTTTTGAGTTTTTCTTTTTTTCTCGGGGACTTCCAACATCCCTTCTTCTACCCCCCTTTCTTCTTCATAGGAGAGACCAATAGCCGAACTGTGGGGATTCGTGCTCACTCCAAGCTTGGAGTGTGTAGAGTCCTCCAAACTTAGAGTTTGTTGAGAAGAAAAACGATCGACCACATACATCATTGTTTCGATCTAAATCCAAAACCCCTCTTGGAATCGGATTTTCTTGGAAGCGACTACGATCAGAAAATCCCTAATTTCTTGGAAACGACTACGCTCATAAATTTTATAGTTTTTTGTGGTAGCCCTTTTCGCTCCGAAACTAACCCTATTTTCTTGTTGTTTTTTAGGATGAGTAACCTGAACAACAGGCGCAAGATATCACAAGTGGGTCCGTGATGTGCGCCAAAATCTTAAGGCTGATGGGATCCTAAGTACGATCCAAGAGCCAAGTCAGGACATGCTTACTCCTCAACAAGCTGCTGCTTTTGAAGCAAATAGAGCTAAGAGAGAGGCGAATGAAGCTAAAGCCATCATTCTCATGACAAGGCACATGAATGACGAGCTCTAAAATGAGTACCTCAATGAGGAAGACCCAAGAAAACTATGGGTAGAACTTGAGCAGCGTTTTGGCAACGTCCGTGATTCCCTGCTTCCAGACTTAGAAGTGAGATGGCATAGCCTCCGCTTCTGTGATTTCAAGTCTGTACTTGACTACAATTCAGAAGCACTTCGTATCAAGTCTATGATGGAATTCTGTGGACAGAAAATCACTGATACGATGTTGATCGAGAAGACTCTCTCCACCTTCCCCGTCTCTGCATTGATGATAGCCAAAAACTATCGGATTGATGTCAATGCTAGACGCATCACAAGATTTCATGAGCTAATTGGTGCCATGAACGTAGCTGAAAAGTAGGACAACATACTTGTGAAGAACTATAACTCTAGACCCGTGGGAACCGAGTCAAATCCGGAGTCTAATTATAGTCGCGCCTCCAAGGGAGGACGCAAGGAGCGAAACCCTAAGAATAGGGATATTCTGGACGTTCTAATCCATATTCTCGCCCTAAAGAGGAAGGAAACCACTAAGATAGGCGTGCACGGAACCGTGGAGGTAAAAGTGTGAAGAGAGAGAGAGGCCAAGCCTCCGGTTATGGTGGTGATGCCACCAAAGGCAATAACTGTCCTCATAGCGCTCCCAAAGCACCTCAATCAAGGGAACCTAACCATAATGATGCTTGTCTCATATGTGGACTACCTGGACATTGGGTAAGGGCGTGTAAAGCATCCCAGAACGTTGCAAACGCATACAAGATGTATCGTGAAGCAAGGGAGGCAAATTACATGAAACAAGAAGATCAAGATGGCAATCTCGATCTAAGGGTGGAAGACTACAAGGATCAAGACCCAGAAACTGGAAATTTTGATTAAGTCTTTTTATTTTCCAAGAGATGTAGGCAATTGTCATACTATTATAGTAGATGCCAATGGTATTAGTCTTTCTTCAAAGAGGCGTACTCAATGTAAGTGTGATGTCTAGGAAGGTTTTGAGATAAGTGGTACTTAAGTGAGCTTTGCTTCACCGACATCTCTCTACTCACCTGGTCACATTTGCATTGAAATTACCAAAATGAGTTAGACGACTACCATTGTTTTGCATTAGCTAGTTTATTGGATTAGATTCTTTTTTGTTAAAGAAACGATGATGTAATTCCATTTGGCTTATTAATAAAAGTTGAGTGCTTTTCTTTATGACTCACTTTTAATTATGAGCTTTTCTTTTAGGAATGGATGAACTACAATGTCTTGCGGATAGTGCGACTACGCACACCATTCTACAACATATGCAATTATTCTTAGAGATGTTTCCTACATATTCCTCTGTGACTACGATGGCTGGGCCATCAGGTTTAGTTCAAGGACATGGAATGGCCCAATTCCTATTGCCAAATGGCACCTTGATTAAAGTCACTAAAGCTCTCTACGTTCCTAAGACAAATCGAACCTTATTGAGCTTTAAAGATATAAGAGCCAACAAATTTCATGCGGAAACGCATAATGAGAACGGAAAATAGTTCCTTTACATTACCTCTAATGATTGCGGACTAAATCGCATCTTAGAGAAGCTTATATGTCAATCTAGTGGACTTTATGTCACTACAATTCGACCAATTGCATCCAATAATGTCATAAGAGAAGATCTCTTGGATTCAGACACATATTGGCTTTAGCATGACCGACTAGGGCATCCTGGTCGTGATATAATGCTCCGTATACTAAAGACTTCACACAGACATCCATTCTTCAGAGTGAGTAGAAGCAAGAATCAAAAATTGATTCTTGGACTTAGCAAGACAGCAACAATTGCAGCTTCTGGCGCTGCAGCCGTCTTGGGGAGCCATAGGCCTGCCCAAGTCCTATGTGATGACGACATCAATGGCGCCAACCATGAGCATGACGACATGGTTGCCTCTCCTCGTGGCCATGACGCCACACACACCAATTCTCATGGCTCTAATTCCATGATGGGAGATGTTTAGGCACACTTTGCTTCTAATAGCGCTACAGAAGCTCAGGCCCAATCAAAATTCTCATTGGTTGCTTCTAAGGCCCCTCGCTCATTTTGCAAATCCTGTTCCTTTGGAAAATTAGGACCGAGACCGTCCTACACAAAGGATCCTAAAATACCCATTCCGTTCTTACAGAGAATCTAAGGGGATATCTGTGAACCAATTCAACCATCATGCGGACCTTTTAAATACTTTATGGTATTGGTTGATGCGTCGACACGCTGGTCACATGTCGCGCTGTTGTCCACTCGAAATGCTGCTTATGCTAAACTCCTCGCCCAGATTATCTGTCTATTGGATCACTACCCTGATCATCCTATTAAGTCAATTCGACTAGATAATGCTGGGCAGTTTATATCAAAAACATTCGATGACTATTGCATGTCACTGGGGATTGATGTAGAGCATCCAGTTCCCCATGTTCATACCCAAAATGGTCTCGCAGAAGCCGCTATCAAACGACTACAGATGATAGTGCGGACATTGGTTATACGCACCAATCTCCCTGTTTCTGCTTGGGGATATGCAATATTGCATGCATCGACGCTAATTCGTCTACGACCCACTGCAACCCAATCTTACTCTGCGTTACAGCTAGTGACTGGGTACGAGCCTGATATCTCGCACCTACGCATTTTTGGGTGTGCCATTTATGTGCCTATTACGCCGCCACAGCGTACTAAGATGGGTCCACAACTACGAATGAGCATTTATGTTGGATATGAATCTCCAACCATCGTCAGCTATCTTGAACCCTTGACAGGCGATCTTTTTCCCACTAGATTTGCGAATTGTCACTTTGATGAGACAGCCTTCCCATCGTTAGGGGCAGATAAGAACACTGATTCACACACGATTTACGTGTGTTTCTAGCCCTAATTACCTTGAAATTAGCGAATACTCGAGCATTATTTCGTAATATTACTTTGTTTTCTTCATTTGTAGGAAATTATGGTCAAGAGAGGGAAAAGATTAAACAAAGAGTGAATTTGAGCAAAAAGTCAACTTTCGACTAAAGGACTCAACTTGGCCCAATAGTAAGAAGTCCGAGGCCCAAGACTAAAGAAGTACACAAGTGAAGACTCAAGCCCATTTGTATACATCTTTGTATTTAAATTTCAAATTCAAAATTGATATAATGACAATAATAATGGACCACACACATCACACATGTGGATGAAGATATTTATTTGTGTTCACACTAGACACACACTCACTTACACTTTTGTCCTCCTATTTTGTTTATATTTTCCAAAATATTTTCTAAACTTCTAATTCTCTACATTTTTATTAGGTTGTTTTAGTCTTTTCATTTTACCCTTTTGCTACTTATTTTTTAGCCCTTGGATCTTGGGTACAAGTCTAATCTTGACCCTTGAACCCAAGGGAATATTTAAGCACCTTTGCACACACATTTCAAAAGCTTAAGACCCATTTTTCTTCACCTTAGGCATTTTGGCCGAATTTGGGATTTCTCTCCCTTCTCACCTCTTATTCTCTTCTTCATCCCCCATTCTTCACATGTAAGCTTGCAAAAGGAGGAGGCACACACATTTCCGGTATCTAGGCCACCATCTCTACACCATGGCTTCATAAGGGTAGCAAGAGAAGCCATGAAGTTATGGCAATAGCTAGTGACAAGCTTTGCCTTAAATTTCATGGATTTCTCCTCTCTTTCCCTCTTCTTTCTCTCTCTTATTTCTTTCTTATGGTGTTGTTTGATGTGTATTGATATATATTTGTGTGTGACCTCTCATGGTTTTAGGGTTTTGAAACCCAAGTTTAGTTTTGTATGGTTTTGTTGAGGAATTAATAAAATTGATGTTTATTCATATGATTTGTGTACTCTTACTTTAATTTCTTCACTCTAGATGTATGGTTTAGGTTTTCCCCTCCTTAATCTATGTTTGGTGTGTTGGAATTGGAATATTAAATTGGAGAATTTATATTTCAATTTAGATTATGGCATGAGTATGGTGGAATTTGCCCATTACATTTCTCTATTTCCATTTGGATTTCTTAGATTGTGGTTCTCTAGTCACCCAATTTTGAGTATTATTACCCTTGATTGTCGGAATAGTATTCGGAATTGTTGGGTAGGGTAATTGTTATCACAAATACTATTTTCGACCTTATTATTTGTGGTGATGGTTGCTAGAGTGTGTTACAATCGATTGTCGAAACCTAAAGCCTTTAGTTTTGAACACTTATGGCCCTAACAAGGCATAAGGTTTGAGACTAGTATAGGGTAGCCAAAAACTAAGTATTCTTTCTTCTTCTTGTTTTTGTTTAGGGTTTGACTACTATTTTATGACAATCAATTTAGCTTTCTTTTTGACCTCTTAATGCGAAATGGAAATCCGACAAAAAATTTGAAGCATCATTTGAATTAATCATCATCATTCCATGTGATTTTAGATTTGTGTGGAAAACCTTGAATTTCCATGGTGACCTTGATGCAATGCATCCCATCCTTCTATCTATCTTATTTTTATGTCGCAGTTTGTTAGTTTATTTATCATTTCTGAAAATCCAAAAAAAAACATTGTGACTTTCCCACTACCATTCATTTATAAATCCATGTGGGCGTGAGCATTAAAAACACTTTTGTGTGTTTCACGGCCCTATCTAGGCCTTGCTTGGTGCAAGGCCGTCTATGTGACTTTGTGTAATGCAAAGTTATGCTTGAATGAGGCTCGGTGTCTTGTTTAGCATTTTTTCTATTTTTATTTGTTTGTGCAAGTGATTTTCGGTGACCTAGAACCATAGGATTCTTAGCTAGCTCATAATCCCCGAGGTACGATAAACCGGGACGTAAATACTTCCCATCTTTGATGACCGTGTTGATTGTTACGCGATAGGCGAATGAAAAATGCTCAAATCAAACACATATGTTCAACAGGAACGACATGAATTGTCGTGGTCCGTCCCCACTATGTCTTATCTCGATCCCCATACCACACAGTCCGAACTTGAAGTGCGAAGAATAATCGAGCTCTAGAACGTAGCAGACACTCTGCCTGATGCATTTTCTGATTTTGCCAAAGTGACGAGATCACACATACCTGTTGCAAACGTGCCTGCAAGGATTGATGTCCCAAATAATGGACATAACGCCACTCCTGTGACACCAAGAGATGGCGCCATTGACCAGAATGGCAATGATGTGGCGTCTATGGCCGCAGGTCCCGCAAGGAAGGGCGGTAGACCGATTGGTTCGAAGGATACTCGCCCTAGAAAGAAAGCGAATGAGGCACAAACAAATCCTTTGATCATCGATACTCAAAATCCGTCCCATGAGAATGTTCCGGATTATGGTTATGTCCAAGAGACATCATTGGGGGACGCCTCAATGTCAGAACTTATCCCTGAGAACGTAGAGATCTCTGTAAATTACATTAGTGTACATGGGACGTGGGAAAGAAACTCCATCATCATTGATGATGTATTCGCGTATTCAGTGGCGCGTGAGATTATTGAGATTGATGATATCGAACCACGCTTGGTTGATGAATACCAACGTAGAGCTGATTGGCGAAAATGGAAAGATGCGATCCAGGCAAAACTTGATTCTCTAGCGAAAATAAAGGTATTTGGCAATGTTGTACCAATACTGCCCAACACCAAACCAGTTGGTCACAAATGGGTATTCGTTAGAAAGCGTAATGAGAAAAACGAGATTGTAAGGTACAAAGCTCGACTTGTGGCGCAAGGCTTCTCACAACACCCTGGAATCGACTACGAGGAGACCTATTCTCCCATAATGGACGTCATAACGTTCCGCTACCTTGTCAGTTTGGTAGTTTCTGAAAAACTGAACATGCAGCTAATGGATGTGGTTACAGCGTATCTATATGGGGATCTAGATACGGAAATATACATAAAGGTCCCAGATGGACTTCAGTTACCTAAATCAAATAGCTCTAAACCACAGAGTGTGTTTGCAATTAGATTAAAACGCTCACTACATGGATTGAAACAATCTGGACGGATATGGTATAACCGTCTAAGTGACTACTTGATTGGAAAGGGATATGTCAATAATGAACTATGCCCATGTGTGTTCATAAAAAGGACAAGTTTCGGATTTGTAATAGTAGCGGTTTATGTTGATGACATGAACATAATTGGCACCCTTAAAGAGTTAAGGGAAACCGTTGAACATTTGAAATCCGAGTTTGAGATGAAAGATCTTGGGAAAACACGGTTTTGTCTCGGTTTAGAACTTGAGCACCGTAGAGATGGTATCCTGATTCATCAATTAGCTTATACCCAAAAGATGCTTAGGCGTTTCAACACTGACAAGATTAAGCCTTCAAGCACCCCAATGGTCGTCCGTAGTCTTGATCCAAAGAAGGATCTATTCTGTCCAAAAGATGACGACGAAGAAGTGCTAGAGGCAGAAGTGCCCTACCTAAGTGCAATAGGCGCATTATTGTACTTAGCACAATGCACAAGACCAAATATCTCATTCGCTGTGAACTTGCTAGCTAGATATAGCTCTGCACCAACACGACGTCATTGGACTGGTGTTAAAGATATCTTTCGATACCTAAGTGGTACGATTGATATGGGCTTGTTCTATCCCTATAGAGAAAAGATGGATTCGGACCCATCTAGTGTCAGGGACGCCACGTATGGTGGACTGCGTTCCCTCTCCCCATCCCAAAATGATATAAGTGTTTTGGAAGGTTTTGCTGATGCTGAGTACCTCTCTGACCCACACAAAGGTCGCTCCCAAACTGGTTATGTTTTCACCGTGGGAAAGACCGCGATATCTTGGAGGTCTACAAAGCAGACCTTAGTCGCTACCTCTTCGAATCATACAGAGATTATTGCTCTTCACGAAGCAGTTCGTGAATGTATATGGCTTAGGTCCATAGTTACGCATGTTCGAAGCAATTGTGGTCTGAAGTCTACCACAGATGAGCCAACAAGCATTTATGAGGATAATGCTGCTTGCATTGAACAAATGAAGCAAGGCTACATCAAAGGTGACAACACCAAGCATATATCGCCTAAATTCTTCTACAATCAGCAACAACAGAAGCTCCTCAAGATCAAAGTGAACCAGGTCCGATCTAAGGACAATGTGGCAGACTTGTTTACTAAGTCATTGCCCAAATCCACGTTCGAGAAACATGTGGCAAGAATTGGCTTGCGGAAATTATCTGAACTCCCATGACCGTAGTCATCAGGGAGAGGCACAGACATCAGGGGGAGATGTCTACATGTTCGTCTCGAATCGTGAAGGGTGTGTTGTGCTCTTTTTCCCCTTCGATCGAGGTTATTTTTGTCCCACTGGGTTTTTGTTATTCGGCAAGGTTTTTAACAAGGCAACGAGAGAAGCACCGCTTTTGGGCAACACAAGGGGGAGTGTTCAAGTAAATCCTAACTTGTGTTTGGCCCAAACTCTAGGTTACTTGCCCTAGTGGTAATAGGGTTAAATTAGAATGATCTAGATTCATATTCAATGTACGATTACTTTCCTTGTATGATTGAGATTCTATGCATTGTAATCCTCTATATATTATCAATGAGAATATACAGTAAATTCCTCTCAATTTCAGTTTCTCTACAACAGGGAGAAAGTTAATGAAACTATTTTTACTTATTAAAATATTTTTCTCGTGCATATTCATTGATTGGTCATTGGACAACCCTACCAGACACGTGGTACATTTGCCCTATATAAGAATCTCTATATAATCAAATGTATTGTTCTTCTATATGTATAGAGCTACTGCTCTATCCTGATACCATTAGGACATCAATCAATTGAAATTCAAAAAAAGAAAATTTCAAATATTTGCAAGTCCTTCCAAATTCACAAGCTAGTAGCAGTATATAATATAAGAATGTTACTTATTCAATATGGCCTGCAAGATGAGCATGCACTACTTGTTCAATATTGTCCGGAAGATGAACACTAATTATTGAATATGGTCTGCAAGATGATCGAACAGAACGCTCTCTTCCTGATTATCGTCTGCAAGATGATCGAACGTAAAGCTCTCTTCCTTCCCTATAGGGAGGGGAAAAGGGAGAGGTTGAGGGTGGCTGGCGGGTACTCGCTGGGTTCTTTTGCCAAGGCTTGTATGGTTATGAACCCCGTTATAACACGTAATTACATAACTTGGATCTTGTCCATCTCTTTCAACTCTCTTTTTCACTGGGCAGCCTTCATATGCACACTTATAGTAATTCCTGCAATCAACATAGTAATGATAGTATGATGAGATTACATATGTATCAGCAATTTATCTAGCTTTTATTTTTTTGGTCTGTAGCTATCTAGCCTGCATCTAGTCTTCGCTGTAAATTGTATTTATTTGCATTTGGTGTTGTTAATTTGCTATACCTTGGATTTGTGCTGTTCTTCCCAAATTTTTTCCCATACTTCCTCCATTTGAATCCATCATCCAATATCTCGATCTCTGATTTTGTTCTAAATGCAACTTTTTCTTTAACTCCCTGCTTCTGTGATATGCTTCCAATCTCACCTACTATAACACACAAGTTGCAACCAAATCGTGAAGCATGAGATATATGGAGATTAAAATACATGTGGAGCTAGCTCTGAATGATCAGAATTATTGACATTGACTAATTGAACGAAGTAGTTTATACACTTACTGCTGTTACAAGTAACAGACTGACCATCAACGTTAACTGAATTCGGAGTTGTCCCTGAAGCTGCATATTCCAAAGTGTTGTTCACATTCATTGGACATTGATCTTTACTTTCAAGTGGATCATGTAGAGACTCCGGAACAGTGACACCTGAAATTTGGCTTTGAATCTCATCAAGCTCACTCTTATCCTCTACATCTGACTGACTGGACTTGTCATTGCTGCTTATTCTTCGACTTATGGATACACAAGGTGACATTGGTGTCTGGAGAAGGCTATGCTGAGCATTCAATTTCAAATCCAAAGACGTCTGAAAATCTTCCATTGACAATGACACTTGACTGAATGAAGGCCAAGCATTAGAGCCTGTAAGAGATCGTCGTTTACAGATTTGAGAAGGCAATTAATATATCAACTCTACAAAATAATAGAAGATATATCACCAATGTATGCAACAAATAACATACATACCTGAATTGCCAAGAAGACCAACTGGACTGAGGAGACAATTTGTCCTTGGTGCAATCTGATCTCGAGGATGGTGGTACCGACATGAGGGTACAAATTTATAGTATCCAGTTCTCAGGTAATGCTGGCATTCAGGTTCTCTAGGCCTCTCTGGGAAGGCTTGTTCATTTGGGCTGCTGCTAGAAGGGCCAACTGATGATGGTACGACAGAGGTATAAGGTCTTTCAAGGGCATGGGTGGGAGAAGATAGCTGTGTCAGTCCATACAAAGAGCTCAAGTATCCAATTCCCTGTTTCGGATGATGGAACTTGCAGGACGGACCAAATTTACAGGTCCCAGTCTTTAAATAATACTGGACATCAAGCAACAAATGCCATAAGTTGATGTTACTGTCACATTGTGAAGACCAGGGAAGAAATGCCAATTTTCAATCCTTAAATGCATCACAAAACATCAGCATACCTCACATATAGGTTTGCCCACTCTTTCTGGGTAGTCCCCTGTAGCTCTCACGGCCGCCACGACCTGAATGCAGCATTAAATAACCAAATTCCCAAATAAGATAATTTCAGCTATTAACGAAATCCAAAATATGAAATTGCATTATTTTTGCAGAACAATTCATTCTGCAAAAGAAGGTAAGGACTTTATACTCTACAAGAAATTTTTTCATGTCACCTTAAGAAGCTACAGATATCTCACTGAATGATCAGATAATCAAAACTCCTAATGAATAGCTCAAGAAGCTTCTAATTCAGTTGCATTTTCATGTGAAATGTATGTGCTCTGTTTACAGATTCGTATATGTTCAAAAAGTTCTTATACACTTAGGACATGAGTGATTTAATCCTAAACTTTGCTATAAAGAGATATGCATATCAACACAAAATTATTATATTAGTTTTTAAGCCAAATATTAGATTTTTAAGACCGGATCAAAACACATTTGCAAAAGGATTGATTTACCAGAAAACCAACATGTGGATACCACTTTGTATCCAGAAATTGAACATGTTGATGAACAATTTATAATTCGCATAGTAGTGGCCAATGAGATGAATAAGGTGAAAAAAAAGAAACATAGATAACAAAACCATACATTGTCACCTGGAAGAAAATGAACAAATTGTTAATGGAAAAATGAACACAATATACAAATGAAAAGGAAAAAACAAAGCAAGAGGCCTCTGAGGTTCAACTGGCTTTGATCGAGTATTTTAATGTGCGGGAATTCCCCATATCTTTTCACCCTTTGTTAGGGCTATAATTAAGCACATATGTTGTATAATGGAAACTAAGAAATTACCTTTCCCTTAAGATGAGCCATTTCCTCTTCATCATCCAGTGATTTTAGGTTTTCTAGATAACAATCAAATCGTGGAAATTCAGATCTTGATGTCACCAAAATCTTGTGCATTGAAGTTCTTAATCCATCAAACTTATCAAGAAGAGATTCTGATCCGGACCAAACATCATCCAAGACCAACAACGAAGGGTCTCCTCCTGTTTCCTTTAGAAACTGTTGCAGCCAGTTAACTGCATCTTCTTGCAGCTCAAGTACCACTGAATCCTTTTGTTCATATAGTTGTTGGACAATAAAATCCAATCTGGGATTTTCTGAAACATGGACAAAGAAAATATTCTTGAATTTCATTTTGACCTCCTGATCTTCACAAAACATTCTTGCCAGTGTGGTTTTCCCGCATCCTGCTGGACCTGTAATCACAAGCATCGCCACCTGATCCTCAAAAATCTTCTTCTTTAATTCCCTCAAATACACATCCGATTCAACCATAAGGAATGGAAATTTATATGACTCAGCAACTGGAGCTTCAACCATCCTTGTCCCTTGACTTTGCTTGGTCTGCGCTATATGTACACTTTCTGAATCTAGTGACTCATTTATATCCTTTGTTCCTTGCACATCCAATGTAGTTTTAGGGGATGAATTTTCAGGTACTTCACTCAAACCTTCAATCTCTTTTTCATTCTGTCTCGTACCATCTCTTCCAATTTGCTTCACGCCAACCTCTTTCTCATTTAAATCATCTCCTGTTCCCTCCACATCCTTACTTCCATGCGTATCCAGAACATCCAATCCAGCTTCATGCAGTGGAGGTTGTGGTTTAGTGAGTACAACTTGACTTTGATTTTGTATCACACCACTCTCTTCAATTTTCTTGATCATTGCCTCCATACTACTTATCGAAATCAAACCTTCCTTCACATGGATTGCAATCTGCATACTCATTTTATGGAATAGCCCCCGGAGAGATTCATCTAATTTAAGAAGTTTGTTGGTGCATGCATACTTTTTGTAACTATGCCACTTGCTAACCTTGGAGCACTTGCCAATGAGCTCGACACCCTCCCTCATTTGAATAATAAACTTCTCTTGTTCCTGCTCTGGAAGATGCAATAGTTTGTTACTTTCTGCCATTTCTTCTATCAGTGGTTTTAAGAAGTCGAGCGTGGATTTGAATTCTTGAAGGAGGCGTTTACACATTATATTCTTGACCTTCACTTGTATAACAACATCATACAGCACCCAAAATACTATTCTTAGAGCTGGAGCTGGAGCTGGAGCAGGGGCAGTTTCTCCTTGCACATTTTGCACAGCATCAGCTCTAATTCTCTGCATTGCCTCATGTACAGCCTCATGCTGCACTCTCATCATATCAAACATTTCTTTCTGCGCTTTCAGAACTTCCTGATGCACTTTCAATAACTCAGACATTTTTTTGTCCAAATCATCTTGTTTGTCACTGTGGTTCCTCCCCAATAGTAAGTTCTCCTGAACATTCCTCATTTCCTCCAGCTTTAGTATTTCCAATAGTAATCTAAGAGATCTGTCCAATTCAGCAAGTTGGTCTGCGTAATTAGGCTTTATACAATTGTAGCAATTTCCCCAGACACGGATGTTCCAAACGCCAAGCCTTGATAACTTGTAAACCAGCTCTTAGCCCTCCTCCATTTTTATTTCAAGATCTTGTATCAGATTGTTTGGGAGATTCAGCTGCACATTATTTGCTCTTATCTGTTGAATGATCCATGGTTGCAAACAGCCTAGCGTCATTTCCAGATTTTCGAGGTAAGTTCTAAACTTGTTACTTTTGCGAATAGCTATCTTAACGCCTTCATACAGCAGTTGAAAAGGAGCTCCTCCCAGAAAGGTTAGAGCCAGAGACGTCATAACTGCAACAGTTAACGGCACCAAACAATACAACCTTAGATAAACAGACAAGGATAAAAGTGATACCGTTTCGTAAAGCCCTCGATTAACAAAGCAGCCTCGAATTTCATCCGGTGCAGTTTAAGGCTCCGAGTGCAGGTGAGGCAGAAGAGGAGTACAGGCAGTGAGTTGGGTCAACTGGCTCCTAATTTCCAGAGTATGGTCTAATTTTTTCTGCCGTACAGTAGTAGAGTTCAACAATTATCTTCTACTTCTATACTCTATGGCCAAACAACAATGCTGTCACGTGAATTGGGTGTGCAACAGTCACATACAATCACAAATGATTTGGGATATTTTGGGCGTTACTTAACTATAAAACACAATCTTCTACCATAGATGCAATACACAGAATTACCACGTTAAGAAGAGGGTAAAAATTGCATGTCACGTAAGAGAATTGACTCTCGGGGGGAAAGTCTCGGAAAAGGTTGTAGAAAAAAATTCGGTAGTATAAATTCACCGGATGGCTACTGTCAATAAATGAAATGATACTAACGGCAGACATAGTTGATTTTGCCGGAGTTTAAAAAATGACACACTTGAACTCTAGTATAGAAAACAAACAATGGGAAAAGAAAAAACCACCCTTGCAAAGAATATCTAATATGTATATTAGTTGACACCCATTTTCTTCTTTGCTATCCACTTCTTCTTTGCACTTTGTACTGCCTCTTCCTTCATCTTCAAGAGCACAAGAAAACGGTGATGAAACTGCAGATCAATTGAATCCAGCTCCACTTTTAACCCATCGTCTGGATGTTTCTCCATTAGAGACAACTCAAACAATGAACAAATGCTTGATAAGCTATAAGTTTTTGATCTATTAGGGCTCCAGATAGTAGAGTTCATTGCTGAGTCATTCATCACGAGAGAATCCCCAAAATTATCCTCATAATTCTTCTGCTTAAAATGACCAAGAATCATACAATCTGGGCTGGAACCGTACCCATCTGAACCTTCATAGCAGTCATCAAAACTGTACTTGTCTGATTCTAGAATTTTGACCTTAGTGGCATCTGAGGCAGTAGTGGTGCCATACTCGGCTGAGATATCTGAAATCATTGATGCAGCCTTGACCAACGCGGAACCCCAAGGGCACCCGTTTTGACGTACACGCTGATCCCCACATGAACTATTTGCTCCACATGATGAACTCTCAGATGTAGGTTTCCAGCTGGGTACAAGCTTCATAATCAAGCTATCAACTAACTCAGCTGTTACGCAGACATCATCATTTGAAAGACCAAGTTGCTCAGCCATCTCCCCTGCAATTGAAATTGCAGTATCCGAATCGAGGTAGAACTCAAAATGGATAGTTTTACCATGACCTGTATGACCAAATAATATTCAGTTTCAGATCATGAAAATAAGGGAAACAAATTAACCTTTTTGCATCACAGATATACTTACCGCATGGATCAACAATACGCAAAGTCAATGCAATGGTATTATCAGCATTTTTCTCTGCTCTTAAAGTGAAAGCATTATTCTCTGTGAATCTCTGTAACTCCAGAACTGAGGGGTTGGATGAGATGGAAGTTGCATCAACACTTTTTCTGCAAGAGCCAGCAGAAATCTTCTGGTAGTTAGCATCTACATCCATCGGACGAGCTTCAGGCTGTGCCGTGTTCAGTAACACGGGCATCAAATTGTGTGATCCCAATGGAGCACAAGTAATCTCCTTCAAATTGTCAATTGCAAGGAATGGATCTTTCAAGAGCTCCACTGCAGGTAGTCTCATTGATGCTGGAACCAGACACTTCTCTATGAACTGCTTGACTTGAGGATCACTCACTTTACTGAGTGAAGCAGGCTTTATGCCCTGCAGCAAAGGAAGTTAGGCGAAAACTTAGTTCACCGTCTAGAAATTGACAAGTACGGAAGCAATTCATAATGCATGGCATTAGAAACTTACATTAGTAACCTTCTTATAAATCTGGGCGGGATTCTTACATTCATTGTAAGGGTATTCACAAGTCACCATTTCTAGCATGCACATGCCAAAAGAATAGATGTCGACTAATTCATTATATTCCTCATCGTAAAGCTCGGGAGCCATGAATTCTGGAGTGCCAATCACACTATGGGCAGTAGGCTGCTGCATGACTATTGCCAGTCCAAGATCTCCAATTTTAATCTCCCCTTGATTTCCATTGACAAATATGTTGTCGCATTTCAAATCTCTATGAATAATTGGAGGATTGTGAGAATGCAGATAGTGCAGGCCTCGAAGAATCTGCCTTGCCCATTTCTTGATGGCCCTCAATTCAACGCATTTATGCTTCCTTCGATACCTACATCCAATAAACCAATGAATACCATTTGCTAATAGAATCCAGCTAAAAACACGAACTATGAAACAGTTAAAAGAGTCAAAGTAACTCACTGCCTCAAGCTCCCAGAAGTGAACAACTCTGTGATAATGTTGATGGTCTTGTTCTTATCATCGACCCACCAGTTACAGAACTTGATAATATTTTCATGCTTCAACGACTTCAGCAGATGCACCTCCGAATACAATCTCTGGAGTTGCTCCGGGGTCTGCAACACATCCTCAACATGCACCTGGCTCCATGCCACCTCTAAACCTTCAACTTGGTCAAAAGCCTTATATCTACACATTTCGAAACACCATACAAATAAGATAACAAACAAATTCGCAACCTAATCAAAAAAAACTCTTAGAAAGCTACAATCTTAGCTACAAAAGAACCCAATGCAAGATACGGCTAGAAAAGCATACACAGTCTTGAATGCTCCCCTCCCCAAGATTTCATCAGACTGTGAAAATTGAAACACAAAAACAAGCACCAATTACATAATTTCGAATCCAACAAAATCCCAAATGCCAATATCATACATCTATATATTTATAAACAGAAATTGAATTTCCAAAATTCCGAAAAATGGTACCCTTAAGAATCTCCCAGTGGGATCTTCCTCCACAAAATCAGAATCAGATTTCACACCAACCAATCCAGCACAGAAATCCATTCTCGAACAAAATTCCAACCAAAAGAAACAATCTTTCAGACGAAAAAAACGATTCTCGCAGAAAACACAAACTATCAGAGCAGCTTCATTCTAACGGCGGCCGGAATCAGACGAACACGGTGTTCAGAAAACGCCTCACAGGCAACGGAATACGAGTCGAACGCCGATCGGAGACGAAACCGGCAGCCGATGAACCACGTGTCGCGGGAGCACAATGCCATATCCGAAGTCCCGTTCGGAATTGAGCTTCTCCACGTCGTCAAATCTACCCCAGACTCAGCCATGGCGCTCTCTGCATCTTTCGGATCGCCGATTCGGCAAAATTAGGGATTTGACGGCGGAGAAACGGCGACGGAGACGGAGGAGGGAGAGGAAATGAAACCCCAGGGGTTGTGAATTGGGGTCAAATACGGATTTTGATTTGGAGAGGAAGGCCTGGACTTTACCGCGATGACAAGATTCACGTTGTTGTGGAGCTGGAAGCCTCGAATCTAAATTTTTTTTTTTTTTTTTTGAAACATCTAATTTTTTATTTATGAATTGGTGGAGAGGTTAAAACATTGGCTTATTGGATTTTCCATAATTAATTTTATATTTTTGGTTAGATATTTATCCATATTTAACTAATTTGAATTGTCCTTGAAAGGTGGAATTTGATGTAGCAAGATTGACCTGATATTTTCAATGATAAAGAGTGTATCTGTCAAGGATTCTATTGAGTAGGAGTTAAGATTAGAGTAGGTTATTCTAGATTTATTTACGATTCTTTACGGTTTCAACTTTTAAAGATTATATTGTTTTTGATTAATTGAAATGTCCGATGGATTATTTTTTTTTCATCTAAGACTTTTGATAGTGTTTGTGGTAAATATGTGTAATTAATTATCGGAGTGTTCAAACTTCAACGTCTTTGTTTTTTAACATGTGTGCTAATATTAAATATTATTTTAAGTTGTTGTAAGTATCCAATTATTCGATTAATTATTAAGTTTTCTTTTAATAAAGTTAAGATTCTTTTTTTAATCATTTTCACTTTATAAGTGAATATGACCTACTTTTAAGTTGTCAATCTCACTTGGTAGTTAGATTGGTATGCTACCACTGTGCAACCAGAAATTTTAAAATGCAAGACTATTATGATGGAATAAAAATAAATAAGGTAATTAGCGCAAAATATTGATGAAAGGTAACTCGTAACTTGATGAAATACGAAGAGAGCATGTATTTACATACAGGCTATCTATTTACATTCAGGCACTAACTGTCACTTGGTTTCGTGGTGTAGTTGGTTATCACGTCAGTCTAACACACTGAAGGTCTCCGGTTCGAACCCGGGCGAAGCCATTGTTTTTAGTAATTTTTTTTTTTTAATATATAAGCTTTGTAGAAATGTGGCTCCTGTTTGTTGGACTTGCAAATTGGAGTAGGTAGATGGAGGCATGATGCAAGTCCAACAAATTCAACATCAGAAATTCCACGTTTCATTTCATTCTAGTATTGTTGTTGCATAATTGACCAAGCATCAGAAACCAACCGTACTTTGAAGTTTGAACCACTTCACACTGATCAAACGAATGGTAAAAAAAACTTATTTGAGTTTTCAATCGACAGTCGGTATCATTATTCATTTCAAACCCCGCTTGCATTTAAGGGTCGCTTGCACGAAAGAATTTGCATTGAAAGAAACTACCCATCCACATTAGACACAAATTGTATCTATCTTACCTCGTCATATCGTTCTAACAAAATGGATCGTACTATAGAGAAGCAAAACAAAAGTACCCTACTAGCAGTTTGCAGGTCTCAATCTGTCTACTAACTTTGATATCAATACTTTGATGCGTTTTCAAGTACTCAAGAATTCAGCTCCACAAAAAGGCTGGCTTGAGGATGCAACCCTGCTTCTTTCAAGTTTAAGTTGGCCTTCTCTGGACCATATACCACCCGGGGAAAGTTAGAGACCAGACTGTAATCATCGACGTCCAAGCAACCCAAAGAGTCAACATAATCATATAGAGACTGGATTGTAGTGGTACGGTGGAACCTTCTTTCCTTGCGTTCTCCGGCTGGGAACCTCACCAAAACCTGATTTGCCAAATAACATTGATTAGGTTGGAGAACTATTATCTATGATTACAATAATGAACGCAGAAGCATGGAACATGCAACCACTACAGTAAGTGCATGCCTAGAGTTCTGGTAAATGATGCCTTCACAGTTGATAAGAGCGTGAAAATTATAGATAGAATAAATTTGATATAACCAAAGTGAACTTGCTGCATTAGTAATAAGAAATGCTTAAGATCTGAGGCAAGAGGGATTACTCGTGTAACATCAGGTCCTTTCTCTGGTTCAGCACCAAGGGCCAAGGCCTTCTCCTGACGTATCCTAGCTCGTTCCGCTTCTCTCTCAGCAGCTTCACGTGCTTCTCTCTCACGAGCCTCTTCTTCCTCCTTACGCTTCCTCTCAGCTTCAGCAACTTCTCTTTCCAGGCGTTCTTGCTCTTCTCTCATCTGATTTTCCCTTGCCTGACCAAAGAATGATAACATTAGGGCAAAGGGAGTACATACTTCATTATTGAAAAGAAAACAAAAAATAAAACCTAGATTAACTATTAGCATACTCGATCAGCTTCGAGTGCTGCTCTATAAGCAGCATCCTGCTCCTCCCTTAAACGTATGTTGTTTCTCCTTTCTTCTGCCTCAAGCCTCGCTGAAACAAGAACAGAAGCACTTTCTTCAACCACTCTGTTCAGTACTGAAAGCATTTCTTCAGGAGATCTTGGTCCCTCAACCTGCAAAACATGAGAAAGATAAATTAACCCTCCAAATACACAAATATACCAGTAGCTGACATAATTCAACCCTTTTGCTAGGCAATCAAAAAGAGATCTTCTAATGCTTAAGCTTAACATAATCCTAAAAAAACTAAAGTTCAGAAAACATTTAATCATAACGGACCACCAATTAACAAGAGCAGTGTCAGCAGAATTCACACATTGTCATGCAATCATGAAAAGATCACATTGAACAGTCACCACCTTCAATTTCATAGCAGAACTTTTTCCTAATAGTTATACATTATAGATTTCTTTTGGCCTCTATTCCCTCCAACAGAATCTATTCTAACTTCAAGTTTAGCCCAACTATACACATTGAAGTCTTAGTGGGAAAAAAACAAAAAACAACAAAAACCAATAAACATCTATAAAAATTGAGATTCAAAACAGCATTAGAAATCATTAGAAATGAAAACAAAGGGAAAATGAAAGTAATATGCATCAATAAAATTAAATAAAGGGGAAGAAGAAGAACCAGAAATCTAAACTACAGATGGTTGCCATCATTTCCAACATTCACTAATACCAGTCACTTTATCAAACTATCATTGTTCTGCTACCAGTACTCACTATCCAACTTGGGCATGAAACACATTGCAAGGAAAAAAGAGTCATATTGCAAAAGCGACAGATCTTTCTACCCCATGACACTTAAAGACACTACACAATCGCTGTTTCTACCCCATGACTTTACAATTGCTAATACCGACAGGTCAATGCAATCATTTATGAGCAACAGAAACCAACCATATAAATGAGTCAAATGTATTCTTTCCACAAGTGATGAGAACTTTGACCCTCTATAGAGCCAAGGAACCTTTAGTTCTAACTTCCTCACAACATTTCTTCAGAAGTTAAAATGATATAAACTCTATTCCTCCATCTTCTTGTTCATCACCAAATGACCTTGAACCCCTTGATAGAACTAAACTATACTCCAAGATTTCCCATTAGTTACCGACAAGCTTTCAATTCAGTGATATGATATTAACCCCAACTTTAAAACAATAAAGCCAAACTATCAACAATTAAACTCATGGAGCTTCAATGGTAACATACCTGCTGAAGCAGCACAATCCTCTGGTTCGTGGCAGCCATTACAGCTGCACAGAAAGGAAACCTCGAGGCCTTCAAACTGTTACTCATCTTGAATCCCTCACTGGCCCGAATGCTCCCTCCCCACGACACAAAGTTCTCGTTGATATAAGCCGCCAAGGCCTCGGAGCACAGAGTCCTCTCGCAGAACGACGGCGTATCGGGGTGTTCCGGCGAGTGCAAGTACACAAACAACAGCTTGAACGAGTTCCTCGATCTCTGCAACGCCTCCATAAACCCTTCGCTCACGAAATTCGGGCCCCTCGTCCCATAATCCCTCTCGAAACTCGCCACGAATTCCATCGCCTCCGTCGCCACAGCCGACACCGACACTAACCTCGCCGAGCCCTCGCCTCCCCGGCCCGGGCCCAGCCCAATCATCCCGAGCGAGTACGACAGCACGCCTCCCGCGGCCCACATACCAAGCCCAATCGCGCCGGAAATCAACCCTAGACCACCGGAAATGACCGAAATCGGCAGAGTAATCACCCTCCAGACCAGCCCGGGAGCCACCGCGGCGTTCGGAGGCGATCCGGAATGAGAAACGAACTGCGAGGCCTCGCCGGCGTCAGAGACAGTAGAGGAGGTGCCGGCGGCGTGATTCTCCGGCGGCGGAGGGGTGTGGTTCTCGGGGGTGGTGAAGGAGGAGATCGCGAGCTCGAGGTCCCAGCCATGGGCGGTGAGGATCTCGACGCACAAATCGGAGTCTTCAAGACCCGTGATCGCTTGGAAATACGCTAACTTGTCGCTCGGATCACTCATATCTGACCTGAGATTGTTGCAGAGGGCCTTCTGGTTCCAATCGGAGAAGACGAAGCCGAGCGAGACGAGACGACGACGTTCCAGGAATTGTTAGGTGTTCTCTCTGAGACGACTCTGGGGTTTATCGCAACCAGAGAGAGTGACCAAGGCTCATATAGTTTTGGGACGGAAATAGCAGAATAACCCCTGGTTATCTCTAAAATTACCTAAATGCCATTTACAGGGGAAAAGGCACGAAAATGATGTACATTATCGGCGGGTGAGTGAGTAACCGACAATAAAGTGGATAGCCAACGACGTCGTAATCAAGTGAGTTGGCATTACGATAGGTTAGGTGTTCGAATCGCCTAAAGATAAAATGCTTTGAAGAAAATTACATCACTTGACAATTCTGAACAGAAATACACCATCACATTTACAAGTCATTACAGTTAACTATTAATACATTCTGTTTGGTCAAAACAAAAAAAAAAAACTATTAATACACTCTGTGCTTCTTTTTGAAAGGAAGAACTAAGAGATTGCCTAGATATCTTTAATCTCTTGAATCAAAACTTTGCTCCTGGGTTCTGCTTTGTTGTCCGGTTTGCCAGACCTTGAGACAGCTTCATAGTTCATAGCTGAACTCTTCTCTGCCCTTACGATGGCTCCTAAGGAAGACCAAGCTTCCCCAGGTTGCTCGTGGACCCAACACATGAGGAAGTAGATTTTCCTTTCGGCCTGCTTCAGCTTACTCCTAATTTCAGCTCTTCTTGATTTTCGTGGTTTCTCTGATTTCAGCTCGGTCTCCCCGGCCTGGACCATCCTCTGCAGATCACAAAGCAAGCACAGCAATGCAGGGGTTCCTAATGTTAATAGGGTTATTACATCATCTACGAGACCTAGTCCAAATTGCACGCCACCCATCTGTCTGAAAGCCGGAGAGCAGGTCTGCTCCAAGCAATAAGATAGAGCTTCCAGGACAGTCTCCGGCTGCCCTCCTTGACCCAATACAGATGACACGGAGAGCACTACCATAGCTGAGCCTGTGGCATCTGATTGCCAATCACCATTGTAGAGACGAAGAGCAAAGCAGTAGCTGTATATAATGTCGACCAGATGAACAGCTAAGAATGGCGATGGCTTCGCGGAACTAAGCTTGCTGAGGGGAGGCAGTGGTGTCTCAGGACCTGGTGGAATCTCACTTGCTTGACTGCTTTCTTGATCCTCTTCTGGTGACATTGGTTCGTCCTCTTTGGCAAGCGGTTGGATAAGTTGGGTTCCTTCTTTGCTGAAGGATATTGTCCTGGCAGAAGGCTTCAACCACCAAGGATCCCAAGGCTTAATCATCTTGCTCAGTTCTCCAGAAGCAACAGCTCTTTGGAATAGTTTCTTCTCTTCTGCAGATAGATCATCAAAACTAACTTCACCTCCTGCAAAGATTGATTACAATAAACTCGTGTTAGCTATCAGATATGGCCAGGTACTTAAAGAACGGATAATCCAGAAGACATACGGGTTAAGATGACAACTATAAACTAAGGACTGCAAACTGTTTATCTGATCAGAATAACTGCAAGACATGAATGAACTTACCAGACAGCACTTTTTTAATAGTCTCCTCAGACAGTGCAGAATCAGCTGAAAAATAAGACAAGATCTTGGTCAGGAATCCAATTTTCTGATAAATCAGTCAAGGACCATAACTTAAATATGAATATGTTTTAGGAAAGTCGATAAGGACTGAAAAACTAGGGAGCAGCCATCATTAGGCTTCAATGATTCATAGACCAACTACAACAAGTTTTACATTCCAGAGCAAAATTTCCCAAAGACACTAATCATACTACTTCGATGCTTTATCTAATGGCAGCCTTCGGCTTATGAACGATTTGGTAACACCAACTTCATTAGTAATCATTCAAAGGCATCCAACTCTTCACTCAACCTTAACCCAACAAACCTTCATACATACCACAGTTCACCTCTAATTCCTCAACCAAAGCCGTACCAAACCCTCAGTCGAAAATACTTCTCTGTTCCTAAGCAGCAAATGTGTAATCTTATATCTCGCAATGTGATACTTACAAACTAAAACATACAATTTACAGTAAAAATAAACAACAGCATTCGTAAAAGAAACAAAGAAATTACCATCCACATCCTCATCCATGCCATCAGCTTCATCTTCAGAGTGAAACCTTTTCAGTATGTCCATCATCTTCTGCTTTGTTTGGTCATTCGGCCCCAATTGCCCTAGCTCCCCGACCACATTATCTCGCATAAACGACTCGGTGCATCGAATATTATGAGACTGCTCACCACAAAATCACCAAAACCATTAACCAAAATTTCACCAAAACAGAATCCAAACAATCCGTGGAAATTACCTTGTAGCAGTGAAGAGAGCAGTAGCGTGAGTTGCATCGAGGACACGTGTACTGTGAAAACTGCTTCTGGCAACTGCATTGAGAGAAAAGCAAAGAGATTTAGGGCAATCAGAATTTGGGGGAAAATTTAAAGAAGGGAGCTTTGGAAATGGAAAAGGAGGAGGAGGAGGAAGAGCGTACACGTGGCAGACGATGCGGGAAGGAGGGTCGAGAGGGGACGAGGTGGAGGGTTTCTCAGAGGTGATTATGGAGTCCGCCATGGCCGGAATCTATTGGAATTTCCAGGGTTTTTGAGGGTTTTTGAAGACTCAAGAACGTTCTTTCTTGTTTCTTGGGTCTGTAAGCCCAAATGAATCTGAGATATGGGCTAAACCCCACATTGAGTGATGGGATTGATGCAAGAGCCTTAGACTGGATAAACGACACGCCGTTTGATGGAAAGTATTGATGTAAAAGCTATTGTTTGTCGACTTTTTTAGAATAATTAAGCGTGGTTTGGGTCTGAGGGAATGATGAGTGATTCTCAATTTCACCCCAGTTGAGCCAGAGGTTTTTGATGCATTTTGGATAGTGATGAAGACGAAGACTCTTTTACAGAAAGGTTCCGATATGAAATAGTAAGGCCGGGAAAGATTTTCAATCAATCACAAGTGGTATGAACGAGTAAGTTGGATAATCATAGAATAACAAATAAATAAAAAAGTTCACCATCAGGTAAACCTAAGAATTGTCTATCTACTTTTTGAGTTGTCATCTAGATGCTATAAACCAATGCTCCCCTCTAATGTTTTTGTTGGATCACTTAGGGTTCCACTGGATTTCTATAATCTCTTAGTTCAATATTTTTCGTCTGAGACAATTGATAATTTTCTATGTTTCTTTGGAACCTTTGACCTCTTCCAATATTGTGGATGAGAAACATTATCAAATTCACAACTAGGGCGAATATCAAGTGAGGACTCAGTCTGTCAAATCTGAGAGGGAAACACTTAGAGTAGCTCTCTCTCTCTTTCTCCAGGAAAATCCTAGAGCACGTCGTTGCCTATTATAGTGCCTGTCCGGCTGTGCCTCGATGTCGGCGATGGCCTCTGGCCTAGCCGACCAATGTTGGGGGAGGTCGGACTGGTGGTCTGTTTCAGGGTTGTGTCTCAAGCTCAAAGGTCTGGATCAAGAGGTGTCCTGTGTTGTTTTTCTGGGTCGAATGAAGTGGCTGTGTCAAGGAAGTGCGCTGGGATCAGAGATCGGATTGGCTTCTGCTGGGTCGGAGAGGCATTTGTTGGGGGTTGGTTGGCCGGCCGGACTCGATGGCTGGAGGGTGCAGATCAAAGGCCGGTTGCGATCGATGACTTTGCGGAGACGATGGATCCGGATCCGTTTGCAGAAGTTCCATGTGCTGGCTGGAGTGGCCAGAAGTTGACCGTCGTTGGTTGGACTGCGACGGTGGCATGTGGGTGGCTCAACACTGGTGGTGGGAAGGTGGTTGTGGTGGCAGGGGGACACAGCTCTGTTTTATGTTGTTTAGTTGTTTTCCGCAATTTGCGAGCAATAAGTCTTTGCATTCGTTGTGTAGGGCTAGTCGGGCTTTCTGCATGTGTGTGCACTCAAAATGTCTTGTCTGCTCTAGGTAGGCGGTGAGTTCCTTGCTTTGTCAAATGATCGCTACCTCCTAGTGGCAGGGTGAAACTTGGTGTCACTGGATGTATTTTCCAGTGGCAACATGATGGGAAAGCTGTGAGAATGGATATTATGCTACGTTGTATTCGAGTTGCAGATCGAGTTATCTTTCCGTTGTGTCACCGTTGGGAAGCAAATAGAACCGTCTGGAACGCATTCTTTGCTAGTTAGTGCGTATTTGAATACAATTGTTTAGTAGAGACTCATGATATTATTTCAGGATGTACTCTAAGTGCCTATTGTAATAAGGGGTTTAGGCTCAATGTCCCCCCCTGTATTCGACGGTTTCATTAATCAAGACTTAAGGGCAGCCGCACTAGCCTTTTATTCAAAAAAAAAAAAAATCAAGTGAGCACTCTATCAAAAATTTTAAATCAACGATCGGAATGATTTGTATATTGAAGAATATTTAATAGTAATATCACTAGATTCGCTAGCTAGAATATAAACTTAAGTACTTGACTCCCAGCAGCCAGGGCAAGGAAGTCAAATATTTGATAATCACATGCTTTGCAATGCCCGGCATGAAATAAAATTCTTATGCTTGTCCAGGGCATCATGCTAATTTGTTGTTTCCTTTTAACTAATACGCCTAATTTACTCGTGATTACTCGTTTGTTAGTCTATTCCAGGATGTCTTTCTCATAAACGCAGATAGAATGTTTGTTTTTTCTTTTTTATTTGGATAGTGACAATTTAGATAGAAGAAGAAAAGAGAAAAGATAATTATTCGAATTGAGAACCAGATGAAGACATGGAGATGAGTTAAACTTGATTTCGTATGCATCGAAAGCCTTACCCTTTACTCCCTGTACGTAGCCTGCCTTTCATTATATTAATTACCAGCAACTTCTCCCCAGGCGACACTCCCAATCGCTATGCTTCTCTCTCTCTTTCTATATATATCCATACTTCAACAGAAAAAACATACGCCATCACACTATAGTAGTATAGTTTGCGGACTTTCTCCCTATTATTTAGAGCTTGCATGTTCAAGGATCAAAGTCGATCGACCATTCGCATTTTAGGTCATCATAATGCGAAGACAGTACGTCCTTGTAAAAATTCAGCTAAATGATACATCGTGTAGTCATTTAATCATGCATTTATTATCAAATATATTCGTTTACATGCATAGTCTAGATTACCAAGATTCTCATTCCTCTTGTTTTCTCATATAATTAACCTTTGCATATAAACCTAATGAGTGAACAATTTGGATCATTTGAACAAGCTTTATGTATGCCTTGTGTGAAGCTTTAGTTGGTTAGGTTTATTTGATCTCTTATTCATTAGAATTGGTTACCCGCTGTCACTTTTTTTTTCTTTTTCTCATTTGTCTCCTAATATTTGATGATGTCATAGGGTTGAAGGCTTCTCTATCTAGCTACTTGGGAGAGCAACACCATGTCTTGCTGCACTGCTATTATAACCACCATAGAGAACAACCATACAAATGATGATGCACTATCTAATTCTTGTTTTCAAACCCTAGATGACCAGCAAAGAAATAGTAGCTTAAGATCATCAAGAAATGACAGTATATCTGAGAGTGTTTGGTTCTTCAAAAAATATCTGTTGACAAAAAATCAAAACAACATGGATGCTAAAATAAATGTGGAAATTAATCGCAAATTAGAGCTCCCTTGGAATAACTTCCGACGACCCCCGTCTCTGCTAGAGCAAGTGTTGCTTCCACAACTACAGTACGCATATATTAATTCTTTATTTGTCTACTTCATAAAAAATCAAATACATGACAATATACGTATTTGTTGTTGTATATATACCAATGCAGATCATGTGGTGAAGTAGAAGCAACTCCATCAAACGACAAGACGTCAAAACAACTCACAATATTCTTCAATGGGGTTATCAATGTCTACGACAACATTCCTGTAGATAAGGTGAAAAATTAAGATTTTCAAATTAAATAAATGAAGATATTCTCAATTTTATTCTCAGGAAATAAATAAACACATGCTCGGAGCTTATCCAATCCATGGATGCTATGTTGTAGCTGACATATTTCATTTTTTCAACTTTTGTTTAAATTCATATTCTATACTATAATAGTATAATATAGTGAAATCTTATGTTATGATATGTGTACGTGTTCACTCATGAGTCATGACTGAACATAAGGTGAACAAAATGATCGAGGCAACCGTTTTAGGCCTATAATTGACTTCCACAGAACAACAGTAAATTTTGAGTTACTCATGCATTGCGATGTCGTTATTGTAGGCTCAAGCGATTATGCGTCTAGCTGGTGAAAGCTCATTACTGAAACCTGTGGTTGCAGAAAGGCCAAAGCCAAATGTGAGAAAACCATCTAACAAATCAAAGTTACGATCGGCTTCCAAGTTAAGAGCAGGTATGTGGTTCTTTTACACCTTCATAATTAATGAGTTATCTTCTATAAACCAAATCAGATTAAGAATAAACCAATTCTAGCTATGAATAGCAGGACGTTTTTGGTTTGTCATAAGATTTTTGTAATTAGTGTTATACTGAATTTTTACCATTACTGTCATTATATATAATGATACAAGCTAGTTCACTCATTTGCCATTTTCAGGAATACCTATGGCAAGTAGATACTCTCTGCAATGTTTTCTTGAAAAGCCTAGGGACAGGTAAATTTAGAGTACGATCCTGTTAATACCAGTTTTTTAATCTTGGCCGGAATGGGGCCGGGGCATCAAACATATTGGGACTCATACATTGTATAGAAAAGTACCACTAGACCAATGGTTAGTAGGTATTATCAATTAAAGTACGTAACACATTAATTCTCCATGTAGTATACTTTAATTAAAGAAAAAATATACCTTAATTATTGTTTGCATATTGTGTTTTTGTAGGATCATCAGCAAATCACCTAGGGCTACACGCGGATTGGATTGGATCGGTTTTGACTTCAAATCGTCTTTATGCCAAAGTAAGTAGTTTAGACATTTTAGACAACCAGTCATCGAAGAAAATAAACTTAATCCGATCCAATCCAGTCCATTTAAAGATGGTTTGGTTCGGTCGGTAAGGCGGTTTTAACCTATATAGCATTGACGTTTTGTTTACAAAAAATTCATAGTAAAAATACTAAAACTCAATCTCAATAATAAAAATTTAATAATCAAAATCCAAAACTAATATTCAAAGAACAAAATCCAAAATAGTTTCAAAATGATTCACTTATTTGGGTTTTAAGCCTTTTGGATCTAGGATTCAATATGGTTGTATATCATTACTACCCTTTTGAGAATCAAATTATAATTGGAGATTTATAACTTGCTTATAAAAGACTACCCACAAATATATATATATATATATATATATATTATGTATATAAATTTAAATTTTTTTCCTATTATATTTAATACATACCGGTCGGTTCGGGTTTCACAGTTTAAGTAAAAGAAAAACCAAACCGAGCTAATTCATAAACTGTTTGGTTCGGTATTGAACCGGCTTTCATATTTTAACGCTAAAAAACCTTAACCAAAGTACCAAACCATATTTACCGGTCGGTTTCGACTGGTTTGGTCGGTTTGTACCGTGTTTTGCACACCCCTAGAATCACCTTATGCCCTTCCAAGAGAAAAGCAGGCGGAGGAGGATAATGAGGCTGACAAGGGGAAGGGATTGAATGAAGAAAATCGGATACTGCTTCCTGACCTTTCACCTTTCCCTTCCCGTTTAGGCCACTTTTCTCTCAATTCATCTCATCAAGGCTGACATATATGCATGCTTATCAGGAAATAAAGGCTAGCTGTTATATACAATATGTTTAAAGACAATAGTCTGATATATTTTGCAAGGGAACATATGTTTTCTTTCGTTGCAAGAGGATATCATTTTCATGGAATTATTCGTCTTCTTAACAACAGTAAAAGAAAAATAATAAGGATTAAAGAACTGGAATTACACCAAGGTTGTTGCACTCTTGAAGGGATTTTACAAGTTTGACGATTGTAGTGCCAAGATGGCAAAGCTAGAGGATATTCTCTACCTGATGATCTTCATGTTGCCATCAGATTTAGAGCCTAATACATTGAGTCATTGAGGGGTCTGTTAATCACTCTGCAGAGTTCATAATATACATATCAATATATGCATTTGAATCTAGGAATGAACCGTGCATCATTATCAGTTTGTCCTTTTCACTTCTGAAACCAAAAGGCTGGTAGTTTTCAAACTTGCTGTGCAGCACTTTTTGTAGAATGGAATAGGGTGCCTTTTAATTGTCATGCATTTTAGCAATATATTGTGCAGATTTCATCTTTTTAGTTCAAGGAAAATCTGCAAGTACATTAATGGTAATTGTTGCAAGCATTAATTAATTGTTATATTTTTTAAGAGAAAAGTCTTGATTAATAACAGAAAAACCAAACCTAGAATCATATCTTGATCCTTCATGAACAGAATAGGTGACATAATGTCTCCTAAACCCACAATTGAACATGCAACTATGTTCGGTTAGGTCTAAGTTTATAAATATATGTTACATGTGTTAATTCTTCTTTTTTTCTTAAGTGGATGTGTAATCAGATACCTCTTTCATCTGCTTCCCCTGGATAAGTTAATTAAGAAACACCACTCAATTCAAGAAATAAAAGTTAGGATACTATTATGTTGATATTGTGTATTGTGGTGAGGATCTTTGATTGAATAATTGCAGTCTCATATATATAATTCTCTTTCTGTCTTATTATAAGAACAAGTCCTCTGATTGCCAACTAATTGCATAGGCCTCCCATATCTTTTGAAGGTCAAATCTTCTATATGCGTCAGTTTCCTATATATCTTACTCACAGCTGTTGCACAGACCACAAAGACAGGGCAAATCTTAGATCTTTAACCAAATCAATAGTGGGTTTCATATGTAGTGGAGATCCCAATAACTATTGATGTGTATGTATATAAATGATACAGAGCAAAATTAGGTCATGAATAGGACCAAATTGAGGTACCTATATATCTTTGCATAAAGTTAAGCATTACATTGTAGTTGAAATTTGAAAACTGGGTTGAATTTGTTGCTGATATCACTAAGGAAAAGGACTCATCTCCACAGCTGCATCCACTGTTTTGAAATGCTATTTCAACTATCAAAAATAAAACTAAACAATATTGTGAGATTGGCTGTATTTATTACCACCAAACTATGCCGAAATCTGATATAAAACTTCTAAATCCCAGTTTGATTCCTCGAATTATGTTTGTTGTGCTAATATTATACTTATGAAATTATGATCAGTAAGTTCTCGTAGTTCATTTCCAATGTAAACATGGACTTTGAAAAAAGACCCCAAAAGTATACTCTGGTCTATCCTTCACTTTGACTTTCACTTTCATGTAATTAATTAACTTTTCTATTTTTCAGTTTAATTTAGTTGTGCAGATTCTATATGATTATTCAGGTTTAGAAATTTGTAGGATGTACTCATATACGACACGGCTTAGCAGATAAACCAATAATTGGTACCTGGAAAAGTGAAAGCGACTGAAGCTCATTTCATTCAAATTACAGAAGGGACCAACAAAAATATACTGCCCAACTTAACAGCTATTTCACTGGTGAGAGTGACATTGCCAAAAATGGAAGGATTTAAACTGTGATCAAGTTTTTTTTTTTTGTTTGGAAATACTGTGATCCAAGTTGTTAGATTTGGTAATTTACAGCACATCTTTAGTAATATGACAATCTACCAATCAACATTATGCACAACCCTCACACCCCTTCCTTATGTTCATCTGGTACATTAGTTTTACTAACTGGCTGGTTTTGATTCTTCTCATCTGCAACTGACTTGTACTCACCCATCTCAGCTAGTTCTTCAACTGCATTAACCAATCCTTCAATCCTTGTAGCAATCTCAATCAGTAAAGAAACTAAAGTCACAAGTGGCATGATATCCATGAGAGCAACTGCTCCCGTGTTCTTTTTTTCAGGACAGTCAGCTCCTTGTAGTGGCTGCGGATTAATAAATAAAGTAGGAAGAGATTTTAAGTCCTCTTGGAGCTCCAAGACTGCATTGTTCATTTCTCCAACTAAATAATCTATAGTAGATGATTTCTTCATTGTCTTCATAGTCTTTGCAAGCTCTTTGATGACTCTTGAAGACTCAGAGCTTACTTTCAAAGCAATGTTGCTCATATGCTTCTTTATCAACTCAGGAACCTGTTGACCAGATGAAGTAGTTGAAGCTAGATAATCATTGATGATATCTTTCTATTTTCAAGAACTAATATAAGATGACAGATCTTTAGTTACCTCATTTTCGGAATTCACGCAACCATCAAGGGCGTCAATGCAATAAGCACAAGCGCGCATTGATGCCCCGATTTTGAGGTATTGTTTCCATGGATGTCTGAAGTTGAAGCGGCCATGTGCAGGCTCCCATCTTGCAAAATTAGCCTATAATATATATACAATGCCAATTTCAGAAAGTGATTACTTAATGTAACTTGATGAAAGTATGCAATTATGTTGTTAAATACCATGGCTTCTTCTGTTGCTTTTGAGGTTAAAACACATTTGTAGCCAAGTAATTTCTTAGCAGATTCCTTGTCACCCTCAGAAGAGCTTCCGCTTTCATTGAAATACTCTCCGACACAACCTGAAATATAATGCAAGACTTATAAAGTCAGTGACTTTGTCCTAAACATGATTGACCATATATTTGGTTTTTATGTGATTAGAGTATGTAAGTACCATCTAAGGAATAGGCAAGTTTGTCCATGTTTCGGGTGATGAGCATATAGAGTTCCTCCCCAGCCCAAATGGGGTAAATAATCATGGTTATCATAATGCATAATGCAGTCCCAATGATGATGGTGTATACTCTATTGTTTGCCATTTCCAATAATTTATCCACCCGGTAACCCGACACTGCAACTAAACTGAATGTGAGGATGAAGATCATTGCACCATAATCAAATCGCTTTTTCACTGATGGTATAAATCTTGAGAAGGTAACTGCAGAAGCTGAAATAATAAAGAAACGCATTAGTAGTCTTATTTAGCCAGTTTTTTTTGGGGGAAATTAACATTAGTAGGACTACATAGTACATACCTAACAAAAATACTGAAATCCCATTGATGAAAGGCTCGAATTCTTTTCCTGATTGACTCACTATCCAATGGATGCCAATGGCAAGAGAGCCAGCCACAAAAGTTCCGCAAATTCTGTTTAAACTTTTACATATTGTTGCACCTGCATTTAGAGAGTGAAATGTTTAACTTCAGTCAATGAGAGCCATACTTAACATCAGATAGTCCCATACAAATTAGGAAAACTCAAATAACCCATTTTACCTCACCTCCTAATAAAAACATATTTATCTTGCAGAAAATTATGTAATCTAAGAGAAGCTAGCTAGGAACTTACCCACTGTGTTCTCAAAGACAACCACAACAGTCATAACTGCCCACATAGCATTTCCTCCCATACCTTCGTACAAAGGTCTCATGTAGTAAAACAGTGAAACAACAGTGAGTGCCATCCCTACTTTCAAGCAATGAATCACTTTTTTAGGCTCATTTTGTCCCAAATCCCAAGCTTTCCTGAAGAAATTGCACACTTTCAGAACCAACCCCATAATCAGACCCTTCAGAGCAAGCCAAGCTCGGCAGGCAAGCCCGGCTTCTGGAGCCAAAGCTTCAGATGAACCATCTGCCATTCTTATCCTCCACTCAGTCACCCTGCTCATTTCCTTCTCTTGAGCCATTTTTGCCAACAAGAAAACAAGTGATTGCCAACTTCTAAGTTGAAATGGAACTCAAAGAAATGGTTAAGCTTTGGTGAGGAAAGCCGAGTGACTATTGAAGTATATATAGTGGATTTCTGACGTCTCATAGTGGTTTGTAATAAACAAACCTCCAATGAAAAGGCAATGTCATAGGCTAGAGGCCAATGCCCTCTTTTGTTGGACACATGTGAAATCTAGAAGTTTCATTAAAATCTCCTCTGCTCATCAAAAGTTGCATGTTTAAAGTTTAACCCTCAAAACTGGTAAATACATGCATTTCATCTCACAGTACCATCATTATCAATCAGTCCTTTTCACTTCAGAAACCAAAGAGCCAAAGTGCAGTCTTAAATGATATCTGATAACTGCCAATCCGTCAGTTGGTATAAAAACTTAACATCAAGCTACATGGGATTTGGCTAGTGGAAAATTACCAAATGTAATTAGGAAACTACTAGCTGTATGGTACCTACTGTGTGCCGACTTTCACTTTCATCTCTCATTTCATAAAAAAATTTCTCAGAGAAATTGGTAACATAAGCACTCTCATTTCCTTAATGCTCCACAAAGAGAAAAGAGTCTCAATGACCTAAAACCAAAATCTTCATGACCTAACACCAAACTTCAGTAACAGGTGACATAATGTGTCCTACAATTTTTAGTGGGAACATCAGCGCACTATGAACAAGTAGTTCTAAATAAATATATTCTGATATATGTGTTAACTGTTCATGTGATCAGATGGATAAGATAATTAGGAAACACCCACTCATGAAATGCAATTTCTGATATCATTCTGCAAGTACTATGTGTACTATATTGTGAACATTGATCAGATGGTAACATCCTTCTGTTTTATTAAAAGAAGCCATTTGCTTCCAACTAATTGCATAGGCCTCCCTCTATGGTTTTCTATTCAGCTGTTGAAGAAAAATCTGCTTCCAAGTCCTATTAGGAAAAAACAGTGTTAGTACTTTGTCCTTTTCCCTTTTCTGAATGCCCGAATTCTTTTATCTTCCTTTTTTATTTGGTCAATCTTATTCTCAGTTGCTTAAATTACTCCACAGCTGTTTCACAAAGACAGGGAAAATTGTACAGAGAGCCAATAGTCCAATACTAAATCTTTAGCCAAAACAATAGTGGGTTTCAACTCTAGTGGAGACTCCAACATGGCATATTTTAATTTCGAAATATAAGCAAATTAGGTCAGGAATAGAACCAAAAAGGTGCTTATATATTTTCTTACATAAAGTTTAGCATTACAGTAGAAACTTGGCTGATATCACTTTGAATAGTTGAATGGAAAAAGCACTTATCTCCTCCTCAAGCTTGAGAGCCAAGACTTTCCACAGCTGCATGCACTGATCGAGTTGAAAGGCTATTTCAGCTATCATCAAAAAGCTACTACTCCACAATATTATCAGATTGATTATCATACATTCTTAAATGTATATTTTAGATGTATTAGCACCAAACTTTACCGAAAGCTGATCTAAACCTGTACTAGACCTCAATAAGTTTAAACCCTCAGCTTATACTCTTAAGTTGCATTAAGCTTGCTATGTTTCAAACTTAGGATACGTTTTATTTCTCATATGAATCCTAGAAACTAAATTTTAACTCAGAAGGATGTTGGTATTTTAATTTATCTACCATAATTATCCCTCTGCGAAAACTTGGAACCAACAGAATTATCATGCCTAATTTTCAACTGTGCCGAGTCAGATGCGTACCTAATAATAATATATCTAAGCGTATTAGAATTCTAGTGCGTCATAGTGTAACAGTATATGCATACAGAAATCCAAAGAAATATCTGTTCAACGAAAAAAAAAAAAGATTCTCCTAAGTAAAAGAACAAAGTTAAAGCTAAGTACTATCAAATCGAACAGCCATCTTGCTTTGGAAGAGATGAAGGATACTCTTCAAAGAACGAATAGATATGCATTAGAGGTATGAGCAAAGCAAGAGGGATGAAAGAAAATAGATAAGCAGTTGAAACTGGGTTAATATCACTTTATGCAAAATTTAACACATTATGTTCATCAAGTTATATTCAGTGTTCCTTCAAAAGTATGAGGTAAACAAGATAGACAAATGGTGAAATCTTTTTTCATTTCTCATTTCGGTTTCGTGTCAGGCACTAAATTGATCGTGATATACATCTTGTAAATCATCTAATAAATTGTCCCTTAAATGGTGTTTAAGATTGAGACTGATGCCCTCTGGTCTGTGAGGCAATCAAATTCAAGTCCTTCCTCCCCAGAACATGTGTTGTGGATCCCTACTTGCATATTTTGTGTTTAAGAGAGAAAAAGAGAGACAATTGACAACATTCCATCATTACTATATTAATATTAAGCCACAACAGAAAGGCCAAGAAAACAAATCAGTGATCAGCCTACTACTACTGGGTTTATACTCTAGTTGAAGATATAAACATGAAATCCCAATTACTAACTAAAGAAAGAGGAGGCCGCGCAGACACTAGTTCACCATGTCTTGAACATATGATCATGGTTCTATGCCTTGCACAGCCTTTCCTAATTGGGGAACTAACTCGAGCAGCAAAAACAGCACCAACAATTTTTGAAGGCACATCACATCCTAATCTCTCTCTACTTAACATTATGCACACCTCACAACTACTTCTAAGGCAACTGGTGATGGGATGGTAGCCAATCACCTTTTCCATTTACCAAAACACCTATCATTGCAGAACCTCGCAAGCAATGCTCAAGGTATTCCAGCGGCAATCAAAAGTGTCTCAACTCTCATGTCAAGCTGATGGGAGGAGGAAAACTACGTGGCGGGAAACTATCCAACACAGGAGGAAAACCGTTGTCTACTACATTGCTGGGCCGACTGGTTGGATCAACCACACTGGTATCACTTTGCTGAAGAAGCCGGACAAGGGACCAAAACACTTCTATTCTGGTTACATGCCTAGTTGTCTGTAACAAAATTAAAGATTAGAGTTCTAATATGAAGAATAGAGAAAAGAAGCATCAGTAACATTTATCTTTTACTAGAGCTTCACCTCAACGATAAAGCGTGCCCATATCTTATCCTCCCGACTCTCCATCACCCCCTTCAAGATATTCAACCCGAAGCCCCGTATTTCGTCTGCTAACTCGAGAAAGAAACCACGCTCTTCACAGAGGATCTGCAACAGAAAAGAGATATTGCGGTCAGGAACTTTAAGGTTGAGGATTGAACATTAAGGTTGTCAAAACTCTTGAGGAAAACTTTCTTCCATATATTTTTGACATACCTCAATAAGCATTTGGCCAGGTGTACTAAGGTCCTCGACGAGTATAGGGCAAACCACATTTTGACCCTCAACTGCTAACGCCCAAGTATTGTTACCACCAGATCTACTGCTCTGATCTTTTAGAACCACACCATTCTCCTTTCCAGTCAGCTACAAAATGAATGCAAATTAGTGTCACATTTGTTAAGAAACATCATACATAAAATTGTTCAGGCTTGTCCTGCATATAATAGTAATAACCGAATCAACTAACCTTTGACTCATGAGGTTGTTTAAGCTTATCAGCATGTTTTGTCACACTTTGTAAGAAAATCATGTACTTGATGGTGCGGTCCAGCAAAGCATCAATGCTACACTGCTTCATTAACAAACGTATGAATGTCAAACTATAATTTTAGAAACAAATTGTATAATATAGAACAAAACACTTTCCTGCTTTGTTATCCACTGAAAGCATAAGTAATAAGTACCTTGCCACCATTGGGAATCATCCCCCTTAAGTCTTTCATACGGTCTTGGATCTGCTGCCGATCCTTGGGCCTTGGTCGAGTACTCTCTCCAGGCTTTGCCCTCTTCTTGGCGGTCTTTGTGTAATCCTCAGCCTTCTGTGGTTTTGCTTGAGCCGCACTTCTAGCATTGACACTGTAGCTATCATCGATCCATAAGCCCACCTGTGATTTTGGGAGAACCTCTTTCTTTGGTACAAGACAGTTTGTCCTGTCCAAGTTATACAAAGGTCCCGTCAAATGCATGCTCCCTCCAGAGCCAGCAAGCCTTGCTAACTGTACCTGATTACTGCCAACAGATGAACTTTCTAATTTCCTTTTCCTGGTGGATGATTGGTCTTCTACACTGCATTTAGTCACAGAGCTGGTAGTACTCATACCATTTAAAAGCTCTTCTAGTCCTAATTCTGAGAATAACCCTCTCCGGGGGCCAGCAGCAGAACCAACTTCTGGCTCTTTGGTCAAATCAGTACCGGCAGCCAAGCAGCCACCACTAACTACCGGCATTATACTCTCTTCCCAACAATCGCTGACTTGACCACATCCGAAATCTGATCCCAGACCATGAAACAAATCATTTCCAGCACTCTGAATGATCACAGATTTCTCATGAGCATCAGCACTGAATGCATTCGTGATGGAACTTTGCATAGAAGTTGCTGGATGCTCAATTGGTACATTGATAATCGTATCACCTTTAACCAGACTAGGTGAGACCGAAGTACTTTCAAACACTTGCGAGAGGTCACCATTCATTGTGGTTGCCATGCCATTGAAGTTCTGTTCCGGTGAAGCAGCAAACCACTGAGAAAGATCATCCATGAATGATTTGGAAACATCTGTAAAACAATCAGTTCGGTTAAACTCTACAGGGTATCCATGTAGATATTGCTGGTTATCCATCTGGTATCCGCAGCTGCCTTGAATGAGAGTTGAGTCTTGAGCTGCATTTCTGCAAGTCTTGAGAGAATCCTGAACCCCAATATCAGATGCCAAATGTGAGTCATATGAAGCCAACAAAGAAGAATCAGAGTTCCATGTACTAAACCACGGGGTTTTATCAGCTGAGCCAATGTCATCAGATGCTGCAGACTGTAAATTCATCGCAGATAAACAATTTCCTCCTACATCTTTCGATTTATCCCCAAGCATGATGGCAACGTCGCCATGAAAGTTTGCAGATGAAATTAAGGAAGCAAACAATTCATTTAGATCATTGGATTCATTGTTCAAACATGAGGGTGTACTTGCTAGAGGAATAAGCCCATGAAGATTTTTGATCTCCCGGAACACCCTTTTTGTTTCATCCAAAAACTCCAACCTCTCCATAATCTGAAAAAAAAGTAATACCTTAGTGTTATCATACTGCAACTCTTATATAAACTACCATATTAAGGGACTCGATTTGGGCAACATGTTCTCTTCCGATCATAAGAATGTTGACAATAACCAAGTTAAGAAAATATGTATAGAGCTAGATGCTTTCATTCAACTACCTTTTCAGTGGAACCAAACTGAATTACTCCTGATTCCACAGAGACTGTTGCAATTGTCTGCAAATTAAATTTAATTGTCAATAAATGACTTATTGTTGGATGATATAAGGTACACAACAAACATAGCTCTAAATGGCTTTGAAAGGTTCATATTCCACGAGACTTGTCATAAAATTCCACTAGTCATGATTCTTTTCGAAAAAAACAGAAAGAACTAAAAGGATATGATGATACCTTTATACCAGAGGAAAATTGGCAACGAAACTTGGCATCATCCTGCAAAATGAGAAGACATTTCCAGATAAGTAAACAACTAACTACTGCAATTAAGTAGTTAACAAATGTTGAAAAAAAAAAAAAGGCATTTTAACAAGAATTTTTGTCCTACCTGAAACAAATCTCGACAACTTTCGATGGGATTGCATGAATTCCACTGTCCATTGTAAGCATCTGAATGCATCCATTGGTGCTTCCCAGTGAAAGCAGTTTTACCTATAACACTATTTTAGACAACAACAAAATCACCCCTGTTAGAACTTTCTATTGCTTGACTTGAAACAAAAGGGAATCTTGTGGGAAATCCTTGTATTCAAGCATGAATTTTATGATAGGGGAAAAAGGTAAACAATGTAATGGAATTTCAAAAGTGAGCGACTGGAAATGGAGTACAATTCTCCTGTTAGAACGTTCTATTGCTTGTCTTGAAACAAAAGGGAATCTTGTGGGAAAATCTTGTATTCAAGCATGAATTTTATGATAGGGGAAAAAGGTAAACAATGCAATGGAATTTCAAAAGTGAGCAACTGAAAATGAAGTACAATTTTGGGCTTACCCTTCTCCAAGCATGTGGACCTGTGGAAGCATATTTTCAATCACTGCTCCCATGTGCTCTTCATAATAGGCTTCTCCCATAGTCAACAACCTAAAGCATTTCAAACCCAGAATTTGTGATGAGCAAGACCTCAAACTAATGTCAGATTGGAAATCTCAAATACCAAACTTGAACTAAAATAAAGACTTAATCTCACATACACAAAATGTAAAAAAGCTAGCATGCAGAAAAATACATGACCAATCTTTGAGAGGAAAATAAGAACAAAGAAGAAGCAAACTTTTAACCATTTTAAACATTTCCAGACACTGAATGATTAAATTTTTGTAAACCTTCACATGCATTAAAAGCTAAAAAGGGTACCCAAATCCCACAAGAACAAAACACAGGCAACAATAAATCAACAAGTAGAAAACAAAAAAAGGAAGAAACTTTACATGGAATTTCTCTGATCAAAACGCCACAAAACCCCATAAGACCACCCATTAGTAACACAAAGACCCTTAAGCCTCTCTTTGATCACTGAACCTTTCTCAGCTTCACCCATTTCCACTATTATCCCCAAACTTCACCAACCCAAACCTATATAAGATGACCCGGGTCCGAGTCAACCAGGTAGCTGAACTCAGTCAACACCTAAAAACCCAACAAAACACAACTCCCCTCTTCTTTGCAACCTTAATGCTCCAAAACAAAACAAGCTGTCTTCTGTTGTTGCAACAAAACAAGGGAGGGGGGTGAGACAGTTGGAAGAATCTGAAAGCAAAAAACCAAACCAAAAGCTTGGGTTTTGTGGGAAATTTAGAAACTTGAAAGTGGTCGGTTAGAGAGTGAGAGAGAGTTTGAGATTAAAACAAAGGTTTATATATATTTGTAGAGGAGGGTGGGGAGTGTGGTTTGGTAACTTTTGTGCTTTGCTTTGCTTTTGTGCCTCTCTCTCTCTCTCTCTCTCTCTCTCTCTCTCTCTCTGGTTTTTGCTTCTCTATAAATGTGATTGTATTACAGTCTTTATGAGACCTCAAAGAAAATTATGCACATTGGCAAAAAAAAAAAAAAAAGATCAAAATGAAAATGAAATCTGATATTCTCCGAAGTTAAAGGGGAACACTGAGATCTTGAGTATTAAATTTACTGTAGCAATATCTTTGTCTTGTTGGCGACTTGTTTGGACTTGCCGGTGACTGGTCCCATCGGTTCGCCCAAAATCCTTTCAGTTGGTTTACCGGCGATCCCCGGTGAATATGGTTGATTTTCTCGTAAGGAACAGTCAAATCTCATGAGATGTTCAAATTTTCGTGAGAAGTGAAGAGATGTGAAAACGAAAAGGATTTTTATTGCATGATTATTAGGAAGAGGATTTTTATTACATGATTATCATGAGATGTTCAAATTTTCGTGAGAAGTGAAGAGATGTGAAAACGAAGAGGATTTTTATTGCATGATTATTAGGAAATTTTTTTGTTTAAATTGCAATTTACTCTTTTATATTGTGTGTTTATTGTTTTTGATTGGTTTTGAATCATGATTGGTTTTGAATCTGGGTATTAAGAAGGGAATATTATGAACTTAATTAGCCAAAAGAAGATTTATGAGGTATTGAGGTGGTACCTAGAAAATGGAATTTAGGGTTTGGGAGTCTAATTTGTGGATCATTTGTAGGGAAACCATTCAATTAAAGTGTATTAGGGCATTCAATTGTATATTTCTAATGGTATTACAGAATTATTTATTTTTGTGTTTAGGAGTGAGACATACTTATTTTGTTAACAATTTAGATATTTAAACGTAATTGATTGATAGTATACATCTTGCTTACAACTTTGATTGAATTAATCTTCTCTCTAAAGTCAATATTGTCAAACATCGTTGATTGAAACTTGAATCTTTTTTTTCTTCAAAATGTTACAAAAATATTATCGAACCAAGCAGTTTCCTCGAATACTCACGACAGATGTTGTAAAACAGAAATCGACATTTCATCTATTGCAAATACCATCTCTTAATTCTTGAAATTCTCTAGTACTGGAAGCTTCATTTTTTTCAAAAGACAAAAATATTTCAGACCAAACAAATAACAGACAGAAAATATGGGCAAGAAAATGTTGAGTCTCTGTTTTGAAGTTGAAAAGAAACAAGAGAGCAAAAGGCAACAACTCACGGGAAGGTCGGCATCAAAATCCACAAAATACAACACCAGACGTCCCCATCTATCTGAACACAAAATAATCACCACTAGCCTACTAAACATTATAGTGACAATATCAATGCCCTTCCCCATTATCACTTCATAAAATACATACATCCTTCTAATACAATAATAAAGAGGAAAACCGAAACAATGCTTTGTATGCTAATCTTCTCCGGCACAGCTCTAAAAGCCCTTATCTATGTGTGTCTCACCATTTCTAGGTCTTCCAGGACCACATGGCTAAACCAAGATAGCTTGGGTAATTAGCAACTTTGATTAATATAAACCTTGGACGGTGTGATTTTGTTACACTCTTCTATTTTACCATGTTAACTTCGATTAATATAAACCATGAGCTTTCATTTTCACTTGGAAAATAATCAACCCCCTTGAGATTTGATTCTTTGAATGAAAATAACAAGTTGGGGCCGCACTAAAAACACTAAAGGATTAGAAGAAATAATCACTTGAAGGGTTATTATAAAAGTTTTCTCAAATAATTTTGGACGTTGTCTTTGTCTTTATTCTCTATTGGCTAAAATTAAGTTTCGAGAAGAAATGAAATTAGACTTGAGCTAAACATATGAACAATTTAAATTAAATCACGTAAAGTATGTATAATCAATTTACAATAAAAAAAAAATAAAAAAAAACTTAATAATAACTCTGACAAATCAACAGTGAGTGATCTCAAAGGAGCATTACGGATTTCTCTACTAGCCTCTCTTAGCTCCGAAAAACCCGGCGTCTCTTGGTATAGGGTTTTGCAAAATCGACTTGTCCGGTGGCGTTCTGAATCGGTATGGGCTTGCCTTGCCACTAATGAGTCATTGTCAGACGGCTATTGACAGCTACTTTGCTCAAATTGTTCTAGAGAGTAGCTTCGGCTCAAGGGATAGATGGATGTCTGGTTGGGTGAGCACCAGATGCAGGCTCTATGCGGGATGGTTGGGTTGTGCAAGGATGGCTTGAGTGGCGGCGTGGGTTATGCAGATCTAGTGACGGTGGCGTGGGTCGAATGGACTGAGCAGAGGTTCGGTTCCCAGGGGCTTTGTGGCGGCGCGGTTTTTCTTGCTGATTCGGCGTCGCCTTGGTGGCTGTAGGATGGTGTGACGACGTAGGCAAGTGTGGGACGCGGGATTCCAGCCGACGAGGACGTGGGTCGGCGCGGTTGGATGAGGCGGAGGTGCTCTACGACCACTGCGCGTTTTTTGGAGATAGATCTGGGCTTGCTGCAGGCAACCTGCTGGACCTGAGTTTGGGCTTTCTTTTGGAGCAGCTAGGCTTCGACTTTGGGCTAGGGTTTTGGCCTTGGCCCATACTATAAGAGTAGGTTGAGAGGGTCGGATCCTTCTAGCGCCTCTGGAGTAGTACCAAAGGGGGATCCCGCTATGTCTATGTATTGATTGTACAATGAGCGTGTCTATTTTCTATGTACCATTGTGAGTACTACCACTATCTTTCTGTCTAACTAAATGGCAGTTGAACGGTATCTAATAGTCTATTCTGGCTTTTGATGAATATAAATTGACCCTATTGGCTCGATTATAAAAAAAAAAAAAAAAAAAAAACAAAAACAATGAGTGATCTCAAGATCTTGTGAACTATTAATTTTGCAATGAATATGTGATTTATTGGCTGGGAAGAGAGGAAGAGTACCCAGTGGTGGCCAATAGAAATGGCCCTAACGGCCAAGTCAAGTGGTGGTCATCGGCGGAGAGCCCGGATATTTGGGCCAGAGAATATTCCGGTTCGGAGTGAGATGTGGTGGGCCAATGGCTGGTCCTACCTCGGGAAATGTAACACTAAAAAAAGGGCTAAAGGGTATAGAGATGTTGGTGGGGTGGTCCTAGGGTTTCTAGGATTGTGGGGTTTGTAGGGATCATCTTCTGATTTCACCTTCTGCCAATGCCTCCCTTGTTTTCTTACTCTCTTTTCTTCACACTCTACAAGAACAAAACAAACTCCCAATAATCAAATGCCAATTGTCTTCCAGTTCTCGATGAAAATATTCTTGCTTGACTGCTTCTGTGACTGTGTCCATCAATTTTTTCATGCAGCTAGCTGTGATTATATATATATGAGCCATTGCTAACAAATCAGTAAATCTTGCTTAATTACCGAGTTGGAGTTGCTTGTGTTAAAAAGATCAGTAATGATTGATAATCTGATAGCTTTACAGTGATCTTTTCAACAGCTGTCAAAGTTTCGATGATTGCCGTTCTTCTTTTAAGAATGTGAGGTAAATACTTGATCTAGAGTCTTCTAAATAAGATATTGTACGGGACATAGCTAGATGAATAGTTTCAAAGAGATATAGCTCTTACGATCTCTATCTTTTGGCTTGCCATACCGATTACTTGACCGAGTTAAGAATCGAGTTAAGGTTAAAATTAAGGCTATAGATATACAAGTGCATTTGGCTGGGTAGAAAGAGACAGCTCAGGCATTAAGATGTATGAACAGGGCAAAGAGCTAGATCGACCATCTTCCTCTTGTTATATAGTGTTCATGGCCTTTTCAATCTGAGGCATTGGCACCCATATTGGTGAGCCATCCCCTATCATATATCAGCATCCTGCATATAATTTGTTTTATGCTTGATCTCCATAGCTAGGGCTAGCTCAGTGACTTTCAGAGCTTGATCAACTGGTACAGCTAGCTAGCTCAACCCAAAGCTGTATTAATTGAAACAAGACTCTCTCTCTTTGTAGGGTATCCAAGGTCCAAGCTCTAAAAAGCTTTAGGGGACACCCATAATTCTTCATAATAGATTGGATACAATATATGCTGGTGCACTTCTGCTGCTGCTGCTACTATTGCTGCTGCATGATATGAGATGAGATGAGATGAAATATTTTTATGGGTCCCCATTACATATCCTCAAGCTCTTCATGGCTAGTCTGAGAATCTTGACTTTCATATAGCACAGTACTAATTAAAAAACCCCACCCAAGTCACCAAATTGGGCAAAACCCTACTTTACTCTTCCTTCCCAATTTGGATCTTTCACACTCTTATTTCATGTCTACATGACATTACACCCATCTATCCATCTGAATCCTACTTCAATAAATTACCTAAATAGCTAAGGACCACTCCCTCTTTTCTTTTCTTTTCTGGATCCTCAATGTTTCAATTTGCTTTGCTAAAACTCAATGGGGGGTTTCATGCTGGCTTTCACTAAAATATGGAAATTTGTGTTTGTGTACATGGAGCGGTTAAGATGCTTATTAAATGTGTAAAACATACTTAAGTAGGAGTAAAATTTTAAAATGAGTGAGAAAATTTCAAAAGATCAAGATAATGTGGTCGACGAACAAAATAGAACACATATGATTGAGAGAATAGCATATAACATATATATGATTGAGAGTAATCATCCAATTCCAAAAAATGCCTATTATTCATGAACATAGTCATTTTGGTGTGTTTATATGTTAGTCAACATTGCTCATTATAAGGTCTCTGGCTTTAAAACCATACTTAGCGCGCAGCATCCCAATTTGTGTGTTAGTGGGTGGGTGTGTCACAGAGAGAGAGAGAGAGACCCACAAGTATTGCAAAAGAACAGAAAGGTTTTGCTCCATTTTTTTCTTAGCATCACCACCCTTCATCTTTATCAAGCATAAAGACCATGATTTTGTCTCCTGGAAACAACACACGCTTCATCATAGCCGTTGAGAATTAAGTCAACTGCATCAAAACAACTTTTTTTTTTCTGCTAAAAGGGGGGAATTAAAATCCAGCAATGGGATTTTGGATTGCTGGTTGTCTTTCTCTTTTTCCCTTTAACCTTTTGTTCATAAAGAGAACACAGCCTGCTTAGTTAAAAACCAGCTGTTTAGATTGTGATTGAACGAAAAAATAACACAGATCTCACTAATTAAGTGTTTGATTATTGTGTTATATTGGATTGACATATTCTTACCTTTATTTGCCTGGGAAAACATGCTTTGTCCTGTGAAAATAAAGGGCAGGGGGACCTATTTAAGGGGTACTGGACAGAAACCATTATTCATAGTCATAATGCTGTTATATTCTCTCTTTCAAAAAACAGTGGAACATAAGGATTGCATTCTAATTTCTCAAGTTTTGACTTGCAAATATTGTAATAATAGCTCGTTCATCGATCAGTATCCTTCAGTAGATTGAAATTAATTATTCTTCAATCCTTCTTGCAACTTGAGTATCTACAACTGTATATAATTCCATGAGTTTGAACTGTTCATCATTTGCATTTATAACCATTTTCCCTCAAAACTCAAAACTATCAGAAACTGCTGGAATTCCAATTATTTACAAGCAGGTATATATCTTGTATATGCATTATCGGTGAAACCCTAAAACCAGGCCTAGACCCTAAGTTCTTGTTACGATCGAGCTACATGCAGGTGTCCTCACCTAAGGGAAAAGGTAATTCATTTTATTCAACAAGTTGGACTTGATTAGTAGCAGCAAAAGGTTTATGATCGAATACCTAGCTAGTCAGCTAGATATAGAGCAATCGACCGTCTTTGCCACTTTGTGAACTTATGGATGATGCAGAGGATAACAGATATATAGCATTTGAATTGGAAGTTTGACCAATTATTTATAATTAAGCAGCACTGAGCAAAGAATGTTTAAAATAAATAAGTTATCATTTTAGATAATAACATGTACTCATGCTGGATTCTCTTCTTATAAAAGGCTGAAACTTTGCAAGCTGTGATTAATTGGATTCTCTAACAAAGTTATCACTCGTTCAAAGCATTTTTCTTTTTGCTAATGCTAAGGAGGCCAAAGAGATTATAGAGATTGGGAGCGGATTCAAACTTCATCCTTAAAGTCACACGGAAAGTCTACAGTACACTAATGTATTGATATATTAATTTTATGCAATAACTAATCGTTTCGCCCAAATCCCAGTAGTATGAAGAGAATATACTATATACATACCAACTTGAAACAAAATACCATACACATACCAATTTGACAAGAACAGTGATAGGAAAAGACTGTATGTACAAGACATGATGGCATTTCTTATGAGTTTTTGGAATTGAAAGTACTTTGTTTAACCTCATATCTGTCATTTGGTTTTGTTTTCTTCACTGAGGAAAAGGAAGATGGTTTTTGTCGTGGTTGAAATCCGGTCATTGGATTTCATCTCTTGGAATCTCAATGCTTTATTGGAATTGCGATAGGAAAGCTGACAAAGCATTTGATCGAGCTGCCACACATAAGGTTTCTAGCTACAATGTCCAATAAAAGTGAGGCATGTATTAATAATTTTAAATGCCAATCTTATAGCCTCTCTCTCACGTTACCATCAAAAAGAGGAATACAATGCCATTTCAAGGCAAACTGGGATAAAATTTCTGGCTTTCTTGGCTCAACAATTCCATATATATATATATATATATATATATATATATATGTATATATATTCACAAGTCACAACGCATAATGGAGGTACCCGATAGGAAGCTAGAAGAGACCAAAGCAAATACAACATCATGTGTGTGTGTGTCTATATATATATATATATATATATATATATATATATATATATTGTCTTGTTACCTAGGGAAAGTATGCATTATGATTACCCCAATATATAAATATATATATATATATATTCATCTGGCTTTATCTTACTTTGATTACAGAAACCACCAGAGCCACACAAAACTCTGGGCTGTAAAAGTTAAAAACTAGCTAGAACAAAAAGAATACTGTCTCTATTTCACATTTGGGTTAGTGCATCTATAAGATGATGACCCTCTCTAGGGTTCACAGGCTTCAATAAGGTGAAGAAGACTGGGACCTGGTTGCTAGCTCGCCTTGTTTAGGGGAGGTGGTGCCATATATGATAGCATAGCTAGCTCGCCTTGTATAATTTCTTACTTTAGGATGAAGATAACGTGTTGGGATATGGTGCATTTGACGTATTTTGGATAAGATATAAGATATAAAGGCTTGTTTAGACATGTTTGGAAGGAGAGGGCTTCTGTACGTGTTTTTAAAGTCATCAAATAGAGACAAAGATTATATCTCTATTGTGCATATAGTTGTGCGATTTTCGAAGACAATGTCGACCAATCCATACCAAAAACTCTGGTTAAAACAATATAAGGTATCTTGTTTTATGGGAATTTTGGTAATAAAGGGATAATTTAGATCGTCTCATATGACAAGTTCAACGGTTAAGTACATAAACAAAATGCTTAATAGGTTAAGCAAAACATAAACAAACAATGACGGAATTAAAATTTTCTTCTATAAATAACATGAACAATTTTAAATGCTTAAATGCTCTAAACTTCTAAACATCGATTTTTAACAAGTTTCTTCCTTTACCATCTTGAAAGGAAAAGATATGGAATTGAGGGAAAAAGGTCGTTTTCATTTTTACTATCTAAATTTTACAGTACTGATGATTTGAATATAGCCTCTCAAAATAAATCAATAGTAAGACATAAGAAAATTTAATTCAAACAATTTGCATTGCAACCAAAACTTTTGAATTCAATAAAACATTGTTCAATAAATTTATTTACCAAATGATATATCCCTCTCCAAATTTGCAAGGTAAAGAAGAATTATAAGGCCAAACTACAAGGGTAAGCACAAGACTACTGGTGCAAAAAAGGAGCACCCTCATTTATTAACAAAAGAGCTCGAGCTATTAAAACCACCATCGAGCCACCGCTAAACCAATCATCCATCCAATCATGAGATTTTGATCCAATCAAGAAGGTGGTCTCCCTCCGTAGGCCCAGCCACACCCCCGCCGGTCCCCCACCCTCTCCTCCGCCGCGGGGGCCCCCCACCCCCTCCAGGAAACAAACAAAAGCCTCCCTTGGCCCGACCCGATACCCAATGATATTCAAGCACGCAAAGCAAAGTACCCGACAGAGAATGTCGTCTCCCTATTCTTAATTTCTTATACCATACACAATTTACAAAACCTTTTTGCGAATTAATTCTCTTAATATATGAGTGCTAATTATTATTCACCTGAGAATCTATCATAATTTAATTATCTATGGATAATGGGTTTCACATGAATTCGACTCCTAATTATAAGCTTGGAATTTCAAAAGTTTTATAGTGGAGGTGGAGGGCAACCAAACTCAACAAATATTCTTCACCTCTTGTAGATATATAGGTCAAGCCCTTGATGCAGTCCTGTTGTAATTATTGCGATGATTAGTACATAAATTGAAAACATTAACGTTTAGTCTCATTCTTCCTATTCTTGCTTATTGACCAAGATAGCATGAGTAACTAGCTACATATGCATCATAGTTTCAATTTTCAATGTGGTGAAGTTTTTTATTTTTTTATCTCACAGAGGAAGAACACCATATACATCATTCAACATTGTGAGTGGAGAAAAATGACTGAATCAATAGCTAGCTAGTTAGTTTCTTTCATGAGAAGTGAATAATGGGCGGGAGATGATTGTGCATGTCCGATCTACCAATTAGACAATAAGAAAATGGGGTTAGACAAATACTACTTACGCATGATGTTTTTAATTTTCGATCTAACGACTTATTTTTATCAGAAATTTGATATAAAAGAATTTAATTTAAAACTGTGAACGTCATTCACTATAGTGAACAATAAAACATGACTAAATCTATTATAAGTAGATATTTTTTATAAACAATAAATCTTTGACGAAACAGTAGTGTCAATGTCACGTGACATGTTTAACGCACCGATGATTAGACAAATATTACTGCCTCATTACAATACTACCGGAACACACATACTACATCACTTGATACGCCTGCATACAAAGATTGTTTAACGCACCAATGATCAGACAAATATTACTGTCTCATTACAATACTTTTTTTTTTTTTTATAAGAAAAGTTTAGGTAAGAGAGAAACTTCCCTACACTACCAGGACCAGGGCAAACTAACTACCTTAACCCAACATGCAGGGGCGGATCCAACCACGGGCTTGGTAGGGCTCAAGCCCTACCGGGCTTTTTGGGCCCAAAAAAAAATTAGGTATATACATATGTTTTTTTTTTTTGTACCGCGACTTGGAGTCTTGGAGCACAGAGGCGCAGAGCAGTCCGACTCAGCCGCCCGGCGATCTGCAAAAGTGCAAGGCTAGAAGCCTAGAACCAGCACCCATCTCGAGTAGTCCGGTCTCCGAGCTCCCCACCGCCACCAGCCCACCAGCAACCCATCTGGGCCGTCTGGCTGTCTCCGTGGTATCTCACCATCTCTCTCTCCCTAGTTCTGATTTCTGAAGTTCTGAGTTTTTATTAGTAAATAATCGATTTCCTGATTTCCATTTGATGATTGATCTTGTGAAGTTGTGATTCTTGTCTTCCATTTAATCTATATCACTATATGTCTATATCAGTTCTGAGTTCTTGTTGGTTTTTAAGTTTTATAGTTGAAAACTTGAAAATTGAAATGGGTAATGGCCAATGGTTTCGATTTCGGTTGGTGCTACTGTCCTACTGATGTTGATGGTATAATTGCTAAATTGCTGATTTGCAGAAATGATATAATTGCTTGGCCTATGGAGTATGGAGTATGGAGTATGGATACTGATTAACTGATGGTGACATGGTGTATTGATGTTGATGAGTTGATGTTGATTACTTGATTTTAATAAAGGTAATGGTACTGATTGAGTGATTGGGTTGTTAGAAATGGGTTTGATAACTTGGTTTCCGTTTAATGTTGATTTCTTCTTCAATTGCAGTTTGTAACTTTGTATGATTTATCATTCATGAGGAGAAGGCCTCAGACCTCAGAAGCAGAGGGCTACAATTCGTTTGAGAAAGCTTGAAAAAAAATAGAGGTAATGACATTGCTCACATAATTGTAATTTTAGGTGTTACATATATGTGAATTATAATTAGATCGGAGGGGTAAGGCTCATTATGTCCCCCCCCCCCGACTAGGTGTATCATTTTTTCTATTAATACAATTCTCTCGCACCGTCAAGATTCTCTACTATTTTTTTTCTTCACTTTGTTACGAAATCCAAGCCCCACTGAAGGTGGAATCCTGGATCCGCCCCTGCCAACATGACTTACGAAACTAGCCAGTGTCCCAACATAGCCCATTGGTATGGAATTATGCAGGACATTTTCTGCATTGTCCACCAAATGAGATTGTTAGTAGCGGATGTCGAACTTATGTGAGTTCACACCTCAAGTCCGCCCTTACCAACTGAACAAACTCTCATTGGCTCTCATTACACTACTACCGGAACACGCATATTACATCACTTAATACGCTCGCATACAAAGACGCATCACGGATCTTGGGGTCCGACTCTGAAACATATACAATGTACAGTCCTCATGAGCCATTTTCACTTGTGGTACAGAGACACATCAACCCTTATCATCACTGACGAAAAGCCTCCATGGACCATCACTTCACTTGGGTATCGAAACCACAATTCTCTTCCTCCTCCTCCTTGACCCGGGCACGTGGCGGCCCGGAAAAGACATTGATTGACGCGTCAATCAGATGGCCGTCGTTTTGAGAGGGGAGCCCCTGCCGGCGATGCGGGGAACAACTAGCCGGACGGTTTCAGATGCTTTTCTTTTTACTTCTATTTCTCGCCACTGTGGTTCCGTCAGTGGCGGTCTGCCTCTGAGGAGGGGAGGGACCGTCCCCATGTGGTCCCCACCGGGTCCTGTCCCTGCCACGTCATGTACCATGCTGGGTAGAATGATGACTCTTGTCAGGCATGATGATGCTCCGTGACGTCACCGCTCTGGCTTTTGTCCATTCGTCTTTAACCTCCTCTCTCGCTCGTGAAAGCCCATTAATCAATTGACTAAATTAATTAGAGTTATTGGGCTCGTCATTGAGGCCCATAATTTTTCTTGATGTCCAAAAGGGTTACTATCTCATTCTCCAAAAAAAAAAAAAAAAAAAAAAAAAAAAGGTACTCTCTGGAATAGTGGATGACAACTTTACAGAGTTAAGAATTCACGGCGATGTCTACTGTTCTGGCCAATTCCGAAGCGGCTCCGACGTAGCTACATCGTGTTAACTTGAGTAGAATGGTTTTTGCTTCGTTAGGTACTTCCAAGCGTTGAATAAAATCCACTATACTTTCCTTGGTAACGACTGCTCGTCCTCCGGTGAGTACCTTAAATTTTTCATAGGGCTTGGGGACACCATATCTTTGCACTACCGTCTCTAACTCTTTGACGAGAGCTCCGGAATAGAGCTTCAAGTAGTCCTCAATCGGGCAATCTATATCGACCACCTCGAGTCTTGATATTAGATCGAGTGTGTTTTTGTAGGTGACAAGAGAATGCTCTAATCTTGACCCCATGTTCCTCAAAAGAGTTGAAATAGGTAACTTCCTGCTCAGGGAACACAGATTGCCACTGGCCGCACCAATGTTAATGCCTCCACTAGTCTTGTTTATTTGCTTAAAACAACCCATAGACATGTAGCCTTCAACGTCTCCATCAAAGTCCGTCAATATCTTGTTGAACTGGTTAACGCCATGAACAAATTCTGCCACATAATCATAAGCTCTGATCCGGGTAACATAGGGATTAAAACTCAAACCCAGAGATGTTACAAACTGTTCAGCAACTTGAGGCCAATTAATACCAGGATATGCAACATGATAAGCACTGTAATTTCCAACCTCACCTCCGAGATTCCCCATTAGCTCCAGCTGCGAAATCTCTTTCCGTTCTCTGCTTAATCTCACAGCAAAACTTGCCATTTCTTTCCCCAAAGTTGTAAACGCAACAGGCTACAAGATAGTAAAGGAGGATTAAACCACAAAACATTACCGCTAAAATAGCAAGAATGAAATGATTCGAGGCAAATTCAAGAAGCAACTATTTACCTGTCCATGAGTGGAAGAGAGAATAGGAATATGAGCAGTGTTCTTAGCAATGCCACATATTGCATGAATCAAATCATCCATGGCAGGAAATATGACATTGTCCATGGTTCCTTTTAGGATTAGTGCATGGGCAAGATTGTTGACCTCCTCAGATGTGCAAGCAAAATTAAAAAATCCAACCACCTTCAATAAAAAAGAGAAGCGTTGATATATTATATGAGGCTCGCTCTTTCCCTCAAAACAATGTAAATGAAAAGTGAGGCTCAGTTAACCTTAGCTATTTCTGGATGTGATTCACATCTCTGTTTCATGAACCGCTCCACCGCAGCTACACCGTCGTTTGCCACTTTCTCAAGGTTCTTTACTTCAAATGCATCATCGATGTTAAATCCATCAATTATTTCTTGCAAATAAGATTGAGCAGATTTACTAAACCTAGGTACCTCTGTCACTTCAGGAATTTCTGAAAGCAGTAACAACCATTTGATCTTAACTAGAACACGGAAGTAGATTAGACCATACTCACTCATATAAGGAGCCAAGTCCTTGAATTTACCCGTACACAGAACATCCAATTGTGGCCCAGGGGTTGCACTGATCTTGGTGTTTCTTATAGCTGCTTTAACTCCCCTGTCTACCATTTTAGCGAATTTAACATCTTCTTCAACATAGCTATGTGGGGTTAGCTTTGACAAAATGCTCTTATGATCTTTAGGTAATTCCAAGCCTTCAATAAACTTTCTTACACTCTTTTTGGTAACCCTTCTCCCCGCTGTTAGTTCTTTAAGCTTCTCATAGGTCTCTGCAGGAACACCATATCTTCGAATTACAGCTTGTACTGCTTCAGCAAGTACCTCCCAAGAGTGATTCAACTCCTCACTCACGAGAGCTTCATCAATCTGAATCTTTGCTATATTCTTAAGTGTACTCTTGTAGGCAAGAGCAGAACATACTAATCCTGTACTCATGTTCCTTCGAATACTAGAATCAGTCAAGTCTTCCAGAAAACGAGATCTAGGCAACAAACTAATCAGGTAGGAAAGAGCTTCTCTAGCTGCACCAAGAGTTGCTTCACTATAATGAAAATTTATATACTCACTTTGCTTGAAGTAACCAAAATGTAAGTAGTCCCACATATCTTTATCAAAGTCGATCAATATACTGTTGAATCGGTTAATAGCATTGAAAAGTTTTGGCATGTAGTCGTAAGTCTCGGCCTCAGTAACATAAGGATTGAAACTCACTCCAAGAGAAGTCACGAATTCCTCAGCAATTTGCGGCCAATTAATATGAGGATATGTAACATAATGAGCATTGGAACTTCCTACAGCACCAGGAAACTTCCCCATTATCTTCACTTGAGAAAGTTTGTGCTTCTGTATGCCTAGCCTGACAGCAAAATTGGCCATTTCCTTCCCCAAAGTTGTGGGTGAGACCGTGTTTCCGTCCCTGCGAGAAAGAATTGGAATGGAAGCATTGTCCCTTGACATGGTAGACATTGCCTTGATCAGATCGTCCATGACAGGAAATATAACATTGTTCATAGCATCTTTTAACATTAACGTATGCGCAAGACTGTTGATGTCCTCTGATGTGCAAGCAAAATGAAAAGTATCGAGCACCTACAGTGGGTAAGTAATTTTACACAATTTCTTAGAAAGATTGAAGCAAAAACATTAATAATAAGATGGATATGAAATGTTCACGAAGTTAGTTTATCTTTGCCTTGCATTTTCAGATTCTAAATCGTTCATTACATATTTTATTCCTTTCAAGATCATTTTTACAAAAAATCAATGAAATTGAGAGTCTTGTGTGTATCCAATTGTATCAACCAAATGAACGGTTGTAAGATCAATACGAACTACCCATTTATTTCTTAAAAATGGATGGATAAATGGTCTTCAAATTGATTGATTTTGAATAAAGTGATTGTAACAGAGCGGTTAGGAATATGAATGTTAAATGTTACCCAAAAAAGGGGGTGAATGAGCAGGTTAAGAATTGTCCCAAGGAGCGGGTTGTTTCAGAATTAAGTGAATGAAGCAAGTCTCAACCTTAGCTATCTCTGGTCTTGATCTGCATCTCAGCTTCAAGAAGTATTCCACTGCTTTAACATGATCATGGTTTGTTTTTTTCTCCAACCTCTCTGTCATTTCTATGGCTTCCACCATGCAAAATCGATCAATAATTCCTTGTAAGTAACACTGAGCATGCTCACTGAAACTAGGTACGTCTCTGAATTCTGGGATCTCTGAAAGTTTCAACAACCATTTGACCTGACAAGTAGTAATATCCAAATTTTAATAAACACTTTGACAGAAAACAACAATCGAGATCACAATAAACCGAGACTTGTGAAAAATGTACTGCAGCAATACCTGAACTAGAATTCTGTAGTAGATCATCGCATATTCACCCGTTGAAGAAGATAGTTCACCGAATTTCATGACCTTGGCATAACTTGCGTCTGTCCGCAGATGCATACTATTCCCGATCGCCCATGAAAAGTTGAAATCTTCAGCATCAGTGTCCCTTAGGGCACAAATTCCTCTGCCAAAGGAAGACAAAGCATCACGTGAATGAAGATACAAGCTTGAGGTTGGTCTTTGATATTTGGGTGGCATAACACTAGAAGATGATCCCATGTCCATGAAAAATCGAAAGGAGTTGAGGTCGACAATAGAGTTGGGACACTTGGAACTCATCATGTTTCTCCGGTTTGGAAACTGAAGTACGTTTAGCCGGAGATGAAGAAGGAGCAGCTCGTGTGATTAAGATTCAAGGCTGAAATATATATATATATATATATATATATATATATATTGGCAAGTTAAAGGCATTTTATTTTCAACTATTATATCTAGCTAGATCCTAGAATAGTTGATGAAGGATTCTTTGGTCAATCAGCATGGTGAATGAAGAATTTTTCTAGTCAAAACAGTTTACAATTTCAATCCTTATTGATGATACGGTTTCAAAATTGGTATTGCATTTCCGGGTATTTCTCTAAGATTCCTATCTGATTAAAGAAGTCATATCTCAATCAATCTCGAAACAATTTTGATAAACGTGACAAACCCTAAACCCGCAACTTTGTTTTCAAAATCTTAATTTCAAGAGCAACTTAAACTTGTTTATAAACTGCAACTCTAGCAACTTGTTTATAAACTATTTTTAAATAATGTCGACCATTTCCATTATACACTCCCCATCAACGTTAACTCGATTCCCTTGCATCTTTCGCACGAAACCTCACCCCATAATTCATCATCAACGATTCACCACCCGCTCTGCCGCTGGTCGTCGGCAGCTCAACCTATCGGTGCAATCTTCCTCCACCGCCTCGCCGGTGTACGTCACGCTACCTTTAGCTGAGCTCAATGTCTACGCGGACCCTGTGGGCACGGTGGGCAGGCGCGAGTTCACGGTTGAGTCACTTGGGATACTTGCAGAAGCAGGAGTTGAAGGCGTGGTCATGGATGTGTGGTGGGGCCTGGTCGAGAGGGATCAGCCTAGGGTTTATCATTGGGAACCCTTTTTGGAGATGGCCGAGCTGGTTCAGCGCAGCGGATTGAAGATTCGGGTCGTGCTGGCGTTTCACGAGGGTTATCCTCATACTCAAAGTTGCGCAGAAAAGTAAGTGCATGTCGAAAGGTCAGTGTATATGTATATACTGTGCATATATATATATATATATATATATATATAGAGAGAGAGAGAGAGAGAGAGAGAGAGAGAGAGAGAGACGGTTGATGCATGATTGAAATCTAAGCATGCATGTATGTTTGTTGTTAGGGTCAGCCTTCCTCTATGGATACTTGAAGAGTTCTATAAAAATCGTGATTTGGTATGTGCTGAAAGACATGGATGGCATAAAGAAGAATACATTTCGCTCGGGTGTGATACCCTTCCTGTTTTACGGGGGCGTTCACCACTCGAAGCATATGCAGATTTCATGAGGAGCTTCAGAGACAATTTCAGACCTTTTCTAGGTCTTGTTATAACAGTGAGTGGTTATACATATTATACAATTTCCCTTATGTATGCCATAGACAAAAAGTACATACATAATAAATCAATGCAAAACCTCTTCTTGCAGGGAATTCAAGTTGGTATGGGTCCTGAAGGTGAATTAAGATATCCTTCTTCTGATTTCCAGGATTTGTTATTGGGTCGTGCCGGAAAGTTTCATTGCTATGATAAGGTACTTGGGAAAAAATAGTTGATTATATGAATCGAATGAGGTCTTTCCTACACTATCCATCTACTGAGTACGCTAATGTACGTACGTTATTTTGTTTTCAATTCCATGACCAGTATATGGTTGCGTCTCTCAAAGAACACGCCAGAGAGGTCGGAATGCCTGAATGGGGAAATGTGTATCGTGTTGCAGAACAATTGCAATTTGCCGAAAATGGTAATGATTCTTGGAATACGCCGTACGGTGCATTTTTGCTTGAATGGTACTCTGGAATGTTGCTTATGCACGGAGAAAGGATATGCGAGCAAGCTGAGGCCATTTTCTCGGGAACAAATGTTACCATGTCAGCAAAACTAGCAGGGCACTATTGCCATTACCTCACTCAGTCTCATGTTTCGGAGCTGACTGCTGGCTATTACAACACTTCAACAAGAGATGGATACTTGCCGTTTGCTCGCATGTTTGCTAGGTATGGACATCGTGTAGTCATGTTATTTAATCCCAGCTGTTATACATTTAGTTTGTTCATTCCTTAATTAATAGGCAAACTATGTCTCTTAGGCATGGGTTTGCGTTATGCTGCTCCTGTTTTGACTTGAAAGATGAGATGGAAAGGTATCCCACCAGTAGTCCAGAAGGTCTTCTCAAACAGATGCTCTCGGCTGCTAGGGTTTGTGGTATTCCCGTGGAAGGTGAAACTTCTGCATCCCTTTGCAATGGGAGAATAATATCGTTGAAACAAGTGGTAACAATGTCCAAGCATTACTTATCTGGACTGGAAAACCCCTCCTTCTCATTCAAGCTCAGGGCCACCAAGGAGGAGTTGTTTAATTCACCAAAATATTGGGCTATGTTTACTGATTTTGTCAGCCAAATGTCTAATGTCAATGATTAAGTATTGAGCCAAAGTTGGTTTCATTTCTCCTCCATTCCCCTTCTAATATCAGTTTTAATGCTCGGATGTTATGCCTAGTATGGTGATTAACGAGTTTATCAGCGAAGTAAGAACTGTGGTCAGTTTTAAGAGTTCCTTTACTTTTGCACATAACCTATATTCTCTGAGTTGTATATGTTGCGGAACCACACCCATGTTGCTGCCATGGACCGGGTAATTGACATCCTGATATATAGCTTCATTTGGGGATTGATGGATCCACTTGATAAAGAAATTAAACATAACACGAGTGCTGATCTTTAAAAGACAAATATGTCTCTCAATATTCAACTACAGATATCTCATTCAGACCCAAAAGAAAACTACAGATATCTCATTCAGACCCAAAAAAGCAAACTACAGATATCTCATTCAGACCCAAAAAAGCAAACTACAGATATCTCATTAGAAAAGTTCAAACAAGGAAAGACCGTACCACCATAGCAAAGCCCTAGACCATTACCTAGTAGGACCCCAATTAATCCTGTTTGCCCGAAACCGCATTTCAGAAAACAGACTCTGGAAATCACTGACCTGCTCTTCATCAGCAATGGACAGCAGCTCGAGGAATTTTCCCAGTGGGAAACAGTTCAACTCCCGCAGCTTTAGCCCGTTCAGAGCAAATGACATGATCACCATTCTTCTTCTCATAAACTGATTAGTAGAATCCATCTCAAAGAAAATCTTCGCCGACCCTCTCCCGTAATAGGCCTTGATCCGATGCTTATCCTTATAGGTGAGCATTTCACGGAACTCTTCAGGGTGTTGGACCGGGGCTAGTCTGCGGGTCCAGTCGACCAGTAGTTTTTCCCTTTCGACTTCTCCCTGACCTGGCCAAGGACGTTTGGCAAAAGCATCCACCAAGAATTGAATCGGTTGCCTCTGCAACAGCTTCTCACCCAACTCTTTGTCAGAAATCTCCTCCGACCCAATTTCTGCCTCCCCTGGAGCCTTTGAGTCAGCTTGGTTGACGTCCTTTGAGTCGACCGGTTTCTTCTTGAACTTGTCGACGTCCTTGCTCGCCTCCGAGTCAGCCTTTCCCTTGCTCGGCGGCTACGACTCAACTTCTGCCCCGACTGGAGCCTTTGAGTCGACCGGTTTCTTCTCGGCCTGGTTGACCTCCGAGTCAGCCTTTCCCTTGCTCGGCGGCTCCGACTTGGAGTGGTCATCATCCTCTGGTGTTCTTTTGGCTGAGAATCGGAAGTGCTGTTTTTGGTGGAGGGAAGAAACGGATGAGTAGTTGGGAGCCTTTACCAGGCGGGAGAGATATGGGGAAGAGGGCTTAGGGGTTGGAGGTCTTCTGCAAGACAAAGCAGAGAAAGGGATGGTAAGGATGGGAAGAGAGGCCATGAGAAGGAGGAGTTGATAATTGAGAAATGTGAAAAAACTGAGGGATTCTCTTCCTGGGAATGCAAATACTTATAGCTGGCTGTGTGTGCTGTACGTGAGGTGCTCTGGTTTCGTTTTACATTTGAGTGGGATAAAGCAGAGCACCCACGCTCAGTACGGTTAGTTTTGTCCGGACGTTTCACGTTGGAAGTGAGGAAATAACCCTAATATCAGCTTAGTTAATTTGTTGCCTCTATTTAAATTGCAACCTGCTTTTAAGTTCTTAAGCTCCTTACAAGTATATGTGGATCAATCCGTCACCACAAGTTACTACGATTTAGAGTACGTATTTAGTTTTTTTTTACTGGTTTATCATGCCATGCTGTGTTTAAATCAACTTGTTGTCTTTTATAGTTACCGATCCAATTTCGTTGACATATGAATTTTTTTCTTTTTACCTCCGGTTACTTTGATCAAGGTAATATGGCTTGCATAGGAAGACTCCAGAAAAGAAGTGGAGCTAGGCACCAAAATGAAAGTTTGGATGGAAAGAATAATACTTTATCTCTTAGTTCACCCTGCTTTGTTTCACGTACATTGATTTTATTTTTGAGTATAAAGGAGTTTAGCAGAATATTAATTGTTTTATTTGAGTTGTTCTACATTCATAATAACAAATTGGAATATTTTCGCTTCCATTTGATTGTTAGGATCTCACAAGGAGAATCACCTCACATATTGCCACCTAAAAAGGGTTTCACATAAAATGCTTGAAAGATATAGAATCGAAAAATGCTGCAAAACGAGAGAATGTAAGTAAAATGTGCACTGAATTCCAACAAAATGTAAAGCTGAAAAGGAGTCCCAAGGACACAAATTTGATGCGGGTAATGACTATCACTGAAGCCTGAAAATGGTTCGCAATCAGTGGTGAAACTAGAGATGAATTTTTGAATAATACTGATGAAGATTTTGAACGATCATGTGAATGTAGTAAAAACTGCTATTTAGAAATTCATGAAATTTGAAGCAATGATATGTCATTATAAGGAACAGGTGCCCTAATGTTTACAATCATCTGTTTCTAATTTTTCAACATTCAAGCTCCTCCACGATACATAAATATTTCACTTTAATACTTGAAAACTGCCAAGTAATCTATAGAGATTAAACCATATTAAGATTCAGATAAAAGATTTATATATGCAGCAAGCTAGTAATATCATACCTGCATATATATATATATATATATATATATATATTTTTTTTTTTTTTCATTTTTTGGTCAAAATTTTTTGCTTGATGGACAGGGTCTTGCTCCCTCCAACTGCATGTGGGTCCCACTGTTTGAAACAGACAAAACTAACTTCCTTATCAAATTGATACCATATGAAACAAGGTCATCAGGGGCTACACCGGCCTGCAGAGACCAGGGTAAAGCGATCGACCAGAGACCTGAGAATTATATCGTCGTCTTACTAGGACACTATCTCTCTCTCATTTGTCCCGCTCTATATTCATAATTTAAATTTTTTCTCATGAACCAACCACTTATGGGCTATGGCTGTTGTGGTACGGTGTTTATAAATTATAACTAGACATTTCCCAGCTATAGCGGTGCAACCTCATACAAGTACGGTGTTGATTATGCCCCATTTTTGTTCACTCTTGGGAGGGGATTATGTTAGAAACACCCATTTTTGTTCAAATGTACAATTAGTCAAGCATGGACCATCATTATCAAAATTTTGCAGTTAAAAGAAATTAAAATGTAAAGAAATTTGAATGAAAGAAAGTGTGCAAACTACAAACACAATGTTTATATATAAGGTATAAATAATGACTTGATAATTTCTGATCTTTCTAATTACTAGGAATTTGGGAGCTTGGGACCCAAATGGTATCCATAGGAATATGTAGCATTGGAAAACATTGATAGCAAAATCCCTTTGGCTCTGTTTAGAAAATTCAGAATTAAAAAAATCTTGGCACTTGGTTGCAACTTGCATGTGCCCGAACAAAACCCATAACCCACCAAACAGGTTGTAGCAAAAGAGATGCCAACCAGAGGTACCGGTAAGTAATGTATGAACTAGTGCACAAATTCTGCACCAAATTCTCATCAAGAGAGCACTAACAAGACTGTTTTAGAAAAGAAAAGCAAAGTCATTCCACATATAGAAAATACTCTCTAGGAACAAAACCCATAGCCCACCAAACATAATATAGCAGAAGACATGCCAACCAGAGGTAAATGATGTGAGGGTTTATACATCACGCATCACGGGATAGTTCTGAGTTTTATGGGTTATGGGTGATGTATGAACTAATGCATAACTTCTGCACTAAAATTTCATCAAGAAGGCACTAATAAGACTGGGTATTAGAAATGAATAGCAAAGTCATTCCACATATATATAGGAGATACTCCCTGGGAACAGAACCCATAATCCACCAAACCTACTGTAGCAGAAAAGATTCCAACCAAAGGTATTAGAAAATAATGTGAGGGTTTAACGCATCACGGGATAGTTTTGAATCTTGTGGACCCTGGGTGATGTATAAATTAGGGCATAACTACTGCCCCAAAATTTCATCAAGAAAGCACTAAGAGCATCTCCAATGAAGTAGTTAAAATGCTTGTGTCAAATTCAAATTTGAAGGTTGACGTGTCAATGTTATTTTTGCTACACTCCTTCTCCAATGGATTGGTCAAATAATAAGAGTATTTTATTTTTTTAATTGTTTTAATTACTTGTTCAAAAAAAAAAATTGTATTATTTACAAACACATAACATGCTCTCTCTCTCCTCCAGTGGCGGAACTAGGATTTATAACTTGGGGGGGTCGGGATTGATATAAGCTAAGTTTGAGCATATGCCAGTAATTTTTTATACTATTTTTATTTTTATGCAAGATATTATTATTATTTTGAAAAATCTTGAAAACTATATATAGTATTATAGACAAATTATTCGTCCACACATAAAAACTATATATTGACTGAGTAGGTACACTATAATTTGAAAAAATAAGTGAAAAATAACCACCAAGAGTTTATTATTTATTAAGTTTGCTATTATTGTTATTTATTAAGTTTACTCATGTGGTTAATTGTAGGTTTCCTTCATAGTAACCAGTAAGTGAGCTCATAAATGTTTAAGGGGATTCATTACCAGTTTCTTTGTTTATTTCATACTAGTTAGCTATCTAATTAGTATGGATATGTGTTGGAATCATAGGGGGGGTCTGGACCCCTTCAGAACCTCAAATAGTTCCGCCCCTGCTCTCCTCAACTTCTCCTTCTTCTCGACTTCTCTTCTGATTTTTTTTTCTGTCTTTTCTACAAGAACAACATCAGATACCCATAATCAATAGATTCCAAGATTCAAAATCCATGAAAACTAAAACACAGCAAGAGCAGATCCAAGCAACATCGCTGATCAAGCTTTCTGTTTCAGTTTCTCTTTCCAAAACAAGCTTCGCAACAGATCTCGACCATCATCTCAATTTTCTCTCTCTATCTCTATCTTCCTCTCCTGTTTGGACTGTTTCTCTCCATGTTCTTCTCTTCTTCTTTTTTCAATTACTAATCAATCATCCTAGCGACCTCTTGATCCACCTAGTCTCTTTTCAGAGACCATTTTATACCCAACGATTTCCGGATTCGCTGCACTTTTCAAAAACCCAAATCCCATTATCAAAAATAAACATCTATTTTCTCATCATTTTGTTTCCATCTTCTTTCATTAGAAATAAGGCAAAGGCTTAGAATCCTAGAATTATAGAAAGAAAATAAGATCAGAACTGGAAAGAATTTAAGATTTGATATTTGGTTTCATGCATAGTTGGGTAAATAGAGAGAGAGAGAGAGAGAGAGAGAGAGAGAGAGAGAGAGAGAGAGAGAGAGAGAGAGAGAGAGAGAGAGAGAGGGGCGAGAAGAAAGAAATAATAAAAAAATAAAAGACAGGGGGAGCTACGTCTGTCAAATTTGACAATGGAGGGCTCTATGTCAAATCCACTTGTGTATGACATATGGGTTGGAGAAGTGCTTCATCAATCAATTATTACCGTTGGGCACGCCATGTGGATTTGACCTCTCCATTGGAGATGGTCTAATAAGACTGGGTATTAGAAAAGAATAGCAAAACCATTCCGCATAAAGGAGATTCTCTGTGGGTGATTGAGACATGCTCAAAAACTACCATTAAGGTAGGACAATCACTCACCATGGAGGCTGATGCAGAACGGATGGCATGCCCCATTTGAAGAGCAGTTGGGTCGTGCAAAAGGAGAAAAACGAAAAGTGACTAGTAGACACGAAATAGCTCGGTGTCTGATTGGGACGTGCCTTATCTTTCCGGAAAGGGAATCGCGCTAGAAACAAGACTCATTGTTTTACCTTGAGCTGTGGTCTTTTTCGGGCTTTCGGGGTCGTTTAGGGCCTCAAAACTGAGTTTTTCTATTTTTTCGAGTTTTGGTTTTCCTAGTTATTTTTGGGTTGTTTTCGTTTTTACCCATGGGCTTTAGGGTTCAATGTTAGTCGCCCTAGGGTTTTATTTCTCTTATTTAAGCAGTTGCATAACCTATCTTTCAACTTTTATCAATCAAATAGAGAATTTTCTCTTTATATCTGGTGGACTCCATAAACTTTGTTTAAGTTTATTGCTGGTAAACCTAGGTTACTGTTCCGACTGCGTCAGAGGAAAGGCTTGCACGGTTAATTATATCATTAGTATCAAAGGAAATTGGGCAAAATGATATACTGTAACACCTCTTAGCTTTTGCCATTCCCACCACCTCTAGCGGACTATGTCATGATCTACCGGTTTAATTTAATTTGCAAGGTGTATGAAAAATTGAGGATGGCTGAAAAGTATGTTCAACCTTTTGATCTATTAGCTAATCGTGCTTATTGAAATCTTCGTTTACGACATGCTTGATTATTTTTGTTTTTATCAGCTATTGAACATGCATGCATGCATGCAATGTTTGAAAAACACTACCGGTTTTAGTTGCATCGTTTTATACAAGCAACTGGGAAAAGGACCACAATCATACAATTGTCTCTTTCTACATAAGAAATCAACTTGTCTTTGTATATATAAAAAGATTTGACTACTGTCCTTTCAAAAAAAAAAATTTGATTTGACTACTGCAACTTAATTTTATAATTTATATGGAGCTCCCATTGTTTGTTGATTTGGAAGGTGAGTGCGGCTGCACCACCACCCGTATGTTTCTCTCTATCACATTCATTCCGGCCATCTAAATTCTAAAACAAAGTTTCTAAAGATGTTGGCTCTCTTCATATTGGCAACAATTAAGCAGTTCTCAAATATGGATAGACTTGAAAGAAGAAACTTCTCGGTGCCATTTTTTAGTTTATGTTGCATTCATGCCCTTTTCTTGTTACTGTCGTTATTGTTATGTCATAGACTATATCATAGCTAGACTAAGTAACAAACAAGCTATACTAAACAACTCTCGTTCCCCCAATGAGGTCATGTAATACCCTTGCTATTTAAAGGGATAAACATCGAAAGAGTACTATAGATCATTTTGGGTCAAAGTATCTCTTCAATGAGGTCAATGTCATTTTGCTGAAGGGCCTGACGTACGCACCATGACGTTTGAACTTGCCAACATAGAACAGAGCAGTGAAAAATGAATTAAGTAACGTGAGGATAAACCAAGAATTTCGTTTGTTAATTAAATCACACATTATTTGAAATAAACAACTTATCAATAATTCAAATATTTCCATCGCATAAAAGTTTTATAGTGGCAAGAAATGCCATATCTTTAAAAACGAGAGCAGAAACGGCCAAGCTTCTTGCACCTCATTTTCTGCACAAAACAGTGCAAAGATCATGGTGAGAGTGTTTGTTACTTATTAATAGAAAAATGAAATCACAGAAGATAGTACACATGGAAAATTTTATAGATCCTTATGCAGCCAGTGATCAAGACGCAAACTTCCCTTATAATGCATCTGTGTTAAATGACTCAAGGTTAACTATGGAACACTTAAATATTCACCATTAAGATCTTCAACCTTTTTCATTGATATCTAGGACCACTTCTCATAATGAACTACTTAATTAGCTGAAATGGATCAAATGGCATTAATACAAGTGACTTGCCTTCAGCTCATAACTAAAGCTTCAGATACCAAATGTCACTATAAAATCTACTATTTCATTAAATCACTAAATTGCCTAGAAAGTAAATAAGACGAGTGAAGAGTCAGAGATTACTTCAAGCATGCCATATAAATCCAAGGAATGACCAAACTTCTCCATGCCAATGTAAATCGACATTTGGTTGCTAAAAAGTGATTTCTAGCATTATAAATGAAGAGGTCTTGGGTCTGACTCATGGACTAGCTAGTGAAGAAGCTAAATTCAGGCTCATATATATTACTCATATGATTATCCTCACTTTACTTGATTCATTTTTCACTAACACCTAAAAGATAAGTAATAAATTCATATTTGGGTAGAAAAAATGAAGATTAGAGGTGGCAAACGAGCTGTCAGACCCGAACACGGCACGTTTAAAAGCGCCCAGGCACGGCCCTAGCTCGTTAGCAATTTGACACCGCCCGAGCATGATATATTACAGGGCGGCCCGACCCGTTTCTATAATATAATTTTTATTTTACTTTTTCCTATAATATAGAGATAAATATATAATTTATATAGAAAATTACACACAAGTGTCATTTTAAAACTTTAATTAGTCATAAGGCCACTTAATTTTTTTTGTACATATAAGGCCACTTGTATTCTCAAATTTCTCTGTCATTGACGATTTTGCCCTTTTACTTAAGAAAACTACTTGATATCAGATTAATCACTTTCTCTCTCTCTCTCTCTCCTGGGGAAAGCCCTTATCTCTTTCTCATCGTCCTCTGACGAACAACTCGTCGCTTTGGTTTCTCTGGCATCTAGCAGCAGCGGCCAAGAACTATGGCCTTCATCAAATCAAGTTCCAATCGATCAAAGCGATGCAAAACCTCGAAACGGCCCCTCTGTGCCTAAAGAAGACGATGATGAAGAAGATCTGATCGGAGCTACCTCACTGAAGGTGAACTCAGATCTCTCTGATTCTCTCTAGTTTCTCTGTGAACTCGACCTCGTGCGAGTCAATTAGACTTCAGTTGGATCGGAGAGTGAGGTGAGGTCGAGTTTAAAGAAGAGAAGCTGTCGAATCTCTGCAGTGGTTTGCCGTCAACCATGAAATCTCCAATATCTCTAGAGGAGCCGATCTTAGATAGTGACTCGCCGCGTCAAGTTAACGATTACCACGACGGTGACGGAAATATGGCAGATATTGTAGGTAGGTATTGAGATTCATTGTTTCTTTCGTTCAAATTTCTTGTGAGGAGAGTTTTGGACTCAGATACGATACTTCCAATTTTAATTTGCTCTAGTCTCGTTTACTGTAGTGCTTTGCCATCTTATTTGTAGTATTGTGTGCTATTTGTTGTTTTGTACTTGGAAGCTTATGATGTGAATGGCCTGATTTGAATAATTGTTGAATTGAATAATAATTATTAATGTAAGTATGCTTTGGTTTTGGAGATTTAGTTGGAAGAGAAATGATTGAGCTGGCTTAAGGAGTGCTTCGACGAATTGCAGAAGGTAATGCCATGCCCACCAACTGTTCGATGATATTCTTCACTCAAATTTTTAGTTGCATGCATATTTCAATGGACTGAGATTGCAATTTGTGTTTAGTTTTGATGATTTTTCCTTTGTCAAATTGCATACTATGGCTATAGTAGTATATCTAGTAGCTTTTCTGTTTTTGTTTTGATTGATTTCAGGTCATTAGTTATTTGTAATTGTTATAGTGGTTTTTCAACACAATGATAGTAGGTTTTTATCCCTTATGTTCGTATCTTTTCAATCTGATGTCAGTAGTTTTTTTTTTTTGATTGATTTGAAGTTATAAGTCTCTATGACTGTTATAGTGGTTTTTCAATACAGTAACAGTAGTTTTCTATCTCTATGTTAGTATATTTTCAATCTGATGTTAGTAGTTTTTTTGTTTTCATTTTGATTTATTCAAATGGTCTTTTTGTGTCGGTGATAGTAGCTTTTGTTGATGGTCAAAGTAGCTCTTTAGTATAAGAGTAGCTCACTGTGTTGGTGATAATAGCTTTTGTTGTTGGTGACAGTAACTTTTGGTGTTTGTAAGAGTATCTTTTGGTGCTGGTGAGAGTAGCTTTCTGGTATTTGTGAGAGTAGCATTTGTTGTTGGTTAGAGTAGCTTTTGGTGTTGGCAAAAGTAACTTTTGTTGGTGGGGATAGTAGATTATGGTTTTGGGGAGAAAAGTTTTTTTTGGTAACAGTAGCTTTTTTTGTCTAAGTAGCTTTGGTTGCTGATAATAGTAGCTTTTGTTACCTCGCTGGAAGTTGCCAGTAGCTTTTTTTGCTGATGACAGTAGCTTTTGTTACCTCACCGGAGGTTGCCGGAAATCTCACCACAGTAGCTTTTGTTGTCAGCGATAGTAGCTTTTGTGGTCGCCGGAGGTCGGCCAGATACTCGCCGGAGTTGGCCGGAGGTTGACCGGAGACCCGCTGGAGTTGGCCGGAGACCCGCCGGAGTTGGCCGGAGACCTCGCCGGAGAAGAAAGAGAGGATGATTGTTGACTTTTTACTCTAGTGGCAGTTATGTAAATATGTTGGTTTTTTATATCCAAAATTTAACACATTTTTTAATTTAGTGGCCTTATGAGGGAAAAAAACAGTTGGTGGCCTTATGACAAAAAAAACATTGAAATATGCACTTATATGTAATTAACCCTAATTTATAAACACTAAATTTATTATTATTTTTTATAATATAAAGATAATATATAATTTATAATTTATAAACAATAAATTTATAACATTAAATTTTAACAAATAGTTTAGGGTAGTACATGAGTACCAACTTCTATTTATAATATGGGTGCAGCTATTGCTACGCTAAAATTTTCTTAATTCACCCTAAAAATATTTAAATTATTGAAAGACTATCTTACCCAAGTGCAAAGTAACTAATAAGTACGCTAATTTTTTAAAATTCAAATCTATAAGGAAAGCTAAATACATAATCAATTAATTAAATATAAAGATTACTTAATTTCTCATTGGATAACATTAATCTTCATTTCTCCACCCAATTTGAATTTATTACTATGTTTTTTTATCTTCTTCTTTTTTTGTCTCCTCAGCGTTCGTTATTGAATTCACAAAATCATTAATGTTAAATTCATCAAAATCCTTGTAATAATACCCTTTATGAACACCAAAAGTAAAATTTAAAACAGGAAACAAAAATCAATCTCTTCTTCATTATTCATAGTTGTTAACTTTCTAATCTTTTGACATAGATTGAAATAGACAAACATTCAAATTGAAAGAAAAAAAAGAAAAAAAAAATGGAAGTAAGCCAGATTATGATTTTATTAGGAAACTTTAATATATATATTTTTTATTGGTATAAATTTAATTTTTTTTTATATAAACAAAATCTTTTTAATTGGATATGTCATATAATTAAGGATATTTTTGGAAAGAGAAATGAGGTAGATAAGTGAATTAATTTCAAACATGAGCAAGTAGGGTGAACAAAGAAAATGATAGGATGGCAATAGCCGCACCCTTATAATATTGGCCTCAACTAATTTTAATTTTTGACATGATACAAGCACGGCATGACCAGCCTATTAGCCCGGCACGTTGTGGGCTTGGGTCGTGGGTCGGGTTGGGCCTAATGTTTGAGTATATGGGCCGACCCGAACATTGCCTGAAAGCCCAATTAAGTGACCTGGCCTAGCCCGTTTGCCACCTCTAATGAAGATTAATGTTATCTAATAAGAAATTATATAGCCTTTGTATTTAATAAATTGGTTATGTATTTAGTTTTCCTTATGGATTGAGATTTTAGAAAATTAGTGTATTTACTAGTCATTTTGCATTTACGTAATATTTTCAAGAATTCAAATGTTAGTAGGGTGAACTAAGAAAATGGTAGGGTGACAATAGATGAACCCTAATATAAATTATAGAGCTTGTCAAATTTGTTGATTAGTTGACCTTATTATTTTTTGTATTACACAAAAGTGGAGTTCAATGAATTTATATTTAAACAAAACATCGTCAAGTATTGAAAGTATTTATAATCCAAAAACTTATGATCTCTAATAACACTTTCAGAGATATTGACCCTCTAAGCTAATAATTGAAACTTGTTTCGTTGTTCTACTTTATAATTAATATTATTACTTATGTTAGAAATTCCAAATTCTTTTTAACAAGGTAATGTTAGAGTGTGTGTCAATAGGTATCTGAGCAGGTTGAAAGTAGACTATGATTTAAGATTTTAAGTGAATTAAACACAAGCACAATTCTCTTCTTTTAGATTACAAATTTAAAACAATCTAGCAGTATTACCTCTTATCAACCCCGTACTAAAGTGTAATCCATTGTTCAAATGAATTACTGTATTTTTTCTATGGAAAATGATTCAGTGCACCAATGTGCACTTGCACCAACATAAGTGTATGATTAGATTATACTAATTAAATACAAATTTTAATTATTAAAAAAGTTGATTACAAATATCAAGGGTCAGACCATCTTGTAAGTGTTCGATTACTGCAAGTGAAGAATTTTCATTATTCTACGTCATATTTCTCGACCAAATTTACTACAACTCTCGAAATCTCAACAATGTGAGTGCCATTTAGTTATTTGTGGATTGCACAAAGCATTTTTAAATCTACTGAATCTGAATGTTTTCCATATACATTGTTTGGTCCACAAGTTATAAAGGGCATAAATATTTTCCATTTTCAATTTTTTCTTTTCCTTATTTCACCTGTTTGTTGGTTTGCCAGAACTGAAGCAAGCAAAACCCGTCTCTGCCGGTCTGCAAGGTCAGTCAATTTTTTCTGGCTGATCACAGAGCTTTCTCGGACGGATGTCTGGTTTTGTCCTTTCATTACTGCATATTCCTACGTGTCATGACTCATGAGCATAGAGCCTATAATGGACGAACATATGGGTCCAATCATGGTCACGGCCCCATAGTCACTATCCAGAGAATCAACATGTACGTGTGTGTAGACAGTGTTTTTGTTTTCTTCTACGCCGGAGAATGGAGCATCAATTGTGATCCCGGCCCACTAAGTATTGATTCATACTAGAAACCAAGGGCCCAAAAGAAATTGGTCAATGAAATTCTCTTCACTATGAGAAATTCACCATATATATTCCTACAATATGATATGGTAGCTACTTGTATAGCACAACAACAAGTCAACAATGCTTTCCACCAGCTGGGTTGGTAACACATTTCACTGCAGGAATACTCATGACTGCACATAAGAGCTTGCAGTCCTCTTTCTGTTAGTCACCTATGTAAAGGCAGCTGCCTCTTGCGTTAACATCTTTCGGTGCGTGTTGTGGAAAATTGCAGCCTTCCTCGCATTTCCAAAGCTAATGACACAACTATTAATGATCGTATGAGAGACAGCTAAACGCACGAGACATCTCCCCAACCATTATCAAATAAAAAGCAGGTGCAAAGTCACCAAAAAGATCGAACTCTAGTAAATACTAAATAGAGGTATGGAGGTTGCGGTTAATTCTTGAAAAAAATTGAAGTTGAAAGAAAAAGGTTAAGAAAGAAATTGTACAAAGGGAGAATTTCACAAATGGTCACTCAACTATGACTCATTCGACACTTTGATCACTCACCTTTCAAATATATCATTTTAGTCACTCAACTATTACTCTGTCAATCACTTTAGTACGTCACCCAAAGGTTTATCTCACTTTAATCACTTCTCCCAATTATTATAACACAGATTTCTCAATTTTTCACAATTGATTGGATGAAAATATCATTAATATTGTGGCAAATAAATTTTTTTTTAATTAAAAAATTAATTAAGTGACTAAACTGAGTAACAGAGTTAAAGTTGAGTGACCAAAGTGATATATTTAAAAGGTGAGTGACTAAAGTGTCAAATAGGTAAAAATTGAGTGACAATTTGTGATATTCTTCATTGTGCAAAATATAAACACAATGTTTGTGTATAAGATAAATAATTTACGAGTTGATAATTTCGTTAAGCTAATAATATTTGAAATTACTTGGGAGCTTGGGACCCAAATGGTATCCATAGGATCTATAGCATTAGGAAACACTACGGGGCTGAATGACGCCACGCCATGCTGCGGGTTACTTATGTATTTCAAAGGCTGCTGTTTTGAGTGATTTGATATATTTATGATTAAATTTTGTTTAGTCCTTGTCCTTTGCCTCAAACATCATTTCAATCCCTAACATTTCAATTTTATCTAAAAACTCTTTGACCTCTCAAGTTCCCTCCAATAGATCCACTCCGTTATGATGCTCCGTTATGTCACTGATATGGCAATCATGTCCACGCCATTTCAGCTTGATGGGTCCCATTTAAGGGATAAAATGACCATTCCAGCCTTGTTTTCTTTCACAGTTTCACCCCTTCATTTTTTTCTTTTAATTTGTTTATTCCCTTTTTTTCTTTTCTTTTTGCCTACCTTCTTCTTCCTCCCTACCTTGCTTCAAATTCAATTGAGACCCAGACTTGGCCGTCGTCCCCCATGACCGGAAAAACCAAGCTCCAGATCGAATTGCACACAACCAACTGCCACACAAATCAGATTCTACTGAACATCAACAACACAAAACTTAATAATCAAACTCACAACAGCAAACCGGAATTCAATTCCAAAATCTTATATCACTACGAATATGCTCCGCCGGAAGAAGCACAGCCATGGGAATGGTCACAGCAAGCTGGTGGAGTATACCACCTACCCATCGAATCCCCGACTCACTTCAACTCCTATCTGCCGTTGCAGTCGCCGACCCTCCATCGTAGACACAACTGTTTGATTTGAATTCAAAGAGTTGGAGGTTTGTGCCTCTCGGGACGAGGGAGATAGGTTTGTGCCTCTTGGGACGAAGAAGATAGGATTCATCAAAGATAGAGATCACGGCGAAATCATTGGACGGCTCCGCCATCTTCCACGCCATTAACGAAATCTCAGGTTTGCTTCTCTAGATGGAATAGCAAATCCATGCGTAAGTTTTTTCCCAATTCTCTCAACTCTATCATCAACTCCGTCGCAAATCGCAATCACACAATTCCCAATTGTCGAATCTAACAATTTCATACACAAGAGTGAAGATGGATTCGAATTTTTCCATAATTCGATATGTGAGTTTCAAGAATCGCCTCTGAGAGAAGACCAGGTGAAGAAGATGATCATCAGTGAAACTCCTCGATTCCAAAAAGCGCTTCTGGTTCTCGGAGTATTCCCAACCGATTCGGGCAGCTATGCCGGTGGTAACTTAGTGTTTCCGATTAAGTCATTGGACCATTTGGACAGCTCTGCCATCTTCCACGCCATTAAGAATCAAGTAGCTAGATGTCTTTGCCCGATGATTGTCACTAATAGTAGCGAAACTCACTAATTGAATTGAAAGTGTTTTCATGGGCAGATTTGGCTACAAATTTTGCAACTGAGAATGTAGGTTCTGGGTCTCATTTGGATAATTTTGGGTTCGGAGAAAGAATTGGGGTTAATTTGAGGTGGAATTTGGTTTTTGATGAACTTGGGAAATACCCAGATTTTGAATATGTTGGTTTGATTGATTATGCAGGTGTAGTTCTTGGAATTTGTTGATATATGATGGCAATGGGATTGGTGGTTGAGCTGGAGAGAGAGCTCGGTGGTGGTGGTTTGGGTGTGAAGAAGGAGGTAGGAAGAAAAGAAAAAAAAAGGAAGGGAGAAAGATCATAGGGTTATATTGGGTATTTCACTATTATCGAGCTGAGTTGGCGTGGCTTGGATTGCCACGTCAGCAACTTAATTACCCAATTTGACTTAATCTTCATGGTGAGGACTTATTGGAGAAAAATTATAACGTCAGGGACTTTTCAAATTAATTGAAAATGTTAGGGATTGAAACGAAAAAATGGTCAGAGTACATGGACTAAACAAAATTTAATCCATATATTTATATCGAGCTGAGTTGGCGTGGCTTGGATTGCCACGTCAGCAACTTAATTACCCAATTTGACTTAATCTTCATGGTGAGGACATATTGGAGAAAAATTATAACGTCAGGGACTTTTCAAATTAATTGAAAATGTTAGGGATTGAAACGAAAAAATGGTCAGAGTACATGGACTAAACAAAATTTAATCCATATATTTATATAAGCAAAAAGTCGGTATACTAATCAGGTTTGTCTATTTAGATTTTTCTAAAAAAATTATTCTAACCAACACTGTTTTTTATATGTTGGTTACAAAAATAGATAGACTTAACAAAAATTCATTACAGTTGTGCATCATCAACCATTCGTCTATTATTCAATCTTATGTCAATCTCTATTGGAATCTGACATGCTTAAATCAAACTCTAAAAGAAATGAACCTTGCTTAGATTAAGACCATTAGCTCTTATGAAAATATATTACAAAACTACCTGTATGCTGAAACCATTTTTTACCATGCTTTTCTGTCTCCGTTGATTGATATTCTATGATGACTAAATTCCTATATTGATATGATTTAGATGAGCAAACTGAGGACAACTCTGAAGATCACATGGTATAGAACAGGATCTGATCATTGATTACTGTGTATGCAATCTTATGATTATTCTCCAAGTTGTAGGACTTTAGTTGTGGAGGAAAACAGATAGTAGTTTTGTGGAACTGAATTATGTTGTTGCATGAATTCCATTAAACAGTTCAAAAATACCACTTGCATTAACCTTAGGGACTATCCCCACTCAAGGATGAAATCAGCTGTTCTCATTATTTTGTTTTATTTTTTAATCTCTGTGGACCAATCATATTGACGGGACATAATTGAGACACAAAAATCTGAGACAGTTGATTTCATCCCCCACACTCAAGGCCCTGGACCCCCAGGTTCCAAATCCTTTGAATGAACTGATTAATAAGCACGAACAGATTAATTGCTAAAAAAAAAAAATAGAGTATTAGACAGAAATGAAGTGTACAGGCATATCTTTAGTGTTTGCACGGTATACCACTTCATAAAAATTGGTGATTAAATTATGTCCCCAGTGAAGCTTGATGAAACTAAGCACAAGTCTTTTGTCTTTTCTGATAAAAGGGTTATTGTCTATATTTCTATGGTATATGTATCATATCTGGATATGACTTGACAGGACTGTTTAGGATGAAATAAATTGAATGAAAGACATATTGTTAAGAGAAATAATGAAACAACACAATTTCTCAAATGCACAGTAACAGAATCTGAGAATGCAGAATTTCTTCGTCTTCTGTGAGGTTAACCAAGAGTATATCTTATGCATTGGAAAATAGACTCCTTGCCGAATTCAATAGAGGTTGAGATACTGTGCATTTGTGAGTGGGAAATGACCACCACCCTATGCTGTTCTTCATGTAATATCTCCCCTTCATGTAACCAGACAGCAGCTCGAGGAATTTGTTGAGTGGGAAACAATTCAACTCCTGCAGAGTTAGCCCGTTCACTGCTAATGACATGATCGTCATTTTCCTTCTCATGAATTCACCAGTAGTAGTAGACTCGAGCTCAAAGAAAATCCTCAATCCCCCTTGCTCGTAATAGGCCCTAAAATGTAACAATGAACGGGTTTGTAATCCATTTCAACATCCAATTAAAATCTACAAGGCTCCAATTACCGATTTCATTAAAATCTTCGTTGAAATCGCTGGATCCATTCCCATGACTCAATTCAGGCATCTTTACGCTGGTGAAAGGAAAATGAATGGAAAATGTTAAATAGAGGCCAGTCATGCAGAAACAAACCTGGGATTAAGATATGAAATCAATCTTTTACCTCAAATTACTTTGATTATGGAGGACTCTTAGTTTACCTGCTCAGTTTCACATTACTTATCATTTTTTAGTATAATGATCGAGTTCCCCACAACACTAATTGGTTTAATCGAGTTGTTCTGCATTGAAGTTAATAGATTGAATATATTCCCTTCCATTTGATTATTGGGTTCTCACAATGAGCTTTGAATTCATACAGAAACAAGGGCCCAAGAGAAATTTGTCAATCATCACAATCAAACAAACCCAAGCCCACTTCTCTTACATTATTCATCATATATATTCCTACATTATGATATGGTCATTGTGGTGGCTACTTGGGTTTAGGGAGAGCACAACAACAATGCTTTCCACCAGCTGGGTTGGTAACACATTTCATTGCACTAATACCCTTGGCTGCACATAGGGGCTTGCAGTCCTTACTTCTGTTACAGTCACCTATGTAAAGGCAACTGCCTCTGGCATTAACATGTTTTGGTGCCAGACTATAGTCCAAGTCAGTTTCATCGTCGAAATTGCAAAGATCGCTTTCTGCAGTTCACCATAGATCAAAATTTAGCTCTAATATAAGATATATCACAGAGGGAGAGATACATCGTACATACCAGGAGGGTCTGCTGCGGCATAAAAAGAGAGCTGGAACAAGATCAAAACAACAAAGGCAAGAGGCAAATGAAACTTGGATAAGGAGGAAGCCATCACTGGATTATTAATTTCTGGTACCAATGTTATTAGTGTGACTACTCAATATGGACTGAGACCTGGATTTATATGCAAGGAAAACCTTATCCTAAAAATGTTTCTCTTAGGAATCTTCAAATTGGATAAGTAAGCTGACACTTGTTTTGAGTTCAGCAACAGACCAAAGAAGTTAAAGTAAAGATTTCCAGATTTACCCTGATACCAACCCACTAAACACCAAACAAAAGTTAAGGATGGAAGATTTTCCACATTATGTATTCAAAAAAAAAAAAAAGATTCTCCACATTGAAGTCAAGTTTGTGGGCACCAACGTCCTCAAAATCGAATTTAAGGCCAGTCTCTATGTTCCTCTCACTTTGAAAATTGGAAATTCCTCTCACTTTGAAAATTGGAAATTGTATGTGATTAGGCATTCCCACTGCATGTCCATGAAAACTTAATTTCTTAAATGAACAATTAGTTAAGCAGGGACCATCATTATCACATAATGGGACCATCATTATCACAAAATTATACCCTCAATTTCTTATTGTCGAAGTGTGTGTTGTGGGAAATTGCAGCCTTCCTCGCATTCTCGTAGCTAATGACTCAATTATTAATGATTGTATGAGAGACGGCTAAACGCACAAGAAATCTCCCCAACCATCATCAAATAAAGAGCAGGTGCAGAGTCACTAAAAGGACCCAACTCTAGTGAATAGAGGTATAGAGGTTGTGGCTAATTCTTGAAAAAATTTCAAGTTGAAAGAAGGGGGGAGTATTCAGAGCACCGCCGTACACTTGCACCAACACAAATAAATGGTTAGATTGCATTAAATACACTTTTTATTTATTAAAAATAAAGTTGATAATAAATATCAAGGGTTGAGATTATTTTATAAAGGTTGGGTTATTGCACCGTCGGTGCATAGAATAATTTACAGTTGAAAGAAGAAAGAAAGTGAACAAACTACAAAAACAATGTTTTTTTTTTAAATGATTTTTTATCGAGATCGCACGGTATTCTCAAAAGTTTCATTCCTTTTAGCCATCAAGAATAAATTGGGATTTAAACTCGGATCAACGTCGGCAGAATGCAAACCTTAATGTCGAAATGTGGGGGTTCTACACTTGGAGACTCTTACCAATAAGATATATAAATTATGACTTGATAATTTAGTTAAGCTACTGATCTTTCTAATTACCTGGGAGTTTGGGCCCAAATGGTATCCATAATATCTGTAGCATTAGGAAACATTGATAGCAAACTCCATTTGGCTCTGTTTAGAAAATTGAATCAACTCGGCACTTGGTTGCAACTTGTGCAAGTTGTGATAAAACTAAAGAAAAAGTAGCCAACTTTTGGGTGTTGATCCTCCTACACTAACTAGAAAGAAAAGATATGTTTCATGCTTAGATCCAATTCCATACACATACCCCAGTCTCTCTACCAATCATTTGCCCCCATTCTAAGGGTGATGTACTATCTCGTCTCCCATGTTTTATTGCACCAAATTGCCCTTTAAGAAATTCACTAATCTCCTCCCATCCCTTAACACATCACCCTAGCTACAATCAAACTCCAGGCCATTTTGGTCATTCAAACAACTTTTGTCCCTTCACTCACATCTCAAAGTTTTTGTTTCTCAGTTGATTAGCTGAAGCTCAACTAAGAAATTCAGAGAACTCTGGAAACACCTGATGGCTTTCATCTATGCGCCTTTCAATTAAAAAAAAAACTGCTGGAAAATTCAGCAATTCACAGCGGATCCGGTTTCTGCAGTTAAAGCTTGGAACCCATTTCTGCAGTTCATACAATTAGGGGGTGAGTTGTGTTTTTTTTTTTCATTCAAGAATTCCCAATTGAAAGAAAGGAAGAATCTTTATTTTGGGATGATTAGAAAGATTGGAACTTTGAATTTGAGATGCCAAATAGTTGAATGGGGACTTCCTGAATCAATTGGGTTTCCATCAATTAGTCATCTTTTGCTAGAACCATTTTTGGGTTTAGTTCTTAATTTGTCTCGTTAATTATTTACAGCTTCTAGTGTTAGTAGATATTTTAACATGAATTATGTGGATTGAGGAATTGATTTGTGAGCTTTGTTGGTTTTGTTGATTGGGATACTACTTTGTAGGTGAAGGTGTCTTCTTTGTTACTAGTGGATGTAATTTCTTAACATGTACTGGGTTTCATGGAGTCATGATTGTCTGTGAAATTCATTGTTTAATGAATATTGAAGAAACCGTGGTCAGTTCTATACACATTTCATACTTTGTGTAGATGTATGGAACATGGATCAGCTATTGTTAGCTTGCAAAGCACTTTGAAAATATTCAGTTATTGATACGTAATACGTTATCGTGGTGTTTTGGATCGTGTTATTGTTCAAACTACTTTTGAGTGCATGATTTGTTTGTATTTCTTTGAATTTATGTGGATTGACCAACTGCCTATGTCAAATTGTAATTTCAGTTGAAGTTAGTGTGCTCTGTCAATTGTTTAAAGCATGAACCTTGTTGCCGCACATGGACAAAGCTTTGAAAACCAAGCCTTGCAGACTTGGTGATCAGAATACCAGCGACGTTGTCATCTGCTTGAAGGACAGAGAAGGAAGACACCAACAGTTTTACTCCCACTCATCTGTTCTCATAAAAAGGAGCAAGTACTTTGCTGAACGGTTGTCTAATCCAGACCCTAGTAATTCCATTAATGTTCATTGCTCTGAGTTCAACTATGATCACCATGTCAACCTGTTGAGGCTGCTCTATCTTCCAACAGAGTTGATTTTGGACGCATTGGACTCTGTTAAGTCTGCTGTCGGTATTCTTCAGTCAGCAGTTTCCTTCAAGTGTGACGAGATTGTGTCCTGCTGCATCCAGTACTTGGAGGCTGTTCCTTGGGAGGACAAAGAAGAAGAGCACATCTTAAAAGCTGTATCAAAGTTGGGTCCTGTAGCTATGCCCATAATAGCTAGGATCCAACCTGTTGATTTAGCTGCCACCAAAACTGTTTTGATCTCAGCAATTCGTGTGGCCACATCCATTGTTGGACCATGTCCTCCATTCGGCAATGAGCTTAAAACTTCTGCTCAAGAGCAAGTCGAATACATGTTAGGAGAAGATGAGGATACACCGTTGGTCACAGCAGATGATGAAGTCAGATCAGTGGTAAGAACAGGTCTGTCACATATTTGTGCAACATTTGAAAAGGATCTGTCTTCCTTACTTTTGGAGCCAGACCTTGCATCCGAGACAGCAGATGAGAAAATAATGCATAGTTTATCGGATCTTGAATGGATGTGTAGCATACTGGGAAAGATGGATTTGATGAAGGATTTCGTTTCCAACTGGGCTGAAAGCTCCAGTAATGTTTTAGGAGTGATCGAGGACAAGAAACTTGATTCGTTTATGTGGGGCTTGAAGATTAAGCTCATAGAAGTGACTGCTAAAGTCTTGGAAGCAGTTGGGTATGGTAATGTGATTCTTCCAGCTCCAATTCGCTTGACATTACTGAAGTCATGGCTCCCTTATATTAGGAAGATGAAGCCACTCTTGGATAAAAGGGGCAGCGAGGACACAGGTTTTCCATACAAGATGAACGAAGACTTGTGCCAGACGATCGAAGGTGCCATTGTCACCTTAGTACTAGCGTTGCCATCGAATGATCAAGCCGACATTCTGGCGGACTGGATGAGAGCCGAGCAGGTTCGGTATCCGGACTTGAGCGAGGCTTTTGAGGTCTGGTGTTTCAGAACAAAGTCTGCAAAGAGAAGATTAGTGGAGGGATTGGATGGGGCTGGCAATGCCACACTTACCCTCTGATAGTTTTTGCTCTCATATGTTGTAATATTGTTTTATTTCAGTGGAAGGACATTATCAAACTGGTAATGATTCCATTGCATTCATGTATCTTTGACATAATTGAGCTCCTTCTAAGAAGATTGGGCCTCATTTCTATGCATTTTCCCCATATTATTCTCCAGTACAACTAAGGTTCCCACTTATGTTTATTCATAGTTTTATACACCGTTGAATTTCTGTAGCATTTGAATAAATTCATGTTTTTTTTAGCGAAAATAATGAAGAATGTTTTTTTTTTTTCAAATTTTACTTGGAACAAGATTTTCTGGGGGTGATTCTGTTCACATCTAAAAGCTCTTCACCACACCCATGCTTTTGATTATATCCTTCTTGGAGGTCAATCATAGGTCTAACCATTCTTTGGGGTAAATATGAAACTTTGTTTATTATCATATTATTTCAATATTAAGGTTAATTCTAACAAATAAAAAATAGGCATTTGATAAGATATTCTACTACACTTTCGAGTATGTCATAGTTTCAAGCATGATATTTGATTCTAATTTATGTTGAAATCATCTAACTAGCACTCCTGACTATTTTTAATCGCAAACAAATAATACTGAACATTCTATCACACGTACCATGCTATATTCAGTTAAAAAAAAAAATATAATTCTTTTTTTTTTAATAAATAAAAAACCCATGATATTTAGATATTAACGAGAGCCATGTGGACCCAGCAGTTTGTTAAGTCATCACCGGCCCAGAAAAAAAAAAAAAAAAAAAATCGTTATTGAAATGTCTATCAAATACGATTGATATCACGACTAGACTTTCTGGTTGGTGATGATGAGCATCTCCTCCTCATTACCTTCTTCATCGTCGCCGCTCTTCATCTACATCTCCATCTCCTAGCTCTCTCTCTCTCTTCTTTTCCGTTCAATCTCCGCCGCACATATCCAAATCCGGAAATCCAACGGTGTGGGAGGAGGAGGAGGAGATGTACGTGACGGCGGTGCGACCGACGGATCTGAATCGGAACACGGAATGGTTTACGTACCCCGGCGTTTGGACCACCTACATTCTCATCGTCTTCTTTTCATGGCTCATCGTTCTCTGCCTCTTCTCTTGCTCTCCCGGCATGGCCTGGACCATCGTCCACCTCGCCCATTTTCTCGTAATCTCTCCTCTTTCCTTCTCCTTTGTTTTGTTTGATTTCATTACCAATCTTAGCTCGCTTGCTTAGTTTCCTGCTCATCTATGCGTCTGTGTGTGGATTTTTGGTCAAATTTGGGGGATTGTGAATCTGAATCCTTAGGGTTTTGATGATGAATTTGAATCAATTTCGTTGCTTAATAGCAAAAACAAAGCTGAGAATTTCAATAGGTAAACACTCGTGGAAGTGAGCACGTTAATCTCTCTGTATCGGAGCACGAAAGATGATGTACGGGTTGTAGTAGATTGGATGGAATTTGAAAGAATCTGACTGTTCTGAGATGTTTTTAGAGAATCGGCCGCATCTCATAACCCCAAAGACGCAGGATGACGGAGAATGAGATAAATGTCTTATTGATCAAGTCCTGAAGAGTAATTATATAGTTTGAAAATCTCTGTTTTGTGATATGCTGTTGGGAAAATTAGTCAAATTCTGGATGCGCATAGGCTTTGTGAACATTGTGTATGCTCAAATCATCCATATTTATGGTTCGACACTGCTTTCTGAGGTTATTGCATATTTGAAATAGCACAATTAATAGCGACTAACATATTATTCTCACAACCCTCGAGTTGTGTTGGTGTTAAAAGCTCGCTATTAACTAGTTGCTGCAAATTCTGTGTGGAAGTGTCTGTTATGTGTTTCTTTCTGAAAAGTAAAAAGTTGATGCATTGCTGGAGATTACTCAATTGTGTAATAATGTTTATCCACCGCACTATGTTTACATAAGAGTTGGTGACATACAATCTTCCTGCTGTTGATACTTGTACCCACTTATTAGTTCTGATTGTCTTCACGTCTTCCTTTCAGGTTACGTACCATTTCTTTCACTGGAAGAAGGGAACACCATTTGCTGATGACCAAGGTATCTACAATGCGCTTACTTGGTGGGAGCAGATAGACAATGGCAACCAGCTCACTCGAAACAGAAAGTTTCTAACTGTCGTGCCTGTTGTGTTGTAAGTACTTTAAGCGTTCCAAGTATTTTAAGCTTTCACGTATATTTCACAAGTACTTTAAACTCTCTTATATAAGTCTTTCAGATTGGATTTGTAAAAGTAAATGTAAATTCTTTCACAGTGGAGACTGGAGAACGCATGGTTGCACCATTAAATATCTCCACACTTCTTAAGTGTAGAACTTTACTAATGGCTTCACAGATCACACTTTTTGACGACCTAGTGAAATGAAGGACAGTAGTATTATCTAAATCCTTAGGTTTGTTTCAACCTTGTTATAGTTATACAGTCAATCCTTCATGACTAACTACTTGTCACCTTTTTGCTGATTATACTTATTTTGTTCTTATGTATAATGGAATGCACTTGACCTATTAGACTAGAAAGATACTTTTTTTTTTTGGTCGGTAGACAAGAATTATACGGAAGTATATCTTTATTTGGACATGCTGCTATTCTATTTTAATGCTCAATCTTTTATAACTCATTCATGATTTTGCAGGTATTTGATAGCATCTCATACAACAGACTATCAAAATCCAATGCTCTTCTTCAACACACTAGCAGTTTTTGTGCTGGTAGTGGCAAAGTTCCCAAACATGCACAAGGTTCGCATATTTGGAATCAATGGTGATCTCTGATCTCTAAAAGAACAAGGTTGACTTCAGTTTTCTTGCTCTAGTTTATATTGGCAATCAAATCTAATGGTATATCCCTGTTGATGTTGAAACTGGAAACAGTATTATTTTTTGAATGAATTGAAACTTTTACCCCTCCTGCTCTCTCGGTTGCATATTATACTGACTGGGAATTGTCCAATACATTATTTTCTTGTTATAATTTTGAAATTCGGTACTGCATTCATTGTTATTTATTTCTATTTTCCACTTTATGACCCAATGATTATACACTCAAATTCCCACATAGAAGAGTTACGGTGAGTAATGCACCTGCAACTTCCGGATGTGATGTAGATAATACAATTGCAGTGATATCTTCATCCTCCGCTTTCTTTTAAGTCTGTATGGCACTATTGAGTTTACTCACTTAGGGCCTGTTTTGTATTGCTGTGGCATAGACGAGAGCTGTACTTTCTTCTTCTTTCTTATATATTTTTTATTTTTATTTTTTTGGTGCGTGAGAATGTGAAATGGATTTGTTAGACTATTTAGGTAGCCCTGTGAAACCCCTGGAATCATTTATTTCAGTAATTGTTCATGAAAACTTGGATTTGTTGTACTATAGGGTACCTAAAATTAATCTGGCCCCTGTCTGTATTAGCGGTGGGAAGAACTCAGTTTCAATTTGATATGGTTTGCTCTGGGCAGCTTGAAGCCTTGAATGAATTATTATTATTATTATTATTATTATTATTATTATTTGTTTTTTTTTAAAAGATAGCCACCTCACTCATTTTCATATGTAGGCCTGGCAACGTGCGGGTTTTTAACGGGCTGACACGGTAAGAATCCGTTAGCTTAACGGGTTTTACGGGCTAAACCCAGCGAGTTTGCGGGTTATCCGTTGGAACCTGTTAAAATCCGTTAAGACCCATGAACAGAATTTTTGTTCTTTTCAAACCCATTGAAACCCGCAGACCCGTAAGCAGATTTTGAGGCAAATATGCATCATACTATCTTACCCTCCAGAAGCCCGGTTCCATACTTCCGGACAAAACAACGAGAGGTGATTCACTGCCGCCGGTAGCGCACATCAATGCCTTCCATATTATAAGTGCAGATGTAACAATCATACCTCACATTTCCAAAATCTAGGTAGCAAAGCTATAATTTTTACGGGAAAAAAATAAAATAAAATAGTAGGTGATCCGGTGACCCAACGGGTGAACTTGCTCTTAGAAACATCAAACTGTGATGAACACCCACATAGAGATTAATAGAAAGCATGAGAATTTGTGAGATTAAGACCCAGAAGGAGAAAAATGGAGGGAGAAAGCGAAGACCTTTGGAGAGAGGAAGCAAAACCTCTCTGTGAGAGATAGAGAATTGGGTTTTGGGTGAGAGAAAAGAATTGATTTTTTTTTTTTAGAGTTAATGGGTTCCAACGGATTCTAACGGATTAAGCACGCACGACCTGTTAATTAACGGGTTTTTAGTGTGCGGACTTTTTTCAACACGGATTAATAACGGGCGGGTTCGTGCGGGTTACGGGTTTTGGCTTTCATATACTAAGAGAATCCTATATGTGACCTCTATATTTGTTGATTTTATTAATATCAACAACTGACGCTTCACGGGCAATCTTCGCTAACAAGACTACTGGATCTTTCACTCCATTGAAGCAAAAGTTGAATTCTAGTCTACCACGTGGACTTGCGCATCGTCAAACACATAGATACGTCAATATGGCCTAAACTTTTCACTGAAGGAAAGTATCTGATGAATTGGAGACACGCTTTTTACTTATTGGAAAAACCTAAGCACTAAAGCACAACAGGAAGAAGCCAAAGACATCATTACAGATCCGGAAAGCACCATTGATCCAGTTTCCATCTTTTATGGACTTTGTTAGGTGACCCTTTTTCTATAAATAGCTGGAACGGCCACTAGGTTTCTCAAGGCTGTGCCTCATTCTTGGCGTTCAAGGAATATGGTTTGTCATTTTCAGCTTGGACCAATGTAGCATATGAACTCATGGCCTAGATTATTGTGGCTCAATTCCAAAACTACCTTAGAGTACGTGAGCTAGGTGGAAGTGGAACTAGATTAATTGATTAATATTATACCCAAAATAAGTGAAATACTGAAACACCGGCCTTGCGGGCATTGTTATTATGTAAGTGGCTTACAGCCAGAAACCAAAAGAAATGGGATTTAAAAATTGGGGGGAGGTCAGAGTACAGATCTGGATGGATCAACTTAGTGGGGTGTATTATTCTCTCTTTAGCACACTAGCCAAGGGGAATGTTTTTGTGGGTCCCAACAAGGACCAAAGAAAGAAGGGTTTGTCAGATCTTTCTCTCAATCTCTCATTTCAGTGAGACTCGGATAAAAAAAAGGAGGGGTGGCATGGAAGCAATGATCATTTCTGGAAATAGATTATAATGGGAGACATTGTGAGGGAGTCTTCAAAACTGTTTGGATATATTGATAATAATAGCCTCACCTGTGAGACTGTGAAAGAGCTTAGAGCTTAGCTTAGCTAAGATTTCTGGTTGAGGCAGGTGGTGTTTAGTGCTGGTTCCAACTTCCAAGTAAGAAAATGAAGATAGATAGATCAGCGAAGCTGAGGTGGTGGTTATACTTTTTTGAAGAGTTGTTTATAGCAAAGTCATGTGGAATTCAGAGATTCTTACCTGGCTAGCTAGCTCTATCTTCAAATCTCTTTAGCTAGCTTTTTTCTGTAAATGGCTGGAAGAATCTCTGTCCTGATTAATAAAACCTTAAACTATACAACATCACATAGAACAGAGAAGAAGGAGATACCTAGCTAGCTAACTTAGCTATCCATAAGTAGTACATTGTAATAATTATTGATTGTACCAATTAAGCTAACCAACCAATGACAAATTACAGTGGGCTGCCCTTTACTTTCTCTTAGTGATAAAATAGCTAGAGAAGATCAATTACATGAGATGAAGGGCATTATGCAAGAACAGCAGTGCATGCCTCTTCTCTACTAGCTACATACCCTAGAAAAATTCTGGCCTGCTGGTCTTCTTGATCATCATTGCTTCTAATATCCTCATAGAGTAGTAGTATCCCAATAAAAAGTCGCCCTTAATTTTATGAAGCCAATCTAAAATAAGCTCCAAAAAAATAACCCACCATAATTAAACCAAGACAAAGTAGAAATCCAAAGTGATAAATTAAGAAAGCCCCATGTATCCTATGATCTGTTAGTACTTATGAACTCAGGAATCCAAACAAGTCACCCTCCACCATGAGAGAAGAAGATTAATAAATAGAGATTAAAATCAGAAAGAAAGAAAGAAGAAAAAGACCAGGAATATTTCGATCCTCTTAAATTTTTACCATGTTCCTCCTCCTAACATTCCAGTCCAATACCCAGTTGAGTCTCCACCATGATGATGCTCCTTGTTGTTCTGCTGATGATGATCAATTCCACTACCACTGCCTGATACTTGTTTCAAATCCTCAAATGGAAACAAAAGCCTCCCACTATTTTCTTGAACATGATGACCTTGTAGAGCACTCCCATACCCACTTCCAAGCCCATCAAGAGAGAAATTAAGGGTTGGCTTGATCATCAACTCACTCATGGGAAACCCAGATGTATATACACTTGCACTGTTGTTGCTGCTGTTGGGATCTGAATTAGGCACTGGCATGGGCATGAAGGAGTTCAAACCCCTGGAGGTCAAACCAGTGAGAAGCTCCAAAGCTGAGAGGTGAGATGCTGTTGTGGTAGTACTAGAAGAGTTGTTGTTCTTGTCACTGTTTTGATCAATGTTGGGGATTTGATGCTGTGCAAAAACTTGATTAGATGGAAAGCCCAAGTTTAGATCTTGGCCTTGGTTACCTTGGTTGCCTTGGGGTTGTATCAGATCAGGAAGCCTCTTTGATGAGTTGTTCGAAATATTAGAAGTTGTTGTTGATGAGGAAGAAGATGATGATCTCTTGTTCTTCCTTGAGCCTCCACCAACTGGGATGTTCCTGAGGGACCCACCTTCAGTCCAGTACCTTCTACAGGTCTTGCAGAAGTATCTGGGTTGTGTGAGGCTGTAGTTGTTGTAGTAACAGAACTTGGTGTTGGTGGAGTTGCACCTTGGACAGTTTAGGGCTGATTCTTTCTGAGGCCTTGCAAGTTTCCTCTCTAGATTATTAGCAGAAGAAGGCTTAGGGCATGTGTTTGTCACTATCTCTTCTATTGGTTTCACCACAATTCCCTAAAAAAATGAACCCAAATTTCAGATCAAACAAAGACGCTAATAATCAGTACTGGTAGTGCGGAAAACTGAGAATTTAAAGAGGGAAAAGAAAGACAAAGAAGATAAAAACAAATGAGGAGCTGCTTTTTATTACACTTTTCAGAATCGTATCGGACAGCAAAAAAGAAAAGAAAATATGGAGTTCTTTTCCTTTATCACCTAAGCAAAAGATAAAGTGAAACAAACATGTTTGAAGAACTGATAGAAACTACAACCAATTTTGAGTGGGGACTTGAACAACAACACCATCATCCTCATACCAAAAGGCCATTTATAATTCACAAATGAACAAAAAATGAGCAGAAGCCATATATAAGAAGAAAGAGGAGAAGGAGGAGGAGGAGGTTGGTGAATCTCTGTGTGCTGTACCTGTGGCCATTGAGCAGTGTCCATGGCTGAAGCGAAGCAAAGGTTGAAGAAACTGTTATCCTCAAAAAGAGAGAAAACCACTTTTCTTGAAACCGGGTACAAAAGCTGAGAAAAAAGAATGTTTTTGAAGGGTTTGTGTGGACGTTCTTCTGTGTATGTATGGCCCTTGCTTTATGTGTTGTTGGGTGTGTGAAAAAGAGAGAGAAAGAGAGATGTTGCTTTGTCCAATTTAATATGTATAGTAATATTCTTTCATTTCTAAAGTATTATATTCTATACCTCCGAGAAGGAATATTTGTCTGCAGATTTAGTAATTTTATATGATAGCTTCAATTCGGTTGTACATATTTCTCTGCTACGAACACCAGAAAACACGGCCTAAGTCAGATTTTTCTCATTGCATTCAATGATTTCAATCGGTTATCTTGTCAAGTTAACAGCTTATATATAAACCCTGTGGAAATTTGTTATTAGTGGAAGAGAGAAATTCTTATACACCACTCATTTCAAACATAAAACTTATTAGGTTTACGACTTCACGAACATGTTAATTTATGAATTTTCTTTAAGTCTTATGATAAATATCCTCTCTTTATAATTTGAACATCACATAAAATTAATCCGAAGTTCCATAATATTAAATCCACATATATTTCATTATGGCAGTAATTTATATTGACATGTACCATAGTTCGGCTTCAATTTTCTAAATATGCAATCAATTATCTACAGCAGTACGTTGTTTGTAAAAATTTTAATTTCCCCAAATCTGATGATGGATAACCAAAATTAAGTCTTAGTTTGGTTGGATTATTATGAGAAAATAATGTCGAATATCTAGAATATAAATCCGCCAGCGAAGGAGATACATGACTTGCCCTAAGAGCAAGTTCACCTGTTGAGGTTGGCAGGTCAATACTATTCACTATTTTCTGCCTTTCATTTCCATCATTTAGGTTGCCATATAAGATATTGTCACAAAAAGCCACCGAATGTCAATTGGCAAGTCAATAAATTGACCCAGAAAATAACCCAGAGTGACTAGAAAGATAATTCATGTTTGATAGCATATGCACTAGCTAGTGTCCGGAAAAAGGAGAAAGCCTGCACGCCACCTAATCCATTTATGTGTTTTGTTTTTTTTTGAATTCTAGGTCGTATATAACTTCTCTAGGGTTTACAACATCTGCAAGTATGTTTTCTGGATCAATGGTTTTAGTTCAAAGTTGAAAACCTAACAACTTTGGTTGGAATAAGTAAAAAGCCAAAGAGCCATTGAACATGTCCAATAGTTAGCTAGTTTGATTTGGGGTTGATGATGAATGATACTTAGCTCATTAACCTAGCTACTATATAGAGCATACATCACTTTACTTTGAGACAGCCAGACTCCAATAATGCTCTATGATCATTACAAACCATTTATGCATGAAGCATCTGAACTGACTCAGCATTCAATCCATGGGATCAATATGGCAAAGACCTGTTGCTAGTGCTGCTTGCCACATGGGTATTACTAGTACCATTTCTGTAGCTCCATGGAGGTGAAGATAGAGATATCTCTATGTGGTAAAAAATAATAAAAATTATGGAAATGTAATGGTAATTTTTTGAAAAGGCTTTGGACCACTTTGAAATCAAATAAATTCGATCTACACACATGATCAGCCTTGCTAATTAAGGATGAAGTAGGATTGGGATTAATTTGAACACATTAAGATCTTCACTTTATATGGAAATGTTTGCTAAATTGTATAGTATCTTATAGATCTGTGATGAATTTGAAGCAGGAATGGATGGTATTTACTATATGTGGATAAATTGCAGGTATGGAAAACGACGTGACTGGATGAGTATTGAATTTTACATCCCCTTTAACGCCGACTTAACAAAATCTCATTTCTTCCAAAAATTGACTCTACATATAATTTTACTAATAAAACTTGCTCATCAGCTAATAATGAAGGGAATATTGTGCATGGTTGAATTAAATGAATAATATGATGGAACTCTACATCCAACCACTGCAAATTAAGGATATATCAGGGTATCAATAGTACGTAATTAATAATCAATGAGAGATATAGATGATAACTAATTATCTGGCTAATGAGCTAGTTAAACTGAATAACTACAAAGTATGACACGTACGTCTACGAAATGTATTCATAACGTCAATTTCAGAAAAGCACTCATTATCTCCTTAGTATTCGAATGCAAACGATTATAAAAATAAAATTCTTGCATTCCAAGCATATGTGTACAATTATGTTGCAGATAATTCGTCTTGTTCTAGGTTAAATCTACTAAAAAAATGAAGGATGATGATGATAACTCATAGGTTTAATCACTATCTTATTTGCACATGATTTAGATCAATTACTAAATGAAACCTCCTAGTTAGAAGGAAACAAGTGTTGAAAATTAAGCCAAAAGCTCCTCCAACTGGGTCATCGAAAGAGTCTCCTTAAAGGGTCAATTTAATTTTAGATTTATTCTGAATAACATCAGGATAAACTGTTAGGTTGAACTGTTTTCACCCGTTCGGACACCGCGTCCCAAAACAGCCAGACCACGTGTAAGAGTGATTCACCATCACACTGATAACCAGAAAGCACTGACAAAAGACCATAAACACCAAAACGACCAAGACACCAAACAATGACATCGACACTACTCATAAACACCCAAACCCTCTCTCACAAGAGGGGGGGAGACTTATTCTCAACAAAACAATCACCAAAACCAAACAACACCTAACTAAACAACAGTACACAAAAACCACACCAGAGGCCCAACCCAAAGACCACCATCCCCAGCAAAAGGCAAGCGCGGCAGGCAAACCCTCCTGCTGCCAGCGAGCCCTAATGCCACCACGCCGTCACTAAGCATAAAAACTGTACCTCGCCGAATCCCTCCACCGCTGCATCGTCCTGACACGCCACAAACAGCACCTGCATCAAGCTGACGACCTCAATCAGGTCCAAATCCAAGACCGCAACAGATCCCTTCCGAGATCGGCATCGCCACGTTAAGATCTGATCAGCCACAGCCCAAAAAGCAGGGACGTTGGCGTTAGAATCCACCGCCGGAACTCCGAGTTTGGTCGCTGCGCCTCCGCTGTCGTCACCCTCGATACGATAAAGACAGATCAAAGTCGATCAGCCCATACCGGAAACGACGACCCATCCTCTCTCTCAGAGCCACGCTGCTGCCTTGAGACCCCTCCACTACTCAGAAACACCATCCTCTCCCAGGCCAGAATGCAGCGGCTGAAAAGCCAGCGGCGTTCGACCGGGAGAGAGCACGCTCGGCATTTGTTTTTTGTTTTCCTCCTTAGAATCTGGGATATATTAGATCAACATTTAAAGTAGTCGATATGATAAATAAAAAACATAATTGATTTGTATTTTCTTTTTTATAAAAATTCTACCATACTTTAAAGTACGTATGTGATCTAAAACTTAACAGTTAAATTTGTTCTAATTATAATTAGCGAAAAGACATTACATATCTGAAAACTTTGGCCTAATTAAACAAAAGTTTCGCTTGCTAATAACCATCGACCAAACATTCCCTTAACCTTACACAAGCATTATTATTAGTTGTTTCACTTGTCACTTAAGATTCCAATCGGGTCTATGCTAGTCAACACAAATAATGACACGTGGAACATGCACTGGGATTTAACTTGAATTGGAGCGGAATGATTGAACTCCGACGACTGTCATTGGCCGGATTCCTCCTTGTAGCTTGACTGTAATCATCGCCTTGATTGATATGATCAAATGGGACCTATCTGCTTCTCCGGCGATTTATCAATCATGTAGGACCATGTGACATGTTATCTTTCCTCCAGGGCACCATTGTCCGCCCACATTATTTTGGCACAGATCAATTTCTCACAAGTTACAACGGCTAGTGTTATATTGCAACGTACTAGAGTGGCCAAGACCTCATCAATATTTCTATCTAAAAGCTCTTCCGTGCTATATTTTAGTCAAAAGTTATGTTATTTTGATATATTAAACTTTAAAAGTCGCGTCGGAATTGTTGAATTCAAGTTATTTAATGTGTCGTCCAATAGCTCTGAACTTTAAAAATTTGAATACATTTTCAACCTGAAACTAACTATATACAAATGAATGCCCTAAGTCGAACTACACAACTCTAACACATGTTATAAATCCACATGCGTTGTAGCGACATGTTTCTTTTAAATAAAATGTAAACCCTAAACGACAAAGACAATTTTCAACTCACGTATTTCATGTAGTATGCAACAATATTTGAGTATAAGAACAATAAATGCATTGAATTCATAAACCGGCTATAGCTAACGTTTGCATATAAATGTATGTATTGGTAATTTAGACTTTAGACATGAATCATTTTGGAAAGGTAAAACCGTTATCCCAACACAAAACCACCACGGAGAAGAAAACAGAACAGTGCAAACTACAAGTTAACCCTTGTACTAGCAAAGTTTCAGTTTTTTTTTTTTTTTCCTTTTTCATTTTTTTATAAGACAAAAGTCTCAGGTTGTTAGGCTATAAACTAGGGTTTCCTTACTCCATTGGCTTGCAGTTGAGACTTGAGTGCTTGACCCTCCCATTTAATTTGTCAATAACAAAGTGAAACCTAAAACTTCTAGTCTCTTCTACAAAAGTGCCTCGTGCTTCTTCTGTAGCAGTAGACTCATGTACTGTACCGCACAGAACGGCGGCAAGTAGAAGCCGTCAGATGTGGGGGTATTTACGGCGGCGGGTCCCTCCCACCACGTCCTCCTCGATGTTGAAGCCATAGCCGGCCACTGAAATTCCTCCCCCCAAGATTGGGCGGTGGTGGAGGGGTTTGTCGGGGCCCACGTCATACTCTGCGCGTGCCTATTTCGAATTTTTCCACCGGGCAAAACCCAACCAAAGAAGGAAGGAATCCAAACCCCCCCCCCCCCCCCAACAGAACCGAACCCCCTTAATTAGCTTTGCCCCTACCTGAGGCCGATGACGTCATCGGGACTGGCTCCCGGCCCATTGACGTGGACCGCATGTGATGAGTGCGCCACACCCGTCAAGAAAGGGACGGTTAGAATAGCGAACTAGGTCGAGACTTTGTCATACATCTCTTTTCCAGAACCCCTCCTCCAGGTCAAGTGCAAAACAATAGATCAAATGTGAACTCGAGGATGATTCCAAACCGTCCGATGATCCTTAAAAATAGCGTGCAGGATTTTGTCAGGGACCCACTAAATCTCACTTCAGTGACATTTTTCCTCAATTACTGTATTTCGTGTTGAAAAATATTTAATATTTAAATAAATGAATGACTTCATAGACAATCTGTCAATATAACATATTTAATACATAAAATGTTTAGGTAAACGCGTAATGATGATGTTTTAATACATTTACATACATTTTTTTTAAAATTTTATTAATATAAAGCAATATCCTCTTTAATTTGGCACGATGATAATTTCAGAGTTAAATGAATTAAAATTTTTCATTATAAATTGGAGAATTTACTTGTCCAATCGTTAAATTGTTATAGATGAATAACACAACATTTAAATGCATCTTGACTATTCATATCCAAAACCATAATTCATATCCAAAACCATAATGCATGTAAACAGTTAAGACACCCTAACTATCTTGAGTAATAGTTAAGCCAACATGATAGGCTTTAGCCTAATCACCTAATGTATTGAACATGTATATATATTAATTACAAGATTGGGTGCAAACATCAACACATGGCTGCAGTTCAATAATTGGTGTACAAGTGCTACTCAAAAGCATGGAGGGGGCAGGCTGTGTATGGCCTATGCATATAATTGAGAGGATATACATGGGGAAGGCCGGCGCGTATAGGCACAAAAACGTACTCGAAAGGGTCCACGCGACCACGCCACCCACATTTCCCGAACCATGACTAGTTATTTTCAGGTGAAGGTTACGCAAGTTCTATTATGCAGATGCATTTTTGGTTAACTCTTGAAAGTGCTTCACATGCTCATTCATGATGTGCAATCGTGTTATTTTCAGGTGAAGGCTACGCAAGTTCTATTATGCAGATGCATTTTTGGTTAACTCTTGAAAGTGCTTCACATGCTCATTCATGATGTTCAATAACGATTGCAGGAAGACTTGTTAACGATTTACATAATCATATGATATTCGGTGGCGGAGGTAGGAATATGTCATTAACGAGTGTAATTAGTGTAGGAGTACTTTATCGACTTGAACATGATATGGACGAACTAGATAAGGGCATGAGGTAGTTTTGAGTACATAATTTTTGTGATTCTTACAAATAAATATATTTGAAAGTTACTGCATCTTAATTCTTAAACTTCTAATTATTATAAAAGCATGCATAATGCATGTTGGAGGTGGAACTTGGAAGCGCCAATATTGCCCAGTTGACCTATACATACGAAATGAATTAAGCAGAGAAAAAGTTTTGATCAGTTTCCACGGATGGGTTCTATTCTATCAAGTTCGCATTTCTTTGTCGGATGAATGAAAATATATTCCTAGTTTTTGGTTTCGGTGGGTAGGTATGACTCCAACACCAACAACACACACACACACAAATATTCATGCATGCCCGATGCAGTGTATAACAATGCTCAATCTGCACTGGTCTGACTTTATATCAATATATAACAATGCAACATGTGCCTAACTATTCGAGTAATTTGTAAATTAATTAGAATTTATTTAAATTAAATAAGTTTGAGTGGAAAGTGAGGTACCGTAATCATATTTTATGGCCATGCAAATTTATTTATTTATTTGTCAATCAAACAATGTCCTTAAAGACTTGCTAGGCCCATAAATTAATCTTTACTCGGGGAATCTTGTCAGACGCAAAATATAGTTACAAGTTAATCGAGTTAACTTGTATTTCAATATATCAATGGTGTTGTTTTTTTCTTTTTCTATTTTAAAGAGGATTAAAGTATTTCACTCCTACCCTCATGGTGACTCGAACTCATGACCTCGATTTTAGATAGTGGGTGTTCTAACCACTGAGCTAACACCACTTAGGTAGTGTTGTTGTCTGTAAGAGAAACTACGATGTATGAACAAGCTCCCAAATGAACTTAAATTCGATCAATACGTGCTTAATTTCCTAGCTGCTTGAGTAATCATGATTCGATCCTGAGTACAAGGCTGGGGTTTTTGTGAAAAAGAAAGCCAAAAAGCTGTCGGCTATGTTATTTCTTTCTTTCATTACAAGTTTCTCAACCATATATGGTGTCGAGTATCTCAAGTCAACCATTAAGTCCAAGAGATGACACTATGATACAGACATAGCAGCAACCTTGTGAAGATTTCGTGAAGCTGGGACACTAATTATAATAGTTTTTGAAATTGAAATGGAGCAGAACGAACCACTTGGTTGGTATCTAGTTGCGTAGTGTGTATAGTTCTGTACTTATGTATGGAATATAAGGAGGGGCCTCACCTCACCATTGACAGCACCTCCTGTATCTAGTTGCGTAGTGTGTATACTTCTGTATGGAATATAAGCATCGATCTTCGTCTTCCGTTGGTTTCTACATTGAAAAGGATTGCTTGCATATATACGCCCAAGTGTATAATCTAGCTTGACCTTAAGGGTTTTTTACTTTAACAGTGTCTAAACTCTTTAAAGACTTTTAAAATGATACATGAACTTTCAAAGTTATCAATGTGATACCTAGACTCATTTTTTTGTATCAACGTCGTACCTACGGTCAATTTCCGTCACGGAACCATTAACTATGACCACGTGCCTTGCACGTGAGGCACAAAATAAGGGTAAAAATGATTTTCCCATTTCCTTTTTAGTTCTTCACATGTCCCTTCGTACCTTCAGTTCTTCTTCTCCATTTCTATTTCCTTCTTCATCTGCAAATTGCAATCAGGTGGGATGATGACATTTCCTAGCAAAATGCGAAACCTAAAGCAAAACTTAAATCCTATTCTCTGACGGACAGACACCGCTGGGTACTCCATCTTGTCGGAGTTCTCCAAGCACAGGTTGCTCGACGACTTTGTTTCTCTGAATTTATTGCTGGCCAGAGAGGTGTAGACGGTTTCACAACTCCTTGAGGCCAGATCCAGAAGCGGCGAGCTCACTAAGATGAAGTCCTTAATCTCTGGAATGAAGCTTGTTAACATCTTCCTGGCTAATCCACCAAACACAAGTGTTATGAGATCAAAACAACAAAGCATGAAAATTGAAAAATACCCAAAACCCAAAACCAGCAAGACTAATCAAACCAATCCAAAGCAACATAGCATGAAAATTGAAAAATACACAAGTATTCTGAGAAGCTCGTTGCTTCTTCCCAAGCCATGTTTCAACACCTCAATCTCACTATTGTTTTACTCTTCCTCCCCATCCAAAATCTCAGAAACCCATCTCGAGGGAGTGATTCAAAAAATAAAAATCCCCAGAATGAGAAATCTCGACGATTCCATCAAACCCAAAATCAAAGCTTTTGAAGATTCGGGCTTTTCGAATTCCGACATTGCCGAGATGGGTGAAATGAATAGGGATCCAAAACCTCCACCACCATTGGACTCACGACCTCCATCGAGTTGAGCCGGGCCTCCACGTTGTCCGGCAAGCTAATTCACGCGCCGGCATACCCGCACTTAGAAGTGATTTGGACACCCATATTCTCTGGGCACCTGACCTCATCTCTCTTTGTAACCCTGGCTTCACCATCAACAACTCCTATCTTCTCTGAAGGCGAGAGGTGGAGAAGCTCGAAGAAGAAGAAAAAAGGCCTTTAAAAAATTGATTATAAAAAAAGATAAATAGGTTATGTTTTAATCAAAAATACGTAAAATGTCAGCTATAGCCCTATAATTAGGGTAAATCAGTCTTGTTGTCATCACTTAGTGCGTCACGCGTGCTCATTTTAACGGCACCGTAATGGAAATTGATCGCAGGTATGGTGTTGATACGAAAAAATGAGTCCAGGTATCACATTTATAATTTTGAAAGTTCAGGTATCATTTTAAAAATCCCCAAAGAGTTCAAACACTGTTAAAGTAAAAAACCCTGACCTTAATTAACCAAGATCATGAGCTCAATACCCCATCTATTATCTTTATTTTCTTGGGCCTGGATTCAACTGCAACCCTGCCCTTAAAAGTCTTATAGCCCGATCCAGTTGCATAATTTGCAGCATTCTTAGAATTTTGAGATACTATATACCATACCATCACATATAAATTTTTTAAATGATCGGCCAAGTACTGAATTTACAGATATAAAACCAATGCTCACTCATCTTCAAAGATTAAATTTTAGCTAGCTGACTGAGAAATGACTTGCTAGTAGAACATGTAGAGCATGGCCTGTAAAAATTTTGAACCTACAGATATGCATGCATGGGATAGGGTTTGCATAAAATAATATGGGCCTGTGTGGATGAGGCGTGGCCTTCTCGATATACATGTAGTTGATAAATCAATTCCCCTGCAACAAACTTGTAGCGCTTTTAATTACTTGATTAAGATAGAAATTAGTCGTCTATATATGCAAATAGTATTAGAGACGACTGAGGAAGATGGAGAGGGTGATTGGGGCTTGCTCAATGGTGGTGGTATGAACACGCTGGCAGTCGTGGTTCATGAGGTTGACGCCTTACCTTTTTACTTTTAGGTTTCTAAATGCACAATATAAGTTGGTTAGGACACCCAAAACCTAATGAACTTTGACGAGCCCCTTCACTCCTCTTAATATATGGGACATGTTTATGTCTTTTGACTAGCTAGCTAAATATAGTAGTATATTTATGATCTTGTTGTAGAGAAATTGAAATTGAGAGGAATTTGCTGTGTATTCTCATTGATAATAGAGGCCTCTTTATATAGAGGATTACAATGTGTAAAATCTTAATCATACAAGGAAAGTAATCGTACATTGAATAAAAATCTAGATCCTTCTAATTTAACCCTATTACCACTAGGTTACTTGACCTAGTTTAGGGTTTACTAGGTTATAAAACTCAAGTAACCTAGATTTTGGGCCAAACACAAATTAGGGTTTACTTGAACACTCCCCCTTGTGTTGCCCAAACGCGGTGCTTCTCTTGTTGCCTCGTTAAAAACCTTGCCGAGGAATAAAAACCCAGTGGGACAAAAATAACCTCGGTCGAAGGGGAAAAAGAGCACAACACACCCTTCACGTTTCGAGGTGAACATGTAGACATCTCCCCATGATGTCTGTGTCTCCCCCTGATGACTACGATCATGGGAGTTCAGATAATTTCCAGAAGCCAATTCTTGCCACATGTTTCTCGAACGTGGATTTAGGCAATGACTTAGTACAAGTCTGCCACATTGTCCTCAGATCGAACCTGGTTCATTTTGATTTTGAGGAGCTTCTGTTGCTGATTATGCTTGGTGTTGTCGCTTTTGATGTAGCCTTGCTTCATTTGTTCAAAACAAGCAGCATTATCCTAAATGCTCGTAGGCTCATCTGTGGTAGACTTCAAACCACAATTGTTCGAACATGCGTGATTATAGATCCAATCCACAAACATTCACAAACCACTTCGTGAAAAGCAATAATCTCTGCATGGTTCAAAGATATAGCGACTATGGTCTGTTCCGTAGACCTCCAAGATATCACTGTCTTTTCCCACGGTGAACACTTAACCAGTTTGGGAGCGACCTTTGTGTGGGTCAGAGAGGTACCCAACATCAGCAAAACCTTCCAAAACACTAATATCATTTTGGGATGGGGATAGAGAACGCAAGCCAGCGTTGGCGGCATTTATGGTGTGTGATGGGTCCGAATCCATCTTCTCTCTGTAGGGATAGAACAAGTCCATATCAATCGTACATCTCAAGTACTGAAAGATATCTTTTACACCAATCAAAATGGGGTCGCATTGACGCAGAGCTATACCTTAGCTAACAAGTTCACTGTAAACGAGATGTCTGGTCCTGTGCATTGAGCTAAGTACAATAATGCGCCTATTGTACTCAAGTAAGGCACTTCTGCCTCTAGTACATCTTCATCATCATCCTTCAGACGAAGAGGATCCTTTTCAGGATCAAGACTACGGACGATCATGGGGGTGCTTGAAGGTTTGACCTTGTCAAAATGACTAAGCATCTACCGACACGATGCTCAAGTTCTAAACTAAGACAAAATCGTATTCTCCCATAATCCTTCATCTCAAAATCGGATTTCAAGTGTTCAGCGGTTTCCCTTAACTCTTTAAGGGCTTCTAATAAAGATCATGTCCAACATGAACCGTGATGGAATCCGAAACTTGTTATGGAAACGCGTGGGCATATCCCTTCCTAATCAAGTAGTCATTTTAGCGAGTGTGTTCAACCTCTTTGTAAACGCGTTCCGTGGTCTAGAGCCACTTGACATGGTAAAATAAAGTTCACCATGAACCTTCATATATATTCCGTATCTAGATCCCTATAGAGATACGTAGTGACCACATTTGTAAGCTGCATGTTCAGTTATTCCGAAACTACCAAACTGACAGGGTAGTGGAGTGCAATGACATCCATTACGAGAGAACATGTCTCATCGTAGTCGATTTCAGGGCGTTTTATGAGAAGCCTTGCGCCATAAGGCGAGATTACATCTCTTTTTCTCACTACGCTTTCTAACGAAGACCCATTAGTCAAAAGGTTTAATGTTAGGAGGTGTTGGCATCACTAGCTCGAAAACCTTCCTCTTCGTTAGAGAATCCATCTTAACCTGGATTGCATCTTTCCATTTAGGCCAAATTTCTCTACATTGGCATTCATTCATCAACGAAGCGAGGTTCGATATCATCTGACACAACAAACTCATGCGCAACTACATCATCAATTATGATGGAGTTTCTATCCCACGTCTCAAGTACACTAGTGTAATTTTCATAGAGCTCTATATTCTCGGGAATAGGTTCTGACGTTGAGGCGTCCCCCAACGATAACCCTAACCCGGAAGATTCTCATGTGACGGATTTTGAGTCTTGATGATCAAAGGATTGGAATGTGCCAAAGTGTCTTTCGAACCTACGGGCCTCCCATGCATCCTAGTTGGGGTCATGGCCTGTAACACCAGAGTGCCACTCTTTTTGGTGTTGTCACCATGCCTACCTCCGTGTAGGGTGGCGCTACGTCCTATCGCAGGGACGTCCTTCCTTGCAGGCTTGTTTGCAGCATATTTGTGTGATCTCGTCACTTTAACAGGGATCGAGATGAGACATAATGGGGACATGCCACGACAATTCCTATCGTTCCTGCTGAACATCGGTGTTCTTATCTCCCCCTAACGACGGGAAAACTATCTCATCAAAGTGACAACCCGCAAATCTAGCGGTAATGAGATCGGCTTGCAAGGGCATTAAGTGGCGGACGATTGTTGGAGTCTCAAATCCAACGTAGTTGCCCATTCGTCTGTAAGGACCCATCATAGAGCGATGTGGCGGTACAATTGAGACATAAATGGCTCACTCAAATATGCTTAAGTACGATACTTATACCCAGTCACTAGCTATAACGCAGAGGTGCATTGAGTGGCGGTGGGTCGTAGACGAATTAGCATAGCTGCATGCGATATTGCATCACCCCAAGCGGATATAAGGAGATTGGTGCGCATTACCATTGTCCGGACTATCATCGTAGTCGTTTCCGCAAGACCATTTGGGTGTGCACATGAGAATATGATGTTCAACATCAGTCCCATTGCAATATCCATCGAAAGTCTTTCGATGTAAACTCTCTAGCATAGTCAAATCCAGTTGATTGAATATGATGATCTGGGGAGTGAGCCCGTTGTCATATAATATGTGCTAGGAGTGTAGCATAAGCAGCATTTATAGGTGGACAATGGCACAACACGTGACCAGATTGTTTGCGAATCAACCAACATCATGAAATATTTAAGCATTCGCAAGTTGGTTGAATCAATCTACAGAATCCCCATGGATTCTATGTAAGAACAAAATGAGTATTTTCATATCCTTTGCATAGGACGGTCTCAGTCCTAATTTCCCTAAGGAACGGGCTTTGTAAAACAAGCGAGAGGATTTCCCTAAGGAATGGGCTTTGTAAAACGAGCGAGAGGCTTTAGAAGCAACCAATGAGTATTTTGGTTAGGCCTGAACATCTGAAACGCTATTTGAAGCAAGTTGGTGATTGCAGCATCACCTAGGGCGCCATCACCATGATGGACGCTATCCATGGCGTTATGGATAGGGATTGCGCCAGCCCTAAGCTGGTGGTGGACGGAGGCGGTGCCCTCGGCAGCTGCGTCGGTTACACTTAGTCCAGAAATCAACATTTGATTCATGCTTCGTTTTGCTTGAAAGAAATGATGTCCATGTGAAGTCTTTAGTAGACGAATCATCATTATCATGACCAGGATGACCTATCCTGTCGTGACAAAGCCAATATGTGTCTAAATCCAAGAGATCTTCTCTCGTAACTTAATTGGATTTAATAGCTCGAATAGTGACATAAAGTCTACTAGAGAGATACATACACTTCTCTAAGATGCCCCTTTGTTCGCAATCATTAGAGGTATTCCAAAGGAACTCATTTCCGTTCTCTACAGACATTTTTGCATTGAATCCGTCGGCTATTCATAGGTGTGATTCGCCCTAGAAGCGTAGAGAGTTTCTGTGACAGTAATTAAGGTGCCATTTGGCAAGTGGAACTTGGGCTATTCCATGTCCTTGAATTAATACTGATGGCCCAACCATCGTAGTCACAAAAGTCATATGCTCAGAATCAAAATGGAGTCATAAAGAACTCGAAAATTTATTCATAAGTCAACGGAGTTACATCATTGTCTCTTTGACTAAATAAAATCTAATCCAAAATGATAGCTAATGCAAAACAATGGTAGTCGTCTAACTTCTTTCGGTAATTCCAAAATAAATGTGACCCGGTAAGTAGAGAGATGTCGGTGTAGCAAGGCTCGCTTAAGTACCACTAATGTCATAACCTTCCTAGACATCACACTTACTTTGAGTGAGCCTGCTTTGAAGAAAAGCTAAACCATTGACATTTACTACAAAAATATATGGCAATTGCCTATTACATCTCTTGGTAAAATAAAGACTTAAACAGAATTGGCGATATATTGATCCCAGCCAGATTTGTAGTCTTCAACCCTTCACTCTAGATCATCTTCTTGATCTTCTTGTTCCATATAGTGAGTTTCTCTTGCTTCACAATATGCTTTGTAGGCGGTGACAATTTCTTCACGAGCTCAACAAATGTGTGCCAAATGATCAGACACTCCACATCGAGAACATACATCTCTTTGCTCAAACTCCATTGATTGAGGAGCTTTGAAAGTGTCATTTAGATGGCTCTTAGTGTTGGCGGCGCCACCAACATGGCCAGAGGCGTTGCCTCCCTCTCTCTTTCCACGTTTACCTCTTCGGTTCCGTGTTGGCCTATTTTGGCGATTACCTTCCCAAGTAGAGCGATTATATGGACTAGAACGTCCAAATGTATTCCTAAGATTAGGGTTTCGCTCTTAGCGCCCTCTCTTTGGGGCGCGACTATAATTGAATTCCGAAATATGCTCTGTTCCCACGGATCTCGAATTATATAGTTCTTCACAAGGATGTTGTCATGCTTTTCAGCGACATTCATAGCTCCAATGAGCTCATGAAACCTTGTGATTCGTCTTGCAGTAACATCGATTCGATAGTTCTTAACAACCATCAGTGCAGAGATGGGGAAAGTAGAGAGAGTCTTCTCAATCAACATCGCATTTGTGATCTCTTTACCACAGACTTCCATTAAGGATTTAATGCCAAGTGCTTCCGAGTTGTAGTCTAGAACTGACTTGAAATCACAGAAGCGGAGGCTATGCCATCTCACTTATAGGTCAGGAAGCAGGGAGTCACGGATGTTGCCAAATCTATCTTCGAGTGAGACCCACAGCCTTCTGGGGTCTTCTCCATTCATACATTCGTACTGGAGCGAATCATCCATATGACGAGTCATTAGGATGATGGCTTTCGCCTTATTTGCCTCTAAGGCTGCTCTATTTGCTTCCAAAGCTTGAGCTTGCTCAACAGTTAGCATGTCCTGGATAGGCTCTATAATCGTATCCAAGATTCCATCGGCCTTGAGTTGCTGGCGGATATCACAAAACCACCTGTGATATGCAGAGCCAGTTGTTCCCAATGGAGCAAAGTCCAATTTGTTCAGGTTACTCATCCTGAAATAGAACAAGAAATTAGGGTTAGTTTCGGAGCGAAAAAGGCTACCACGAAAACAAATAAAATTTCTAAGCGTAGTCGCTTCCAAGAAATTTGATTCCAAGAGGGGTTGGATTAGATCGAAACAATGATGTTTGCGGTCGATCGTTTTATCTCAACAAACTCTAAGTTTGGAGAACTCTACAAGCTTCAAGCTTGGAGTGAGCACGAACCCCCACAGTTCGGCTTAATTTGGTCTCCCATATGATAAAGAAAGGGGGGGGGTAGAAGAAGGGAGGTTGCAAGTCCCGAGAAAAGAAGAAAATAATGAAAAACTTCAAAAAACGGGAACTTTTAGAAAAGTTTACCTCGTTGGATTGCAGAGCGAGCTTCAGTTTTAGGCGAACAGACTAGAGAGATGGTCGCGGGGTCGTGGGGGTTTCCCGGGGTCGCAAAATTGTCGCGGAAGAGTTTGCGGGCTCATCACTGGAGTGTTGCGGGCGTGGGTTCGGTGTCGCGGGGGTGCGGAGTAGCGGCGATGCCGCGAGGATGCTGCAAGAATGTCGCGATGCAGCGAGGTGGCTGGGTCACGGGCGAGTTGCGGTGACACTGAGGTCACAGGGTTGCGGTGTCGCTGGTGAGTCACGGTCGAGAGGGCAGAAGGCAAGCAGGGCTTGCAAGAGCACCGAGGCTAACCTGGTAGGGTTAGCGTTGAGTTGCGACGCAGGGGCTGCGGGGGTAGTAGTAGCGCAGACAATGCTAATCCAGTGGAGCTTGATCAATTTCTGGGGTTTTGGTTTCTAAAGTCAGGGTTAGGGCTCGTGCTGATAACTTGTTGTAGAGAAACTGAAATTGAGATGAATCTGCTGTGTATTCTCATTGATAATAGGGGCCTTTTTATATAGAAGATTACAATATATAGAATCTCAATCATACAAGGAAAGTAATCGTACATTGAATAAGAATCTAGATCATTCTAATTTAACCATATTACCACTAGGTCAAGTAACCTAGAGTTTGGGTCAAACACAAATTAGGGTTTACTTGAACAGATCTATGTTTTTTTTTTTTCCGCCATGATTTCTTGTCTGTTTGACTAAAAAATAAATTAAACAAAATTCTTATATATGCCGATTACATTTGTAAATGGATTGAATGTTGATCCGAATTAAATTTTACAAAAAAAAAAGGAGTTTAGAGTCAGATTTCATATTTCTCATCTACAAGTTTTTTTTTTTTTTGAAATGTCTACAAATTTATTAGGATTAAATACTGTTTAGTCCTTGAACTTTTACCCAAAAAACACTTCAGTCATTCGCTTTCTAATTTCACACGTTTAGTCCTTGTACTCTTCAATTTTGGACCAATAGATCCCTTCCGTTACTCTCCGTCCAAAATCGTCGTTAAATCGCTGACGTTGCATTCATTCCGCCTCAAAATGTTGATTATACCCCCGTTTCCTTTTTTTTTTTTTTTTAATTTTAATTTTTTTTCTTCTTTCTGTTTATCTCTTCTCCCTCCATCCTCGCGACCTCCACCACCCCTAACCCATCCCCATAGCTCTCTCCAAAGTCCATCTCTGACCTCCCTCGATTGGCAACACTTGCGAACCCTTCTCAATGGCCGGAAAAACCGACGCCTCCATGTTGCCCCACCACTACTACACCTCTATCCTCCAAGCCCATTCTCCAACTTCAGACCGCCTCTTCTGCATCATTAGATCCTGCCAACAGAAGAGGGCTGAGCGACGGTGATGGCGCCGTAGAAGAGGAACCCAGCTTGAATAGGGCGCTGCAGAAGAGGAACTCAACTTGTGTAATTTTGGTTGCAGATCTGCAGCTATTTCTCACGTTGACCCAACGTCCTCGTCCACCCGATCTAGGGCTGCGATCTCCTCATCGAGCTTGTCCTCCACCGCCTTGGCTACCGTCAGCCTCAACCTCCTCCTCCTCTGTATTTTGCTCAGAAATCGGTGATCGGAGGGAGAAGGAAAATAGCATCCGAAGAGTTGGGTATTAGGAATTATAGGGGATTTGATTTTGGGGTGGGTATATGGCTTGCCTTTGATTTTCTGTTTCTGAAACTTGTGATTTGGAGTTGGGGATGAACTTGTGGGGTTATATGGCTTGCCTTTGTTTTCTTTGTTTATGGGAGGTGATGATGCAGGTGGCGAATGGGGAGGGCAGTGTAGGGGATGCCGCAGAGGAAGATGTTGAGGGAAGGAGAGTCTCTAACCACCGAAACCAGGCTGGACCAGAAACAAGAGGAAGAAAGCAATTTCAAAATGGTGAATATAAGACATGACGAACAAGGTAATGGCCGGGAAAGTGCGGAGGGGAAGGCGGACGTCGATGTAGATTGGGGAGGAGATTTCGTGGAGCTGGAAGAAGAAGAGAAAGCAGAAAAGAAAAGAAAAATAGAGAAAGAAAAAATAAATATTAGAAAAAATGTGAGGGTATAATCGAGATTTTAGCGCAAATGGATTGACATGTCAGCCATTTAACCGAGATTTTGGACAGAAAGTAACGGAAGGGACCTATTGGTCCAAAATTGAAGAGTACAAGGACTAAACGTGTGAAATTAAAAAGCGAAGGACTGAAGTGTTTTTTGGATAAAAGTTCAAGGACTAAACAGTATTTAATCCAATTTATTATGAGTGTTTCTATTAGGGCTGTCAATTCAGATACGACCCAATACACTACCAGCAAAATTGTCTATACCCACTGATTGTAATCAGTAGGTATAACCTCTATTAGTTACTGATATCAGTATGGGAAGCCCAATACCTACCCCTACACTCACAGATGTTGTGTCTGTTCCATTTGATCCCGTGGTCTTTGGTCTCTCCCAATAGACAGAAAAATCAGTGTGGAATTTGTTGTGGGACCCACCTTTATCTCACATGAGATGAATTTATAAATTAAATTTTTATATAAAATTTATCTTCAAAAAATCAGTGTGAACATTAGAATAATCACACAGATAATTAAAATCTGTGCAAAGGCTTATGTTACAGTAAAAAAAAAATTACTACTGTAATCATACAAATTTACAGCAAATTACCCGAGCAAACCTAAATCAAACCCATCAAACTTAAACATTAAATTCAATCAAAGGTTCTTTGTAATTCCAAAATATAATTTTTCATACAATATACAATTACAAATTACAATTCACATTGCTCCAAGTTTTTCCAAATAACAATCATTGGAATGCAAAACCAATATTAGGATAAACCAAATGCAAATAAGGGCAGCTGCACTACTTAAAAATAGAGTAGGGAAAAAAAATGCTGAGCCAGGGATGGTGCTCAAAGAAAGAAGCCTGGTGCCCAGAGAAGCTACCTGTGCTTAAGAAACAACCCATGATCATGACATCATATATATCAATTGCAACAAAGGAAATAAATCCAATTTCTATGGCAGTAAAATACACCTGGAACCGATTCACTATTGCTTGGGTAAAATACCTGCAACCGATCAACAAGATCTAAGTCATCACTCAAAATCCAAACTTGAAACAAACACAGATCTGAGAATAGGTTAGAAACTAGTAGACGAATCCGGAGGATGCCAACTGATCATTGTAAAAGAAGAAAATAATGAAAGCATACTTTAAATTGAAGATCAACACAATATTCATAATGTTATGCAGAAGACTTTCCATGAAGTGCAGGTGAGGATAAAGTTTGACCCTCCACCTTGCACCGCCCGGCCGCCGCAACGCATCCCAACGCCACAGCACCGACACACCACAAACCCAACCACACAAGAACCTGGCCGGCGTCTGAGATCGAACTCTAAGAAGAATCGTAACCCCACTGGGTTCGTCACTTCCATGAAAACGAGAACCCAGCCACCGCCAAGCAACCATCCTTAGCCGAGAAACCTGCAAAAGCAGGCAAATCGAGCCCTACAGGCAAATCGCACCACGCCAGAGGTCCATTCCAGCTCCCACCCACGATCGACAAAGAGAAGAATCAGATCTGTTAACTCAGCCACGATCCAAGCAGAAGCCACCAACTTCCATCCCTGAGCCAAACCCCAACCATAGAGCCATGCCACTAGCCTTTGTTTTCATCCCCTCAAGCCATGGAGCTTCCGTTGAGGATGCGTGTTGTTTTCGATCTAGATCTGAAATCTATGGTGGCTAAAGGAGGCTGGTGTTTATGGAAATGTCTTATACAGTGTGCATAATTGTAAATGAATGGGAAGATAGCTAGGATTTTCAGCTGTGAATGTTGAAATGGATACATGAGAGAAGAAGATCGGCTAGAATGGCTCAGTTTTTTTTCTTCTTTTCGTCTTCTGATAACACCATGCATCGAGTCGTATAATAAATAAGATAAAAAGAATCTGGAAACTTATATAGAAAGAAAAGTATTTAATCCTTGGTAAAGAGAAACGAAGCCTAGAGATACGATAATACTACTCTTAATTGAAGAGCAGAAGAAGCCATTCTAGTCGATCTTGTTTTTTCTTATCTGGAAAAAATCAAAAATGAAGTGATAAGTGATAAGTACAAATAAATACAGGCATCAGTAAAAATTATCTTATTCACACAGATATCTGTGAAAATATCTTATTCACACGGATGTCAGTGAATGTTATCTTCTTAATCACATGGATATTAGTCCATATTTTCACACAGATGTCAGTGAAAATATCTTATTCACACGGTTGTCATTGAATGTTTCACACGGATATCAGTGAAAATAATTTCAAACGGATATCAGTGAATATTATCTTAATCACACGGATATCAGTCCATGTTTTCACATAAATATCAGTGAATATTATCTTATTTACACAGATGTCAGTAAATACAATTTATTTCGAGATTGAAATCTCAATTTGTTAATTTTATTACATACAGATTTCTGTGTATATAGTTATAGTCATAGATATAAGTCAATCAGTGTGAGTTAACAAATACTAATTTAACATCTTTCACAGATATCTGTGGGTCTTCTTTATTTATACACATATATGTACATACAATTATAATAAATATTCATGTGGGCCCAATTTAGCATATTAGATACAGATATCTGTGTCAGTTAATCTTTCACACGGATATCTGTCTAAAATAATCATTCATACTGATATCTGTAGCTCATATAAATCAGTATGATTAAAATCAGTGTGCATTGGCTGTTAACACGACTCGAAACCCGCACGAAATAAAGCGGGTCGGTGGTGGGTCAACCCGCCAACACGAAGTGAATCCGTATAACCAGATTGTGCTATGTTTCTTCTTGAAATTTTGGACGTTTGGAGTATTTGATCATAGGATTAGACAATTTGAAATATTTCGCTTTTTAATTATTTATAAATTATATATAATTATTTATATTTTTCATCTTGTGGAGTTTTTAGTGAATTTATCAATTTTTATATATTTTTTAGTTAAATGGGTCCCATTGTTAATGCTTAAATGAGTCATTTTATCTAACAAAACACGACCTATTTATTAAATGGGTTAAGCGGGTTGGAAACGGGTAACCCGTTTAATAAATAGGCTGGGTTTGAGTTTAAATTTTTGACACGATTATTAAATAGGTTAGGTTTAAGTCTATATCTTGCGACACGACAAATACCTTGACCCGACACGAACCCAACCCGACACGACCCATTGACAGCCCTAATTTTTATTGGGACCTCCAAATATGCTCACTTGACTTCACTCTATTATGAATTATTAAATGACATATATAACCTACTATAAAATGACTATTAAGGACAATAATTATACCAAAAAAAAATATTATATTGATTTTCTCTAGACTTTCCAATTCAATAATACTAGATTGTATTATTTATTATTTTCCTTATTTATTTTCATTTTTCAATTTCACTACATACTCATTAAAGCATTTATACAGATTTAATAATAATTAAAACTATGATTATGATTAAAAATGTATGATATACACGATGAATGCGTATTGGTGAAGGAAAACAAAATAAATCATATTATGACCTAAATATAAGTCTATCTATTATATTTGCAAACAAAACAAAAAATGAGCTAGCAATTAAAAAAACTAAACAAATATTTAAATAATTAACCATGAGGTATAAAAAAAAAGAGAAAATAAAATAAACATTCAGAAAAATTGATTAATCTTCTTTTTTTGCACAGCTAAAACAGAAAAAAAAAAGGTTTTTTTTTTTAACAAAAAAACCACAGAATAGTTCATGTTATTTTCTTGTTAATTAGAAATTAATTTTTGAAACTCAATACCTTGTATTTGATTTTTTTTAATTGAAAAAGATATTTATATTGTTTGATTAAGGAATGGATATGTAATTAAGATTTATAGAGTAATTAAATCATTGAAATGAATAAGTTTTTTTATTTTAAAGATAATAGTATGCTTGCAAATTATATGAGTGAGATTATTTGAGGAACTTTAGTGAGTAAATTTAGTATTTGAAAATTTGATAGGAGGTGTAAAAAGCATAGAAGGTCAAGTGAGTATATTTTGAGATTCCAATAGAAAAACTTGATGAAACTCTTTATTATAACCATTAAATCTACAAATATGAGTTTAAACCATTCAAATTACTAGTGATCATATGAAATTTTATGTATATATACAGTTATACTTCTTTGTATATTACAAATATTTCTTTCTCATATGCTTATGTATTAGGTGATGCTACTAATATATCTCTCTGCTAACCCAATTTTTGCTAACCTAACCTGATAATTTTCAGAGTGTTATGAACTTTCAAAGCTCCCCAATTCTAAAGTCTGAGTTCAAAGTTTCAAACATGACGACGATATAAGGTGGTAGTCAATTATCAATAGCGGGCATTGACACGTGGCAGGCACTCCTTTAGCTAAAGTTTAGGCTTAGGCTCGCCGCCAAAGGCTAAGTCGGTCAACTCCATTTTGTTTGGTGCAAAGGCTTTGCACTACTAGCTTCACCAAGGGGCGAATAGTCTAAAGTACCCAATTTCCAGTCTTCCACAAAGAATAGTAAAATAGCTTCACTACGAATGGAGTTGACCAACTTGTGATTAACTGATTAAATTAACAAAGGACGTGAGCCACTCATGACGATATGAACAAATAATGGTTTTTTCTCTTAAAAGCTAAGGGTTACCTTTTCTTGTTTTGATCAATTCTTAAAAGGCCACCTTTCATAGAAAACAAACATATATTTTATCAAACAAAAACATTATAAGTAATAATAATAATAATAATGTGTGTGTATATATATTATCTAAGATCAGATGTTTGAGAGAGCGGTAGTCTAAAGCAACTATGTTTTAGACTGTATTTATTAGGTTCAGCTATGACATTCACAACCGTCTTAAATGACATAAAGAAACAAAATAGTAAACATTACTCAAACGAAAATCAGTAGGCAACTAAGGGGACACAAACACCGCAACATTATCAATAACTATTGAATCGAGGAGGATAGGAAATGACTGAAATACAATGTATCAAGCTCTTAATTTGCACACAGTTACTCAAGTAAACCTAGGGTAGAAACCCTAAACCAATGTGTACACCATCAAACAAATTCCTACACTTGTGCCTAGAGGCCCTAGACTACTAATTTTTCAGTAAAGGTAGGCAATTAGAAGGAAAAGAATTGCTTGATCAATGAAGTCCAAACATTTGGTCAAAGACATACATCTACCTAAAAATCACGAGTAAAATAAAGAAAAGCACTTAAATTTCTTGATTTCTTCCCTTTTTTCGTGGATTCAAATTCAATCTGTGCCCATTGTTACAGTAAAATACAGATTATTCTCTTGAAAAGCACAACGATTTAAAAAACAAAAAAAAGGAAAATAGTTTTCTTGCCAAAAACATTGAAAAACCAGAAGAGAGAAGGAAAGAGGGACTGTAATAAATGGAGGGAAAAGGACACCGTTAAACGAGTTGGGTTTTTTTTTCTTTTCTTTTGAAAGAAAACGAGTTGGGTTTTGTTGCTAGCAAGTAAAAACAAAGACAGGAGCAAACTTTACAGAGGTTAGAAGAAGAAGAAGAACCGTACGAATCACAGTTGAATCAGTCACTGTGAAGCAGAGAGAGAAAGATAGGGATAGAGAGAGAAAGACACAGAATTTCTACAAGGGCAAAACACGAGGAGCAAGCACCTTCCAGCCTGGGACCTATCTCTCTTCTTCTTCTTCTTCGTGGTACTAGGCGCAAAACCCGAGGCAAATTTTTGCCCTTTTCCTCTGATTCGTTTTCACTTTAGATTAATTGTTTAAAGCTTCAATTTTTTTTGTTTTGTTTTGTTTGTAGTATTCTTTGCCTCCTCAAGTGGGAAGGAGTTGGGAAAGTGGAAATCCCCATGAGGCTGTAGATTTCTGGGGTTTGACCAAAACCCAGGTGAGCAAAACTCCCCAAAGTTTGATTCTTTATCTCTTAGATTTTCATTTGGCTGTGGAAACAGTTTGTTGGGTTTTGATTCAATTGGTCTGTTTTGGGTTTGATTGCTGTGTGTGAGTGGATTGATTGTCAGAATACTTCAGGATCTGAATTGGGTGTTTTGGTAACTGAAAGTTTGAAAATTGGGTTTATAGAAAGGGAAAGATTACATTTTATGCCATATAATTGATAGCTTAGAGCATAATTGAGGGTCTGAATTTGTTTTGTCTTCAAGTTTTTGACTCGGGATTTCATGGGTTGAAAACAGAGGGGAAGAGAGCAATTAACTTATGGGGAGTTACAGTGAAGAGTGTGAGGATCAATTTTATGATACCAGGGAGGACCTATCTTCTGTGTCAGATTGGGGTGCAGATTGCTGTGAGGACTGTAGTCCTATTGCTTCGGTTTTTTCAAGGTATGAGTGTTGGGGTAAGAACCCGGAAAGTGTTCATGAGCGCCGCCATAGGTTCCTCAAATGGATGGGTTTGGATTTAGATCGGAATTTGAGTATGACAGAAGAATCAGATGATGGCTTCTTTATTGACAGAAGTGAAATGGGTATTGATAGAATGAAAGAAGACAGTGGGGTGGTGTTGAGAACTTCAGGATTTGAAGAGGGGTGTTGCTCAAATCAGTGTACAGTGTCTTCTTCATCAAGTGAAGTTCGAGTATCACTAGGAAATGCTTTGGATGAGAATTTTGAATTTCCAACGAGGAAATTGAATGATCGAAGGGACTTTGTTGTGGATGAATTGGGTGAGAATTGCATACTCAGCAGATTCCGTGAGTTGAGACTAAATCAGTTGGTCAGTTCTGGGGAGATTCATTCCAACCGTGCCCCAGCACCATCTCCTTCAATTGAGCAATTATTGCAGAGAGAAGTTGAAAACGCTAGGTACTTGCTTGATGCAAAAAAGAAGACTAAAAGAGGATGGTTAAAGAAGTTACGCAATGGGATGTGTGTTGCTGATAAACCTGAGGCTGCACTGAGCCCCATCAGTCTTCAATCTGCAACACGGACAGGGATGCAAAGAGTCCGGGTTCAATCAAGTAAAATGCGGAGCAAGGAACTGTCTTCTCTTTATGGTGGGCAAAATTTTTCGGCTCACAAGGGGTCAATTTTGTCGATGAAGTTCAGTCTTGATGGGCAACACCTGGCAAGTGCTGGTCAAGATGGTATCGTCCGTGTATGGAAGGTGATTGAGGATGAGAGAATAGACAAATTTGATATTGCGAATGATCCTTCTTCTCTATACTTCAAAATGAATCCATTTTCTAAGTTAGGCTCTCAGGTTGTGGACAAAGAGAAACAAAGTAATGCGAAGAAATTGGGTGGATCATCAGACTCAGCTTGTGTGATTTTCCCTCCAAAGATTTTCCGTTTAATGGAGAAGCCTCTGCACGAATTCCAGGGACACAGTGGTGATGTCTTGGATCTCTCATGGTCAAAGAATGGGGTTAGTAAATCTTTTGGCTTTGCTTTCATAGTTAATGATATGGTTTAATTATTTAATGTTTACTGAATTGCAGGAAAGTGGATGTTTTTCCCGATGTCTATATTAACTTACCAAACTTGATGAAACTAATGTTGTGGTTATCTTCTGTGTGTTCATTGCAGTTTCTGCTCTCATCCTCTGTTGATAAGACAGTTCGACTATGGCAAGTGGGATGTGACAGATGCCTGAGAGTTTTCTCTCATAATAATTATGGTAAGCTTTGCCAATTGTTTGAGTTTCCTGTAACAATGTAATATATCAAATTGCTTGTTTCTGTTAGTATGAACTCAATGTTTCTCCCAAATTTAAGTAGTTATGCTGTGTTTATAATTGCTGTTATAATTTATGCAGTGACATGTGTTGATTTCAACCCTCTGGATGATAATTATTTCATCAGTGGTTCAATTGACGGAAAAGTTCGCATCTGGGAAATTATTCGTTGTCTGGTTGTGGATTATATTGATGTTCGCGAGATAGTCACTGCTGTATCTTATCGTCCTGATGGAGAGGTCAGTTGGATTTTTATTCACTAGGAAAATCTTTATGCCTAGGTTATTGTTTCTAACTTTGTTACTCAATGCTTGCAGGGAGGAATTGTGGGCTTTGTCACCGGAAATTGCTGCTTTTATAATATCATAGGTATACAACATTTCACTAGTACTGAAATATAGTATGCCACTCTAGCACTTTTATAGCTAAAATCCAATTTGTGTAGCATAGTGGGAGAAATGGAATTTCTGATATTTGCTTTAGTTAATATACTTTGTTCCCAGAAAATCCCTTTGATCTAAGATAATTTCCTTGATATGAGTTTCTATGTTGAATGCTTAGCAAATTCTCTAATGTTAGATCATTAAATTCCGTTTTTCATGTAACTGACCTACATAAAAAAGAAATAGAATAACTTCAGGTCGTATCTGAGCTATTAGGCACCCTTCTCCTATGGGCTAGGGCTTTGATCTAGCCCTTGGCTATTAGAGCTTTCTTATTTTTTTTGTTTTATTTTGGTAGTTCGTGACATGGTTTCTATGCTTTCAGATAATCACCTGAAATTGGATGCTGAGATATGCATACAGGGCAAAAAGAAGTCAGCGGGAAAGAGGATTACTGGCTTGCAGGTGCTTATTGACAAGTTTATTTCTTCCCATTTCACTTCTGTGTTTAACCACCGCTTACTAATTTGATATAATATATTCCTCAGTTTTCTCCAAGCAACCCAAGCAAGGTTATGGTCACCTCTGCTGATTCAGTAGTACGTGTCATTTCTGGGTCTAAGGTCATCTGCAAATTTAAGGGTATGTGTCATCATTTGCAATTAGTTTTTATTGCCCCTACATCCAGTGCCAGAGGTCAAATCTCCCCAGCCACCCTGGTTGGTCTCCCTTGTGTCCAAACTAGTCTACATCAGTTCTATCATTTACTGATCTATCTTTCCTCTTTAGGTCTGCGAAGTGGAGGAAGCCATGTTTCTGCATCTTTTACCTCAGATGGAAACCACATTGTTTCGGCGAGTGAGGATTCAAGTGTTCACATCTGGAACTACAATAGCCAGGACACGTCCTCTTCACGATCAAAGAACATAAGGTCTTGTGAGAGTTTCGTGTCCCACAACTCGATGATCGCGATACCTTGGAATGGTGTGAACGATCTCCCAGGAACACTTCCATCCCCTACATTCATTGGGGATGCTCAGGGAAGAAGCAGCCTTGATAGTCCACTGAAGCTTCACAATTTCGATGAGAGAACACAACAGAAAATGCATCTCTCTTCACCTGATTGCTTCTCTCTGGGTCGTGGGTTTTTGTTGGAGTCATTGCCAAAGGGAACTCCAACTTGGCCCGAAGAGAAACTAGTAAACTCAAGTCCCGTGCTCCCGGTGCCTGTTTCCCCAACAATGTCTAGATCAGAGTACAGGTTTTTGAAGAATGCTTGTCAGAGCATGTCTGCTTCTTCGCATATGTGGGGCCTCGTGATTGTCACTGCCGGCTGGGACGGACATATCAGAACCTACCACAATTATGGGTTACCGACTCGTTTTTAAGAACCCTTTGTCCGGCCAGAATCATGAGGCCTAAAGCTGGCATTTTTTAGACAGTGATTTGCATCATTGCAATCACCGCTGGTATTTATCAATAATTCTTGGCGCTTGTTCAATGCAGTATCATTGACAGTCTTGCCAGGTTTACCTAGTGTGCACCGTTGAAGATTTACCCAACTGTATTATAGTCCGGTCAGGTCATGCCAGGTGCAACGATAGTAATTGATTTCAACTGCAGTCTTACCAAGGTGTCAACAACAGTGGTGGGGGGATTGCTTTTGTTTTGTATCCGTTCATCTTATACGAGTCCAATTTACATGATTCTTTAATTTGTTTGTCAGCTCAGAAATTATACAGAATTTCTTGTGCAGTGTTAGTTCCCCTAGACTAGGCTAGATGTGTATACAAAATACAAGTGTGTATAGTATAGGTGATTGGCATCTTCTCATAGCCTTACATTCAGAAAGATTGCATGTGTGCATGAAATTTCATTTTGTGAAATTAAATTTTTGGTGGTTTGGTGGCAGCCACTCTTTCATCCTCAGCTAAATGCTCTTCAACCCACTTCTTTTTCTTAATTCTTTTGTGGAGATTCAAAGTTTGGCTTTGGAGTACTATAGACCAAATGGCATCTGTTGATGACACTTTGTCCGACAGTAATACAGAACTAAATTGAGGGATGCCATCAAGTTTTGTAGAACGTTTCCGATGACATGTTCGTCGGTAAAAGTGTTTGTTTAATTATTTGCGACTTTGTCTACAGGTTTTCGTCAATGAACAGTGGCAGACCCAAGATTTTATTTATATGGGGACATTGACATATTCACTTTATTTTAACCTACTCTCAGGGCATATATGTTAATATTTAAGCTAAAAGAGGACATATATGTTAATATTTAAACTAAAATTTTGTCTGATATCTGATAAATCATCAATCAACTCCACTACAGATAAAAACTCACTACGCGCATGAGCGTTCATTTGCCCCTAACTAGGTCCGCCAGTGTCTGTAAACATAATTTATTTTTGAGACCCTTGCCAATGTCAGACCAGTTTCTTATTTTTGAGACAACGAACATTTGTCCTTGGAATAGTACTTATTCCATCCACAAGAGGAAGTATGAAAAAAAGATAAGAGGGTGTATTAAATTATATTTTGGGCACCACACTGTTACTGTTAAGATCTGCTAAATAAAAATATGATTTTGGTATTGAATTTAAGCAGCCTGATTGTGTTTGGTTCTTCTCTACAGATTCATGTGATTTGGTGAAGGAGCAGGGCAGGTTATGACTGAAGGGGTACAATGAGGAGTTGGTAAGAGTTTAGGACAACAGGTCAGATGCCTAGATATGCTGTTTTTCTTTTGAACCTCATTTTTCATGCTGTGCATGACAGATTGGCAGATACCAGACAAACACTCGTAAGTTTTACATGTTATGTATTTACGATTTAAAAATTGAATAAAGGTCCGTATACAATACATTAATGTATTAATATATTAATTGAGTAGACTAGTTCGATACTTCGATACAGAAGTAAACTAATTTGAGATCAAGTGAAACTAGTCTACTTATGTATAGAGTCAGTCTATATTTGAATTAAATTTAATCTATGACGAAGTGGTGTTAGCTCAATGGTTAGAGCATCCACTACCTAAGATTCAGGTCATGGGTTCGAGTCACCATGGGGATAGGAGTGAAATCCTTTGATCCTCTTTAATTTTTATTTAAAAATAAAAAAATTAGTCTACTAAATGTATTAGTACGTCAATATACCGTAGACATTTCCTTAAAACAATACAAAGTTTTGATAATTAACGGAAATCAAAGATTCGAATTCGAGATTCTTAATGTATTGATAAACAATCTTAAGCAGCTTTTTTGGTACAAAAAATGGTGGCCGAGTGAGCTACCACTCTGGGTCCGGGAGTAACTTGGGTATGACCCCACCCCAAGGGATATTTTTCACAAGCTGGGGTTAGTACATCAATATACCGCACAAATTTCCTTAAAACAATACAAAGTTTTGATAATTAACAGAAATCAAAGATTCGAATTCGAGATTCTTAATGTATTGATAAACAATCTTAAGCAGCTTTTTTGGTACAAAAAATGGTGACTGAGTGAGCAACCACTTCGGACCCGGAAGCAACTTGGGTATGGCCCCTCCCCAAGGGATGTTTTTCACAAGCTGGAGTTCGAACCATGGACCTCTTATTACCAGGAAAAGCCCTGCAGCGTCCGCCCCACTTGCAACCTAGCATGCTTCCACCAGACCAGCCCTATTGGATAATCTTAAGCAGCTTTAGTTGGTAAACAATACTCTATTTTAGAGGTGTGGATTTAAATTTGCTCACCATTTTTATTTTGTGGTGACATCACCACCCTATTAAAACTTGCCATGTCATGTAGAATTAATTTAAAACTTAAAATTTATTTTTTAAATAAAACATCATAATTAACTATAATTATGTATTATAACTGTTGATACCCAAATTTCCACAAGTTCGAATTTAACGAGTGATAGGCAAAGGGAACGAGTCATCAACCTCGTAACCTAATTGGGCCTTTCAGCAAGCCCATTTCGCGTCACAAGGAAGTTCTTTATTTAGCAAGCGATACGAGAAGCCTAAATACTCAAACAATTGACATGCATTTTTAAAGGAGCCAACACGCTTACTTACCATGCGATACGCGTAGACCCAAGCTATGTTTGGGGCTTATACGGAGGGATGTGGTGTGGCAGGTAACGGATTCTGTGAGGCCTATTGTTAAGTTAAGGCCTATCGACAATTTGGGCTTGGGGACCAAAATTCATGCTTAAGGGTCTAGAATCTTAACAAAGGCTAGTAGAGAGGTGAAAACAGGCCCAGCAAAAACCTAAAGCCCACTAGAGTTATTTTTTTACCTGAAGTCCATTACCCAAAGTCCATTACAACAACTTCTAGCCCAAAGCCCGTTGAAACCATCTTCTTCTCCCAAACCAGAATATCTCTCCATCAAGATTGCTGCTGGGATTGGTGCTTCACCATTTTTGGCAAGAACCCAGAATCCATGGAGAAGCTTTCTGATTCATATACCCAGCAATCCTGTTTCAATTTTCAATAGTCCTCAAACTTTGTGATTACAATTTACAATAGCAGAAAATAAAGGATTAGAATTCCTCAAAGATCACAGCAGCACAAAATCTGGGATCTTCACAGCCCTGTGCCTATACCACCGACCTACCCTCTCATAGTAAGACCCAGCTTTCACCCTTTTGGTTTCATGGAGAAAACAAAAGTTGAAAGCTTTAGGATTACCCCACCAAAACTAAGAATACCACTTCAAAACCCTCGGTTCTTAGCACGAATCTTCCCCTCCTATCTCCACTATAAGAGGCGGGTTCATCACCGTTGGAAGCAAGCCACAACAACCCAGAAACATCAAGCTCTATCTCTGAATCCCTAGCCATCAATTCCTCCCAATCGACCTTAACCCAAAACCCATAAATCATGTCATTGCTGGAACTCTCTCTCTGCTAAACTCCCAGACATCTAGCTCCCACACCACATATACCTATAAGTTCTGGTCGAGTGAGAATTAACTCCAATCGCTGCTGTTATCATCAAGCCAAATAGCTGCTATTATTTTCTAGCGGGTTACAACGAAGTTGTTCTCAGGTCCAACCTTTGAACAATTTTGGGCCTAGTCTCGCTTAATCAAGAGGAGACTGCAAAAAGTCCAAATCACAAAGTCACCCTCACAATAACATATGACAGTTTTATATTGAGTGATGGTATCACCACCAAAGTATTGGTGGTGAGCAAATTTTGAATCCATCTAATATAACTTTTGAAAGAATTAAAACCAGAGATTCTGCTTCACTTATGGCATTGACCAAGAAAACATCATAGAGAATAAAAAAAAACCCTAAGAGAGAAATCCTTCTCGTCCGACTGCGCTTCTATACCTGCGGTGGCTACTGGCCTGGATAGCGGGTGATGAGCGTGGCCGGACGGGACCCTTGCCAAGAGGCAGCTCAATGGCTGTGCGCAGGGTCCAAAGTGGGTGGAAGTAACCAGGAACTGGATGATGGAATGAAGGTTTGGGGATCCAATTTAGATCGAATTCAATCTGGGTTGCAGAATGGCAAGCGACTTTGCAGGTGGTGGTGCCCGGTGGTTCGGCATGGGTTGGTGGAAACTACCATGGGCTGTGAGTGGTGGTGTTTATGGTGGTCTAATGTGTGTGCAGCGATGGAAGGGATTGCGATCATTGATCTGGTGTTGGAGCGATCTAAACCAAGATCCATCCTAGTCCATATTTCTGGGCGGTAGTCGTTGTCAGATGCCGACGAGGTAGCGGTAGTATGGGGGAGACACGGGGCAGGTGGCACTCAGGTTGGAGGCTTGCAGGCTGGTGGGAGCTTCTGGGTTGGGCTGGTTGGTGGTCTTGGGCCACATATTTGGGCCCTTGTTAGGCTGCCTTTTATTTTCAGTTCTGGGTTTTATTTTTGACATGTTTTGGTTCAAGTTTATTTTCAGTTTTGCTTAAAATAAGTCCCTATCAAGGTCTTGTAGGGAGGGTCAGGTTGAATGATTGTGCCTGCACTCAAAGTGTCACGTCCCTAATTTTTAACACAAATAAAAATAGATATATAATCTCATAATTATACATGCGTGATGATTCAGCCATCAATATAAAATATCTGGGAACATTTTCCCTTAAAACCAAGTACATACTGATGCCTTGAACCCTCTATATCAATACAAACCCGCTCCACAAAGTCATATATTACATAAGCTTACGAATTAAATTGTCACAACAAAATAAAACGTAAATGCTCCTCAGAGCTACTACAACGGAAGTCTTTCCAGCGGTAAAGTCACAAAATTAGCTTCCTACCATATAGCTGTAAGCACGCAATCTCAGCTTCAGGCATGATTGTCCTGACCTGCAGGATTAACCCATACACCGTTTGAATGGTGCACCGAGTTGCACACAACAAACCCGGTAAGCTTTTGTAAGCCCGTATGAGTAAACTCAAAACCACAAAGCATAAACACATTCTTAAGTCACCTCAACCTAAACAACGATAAACACATAACTCACAACTACAACCATCTGTTTCATAATCTTCCATAACATGCTTACGTAGGTCAACTCGTGACTAAAACCACATGCTCAGATTCTCAACCTAGCATCCAATTCCACAAATTCCAGTCAAACAAAACCTCCTCAAGTAATGTTTGGAAATCCTTTGACGCACAACGGCGAGTCACAAAGATCACACTCATTTCCTTCCCACCGAAAGCCTTTGTCATCAATCATGACATCAAGGTGAAAACAATGAATCACCTTTCTATCCTCACATAGAGCACAATCATCACCACTATGGATTAAACATCAATCAAACCATCAATCAATACAATCAAGAAGAAGGGAAAGCAATCACAATTCAAAGAATCAAAACAATTCATAGTAACCCCTGCATATAGTTTTAGTTCAGGAGGTCATATTAAGACAAGAAATTCAAGTCATAGTAATCATCATAACCCTACACTTTGACATCCGTATGTGGCTCTGACCATCACAACAGTTCTCTCGATCTTTGTTAACTTAATAACAATTCAACTTCGCTACCGAGCAATCATCACACAGATAGCAATCATCCAACTGTTCATCACACAGATTCCACCGGTCATCACACAGATAGCGATCATCACACAGATAGCAATCATCACAGAGATTCATCATACTGATGTCATCGAATCATCACACAAATATTCCTACACAAGCTTTACATGACAATCATCACAAAGATTCATCACACTGATGTCATTGAATCATCACACAGATATTCCTACACAAGGTTTACAAGACAATCATCACAAAGATTCATCACACAGATATTCCTACACAAGGTTTACAAGACAATCATCACAAAGATTCATCACACTGATGTCATCGAATCATCACACAGATATTCCTACACAAGCTACCATATCTTAAATATCAATTAATACGGTCATATTAGACTCATGGTATCTCAACATATGAAATTCTACAATTACAACTCAATACACAATTTCACCATTCTCGAGCAATAATGAACTCATTTTCAAATATTGTTCACATCACAACGAAGCCACCAATACATACATATTTCAAATAAATACACACACACACACACACACAGTCATCCACTCAGGAATACCACTAATACCAACTATTGTCATAGTTAACCTAATAACTCCAAGACAATATGGTAATTATGCTCATAACTAATATCGTGAGATTTACTCATCTCTGAATCCCGCTGCGTCTTCACATGCTAACCAAGACAAGCACAAATCGCCGTAATCCTCTCAAACACAAGCCTGTCAAGTACCTAAACACATATGGTCTCGATTCAGTGCACGAATCACAAAGTTATTAAAGTCCGAAACCCCGTTTTGAACTAAAATCACAAAAGTGACGCCAATCAAGGCCAAACCACATTTGAGACCACTCAAAGTTTCTGGAATACATTTACGATCGATATGTCAAAACTACAAGTCGATAGAACACTCGAATCCTCACTGATCGAATAATTGAACAGTTCGAAACCGTGAAAACCCTAATATGCTCATATGATCTCCAAAAACTTCAATCTACATATTGAAATGCTCGTATTGACGAGTAGATCAAAATCGGGAATAGAAACTATCCCTGAGGTGGCCGGAAAACACCACCACAGTGGCGGCGCTGCCGCCGGCCCAAAGTCATAATTTGGCCAAACTTCCAACACAAAAGTTCTTCATCTCAACTCAAATTTCAACTTTCATAAATACATCAAAGTCAAATTATAAACCAATCAATCGAATTTTACCTTAGAATAAATCGGGCCGATTTAACCCTAGAACTTCAAGGCTTCGATTCGTCCTCCACAAGTGAAATCGTTCCAAGCTACTTTGAGAGAAGCATCCTCGTTTTCTGGGCTCCAAAATCCCTTAAGAACCACCTATTATGGTGGCTGGAATGTCCAATTCCAACGAAGACGATTTCTTCCCCGACGAGGCTTCTTCTCGGCCTTGCAACGCCTCCTACATCTTGTATTTCACTTCGATTTCTTCTACAAACTTGTAAAGGAAGTCAAGACGAGAAAACCCCAATTTTTTTCATGTCAATCGGTGACCGGATGAGGAAGATATGGCTGGAAAACCAGAGAAGAAGAAATCTGGGCTCTGGAGAGAGAGAGGTTCCAATTTCTGGTTTTGAAAAATTATGTCATTCTTTGCAAAATCAGGAAATTTTCTCATATTTATAAAATTTTCCCAATTTTCAATCGCTCATAACTTTCTCATATAAACTCCGATTTTTCACGTTTCACATATCCACGAACTAGTATCGACGTTCTCTACGACTTTCGTAAAGGAAGTTTTCAGAGATACCCAATGAATAAAAAGTCAACCCTCGCGCCCCCCCCCTTACATGACGCTTCCTGAATAATTATTCGCCCGAAACACTTCCGCTCCATCCACGAGCCACGAATTTGTCTAATAACCACAAATTAAATTCCAGAAAATCCTCAAAAAATAAATACGAATTTCCTGGGCGTCACACAAAGTGCTTTGTCTATCTTGGAGAGGAGTATTATCAAGTGGACGCAACTTCCTAGTGGCAAGATGAAACAAAGTGTCGCCGAAGGTTGTTCTGGTCGGCAGCATAGTGGGAAAGCAGGTTTAACTGTTTTATGGCTTTGTATGAGCTTTATCTTTCCGGTATGTCACCGTTATGAAGCAAATGGAGTCGCCCTGATGTCTGGTATGTCAACCTTTGCTAGTTGGTGCATGTTTGAATACATAGGATTAGTGGAGGCTCCTGTTAGTATTCGAGATGTTCTCTTGTTACTAATTGTTCGGGGTTTAGGCTTCACGTCCCCCCCAATGTATTCAGCAGTTTCATTAATAAAAGATTGAGGGCAGCTACATCAGCCCTTATTTAAAACAAAAAACAAAACAACAAAAAAAAATTAAAAGCATCCATGTTGCTAGCCATACATTTCTTATGGAGACGTGTATCCTGCTATCTAAAGAACATGTTCTGTATTATAATTTAGGATTAATTTTAGTTTACCTCCCTGAGGTTTGGGGTCGACATCATGTTAGTCTCTGTAGTTTCAATTTAATCAGTAACACCCTTATACTTTTCAATTTCATCAGCCGTGTCTAATTTCTTGAGCTCCGTTTAAATTTGACGTTGGGGCCCACTGTAAGGGCTAAAATGGTCATTTAAAAAAAACTCCACTTTAGGGGCTAATCAGACGTTCTGCTCCGCCATCCCCATCTTCCTCTTCTCAACCCCTGCTCCACAAGCAATGGAAATTACAGAAACGCAGTCTGAAACGCAATCAAAAGTTTCAAGCAAATTCACATAAATAAACATAAAATCGAAGCACTCAACTCAAGAATTACATGCATATGTGGTGGTTCAAATCCAATTCCCGGACTATAAATACACATATCCATATACACGCGTAACCGTTTGAATACATACAAGGAGCAAAAGATGAAGATTAATTTAATTACCTGGAGAATGACATTGAACACCAAAGTCGCTCACTATTGGTGCGACTAATCCTCTATCCAAATTGAAATTGAAGGATTATAAAGAAGAGAATCGACAATCAATTTCGTGGGGATAAGAAGCCCTCAATTTCAAAATCAGAGAGCGAGAGATAGGAGGAAGAGTGGGCTGGGGAGGAGGAGGTGGAGGAGGAGCGGAAGAGCTCGATTTCAGTGAGATTGATGGCTTCACCAGCAATGAGAGATTGATGTCGGTGAATTGAATGGGCAGCGGTGGTGCGGCTATTGGGTTTTGATTGATGGTGAATTAATGAGCGGTGATCACTGGGTATTGGCCAACAGTGAAACATGCTCGAGCTGCTAATTGACTACGGTGAAGAGGATGATGATCATTGGGCAGTTGGAGAGGAGATCGGCGAGCAAGAAGAGGAGTGTGCAGCGATCATCTGTGAAGAGGAGTGGGTTGGAGTCGATTGGGGAGATGATGGTGGAGAAAAGGTAATGTGCTGGATTTGCAACGAGGGGCCAAATAGTGCGTCCAGGTGGTGAGCTAGTGAGAGTAGTTGAAGACGATTCTGAGCTCGAAGATGAAGAAGAAGCTGTGAGAGTTCTGCACCTGTGTAGAAGGTGGAGAAGGTATAGAATCATCTATGGAGGACTACTAAAGGATGAGGAAGAGGAGTTGGGTTGCAAAGAGGAGGATGGGGATGGTGGAGCAAAGGCCAAGAGGCCAAACGATGTCGGATTAGCCCTTAAAGTGCGTATTTTTTGTTCTGATTTTGTTGTTGTCTTGAAATGACTGTTTTAGCCCTTACAGTGGGCCCCCAACATCAGATTTAACGTCTAATTTAACAAAGCTCAAGAAATTGGACACGGCTGATGAAATTGAAAAGTATAAGCGTGCTACTGATTAAATTGAAACTACAAGAATTAACATGATGTCAACCCCAAACCTCAGGGAGGTAAACTAAAATTAATCCTATAATTTATCAACTAGTATGTACCCATTTTATGTGAATAAGATATGCAACTTTGGACAAGGAATACGTGACCACTTACCCAATTTCAGCCTAAAAATTGTCAACTTACTCTACCATGAGTTTTTTAATCCCTTTTACCCAATTTAAACATGAATGACAATGTTACCCTCATTTTAATTAACAAATCCCTCAGACTCTCTCTCTATCTCGACTCTGTGACTCTCTCTCTCTTTCTCTCTCTCTCTCTCACATCCTGATCTAAAACCACCATAACCACACGCCCCCGCCCCCACGACAACCAGCTCACCTACACTGGCAGCGAGACCAAGATCCTCGCCGTCGAACGCACCATCAAGCTCTCCGCCCTCTCCCACAGCGACGTGTAGTTCAAGTACTAGCTCCCCGGGGAAGACCTTGACGCCTTGATCTCCGTAACCAACGACGACGACCAAGAGCACATGATGCCAGACCTCTACGACGAGCTTGAGTACGATCACCTCTACCGGCCCTCCTCCAGGCCCTCCAAGATAGGGATCGCTTCGTTGAGGCTTGGAATTCAAGTCCTGAGACAGAAATAAGAAGTTGGAGTGGAGCCACTCCGGCTGCGATGCTGGATCTGGTGGCCAGTATGGTGGACCATGACGTCGAGCCCAACACAGGCTGTCTTTTTTCTTCTTCTTTTTGTTGGCAGAAAAACTTGTGTCTAGTATGTGAAAATATGCAGAAAAGATGTTTTCATTCCAGTTATGTACTCGAATAGCATCTGTCAAAGTGACTTCCTATACTAATGTTTAATTGTTTTAATCGTCTTATTGGTATTTTTTTGGGAGCAATGATAAGATTATTGAGGGGCAATAAAATATTTATTGGGGCAATAATTAGATTATTGGGAAGCAATAATATGATTATTGGGAGGCAATAAAAAGAGTATTGGGGCAATAATAAGATTATTTATTTGGATAAACCTCCGAAAGCTTTCAAAATTCAAAACACCTTCATTTTTCACTAATTATTGATCCCCAATAAACTAGTTAGTGAGGAGCAATAATATGTTTATTGGGGGGCAATAGTATGATTACTGGGTATTATTGGGGGGTAGTAAAATCAGACGCCGGAATCCGGTCACCAGTCCCGTAGACGGATTCCGGTGAACGGTCGCCTAATTCCAGTCACCGGTCTTCGAAGTCCGCGGCCAGCCACTGGTCACCGGAGCGTAGCAAGGTGGAGGATGACTTTTCTCTCTAAGTGAGAAAGAAGGAGAGGGCAAAAAAGTTCCAAAAATAAATAAAAAGAATAAAAAAAGAATTAATTGGGTAGTAGGGAAATAATCACTTAGAGTGTTTTGGGTAAATGGGGTTAAAAAACTGTTAGTGGAGCAAGTGGGCAATTTTGTTGTTGAAATTGGGTAAATGATCATTTCCCCTAAAATAAACTATAAACGACGTCAAATTAACAAATGTATAATGACCTGATATTTTTCAGCCATGCATCTCTTTTAAAATTATGAAAGGACACCAAACTACTGGTCTCTTTGTGAAAAAAATATAAAACGATGTTCATGATGCTATATGAAGATATCTTTTGCAATTAAAAAATTAAAATGAGATTCTATTCATACTTCTAAAATTGTCATTTGGACCTCTTTCTTTTTTCAAGTGATAGTTGACTTTGTCAACTCATGTCAAATTATCAATAAAGACACAAAAGAGAAAGAAAAAAAATATATATATATATATATATATATATATTTTCCCTTTTAGAGGTATGAAATCAACAAATGGTCATCCTCATGCCATTTTTTCCCTTTTGTTTTTGTTATAGTCTTCATCCTTACCAAGCAGCGGAGAAATCAACAGACCAGTTCCTTACTTTGCAGTTCCTCGAGTCAATTTCGGATATGCAATATTCTCTAACCAAAACACCAACAGACCACTTTCTCTTAAAATCATACTCATCCATTGGAGCGTATTGTTTCCATCGAGCAAATATATGAAACGAGGGAATCTTAGGAAGTTGAAGAAATAAACTGCTCTTGGCCTCTAAAGATGCATATGCCTACAAAATACAACAATAGGGGGGGGGGGGGGGGAGAAGAGAGCTATCAATTGAAAGTTTTTTTTTTTTCCAGCTTAATTGTATCAAGAGTAAAATAATATTGCGAAATGTTTAAAAATTGATGGAGGTCTAACTACTGATATTAGAGGTATATGAATAGAACACTCTAAAAAAAGTTTTTTATTGATATTATTGGATGATGGGTATTATGGGAAACTTAGGGAGGTGTAGATAGCATATTGGTTATTTGTAAAAGTAAGTTGGAGGTCTATTAAGTGGGGAGGTTTAAATACTAATTTTAGAGGTATGAATAGAAGCTCCCAAAATAAAAAACGGGTGAAAGTCCATAATGCTTATGCTGTTTATAGAATGAGTGTTCACAATGATTGAATGATATTATAGTGCTCCAAAACCCAAGGTTCACAATGATGTTATAATGCTCTAAAACCCAAGCTTCTTGTTATAGTCTCTGGTGCTCTGTTTGAGGATCTTTCACTCTTTCATAGCTAAACTGAAGCAGAGTCTCTGTGTAACTTAAAATGGGAAGAACACCATGTTGTTCAAAGGAGGGTTTGCAGAGAGGTCCATGGACTACCATAGAAGACACATTGCTCATTCAATACATCCAGTCTCATGGTGAAGGTCATTGGATGTCTCTGCCAAAGAAAGCAGGTAAGTAATTCATGATGTTTTTTTTGGTTTCCGTTTTGGAAGTCTCAGAAATTTTAGATATAATCTGGTTTCTTGTTTGTGGAACTACTCGAAGGGCTTCTTCGATGTGGGAAAAGTTGCAGGCTGAGATGGATGAACTATCTCCGACCAGGTATAAAGAGAGGTAACATAACTCCTGATGAGGAAGACCTTATTGTGAGGCTTCATTCACTTCTGGGAAATCGATGGTCTCTAATTGCTGGAAGACTCCCCGGTCGAACCGATAATGAGATCAAGAACTACTGGAATACCAACCGCAGCAAAAGGCTCAACAACGCTGGTAGTACTGAAAGAGGTGTATCTAGTGTTGAAGGACAACTCAAGAAGGATGACCGAGGCTGTGTAGCAAAGGTTAAGGTTCATCAACCAAAGGCCATTCGAGTTTCTGCAAACTCAATCATAAGAAACAATAACATCTTAGCTGAATTGGGTCATCATGATGCAGAGGTTTCTAATGATCTTCATGATCATAAACATTTTGGAGAGGCCTTGGTTTGCGAAAATGTGATGGATTTTGATGTTTTTATTCAAGGGTACGAGGAATATCAGCAGCAGCTTCTCAAGGCAGATCAAGATCTCGATGGTGTTCATTTGGATTCTTTTGTTGACTCCTTGTTGATTTAAGCTAGTTCATGCTGCAAAATTAAGGACATCAACATTTGACACCAGTTTTCATTGAAACTGTCGTGCTCAGCTAATAGATAGGCTGCTCTTATATTACTATGTAAGCATGTATTACTCTTCTATGGACTCCTTCTGTCAGTAGTAAAAGTGCTGTGAATTGTCAATGTTGATTGTACAATTTTGTTTTACATGTACCACCAAATGGAATCACCTTTGTCGTCACCCTTAAAGTATTAATTATATGTACTAGAACAGAATTCGGAGCAATCATACGGCAATGTTTTGAAATTGTTAAGCAAAAAGTCAGGTAATCTTTGATTGCATTATATAATGACACTAAAAAGCACTATGAGACGTGCAGAAAGAGACCCGGCACATTACAACATAAGAAAATCATGTTGAAATTAATTTTATAATGCAATTATATAACCACTATCATATGTGCGCTGAAAGAGACCCGGCACATTACAAGATTAAAAAAAATCATGTTGAAACAAAGCTTTGATTGCATCATAAAAACTATAACCACATGCAGAAAGAGGCCGAGCACATCACAAAAATCTACATGATTTCTAACGATTATATGATAATGTTATGTTGTGATGTTGTATAGGTGATCAAAAAAAATGTTATGTTGTATAGGTGACCAACAAAAAAAACAAGAAAAACAATGTTTCCGCTGCCAGGATTTGAACCGTAGAAGTTGAAGAGACTTCAAAGTCCATGAATTGAAACGTCCAAGATACTGTTCGAGCACATCATCTTTCCGGTCGTTTAGATTGTATTGGAACAAGGAAATTTAGTTTCCAGTTTGTTAAGCCCCGGTATGGCACAATTCGGGTCTATGCTTCTTGTTCTTTACATCAACCAACTGTCAAGTGTCAACCTAACCATCCACAAATGGCCAACATTGAAAAGCTTTCAAAAGATTGAGGTTTGCAAGTATTGACAGAGCAAGGACAAAAGTGAATTTCCACCTAGATCACAGGAATAGCCATTAATGACTGAACAGTGCATACAAACTGAGAACTGCTATAAACGAAGAGCATCTTATACGTAGTGGTTATATGGACTACAGCCATAGATTTTACACAATTATTTTTGAAAGGGCCACAAGTCTCCCCAGAGAGACTTTCGGGCCTGCTTATGTAATGTAGGGTTCTTATTCTTTGTGACAACAATTCGTTGAAGTGTTCCTTCTGAAGCATCCTGGTTGGTTGATCGACACACATCCATAGTTACCTGCTTGCCCCTCCGAACAGGCATGTAGATAATCCTACCCCAACCACCCCCAAGATCGGCATGACATGTGTCATCTTCCTCCTCTTCTTCTTCATTATCCTCATGATCATCAACTTCCACGACATCAGAATCATAGGTAATCGGATCTGGTTTTTCAAATGGAATGAGGCTAGCTTGTTGCGAGCTGACTTGGTCCTCTGGGTCCTCTGACAAGGTCAATGACTAATCTTTAGAATGAAATAAATCACAGTTTACAATTTCTCTTAATGTTATAACCGAAGAATCTTATCATAAACCAAAGACCAGTCAATACGGAGCCCTTGAAAGATGAAAATGATTCTAGTGAAAATTTTTACCATAGTCAATTTCAAGATCTTCCAGAGTTCTTTTAGCATGTTGCTCCTTCAAAGTCTCAAATTTCACACCATCAAGAGGCCAAGGTTCCCTGGTCATAATGACAATAATGAAGCCACCAGAGAGAACATCAAAGATAAAAGTATATGAATAAAAGGATCTGAAGACTGTAAATTAGTAAATAATTGTCCACACTCATTTGATTAAAAACAGCAATCAACTCCTACAAGTATAAAAACATAAATGGATGTGTTTAAAGAGACCCTGAGTTAGCCAAAACAAAATGAAGTGATGGTTTTCAAATATGTCATTGTAGCTTTATGAACCCTTTCACAACTTTGAATATGAGCACAAAAAGTACTAACCTTGGTCTTTGTCCTCGCCTGACAGCAATGAAGCTAAATTTCTCATCTTCAAATCCACGTAACGGCTGACCACCCTTGGAGCGCTACAAAATGATCATATACGAGAAGGTATGATCAAATAATAATTGCGTTTTACAATGACAATGTAACAGAATAAGATAAAGAAAAAAAAGTCTTGCTTCCAAAAACAAATAGATTCATAGATTCTGTGCCATTTGCAAGAGATGTAGAAATTAAAATTAAGCAAAAGAGTAGGTACTTTTAGATGGATAGGTGAAAATAGAAAAATTTGAATCACGATAAGTAAAACGACAGACCCTGCTAGAAAACTAAAATACTAGCAATGCCAAGAGTGGACTAAGAAAATATAGAGGTTCCCTTCTACAAGTATCTAGCAACTGGTAAAATCCAAAAATTTGACGCCTGCCTCTAATGCCAATACTAAACGCTTAGGTTCAAATAATATGGTAACCAGATAAATCTTTCAAAAGAGAATACAACATATGAATTAAGAAAGAACCTTGTATGCACGCTGAGTAGAAGTTCTCTCCAAACGTTGAACAAAATGACAATATTTACCAGCTTTCTCCAAAGGACATGCCCCATCATGAGAGCACTGCATCAAGAGAACTAAAAAATAAAAATGAGAGAATACAAATTAAAACAAACAAGAATATGTAAAATGTTGCGGAACATATTAATTTGAGAAGAGAAAATGTAGGGTGCAGAACTATACTCACAGGAGCAACTATATAGGCACCACTTTTTCGAGCCACTACCAAGTCCTTGGAAGTTTCATCAATTGCAGCCTTGGATTTACGGCATTTCTAAGAAGATATAAATGTCAGAAATAAAGCAGAGTAGGGAAATGAGTGATTGTTAGCAGAACCCAAAAAAAACAAAAAAAACTAACAACTGTTGTGTTTTTGGCTCGTTGATACAATCTGAAAATTAGGGTTCAGAATTCAAATCCAAGTCTAGAAAGGAAAGAGGTTTGCGCGCAGCTTTTCTATAAGTTCTAGGAAAGTTAGTCTTTCAAGTTCTATTAGGATTTGTATTAAAGGTTTAGTCTATTAGGATTAGGAATCCTAATTGTATATTGTATCAGCAGCCTCTATGCCCTATAAATAGGAGCTGCAGTCAGTTTTCTGGAATAGGGAAGACAGAAAGTGCAGAAAACTGAGAGTCAAGGTGATAGAGAGATAAGAACTAGTCTGAGGGGTTTGAGGGTTCTGCAATAAGTACTTGTAAACACCTAAATTCTTCATAGTGCTAGTGAATCTCTCAAGAGAGATCACGAAGTGGACGTAGGCTAAAGTTTTGGCTGAACCACTATAAAATCTGCTGTGTTGTTTCTGTTTTCAGTTCATCTATTTTCTGATTTTGCTTAAGTAAAACACAAAGATCCTAAAGGGGGCTTACACTATAAGTGGTATCAGAGCTTAGGCTCAAGGTGTTTTGCGATGGTGAACGGCAAAGTCATTGTCGAAGCAGGAGATGTGAAACCGTCCATTAAGCCCTTTAATGGCAAGGACAACTTCACGCTTTGGCAAAGGAAGATGAAGAACGTTCTGGTTCAGCAAGAGGTTGATGAGGCAATTGGAGATAAGCCTGCAACAATGACTGAAGCAGATTATACGAAGAAGAATAAGAAAGCAAAGAGCTCCATTGAGCTGCATCTTGCTGATAATGTCTTGCTTCATATTGGTGAGAATATGACTGCAAAGGAAGCATGGGAGAAGCTTGAAAGCGTCTACAGGGGTAAAACTATCAGCAGCAAGTTGCTCTTGAAGGAGCAGCTCTTTGGCCTCAAGATGGAGGAAGGAGATGATCTTAATGATCACATATGCAATTTTCAGAATTGCATATCAAACTTGGAGAAGGTTGGAGCAAAGATGGATGACGAAGACACGGCTGTCATGTTACTTCATTCGCTTCCACCTTCATTCAAGCACTTCAAAACCACCATGATATTCAAAGATACTATCACACTTTCTAAAGTGTGTGAGAACCTGGAATCATATGTCAAAATGGACAAAAATGAAGAAAGTTCTCAAGCACGGGGACTTCATGTCAGAGGCAAGGAGAGAGGAAGGTCCAGGAATAGAGGTGGTGGATTTGAAGAAAGAGGCAGGTCAAAATCCAAGGGGAAAGGCAAAGAAAAGAAGAATGGTTGCTTCGAATGTGGTTCACTTGACCACTGGAAAAGGAATTGCAAACAATGGAAGGAGAGAAAAGCGCAGATGTTAGGAGAAAGTTCCAAGTCAGCCAATGTCGTTGCTGGAAATTATAGTGACGATGGAGAACTTCTCGCAGTAACAACCAGCTCCAACGCGCTTAAATATTGGACCTTGGATACAGCCTGCACATTTCATATGTGTGCACACAGAGATTGGTACGACACATATGAAGAGAGGAACACCGGGGAAGTGTTGATGGGAGATGATTCACCTTGTAGAATCATGGGAATCGGAACAGTAAAGATCAAGACGCATGATGGAATTGTCAGAACGCTGGGAAACGTCCGACATGTCCCAAAGTTGAGCAGAAATCTGATTTCATTGAGCACTTTGGATAGGGCTGGATTTTGGTATAAATCTGAAAAAGGACAGCTCAAAGTAGGAAAGGGACAAATGGTCTACATGAGGAGTGTGATGCAACCAGATAACATGTATAAACTTACGGGTTCTACGGTGGTAGGTGGAGCTGCAGTTTGTACGGAGGAAGACAAGACTGAGCTTTGGCATAAACGGCTAGGGCACATGAGTCAGAGAGGGTTGCAAGAATTACACAAAAGGGATCAGCTGGAAGGTGTAATGAGCTGCAATCTTGAATTTTGCAAGTATTGCACACTCGGAAAGCAGACCAAGGTGACGTTCAATGTGGGCAGCAGTGAGAACAAATCCAAAGGAGTATTGGACTATATTCACACAGATGTTTGGGGGCCTACACCAACAAAATCAAAGGGTGGAGCCAGATACTTTGTCTCTTTCATAGATGATTTTTCAAGGAAGGTCTGGGTATACTTTATGAAAACTAAAGACCAAGTTTTCACTAAGTTCAAGGAGTGGAAAGCTGAAGTTGAAAACCAAACAGGCAGAAAAATCAAGTGTTTGAGAAGCGACAATGGAGGTGAATATAGAGATAATCAGTTCTTACAACTGTGCAAGGATGCAGGCATCACAAGACACTTTACTGTTAAGAAGACTCCTCAACAAAATGGTGTTGCAGAAAGGATGAACAGAACTCTCATGGAGAGAGAAAGAAGCATGAGACTTCATGCAGGGTTGCCTGAAACTTTTTGGGCAGAAGCGGTTAATCATGCATGTTATTTGATTAATCGATCACCTTCTAGGGCTATTAACTTCAAGTGTGCAGAGGAGGTATGGTCTGGAAAGCCCGTTGATTATTCCAACTTGAGAGTGTTTGGTTGCAGTGCTTATGCACATATTCCCAGCGATGAAAGAACCAAACTGAAACCAAAGTCCCATGAGTGCTTGTTCATCGGCTTTGAAAAAGGGGTGAAAGGTTATAAGTTGTGGGATATAGTCAACGACAAAAAGGTGATCAGCAGGGATGTAATCTTTGATGAGAAGACTATGCCATTGAATGAGGAGGTTAATAGCAAGAAGGAGAAGATGGCTGTTGTTGAGGAAGAAGCAATCAAGATTTCATTAGCTAACCCATCGGATGAAGATTCCCAAGTTCAGGTGGAGCAAATTGAGCAATTAGGGAATGATCAAGGAGCTATTGAAGAAACAGAGCAGCAACAACAGTCACCAGTTAGGGCTCAGGTGGAGCAATCCCCACAGAGGGGTCGAAAATCCCCTATCCCACAAGCACCTGAGACATTTAAAAGAAGCATAGCACTTGACAAACCTAAGAGGAATCCAAGAAAGATACAAAGGTTTGGGTTCGAACCGGAAGAAGATGTGAGTCATGCTCTGAGTATAAGTCAAGGAGATCCAACTACTTATCAAGATGCCATAGAAAGTGAAGAACGGGCAGGTTGGATTGGTGCTATGACAGAAGAGATGGAATCTTTGCATAAGAATTCCGTGTGGGAGTTGGTTCCTAAACCCAAAGAAAGAAAACTTGTTGGCTGCAAGTGGGTGTTTAGGAAGAAAGAAGGAGTACATGATGCTGATGCCATAAAGTACAAAGCACGTTTGGTGGCAAAAGGGTATTCGCAGAAAGAGGGAGTGGATTATGACGAGATTTTCTCTCCGGTCGTCAAACACACTTCAATTCGGTTATTGTTGTCTATAGCAGCTCAGTATGATATGGAGATTGAGCAAATGGATGTGAAAACTGCGTTTCTTCATGGGGACCTCGAAGAAGACATTTATATGTCGCAGCCGGAGGGTTTTGTTGAAACAGGAAAAGAGGATCTGGTTTGTCGGTTAAGGAAGTCCCTATATGGACTTAAGCAATCACCAAGGCAGTGGTACAAGCGTTTCGACACATACATGCTGAAAATAGGCTACACAAGGTGTCTATATGACTGCTGCGTTTACTACCATGTATTCGAAGATGGGGAGATTATTCTACTACTTTTGTATGTAGATGACATGCTAATTGCATGCAAGGATATGTCGAAAATTGAAGAGCTTAAGAAGAAATTGGGAGCTGAATTCGACATGAAGGATCTAGGAGCTGCACAAAATATCCTTGGAATTGAAATAAGGCGGGATAGAAAAGCTGGGAAAATTTGGCTGTCACAAGAAAAGTACATTCTGAGAGTACTTGAACGCTTCAACATGGATGGAGCTAAGGTTGTTTCTATCCCATTGGCTGCACATTATCAGTTAAGTGCAAAGCAAAGGCCATCAAGTCAAAAAGAGATTGATGCGATGAAGGATGTTCCATATGCTAGTGCAGTAGGGTGTCTCATGTATGCGATGATTTGCACAAGACCAGATTTAGCTCAAGCATTGAGCGTTGTCTCTAAATACATGTCAAATCCGGGTAAGCCCCACTGGGAAGCAGTGAAGTGGATTTTGAGGTATTTAAAAGGGACTAGGCAGCTTGGAATCATGTTTGAGAGGAAACAAGAAGTAGCATGTGTGGCTGGTTTTGTGGATGCAGATTATGCAGGAGACTTAGATAAAAGGAGGTCCACAACAGGTTATGTTTTTACTTGTGGAGGAGGACCTGTGAGCTGGAAATCAACTCTTCAAGCAGTCACAGCTCTATCTACTACTGAGGCAGAATATATGGCATTAACAGAAGCTTCAAAGGAAGCTATTTGGTTGAATGGGCTGGCAAGTGAATTTGGAATTCACCAAGAAGGCGTGGTAGTGAAGTGTGACAGTCAAAGTGCCATTCACTTGGCAAAGAATCAAGTGTTTCATGCAAGGACGAAACACATTGATGTTCGCTATCACAGGATCAGAGATTGGGTAGAATCTGGAAATATTATTGTGGAGAAGGTTCACACAAATGACAATGCTGCAGATTGTCTTACCAAGCCCGTTGCTGTAGAGAAGTTCAAGCATTGCTTGAACTTGCTCAGTGTCACAACATGCTGAGTTATGATGGAGCACCTCCTCACTTGAGGTGCGTTGAGGCAAGAAGAGTCTTGCCAAGGTGAAGGTTCTTGAAGGTTTGTTCGGGATTACTTCAAGAAGTTCAAGACATCCTGAAGGTTGCAGCAATCGTTTTGGTATCAACTCACCAAGGTGGAGATTGTTGTGTTTTTGGCTCGTTGATACAATCTGAAAATTAGGGTTCAGAATTCAAATCCAAGTCTAGAAAGGAAAGAGGTTTGCGCGCAGCTTTTCTATAAGTTCTAGGAAAGTTAGTCTTTCAAGTTCTATTAGGATTTGTATTAAAGGTTTAGTCTATTAGGATTAGGAATCCTAATTGTATATTGTATCAGCAGCCTCTATGCCCTATAAATAGGAGCTGCAGTCAGTTTTCTGGAATAGGGAAGACAGAAAGTGCAGAAAACTGAGAGTCAAGGTGATAGAGAGATAAGAACTAGTCTGAGGGGTTTGAGGGTTCTGCAATAAGTACTTGTAAACACCTAAATTCTTCATAGTGCTAGTGAATCTCTCAAGAGAGATCACGAAGTGGACGTAGGCTAAAGTTTTGGCTGAACCACTATAAAATCTGCTGTGTTGTTTCTGTTTTCAGTTCATCTATTTTCTGATTTTGCTTAAGTAAAACACAAAGATCCTAAAGGGGGCTTACACTATAACAACAATAACTTACCCTTTTCTCCATCCATAATATATGTGATCGCATCTGAGATATGATATTTGATCCTTGTGGTGTTCCCGGTTCTATCAAAATCTACAAACATTCAAGTGTTTAAGGAAATCAATACGTAAAAATATAAGGCTGAAAATTTGAAGATCCAAACAGAAAACAAATATAACTTGGCAGGCAATATGATTACAAGTATTTCCTTGTTTTCGCTCCTACTTTCCAAATTTGTTTTCAGGACAGTGCAAAATATAGGATCATCACAAATTGTTCTTTAAGATGGTGTAAAATTGTTATAGGGATTAAATGGTGTAAACTAAAGCAAATGGCCATAACAATTTGTTGTTTTTTTTTTTTTTTTCATGAAATCATAATGAAACGTGAAACTTTTCCAGGAGTTGGAGGTATACCAGGACATCCCGCGTAAGATCCCAAAGTTGGCGTACTACAGTAATCCGATCCTTCAGCGATGGTATCTCTCCAAGCACATAGGACTTCAACCCATAGCAACAAACAACAGATATTATTTAGGACCAAAAATGACAAGACAAAAATTAAGTATGTAATTGATAGAAGTTCTAGATAAACACAACTTACAGCAATTACAAGGTCATGTTCTCTCTCTGATTTCTTGATGTTTTTAGTCAAGGATTGGAGGGTACCATAACTGTGAATAAGTGGCAAGTTCTTTTGACCTAAAATAAGAACATAAAAACAATGAAGAATTTGCTTTAGCCAGTTACGCCATGAGAATGCATGAACCATCACAATAGGACTGTACTCCGACTTACAAACAATTTAGTACAGAGATAATCTAGATGAGAACTAAGTAACTAGTTTAAACAGAAAACCATTACTAACCTTGTATAAGGCTCTGGCCTGCACGCTGCATTGATTGTGATGGCTCTACTAAGTTAACTTTCTCCAAGGAATTCGGCCAGACTTCTCGTAGTGCCCTACAGCATTCCATTTACATTATATCAAAATCACATTACATAACAAACAGCAATCCCGAATACTCACGTCATTAACAATCAAAAGAGAACCCGATGAACATCCTGACCAGAAAGCCGAACCCGTGCCAGCACCAAAATCCAACACTTTAGCAGGAGAAAAACCCGGCAGCCTTCTACGAACCTGTCAAACAACACTGAACATTAAAGATCAAAACTTCATCACACTCTCATTGCTACACACCCGAAAAGAACAAAGAACAATAAATTTGAAAGCCTGATACCAAAATCAATCTAGCACTTCATTTCTAGCATACAAGAACACAGCTTTATCAAACTGAAACATGACCAATTACCTCCTTGAGTACTCTGTGACAAGCAGAGAAGACAGCTGGCATTCTGGAAGCAACATAAGCAATGGTCTCGTCGTCTCTATAAGTAAGGCCAATATCTCCATAGGAGCTCTTGATCTTCCACCTCTGGGATTGGTCCACACACTGCAAAGGGTCCTCAACCAGCTGCTTCGAGGTGGAAGCAATAAGCTGAGAGTTGACATCCTTGATTTGGGTGAAGGATTCCGATAGCCTCAGCACCTTCCGCTTCATGTGAGGCTCCTCTTGGTCTGAAAACCCAAACCCATTAATTGAATATCATAAACTGAAGCATATGTAGATACAGAAAACTAGAGGGTGCTGAGTGAGTGGAGAAGACGACCTCGGAGGTACTTTTTAATGGCGCGGCGGAGTTTGACGGGGACGGTGAGGCAGCGCTGGGACTGTTTGGCGGCGGAGCGGATGGCTTCTTGGGTTAGGACCTTCCGAGCTGTCTCCGGGAGAAGGGTGGTCGCCATTTTCGGGTTCGTTAGGTCTCTCACACTCTGGGAGAGACAGAGAGAGAGAGAGTCTCTGAGCGGGTGGTACAGTATAGAGTTGGGTTTGGTTTTTGTTCTGGGGTTTATGCGACTTTCAGGGTTTTAGCCTTTTGGGCTCGGGAGCGGATTCCATGCACCAACAGTGCATTGGCACTGTCAAAAACTAACAGCGCGTGGTCCGTTTGTCTAACGAATTTACTGCCCTCAGTTTTCTACCTTTCTCCTCCTCTCAGTCCTGTACTTCTGTTCCTCTCTCCTCCTCTCCCAGAAAATCACAGTGAAAAAAATTATAAGATCAAAACCCAATAACCAAATTCACAGACCAAAAACAAGCTGATTTGGGGTTTTATACCATCAAAAATGGAGAAACCCAATTTCAGCTTCAAACCCGAAGATCAAAGAAACCAACTCTGAATTTCAATTCAAAGATAGAGTATGGACGGAGAGTCATCTGAGCCCGTGGTGGTGGATCTGAATGGAGAGTCATTTGGGCCGGATCGTCTGCGACCTGATTGGACGGTGGTGGTTCCGGCGATGAACCCGATGAGAGAGAAAGCCAAGGATCGAAATTTGAATCTTAAGTCTGATCACCAAAACTATTAATTGGTAGATCACTGGAGCTTCCTTGGTGAAGACAACGAAGATTTTGGGTGTTTGATGATAAATTTTGGCGAGAGGAAGAGCAAGGATGACGACAGAGAGAAGTATTGCAGAGTCGCACAGAAAGATGGAGGTGAGAGATTTCACGAAGCATGAAACCTAATCACATATGAAATGACAAATATGCCCTTATGCTAATTAATATAATTACAGTCATAACACTCTGATAAGAGAGTGGAGAATTTGTATTTTTATTTTTTTAGAATTGAGAGAGTGGAGATTAAAACCAAAAAGAAAGGTGAAAAAAAAACACACACACGCACATCGATACTATACATATATAAAAATACATACATATTATGAAAATAAAAATAAAGTCGGATGGGACGTCGGGGATGGAGATACGAGTCAAATGGGACCTGTGCACCGCCGCGACGTCGCCCGATGGCGGATATATAGTCGGATCACTATCTACACTTCGCAAGTCGAAAAAACGGGTTGAGTGGCCCTTTGCTTCTAAACCCGTGGATTTGAATCAAGTATTTATATAACACATTTAAATTTTAAACAACGTTTCAAATCAAGTGGACGACTCATATTACATCAATAAATTTCTTTATCTTTAAATAATTTTCATAATTTTGAAATTTCAAAGAATAGTAATAAATAGCTTGAGTGTTCGAAAAATTTTCTAAAAATTCTCATGGATTCATCTCCTTGAGTATTTTATTAAGGAGCCCTTAAATTCAAAATTTCGCATCAACAAAAATTCAGAAAATATTTTCGATGACAGAGACTATAGACTCAATTTCTAATAATTATTACTTTTTTTTATAAATAACCATAATTAATGGTTGACTATCTCAGTCAAAGCCTAAATGATGACCGACATTGTTAACTATTTCATATGGTGCATATTAATAGCTTGAGTGTCCAAAAATTTTCCTGAAAATAGCTCAAGTGTCCGAAAAATTTCCTGAAAATTCTCATCGATTCATCTCCTTGCGTATTTTATTATGGAGCCCATAAATTCGAGATTTTGCATCAACAAAATTTCAGAAAATATTTTCGAGGACAGAGACTATAGACTCAATTTCTAATAATTATTACTTTTTTATTTATAAATAATCATAATTAACGGTTGACTATCTCAGCCAAGGCCTAAATGATGACAAACATGGCTAATTATTTCACATGGTGCATATTACTATGTGCTAAATATATAAACAATGCCAAATCTCTTTTATCTCATTATCGATGTTTCAAATCGCACGAAGTCTCTACATGTCTTCTAGTGTGGTCAAATTTTTTCAGTAGTTATATACAAATGTATATCTTTCAAGACAAACAAAGTGAACGAATAAGAAATTTGCTAATTTGACCGTTGGATGTGATCACTATGCCATAAAACGGTTACGCTAAAAAAGTTACCCTCTTTAGTATTCGTTTAGGTATTGATCCACATTTGTGAACTATATTCTGTTAAACTAAAATGCCCAAAACCAAAATTTTATTTAAGCACCATAGGTTTCTAGAGAATTTTTTATTTTTATTTTAAAAAAAATTGTCGAGCAAGTAATGTAGTTATATATTTTTTTTAATTATTAAAACAACAACATTTTATTTAAGTATGAACTTTATTAAAGTAAAGACAACAAACATAGAGTTGAGGTTGAAGCAGCCCGATCTAGAGAGGGAAAATTATATTCAAAGTTAAATAAAATGTCCATGAAATATTTTTACTTCATATTTTTGTAACTAATGTAGGAGAAGTTTTAAATACACCCCCCTCAATTACTTAATGCACATCCCTATATTTTTTTGTCTAATTTTTAATCAAACTTCCATCTATGCCCCTCCTCATGAAATAAATAAATGAGAAAAACTTCAAAAAAAAAAATTCATCTGCAATGTATCTTAAATTTTTATTTAATACATTCTTTTACTATAATTTTTTAATTTATTGTGAAATTAATTGCTAATTAATTCGGCCACATATCAATAAGGTAATTACTAATTACATTTCTTTTTTCTCACATCAATGAGGTTGGTATATCGCTAGAAGATTGAATAACTTAATTTTCTTACCTTTGTGATTCTTCAAGTTAATATCTCTAAGATTTTAAAGATTCCATATATGTCAATATTTTCATGATCTATATAGTCATCGTCAATATTAAAATAAGTAAAGAAGGAGCCATGGTGGTTGTTTGGCAAACAAAGTGATTGTTGATGATGTATTCATGTATGCAAAATATATTTGATCGTTTTATAACCTCTTTAATATGTTTCAACCAATTTGGTTGCTTGCTAGTTATTCACGTGGACTACAATTATTTCATTTGTCAATGACGTTCACGTATGATCTTGCAGAGAGATCGATTGTATCATGAAGACAAGGAGAAAATTTAACTTATAAAAAATATTTTATTAATATTTTGATATATAAAGCATTTAATTTTTAGTTTATTTTTGTGGATTCTTCTTCGTTTTTTGTTATTATTTATTTATTGATGAGGAGGGTATAGAAGGAAGTTTGATGACAAAAAAATATAGGGGGTGTGCATTAAGGAATTGGGGGTGTGTATATAAAACTTCTCCTAATGTAGTTTGTTTATTTGTGTGTTTCGAAGCCTAAGAATTGTAGATTATTAAAAAATAAAGATAAACACAAAACAAAATAATAAAAAATTGAAAAACTAATTAAAGTAATTTGTCTATTCAAATATATTCCTTTGTATTTGTTCATTAAAATTCTCAAAGAGCAATTTAATTAAGACGAGCTCCTAGTTGAAAATTTGTACAATAATAGTTGAAGCTTGACCATTAAAGCATGTGCTCGCAAACTATTTGAATGATTCGTTAATATCGTTTTAGAAAAGAAGTTATTTTGTAGACAGTTGTAATTAACTGTTGACTGTCTTGATCAAGGCCTAAAAGTAAGAACCACAAACAATGTTAATTTGTTCACATGATTCATAGTACTACGCAGTAAATATACAAGCAATGTCGAATCTTTTATTTCTCATTATCGATGTTTCAAAATACATGAAATCTTTACATACCTACTAGTGTGGTCAAACTTTTCAATTAGTTATATACAAACATATATCTTATGAGACCAACAATGTGGAGGAAAAAGCAATTTGCTAATATGACCGTTGGATCTGATCATTGCAGGATAAAATAGCTATGCTGAAACATTTACCCTCTTTGGTATTCGTTTAAGTCTCAGTCCATGTGATCAACTATATATTATTAAACTCAAATACTCGTAATTAAAATTTTATTTAAGTAATATAGGTTTCTAAAGATAAATTTAAAAAAAAAAGAGGTCGAGCTTTTTGTAATGTAGTTTTTTTTTTTTGAATAACTAGCATTCCTCCATACATACTCTGTATATGTAACATGTTTTTCCGTTTAGAAAATAAAAAAGAAAATGAATGGAATAAAACATTTATTGAAAGAAGATAGTGGGAGTATAAAAGTGGGTTGTGAGATTTTTTTATTTTTTTATTTTTAATACGAACCTATATTGTCCCCAAAAAAAAAAAAACCTATAAGAAAATTGTCATATTTACCCTTATAGTTTATTTATTCTCAAATTTTTTTAATCTCTTAGGGTCATTTATGTCAAAAAATTTGGTGTTGGCAAATAAAACCTATTCTCTTAATAATAGTGTAAATTAAAATAAAAATTAATATTTTTCTTAAATAATGTAGTTTATTAAAAAAAAAGCAATTATAAAACAAGCGAAAATGATATTCAAAATTAAATAAAATTTCTACGAAAATATTTTTGCTTCACCCAAAATTAACCGGCACCTCTACTTCTTTATTCCAAATTGAAAATGATATTTTTGCTTCAAAATTAAATGATATTTTATTTATTTATTTTTTTGAAGTCTTATTGATGTAATGAAGAAAAGACAAAAAATAAATTAAAAACCAAGAAAAAACCAAAGGAAAATAACAGAGGCAGGAGTCGAACCCACATATCTCCAATTATAACCCTACGCCTTTGCCGCTGTCCCGAGCATTGTCGATACTAATTTTTTTACTGGTTTTAATATTTATAGTAGAGTTCGAAATCAGACAGAAACCCAGAATCCCAGATTTGCTTCTACAGTTCTACTGATGGATCTGTTCTTCCGTTCTTCTTCGACCTCCTCCAGATAGTTTTCAAATCTATTGATTGCTCTATCCTTTGACCTCAAACTCATTTGAGAAGGAAGGCCCGACGATTCGTTTTCCGGCGGCAAGAAGCAACGATGCCGACCGGCCAGACGCCAGCGGAGGAGGTGGCGAGAGTCGCGGCGATTGGAGCCGCAGAGATGAGAATGAGGACCCTAAACCCTCAATTCCCTCCTCCCCTTTTCCTTTGCGACCCGATCAGATTAAGCCCATAATCTGAGAACCTCCTGCTCGATTGCTAGAGCGGCATGCTACGCTTTTCCTACTTTTCAAATTTTACCTGGCTTAATTGGAGAATTTGAATATCTACCCATCTCATGAGTTTCTACCATGTTGACCAAACTTTTTTGGGTTTCAATTCTGTTAACGGGCGTTAGTATAGATGTTAGTGCACGTGGATGACTGGATGAGCTGAATGGCTCAGATTACATGTATGGTATTATTTAAAGGAGTATAATGCCACATGTGCGTCAGTGTAAAAACACTGACAGTGCATAGAATCCTCTTCCTTTTGGGCTCACAAGTGAAATTTGTTCGACCGGGCCTTATTCCAATTTTCTTTATGAATTTGATTTTTTTTTTAATTTTGAGAAATCATACAAAGATATTACGTCACGATTTTTTAGTTCCGTTAGTTCGATAAATGTGCAAAAATCAGTTTTCCCTCAAATTTTGAAGACAAAATTAAAGCATGCGATTTTGACCAAAAATTGCGTGTTGTCCACAATTTTGAAAGAAAAAAATTGATTTTTTTTGAGAATTTTTTTTTTGGTTAAGAAAGTTATGGGCTCTAGTTGCTGCGGGATTGAGGCAGAAACAGCAATTAGCTTATACTTTTTTTTAATCAATTTTTTTTTTTTTTTTTGCACTTTGAGAATAAATAAATAGTTTTTATTCAAAATTATAAGTTACTAGTTAAATGAGTGCTTAATGTCCCGTGGCGTTCGGAAGAGATTAGTTCGGCTCTGCTGGGATACCCCCCCGAAGGATGTGTGTGTTGCTAACTACCTACTGCTAACCTCCCCCAATCAAAAAATAAATAAAAAATTATAAGTTACTAGTCAAAGCCTATGTGACAAGGTGAAAAATCAGAGATTTTAATCTAAAATAGCTAAGTTGATGCTATGTAACCTGGAGCATCAATACATTGAGTTGATTGTTGGTATATGGTGCATGCAAAACTGCAAATACATTTGCTACATTTAGTCGTTGTATTGTTGATGGACTACATCTATTATGATCGTCAAAAACGTGTTTAAGACATTCAACATCGTGGAATATGCTAACTTATCTACATCTTTATATACAAGAGTTTATGGATCTGGACAACATCCTAATCGTCTAGGGTTGCCTAGCAGGCTAGTACAGAATATTGTTGATGAAAGCCATGCCCAAGAAAATGGACTTTAAGAGCAAGTGCAGCGGTTGCACTTTGCCCGAGCAAATTGGGGGAATGATGATGTGTTGACCGGCCAAAGTCATTTTGTTGCTTCCACCGGTCCATCTTTGACCAGGCAAGGCAAGCCTTGCCTTTTCATGACCAGGGCCAAAGAAACGGGCAAGCAAATGACTAAATTCTTGACTGGGGGTGAGGGCTACCAGCTCGGCTGAGGAGAGAGAAGAGAGAGTTTCAGGGGTGAAAGTGAAGAAAAGCAGAAAAATCTGTCCTTATGAAAAAGGACCAGAAATTTTTGCTATTTATAGAAAATTTTCAAATTTTCAAAAATTTATAACTAATTCATACGAACTCCGATTTTTGCATTCCACATATGTACGAACTCGTATCGACGATCTCTATAACTTTCATGAAGGAAGTTTTCCCAAATTATGTATGTGTAAAAAGTCGATTTTCGAGACCCCCCTACAATTTTTTCTAACATTTCACACCCAAAAAAATTGTTTTCAATGAACATATAATAATGAACAGTCTTGACCGGTCAAGAAAAACAACGGGTGTAAACCCATGTCCAGTGGCAGTGAATAGTAACTTGACCGGTCAAATTCTTGACTTCTCGACTTTGCCTTTTCTTGACTACGGGTGAACTTGCTCTAAAAGGAAAAGAACCCTGGTCATCAGGTTGATCAACAAGTTATTTCTCGTTCAAGTCCAATGTACCATCATGATTCATGCATGGTCACACGGAATGGTAATTATAAAGCCTTTACCTTGTTTTTCAAAAAGCAATGTAAATGTCACGTCTGTAAAAAGCATTGGCAACTGTTGTGTAATGTTAAAGATGTCTCACTTTGTGTGTAGCCAAAGCTTTTGACTACTGTATGATTTCATTGATTTGATCTTGGTCTCCTTTCGATTTCCATTATAATTCACACTTTCAAACTAAAGAGTTTGACACTAGGTTATAACTTATAAGCTCATGCTTGACCGGCCACTTAGCATGCATGGTTAATTTTCATGTTTAATTATCTCAATTAGAGTTAGTAGGAAGTTTAATTTATAACTAATCAGAGCAATAATGATGTGATGACAGAGGCAGATAGACAGACTCTGTCACCGTTGTGTAGCTCTCTAATGCAATGCCACCTCTGGGAATTCGTGTCGTAAATGGAAAACGAAACAGGAAGCATCGAAAGTGATTCTGAGACACAGCCACATTGAAACTAGGGTTTCTGTGTATTACTCATGGCCTTAAAGCCTTTAATGCTTCTGCTCTACCTTCGATTAACACACACCCATCCCTCATCCTTGTCTTTATGTTTTCTCAGCTAAGCTTGCCAGACCTGGCTCCCTAGTCTTTGTGCGTTTGCTAATTCCAATAGCAGCTGGTCAAGTTCATCATCATCATCTTCTTCTTCTTCTTCTTCGTTACTGTCCTAAACAGAATAAGACGGAAAATAAAATGTGCATCATTTCTTCTTCCTTGGGTTGAACGCATGGATTAGTCACCGCGCATGTTAGAAGTAGGGCCATACCATAATCCCAAAATCCAACCACCACATGCAACTAACTCAACCCATGTTCTTAATGCCCTCTTACAATTTATATTCCCCTCCATTTTATTTCTTTTATGTCAAACATGTAGTACACGAGCAATCAAAAAGAAAGAACTGTACACAAAATCATAAAGAAATTATGCCCAACGTATATACAAATGCAAACTAGGGTTCCAAGCACTTTCATATCCAATCTAAGTCCACATAATACAACTTTAATTGATCGGATCATATAATCCCTTTCTTATTTCATTATATGCCCCAATCCAATCGAACTCAAGCATCATTTCATAAACAAGATATATATAGAACCAACACATGGAACAGGAAGGTGTACTGGCCATGACTTGTACTACCAACTAAGAAAACCATATTGATCATATTTTTAGATCATAAAGCCTTTCTTTACCATTACATATACTTAAAGCTACAATATATTCAAAGCTGTGTACCAGGTATATATATTATATATATTTGGGTCGATATTCTTCTTTCCTAGCTAGCTCTCCCCCACTACATAACTGTATCTGGCAATATATGCTATTAATTAAGACTAAGTACAGACATTAAGAAGTAATTAACTAGACTAATTAATGACTAAGATATTGTTTTTTCCTGTTCTTAATATATATCTACTAGTAATATAAGGATATTGATCATCATCCCACTTCTAGTCCTTCAATTGATCTGCAAAAATAGCACCGGAATCTTTGGACACCATGACTTCAGAAGCGGACCATAACCGACTAGCTTCCACCAAATTAGACCCCAATTTTGACGGCGATGTCTCGTTGCAATCCGCAAAATACTTCCCGGACACACCGATCAGCCGTGGATGAGTCGCAACGTAACATGTCGTGGCTGCAGCCTGAATTAAAATTAAGATTAGTCCCGACATCCTTTTTTTGTAATGTAAACAAAATATTTTGATATTCATTCTCCAAAAAAAAAACCTGAGGTATTGTTTTCAAGAGCTTGGAAGCAAAGAGGAACACCATATCTACATAATCCAAAACCCAAGAGGCCAAGATTGATCAGTACCAATTATTAATTAAAACCCCAAAATTAACATTGTTCTTCCCAAATTAAAAATATAAGCCACACCAGTAGCAAAGCCTTCACGTTCTCTGGTGAGTCGGGTCCTAACAATCCCCGGATGCACACAGTTCACAGTCACGTTGGCCTCCATTTCCTGATTTTATTTAAAACCAAAACCAATAATTACCAAAGAGGAAAAAAACAAAAATCGCTTTTGAACAACTAAAACTGATCCATGATGATGATGATCAAAGCCAGAGGATAAGTACAAACCCTGAGCCTGCGACCGAGTTCCTTCGTGTGCAAAACGTTGGCGAGCTTCGAGAGCGCATACGCACGTGTCTCGTCGTATTGGCTGCTGAAGATCCAGACAAAGTTTCCAATGGAGGAGAACAAAATTTAATGAAAGGTCAAACTCTCCGAGACAAATTTTAATTATAACTAAATAAACAATTCACATGGATCGAAGATTCTCATAGACCTCACCTTCTGCTCCGGCTTATCTCGCCGAGGTATCGGATTGTATCTCCGGAAAACCAGCCGTGAATAGCAGACGACACGTTCACTATTCGCCCTTGGACGCCGGTGGCCTTCGCTGTTTGGATCATCTTGTTCAGCAGCAGCTTCGTCAACAGAAAATGACCTGAAAAAGAAAAAACCAAAAGACTCCCATATAATCTTCGTTAATTGATCCGCAACTGAACTAGTCAAGCTCAGGAACTTCCACTTACCCAGATAATTAGTAGCAAAAGTCATTTCTATTCCGTCTTCGGAAATCGCATGCTCGTGCGCGAACTTACCGGCGTTGTTTCTAAAATATGAACCAAAACGGTCGATCAATACTTCAATACATTTACTTTTCTGCGATTTATGAACAAGAAAAAAAAGGAATAGTTTGGAGAACTTACATGAGGAGATTAAGAGGTAGGTGGAGGGACTCGAACTCCGACACGAAGTTTCTAACGGAAGCAAGGGAGCTGAGATCAAGCGCCATGACAATGATCTCCGAGTCCGGAAACTCGGAGAGGATTCGCGCCTTGGCGTCCTCGGCGGCTTTAAGGCTCCGAGCGGGGAGGACTAGCTTGGCGCCGCGCTTCGCTAACACTCGCGCAGTCTCTGCTCCGATCCCCGACGTAGCACCTAATGAAAAAACAACCATATATACGATCGTTGATCAAAAGTTCAGAACCGCAAACAAAAACTGGTTGTATTTTTTGGGTGGCGCCGATTAGAGGAACACGTACCTGTGATGATGGCGGTGATGGAGCGGAGATCGGGGCAGCTGTCGGTGACTTGCTCCGCGGTGCTCTTGGAGCCGTAACCGCTGGTGCCGACGGAGCCGATCAGGTACTTCACGGTTTCGAGCATTTTTTGTGTTTTGTTTCAGCTGGTGTGGTTTGGTTAATTAGTTGTTGTTTGGTGTTGTTGATGCTGCGGTAGTTGGTGATATCAGTGACTGAATTGACTACGTTGACCAGAACGGGAAAGAGATGTGAGCTGAGCAAGTAAAGGACGTACGTGTTTGGTTATTCACTGAGCTTTCTGAAAGTAGCCGCTTTGCATTCAATAGTGAGGCTCAGAGAGAGAGAGAGAGAGCAGCGGGGGGGGGGGGGGGGTGGGGCAGTGGATTAGAGGGATGCAGTTTATAAGGATGAGGTATGGCTCCTTTGGTTGAGAGAATCAACTAGAGTTAAGAAAGGAGGAAGAAGATTATATATTTGTCAGTGATTTGATTGAGAGATGATTATATTTTAATTTCGTGCATGAGTGGGTTAATTTGATTTTTGTTTTTCTTGGTATTTTTTTTTTTTTGATATAGAAGAAAAGGAATATGATATAATATGATTTGTGGGTCTAATTCAGGAGATTCATTCAAACATTTCTTTAGAAGATGATTTCTTTCTGTAAAATCATTTGGTACATGATTTTGAAGGATCATATCCAAACCATTACATAAATTAAAGATAACTTTCGTTTTTGGTTAAAGATTTTCATTTATGATTGAAAACTTGAAAAATGAAGAAGATATATATACTTAAGGCCAAAAAGAAAATAAGAAATCTTTTTATTATTTCATAATTCTCATCTTTAATGATTCACATGTATTGTGATCATATAGTCAAACGTTTTTTCTAAGGTACATACAACTGATACAAGTAGGACACTTTTCGCTAATTGGTGATCGTTAATTAAAATGCATTCTTTTAGTTGAGATAATAACAATCTAGGGTTAGGTACAATGTCCCCCCCCTGTTTGAGCCCAAAAGTATTTTTGGTAGGATCTTTTGGTGGGTTTAAGCCAGTGGGCCGATACCTGCGGCCCAAAAATAAAGCTACTCGGGTTTGGGGTATAACTTCGCCCATTCCGTGACTCATAAGGAAACGAAACCTTCTTGAGATTGAGTAGTAGAGATTGAATAGGAAGCTTCAATTAATCATCCTTCTAAGGCAAGGAGCAGTCAAAACCCTAGGGTATAAATACAGGGTTAAGCGGCGAAATAGGAGGACCTCTCTCGAATCAACTAATCCCATCGATTACAAAGCCTCCCCGGAGCAAACCTTCAACCTCGTTGAAACCCGGTGATCGCCCGCCAGTCCTAGTCTCCTCGCGAGCCGACTGTCAGCATCACCAGATCAACTCAGCGACCGTGCTTCCAGTCCTAGTCTCCTTGCGAACCGACTGCTAGTGCAACCGCCACCGATACAACCAGCGAAGCAAGGGTAACGCCCTCGCAACCCTGCGAAGCTAAAGATACGCTTTAGCAAACCCCGTGCTTTCTCAGAACTTCCCAGTGATTGCTCTGCTCAACCTACAACGTTGAGTATCGATTTTGGTGACCGAAGAGATCACACCCAAAGTCCTTATCCATAAGGCAAAAGTCCTTTTCCGAAAGGCAAGAGAAGAACCCTGTGACGAGGTTGGTGCTCTCCTCGTCCACATCGCTTGAAGAAGAAGTCAGGTCAAGGGACTCCCCCGACGACTGCACCCCACGGTGCTGGCACTCCTGCGCAATCACTCTCTCAAAAGAGACAGTTTGCACGCCAACTGGTTTTGGAGCCAAGCACCCCCACCAATGTATTATGCAGTTTCATTAATTAAAACTTGAGCAGCCGCACCGGTCTTAAAAAAAAATGTGAAAGCGACTGATATAGTTATGAATTGTTAAAATTAAGGAGCCGTGACCACTTACCCAATTTTAGCCAAAAAAATTGTCAACTTACTCCACTAAGAGTTTTTTAACCCCAATTAATTGACAGTATTGCTCTTATTTTAATTAATAAATTGGATTAATTTCAGTTTACCCCCCTGAGGTTTGGAGGTGTCATCATTTCACCCCCTCTACTTTCAATTTTGAATTTTTACCCCCTAAACTTTCCAATTTCAATCAACCGTGTCCAATTTCTCTTATTCCGTCCAAGGTCAACGTTAACTTTGACTTTTGAGGGGTAAAATGGTCTTTTCAAGATAAAAATATATTTAAAAAAAATTCTGTTTTTTTTTTTCTTCTGTTTCTTCGTTTTTTTTTTTTTTTCTTTCTATTTCTTCATTTTTTTTTCTTCAACCTATATACCAAAAGTTATAATAGGTTTATAAAAACAAAAAAAATACTCTAGGTGGTTGAAAGCCGCTTGCTGGTCTACGATATTTGTGATATATCTCCGATAAAGTGAAGAATTTTAGGATATATCCCTAATAAAGTGAAGAAATATCTGTAAAAAATAATTTTACACTTTATCTAGAAATAAATATCTGTAAAAAATGATTTTACTCACTTGCTGGTCTACGATATTTGTGATATATCTCTGATAAAGTGAAGAAATATCTGTAAAAATAATTTTACACTATCTGTAAATAAATATCTGTAAAAAATGATTTTACACAGATATTTCTTCACTTTATTGGGGATATACAGATATTTACAGATAAATTGTAAAATCATTTTTACAGATATTAGGGATATATCCTAAATTTTTTCACTTTATTGGAGATATATCACAAATATCGTAGGCCAAAAATGATTTTACACAGATATTTCTTCACTTTATTGGGAATATACTGATATTTATTTACAGATAAAGTGTAAAATAATTTTTTACAGATATTTCTTCACTTTATTAGGGAATCCTAAAATTCTTCACTTTATCAGAGATATATCACAAATATCGTAGACCAGCGAGTGTGTAAAATTATTTTTTTACAGATATTTTTATTTCTAGATAAAGTGTAAAATTATTTTTTACAAATATTTCTTCACTTTATTGGGGATATATCCTAAAATTCTTCACTTTATCGGAGATATATCACAAATATCGTAGACCAGCAAGCGGCTTTCAACCACTTAGAATATTTTTTTTGTTTTTGTAAACCTATTATAACTTTTGGTGTATAGGTTGAAGACAAAAAAAATGAAGAAATAGAAAAAAAAAAGAAACAGAAAAAAAAAAAAAATTTATTTTTTATATATTTTTTTATCTTGAATAGACCATTTTACCCCTCAAAAGTCAAAGTTAACGTTGACTTTGGACGGAATAGGAGAAATTGGACACGGTTGATTGAAATTGGAAAGTTTATGGGGTAAAAATTTAAAATTGAAAGTAGAGGGGGTGAAATGATGACACCCCCAAACCTCAGGGGGGTAAACTGAAATTAATCCTAATAAATTACACTCAAATCTCTCTCTCTCTCTCTCTCCCTCCCTCCCCCCCCCCACCGATTTCTTCTCTCACCGTAGACTTTCCTTCTCTCCTTGCCGGATCGCCGTCAACCTCGTTCCATCCCCGCAACGCAGTGGAAAAACGTCACCCTCTCCAACCATTCCCTTCCCCATGCAGGAATCAAAAGCCCAGACGCAGATCGAAAAATTCCGATCGGATCCAGCCCATATCGGGCCAGATTGCGCCGAGACAAGCAACGTCACCACCATCCCATCAACTCCAGTCCACCTCCGAACCCGCAACACCACTCTACTTCGACACACCGATCCTAACCCCAGCCAACAAGAAAAGAACCATCACCCACCAACAGCCCTGATCTGCTCTACCATCCCACCAATCCCTCGTCCCAGATCGAAGGTTCGCGAATACAGGCAAACAAACTCAAAGGGCCAACAGGTGAGGCGTGCCAAACCCGACCAGTTCGGCGGTTTGGGGTGGCTGGATTGCGGCAGAACCCGCTTGGTTGCAAAATTGGGTGGAATCAAAATCCAGGTTTGGAAGAGAGAGAGAGGCGTTCATGTGATAGGGTGATTTAGGCACCTTTTAGGCTCTTGTTGGAAAGTATGGTGACATCTCTGTGTCACCAAGAGGACCGACGGCTTTTGGCGTTGAGGCAAACGCTCCTGGCTTCTTCTTTCTTGGAGGATTTGGTTGGGCAATAAAACGATTATTGGAAGATAATAATAAGATTATTGGGGAGTAATAAAATATTTATTGGGCAATAATAAGATTATTACGGGACAATAATAAGATTATTGGGGGTCAATAATAAGATTATTTATTTGGATAAACCTACTAAAACTTTCAAAATTATAAACATCTTCATTTTTTATTAATTATTGATCCCTAATAAACTTGTTATTGGGGGGCAATAGTATGTTCATTGGGGGGCAATAATATGTTTATAGGGGGTAATAATATGATTACTGGGCATTATTAGGGACAATAAAATCAGACGTCGGAATCCGGTCACTAGTCCGGCAGTCGGATTCGGGATTTCGGTGACTGGTTGTCTGATTCCGGTCACTGGACGCCGGAGCCCGGTCACAGGTGGCCGGAGTCTGCCGCCAGCCACTAGTCACCGGAGCACAGCAAGGTGGAGGATGACTTCTCTCTCTAAGTGAGAAAGAAGAAAAGGGCAAAAAAGTCCCAAAAATAAATAAAAAGAATAAAAAAAGAATTAATTGCGTATTAGAGAAATAATCTCTTAACAGTGCGTTTGGATGAGAAAATTATAAAATCCGTAGGAATTTATAAATGATGGAATCTTTAATTCCATCAATCTAAAATTCCATTAATTGCAATTTCTATTGTTTGGTTGCATCTATTTAAGATTTGAAATGTATAATAAATTAAGAAAGTTAAAACAAATAAAAAGATAAAATAGAAAGAAAAAAAGTCCTGTTTTGGAAATAAAAATTGAATACGGCAAAGGTTTGGTGGAAATTGAAGTGAGGAATTTAAATAACGAATTCCTTCGTTTTTTTTTCCACAGAGAAATTTAAAATTATCAATCTGATAATACCAAACTAGGGAATTGGTTTTTAGGAATTATGAAATCTTGACTTTCAATTAAATTCCATCATTTTTTCCCTCATCCAAACACACTCTTAGAGTATTTTAGGTAAATGAGATTAAAAAACTGTTAGTAGAGCAAGTGGGCAATTTTTAAGCTGAAATTGGGTAAATGATCATTTCTATTCAATGATCCCTCAACAAAAACAATGAATTGACCCAATTTTACCTTTAATTCACCTCCACCAAACCCTAAAAGACAATATTAAAACTCGTCGAACATACATATAACAGATAAAGAAAAGAGATAAAAAATTTGAGCTTTTTAAATGGGTAATTTGCGAAGCAAATCTCATTATGAATCATACAACTCTTGTAGCTAAGCTTGTGAAGTAATCTAACTACTAAAATATGATCATATCCTAATGAGAATGTTGACAAACAGAGCATGGGCATTGCCTTTGAATTAAAACACAAGATTACTACTTGGTTGTGATTGTTAAAAGCATATGCACCGGGTGGTTGTTTTGGGACTGGTCGGCGATTAATAAACTAAGCTAGAAGTCTAGAATGAAGAAAGAAAATGGAGAAAGGGGGAGAGGGAGATGATGGCACAACTGTCTAGGTGATACGATCGAGTTTGAGTGTTCATTGTCAATGGAGGAATTGCACGTGAGGGTTTCATCAAGTTTCTGCAGATAATTAGTTGGTCAATCCTCCCTTCCTGCGCTGTTCTCGAATCTTGCATTTCTCTTTTTCTTTGGGGATAAAAAAAATTGCTCCTGGTCAATCATTCCTGTTCAAACTTCACACCCCTCATTATTTAAACTAGAAACTAGTACAATCGGATTTTAGTTTTATTGCACCAAGGTCACTTTTTTTTTTAAATAAAATTTCATTGCATTAGATGACTATTTAATAAGTCAGAGTCTAACATATATTTAAAGACAGAAAAATGGCGGGGAACCAACCAAGCTCCTATCTAAGTAATGTAAACTCATTACAAGTCAATTTGAGCCCGCTTGTAAAGCGAACCCACAAGGCCACAAATAAAGAACAACTCCATGTCTTTTAGAACAAAATCATTAACTAGTCTCTCCATTAGCCAGACTCACAATTGTGGTACCAACAGAGAGCCACTTCTTAGCAAACAAATAAGAGTAATTCCTTATCCAGAAACCGCTTGAAAAAATGTCAATCTTATTCCAGAAAATTACCAACTCCCACATAAGTCATGATCCGCAAACGATTGGTCATGGACAAGATATTAGCCCAACTGCCCAAGAAAGTCCACCTCTTAGGCCAGGCCCACAAGAAATGAGGGTGGTAAGGCACCCTCTTCAAGGCCCACAAGAAAGAGCCCGCCAGCTGAATTTTGAGCCCAGGCCCAAGCCCAAATCCAAGCTAAGGCAGCAGAAGCCCTACACGCCCTCTGCCATGCCATCGCCGCAGCCAGCCAACTTTCCGGCTGGCTACATGTCCAGCCGGCCATCAGATCGTGAGAGCCTCTCTGCAGCCAACCACCGACCAACGAAACCCCGATCAAATCCCACATGTAAACTAGGCAACCAGGAGAACGCGACCCTCGCAAACGCCTCTCGATCGAAGCTGAAATATGAAGCTGGTGCGAAGCCCACCAAGTTGGCCTCCCTCTGCCTCCCTGGACCCTCACCGATTCGATCAGACCCTGCAAATTCTGGTGCCGAGAACTGCTCCAAACTGCAAATTCCGTCACCGAGACCTGCTCCAGACAAAGCAGATCTCTTCGACCTTCTTCACCCACAGACGCTAAGGTCTTCTTCTCACGGCTCACGACTATGAATCACCGGTGATAGCTGACTATTCTACCGCTGCCAAGCTCTGCCCAGAAAACCCTAAGGCTCTGACTTGTTTTGTACAACTCTGATTCTATGTCTTATAATCTTCTATATAAAGAGGCCTCTATTATCAATGAAAGCACGAATTAATTCTCTCCAAATTTCAGTTTTCCTTAAACACTGCACCAATGTCACTTGTTCATTGACTATTCAGGATCTTTTATATAATACAAGATTAATGTACCCGAATTTCAGATAAATTGAGATTTAAATCTATTTTAAAATCAATTTAAAAAGTGCGAATTTGTTAAAACATGATATGAAAACTAATTATGTATGTATTTTTATTAATTCAAAAATAGTACTTAAAATGTATGTAGTCATGACTCATGAGAGTGAGATTTGACTTTATTTAAATCGTATAGGAAAAATTTCGAACTCATTTTGCAGCAATTGGCAATAGATGGAGTGACCAAAACTCTTATAAACTCATAGACAAGGTCTCATTTTTCCCATGTGAAATGTATATATTCTCAACACGCCCCCACACGTGTGGCGAATTTGTAAGCCATACACGTGGACAACTTTGGGTGACGTGGAGCCCGTGTGACAATTAGGTATACACATGTGGGTAACCCTATCTGATACCATGATAAAGTAATCTGAGGTTCACATCTAAAACCAATTGACAATGGATTGAGTGACCTAAACCCTTATAAACTCATAGACAATGTCTTATTTTTCCCATATGGGATGTATATATTCTCAACATAGATTGCTAATTAAGCAAACAAATTTGTGAGAATCCATTGTTGTTGTGGTGGTCCAAATTGGATGTATGGGGATAGTTGCTTGTGCTCTAGCATCACAAACAACCGAAAATATATATCATAAGCAAAGAAAGTTTCATTTAATGAGACTCTACATAATTTAGTGATAAGAGAAAATGATATGTCATTTGCTTAGGCCGAGTTAGCCGTTAACTAATGCGCAATATAACATTGGGTTTGGGAAAGGGGTTCGGCTGGGGCAGACTACCCTTTATTATTAGGGCAAAAGGTGGATGATAAAGAAGAAAAGACGGTACCCAACAGCTTTTAAGAGCACTTCTCTCTCTATTAGTCTATTTATAGTCCCCGTGCCCTTCTGCGGGGACCTTGTGACATCATAGCCTTCCCCCCACAAGGGCATCTGATCTCCTCACCTTGCTGGGTTTCCCTCCACCCATACTCTCAGGCCATGCTGCCGCCACATGTAATCTCTGGCCTTTTTTGTAGGGACAAGAAGTCCAATAGCTCCGTACTCGTATGGACATGCATGTTTCTTCTTCTACCTATCTATGGAGTCCCAGCAGAAATATCAGCATTCCTAACTGTGTGTAAATTTTAAAGTAGTTCTTTATATGCTTTTCATGATGATGGACAGGCATCTAATCGATAAGCGCTTGCTTATATATACATTTTCTAAAGGAAGCGAGCTTTTGATCCAGCTTTCGCAATAATTTCTTTCTATAATATTGTCCTGGACCCTTGTCCATATGATCACGAACCCTAGCTAAAAAATAAAGTTCCAGAAATTAGAGGCCAGGTAAGTAATTAATAGTGCATATCGTGATACAACTGAGGTTAATTATCTGTGTTGTTTACCTAGTGGTATCTGTATATAATTAGTTCCAATCATTAGAATAGTATTTTTCTCTTTCGGCAAGGTTTGGTCTAGCCCCCTTGCTATGTATCTTTTTTTACTTGATTTTTAATAAATTCGGGTAAGGGCGCTGAGTTAGCTCTTACACCGCTTTCTAAAAAAAAAAAAATATATATATATATATATATATAATTAGTTCCAATGCCTATGTTTCTTGATCTTCGTCTTGGTTTCAAATTTTCATAGACGCAAACTCTTTTGGATTTATGGTTAGAATTAATGCGGTTTGTGAAAAGATCACGACACTTTTATCGTATCATGCAATGTATAATTAGAATTGAAACAAGGCTTGAAAAATTATTGTTTCTTGATAACAACATCTCAAAACCAAGTTTTCTTATATTTTTGATTAATGCCATGGGTAAAATAATATATTTATCACAAATCAGAATAGGCCGTTACATACCCTGCTGCTGCCATTTATAAACAGACAAGAAGATAGTGGTAGTACCCACAATGGTACATAGAAATAGACCTACTTATTATACATTCAAATACGTAGAGGTAGCGAGGATCCTCCATTGGTACTAAGCTGGAGGAGCTAGAAATCTAGGACCTAATACAAGGAAACTTATTATAATTAGACAACAAGCTAAAAACATAGGGTTGGACCGAGGGCCAAAGCCCTAGTCCAAATTAAAGGCCCGACAGCTCAAAGAATAGGAGCCCAAACTCAAGGCCCAGCAGAGATGCTGAAGCAAGTCCACCTTCCAACTCCACCGTGCGCGTTGTCTATGTAGCATCGGCCTCCACCGCATCCAGCCACGCCAATTGACTCCCCACCAAACCTCGCAGCCTGCACTCTGACGCGCCTGAAAGCAAGCGCGCAATTTAACCCTGAAATATCGTTAGTAGTATAAGCAAATAGGGATCGTTCTATCCGGGGATTGAGGGTACACTTGTAATTGTGAAACAAATAAAGAAAAGTATTATTTACAAAAATAAAATAAAGAATATAAATATATACAATTGTATAAACAAATAAAGAATTAAAATAATAAAGTATTATTTACAGAAATAAAATAAAGAATAAATATATACAAGTAAACACAAATAAGGGGGGATTAGGATTCTTAAAATTAAAATTAAAATAAATAAAATAAAGAAAACGTAAAAACATATATACAAGGGTGGAACGCAAGGAACAAAGATCAAAACCACATCCATATGCAAGAAATCCAATTACAATTCCTATAGTTGATTTTAAATGTCATGAGAGAGGAGTTGATCATGTGAAACATTCGAAAGCAAATGATTTCCCATATTTTACTTTTCAATGCTAATTAACCTAAGCGAAAGCACCTAGATTAATCCTATCAAACATGCAATCAAGCCCTAGAAAGCTAGTCAATCATGACATGTTCAACGCATTAGACATAGAGAAAGGCTATCAACTCAAGTGTACAACTTAGTATGGAAAAGTCCACCTAATTGCAATCCTCTTTAATTAAATTCGGTCTTTGCACAAAACCTTTACTACTTTGATTCAAGTTTACACAAAACGAAAAGTCGATTTCATGTTCTTAAACCTAGCACCAATTATATCAAAACCCTAAGTGTTTGCAACCACATAAGATTAAAATACAAAAGTTTTCTATCATGCAAATTTAATTAAACAAACCCACATAAGCAACATAAAAATCAACATATAGAAATCACAACTTTATCTCAAAACATATAAACGGGCTTTAAACTTTGCCCTTAACATTATTTGTTAACTAGAATTCATAGTTTTACAAAATCAAACAAAGAAAACAAGAGAAAGGATATAATACACCTTGAAAGATGAATGATAAAGCCTTGAGACGAAGAACTTGAAGATCCTTGAAAGCAAGCAGTCTTCTAGGGACGACACAAGGGTGGATGGCGGTTAGGAAATTGATGTATTGCATGACTTCTCTTTCTCTTGGCTTGAAAATGAAGAACAAGAAAACTAGAGAATGGAAAAGAAATATGGAGAGGAAATGGAGAGACAAGGAGATGGAATGGATGAAGGAATGTTTGGAAAAATGGAAAGGAAATGGAGAGACAAAGAAGATGAGATGGATGAAGGAATTGGTGATTGAGAGTGAGAGGAGAAGGTGTTTAAATAGGGAAGAAAAAGAAGAGTGAAATGATGAGATGAAGAAAAATAATGAAAGTGGAGTATGAGAGTGGTTTGTAAAATATGTAAAAGATGAGGTAATGATGAAAGCAAAGCATGAAGGTGAAGAAATGTGGAAGTGATGATGATCTTTTAGGGTAGAAAAATTGTATCCAAGGAAAAAGAAATGCTTTCTTCATATGGGTGGGAAACATGAATATGTGGTGTTGAGCTGTTTTCAGGTCAGTTTCTTCCCCTTTATTCCTTCAATTATTTCTCCAACAAGACTTCATTATATGCCTTTGACTTCTTCATATGAAATGTTCCACTATGAGTGTAGATCATCCTGACAAATTTTCAGAGCTTCAATCCATGTGGTTGGGCCGGAAATGCTGCTGGACCTCTTACAGGTCCAGTTTTCCGGTTTTGCTTCTGTAGAAAATTGGGCTGATTGTTTGAAGGCCTTCCACTCATATTTTTCTCTGGCACTCTTCATAAGAAATGATCCTTTGGGTGTCTAGAATGGATCTGGAAGGTTTCAGCTCATTTGAAGTTCATTTGGTCAGGCGGCCGCTCCTTCTTCCTTGCTTGGCTCTGATTCTCCTAGCCGGAGTAAGAAAATATTCAAGGTTGACTTTTTAGTGCATTTTCATTCTTCTCCATCATTTCTAGGTAATTATGGACCTAACGCTCATTTCACCTTCATTTACTCCAATGTACCTAAAAATAGAAATTGAATTAAAATCGATTCAGTTAAGGAATTAACTAAGCAAAATGTGAGGAATTAACTATTAAAATATCACATTAAAATGCTCCTATCAAATTCCCCCACACTTAGCTTTTGCTAGTCCCTTAGCAAAACAAAACAAAAAAAATCCAAAACAGAACAAAGACTTGACAAAAGGCAAGTAAATGACTCTATTGCTCCTAACTGTTGTCTCAGAGACTCCAAACTCATGGCTTTCACGTTAAACACTTAATCAAAATCACAAAGATAATTCCATGGTTAATAAACCTGTGACATTCATATGACTAAGCAAGATATGGAGAACTTAAGTTATACAGTGAATGATAGCATGTTTCGAACAAGTCCAATCCAAACTTACAGGGCATACTCTCGATTTTTCTCTCAGAAATGGCTATGCTTAAAAACTTCACACTCAAGTATATGCAAGATAACAAATTGTAAGGCAACAAACAGCTTGCATATTTCATCAATATAAACATTTTGTGAAGAATTTTTAAAGACCTCATGAAATGACTAAGTGCACAAATGGACCTAAACCATAAGCTCGACTGCGTAACTGACTCCACTAAGCAAAGACTGCCCATCTCAAGGATCAAGTCAGCACTTAAAACAGGTTGTAATGGGGCTAAGCTAGGGTTTTCGAAATGAAGATTAAGGATACAAAAAAAATCCTAAGGACCTAGCAGAGCATATAAGGACCGCCTTATGTCATCATTTTTGTAGACCAAATATCATTGTTTTGGGCCAAACCTTCACTCTAACCAACATGGGAATGGACAAAGGCATAATTTTCAACTTTGAGCCTTCTACAAATTTGCAAGTCCAAAACCACACTTCAACATTTTCCCAAGAGTTTTCTTTTCAATTTTTCTTCTCTTTTGCCGCTTTTCTTTCTTTCTTTTTTTTTCTTTTTTTTTTCAAGGCAAAATTTTTTTTTTCTTGGATTTTCCCCACCCCACACTTGTCTTTCATCGTCACCCCTACATACTATGTCATGCTCTACTAAGTCCTTAAGACAAGGGTAGAGATATCCTGTACTAAGCTCATGGTAGGGTAGTGAGGGTGATGAAACAAAGGTTTTCAACGTAGGCTCAAAGGGGTTCATTCTAAGGAGTCCCACGACGGGCACAATTGGGGACACATGCTTGTTTGGCTATGGTGGTTACCCTAATGCCTTCTATCCTATCCAGGATCAGTGCATATTATGGCATACAAGTTTTGACAGTCACAACAGCCGAGTTCTAGTACTCTCTAGTCCATTAAAATCTATGGCACATGATCATTGGATTTTCAAAGAAAGATGAGGTTTTGCAAATACAGCCATGAAATTCTGAAATTATCAGTAAGCACTCAAAAAGAAAGTATTTTAGCTCAACAGCTCACTTGGGTCAAATGAATCAGACTTAATCCTAGCATGCTTAATGAACCAAGTTACAATCCTATCTCAAATCTTCATACAAGCATCACAATGTCGATTAACCACAGAATTCAATTAAGTCCTATTTTGATTGTGAAAACCTTCAGCCATGAATTCGGAGACATGTTCATCCTAGATGTTAGGAGCATCCTAAGACTCAAACACACAAAAACACTCTAAAACCAACATTTTTTTTTTTTACAATTTAATTAATTTCAACACTTAGGTACGGGAACAGGGAGTCTCGATGTGCAATGGGACTGAAATAGCTACCATTTTTCAAGACTATGTTTAATCCAATATACCTTAGTGTATCACAACATCAACTAAAAACACAATAAAAACACAATCCAACATCAACTATTTTTTTTTTTTTTTTATATACTAACTACTAAAAACACAATAAAGCAATAATCCTTCCCCCATACTTAATTCATGCATTGTCCTCAATGTATAAACAAATATAAATCATGCAAAGCATAAATCAAGCATAGAAGAGAAAGTTAACACAACGAAACTTAAAACAACTTAAAATTCATGAAAATAAAATAGAAGGAAGAGTTCAAGAAAGCAAATCTGCGTTTGATGGCTCCTCCACAGATACGGTTGAAATGGGTTGCCTCCCATGCAGCGCTTAATGTTTAAAGTCTTTCAGCCTAGACTTGTATCTCCATTTACTCCTTTGGAGGAGCGGTATGCGGGCGAGTGGCAGCCCTCTTGCTGGTTTCAGCTTCCTGAGGAGGGTCCTCATGGTGTGATGCAGTAGCGTCCTTGCGGGGAAACCCAGGAGGATAACTTTGCAAGTTATTGACTTCCTGAGCAAGCTTGTTTATTGCAGTGTGACAGCGGATCAAAGAGCAGTTCATCTCAGAGATGTAATCGATCATGCAATTGACTCTCCAATCTGTCACCATAATACCATCGCGGAGAGAGGAACGCAAATCATCAATCAAATCCGACAAGCTTTCCAGGGTGGCCATAGGCCGAGGAGCACGAGCAGCTGGTGAGGAAGAAGACTCTCCGGGATGCAGTCTGGGAGAGCGACGAGGCAGATGAGGGGGACTGCGGGTACGCTCACGAATAGGACGATGGTCCCATGGACGAGTAAGCCCAGCTCTAGTGGCCGCTTGACGACCTTCTTCTTCCAAAGAGAGAACACGGCGTTGATTGACGCCCCTGCGAGTGGTAACCTTGGTTCGAGCCATGAGGAAGTAGAAGGAATTTGAAACTGCACGCTTAGACAAACCTTAGTAAAATTTGGAGGAGACAAAAAATGATGTATATGTAAAGCACAAAATAGGGTAGAAATCTCAACAGGCACACGGTTTTAACAAAGCTTCTCCGGGAAGGAGAAGAGTTATGATAGTTCACGGCCCAAGAAACTCCCCCACGTGTAAATATTCCTTTCTTTTCCTGGATTTATGGCATGCTTTCGGCTATAGCTTGTCTGTCACGGATCCTCGAGATTCGTTTGATTCCCCCACGCGTCCTTTCTTTTCCTGGATTTATGGCATGCTTTCGGCTATAGCTTGTCTGTCACAGCTCCTCGTGATCAGTTTGGTTCCCCCACGTGTCCTTCACGAGCCAACAGCTTTTCCGTGTTTTCGGGTGACTTTAATCCAACGCGTAGATTTAATCTCAGAGATCGTCGATCCAACGGTGGAGATCTGCTCACTCATTCTATAAATAGGTGCATTCTGAGCGACTGTTCACTCCAAAAGAAAATTCTTCCGAGTTCCAGTCTTTTCTCTCTCAGCCCTTCAGCCTTTCTTTCGAAACTCCAATCCTTTCTTCATCAACATGGAACCACGAACTCTGCAACTAATGGAGTTACAAACCCAACAACAAATGGAATTACAAGCCCAGCAACCAACCGAGGAGGGAGGAAGCATCCAAGCAGCCGGGAGTAGTAACCGGTGGGCTCCCACACCGCCTCAACTAAGAATCCTCAAGGGCCTTTACTATGATAAGGGTTTTAAGTACCCAACTCCAGAGCAGATTCAAGAGATCTGCCTTCATCTGAAACAGTATGGGCAGATCGAGGACAAGAACGTCTTCTTTTGGTTCCAGAACCTCAAGGCTCGTGAGAGGCAGAAGTTGAAGGAATTTCAGAACGTTCCGGTTGGTGGATCTCTCGATCTCAATTTTGGATCCACTAGTTCTACTGATGATGGTAGATCCATTGATCTAAACTTTGGGTCACGTGTCGGCTATGGTGTTGATGGATCGATCATGGAACAACGAGGAGAATATCACCAGGAGATTGAAACCCTTCCACTATTCCCCATGCATGGTGAGGACATCTTTGGCAACATGAAGACTACTTCTGAGGGAGGTAGCGGCTATGGCGGTGACTCTCGCATTTCCCTTGAGCTCAGCCTCAACTCCTACGGAAATGCAGACATAGCTTAGTATAGTGTATAATTTTTTTTTTTTTTTAATTTTAATTTTTTTTTTTTTTTTTTTTTTTGTAAATAGCTGAATTTAATAAGACTGAATGAATGCAGTTTTTTTTTTTTTTTTTTTTTTTAATATATAGGACTCAAAAATAAAAGACAAATATATATATAGGACTCAAAATGAAAGACAAATATATAAATCTCTTCCCCCACACTTAAATATTGCATTATCTTCAATGTAATCAATTAAAAGCATGCAATGAAATAAGTAAGCATAGATAGAAGACATTTACGAAAACAAATCCTAAAATAAAAACAATAGAGAAAAATTGAAAAATAAAAAGAAATAGGGAAAGAGAAAGCAAATCTGATTATATTCTGAATTGGGTTGCCTCCCAAGTAGCGCTTGTATTTTACGTCTTGCAGCCAGACGGTACCTACATTAAATAAAGTTAGTAACTAAAATTAACAAAGAAATACAAAATAAAAACAAGTATAACTATTAATTACAAACTACAAGTATTATTAACAAGTATATTGTACATAGGACACAAGTTAAGTACACAAGTGAGTATAAAACGTGAAAAGTATTTTTACAAGTTTAAAGTGTGAAACAACAAAATAATTTACACGTATAGAGTATTCACAAGTATTTCTTTTGTTATAAACATTATTGATATCGAATCAAATTCCAAGCGGTAAATCAAGTGAACGTGCGGCCCAAGTATAGTCGCCTAGACACAAACTCCCTTTCAAATCGTTTGGGCAACCTTACTGAAATGGCCAGGTGGGGGAGGACGAACACGAGAGGAAAAATCCATTTTGGCATGAGCTACTCCCACATTGTGGTTTATGCCCATTTGCAAGCACTTCTGGATTCAAAAACCCGTCATGAACGTTGTCCCCTTCCTAGACACCATTTCACATAGGCTTTCTTACTAAGATGAGAAAGTTCATAAGTGAGAAGACAGTTCAACAAGTGTTAATAAAGGCCGCCCTCAACCTTAAGGGACCTGAGCTAGGTACCAATAAGGGGTTTAGGCCAATATTAACAAAAGAGACTTCACCTATTCCTCTCAATTTATAACCTACAATTAAAATTCGTGTTCAATAATATAAATAACATCCTAGTTAATTTAAACTAAGTTTTTATATACAACAAATATATACAATAAATGACACAATTTAACAAGTGATTTTTCAATCCCCGGCAACGGCGCCAAAAATTGACGCGCTTTTGGGAAGCGCGCAATTTAACCCTGAAATATCGTTAGTAGTATAAGCAAATAGGGATCGTTCTATCCGGGGATTGAGGGTACACTTGTAATTGTGAAACAAATAAAGAAAAGTATTATTTACAAAATAAAATAAAGAATATAAATATATACAATTGTATAAACAAATAAAGAATTAAAATAATAAAGTATTATTTACAGAAATAAAATAAAGAATAAATATATACAAGTAAACACAAATAAGGGGGGATTAGGATTCTTAAAATTAAAATTAAAATAAATAAAATAAAGAAAACGTAAAAACATATATACAAGGGTGGAACGCAAGGAACAAAGATCAAAACCACATCCATATGCAAGAAATCCAATTACAATTCCTATAGTTGATTTTAAATGTCATGAGAGAGGAGTTGATCATGTGAAACATTCGAAAGCAAATGATTTCCCATATTTTACTTTTCAATGCTAATTAACCTAAGCGAAAGCACCTAGATTAATCCTATCAAACATGCAATCAAGCCCTAGAAAGCTAGTCAATCATGACATGTTCAACGCATTAGACATAGAGAAAGGCTATCAACTCAAGTGTACAACTTAGTATGGAAAAGTCCACCTAATTGCAATCCTCTTTAATTAAATTCGGTCTTTGCACAAAACCTTTACTACTTTGATTCAAGTTTACACAAAACGAAAAGTCGATTTCATGTTCTTAAACCTAGCACCAATTATATCAAAACCCTAAGTGTTTGCAACCACATAAGATTAAAATACAAAAGTTTTCTATCATGCAAATTTAATTAAACAAACCCACATAAGCAACATAAAAATCAACATATAGAAATCACAACTTTATCTCAAAACATATAAACGGGCTTTAAACTTTGCCCTTAACATTATTTGTTAACTAGAATTCATAGTTTTACAAAATCAAACAAAGAAAACAAGAGAAAGGATATAATACACCTTGAAAGATGAATGATAAAGCCTTGAGACGAAGAACTTGAAGATCCTTGAAAGCAAGCAGTCTTCTAGGGACGACACAAGGGTGGATGGCGGTTAGGAAATTGATGTATTGCATGACTTCTCTTTCTCTTGGCTTGAAAATGAAGAACAAGAAAACTAGAGAATGGAAAAGAAATATGGAGAGGAAATGGAGAGACAAGGAGATGGAATGGATGAAGGAATGTTTGGAAAAATGGAAAGGAAATGGAGAGACAAAGAAGATGAGATGGATGAAGGAATTGGTGATTGAGAGTGAGAGGAGAAGGTGTTTAAATAGGGAAGAAAAAGAAGAGTGAAATGATGAGATGAAGAAAAATAATGAAAGTGGAGTATGAGAGTGGTTTGTAAAATATGTAAAAGATGAGGTAATGATGAAAGCAAAGCATGAAGGTGAAGAAATGTGGAAGTGATGATGATCTTTTAGGGTAGAAAAATTGTATCCAAGGAAAAAGAAATGCTTTCTTCATATGGGTGGGAAACATGAATATGTGGTGTTGAGCTGTTTTCAGGTCAGTTTCTTCCCCTTTATTCCTTCAATTATTTCTCCAACAAGACTTCATTATATGCCTTTGACTTCTTCATATGAAATGTTCCACTATGAGTGTAGATCATCCTGACAAATTTTCAGAGCTTCAATCCATGTGGTTGGGCCGGAAATGCTGCTGGACCTCTTACAGGTCCAGTTTTCCGGTTTTGCTTCTGTAGAAAATTGGGCTGATTGTTTGAAGGCCTTCCACTCATATTTTTCTCTGGCACTCTTCATAAGAAATGATCCTTTGGGTGTCTAGAATGGATCTGGAAGGTTTCAGCTCATTTGAAGTTCATTTGGTCAGGCGGCCGCTCCTTCTTCCTTGCTTGGCTCTGATTCTCCTAGCCGGAGTAAGAAAATATTCAAGGTTGACTTTTTAGTGCATTTTCATTCTTCTCCATCATTTCTAGGTAATTATGGACCTAACGCTCATTTCACCTTCATTTACTCCAATGTACCTAAAAATAGAAATTGAATTAAAATCGATTCAGTTAAGGAATTAACTAAGCAAAATGTGAGGAATTAACTATTAAAATATCACATTAAAATGCTCCTATCACACTCCCCAAAACCTCATTGGCCGAACCCCAGTAGACACTCCGCCGCGCAACTCTCCAGTCATCAAGTCTTAGTCAGATCATCCAGAGACTGCCGCACAGCCCCTCTGAACCTCAGACCCTCGCCGCCGCCCGATCTGCAGAATTCACGCAGACACCGGCCATCGCTGCACAGCAAAAAATCCCACGCGTATAGCTGTTGTTCGAAGCTTACCACCCAGCCCCCCACTGCACCTTGAGCGAAGAAACTCCTCTCTAGAACTATCCGAGCAACATGGCATTCAAACACCTACCCGACAACGACCATTTAGCAGCAAGGCAAACCCAGACCGACCCTAAGCTGCCGCCAGACGAGTAGAAATTCTTCAAACCCTAGACCAAGAGAATCTGAGTTTTTTTGGAGCTCCAGAGAAGTGAAATGAGGCTAACATTGATGCACAATGTTTTGGATTTATGATATATATATATATATATATATATATTTTTATATATTAGGGCTTTAATTGTATTGTATCACGTTGCTTCTAGATCCAATGATATGTAAAACACTTCACTCATTACATCACATTTATTTACATGAAACTAAATGCTTAATATATGAATTTATAGATTTACAATATATATACGATTAAAATTGAAACAAGTAAGCACATATACGGTGAAATCGATTTTATAGGTAATGGCTGTTGGAATCAAAATCATTTGGGCCGTACTCCACTTTAACTACTAGATAGAGACAAGAAATAAACAAAGTTAATTATCTAGCAAGTATTGGGATTATGGTCCCGTTTCTGAAACTTAAGTCATCTTAGCATGCATATACCATCTTATGGTATTGCACCAAAATGAAACCTAGATAGCTCATAGTCTAATGGGACTCCCCTGTCCCATACCTGTTTAATTAAGCAGCCTAAATTGCTTTCACTCTGATTTGTCTTCCTATTTCTAATTTGATATTTCGACACACCCCACCTCACCGATCAAAACCTTGGATTTGGGTGTTTTGTTTAGTTCGCCAACTCTGTTTGACTAATCAGATTAAAGGCCATTGCCCATTGAGAAAGGACCAAATCCCATAACACTAATCTATATTTATACACGCAAAATCTTAGAGCCTTTGGTCATTCTATACTTTCCACTCACTCATTTCCCAATTCATGTATAAAACCCTTCTCTCGTATAAAATTAGAATTATAAATCCCATTGTTAATTGTAAAGCATACATGATAGATGAGGTGCCATTTGAATATTACCATGAATCAAATGATTGCCACTCTCATGTGTATCTCCGAATCTTGCAGGGTCCCCTCCCCCTTAAAGTTAGGGTTTAAGGCTTTCAATCTCTTAATATTAACTAGTTAATCTTCCATTTGATGAGATCAATCATCTCCCAATTACACGTTGAGGGTTTTCTCATAAAGCATTCTATATACCATATCACCATTTAAGAATATACATGTATATCGCGTAGACGATTTACTTATTATTACGTTTGATATATTAAGTTATTAAACTCTTAATATGAATTATGAACTATGGCTTACAAGTATTATTTTTCTACAACTTTGCTAAAACAAGAGCCTTTGATCGATGATGGTATCACTGAGAAGAATGATCACCACTTGGATTCATGATTCTTGGAGCATCATTGTGGTATGTGTATTGGCTTTGTGGTGCCATTAAGTCACTGTCATCCCCAAAACACCGACATGGTTTTGCCAATCAAATTACAAAGCTATAGCCAAGAGGCTCTTATTTAAAGAAGGATCTCTGATCTCTATCATTAGAGGATCTATTATCGATCACAGACCCACCATCCACTACAAAATATGCACATAATTTAGGCCTTAATTGAATATTTTTCCATGTAATGGTAATGAGTCCAGAACTATTGCAGTCATCAGTGACGTAACAGATGAGTTGGAGTGTAATCAAACAGCTACATAATTTTTGTTTTATGTATTTGATCTAATACTAGACCAACTAACTCCACCAGCTTTGGGAGATTAATGTACAATCAAAAGCCCCTAATCAGTGCTCTGCTTCTAGAGCACATCCTAACTTTCTGTCCTAATCACAACAACACTGTATTAAGAGTCTTAGTGGAATTTGAAACAATCTAAAGTATATCAGACAATAATCCTCATCACCTACCAAATTAAGAAATCGTTTAATTACAGTTACACAAATATTTAAATTGTATGCTTGGCTTATAATATACAGAAGAGAAACACAGCTAAATGCTTCTTCTCCAAGACTGCTTTATGGTATATAAGAATTTCCTTTTGAAATTGTTCACCAATTCATTTTCAGTGTGTTTCGGGGTCTTTCACGCCCCAAATCTGGGATAAATATTTACCATCGTTACAGAAGACTCAAATACAAATCTGACCATCAAATCCCTATTATCAGACTACTTCTATTACACAAGCCTCAGATCTAACCCAAAAGTCCTATCACTTGAGCTCTATAGCCTGTTATTCTACATACTCTCAGCAATCTATCTTTCTATCTTGAGGCCATCCAAACTCCTCCAAGAATGCCAATACAAGTCCATTTGACCACCCAAAACCAGTCTGCAGTTGAAACATAACAGAAGTTCAAATCAGTAGAAGCAAAACCAAACCATTTAATAGCAATTGTACAAATAGAACTGTCATCATAACCAAGGATCATAATAATTAAAGTGATAAAGTGATATACCTGGGGTACATATTCACCACCACCTCCAAATTCTCCACACTTTTCCACATCATATTTTTCATGCATCACACCTGTTTTCTTGTAGGCTTTATAATTGGTTCTGATCCACCTTACAGCAATTTCTTCTCCCACTAACTTTGATTCTTCTGATCCAGACCTTGCCAGACCTTCAGCTATCATGTGTTGGATTGGAGCCCAACCATTTGGAAAGTCCCTATTATTACAATTTCCATTAGGCCGTGTAGAAGTTCAAAGTAGGTAGCTGATATTCTGAAAACTTGAAAAGCCAATATGAATCTTTGAACAGTTCTTAGAAAATTCCTGAACTACTGAAAGCAGTTGAGTTTGATTTTACTACTAAATTATCATTACCATTGTTGTCCTGAATTTGTCAGTGATGTTGCAATTCCAGCAGCGCGAAGAAGGCCTGAACTTTGAAGACTTGTAGTAACTTTCTGGACCATAGAAGTATCTTCACTCACACATAGAGCAAGAGCTATCTCAGTATACGATGTTGAAAGCAGATAGAGTATCTTCTATATTTTTTGGTACATGACTAAGATATTTGAACCAACATTTAAAATAAAAAAATGTATGGTATAAGTGTGGTGTGATGAAAATTCAAAAGTGCAAACCTGAGTAAAATGACTCGATCCACAAAGGGATGAAGTTTGAAGCAAATACATTCTCATTTTGGTTACGAGCTTCCCATGTCTGAGGTTCCTATAGGTATTACATAGGTGAAATTAGGACAATCACTGCTGTAACTGCCAGAAAACTAAAGAGTTCGCAGATCACATACTGAATTGCATGAGCTATCATTGAGCCAGTAATCAAGCCATTGCCCCTTCTTTGCATTCCAGAAAACAGATTTAATGGCCTTGTGTCTTGCTTCCGAAGCCTTCAGGAAGTGATCAGAATTGCTGCTGTCTCCTGTAACTTTTGCTAGGAAGGCAATGTCACGTTCCATCTGCATAATGGATATTGTTATGTGCCAAGATCATAATTTACATGGCTTATTTTGATAAAAGTTCTGTGGCGTACTCCCAGTAAGAAGGCATTTAAATCAACTGGTAAAATGGATGTGGTGGACAATGTTGTGAAATCTGAATGGTTCCTGCAACAAGAAAACACAACTTAATTACAGTAGCATATGCATCACAAGCAGTTTTATGTGACATTAGAGTATAGTACAGCAATAAACGAAATAAGGATCTCAGAACTAATTTCTTCTCCCTGTTTTAAAAATCTACCTCATCCATCTTGTACTGAAATCCCATCCAGTCTCAGCAGTTGAAGCCACTTCGCGGTAAAAATGCTGTTTCTCAGAAACATTCTCGATCTTGGAAGCAAGTTCCTTGTCCTGACAAGCATAATATGTTATCAAGATTAGTCAGTCACTCTGTTTCCCCAACCATTGATGGATTGAACGGAAAAACTTATGATAATTAAGCTGCAGAGGAGGACATACAGTGGTTGAAGATTCAGGCCTGGGTTGGTTCCACATTGCATAATATCGACTTAAAGTGTGATTACAAGCTTGGTCATCCTGAATAACTACCTTATGAATACCTACAAAAACAGAACAATGACGGAAAACTAGAACATTCAAAACCAACTACAGATTATAAACCAAAGTAGGATAGACAAGCATTACTGTAAACACCAGATGAATGGAACAAGAGAATGTGAAACTTCCAAAGTATAAAGTTTCCGTCAATACCTGAATTCCAGAATTCGTGTTCTTTGATTAGTGCGGGCAGAGCTTTTCTAGCGAACTCCAAATCTCCTGTCCTCTTGTAGATTTCGGAAACCATTGCACTCAGAAGGGGTGGTTGGCTGAAAAATTTGCCCCCAAGATCAGTTTCGAAATGGAATTACAAGTGTGTAATACAGAGCAAAGCTCGGGGTAGAGCTCAGAGCATATCAAAGACATTTGGATCACATTAATTAAAAGTGTTCACAATGTTTTGAACATCAATCCCAAAACATTAATGATTCGTGTCAAGACTGTTTACAAAAATTGTCAAGGCAGAAACATCATCACATTAGGCCTGTAGTGCATTAAGCAGTCAATGGCAAAGTTTAAACAGAGAGAACAAGCAAGCAAAATAGGGAATGACAGATTAAAAATTGGTCCATAGTGGATTACCTCCTGTTAGTGTAATATGCCCTTGCACCATTAAGGACGTAACCATACTCTTCTATGAGGAAAATGAGATTAGTCACAATTGCTTTTGCTGTATCATACATTTTGCTTGCTAGCAATCCCCTGCAACATAAAATTATATCCAAGAAGAGCCAGTTCATGTAAATTAGTAAAAGGAACAAGGTTTGTATAATTGTTCCTGAAATATAACTATTTTCCTGGTTAATTGGAACACTAAGGTGCCATTGCCATCTTACACCAGCAAACCAATTGTGTTTTGTCTCAAAATGATGTAAGATTGAATCATGAACAGCTCTCATTTCATTGCAAAATCAACAGCTAGGATTAAAATGGCAACATTACTTCTTTATAAACATTAGTGCAATTGATTAACACAACATGATCAAACTGAAAGAAGCTAGAGACATTTATAATGTCAAGATTACTTCTTTATAAACAGTGTTCTAATCTTCTAATCATGATTAGTGCATATGATTATCATCACATTATCAAACTGAAAAGAAGAGAAATAATTTTTACCTAATAACCCAATAAGAGTCCCAATAATAAACCTCTCTGAACCTCGAACCGGGAATAATGAACTGCTCAGGCAGAGGTAGCAGAGTGTGAAACTCCGGCCTCTTGTGGACCCCACCAGCCACCTTCCGGCTCAAGTTCTTCCAAAGCGAGTGAACCTCCAAAGCCCAGGCCCTCACTTCCGGGTTCTTCACCTTGGGCAAGAACCCTTCAGGCTCGGGGACATAATCCTCCGGCTGAGCGAGCACCACATCGTCCCCTGCGCCCTCAAAGTAGTTGTGTATAAACTCATTGAGATCATTGACCGACGTTGACCCGTTTGCGGACCTGGGAAGCTCATGAAAGGCGTCTTGGGTGAATGACAGGTCGGACTTGAGCGCCAAATCGACGTAGAGTTTGGGGTCGAAGTGGGGTTTTCCGAAGGTGGACAACGCCGTTTGTGTTACTTGTTCGAGGAACGTGACCAATGGGGTGGTGGGCCTGACGGGGCCGGAATCGCATGAAGCACTCGCATTCGTGACAGTCATGGTGGTGGAGAAAACCACAGAGGAAAAAAATAACGACACTAAGGAGAATTGGATGTGAGAGTCCGCCATTGAAGGGACGACACTGTAGGATATGGGGTAGGTAACAAATCAAAGGGCCACGTCGTTTTGACGTGTAGTAGTAGAAGAAGAAGAAGATGTGGATTCTGATTATTGGATGACAAGGAAGAAGGACAAAAGGCGGCATAATTTGGAACTGGGTCCTTGGTTAGATTATTCAATGAACCAGAGAGTGCCTTTTGGCTTTCGACGTAGACAATGTAAAAGGTTGACAGATGGGAACAAAAACACTAAAGGTCCATGACTTTGACTCATACGTACCAATCCTCGTCCAATTGTCATCATCTGAACTACGCGTAGCGTTAGTTGGAATCTAAAGGGTTTTGGGCAAATTAGGTTGAGAACACACTACATTACGAGTTTGATGTTTTATATAACAAAAAACAACATCTATAAAACAATGCAATTGAGTCGAGATTAATCTTAATAATTACCAATTTATGTCCATATACACACAAATTATATAGTAGCATTGTACCCAACTCATAAACAGAGTCATCGACCATGTGACCAAACAACAAGTATAAGACGTGAGGGTTTTGTTCATGCCAGTGGAAAACAAGGCCTGATAGCCACACATGGAGTCCAGTAATTAAGTGTTAATTTAGATCCCGGCTTGCATACTAAATCAGGCCTTAGAGCCCAAACCATGAAGGCATAAAGAATAAAAAAAACATAAAATAAACGAAGAATTAAAATAAATTTTATCTATACAAATACAAACCTTGTTGAATTTTATGAATCATCTTATTTTTTCAACAAATAAAAGAAACAAAGAAATTACAAATAGAAACTTCTAATACAACAACTTATAAGTTATTAAATAAGAGCTAAAGCCAACTTTGATCAGGAAACATTGATCAACATTAACTAATATATAAGTCGTCTTGTTGTTTGCTTTCTAATATAAGAAGTAATAGTTTTTTAATACTTTGAAATTAACAATAAAAAAAAAATTAGATTTGGTATTGTTTTCATTGTTTACAACTAATTGAACTCATCACTTATCCTTTAATTTCCTCCAAAATCTCAATTTGAATTGGTTTGTAAACTATTTAATATACTATGTCTAAACTATCCAAAAGCATATATTTTCATTGTTGCTCATTTTATGATGGAGTCCAACGCCTTCATTGTTGCTTGTTTTATGATGGAGTTCAACACAAAAATGCACGCGTCAAACAAGAAATTTGTGTCTCAAACATCATTCTTTGAGTTGGTGTTAGTGATCATGAAAATGATACCCGGTGGAAGATCATACTACCAAAAACAAAAACAAAAAAAACAATAAATACAAAAACAGGAAGAGTAAATTCACATACATGGAGATTTGAAAATGTGCCATTTTGCAACAAATAACAGAGAACCATGAATCAAAAGTTCAAAACCAATTCTTGAAAAACTTTTTTCTAATGAACCACTTAATTGTCTCATAATTTTCAAATACATAAAACCAAGTTTACATTTGGTTTACTAGCAGAAGTGCAGAACATCAAGATAAGAAATATCATTTGATTTGTTTCAATGAAAGTACTCGAGAGAAAAAACAAGTTAATATGAGAAAGCAAAAAATTTGAGGGGAAAGGCAGAATAAAAAATGGCTTGATCTCCTCAGGTGTCCCTTGAGTTCCACACACAAGCTCTACGTTATCAGTAAGCTTCGGAAATTGGAACGATAATTGCATAAGAGAGATCGAAGAAATTCATCATCGGAGCTCAACCAAATCTATCAAACCCAAAATTCAAATTCAAAACAGAAAAAGGAAAACTTTATTGTGATTGTAAAAACCCAGAGACCAATGCTTATATAGTAAGGGTTTGTTTCGTACACCTTAAAACCCAACAACAAAACCAAACCAGGCCTCATTACCCAAACCATTAAGAAAAAACAGTGTGAAAAATAGGAAAAAAAAAAAAAGTTAGAATTTTCTTCATCATAAATTATCAACATATGTCCTTAATTAAAGAATTTACAGCTGTATTTTCAACCCAGAAATTTATTTGAATATCAGACTCACTAAATCTGTACAAATATATAATTTTCGTCCATGTACGAATTATTTCCAATTAAACTACATTGTTTTTCACACGATCGTTCTTAAATGTAATAATTGGGAGGACAGCGGCCTAACCACTTTGTCTTCTTCTCTACCTATTTTGATCAGGTTAAACTAATTAAATTGCTCTTTTATCCTTAAATTTTCTCCAAAATCTCAATTGAATCATATTGTTTTCTCAGCTATCAAATTAAAGTGTGTGTTTCTGTTGTTCATGGTTGTAATTTTTAATGATAAGAGTCCAACATTGATGCTTTAATAAACTGGGGCACACCATATATATAGTATTTTCACACCTCTGATCAAGTAAGAAAATTGTGTCCCGTGCATCATTTAGATTGAGTTGGTATGAATGATCATGGAAATAATATTTGATGCATCATCATATTATCGAGGCAAAGATGTCACTTATAAATCATGGAATATGAAAATTGTTTCACAAATATACACCTCGTTGTTAATCGGATGTTCACCCGTCACTTTGCAAGGCTTGTGACTACCAAAATCAAAAACAGTTTGTAAGGAGACCATATTAGTCGTTTCTTTAAGGAAGATCGAGTTCGAGGAGAAAATGGGAGTTGATGGTTGTGCATACCCACGATCTAGTTGTGTCAATCCAGACATTCTAGAGGCACACTAAAATGGCAAATCATATCCGACAATATCACTATATCAGTCTTGACAAAATGATAGCAGTATGGAGGAAACAAGAACAGATGACCATATAATGAGCCCAAAAAAAAAAAATTACCGAGTGTCATCATCATCACCACAATCTATGAAGCTGTAGCTGGTCAAAATGGGATCTTCATCTTACTTGATGAGACTGAAAGTGGTCAAAAGGCTACCTTATCTTTGTTCAGAAGAGTTAATATCATCAATGGATTATCCAAGGTACTAAAACTAAAGAAATACATGTATCCAAGCACTTCCTGATATGGTCTAGTAGAGCTTCTGTGGTCCAAGTGCCCTTGGCAATAAATCCTGGAAGAAAAAGAAGCAGAAACCAATAATATTAATGGTTTGTTCACCAGACAACCAACCTGGAGGTCCGTATATTAGGCCAGCTAGCTGGGAAAGCAGAAGCAGAAGCCAGAAGCCCGAAGCAGAAAAGCAGCAGCTTCCTGGTTGACTGGTGAGGTCACCCTGCAGGGCCTTTACTACTACCATCCAAAACAATATACTTTACTGACTTTACTTTCAAACAGAAACCGAAACAAAAGCATTTAGTTACTCATTCAAAAGATTCCTCTATTTTCCTATAAACCTGAGATAACAGTCACAAAAGAGAAGAGTTAATAGGAGGAGGAGAACAAGAGAGGAGAAGGAGCAGTCAAGTGTTCATGGAGCAGTCAACAACTTTCCCGCAAAAGGAAACGAAAGACCAGGCAGCCAAGAGTACTTTGAAGGAGAAGAAAGCGAGGCTGTACATTATCAAACGATGTATTTTGATGCTAATATGTTGGAGGGAAAATGCAGATTAATAATACTGGTAAAGTAATTTAGCCTTTCATGTTACCAGTCCTTTTGCTAAAGTTTCTGGGTTTACTCTAGTGTGTATGTAACATGATAATGCCCCTAGGATTTGTGGTGTGTGGGTGAGAGAGATGTAAAAATTAAACATCAAATTGTATAAAGTTGTTGCATATTGATTCTTTCAAGTGATTATAACTATTTTAATAGAGATAGAGATGCACCACTTGCACATTCAAAGACACATATACGAACACACGCAGAAGCAGGTGGGGATAGTCGAGATGTATAATATCATGGAATGAGGATCATAGAGGTTTTTTCAGTTCTAAATCCCTGTCATTATTCTTAGTCAGTAGAGATGGTTCCAGAAAAGTTTCAATGGCATCTGGGAATCATCTCAAGTCACTTTTGGCAAAACCATAAATGAACCGAAGAGATATCACAAGTTCACAACCACTAAACGCCACTAGAATCACCACTGTTTCACTTAAGACCATTACATATGCATGTCTCAAGAGCTGGCTTTCCACATGAAGTTATATGGGCAACATAGAGATAGGTCAAACCTATTTCAAGCGAGACACACATCAGAAAGAAAACTAGAAGAACTAAATAATTTCAAAGGCATTTCTAACATCATTCCTGATTCCCTATGGGGAGGAATAGGGTTGAGATGGAAACGCAGCAAATAAATTTCCGGGTTTAACTCTCTGTTCATAAATTTCTATGCAGAAGGTACTGCAGTTATATAGATGGTGACTTGAAGATGGGATCTGTGAGACAAAGTCACTACAAAGAACACATCATTGATCATTTCATCTAAATTGATCAAGTGAAAGTGCAGTATGACTCTACAAATCCATCAGTAGGTTCCTGAAATCTGAGATTTACTAATAGGCTTGAAAAGGGACAGGGTTTACATTTTTATAAATTTTAATGTAAAACTTACGTACCAAAATTAGGAGATTCTGAAAGTAGCATCAATCTGAGAATATTCAATCCATTCGTTTAACTATTTTTCTCAATCAAATAAACTTCATCTGGGAACTCAAATCAGACATATAATTTCTCCTTCGCAATTTAACTTTTAACTTATTGTAGAAACTACAACAGATTGAACTATTGAAGCAATCGACGAAATATAACTGAATCAATCGATTGGCTTTTGTTCTTATTACGGAAAAAAAAAAGAAGGTGAAAAATCATTCTGAATAAGTGCAATCAACAATTATACTCCATTTAGATTTATCATAACTGAGATGGATCCCTCGCACATTCATCAACCAAAACATTGTCGTTCGGCCGTTGTCTCGAGAAGGCTCATAACAATAAAAAACTGCCTTGTAATAATCAGGTCAGGTCTACGTGCAAAGCAGCTGTAACTACCATCCTCTGTTATGCGCCATTCGGAATCTGCTACCACTTTGAGTTCCGTCTCGACTACTGTTGGTGGGTCGTGATTCTCGACAAGTTTACTAACCTCTGTTTACTGGCTGTACCGGTGTGACGACATTGATGAAAGTAATCATCGGAGGACCATGACAAGGTTCCTCTTGTGCCTGTGCCAGTGCGACGCCATTGTTGGAAGTAGGGTGGTTTTAGACATCAGCCGCAGAGCCGACGAAAATGATGCAAGTCAAGTCAAGGATTAGCATCAGATGTTGGCCGGAACCGGTCATTTTGGAGATCTCTAGCTAAGGCCTCTTGAGGTAGTCGTTACAATTATATGCGTCTATAAAGTGGATTGTCTCATATTTATAGCCAATGTTTAAAGGGACTGAGAAACCCTATGGAAACTTGGTAAACTAGGAGGTCTGTTAAAGTAAATCCGTTCAATAGGATTTCTTGCTATTACATTCTATTTATTTCATCCATATAATTCCTTCTATATATGAAACTGAAATATGTGCACCAATTTCAGCCCTTTTTTTTTTGTTTTTTTTTTTGAGAAGACAATTTCAGTCCTTTAGTTGTAGATATTATATAAATGGATTTCCAAAGAGGGCCAACAAACTTATTGAAGAGAAAAGCTGACCTCCTTTCTCTCAAAAAACTTATTGAAGAGAATCAAGACATTACGTGCCTAATTAGTAGTAATTATAGCCCATTATGGGAGAGTTAATTATCATAATGCACAAGAGTTCTATCATTTCAAGCGTTTGATGGTGTGCAATGAAGATTTAGCATATCAACTGAAAAGTAAAACTCATCCAACAGCTGAATCAAAGCCCTTATTATAAGGTCTTTATTGGAAAGGACCATATAACTGGAGAATAATGTTGGGAGGAAAATGCAGATTTACAGTGTTGGTAAAGTAGAACTAGTGTCTTGTAACCCAAAAAAAAAAAAAAAAAAAGTAGAACTAGTGTCTGTGTGTGTGAGAGAGATGCGGAGGGAAAAAAAAAAAAAAATTGTAAAGATAATGTTGCCTTGTACAGGTCCTTTCAAGTGCTTATAACTACTTTCTTCAAAGTTTGAAACAATATCCTTTTGATACAAAGCCAGTAAAATGCACCAGTTGTGCATTCAAAGACAGATATGTACACAGAAGCAGAAGCATGAGATAAATAAGAGAACTAGGAAATATTTACAGGGTTTTCTTTGAGGTGGGTGTAAAGCATTACCAAATCACAACTGGTGTGTCAGTTTTTGAATGCCTTAGATCAATCAATACCCCAGAATAGTTTGAGAAGAGTTTCACTGGCATGATGTCAGAAACATTCAAGGATTCTAGGCTAACTTCAGGTTAAACCTCAAAGAAAACATAAGCACCCTAAAAGCCACTAAGGGTCATCCCTGTATGAAAAGCTGGCTTTCCACATGAATCTGTATGGACATCATAGAGATAGGTGAAATATTTCTAGGCCCATACACAAACCAAAGACAAATAGAAGCTATCAATTCTAGAAAATTTCAAAGCTGCTCCAACAAAATAACACCACCCCTATGGGAATGAAAAGAGTTTGAGATAAGACAAGCGGCAATTTGGTCTATGCAGAAGGTATTGACACACTAATATAACCGGTGACTTGAACATGGTCACAAATGACCAAATTACAAATCTGAGCTCCGTAAGACTAGGTCGCTACAATCACAAATTACCATAACAACAAACCATTGATCAGTGAAAGTGCAGTATGACTCAACAAATCCAGTATTAGTCGAAAATATATAGTTTCAGTTCAGCCTACCCGAATGGCAACGGGACCAATGTAGGAGATCATATAAATCTAAGCACTAATTATGTATCCAATTAGGAGATTATGAAAGCAGCGTACAAATCAACTCCAATGTAACACCATTGGGAGCAGAGATAACATCATAAATCCAATCTAATCACAGATTCACTACTCGGTTAAATTACTGATTAAACCAAAACAGAAGATCATAATTTCAACGAATCAAGAACCAGTTAAACTTGATAATTCAACAATTCATAATTTCATATACAATTCCACGTTCACAACCGGAACCTGTTTTTGGCAAATCCAGTTACAGACAACGAACAAAAAGCCGAGATCTAACCGAATCAGACGGGGAGCTGAGCGACGTCGTTTGCGTGGTGGTGCTGTTGATCGGGGTGGGTGAGATCGGTGAGAGCGAGAGGGCGGTGGGCGGCCTCGTCGTCATCGTCGTCCTCGTCGGCGTCCGTGGTGGCGACGTTGACGCAGGAGAAGCGCTCGAGGGAGGAGAAGAAGGCGGAGGAGACGGTGGCGCTGACCCAGCCGGCGACCGAGTCAATCGTCTCCCGGGAGATTATGGCGTTATTGGGGTTGGGGTTGCCGTCTTCCATTTTTCCTGACCGCGTTTCAAAATTGAAAAATTTGACACCCCAATTTCGGATTTTGACTTGGACTTATATCAAGGGGATTTGCTACTATCCTGCTCACAAATACACGGCTAGGATTACCCCAAGGAATAAAGCAGAGTTCAACAAGAATTCCCAGTTTGACCAAAACTAAATTTCCGTTCTGCTTTTTTTTTTTTTTACATATATTTTCAGCTAAAAACTTTTCCGTCACCTTATTTAGTAAAACGTTTTGCCTCGTAATATGCTCCTTGAACTTTATAAAAAGAGACCAGGACTCTACTTTTGTTCATCTATACGAGTAATGTTTAGTTGTTAATCTTTTATGATGTTCTATAGATTTCAATGATTTCTAAAATCAATTTAGTTGATACTAGAAAGTTACAAAATATTATGAACAGTATTCATTGAACGTTTTTAATGAACTATAAAACTCGCTTAAAAAAAGCATCAAGTAGACACTCACTTCCCAATATAAAGAGTGCTCGATACTTCATTACCAATTCATGAGTACTGTGCAAAGACTTAAGTTTTGGTGCTAAACAAAATATAAAGATCCATTAGCTTCAAAATGATTATAATTGATCTTAATTAAAAACAAACTGATTATAAGGAGGTAATCACAAGAGCAAACAAACAACAAGCGCATCTGGTGTAGTGGTATCATAGTACCCTCCCACGGTACTGACCAGGGTTCGATTCCCTGGATGCGCAATATTTTTTGTTTTTTTTTTTTTCATTTGCTTTTTGGTCACTGACAGAGCCAAATGTTTCACTATAGGGTGTGAACTGTGAACTAATGGTTCTCTTTTTCGATGAAAGTGAACTATGGTTCCCTGAAGTTTTCTTTCTGTTTTCACCTTCATTCAATAAACAGGTTTGATACTCTGATCCGTGCAACGTGTTTTTTACCCTTTCGATAAAAATATGTGAGCATAATAGACACTATCCGGGCCGGTTAATCACTGCCTTTAGCTATAGTTTGGAATCCTTATGCAGGAATGCTCATCTTACGCTTCATTTTCATGCGAATAAGAGAATCTTGTAAGACTAAACGGACACCAAATTCCATTTAGTAACCTTATATATTCATAACAAAAACAATTTAAAACCATATAAATTCCCTTCTGATCAAGCACATAGTATGCACATTTCCCACATCACTCTCTGTTTTTGCTCTGTATAAATATTCAATCCGACAAATGTAATAATACTAAGCTACGTCAATGGAACAGGCCAAAAACTGTAAAAGTATTCTGGAATACAATGTATCTCCACATGTTTCTGGCAGACACACGCTCAGAACAATGTGTTCTTCCTGGTGTTCAAATATGCTTAATTTCCCACACTACCGTTTCATCCACCATGGGGACTTCCCGTGAAGTTTGTTGATAAAATTTATTTAATGTGACTGCAGTATCTTCTTGTAGTCCTGGAAAGTGCCATGGAATGGTGCTATCTTGCCTTCAGATACCACCCACAGCTCATCCACACTCCCAGAGATCAGATGCTCGTCGTGACTAACCTGTAAACAAGTTCTTCCTTTAAACCACAAACTAGTATAGAATGATGATAGTTGTACTAGTTTTTTAAATAACTCTGATATATCAGCTAATGCAAATCATGAAGAGATTTGGGATGAAATACCATGAGAATGCCTCCTTGGAAGATAACAAGACCTTGAATCAATGCCTCCACAGCATCCAGATCCTACATATCAAAAGTCATTTCAATGTAAAAAGCAATTAGTCAAAGGCAGTGTTGTTTTCTTCATACCACACAAGCAATTCGAAATCCAGATAACGGTTTCCTATGCAATACAATATATAACAACAAAGACTGTGACTTGCCAGATGATTGGAGGGCTCATCGAGCAATATTATGTGTGGCTTCTTGAAAGTTATCTTTGCAAATGCAACTCTGCTCTTCTGACCACCTACCATAAAAATATATCCAATATAAGCATTTGAAGATCAATGCTCAGATTAATCAGGGAGTAACACCAAAGTTGTTCCAATCTTTATGAGCTGGCCAGTCAAATACTAGTTTTATATCATGAATGTAACATTTGAATTATTGACATCATGGCGTAAGGAAAATACCAGACAGAGTGTACATTGGCTGCAGTGCGAGATTTCCAGTTACACCAAAAGAACCCAAGTGAGATCGGAGCTTCTGTTCAGGCACTCCCTGCAAAGAAAGAAAAAAAGGTACTTTAGTTTGGTGATAGTAAAAGCATGGCAAATCTGATAGCAAGATTTTGTTTCCCCAAAAGAGATTAAAGCACTAGAAGTGGTAGATCAACTTCCATTAGAAACCTGCCCCACCCAAAATGAGTTTGTGATAGTTCACAGTAGTGAAATCAACCACATGTCAAGGGGCCTGCCTCGAGCAACAATTTCACCTAAACCTGATATAACAGTGGATTTTTTGTTTTGGCAGAACTCCATCTCTTGTTCAATGATGTGAGGCAGAGCTGGATGTTTAAAGATGAGTTCTCTGGTTATATTCTAGTTTTTAAATGCGAATGACCTATCCTGGATGTGAGCATGGATGCAGGATATCATCTTCCTATGCATAGAACTTCAAAGATATTACCCATAGGAACAGCACTGGAAAACGAAAAGATTTTCCATGTAACATAGAAAGGGGCCAAACAGTGGTAATTTCAAGGACTTACTGGAAAGCACCGCATCATGTACAACAGAGGATTGGAAGTTAGATCTAGCCCGTCAACGTGATGCTGACTGAAAACAGCAATACGAACCTGTAAAACAGAAAATTGTAAGTCTTCTCGAGATTAAGCATATGAAATAACACCAATATTGCTAGGAGTCGCAGAGGCTAAAACCTCCATATCTTATATTACTACACAAGGAACATTATGAAAATGAGAAGCATAGTACCAGCATATACCATTGCGCTTAATTAATGACATCTACATATAGATACCTGATGATATAAATCTATTTGTATAAGATACCTTAGCTGACCGGAAAACTGTCCCAGAGGTTGGTTGCAGCTCTCCTGCAATTAGCTTCAATATAGTTGATTTCCCAATGCCATTTGGCCCAACCACTGGAAACAATTAGACACCCACACATACCAGGTGAATATGGAGAACAAACCATACACTAGATAAATTCTTATTTATTCAACTTCAAATGAAATAATGATCTTTTTATATAGAAAAAAAAAAATTTAATGGAGAAGCATCCTTACTTGCAATGCGGCTGTCTAGGTCAATTCCAAAATTTAAATTCTTAAACAAAAGGGGTCCACCAGGATAACCAAATGATGCATCACTGCAAATACATTTAATCAAAAACATGAGTACTCGATCCATGGATTGAAGGCAGAATAAACTTGAAAAAAAAAACTTGAAGTACGCAAAGGATCTGAATTTACTTGCAGAAAAGAAATGAAAGTGACAATTAAAGCACTCCTAAAACAAGAGTCCCCTGGGGATGGTGTGTGCGCACAACTAGGCCTATATTATTTTACAAACCTGAAACTTATTATAGGAGCACCAGGTCTGTCGTCTGGAGTTGGGAATTCAAATTTATAGCTGCATATGAAAATGCCAGAGCGATTAGTAAAGTAAAACTGGAAAGAGAAACTATAAGAAAGTTTAATTAAAATGCTGTTTATAGACCACAATAACATATCAGTACATACTCAGGGTCATTTACAATTTCATCCACATGTCCCAACCGGTCCAATGCCTGCATATAAGTAACAGAAGACATGAGTTCTTGTAAACACTAATATAATTACTGCAGGCCAAATGAATTGCATAACAATAAAGAGAACTTGTCTAAATCATAATTATCTGAGATATACCTTGAGCCTAACATATCAAACAAGAACACAGGATTCAGAGGTATAGTGAAGAGAATAGTTATATGACCATATCATAATTTTCAGAAATAGTGATATGAACATATGAGAATCAATCAAAAGCACCTTAATTCTTGATTGCACGAGAGCGGCCCTCTTGGCATTATAGCGAAACTTATCGATGAAAGCCTGCAGATCAAGTAAAACATTTTCTTATCAAAAATACTTCAAGTAAAACAGTTGCTTATCAAAAATACTTCATTGTAGTTCAAAAAGACAGGAAAGAGAGAGCTAAACCAATAAGACAAGAATATATATCAGAGAAAATCATTCAACATTTGAAAGACATGATCATCTATCCTTATGATCTTAAAATGAAAGCTTTGTGCAGAGAATTCCCAAACAAAAAGCAGAAGAAAAGATTAAAGTAGATACTTATAAATGAAGCTGAACGAGAAGTTATGTTAGTAATCTTTACAGAAATAAAGTAATAAACAAAGGCCAACCACCTAAGGTAGCTTTTCCAAAACAACACAGAAACAGACCAAAAATAAGTAATTTTAGGAAAAAATAAAAAGAATTGATCGAACTAAATCTAACTACTGTAGACAAGGTGGATTATTGTTTTCTGTTTTGAGAAGAAAACAGAAGTTTCATTAGAAAAGAGATCAAAGAGCAATAGAGAATCGGTCTGATCAAAGTGCAATCTAACTGCTGTAGACAGGAAGAGTTGGTATGATGAAAGACCTGCATATGATTTCTTGAACGCTCGTTAGATTCAAATGCTTTCTGTTGGTTCTTGAGCTGTTCCACTCTTGTCCTCTCATATGTATCATAGTCACCTTTGTAAGCAGTCAACTTTTGCCCATGAAGATGAAGGATATCAGTTACCACCTGAAAAATTACAGAACATAAAGTGAGGCATATAAGTGGATATTATCTGTGTAACAGATAGTACTGAGCTCTAATATGACCAAATGAGCAGGGAAAAAAAAACATAATTTACCGAGTTCAAGAATTCTCTAGCATGAGAAACAATGATACATGTTTTTGGCCACTTCACCAGGTAAGCCTCTAGCCAAAGGACAGCATGGAGATCAAGATGGTTCTGAAAAGTGAAAAGGATATACATGAGGGGTAAAATGAAACACACGTGCCAGATATCAAAGAATTCTAATGAAAATCCCAAAGAGGTATGAGCAACATACTGTAGGTTCATCAAGCAGTAACAAGTCAGGCTCAATAAAGAGGGCACGAGCAAGAGCTATTCTCATTCTCCATCCTCCAGAAAATGTTTTAGTTGCTTTTCGCTGCATCTCAGGAGAGAAACTAAGACCCTGTAAAATTCCTGGTCAGTAATAATCCAGAAAATAATAAGTTGAAATTCCATACATCATGCACCCAGGTTATAAACACACGTCCACAGTATCTTATCCAAATTTGTTAGAGCAGCATGGTTCAATGCCAGCAGGCAGCATTGTTGTTTCATTAGTTTCATAGTATTTGGTGGGCTAGGCAATTTATTTCTGTCATCATTCTTAACTTCAGTATAAAGCAACAAAATTCAACAGTAGAATGGAAGAGCATTTGCAACCTCCTTGCCCATTTCTTTCTCTCATTATTAATTTTAATATTTTTAGCCATCCATCATCATTGTGAGTTTCAATGTTCGATACCAGCTCAAGTCAAGAAGACACACATTTAGTCACTGATAAAACAATAAATGGAAAACTGACCGCAAGAATGGAAGCTGCACGTGACTCTGCAGAATCAGCATCGATGAACTCAAGCCTCTTGTATACCTCCTGAAGCCTCAGTCCAATGGCATCTTTATCAATTTCTCCATTGCTCTTTCCCCCTTCTTCCTCCAGCTCCAGTTCTCTCTTCAGGTTATAATAGTTCATGAAGAGCATAAGCAGCACATCCATCAAGAAATTAGAATAAACACATGAGTAAATAAGAATTCAACCTGTTGAGCAAGGAGACGAGCTTCTTCTTCCAAAAGCTGGCTTCTTTCGATATCGGTGTTAACAACACATTGCAAGGCTGATGTATCATCACCTGCCACTTCTTGCTCCACGTGCAATATTTGGCAGCTGTTAGGAATGCCATCAATGGCATGCATAGCCAAGTGCCTAAGAAACGTAGTTTTTCCAGTACCATTTCTTCCAATAAGTCCTACATAAATCGCAAAGCAATTATTATGTCAAATGCAACTGAAAATACATCATTACAGCTACAATATTGGTCAACAACTTTATATTCAGAAACCACATGTACCATCAGATCCTATTGGACATTTTAACAAATGATTCCTATCAATTTGAAAACCAAATCAAGAGGATCCTAATCCACTGAAAAGCAAACTCACCATAATGCCTTCCAAAAGAAAGTGTTACTGCACCATCCACAATTAGATCACGTCCACCCACAGAGACATTGAAGCCTTCCAGATGGAGATCCTTGACATTCGCGCCACCACCACCATCATGATTTACAGTGACAACAGGCATTCCTGCCCTAGCTGCTTCCATTTCTGCTAAATGCATTTGATATTGTTGCTGCATAAACAAAAAGTTACATTTTAGAAAACAAAACTAAACCACTCCTACAACCATACCATAAAAAGGAATAACAACCTAGCTCAGACATAACGTCAATCCAATTACATCCACACTCAACATTCCCGAACTATACGTTTCACCAACAACAGACACCATATCCAACCAGTATTAATAAACCTCACCTCTCTTTGGCGCTCATCCTTCCTCTTTCGCCTATCTAGCTTCGCCCGATCACGTTCAGTCAGCACCGGGCCATCAATCAACTCCTGCTTCTTCTTCGGTGCTTCCCCCTCATCCATTCCATCATCCATTCTCACTGGCGCCGCAAGACTCCGCACGGTTGGTTTGGTTTTAACCAAACCATGCTTCCCAAACTTTTCGGTTAACGTACTGCAAACCTATCAAATGTCAACAAAAACACAAATCACAATCAAAATACTCGGTTCATCGAATCAGCATATCTAGCATTACTAATTTCAGAAGCAGCCTCGCCTAATTGTAAGCACTAAACATCATAAACCCTACAATTCAATAACTCATAAAATTCAGTAGAAATTCACAATTGCCTATCTAGATTTCACCAAAAAGCTCTTTTCACTTTAACAAAACTAAGCTCCACAGTTCCAAAGCAATAACCTTATTGTACAAACTAAGCTAACGATTCCGAGAAACTAAGCAGGAACGAATCGACCAAACGGGGAAGATAAACTGACCGAGCGGCACTCATCAAAGTCAGCGACGCATTCAGCAGCGACGAGGAGCTCGCCGAGAGCGTCGAAGGCGCCTTCTCCGTCGTCGCCGAAATCGAAGTCCTCGTCGGCGAGGACGTTGATGATGTAGTCGATTATAGGTCGGTCGACGTCGTCGGCTCTCCGGCCGAGAACGTCGTGGACCAATGAGCTCGCCACTGTCGTCATTCCGGCGACGGCGATTCAGAACAAGAGGAGGAGCTGTGATTGGTTTGCTGCCCAAAGGGTTTTGCGGAGATTTGGAGAACCACGATAAAGAGCTGAGCTTTAACGCCGCTTAACCATATCTCTGTGTTAAAGAGAGAGAGAGAGAGCAGAGTAGAAACTAGAACGGAGGGTAATCCAGACGGCGCCGTTTAGGTGAAGATTTTCGGAGCTTGGGATTAATTAGATTCGGTAACGTCAAGATCTCCAAGGTAAGGCCCCGTTTGGGATTGCTTCGCTTAAAAAAAAATTAACTTTTGTTCAAAATTTTAGATTTTATTATATTTGATAAATAAATAAAAAATAGCTTTAATTGAAAGTTATATGTCACTGACAACATATTTTAGAAGCAGCCTAGAGGTTGCTTTTAGAAGTTGTTGTAGATAAAAACATACTCTGCAGTTGTTTTATATATTAACAGTACTTTTAAAAATATTATTTATCAAACACAAAACTGTTTTAATTCACAGCTGATTATTCTCACAACACAGCAGCAGTTTTTTTTTTAAAGTCACATCAATCTCAAACTAGCCCTAAGTCAAAAAAAATTGTGTCAAATTCGAATTTGAAGGATCACGTGTGTCACACGGTCATTTTTGACAAATTTTTGGTCCAATAGATTAGTTATATTTAAACATTATTTTATTATTTTTTGAAATATTTTATAACAAAAATAAAACTATTTTTCTCTTTCTTGTTTTTCTTTGGTCAGGGACGTCACCATCCCACTCAGATCAGATCGATCTCGCCTGGAATCAAACCAGATCAAATCAAATTCTGATCCCAATCACACCCCAACGATCCCATCTCCAAGCAGGCATCTACCATCTCGAGCCGCATTGCTGCATAACGGTGAAGGTTGTGCAGGTGGATTTGCAAGCGGGCCATTAATCCCAAAGAATTAGAGAAAGAGAAAAAAATTTGGGGATAGAATTAGGACTATTTTTTGCTGTTCTTGAAAAACCCAAGAAATTAGGAAGAGGGTGTTGTTGAAATGAAGATTCTCCTTCTTGATTTTGCTTTGGTCAAAAGTAGCCGTTCAATTGTCCAAGTGGCAAAAAGACTAATCCATTGGAAATGGTAACATTAGAGCAAGTTCACTCGTTGGGTCACCTACTATTCACTACTTTTTAGTGTATATTTTCATTATCTAGGTCACGAAATACATCATGTCCATGACCCAGGGCACGAAATACACTGTGCAGGTCACCATGGTGACCCAGAACACTGTACAGGGTGACCCAGGGCACGAAATACACTGTGCTCGTGACTCAAATGGTGAAATTAACACTAAAAAAACAGTGAATAGTGGGTGACCTGGTGACCCAATGGTTGAACTTGCTCTTAGAGGGGTAGTAGGGCTAACTAAAAGGTTAAAATTTTTCCAACCGCGGCTCTCTTGTCCATTTTCAGAACAAAGCAATAGAGTCTTCTCAACTCAAGCTAGCACAGTAAGGTAAGATCTATCTCTACATTTATAACAAAGCAATAGAATCTGCTCAAGTCAGAGTACTGTTTTTTCAAAACCACAGTTTATGATTGAGTAATTCTTGTTCCAAAGTTTTAAGCCTTTTTATTACCATATATCATGACAAAGAAGCCAACCGGAACGGTGATTATTGTGGCAGGAAAGAATGAAAGATGATAAAGGGATCCTTTGTATTCTTATATAACTTTTTGATCTACTTCTCAGTATTTTTCAAACGGGTTCTCCCAGTATTTGCCTTGGCTTCTCCATTTGTCTTTGTTTTGGTCATGAATCTTGGTTTGTAGTTAACAATTTTTTTTCAAATGACCCCAGGCGACACGACACACGACACGCGTCCAATCGTTCTTCCACGTCAGCGGAGCGTGTCAGACCCGCCACGCCTTTGACCCGCCCACACCCTCTCCCGGGCTCCGGGAACTAGAAAAACACAACCGAATTCTTGGAAAATCCAAGATTCCAAACACACGGCCAAAAACACAACATCGCTAAAGCTCTCACAGACTTTCTCCGGTGAGCAAAAACACTTGGGTTTCTATTGCATTTCTTCTTAGTTTGATCAAAGTTGCAGACTTTACAGCAAAGTTTGGATTTTTTTGTTCGCAAAGTCTTTGCTGGGTGAAGAGAAGATGAGGCTGCTGAAGGTTGCAACCTGCAATTTGAACCAATGGGCTATGGACTTCGATTGCAATATCAAGAACATCAAGGAGTCCATAGCTAAGGCCAAGGAGGCCGGAGCTGTGATTCGGCTCGGGCCTGAGCTTGAGATTACTGGCTATGGCTGTGAAGACCATTTCCTGGAGCTTGATACTGTCACTCATGCGTAAGTTCAATTTGGTTCTTGTTTTTTTTTTTGTTTCCTTTTCCTTTTCTTTCTGTGTGTTTTTGGATTTTCAGGTGTTTTATTGGATGATGTTGTTGAGATAGTAGGAACTAGGAAGTTGTTATCTTTCGAAATTGTGAGTGTGGAGATGTTGAGATATTGATAGTGGTAGTGTTTTAAGGAATGTGGTTTTTGCAGGTGGGAGTGTTTGAAGGAGCTGTTAGTGGGGGATTGGACTGATGGGATATTATGTAGTTTTGGGATGCCTGTGATCAAAGGGTCGGAGCGTTACAATTGTCAGATTCTTTGTATGAATAGAAAGATTATTATGATTCGGCCAAAGATGTGGCTTGCGAACGATGGGAATTACAGGGAGCTTAGGTGGTTTACAGCATGGAAACAGAATGACCAACTTGTCGAGTTTCAGCTGCCGGGGGATGTTTCCAAGGCTTTGTCACAGGAATCGGTGCCTTTTGGTTATGGATTCATTCAGTTTCGGGACACGTAAGTGTTAATGTTAGCTCCATTTGTTTTGCTGTTAGTTAGGTTGAGACTGTTGTGTGTCATTGTTTTTTCGGTTCCGTGAGCATCATTCATGTCTGCATAGGATATTAGCTATATTCAGTTATTGAGTCTTTCACTCCTAAGATGATGGTTGTTGGAACTCTAAATGAAAGCATTGTTTCCTTAATAGAGCTGTTGCGGCTGAAGTTTGTGAAGAGCTTTTTACTCCCGTTCCTCCTCATGCTGAGCTTGCATTGAATGGGGTTGAAGTGTTTCTGAATGCAAGTGGAAGTCATCACCAACTAAGAAAGCTTGATATTCGTCTTCGTGCTTTTATAGGTGCTACTCACACACGTGGAGGGGTGTACATATACAGCAACCAACAAGGGTGTGATGGTGGGCGCCTTTACTATGGTATGTGAAGATCTCTCAATAGGTGGTAGCACATTTTAAATTGAGGGCACCTTACCATTTCCTTGATGGTACTTTTGGCTCTCTTCTGGAAACTTCTTGGAGAATTCTTTGTATTGAACTTATTGCTATCTGTTGATTAAGGTGTTGTTCATTGACCTATGGTTATCTGTACCAGATGGATGTGCTTCTGTTGTTGTTAATGGAGATCTTGTTGCTCAAGGCTCGCAGTTTTCTTTGAACGATGTCGAGGTTGTGATAGCCCAAATTGATTTAGAAGCGGTATGCACTTTTCTTCCCACTGCTCCTATGTACAGGGGTGTATTTCTTTTTACATGTTTGCTAGAGGCTGATTTAAGTTGCAATGTATTTTGTACCAAAAAATAACAACCTGTCCAATTATACATGCAAGGTTACTCAGTTTGTAATAGATGTACCTATTCCTATTGATTTGACTTCAAGAATTCTCACTTTTTTTTTTTTTTTGGTTCAACAAATAATGGCAGGTTGCTAGTCTAAGAGGATCTATAAGTAGCTTCCAAGAGCAAGCAAGCTGCAAAAACAGGGTTCCTTCGGTGCAGGCACCATACAACCTTTGTCAGTCTTTTAATCTGAAAATGTGCCTTTCAAGTCCACTTAAGGTTAGTTCCAGTTCTAGCAGGACCAATTAAAGTAGCTGGGGTCAGTATTTACTGATTTATTATAAAGTTGTAGAAAGGCCTTGATTTTCCGGTCTTCATTCATCAGGAGGTTTCCTTTAAATAGTTTTTTTTTTTTTTTGGTACTCATTCCTTTAGTTTCTGTTATAATCCGACTGACACAATACAACACAAGTGATACTCCTTAACTTGGTTACTGGGAAGAGTTTAACTTCACGTGGAAAATATTTATTATCTGGTTAACCCATGTTGTTTTGACAACATGGACCAATCTATGGTTTTAACTGACAAGCACTAACATATATTAATTGAATATAACCTATGATCTGCAGATTAAGTATCACTCTCCTGAAGAGGAAATAGCCTTTGGTCCTGCTTGTTGGTTATGGGACTATTTAAGAAGAAGTGGAGCTTCTGGGTTTCTGCTACCCCTTTCTGGTGGAGCAGATAGCTCGTCTGTGGCTGCTATAGTTGGCTGCATGTGTCAGCTTGTGGTAAAAGGTTAGTTTTTCTAAACTTCTCTATTTACCATTTGTTTCATTTATTTTTTGTGCCATTGACTTGTGGGCTGCATGATGCATGGATTATTACCATATGTGAAACGTATAATACATTGATCATTAGCCTTGCATGCTCACTCGTGATAGAGTTTACATATTCCATATTAGAACCATACCATTTTCAAGTTAACCTGAGCAAGCTTTTTGCATAAAGTCTAAAACAAGGGTCTCATGTTTAGGATAGTGAACATAGAGGTATTGGGAAAGTTAACAAGGATGTACCTGACAGTCTCTCCTTTGGAACTGTATCTGTAGGCAAAAGAAACATCTCTCTTGATAGTGTTATCCTATTCTGAAGTGTCTGAATGTCATTATTAGTGATGTACTCTTGCATGCAGATATTGCGAATGGGGATGAACAAGTCAAAGCTGATGCCATACGAATTGGACAGTACACTGATGGGCAGTATCCTACTGACAGCAGAGAATTTGCAAGACGCGTATTTTACACTGTTTTCATGGGATCTGAAAACAGGTACCCAAAAATATTTCCGCTTGTGCATTGTGTGATTTTGTTTTCCTTACACGCTGTGTTGTTCCAACTGTACTCTTAGAGCAGACAACAAGGAAATTTTAAGTGCTGATTCTTTTGTTGTTGCTAATTGCAATAGATTAGTTAGTTTCACCGGTAGGTGACATTATACTGAAGAAAACCTTTAATATCTTGGATGGTATTAGTACAAATGACAATTTAGGAAATAGATTTGGAAATGCATCAAATACTTTACCAATGTAATTTATGGAATGATTTTTAGAAGAACGACACCTGAAACCAATTATTAACAACTAAATAATGTTTAGCTGCAGGAGCAGTAGATTCTCCTGCAGATTAATTCTCATAATATGATCTGAAGTAATTCAGTAACTGGGTTTTACTGCAGTTCCGAATCGACAAAATCACGGGCAAAGGTTCTAGCAGATGAAATTGGCGCATGGCATCTTGATATCAGTATAGATGGTGTTATTTCTGCACTTCTGACGCTGTTTCAAGCAGTGACAGGAAAACGACCACGATATAAGGTAAAGTTATCTACCTTCAACCCCTCCTCCCCCTCTTTTCCTCCTTGTGTGGCTCTATTGGGATCATAATGCTATACATGATTCATCAATGTGGTTTTTGGTTGACAGATAGATGGAGGATCTAATGCTGAGAACTTAGGTTTGCAAAACATTCAAGCACGAATCCGAATGGTTCTGGCTTTTATGTTTGCATCACTTCTACCTTGGGTTCATAACAAACCTGGGTTTTATCTTGTTCTGGGCAGTTCCAATGTGGATGAAGGATTGCGGGGTTACCTCACTAAGGTACTGTTTGATTTTTACAAATGCATGTTTTCTGGTGTTTTTCTTTTTGCAGCTCTGTGTAGTATGGTAATAGATGGTTGCACACAGTTGATCTTATCGTAACTATCTTGATATGCCTACTACTTTATGTCAAAGTACTCATTTTTCTCCTGCACAGTATGACTGCAGCTCAGCAGATATAAATCCAATTGGAAGCATTAGTAAGCAGGATCTTCGGGCATTTCTGCGATGGGCTGCCACCCATCTTGGTTACGCGTCCTTGGCAGATATTGAAGCAGCACCACCCACTGCTGAACTGGAGCCTATACGTTCCAACTATAGTCAGGTAAATATATTAACTTACCTTTTAACTTCAGTAATATGTTTTTTAGCTGCATATTTTGTGCTCAAAACATGCTAAAGATAATAGAGGAAAAACCGAAAAACCATGGAATGTAATCTGCTGCTGCCCTGTCCGAAAAATATTAGTGACTTTATCCGAAAGATGTTAGTGACTCTAATATTGCATTATCGTGTAAAACAGTTGGATGAAGTGGACATGGGAATGACATACGAGGAACTCTCGGTCTATGGAAGGTTACGGAAGATTTTTCGTTGTGGTCCCTTGTCTATGTTTAAGGTATGTCTAATGCTCTAATCTTACTTCTATAAAGTGGTGGGTATCTGTTGCAGTTATCTAAGAACAGTCATTAAGTTTAGTTCTAATTTCGTTGTTACAGAACCTCTGCTATAGATGGGGTGCAAAATTGACTCCACAAGAGGTGGCTGAGAAAGTAAAGCACTTTTTCAAGTACTACTCCATTAATCGACACAAAATGACCACACTAACACCTTCTTATCATGCTGAGGTATGAATATGATGACCCTAAGATGCTTTCTACTAGACCATCCTATTTTTCTCTATCCTATTCAAAGTCCGTACATATTTGATTTGTTGCAGAGTTATTCGCCAGAGGATAATAGGTTTGATCTTCGCCAATTTCTATACAATGTAAGATGGCCATACCAGTTCCGAAAGATTGATGAACTTGTAAAAGAGTTAGATGGTGACAGAGTTCATTTGGGAGAATCAAGCGACTTGGGAGATGCTTCACATGGTGGAGGAATGGGAGTTGTGGCAGCCGGCTCAGGCAATCCAAATGTTGGACTCTAGTTTCTTTTTGTTAATCTAAAACCAAAGATCTTGACACGCACATAATCTGTTCCTGTTTCTATCCCACATTTTAAACATTAGTATGAACTTTCACGCTCAACAAATGCTATTGTATATCTTCGTCAAATAAACGACATTGTATATTTGTCTCATTTGCTTAAAGGGTAATGCTCAGTTGTTGAAGATTTTACCAATTATAGGTGGTTTGCACTTTACAGAAGTAATCTGTTCCTGTTTCTATCTCAGACATTTTGAAGATTAGTATGAACTTTCACTCTCAACAAACGCTATTGTATATCTTCGTCAAATAAACGACATTGTATATATGTCTCATTTGCTTGAAGGGTTATACCTAGTTGTTGAAGGTTACCAATTATAGGTGTTTTGCACTTTATAGAACTGGATTCAATCATCAACTCCACAATGAAAACTTGGAGTAACTCTATAATCACTCAAGAAGTACTCGGAAGAAACACAGGATCCAATCTCACGCTTTAGTTTACTTGGAGACTGAAATTTTGTGCTCGGGATAGAATATGCCTAGGCTTACCCTAAGACATGAACAGCAACAGAAATATTACCATTTGTCATCGGAGATCAGAACAGTGAGGAACGGAAGTTCTCTTGTTCCCTCGGTTCAAAATCGATCGTTCAGAAGAACTGAGTTTAGAGTTTCATGAATAGAGTTTATAATGTCGTTTTACCAAAAAGACTTCTAATGCTTAATGCTGTTTAGTCCCCAACATATACGTATATCTGCCTTAGCAGACAGAAACAGGAAGAAGAACTCGGAGAAAGAAACAGGCCGCTTATGGAAAAGTGTACTTTTATCGAAGCAAACAAATTACAAGTACTAACAAAACGACCTGAAAATGTATCATCATCCGCCACTTCAAAAAAACCCAAAGCCAAAGGAGAAGAAATTCAGTCTCCTCCAACTTTTCTACAATCAGAAAAATTACAGTGAAGTCTCTCCTCCCCTTCCTTACCCACCTAACCTATTATAACCCTCTTATCTCTCTTCTCGCATCCACTCACTCACGAGTGATCAATCAAAGTAAAAACTGTTTAGAGCTCGTCATGAGAATCATCATCCTCGGATGCTGATTCACCGCCTGGGGCGCCACCTGACCTCTGGTAGACAGCTGTGATGATGGGGTTGCAGACGGCTTCGACCTCCTTAAGCTTCTCCTCATAGTCTTCCTTCTCAGCGGTCTGGTTGTCGTCCAGCCATTCAAGGGCTTCCTTCACTGCGGTCTCAATCTTCTCCTTCTCATCAGACTCGAGCTTGTCAGCAAGCTTGTCCTTGTCATTGACTTGGTTCTTCATGTTGTAAGTGTAGGTTTCGAGGCTGTTACGGGCGTCAATTCTCTCCTTGACCTTCTTGTCTTCCTCAGCAAACTCCTCGGCCTCCTTAACCATGCGGTCAATCTCCTCCTGGCTCAGACGACCCTTGTCATTGGTGATGGTGATCTTCTCAGATTTACCAGTGCCCTTGTCTTCTGCCTTGACATTCAGGATACCATTGGCATCCACTTCGAAGGTGACTTCGATCTGAGGAGTACCCCTGTTCAATTGACAAATGAAATACTGTTAAATCTCTATAAGCAATAAGATGGCAATTACATAACTTGGACAGCAGAAACAAACCTTGGAGCTGGAGGAATTCCTGTAAGGTCGAACTTTCCAAGGTTTCTACAATCCTTTGTGAGACTCCTTTCACCCTCAAAGACCTGAGATCATCGAGATTGGATTAAGTCTACTATGAATCAACACTAAACTAAGCGATGGATTGGTCAAAGAGCAATACCTGAATGGAGACAGTAGTCTGCTGATCCTGGTAAGTGGTGAAAACTTGGGACTTCTTGGTTGGGATCACAGTGTTTCTGGGGATCAACTTGGTCATCACTCCACCAACAGTCTCAATACCAAGGGTAAGAGGTGCAACATCCAAGAGAAGAATATCTGCATTGAATACAAACATGTGTTATAAGCTATTATTATCATTTGTTTAATTAACCGTAATTAGGTTAGGTTATAATAGCAACAAAGAATGAGTAATGTACCTTTGGTCTCTTCACCACCCTCTCCACTCAAAATGCTTCCTTGTACGGCAGCACCATAAGCAACTGCCTCATCAGGGTTCACACCCTTGTTTGGTTCCTTGCCATCAAAGTAATCCTTAAGGAGCTGTTGGACCTTTGGAATCCTTGTGCTTCCACCAACAAGAACAATTTCATCAATCTGGCGCTTCTCCAAGCCAGCATCATCCATGGCCTTCTTCACTGGTCCCATAGTCTTTCTGAACAAGTCGTTGTTCAATTCCTCAAATCTGGCTCTGGTCAGTGGTTCAGAAAAGTCAGTTCCATCAAAAAGCGATTCAATTTCAACACGGACTTGGTGCTGGCTACTGAGGGCTCTCTTGGCACGCTCAGCTTCCCTCCTCAGTTTACCAAGGGCTCTGTTGTCCTTGCTGATGTCCTTTCCGTGCTTCTTCTTGATCAACTTGATGAAGTACTCCATGATCCTCTGGTCAAAGTCCTCACCTGCAAAGAGAGTAAGCATTGTATCAGCAATCAGCCACACAGATTAAACTATGCAAAAATAGCAAACAAGACGAGAAAAGAGTAAAACAAGTAAAGGATTTCTTACCTCCTAAATGAGTGTCACCGTTTGTGGCAAGAACCTCAAAGACACCATTATCAATTGTCAGAATACTGACATCAAAAGTACCACCACCAAGGTCAAAGACGAGAATGTTCTTTTCACCACCCTTCTTGTCCAAACCATATGCGATAGCTGCTGCGGTTGGTTCATTGATAATCCTGGCAACATTAAGCCCAGCAATGACACCGGCATCCTTGGTTGCCTGTCTCTGAGCATCATTGAAGTATGCTGATATTGAAAATGAAAACAATGTCAGTCATGATCGATATAAATCAATGTAAATGGGAAGGTATAAAGCTAAACCATAAGCTTTACTCACCAGGAACAGTAACAACAGCATCCTTGATTTTCTTTCCAAGGAATGCTTCTGCTGTTTCCTTCATCTTGGTCAAAATCATAGCACTGATCTCCTCAGGACTGAAAACCTTGGTTTCACCATCCTTGATCTTTACTTGAATATAAGGCTTTCCATCCTGGTTAACAATCTTGAAAGGAACGAGCTTCATGTCCCTCTGGACCTCTTTGTCAGCGAACCTGCAAATAAGCAAATGTCAGTAATGACTACCAACAACATCAAAACATTCACTCTAAAGCCTTAACATGTAGAGAATAGAACATTACTTTCTTCCGATAAGTCTCTTGACATCAAAGACGGTCCTTTCATGGTTCACAGCTGCCTGATTCTTTGCAGCCTCACCGATCAGCCTTTCACTGTCAGTGAAAGCCACCCACGATGGGGTGATACGGTTTCCTTGGTCATTGGCTATAATTTCCACATGACCGTTCTTATACACACCAACACAGGAATAAGTTGTTCCAAGATCAATCCCAATGACTGTTCCCAACTTGGCAGTCTCCTCCTTTGCAATTGAAATTGCAAAAAGACACCCTGTTGCATCCCTCAGCATGTTAGTACAAATATTAATCAACTAGTACAAACAACAAAACAATTTGGCATGTGATTCTGAATTCAATTCTTCTCAACATATACAACAATCAACAAACACCTGATGATTACAGACACATACTTTCATGAAAATAACAACACATTGCCAATTGCCAAATGACGATAGCAAGATCGAAAAGTTCCTCAATGTTTGGAAAAACAATACGTTACTAAATTGATCCAATTAGCAATCCTACTACCGATTTACCTTGATGATTCTTCTAGCTAATTCTGTACGTCAATGGTAAACATTTTAAACATGCACATGCACAGTTATAGAACTAATCCTTCGCAGATCTCGATCAAATAATACAGCAACATTCAAAAATTAAAAGCTATAGTAAATGCAACTAGATCTGCTCAAACTCTACAACGCAAACGCGCGCATCAATTCAACAACCACCAATACAAATAATAAACCAAAATTCACTCATCCTTAACAACGCCAATCGAAGTTTCAGATTGCATCGTAAATCACATCGATTCTGAGAACGCTCCAAAACACATTCAGAAACGATTACATCTCTACTAGATCTATCGCATTCTCACAACGAAAACCAGAACGCATAAAATCACAAAAACTAAATCCAGAGCAGATCTAACACTGATAAAAAAAAAAAAAAAGCTGAAGACTCACCGAGTGTAACGATCGCCAAAACGATCAAAGAATTGCGCGCTCTCCAGGAGCCAGCCATGGCGTCTGTAGCTCTGAAAGCTCAAGAGTCTCTCTGTGCGCTTCCCTGAGATTCAGAATACGAATGGAGGCTGATTTGGCTGTCCGGGTTTTCTGAAGAAGATGATGAGAGAAATCTGATAGTGTTTATACCGCGCGTGAGACTTGGAATTTATAGAAAGGAGATCAACGTCTGCTGTCCGCTTCTGTGAAGTGTCTGTTAATAACAATTCGTGGAACCATGTCATTTTTGCTGACGTGGCCCAATCGTCTTGCGAGGACTGATTTGTCTGGCCAATGGGATTAGACCTCATGTTGGGATGATCTCGACCGTTGATTGACCGAGAGTGTGTTTACGTGGCTGGTGATCGCGCGAGAAGTATTTGGAGTTGCCTTCCAAGCAACCTCTGGCCATGCTTTACGGTTCAACCAGTAAATTTCTTACGAGAAAAACAAACGTGTTGGTTTATATGAAGTTTTGTACGATATTAAAAAATAATGAATTTAAATTTAACGGTGACTGAGCATAATTTCTTTATTCATGTTAACATAATTGATCGTTCATCGTTAATTATTTTTTCAATATTGAAAATATATATTCTAAAAGTTTATTCGATTAAAATTAGTAGATATTCCCGACATGAAATAAGATAATTTAATAGTGAGAGCATAATTTCATTACTCAAGTGAACATTACTTATCGTCAATAATTATTTTTCTCATATAGAAAAATGCATTTTAGAAGTTTCTTCAAATAAAATTAATAGATATTCTTAACATGAAATCAGATTCGTTGCACCAGCCCTTTACTCAAAAAATGAAATCAGATTCGTTGATTAAATTTGATTAAATAGATAACCCTTTAATCACTTATTTTCTTATTTCCTTCTTCTTTAAAAAAGAAAATAATAATAATAAATAAATAAATAAATAAAAATTTCTTTGTAGACATGGCAAGGAGACATACCATGATACCAAGGTCTCCAACCCATACTCCACGCCATCACCGACTGTTTCAGCTTCGAACTTCCAAAAGTTGACCAGTTGACCGGACCGAAATGGACTTCAAGCTCAATCTTGGCATGCTAAACAAGTGATTGATGATAAGCAATAGGCTAACAGCTAACTTCATAATATGGGCTTAAGAACTAAACCATCTGTTAAGGCGAAACCACATCATCTCAACTACTACGCGATTGGTTTTTTATTTTTTATTTTTTTATAAGGGGTTTGAAGCCCAATTACTTAGGAGGCTCATCTCTACATCAAACTTATTACATTACAAAAAAGGTGCATCGAGAAAACGTAGCACAATTACAAGAATTTCCATAGAGTACATCTCGAATAATAACACGAGTCTTGTCTAACCATACATCATAAATATGATTCAATCTAGTAAGATGAGGCAACATGTGGGCTTACACCATTTGCTTCGCGAAACATGTGCCTAATCTAAATAGAGTGAAAGGATGTCATATAGAACTTGCAATCATCGATAATCTCTCATTTGCTTCATGATTGTTATATATGTTGTTATCAAACTTGTAAAATTCGGTCAAATTCATAAATTCATATTACTTGTTTAGTTATCATCGATATAGTTTAATACGCTAATAAAATTATGTACACATCCATTAATTTTTTATTTCTTTTCTATTTCTGCAATCACAATTAGATGACTAAAAGCCAGTAATTAAGTTAAAATCATTTACCTAGTACACCGTAAACAATGCTATAAAGTGAACAAATTGCCTCACGATTCAAACAAAATCATCACTTTGACAAGAACACGTAGACAGATGCATTTGCTTCTCTTACATACTTTGTTAGATCATTTTATAAATTTAAAGCAAATCATACTTGTTTAGCTATATGATTGCTATCACAATAAAAAATTTCAAATATATTGTGTCCGTTCATGGTTTATCTTTTATATATATGATATGTAGTTAGATCACTAAACAATTTAGAATCTTCTTGAAACTTTTCAAACTCTAATGAGAGTCTTCGAAGGAAAATTTAAAAGATAAGGAAATCAATCCATAGTCATTTTTGTACGAATGACATTGTTTGTGACCTCCGATATGCCTGGAAGGATTTTATTTAGACAAGTATGAATAGTAACCTATAAATGATCTTACCTTAACATATGAAGAAGGGTTTTGTCACGATAACTTACTCATTAAGTGTCAATGGTTGAAGCGTCTTTTAGATTTCTTCTGTATTTCTAGTACATCTCGTCATGGTATCACATGGAATGTGAATGTTTTCGACATTGACTTTGTCAAAGATTTAAGGAAAAAAAAAAAAGGATAAAAAATTTCGGACTTACTCTATAACTAAGTAGCAATAAATGAAACAACGAAGTGGTGTGGTCAGGTTGGCAAGTCTTGGCCTTCTTTCACAGGCAGCTGCTGCATAGATATACCAATAATAGGTATGAGGTTTGAATCCTGTCTTGGACATAGGAGGGGCCAAGCTGAAGTCCCGAAATGGAGACTGCTAGACCACCATTTTAAGAAGCAATAAATGAAACAAGATGACACCATGAAATCTCTTAAATCATAGCAGCGTTATAGAGCTAACACGGTTAGTTTCGTATTAAGAAATTAACCATCTTTTAGACAAACTTTTCAATTACATGTCGATATCTCTACCATTCATTTTTTAAGTCCATATGGTTAGATTATTTCTACAAATTTGCAGCTAAATTGATGATTGTTTGGATATTCATAATTGTGATTTACTGATCATACACATGAACGGTTATTGTTGGACATATTCGGTTCGTCCATTGATTTAATGTAGTTTTATGCTCAAACAATCATCAATTTGGCTACAAATTTACAGAAGTGATCTACTCATATGGACAAAAAATTTGGACAATGGAGATGTCAAGATGTGACCGAAAAGTTGGTCTAAAAGATAGTTAGGTTCTTAATACGAAGCTAATCGTTTAACTCTAGAGCGATTCTCTCTTAAATTACTCATATCATCAAGTTCAATTCCCTATATTTAAAAGAGATTGAAGATGCAGTTGAAGGTTCTTGACGAATCTAAAACTAGCCTCTATGCTTGACGAGAACGAATGCTAGCTCAAATAATTTATGTTTTTTTATCAGATAAACAACTCAAATGCTACAACTAGTTTTTCGTGAGTTGAATCTCTCACTTACAAAGGAGAGACTATGCGACTAGACCAAATGGTATTGGGCAATTTTTGGTTTGTTTTGTTTATTTTTTTATATTATCTATGTTAAATTATATATATATTTTTCTTAAGAAGCTATGTTAAATTATATGGAAATATAACATATGAATCGGAAAAACTACCAAATTTGTCTTGGTCGGTTGGACCATACCTCACCGGCTCCTACGTAAAGAGAAGAAAATGAGAAAGAAAAATGACAAAAAAAAATAAAAAAAATTAGCGGCTCATTAGCTCATAAAAAAAATAAATAACTGTAGTAATAACGGTGATAATAATACGGTTAATACCCAAGACAACAAACCCCACACGTCCCAGAAGCGCGTGTACCCATATAAACATCGCCTTTATCAAACCGGGCCTGCTTAAAACCCCCTCGGCCCAGTAATCGAACGACACTCAACCAGTTACACTACAGTGCACGCTCCCACACGCCGAGATTATGGCGTGGAAAACCTAAAGAAACTATATTATAATCAGATTTCGCTGTTTCTGTTTTTGTGTGTAAATCCCAGCTTTTTTTTTTTGCAATAATATTCCGCCTTTTATTCTCTCTCACTGTCTCTCTGCTAGGGTTTGGTGGCCGCGCTCTGCTTCTTCTTCTTCTTCTACTTGTGTTTCTTATTGACTCGGATTGATCACCGACTCGCTGTCCCACCGAGTCCATTCATCAACTCGGGGTGAGTTCAAATTCTCGGTTTGTTTTTCTATGTTGCTGCCACTTTGTATCAGCCTGGTGCTGTGATCTGAATGTTTGATCCAGATTCGTTGTTACTTTTTTCTGCTTAGTTTTCGTTCATTCTTGATCTTTAGAATCCGTGAGTTATTGATTTTGTTTGGTTACTGTTTCATTTGTGATCGATTCGAATTGGAATCAATCGGTTTCAATCTTCGATTGCTTTTGTGTACTGGATTGCTAATTCGTACTCGGTTTGCGATTTTGATTGTTAACTATGTTGATTGGTAAGAGCAGTAGACTGTTAGCACTAGTTTTCTTTGGCTTCTGCTAAGTTGGGACTGGTTTCACAGTAGGTATGAGGAAGAAACGATATGATTGTGTTAGTTTTCGTTTTCGATTCGTTAATTAAACAAGCTTGGATATCATTAAAAGTGGTAAGGGTCCTAATTTTTATTTTTATTCTTGTGTAACTTATAAGAGTTGAGTCTGATGTTAATTGGAGTCTCATAAGTAGGCTGAAGAGTGGATTGCATAAGGGAATTGATTATCAATTACTTTGTTGTAAATTTGAAATTTGTCGCCTTGTATCTTGAGAACTTCTGGCAGTTATGTGTCGGACTGATACGTATGATTTGGTTGCTTGTTTCCAGTTTTATATCGTTAGCCTTAAATGCTTTCTCGATTGACACTTATGCGATGCATTTATTCTTGACTCCAGATCCCAATGGCGATGGAAATTACCCAGTTTCTTTTAAATGCCCAAGCAGTGGATGGAAATGTACGCAAGCATGCTGAAGAGAACATAAGACAGTTTCAAGAGCAAAATCTTCCGAGTTTCCTGTTCTCTCTTGCTGCAGAATTAGCTAATGATGACAAGCCTGTTGAGAGTCGAAAGTTAGCAGGTCTAATTCTAAAGAATGCATTGGATGCCAAAGAACAGCATAGAAAGTTTGAACTTGCACAAAGATGGGTTGCTCTGGACCCAAATGCAAAGACCCAAATTAGAGCGTTCCTGTTAAAGACTTTATCATCTCCTGCCCATGATGCTCGATCAACTGCATCTCAAGTCATTGCAAAGCTTGCAGGCATTGAGTTGCCACTCAAACATTGGCCTGAACTGATAGAAGCTCTGCTGTCAAATAATAATCAGCTTCCGGCTCAAACGAGACAGGCAACTCTTGAAACTCTTGGATACATATGCGAGGAGGTCTCCCCAGAGGTGATAGAGCAAGATCATGTCAACAAAATACTTACAGCTGTTGTTCAGGGCATGAACTCTTCCGAGAGTAATAATGATGTCAGGCTTGCTGCTACACGAGCTCTTTATAATGCTTTGGGTTTTGCTCAGGCGAACTTCTCCAATGATACGGAACGTGATTACATAATGAGAGTTGTATGTGAGGCTACTCTTTCCCCTGAGGTAAAGATTCGACAAGCAGCATTTGAATGTTTGGTTTCTATATCTTCGACATACTATGAGAAATTGTCTCCATACATCCAAGATATTTTCACCATAACTGCAAAGGCTGTCAAGGAAGATGAAGAACCTGTTGCGCTTCAAGCTATTGAGTTTTGGAGTTCAATTTGTGATGAGGAGATTGACATTCTAGAAGAATATGGTGGTGATTTCACTGGGGATTCTGTTATTCCTTGCTTTTATTTTATTAAGCAAGCACTTCCTGCTCTCATCCCCTTGTTATTGGAGACACTTCTTAAGCAGGAAGAGGATCAAGATCAGGATGAAGGGGCCTGGAATATTGCCATGGCTGGTGGCACTTGCTTGGGCTTGGTAGCACGGACAGTTGGTGATGATGTTGTGCCGCTTGTAATGCCATTTATTGAGGAGAATATTTCGAAACCAGATTGGAGGCAGAGGGAGGCAGCCACCTATGCTTTTGGTTCAGTTTTGGAAGGCCCATCCCCTGAGAAGCTAATGACTCTTGTTAATCATGCTTTGAATTTTATGCTAAATGCCCTGATGAAAGACCCAAACAACCATGTGAAGGACACTACTGGTTGGACCCTTGGGAGGATATTTGAGTTTCTACATGGGTCAACTTATGAGACACCCATAATTACCCAAGCAAATTGTCAACAGATTATCACAGTTCTTCTTCAGAGCATGAAAGATGTACCAAATGTTGCTGAGAAAGCCTGTGGTGCTTTATATTTCTTGGCGCAGGGTTTCGAGGATTCAGGGTCTTCATCCACCCAGCTGACTCCCTTTTTCCAGGATATCATCGGGGCACTTCTTGATGTGACTCATCGAGAAGATGCTGGAGAATCCCGCCTTCGAACTGCAGCCTATGAGAGTCTGAATGAAGTTGTAAGGTGCTGCACGGATGAGACTGCTCCAATGGTGATGCAATTAGTTCCTATTATTATGAATGAACTCCACCAGACTCTTGAGGCACATAGGCTTTCATCTGATGAAAGAGACAAGCAGAATGAACTACAAGGCCTTCTCTGTGGTTGCTTGCAGGTCATCATACAAAAGCTAGGGTCATCTGAACCAACTAAATATGTCTTCATGCAGTATGCTGACCAGATGATGCAACTTTTCTTGAGAGTATTTTCTTGTAAAAGTGCCACAGCGCATGAGGAGGCTATGCTTGCCATTGGAGCTCTTGCCTATTCGACTGGCTCTGATTTTGCAAAGTACATGTCTGAATTCTACAAATATTTAGAAATGGGCCTCCAAAACTTTGAGGACTATCAGGTTTGTGCTATAACAGTTGGTGTGGTGGGGGATATATCTAGGGCTTTGGAAGATAAAATATTGCCTTATTGTGATGGGATAATGACCCAGCTCCTCAAGAATTTGTCAAGCAACCAGTTGCACCGATCTGTGAAGCCTCCAATATTTTCATGCTTTGGTGACCTAGCTTTGGCCATTGGGGAGAATTTCGACAAGTATTTGATGTATGCCATGCCCATGCTTCAGAGTGCGGCAGAACTTTCAGTCCAGACATCAGGTGCTGATGATGATATAATAGAGTACACAAATACTTTGAGGAATGGAATTTTGGAGGCATACTCTGGTATCTTACAAGGATTTAAGGGCTCCGCAAAGAGCCAATTATTGATGCCTCATGCACCTCATATTCTCCAGTTCTTGGATAGTTTATACATGGCTAAGGACATGTAAGCTCTTTCACATCCTATACCTTCAATTTATGATGCCTTCTTTTCTTTTAATAATGCTGATTAATTTCTGATCTTTTTATTTGGTATTGTAGGGATGATGTGGTCATGAAGACTGCCATTGGGGTACTTGGAGATCTAGCTGATACCTTGGGTGGTAATGCAGCTCCGTTAATTCAGCAATGTGTATCAAGCAGAGGCTTCCTAAATGAATGTCTCCAGTCAGAGGATAATTTGGTCAAGGAAGCTGGTGAATGGGTGCAGTTGGCCATTCGTCGGGCAATATCGTTTTGAGGCCACTGCTATCTAGTACATTCTCGTTCTTGCATGCATTTGGGTGTCGTGAGTTGGGGTCGGGCATTGCATATCATGAGTCAGGTCATCACCATTTTTGGGCTGGTACATTTGCGTCAACAGGCAGTCGGTATATCAAAATCACCAGCGCGGAGTCGGGTCTTTTTTTCTTTTTGTTCATTTCTTTATTTTCTTGTTTGGCATTGCATTGGAGGAAGTTGGTGGTGATGGCCTCTGTGTCTCTGCTATCTTGGCAGAAAAAGATGATCTTATAGAAGAAAAGAAAGTGGTGTTGGAGGAATGAGATAGAAGAATATATATACATATACCCCATTGCACCCTACCGATGCCGTGTTTTGTGGGCTGGCGTAGCTGTTTCATTCCTATGAAGTTATGATGATGGTAAAGGTTTGGTTCAGGAGTTGGAGCCCTTGAGATGGAGCTATAAAGTCCTGCCATTTTCTCCCCAAATCTTTGGTCTTATTTTTCCTTCTCACCAGAATTTGGGTCTGAAAGTACACTGCATTTGTTACATTTCAATTGTCATAGAGTCGGGTTTCTTTTGCCTTTTGTAGTCATTCTGTATACTTGCTCGTAGTTATGTTGGAATTTGGTGAAAGTCATAATATATGGGCATTCATGCATTAGTTATATTTCATCATTGTTGTACCCACAGGAATTTTTCAGTCAAATGATCAATGTCATGCATTTATCTATCTTTTGTTGCCTTATTGTGGATGGGCGCTTGTATAGCTGTGTTTCTTCATACAAGTATGTGAATCTATGAAAGAATATCTTCTTGCAACTCTGGATATGCATTTCTCATGCCTTGCTTTTCTACTCCCTAGGTGAAAACTATAAGTAGGCACAGGAAGAATACATGTATGTAACATGTGTTATTCAGTATTCCTGTTAGTATATGTAATGTAACATGTGGGATCTATGACATACAACGATGGGATCTACACGAAATGAGTATTGAGTTATGTATTTGGTATTCTGGATGTGGTGACATAATATGTATAACTTGAAATGATGTCAGCTCTATACGTATGACACGTTGAATTGCAGAAACTAATGTTAATACGCTCAAAATGAAGAGAGCATTAGTACTCTTCCTCAAACGGGACTCGTATCGCCACATCTTGGATTGGTTCTTCAAACGACAACGAAGTTTAGGATCTGTCTTTTCCATTTGGCTGAATCTGTCGAGTAAAAAGTTTGAACGCAATTGCCAACCATAGGTTTCGTGGTGTAGTTGGTTATCACGTCAGTCTAACAGCCATCACAAACTGATCTCTCGTCGCATGCATTTGATTATACTTCCAGCAAATGTCCCATTTTCATGCACTCATTCAAGCTTTATGTTTCTTATTTATGACAGACACCAGGCTTGAATATCATTACTGAGTACATAACAGGGTACATCTACCCAGGATATCCGGTTGCTAATATGTGCTTCAAAGTCTGGCTACATAATTATGACTCCAGAGTCCAGCCATCACATTTTTGCAAGACTTTAAGCTTGGTCACTACATGAAAATCCCTCCTAGAACTATGTTCATGGCACAGGTCAGCTCCAACTCTTTGATCCTTTTCTCAATAGTTTCCTTTATATGATTCCGTTCCTGTTACTCACGTCTCACAGGTTTCATTACTAAGGTTGTTGGAACCGTTATCGCCAGGCTTGTCTACTTGTCCACGGCATGGTGGCTAATGGAGACCATTCCCCCATATGTACTGGCACAACATCAGGTTGGACTTGCCCTATGGACACTCTTTTACGGTGCGGCTGTCATCACCCCATATCGGTCCACGAGGAATATCTGGGGACTTGGGCACATATGCAGCAGTGAACTGGTTCTTCCTAGCTGGTGCAATTGCTCCAGTTCTAGTTTGGTTAGCTGCTACGGCATTTCCACAAAAGAAGTGGATTCGACTCATCAACATGCCGGTTTTAATAATCGGGACTGGCCACTGGCTACTGCGGTTAACTACACTTAGCTTCTTGGATCATTTTGGGTTTTCTCTCTGGTTTTGTAGCGTACAAGTAATATTAGGTATAGACCAGATTGGTGGAGGAGACACAACTATGTTCTTTCTGTGGCACTTGATGCTGGTCTTACCTTTTTGGGGGTACTGTTGTATTTTACCGTTGGATTGGAAGACATTAGTCCCAGCTGGTGGGGAACTGACCTTGATGGGTGTCCCTTGGCTCAATGTCCTACAGCCACAGGGGTGGTGGTTGAAGGCTTTTTTTTTTTTTTGAGATGAAGGTGGTGGTTGAAGGCTACCCTATTTACACTTGAAGAAATTGTATATCAAACTTTTAGCTACTTGTGTAAGAATTGCCATGAATAGCTATAGAAATACTAATGATTTAGTTCCAAATGAGTGTTTGAATTTTCACTTGCGAGCAAGTCTTAAGTCAGCTGAGTTTGAATTTACTTTTCTATAACACATTTAATACATTAACACAACATAATTCATATCAGGCTGATATATATATATATATATATTTATATATATATATCAATGTTGATAATCTCAACTAACAATGGAATATTAATAGGTACGTGTTACCACACTGCATGAATTCAATCTATACTCTAAATTATATTTTTTTCCTTGTGACTGAAGGCAACAAAATTTTACTACTTCTAATTTCTTTCACTCGTATAAAATGTGACATTCCTCTCCTCCCTTCGCCGCCTCCTCCGAAAGCCCCAACCTTTCTTCCAAACCCGACCCGACCCCAGATTTCAATCCCATGGACGAGAGCGGGAACCCGCTTTCGGTGATTCGGGCCATGATTGGGTCTCCAATATAATGCATAGACCCAATATATGGGGCAGAAAGGTGGAATGCCGAATAAGAGCATGAAGAGCGAAGAGGAGGAGGAGATGAAGGACCTTAAGGCATTGCTGAGTGAGAAGACTTGTAGGGAGTTGCACAAGTCGAAAACGGGGGACCTCCTTTACGGAATTTTCTTAGGTATCCGAGTATTTGCCATACCTTCATTTTGTTAAATATTTTGAACTATTGGATTAGTAACATATCCAATGGTCCAAAATATTTAAAATTTGGTAACTTATTTAGCCCTTAACCAATTATTGTTTGAGTATCAATTGAAAATTGACAATTACTTTTTTTTTTGCTCTTTAAAAAAAATTAGAAAAATCTTCTAACCTAGGCTCACCGAATTATTAGTTATCTTGTACTTGGCTCTTGAAGACATCTTGTTTTTGCTTATCATTTGTTCATCGTGTTGCAAGTAGGAGTGTAGGACTCAGTTTTTTTTTTTTTTTTTGGTGAGATTGGTTGCATCCTCAAAGAAGCTCTGAAGTTAAAATAATGCCTACATTTTATACTCTACTTGCTGTTCTATATATGAACTGTAAGCCTTTCTCTCAGACTCTAAATTTTACAGATTATTGAAGTTCTTTTCTTTTTGTCTCAGTTCAAAACTAAAAGTGGTTCGCAATTGAAGGAATACTGCTCATCCCTAACAAAAGAGGACTGCCGACGTCAATCTAATTCCGTGTTCAGTTGTGAATTGTGATAAGGTCAGTAAAAAATATGGTCTCTTAGCAGTATTTTCAAGGACAGTTCAAACATACAATCATATGTTCCTAAGTCCTGGAATAAGTAGTGATTAGAATTCTGCATCATGCAGACTGCATGCATGCTTCTGGTATCATTTATCCTGTACATTTTCTATTTAATTAGATGATGTATTGATACATATATCTAGTCAAAGCTTGAACGCCTTCTCTAGGATCTTCTGACAAGCTAATAAAGCAATGCGGAATTTTCTAGTTTTTTACCGGGTAGTGTAACCTTGCTATGTGAATGAGCTCTTCTTTAATTTTTAGTATCAGCCTGTGATCTTGGAAGATGGTACCATTGATTTCGGTTTACATGTTTTAAAAATGGAAATTTATCTGAACGCTGGCTTCAGTTCTAGTAACTCTCTTCTGTGGGAACTCGTTTAAACTTGTCTTCCGGTGTACCTTTATTTATTTGGGTGATTGTATATCTGCTGTTAATCTGAAATTATGCTTGTCTAACTTTGATCTTGGTGTTTCTATGACTTTACCTCTTTTACATTATGTTCTATATATCTTCTCTCCTTCCAGGTTCATTTTAGGCGCATAATTGCTCTAACATACTGATCTTAATTTAGGAGACTGTTCTTTTCTTGATACCTGCCGTCACATGAAGGTAGACTTTACCCTCATTACTGTATTCATAAACTAACTATGTTATAATCGACTACATTTACATTGAGTAATGAACTTTTTGTCTCCACTGTTGGGCATGCAAATATGTACATTATGAGCTCGATTCAACACCAGATGTGTCAAACATGATGGCTCCCCCTAAACCAGTAAAGCAGCGTGCTGAATATTGTTCTGAGGTAGAACTTGGTCAACCACAATGGATTAACCGTGATATCCACAATTTTAGAATGGATATTTTGGGACAGTTCGGAGTCATAATGGCTGATCCGCCATGGGACATTCATATGGAATTGCCTTATGGGAACTATAGCTGATGATGAAATGTGCGCTGTTAATGTTCCGGCATTGCAGACTGATGATCTGATTTTTCTTTGGGTCTCTGGACGTGTGATGGAGCTTGGACGTGAATGGTATATGTTTAATTTAGCCATCTGTCAACTATATGGTTCATAAATGTTTAACCAAAGAGGCTTACTCTATTTCTTACCAGTTTAATTAGAACTTTGGGTATACAAGCGTATTGATCGAGGAGATGATTTGGGTGAAAACTAATCAACTTCAACGAATAATTAGAACTGGGCGCACGTACCGGCCACTGGCTAAATCATAGCAAGGAGCATTGCCTCGTTGGAATAAAAGGGGATCCATTGGTAAATAGGAATATTGATGCTGATGTCATTGTTGCTGTGGTCAGAGAGACAGACCGTAAGCCAGGCGAGGTTAGTGTAATATGAATGCTATAATTAGTCCATTTAAATATCTGTTCATTATACTTTTCCTGATGAAGTAAGAGTAAGTTCAGGTTACATGATACAGACAAATTTGACTTAATGTACATGCATTCCTGTAGATGTATCCTTTGCTGGAGAGGATTAGTCCCAAGGACAAGGAAGCTGGAACTGTTTGCACGCATGCACAACACTCATGCAGGGTATGCTTTCTTGATCAATGGTTGTGATTGATACATCAGTTCCTTCATTATTGTTGATGGCCAATATATATATATATATATATATATATATATATATGGCATCAGTCCAGTTAAGATGTGATAGATGTTGTTGCTTTGAGGACCAATGAAGTCTGAATCTAGCATAGTCTTATGTACACTTTGGGTCAAAAGTGATATGCGATTAATCATGTGCAACTCTTTAGTAAGGGTTGGAAATTGTCAAGTCTCAAGTACAAAATGAAGCTTTCTGGTCTTTCATTTATTTGCCAACACATATCTTGGCCGTTGGTGGTTTCATCATTTTCTCTCAACTATCTTGTATCAGGAGGATGTCACTCGGTAATCAACTGAGTGGTGTACGATTGGTTGATGAACGCTTGCGTGCACGGTTCAAGGCTGCTTACCCAGAGATGGAGGTGCAGCCAGCTTCCCCACCCAGAGCTTCTGCCATGGAAGTGGATTCAAATGCTGCCCAAACAAGAAGTCCAGTTTCCGAAGCAAAGCCCACAGCTGTGCAACTAGCAGAGGCTGCTGCTCCACAACAAGCAGAGCCTGCAGTTCCAGATGCACCTGCTTCTGAGGGGTAGGCAGCGTTCACCACCGATGTCGACATGACCGGCTGACTAAAGTATTAAATCCATCCCAATTACTCAGATTTTGACAGGAGGACTTCCCCCAACCATGTCTAGTTTAGGTAGTTTAATGAGGTAGGAAGTAATTCGATCCTTGTTAATTTTGTTGAGGCCTTGATAGCCAGGGTATCTCCATGAGATACAGCTTGTAATATCTTAATCATATTAATGATAGGTCGATTTCCTAGTTCTCTACTGCTGCAAATAATCCCCATTCTCTCATTTTTCTACTGCTGTGGTCATTCCATTTTCTTAGATCTGTGACGCTACATTTCATTGGTGACCGACATAGAACGAGTATTTCCAGCTGGCCACTTAATCATTATAGAATCAGTCACATAATTCGCGGCGGTGTTCTCTTGGAGTCTTGGACTTGGACCTATCAGGTTGTCCCTTCTCTCTCTTCATTCCAAGTTATAAACGTTCTGAACGAGTCTCGTCTTTGATGGCAGGGTTGACGAGGAGTAGCGCTATTGGACAATAGCGCAGAAACCATTCGTTTTCTGCAATTGATTATGATAAGGGTAGTTTCGTAACTCTAGAATCTCTATTCCGACTCTTCTCATCTGTAACCGCTCTGTAACCGCATATAAATGCAATATATAAGGGGCCTCAGGCTATGTTTGGGGGGGGGCGGGGGGCGGGGGGGGGGGCGCTTTTTTAGCTCCCCCGCTTATAAGCAACGCTGAGAGTAGTGTTTGGTAAATTAGCTTCACACCAGCTTCTTTCAGAAGCCAGGGCTTTTAAGCTAGAAAAGCAGAAGCCAGAGCACCCCTGCTTTTGGAAGCCAGAAGCAGCAGCGCCTACTGTAGCGCGGTATACTGTAGATTAATGATACTTTGATAATACCAGTGATTGCCCTCCCTTCCTGGAAGAAATTACACGCGGCCTTCCTCGATCCCTCTTCAAATCCAATTGCAGAGACAACCCAAAGCCACCAAATCCATCTCGTCCTCCAAGACTAGCCTCCAATTTCCTCTCCGCCGTCTTCGAATATCTTGCTGCTAGTTTTTTGGGTTTGGGTTAGGACCAATCGGGTATGTTAATGAGCTAGATGCTAGTTTGATTTTCTGTATTTAGCTAATTGGGTTAGGACCAGTTGGGTTTGGGTTTGTTCATGAGCTAGCTGAACACCAATGAAGTTTGATTTTGAATCTTGGGGTTTCCAGGTCTGCAATGTTTTCGAATCTAGTTGCTTGGAAGAGATTGGATTGGTTTGCAATCTGGGTAAGCTAGTCATGCTACTCCGATTTAAAACTGTTTATTTCACTTTAGATTGTTTTATGTGAATAATAAAGAGCAAGTTGCAATTATAGTCTAGTACGTGGAAGGGTGCCAATTTTCCTTTTGATATATTGTCTCTTCCAATTTGATGGTCAGGGCTAGCTGCAGAAGATTTGGTGAGTGACCATTTCTTTCATTTTGTTGGATCATTATGCTTTCAGGGTCGGGGCTATGTTGGACTGCTGTTAATTGATAGTTATCATGTAATTAAAGTTACTGGTGTTTGTATTTACTTTGATAATCATGCAGCTATGGTAGACATGATAATCATTACTGATGGCAATTGTATTCATGGCCTAGGTGGCTAGGTGACCTTGGAGCTCTTCGAACTGGAATACCCATAGGAAAATGTGATTATGTTGCTGCAGCTGAAATTAATTCACACTCTCTGTGCTGCAAGGTTAGGATTTGCTCTTAATGATATGGCATGGCATGCATGATTTATCGATGAACAAATTTATATCCTTAGTGTAAAATCTGAAAAGTAAATTTGCAGACTGTGCTAGGAATTTAGATCCAGGGAAAGATTATTGTGTTTATTATAATAAGTTGGTTAGTTGGTGGAAGGAATGGTGTGAAAAGCATAGATTGTATCACTTTTTCTTTGGGTCTCCCGAGTTGGGGTTGAGTTTGAGCAGAATAATCTGAGAAGGGTGTGTGATAATGGAATTGGTTGCTTAGAGATGAACAATACAATTGAAAGGGTATTGGACCTGCAAGTAAAGACTTTGACCTAAATACTTCCAGGACAAAACCTGCTTGTTGCCATCCCCTGCTTTTATTTTTCATCATTATCCTTCATTTTCCTGTGTTTTATACTGAATGTCTCTTGGTTTCTTTTCCTACTGGCCTAGGAGACCTTGGAGAGTTCTTGGAACTGGAATACCAATAGGAAAACTTGATATGTATGTTGTTGCAGCTGGTATTAATTCAGAGTCACTGGGAGATCAAGCGGAATACCAAGCAACGCACCAAGTTATATTATCTTTCATGATGTAAAACTTAGCTAGGAAACTTGAAAATTAAAATGTATGAATGTGATAACAATGTTACTTAAATTTAGTATTTGATAAATTGATGTATCACAAGGCTTTTGGTACAAATATTGATCATGGTTTGCTTTCAATTTGATTTCCAATTGATTATTATTGTGCATTAGGTAAAATGAACTAAAAAACTAGAATTCGGTTATCTAATATTAATTCACCATGATTTATAAAAATTAAAAGTTCCATAATAAAGATTAAAATGATAACAAAAGCATTTGAATAACATTGTATTACCAAACAATCAAGGCAAAATAATATTTCATGTCCAATTTGGTCATTCCATAAATAAAAAGCACAAGCCAGTTTGGATTTACCAAACACTTTAACACTGCTTTTGCCACTGCCAGCACTTATAAAAAGCCAGTTTACCAAACACTAAGCTAATTTGCTTTTCAGCTACTTATTCTCAGAAATAAGCAGAAGCCAGCTTTTCTGCGAAACACAGCCATACCAAACATAGCCTCAAAGACTCATCCTATACCGCATATAAATGCACTAATACGGCTCCCCATACCAATTCCTCCTTTGTGTAGACGGTCTCTCAAGGCTGTTATTGTCAGAGGAAAATCATGGCAGGTTACATGGGGTGTCAATAGCTTCAGGAGCTCCTTCTATAAACCATCTCTTCTTTGCCGAACACTCCTTTATTTTCGTGAAAGCAGAAAGGGAGGAATGTGAGCATCTGAAGGGGGTATATTGCAGCTGTATGAAAGTGCATCCGGCCAAGAGATAACTACCAAAAGAGCAAAATCTCATTTTCAAAAAATGTGGAGTTGGCAGTTCAAGAGGATTTGGCTTCTGTTTTTGAGGTGGAGAGGGTTAATAAGCATGATAAATACCTAGGATTGCCAACTGAGGTTAGTTATTCTAAAACTGAAGCTTTCCAATTTATTATGGAGAAGACAAGAAATAAAATGAAGATTGGAAGGACATAATGTTGAGTGCAGCTGGTAAGGAGGTTATGATAAAATCGGTGGTCCAATTTGTTCCCATCTATGTCATGAGCTGCTTTGAATTACCAAAGCACCTTTGTGAGGAGATGCATAGATGTATGGCGGAGTTTTGGTAGGGTGACACGGAGAATGGTAGGAAGATTCATTGGTTGGCTTGGGATAAGATGTGTATACTTAAAGCTGAAGGAGGACTTGGTTTTCATAATATGGTGGACTTTAATCATGTCCTTTTGGCGAAACAAGGGTGTAGGCTAATTCGGTACCCAGATTCGTTGTTGGCAAGAACCCTCAAAGCTAAGTATTATCCACATTCCGACTTTATGCATGCAACCGTTGATCCGGGGGACTCCTACACTTGGAGGAGTCTAATTAAAGGTAAAGATGTTTTGGCAAAAGGTCTGCGTTATCAGGTTGGTACAGGTGACAGCATATCGGTGTTGCTTGACCCTTGGATTCCAAGGCCATATACGTTTAAACCGATTACACCTGTGATGGAAGGCTTAGATGAGGAGCTTAAAGTTGCAGACCTTATAGACCAAGAATCTAATGAGTGGATTGTAGAGATGCTCAAGGAGTTGTTTTCTCCTGATGAAGTTGAGTTGATTGTTTAGATACCACTAAGTGTGAGACATCCTCCTGATCAGATTGTTTGGCATTATGACAAGCGTGGGGTTTATAGCGTTAAGAGCGGATATCATGTCACTAGAAGACTGTCCTTTTCAGTATTCCAAGCATCTACCTCGGTGTGACAACCAGACTTGAGGGCGTTCTGGAAAAAGCTTTGGAGGGTGAATGTCCAACCTAAGGTCCGTTCCTTTATTTGGCGTTTAGTGTGTGGAATTATACCTACCAAAGAAGAGTTGAGTAAGAAAAGAGTCCAACTTCCCGAGACGGTATGTGTGTTGTGCAAATGTGATGTAGAAACTAATTACATTTATTCAAAGAATGTAATGTGGTGGCATGCTTTTGGCTCTTCGGTGCACTTGGTTTGTGAGCAAGGAACCATCATTCAACTTCTCTTCGTGCATGGATCCTTGATATGGTGGTGTTTGGCTCCAAAACCAGTATTAGTGCGAACTGTCTCTTTTAAGAGTGTGCGCAGGAGTGCCAGCACCGTGGGGTGCAATCGTAGGAGAATCCCTTGACTTGACTTCTTCATCAAACGATGTGGACGAGGAGAGCACCAACCTCGTCACAAGGTTTTTTTCTCTGCCTTCCGAAAAAGGACTTCTTGCCTTACGGGTAAGGGATTTGGTTGTGATCTCTTCGCATCACCGAATCGATACTAAACATTGTAGGTTGAGCAGAGTAATCACTGGGAAGTTTGGAGAAAGCAGGGGTTTGCTAAAGCGTATCTTTAGCTTTGCTGGGTTGCGAGGGTGTTACCCTTGGTTCGCTGGGTTGCAACTGGGTTGCAGGTAGGTTTGCTCCGGAGAGACTTTGATAATCGCTGAGATTAGTTGATTGAGGAGTTGTCTTTTGTTGTTCGTCTTTAGCCTCTATATATAGGCTGCTTTCTATATTCTCCTTCCTAATAGGAATGAAATACTATATTTTAGGCCACAGTTATTGACCTTTGAATCAAATCAAAACACTTAATAGTTTTAATATTATATCGTAGGCGATAAGAGATTAACTCTGTCGTAACAATCTTCTAGGCAAGGTTAGTTACCTTTTGGAAAACAACTTCTAGGCATGCACGTCTTCCATATATATTAATATATCTTCGCGAGGACTCTGGTAGCTTTATTCATTGCAATTAAAGGTGGCTTCCTTCCATTCCACGTCCAACAATCCTCAATTGCATGGGAAAGCATTGATTACATATAATTGGTAGTGAATGGCCCACCATGCTATTTAATTGCATGAGTATTCTTGAATAGATGGAGAATTACAGCAAGTTGCCATGTTTAATTACATGGGAAACCTCCCTTAATTGAACCATGCATGAGCCACCATACATACATCATATATATATATATTCCTCTTTAGCCACCATCAAGCATGATTGCATGCCAAAGTATGATCACGAAATCCTTACATGCCATTACACATTAATTGAATGGGCAGCCATAATTCCTTGCATGGCTCGCGTAATCCCGGCCATATATGCAGCCTGCATATTTATCTTCCCTCTTGCGCGTACTTGTTAATCAAGAAAATCACCATTAATTATCAAATACTTTATAATTAGTAGTAAATTGATGAACATCTAGATTTGCTTCAAAATTGCTTGGCCTCCAAGTATGCTTTATTTAGCCTCTAAACAATATTTTCCGAACTTGTCGAAAATATATAACTTGGGCCACAGATATTGGCCCGATTTCTTCGAGTCCCCCTCGTCAGGTAAAAATGTTAATTTTGGGTTCAAACAGGTGGACGTACTTCCCATGCAATAGGTGTGTACCTTTTTCATGTCTCTTTGGACTATATGGGTAGAGAGGAATCAAATTGTATGGAATGGGAGCACATTTAATCCCATGCATGCTTCTGCATAGTCAAACCAACTACTTTTGGAATACCAACGTTTGCATCCAATTAAGGAAGAAAGGCAGCCTAGGAGAAGGGAGAAAACAAAGTGGGTCTTCCCTCCCAGAGGCAGACTCAAGTTGAATATTAACGGGTCATTCCACTGAGATGGGGGCCGAGGTGGGATAGGTGTTGTTGTGCGGGATTCCACCTTTGATCAATCACACCTTAGTTTTATCATCTCAAGCCTTTGTTCTTTATGTTTCTAAAAGTTTTATGGATTTATATGACAATTTGGGTTTGAAATAACCGAAATTTCTATACTTTGAAACATCTCTCACTAGTTTTGCATCAAGGTGAGCTAGTTTGGTAACCAACCACTTTCTCCACTCTTCCTCTCTTTTGCTTGATGTTATTATGTTTATGGGTTTGATATATGTAACTATGGGTGGTGAGTAGAATAAAATTGGGGTTAGGCCTTACCCCTAGCCAAACTCATGTATAAAATAGTGTGATGCCATGTTTTTGATGAATATGCATGTTTTGTATCATTTAGCTACTTTACTTTAATGCTTTCTTACACGTGTTTTTAGATTTGTCACCTAGAAGCATGAATTAATGAAATCGGAAACTTAAGCTTGACAATCTTTTGTAACCGAGAAGCATGTGTAGCTAATAGGGTGGTGGTTAAGCTTATTAATCTTACGGAAAGAACTAGATTGCTTGGGTTTCTTACTTTCTTACCTAGAAATTAAAGCATGATATTGTGGGTTTAGGTTCCGGAAGAATTTAAGCTCACGGCACCATAAGCCATTTAGGATCCGGAATATTTGAATGGTATAAATGTTGTGTAATTTAGCTTTGCTTCGGAAGAGATTGTTAAATTGCATTGGGGCTGTTTAATTTTTTGCCATATGTTGATGTTAAACTGTTCTTCCTCGATTTACTTCGTTGGATTGAGGTTTTTTTTTTTTTCTTCACTTTGTTGATGCCATACTATCCTTTCTTGACTCTGCTAATCTGTTAGTGTTTGTGTTTTAGGAATTTGGTTTGTTATGCTCGATTTATGCTGGTTTTTGCCCTTGTGTTGAGGCCAAATTGTCCTTTTTATTTTTTATTTTTTACTATGGCTGATCTGTTTAAATCTTTGCATTTGATATAGATGGTAAGAGGGAGGCCAAGACTACCAGTAACAGTAAATTCAAATCACAAGCCTTCCCATGTGGCTTCCGCAACAAGGAAATTGGTACTGAATGTGCTCTCTAGTCTCACAACAAGGTGAAGAATGGTTCTCAAAAGCGAATGTAAATGCAGTAGCACAAGAATAAATAGATGGTATCCAGTGAGTACATGGTAGTACATTGTGAATGCGGCACAAGCACATAATAGTAGTTCTAGTACCGAGTGTGTACCCAACTTCAACATTAGGCAGATTGATTTCTGCATTAGGGGGTAGTATTTGGCATTAGCGTATCCAGTGAGTACATGATAGTACATTGTGAATGCTACACAAGCACATAATAGTAGTTTCGGTACCGAGTGTGTACCCAACTTCAACATTAGGCAGATTGATTTCTGCATTAGGGGATAGTATTCGGCATTAGCGTATCCAGTGAGTACATAATAGTACATTGTGAATGCCGCACAACCACATAATAGTAGTTATGGTACTATTGTTTTTTGTAGAAATTTTTGACTAATCCTTTTTTTTTTGGTGCACTGTTCTACTTTTAGTTGACAGATTTTGGTGTCTAGTTTGACCCTAATCTCTCGTATCGTATAGTTCTACTTCTTTTTATCATTGTTCTACTAGTTTGTTGTTGTGATCCTATTCCTATACACGCCTCACTACTACGTTGGGTATTGGTAAGTAAATTTTTGATTTGGATAAAAGAACACGAGATGAGAATAAGACTACTCTTCCCTGAGTTGAACTTATAACTGTTTAAGGAGAAATGATAGACTAAAAGATATTTAGTGTTTATTTAGTATCAAAAAGTTATACGACATGTTAATATATTAATACATTAAATTTATACTATATTTTTTTTTTTGAAAGAAGGCAAAGCCAATAAATTGACGAAAAGCCAGAATGACCCTTACATATCATTCCGCTGCCATCTAGACAGACAAAAAGATGTACATGTGTTAGTACCCACAGTGGTACATAAAACTAGGTCACTCATTTGACATTGAATACATCGTAGACATAGCGGGATTCCCCTTTGGTACTACGCCGGAGGCGCTAGAAGGCTCGGTCCTCCCAACCTAACTCATAAACCAGTAAATCTAGTAGCCTAGAGATCTCAATTGGTGTACAACTAGAGACACTGAGAATTAAACTGACAAAGACCAAGACCAAATACTAAAACTAGGTAGGAAATAAATCCACTAGACTGCCTAAAAAAAAGGCCTAAATGAAACTAGAAAAATAAACAACAGCTACCTGATGGCCCAAAGAAGAGCAGAGCCCGAAGCCCAAGCTGACCCAGCCCTGTTGCGCTTCTGTCTTCCCTTGTTGAGGACGCCGCACGTTGCAAGCCAGCCACCGCCACACCACAGCACCACCATCACGAGGACAACAAGTAACCCAAACGACACCAGAACACGAGCCCGCGTAGTCCCTTGAATCGGATCCACAACTTCCCCAGCTATAGGCCTCATCAAAAAGCCCGCGGATCAAGTGGGCCGATGGAGGCCCGCCGGCCCGGAGGGCTTTTAGCCCGGCCCGGCCCGTCAAAAAACCCGCAAAAGCCCGCCTTGGTGGGCCGAGGGCCGGCCCGCCTAAAGCCCGCAAAAACCCGGCCCGGCCCGTAGGCCCGGCCCGCCAAAGGCCCGCTAGGCCCGGCCCATAAAAGCCCGCTAGGCCCGGCCCGTAAAAGCCCGTAAAATATTATATATATATATATATATATATATATATTTGTAGTTATGTGTGTGTGTTTATATATATGTATATATATTTATATATGTGTGTGTGTTTATATATATAATATATATATATAGAGATATATATATATATGTGTGTGTGTGTGTGTGTTTATATATATGTATATATATATTTATATATGTGTGTGTGTTTATATATAATATATATAGAGATATATATATATATATATATAGAGAGATATATATGTGTGTGTGTGTGTGTGTTTATATAAATGTATATATATTTATATGTGTGTGTGTGTTTATATATATAATATAATAATATATATAGAGATATATATATATATATATGTGTGTGTGTGTGTGTGGAAGTTCTTATACTTCTATTATTCTATATAGAATATGTGCATATATATATATTCTACATATCGGTAATCGGTTGACCAATTAGATCGGGTTCAAAACTATGGTGAAATTGACTAAATTTTTAACCACACGCATAATTTATTGTAATAAACTCATCCAACGGTCGGTTTTTTCATTTTCTTTGAATTGATAGGGGTTGCTCTTTGGAGTGTATGATATATAAATATAGGTTTATAAGAGTAACTAAGTTTGACCTAGTTGATCGAATTCGAAACAATAACGAAATTGGCTAGATTTTCTACAATCACCATAAAACATTACAATCTCTCCATCGAGCGGTTGGTTTCTCCGAATTCATTTTCTACTTCATGGTTGCTTTAGAATGAACCTAAACAATTTAAATGCAATGTATAAGTCATACAACTAAAGGAATAAAATTGGTATACACCAATGTGTTTGTAATTAAAATTAATTTTTTTTATCTTATGTCCACGCACATCCATCGATGGAATATATACAAACGTGATGTGAAAAAATAAGCAAATTTCGCGGTTGCCAAGCCATTGGTCAACCAATAAAACATATAAGTGACTACGGTTGACCAATCCGATCGGATTCGAAAATATGGTGAAATTGGCTAAATTTTTTACCACACTCATAATTTATTGTAATAAACTCATCCAACGGTCGGTTTTTCCATTTTCTTTGAATTGATAGGGGTTGCTCTTTGGAGTGTATGATATATAAATATAGGTTTATAAGTGTAACTACGTTTGACCTAGTTGATCGAATTCGAAACAATAACGAAATTGGCTAGATTTTCTACAATCACCATAAAACATTACAATCTCTCCATCGAGCGGTTGGTTTCTCCAAATTCATTTTCTACTTCATGGTTGCTTTAGAATAAACCTAAATAATTTAAATGCAATGTATAAGTCATACAACTAAAGGAATAAAATTGGTATACACCAATGTGTTTGTAATTAAAATTAATTTTTTTTATCTTATGTCCACGCACATCCATCGATGGAATATATACAAACGTGATGTGAAAAAATAAGCACGTTTCGCGGTTGCTACGCCATCGGTCAACCAATAAAACATATAAGTGACTACGGTTGACCAATCCGATCGGATTCGAAAATATGGTGAAATTGGCTAAATTTTTTACCACACTCATAATTTATTGTAATAAACTCATCCAACGGTCGGTTTTTCCATTTTCTTTGAATTGATAGGGGTTGCTCTTTGGAGTGTATGATATATAAATATAGGTTTATAAGAGTAACTACGTTTGACCTAGTTGATCGAATTCGAAACAATAACGAAATTGGCTAGATTTTCTACAATCACCATAAAACATTACAATATCTCCATCGAGCGGTTGGTTTCTCCGAATTCATTTTCTACTTCATGGTTGCTTTAGAATGAACCTAAACAATTTAAATGCAATGTATAAGTCATACAACTAAAGGAATAAAATTGGTATACACCAATGTGTTTGTAATTAATTTTTTTTTTTTTTTATCTTATGTCCACGCACATCCATCGATGGAATATATACAAACGTGATGTGAAAAAATAAGCACGTTTCGCAGTTGCCACGCCATCGGTCAAACAATAAAACATATAAGTGACTACGGTTGACCAATCCGATCGGATTTGAAAATATGGTGAAATTGGCTAAATTTTTTACCATACTCATAATTTATTGTAATAAACCCATCCAACGGTCGGTTTTTCCATTTTCTTTGAATTGATAGGGGTTGCTCTTTGGAGTGTATGATATATAAATATAGGTTTATAAAAAATTAGTGTCTTTAAAAATTTATTTATCAATAAATTAGTATCTATATATAAATATAGATTTTTTTTGGTACAATATAGTTATATAGATCTATTATCTTTGGTTGTATTTGATCATTATCCATTGAATTTCCAAAGCTTGATTAAAAAAAAAAAACTTGTGTCTTTAAATATTTATTTATAAATAAAGCCCGCAAGGCCCGGCCCATAAAAGCCCGCAAGGCCAAGCCCGGCCCGGCCCGAAAAAGCCCGCAAGGCCCGCTTTATATGGACGGGCTTGGATCCTTTGATTTTTAATAAAGCCCGGCCCGGCCCGGCCCGCAATTATTTAAAAATATGGCAAGGCCCGGCCCGGCCCGGCCCGAGCCCGCTATGAATGGGCCGGGCCGGGCCCGGCCCGGCCCGTTGACGACCCCTACCCAGCTATATAGAAGCTTCGACCGAAGCAAGACTCGATCAGATGAAAACTTCGAGCCACTACAGATTCATGAACCACAGTGCACCCCTAGACCATCATCGCCCGTTTGGCAGCCTCACAGCTACGACGAGGCAAGCCCCACAGAAGCAGCGAGCTACCGGACGAGAGGATTTTGGCTGAAAACTGGACCAAAGGATTTTGGCTGAAAACTGGACCAAATTAGGTGCGCGTGCAGCACCTTGGAGTTTAGGGTTTTATGTTCATTGCTATTAGGTTGACATACTTACGACATTGTTATTAAATTTATACTAATTATATATGTAGATTAGTGATAAAGTAATTAAAATTAATTTTGAGCTGCCATTTATATTGAACAATTAATCAATTCGCCAAAAAAATTTGTTGTGTTATTGTTCGAGGCAAATTACACATCTCATTGAAAGGCAAATTACACATCGCATTGAAAAATGGATCAAAACTTTTCGTTGGTTTGATGTTGTCTATTATCATAACTATGCCAGTATGCCTTGCAAAGTAGCAAGTTGCAAACGTACAACTTGGTGTCAAAATTTGGTGTCAAAAAAATGGAGTTAAAAACTAAAAGAAAAATCAAAATAATCTCCTGCGTCTTAAGCTTTTGGATGAGGCCTTAGAAACCAAGTAGCCCACACCCAAACACATGACCCAAAAGCCCACATCCACAGCCCATCTCACTCCCTCCACATCCACATCCATGTCCAACTCCTCCTCCACGTCACCATCCTCCTCCAAATCTCCACCGTCCATTTCCCCGCAAGTGCAGCAACACCGGCCGTCCGATTCCTCGTCCACCTCCGGGATCTCCTCCAGCGGATGAAACCCACACTTTCCCCGCCTTTTCACAATCATCGCCACCCTCTCGCTCATCGCCACGTGTCCCTCCACGGCCACGCACACCTCCGCCGCCGTGACCTCCGCCCCGACACTCTCGCTCTCCAGCACGCACTTGCACTCCAATTTCCACTCCTGCCCCACGTCTTTCCTGAAAATCCCCTTCAACACCTTCTCCTCCCTCAAATACGCCTCGAACTGGACCCCGTCGCCGGCCCGAACCGCCTCCCGCGACCCGAATATCGCCTCCCCCTTCCTCACCTTCGCATTCACCGAGCGGTGAAGCGTCACGAACGCCGGCGCGTCGGGTCGAATCTTTGACCCGTCGATCTCGAGCGCGGTGCCGTTGATTCTTGGAAGATACGAAAGCGTGAGCGATTCCGGTAACGGCTTATGAGAATCCAAACCCGAAAACCGTATGAAGAAAGCTTGAATCTTTAGGGCTTCTCTTCTGGCCCGAAAGCCAGGGTACTCCGTCGACCTACACATATGGAGCTCCGAATTCTGACCCGAATAGATCGGTTTGGGTTTCCTTTTTTGGAGGTCTGAGAGGGTTTGGGTTTTTATATACTCTGGGGTAATCCGTAGGCACACGGTTTATGATGCTGACGTGGACAAAACGCCTAAGCCAGCTGGCACGTTGCCGCCAGTTTTTCAGAAATTCTACGTGCCGCGGGGTTTCGGCCTAGGGTGTACGGTAGTGGATGGGGTACGATTTGATCAGGTGCTTTGCGGAGTTTGAGCCGTTGGATTGGAAAGGTGTGGGTGATTGGACGGCGGGGATGTGGGAACGGGAACCCGAATGGGACAAATAGTGGTTTTGTCTTGGTTTTAGGGTTGCAACTTGCAACTCAATTTGCGTTCAACAAATCATTTTGGGGCTTGGGCACTTTTTTTCAAGTTGGGAAAACAATGATGATGATATTTCAGCCAAAAGAGAAAAAAATATCTGATCTGCAAATAATTATTGATAAGAACTATGGCTGTTACTCGTTCGGTTTGAATCGGTTATAGGTATTACTAACTTCAAAATCAAAGCTTTCGGTTTCAAAATTGAGTTACCAATTACCAATCAAAATTTTCGGTTTTTAATCATATCTACCAAATTCGGTATTTCGGTTTTCGGTATTACCAACTTTGGAACAACTAATTCTTTGTAATATAAATTAGAATGAACAAAATTAGGTTTTTCAATTTAATAACCGTAAACTTCGTATTTATCTACTAATCATAGTTTTCTTTTGTATATATGACATCAAATTTTATCTATTTTCATTAAAACTAGGTTATTTAACCACTTTGGACTAGGTTACTCAAAATACATTGAGTAATGTTCATACTATTATGAAAACTTTTATGTTTATTTCTTAATGTACATGTATGTGTATTGAAAATCATAGTATATAAAGCTAATATTTAGATAATCGGTAAATTCGGTATTTACCAAAACCAAACCAACTTTTTCGGTAATTTTCGATTTCAGTTTTATCGGTTTCAGTTACCAAAAAGTCGGTTTACCAAACCTAAAATATCGGTTGGTATTCGGTCGGTTTGGTGATTACCAAACCAAGTGGCAGCTCTAATAAGAACTAAGATATAAAAAAAAAAGAACAATTTTAGAAATTTTTTAGATGCTGGGTGTATTAATAAAAAAATTTGGGTGCATTAAGCGCTTCTGTATTTCTGGTTTACTGTACTAGCCTTTTTTGTTTTTTTTTTATAATAATTTTAGGGATTTTTTCTATTTATTTTTATGTGGGACTTTTTAATTGTTGACACCCGAAGGCCGAAATTCTATGTAATTCTTATTTATCCATAATGTCCTCAATTCAACACTGAACTTTTCAAAATACCATGCCAATGGGTTAGTCCAATACTGGTGCTTAGAAAACATACCAAAAAAGAATTGAAAAACACTACACCAATAAGAATTTTTTGAGGGAAGGAGGTCAGCCTTTTAATTAATTAAAAGAGATTACGAATGACAGAATTCAGCTGCAATTGCAGCTTGAAGAAAAACAGGGGTAGAAAAATAAAAACAAGCTTGCACAAGAGTACTAGCATGCACAGCTAATATGTGAGCCACCAAATTTGCCTTCCTTCCAATATGAGTCACTCTCAGATTGATATGTGACTCCAACACAAAACCAAGATCTTCATAAAGACCCCCCAAAGCAGAGGTATTACAAACTGCATGGGAGTTTAATTGATGCTGCATTTCCATAGCGTCACTTCCCAGCATTGTCGGCAAATAGGCATGATCCACAGCAAATTCTACAGACATTTTACAAGCCAAAATCTCAGCATGCTCTGGAGATATTAAACCACTCAGAGGACAGCTTCCACCCACAAGCATAACTCCATGAGAATCACGAATCACAAAACCTGCACACCCCCTTCTGGTTACATGATTAAAAGCACCATCAACATTTATTTTAAGCAAACCAATTGGAGGAGCAACCCACCTCACTGCCCTGTAACTTCAAACAGCAATACTGGTCTATTTCAAGTTATGAAACCGGAATTCTCGCAACCTTGACATAGCTCTGATCAACACATCACAAGCCTCACTTTTCTTTTGTTCCCAAACTCTATTGTTCCTCTCATTCCAAATCCCCCAACGAAGATAAATGAGATCTCCAAAACTCTTCAAAGATAATTCCTTAGCAAAAAATTTCAACCATTTAATCAAATCAAACCGTTCTACCTAATGGTTATAACAAGCATGTTTCAGCACTTCATTACTATGTATCACTAGCTCAGAGAAAGGGCAGTCCCTACATAATTAAGTGTAAAGTAGTTTCACAATTAACTTCACACAAGGAACTCAATTGAGACTCCAACTAAACTCTTCTTAAGGCTAGTCTCTCTAGAGAAGAAAGAATGTCATGACAAACCTTCCATATGAACTTTTACTGAACTTGGAATATTCTCTTCCCACAACTTTTTCCAAAAATCACCACCCATAGATAATTCAAATGGGCTACGATACAAAGAAATAGAAAAAGAGTTTCGATAAGCAGTTTTAACTGAAAACTTACTGTCTCTTGCTGTTGGAACATAATTCATATACATATTTGTGTCCCCTTAAAACATGAAAATTACTTGTTCTATAGTCCAATTTAATGTTGACTAATCCAATTCCATTATTCCCCTAATCTTATACTTTTGCTTAACCTTTATGTTTATTTATAAATATTTATTATGTTTTATTTATCATGCTAGGAAATGATGGAGAAGCATGGAAATGCACTAGAATGTCAACCTTAACACATTTTCCTACTCCGGTTAGGAGAAAGTGAGCTAGACAAGAAAAGAGGGGTGGAAGCCTAACCAAACGAGCTCCAAATGAGTTGAAACTTTTCAGATCCATTCTAGACATCCTAAGGATCATTTCTTATGAAGAGTACAAGAGCTAGCTCAGAGTATAAGGCCTTCAAAAGATTGGTCCAAGTTTCGGACTAAAAAATGAAAATGGCAAAACTAGACCTGTAAGGACTCCGGCAGAATTTTCGGCCAAACCACGGTGAACTAAGCTCTAAAATTTTACCAGGATGATCTAAAGTTATCAATAAATATTTGGTATGAAGAAGTCGAAGGCTAGTTCTGAAGTCTCAGTGGAGATTCAATTGAAGAAAACTTCAAAGACGTATCCTAGTCAAAACATGGCTGTTTGGCCTAAAACCTTCTTTGGGCAGATTTCTTGTGCATTTTTGGAAGGTCTATGATGCTGAAATTATCAAGGAGAGCCTTAGAAGAATGCTACAAGGTTATGACAAGATTAGTTCATCATATTATCCTTTGGGTAATAGGCATCCCTATGCACCTTCTCTTCTTTGGTTGTCACATTGACTTTGGTGACCCGAAACCACCCAAACACTCTTCATTTTCATGTTTCCCATGCACAATAAAGAGAGCAACTGCTCCTCTCTTCTCCTAAGTCATTTTTTCTACTCTATACTCTCATAGCTCATCATTACGTCCCTCTTTTTATTCCATCTCTTCCACACCCCTTTCCTTTGTTTTTAGTATCTATAACTACAAGGAAGAGACATCACACATTCCACCCCATTACATCTCGTTTCTCTCTTTATCTCCTTCATAAAACCTCTATATCCACCTCCCAAAATCCAAACCCATAATATCTATACTCTTCAACCTCCATCACAACCACCATTATTCCATCACTACCACTAAAAGTTGGTCAAATGAGCATCATATCTTCATCACCATTCCATTCATCATCACCATCAAGAAGTTTATCATCCATCCATTCCACCATCAAGGAAGATTCATGGAGCATTGAAGGAGGAAAACAAATGAGGAGCTAGCCATTGATATGTCAAGGTTCAACTAGTTCATTCTTTCCATAACTCTTTGATTTACCTTAATGTACTTTATATATTTGATGCTAATTTGTATGATTATGAGTGAGTAGTTACTTTATTGGGGCTTGAGTTTAAAGCCCTAGCCAAATTTGTATGAATTGATGTTTTAATTGACATTTGATTTTATTTGTGATTTTCATCTTCATATGCTAATTCAGGAAGTGAATGCATCCATTCAAACTTAACTACTTTGAATGTGTTGTATTTTTCATTTCATGAAAAAATGTTTAGGGAGTAGTTAACCTTGAGCATTGATAGCATGATAGCATCCTCTATGCGCATATGAAGGTTGTGAGTTAAAATCACCTAGATCTAGGATTGGTTTGCTTGCATGATTATCTAAACTCAAAGCTTTTTGCATCTAGGAACAATAAATTAAGACTTAAACGGTAATAGGAATTGCTCTTAGGTAGTTAATTCTAGACTTATCAAGTTGGAATTGATAACATTAAAGGATTTTAAGCTGTTGTAGTCTTATCCGGATGCAAAGAGGGTAATTGGGAAATTAGAATAGCATCACTTGTATTTGAACTTCAATACTTGCAAGGGGGTTAGTGGTAGACAATCCAACCCCTAACTTGATCTATTATATTACTAGTTTAGTTTAGAGTGGTTTAGTTTACATTTGAGCATTTATTTTAATTTGGTTCACCACTCTATCCAACAAATAATTTCACTACCACCATAATGCACATACTCACAATGAGCCTAGATTTCCTTGTGAATTTTGGTTTGTGATTGTACATATACATATTCTAGCTCTTCTTAGGTTAACACCTTAGCTAGTGAAAGGAATCTAATCCTCGTGGGTTCGACAACATTTTTTAAATGTCTATACTATTACTTCTATCTTTTATACTTGAGGGTGGCTATTTATCTAACACTTGCCAGCTTTCAAATCATTCTATCAGAGATCATCCTTCTACTCAATGGAATGCTAATTATCACCTCTGCTTCTGCCAAAGGGAAAAGACGTTTGATAAGCGTCACATCCTAGCTACCCGTACTAGACATCAAGTCACTTACTGTTTGAACTTCTGCCAATGCCACGGCATTCTCACTAGGTCTCCCATTTGATATTTCTGGTACCTAAACATTTGAGAGAAGACACTAACAGCCATTCCATCCCCAATCTGCCAATAAGACCTATCTCGTAAAAGTTCTCTAGTAGAGAAAATGCTCATCCAAGAATATGAAGGAGAAGTGTGAGGGATTGCAGACCAAAATGAACCCTCCGAAACATATTTTGCCTTGTACATAGGGGCGACAAGAGACATGGGATTATTGATCACACGCCAAGCCTGTTCGGCTAACATTGCAGTATTAAAGTTAGATAAAACTTCGAAACCCTAACCCGCCCTCTTCCTTCGGATTACACAAAGCATTCCAAGTCTTCCAATGAATTTTCCTTTTGTCAAGTGTACTGCCTCACCCAAATCTGGCACACATTTGTTCTAAATCTCACAAAAAGTCTTCGTCAACTGGAATACGCTCATTGCATATGTAGGTAGAGCTTCAGCCACAACACGGATCAAGATGTCTTTCCCAACATCACTCAGTGTTAATGTCTAAGATTTAGCTGTGGCTAAACCTTACTTAATGTGGGTCCGGTAGGCGGACCACTACTTGCAATGTTCTCAGAGCTTCCGCTACCTGTTAAGTAAAATACAAAGAGGCGTCAGAGGGAGACCGCATTGGGCAGTCTTCTCTTCTCCAATGCTTAAGTTAGTCAATGTATTTATATTTACAGAATAATAGTAGATAAGTAGTGAATGCGTAATTAATGAGGAGAGAGGAGATAACATTTTATAGGTGGGGAAGAGGCTGACCTCTTCCATATTTTCGATGTGGGACTGATGTGCTTCAATTCCTAGCTTCTGGAGCTTCTGATGCTATCTTGGAGCGGCGCATGGCGGTTCGTCAGAGGTGATCTGGGGGTGAGCCGGGGCTCAGGCAGTAGCTTGCTTGGCTGTGTTTCCGTAGGTCACTCCGTTGGTGGAAGTTGGTACTGCTAGAGGTAGCATAAGTGTGGCTTATTATAGCTAATTATTCTTGGAAAATGCTCATGTAAGTACACTCAGCATCTTCCCTTGCCAAATGGACAACTTCTTTGCCAAATTATCGTTAATGTATTGAAAGGTAGCCGTTTTCTTTCTCCCCACATAAGTTGGTAACCCTAGATACCGTTCATGTGATGCTAACACTGCTACACCCATCAAATCTGAAACCTCCTCCTGCATACAATCCGACACATTCTTACTAAAGACAACTGAACTCTTATCAAAATTGACAAGTTGGCTAGAAGCTCTCCTGTAAGTCTCAATCACATCCTGTAGTTCATAGCATGCTTCCAACGATGCATGAGCATAAATCATACTGTCATCTGCAAATAACAAATGGTTTACCAAAGGAGCATTGTCACATACCTCAATCCCTGGTAACATGCCAAGTACTTGTTTTTGTTGCTGTAAAGCAGAAAAACCTTCTGCACCAATGAGAAACAAATAGAGTGATAAGGGATCCCCTTGCCTCAATCCTCTACTCGGAGTAAGATAACCTCGTGGTTTCCCTCGCACCAAAAAAGAGTATCTCACCGAACTGATACACTGCATCACCATCTCAATCCAAGCATGAGCAAATTTGAACCTTTCCATTACTTTCCTGAGCAATATCCACTCCATCCTATCATAAGCTTTACTTAAATCTAGCTTCAAAGCCATAAAGCCCTTACTACCTTTTCTCTTGTAGTGCTCAAAGTCAGCAATCTCATTAGCCACTAAGATGTTGTATGTGATCAATCTTCCCGGCACAAAAGCACTTTGAAAAGGTGAAATCAAAGTAGGCAAGATCACTTCCAATCTATTAGCAATAACCTTCGAGCAAATCTTGTAAATAACATCACAAAGAGCGATTGGCCTCAAGTCAGACATTTGTTCTGGATTGCTAACCTTTGGAATAAGGCATATATGAGTGAAATTAATCTGCCTGAGAAGCTAACCAAATTGTAAGAAACTCTGAATTGCCTCAAAAACATCTTCACCAATTGTCTCTCAATAATGTTGAAAAAAAAAGCGGGGGCATTCCTAAACGCCAATAAGAATTGTAAAAACTTGTTTTAATAATTACTACACGAGTTTAATTAGTAATATATAACCTCACACTCATACTATGCATCACATAATTTGATTAAAAACAAACATTATATGGGCAGTTAGAGATATTCGAGCTAATTAAGATGTGATAAAGTTTTTGAAATATCAATAATATTTTGTGAGAGATAGACACATAATTATATCAAAGAGTTAAAATCAAACAATAATAACTTCGTTTATAGGGCTTTCATGAGATAGAAGAATAGCCTAAGGGTGGTGTGACACGTACACGGTTTTTTTTTTCTCATTGCCTTCATTCGTAGTTTTGCTTACTACTAGGAATGACAACCCGCGCGATGCTGCGGGGAAGAATCTCTGCTTTATGCTCACTAAACTTATGTTTTTTAAGTGTTTGATTAGCAAAGATAACTAAGATGTGATTAAATGAAAACGAAAAATTGTTGCGGATAGTATAATGCATTTAGGTTGTATAACAACTATCAATTTAATTATTTCTTTTTAAGTGAACTAATAACTAACAATAACCAAATGAAGTTCTCATTTTCAAACAGATCTTTCACATTTTCAGTTAACATTCAGTACAATCCCAAGGCTCATTTGTGTATTGATCTGAAAGGTCGTCACCTTCATGTTTTGTAGAGTGACAATTGTGTCCCACCAGCCATGAATTATGCAAGAGTTGAAGAACTTCAATCTTATACATCAAGTTTCCCTTCTCAACTTCTTCAATTGTCCAAGAACTCCTCACCGCTGCTAGCAGCTTCAATGTTGTGGGCACTGAGGGTGATTGTGATTGTACAGTAGAGTTTTGTGCTGTGCTGGAATGCTTCCAACTCTGTTAAGAAAATCATGCAGTTGGATTATAGGTTTCTGCATATTCAAAGTAGAGCCCCTTCAACAAAAAAAAAAAAAAGTAGAGCCTCTGCAGCCCCCATAGAAGTGGAAATTGTGTGACATACTGACGTGAAACAAAGCAAAGACAGAGAGATAGCCATAGAATCAAATTAAAGACAATAAATTCCATATAATGACCCTTCTATTGTAACAAAGGATTCCCCTTTTTAGTGGAAAAGGCCAATTCAAATAGGACCTATAGCATTTAAATTTTGAAAAGAAATATGTAGGTTATACGATGTATGAGTTGAATATAATTTTATTAGTTCACCTGGGCTGATGCGGGAAAGTATTTCATGCTTGAGCAAGAACTGAAAGGTCTCAATATCTACTTCAGTACTAGAATACTTTTCTGAACTCATATGCATTTTTACACACAATTACAAAAACGATACATCGTAATAAATAATCTATAATTATCACCCGAGAACTAATAAATTTGATTTTCATTGAAAGTCATGCATCATACGTGCCATAAAAATCAGCAAAGAAATTGCTACCATAACTTCATGTAAGTAAATACACAGAGATCAGTACCACCTATTGCAGATGATCAAAGGGTATATATAGAAGTTCACAATGTAAATGAAGGCAGATTCATATTCATCTTGTATTCACAATTAGTGTTTGATATATAGGACCCAAGTCAAAATTTAGAACCTAACACTTACCAAGGTCCTCTGCCTTCTTCAACTTTTTCCAAAGCTAACCAAATGGTTGTTCAAAAGCTAATGAACTCACTGAGTTGCAGAGGCCCATTTATGATACACAACTCTACTGTCTTCTCTGTTATATCCAAATTTCACATAACCTACAGGAGCAGCAAAAAGTTTGTCATACTGAGAACCATATTAAGATAAATGATATTGTCTAAACAATCCCATATGTTATGAACTTATGATCTTCACATCATACTTAAAAACATTCATAGATATCCATGTATAAACCACCAAAAGGAAAATCATTAGTGACATGAAATACAAATCACCTCAAGCGAATTCCTCTAACCTCCTCAAAATTTCTCAATGAGACTTTTCTTCTCCAATTATCTCTTTACTCTATAGTTGAAGTGATTTTTGCGTGGCCCCAACAGAGGTCAAAACCGTATTTTCGAACCTCTACGAACTGTTCCCTACTGTAACCCTTATGAACAGTGGCACAGTGGAACTCAACTTTATTAGTATATAATTAATGTCTTTCCGGGCTACCTGTTCACAATGTTAACCTCACTCTCACGGATCTGCTGGATATTTCCCTCATCAGTCCTAGCCCAACAGATTGAGTGGGTCTTTACGGGCTTGGACTTGGTGTTGTTGGGCTTGACTGGTCCACTATCTAATCCTATCTTGGAAGCCCACTTGCAAGCCCATGGTTTGCCACTGCCAATGTTGCTGCTGGTTTTGTGTTTGTGTGTATGTGTTGGCTCCCATATGTTACTGGCTTAACGTCTACAAAGCCAAAACTTTCCCACTAGGGCTACACACGGATTGGATTGGATCAGTTTTGACTTCAAACCATCTCTATGCCAAAGTGAGCGGTTTATGCATTTTGAACAACCGACCATCAGAAAAAATAAGCGTAGTCCAATCCGATTCAATCCAATTAAAAATGGTTTGGTTAAGTCGGTTAGACGGTTTAACCCTAATAATATTATTTATAAAAAAAATCATAGTAAAATTCAATCTCAATAATAAAAATTATGTTAAATAAATAATAACTAGATTTAAAATTCAATAATTAAAATCCAAAACCAATATTCGATCAAAAACTAAAATTTAGAATATATTCTAAGTGATTCACTTATTTGATGGCTTAGCCATTAGTAATAGCTTAATATGCTAGTATTAAAGGTTAGAGAATGAGAGATTGAGAGACGTGATGTGAGAGAATCAAAGTGATTGTAGAAATTACATAATAGGGTTCTAGGCCTTTGGGCTTTGGATTTAATATGGTAATTTATCGTTTAAGAATGAAGTTATAATTAGAGATTTAAAACTTACACAAATAGACTGGACAAATGAATATATATATATATATATATATATTAATTTTTTTTTACTATTATATTTCTAACATACTGGTCGGTTCTGGTTTTGCGGTTTAAGTACAAAAGAAACCAAACCAACCCATTTCATAAATGGTTTGGTTCAGTAGTGAACCGGCTTTCAATTTTTAAAGTTAAAATACCTTAACCAAACCATATTTATCGGTTGGTTTTGGCAGGTTTGTAACATGTTTTGCACACATCTACTTCCCACCATTTTCAGACGAACTCTTCACAGCAGATGGTCAAGAATACGACATCACAGAAATCATAGACTCCAATTTCCATCTTAATCTTACGGCCTATGAGGAAGAAGGTCCACTTTACATTAGCACATTTTTTCACAATGACTTGCGGTGTTGGTTTTGCTGCAGTCACTGCTACAATCGTTCATGTTGCACTCTTCCATGGAAGGTAAAGAATACACATCACAGACTCACAGTAGATTAAAAAAGGATAACCCCAGCCGACTTATAACTTTCTACTATGTTATTGTGTTTATGTCCAAAATAACGTCGTTTTTGTTTTTATTTCCAACAAAACAATTAAATAAAAGTTTTAAATAATACAGTTTTAGACATAAATACAGTATCCGAACATTTACTATATACTATTTATGAGTTAATTGTTCATCGGCTTAGTAACAGTGCTGGCTTGAACCAAAACTGTGAAATGACGGTTTTGCCCTTCTTTTCAGCCTAGGGTATAAAAGCTTTCTTCAGCTTGTGCCCGATCTTCCTTCTTTTCAGCCTAGGGTATAAAAGCTTTCTTCAGCTTGTGCCCGATCTTCTTTCATTTCTCTCGCGTTCCTCTCTCTCTTTCTCAAATCTGAACTCTCTTAAATATTGATGACGCCGCTTTATTTAAGCTAGTAGAATGAATAATATGGAAAAGCTTTTTACTTTTTCGTAGTAAAAGTGGCAAGGGAAATCAGTACATTTGATTAAAAAAATGTTACTCTTTGGTTTATGAAGTGACAAAATGGAACTATGTTATTTTAGTTGCGATTATATGCAACAAGTACAGATGTAGAATTAAAACAATAAGCTCACAAAACAGAGACAGTGAATTAATTGAAGCTGACCTGAAATTAGAAAGATTGAAAATCTTCAAAACCAATAAGATGAGTATAACTTTTGTTCTTTCTGAAGAAAAAGAAGAAGCAACAAAGACTCGAATCAAGAAGTGTCATTGGAAAAGAACAGCGTCATCCTCTCTCCCTTCTTTGCTTTGTTTTTGCTGAGAGCAATTCAAAAAAGTTAAAATTAACTCATACTGCTTTAGCAGTAACACATGAATATTAAAAAAAGTAATGAAATCTGGTAGGAGCAAAGTTGTATATAAGTAATTCTGCCTCATATTGTAGTTGGTTTAGTTTATTTCTTTGGTTTTTTTCTTTTCTACAGGTTAAGACATGGTATATTTAGGAAAAGAAATGCACTGCAATTCTAATGGAACACACTGCAAGTGTCAGATCTTTGAGTCCGCATCTGCCTAATCCTGATATAGTTTAGTGTTTTTGCCTACAATTCGATTTTTTTAATGTTCTTTTATTAATGAGAAACACAACTAATTTAAGGTATTATTTCTTATTTAACAGAGATTATGGTCCTCAGTTCAAGAGATGGCTACTTTGCTCTCTAGCATGAGTGCAACTCATCCTCCAAAAACACGTTCTCACAGCTCTGTATCATAAATTTTTAATAGTTTCATGTATTCAGTAAGTTACATCTTTATGGTTCTCGTTATAGTTATTATTCAGTTTTTCTCTACTCTTTATTCACATTTCAGCCTCATTTTCCCCCCTTCATTTCCAGGCTGCTCCAAGAAGCATCGTACATCAATTCTTAATCTTAAAGATGAGGTATCCATTGCTACTACTAGAGCTGTGGACAGGTATATACATGTAAAGTGATACACATAGTTAAATGCCAGATATTTAGTCAAAAGTTAAATCATATAAAGTGATATCAATTCTAGAATTTGATCGTCAACTATTTTACCTTGCAGGACCTGAACCATATTCTGGATCAATTTTACCTTCTCATTAAGTTTGATTTGAAGTTATTGATTCCGGTGAGCAATTCGTATAACATGTTTTAATCATGCAGCTAAAAAATAGGTCTATCTGATCTCAAAGTCTAATGTGAAGACATGTAAAGCAGAATGAGGCTGAGATTCAATTTCTCCACCAGAGCCAATAAGTTCAAATCAAACCAAATATGTAAATTTCAACAAAAACATTTGCTATTCAATGTTTTTCTTAGTTGGTTTACATAAAGATTCTGCTATGTAATGCTTATAAGATCAATCATATTCATTATTCCAATAACATATAACAATAATTCCCGCAACAAAGCACGGGTACCCTTTCCAGTAAAACCTAAGCAAAAGTTTCGGATTTGTACCAATTGGACTCGACATTGGCTTTTGAGCTCGTTAATACTTGGCTGTATATATGGTATGTCAGGGAAATATGGGAGCAAAGAAAATCAAGCTTTAAGGAGAAGAAAATGGACATACACACAATACTTTATATAGAGATACAACCAAGTGGTTGAGTGGTGGTTTGCGGCCATTCTTCTGACTAACATACCATTCTTCACACAGATTTGCATTTAGATAATTATTGAATTTTTTCTATTTTTATTTTTTTTCCATCAGATTTTATAGATATTTCTTTACTTTATCGGGTATATATATCCCAAATATCTAATATATCGGGGATATTTGATGATGACAAAGAAATTTCGCAGAAAATGTAGAAGATAAGATATTCACCCCCTAAGATGTATCGGTCTCTCGAAAAAAGAGAGATATCGGGGGATATATCGAAAATATCGCAGATATTTAAAACCGGCGGTGTCCTTCTAGCCTACGCTATTGCCATTTTCTTCACCCTCCCAATCGGTACAATGAGGGTCTTCGGTTCGAACCCGAGTGAAGCCATAAGTTTTTTATGTAGTTTTTGTTATATATCTTTTGTAAAGTATAAATGTATAATATCAAATACTATTTTCAAGCAAGTGGTTTAATATGGCTAGACACCAACATTTTACTATAATGATTATAATTTTTCTTTTTTTATAATCTTATATAATTAAGCCAATTCTGGATGGAATGGTTAAATTTTTAAACTACCATATATGCCTTTACATAATATAGATATTAATAAATAAATTATTTGTATATGAGAATAAGATAGTCAATTTGCTATATCACATTTCAAAAGATTGCAATACTTCCCATGAAAAAAAGGAGAAACTTCCCCAACATCAGGAAAGAAACTGTTGTAACTTTTTAAATTTTAAAAAATAAAAATAAACACCAATTGATATGTGCGAAACACATGTTAAGAGGCTAGTACAAAATTAAATAATTACAAACACTACATACACTTGAACAAAATTGACACTTAGATACAATATTATTGAGATAATACCCCAAACTATATATTATATGTGTAATTTTCTTATACAAATGTCAAATTACTCTATTCTTCCAAGACATAGAATTTTGACTTTCTCGAGCGTATCAAATTTTATGATGGATTAACTCAATTTTTATAAGTTCAAGTCGAATCAATTTTGATATTGTATTTCATAACTTATTTTTGAACAAAAACAACGGCGCGGCTTGGACCTTGACAAGCTTGCAAGCCTGTGGTAGGTCTGCGTCTTCTAATCGTTTGGAGGCTCTAGCGCTGGCAGATTGGTGGTATCGGCGTTTTGTTCCCTTGATCAACGGCAGCGGCTGGCAGGACAACGTGAGGTGGGGCTTCATCGGATGTGTTTTGGTTCAGAGTTTTCCAATCTGGTATGGGTGCTTCAGAACCATGCGGGGATGAGAGGTTTTGGGGGAGGTGGTGCTTCTTGTGGGCGTGCTGGCAACGATCGCGGGGTGGATGGTCGTTTGACGTCTACTCGTGGAGGTGGCTAGGGTCTCTTAAACGTGGTGGAGGTGTGGTGGCTGTTGTAGCTTGGAGTTTGGCTAGGGGTTGAGTGCTCTTGGGTCTGGGCTTTGCTTTGGGCCTAATTTTATTATTTGTTTGTTATTTTTGTGTAATAATGTTCCATCTTTTATTGGTGGGTGCAATGGGCTTTGACCTTGTATACCTTGTTTCTTTGGGTTGTTACAATGTATCCAAGGATCAGTACTGATGTACACCAAGAAGGTCTTAGGCGGATGTACTGGTTTTTTTTTTGTGTTGTAGCTTCTCATTGGTCAAGGTGGAGTAGTCTAGGCTAGTAGTAATTTTTAATGTGCAGTCAGTGCACTACTTGAGCAACGATCGTAATGGGTGATCTTCAAATATCCTAACTTGACCTTATACGGTCGTATGATCTTTTCGATCACATGAATATATCTTCCTTTCCCCTAAAAAAAAAACATTTAAGTAATTTTTGCTATTGGGTCGAATAACATGTTACATGAGGAAAAAAAGAGGTATTGTAAGGTCAAACTAAGTTTGCTATTGGGTTGAATAACATGTTACATGAGAAAAAAATGAGGTATCGTAAGGTTAAAAGTAAGTTAATATTTTAGAGGGTTAGGTAATAAAGTATCAATTGCTTACCCATATAAATATCCGAGAGAGAAGAAAGAAAGAAAAACGAACGAAAAAAAAAAGAAAAAAGAAAAAAGAAAAGAAAAAAAGCCAGTTGGGTAGGACTATCCATTTTGGCCTCTCCCGCGTTTCACACCGTAACAGCATTCCGTTACTCCCTCACACTCTCTCATTTCCCGATACCACCACACACACCCCTCCCTCCGATGGCGATCGCCGCACCTCCGTCCACTCCGACCTTCTCCGGCTCGTTCCGCCCCACTCGCACCCACTCGCCTCCCTCCTTCACGCGCTTCCCTTCCATCTTCTCCCACATCAGCAAGCCTCACCCCACCCCTGCTCGCCGCCTCACCCTCTCCGCCCGCCTCAACTCCTCCGTCTCGCCGGACAACGGAGACCTCCAGGGAGAGCTCTTCCACGGCTTCTCCCCCCAGCGCCGCGGCAGGGGATCGCCGGTCTTCGTCACCATGCCGGTCGACTCGGTCGACCCGCTCAGCGGCCAGGTGCGCCGCCGCAAGACGATGAGCCAGTCGTTCAAGGCGCTGGTCGCCGCCGGAGTCGAGGGCGTGGTGATGGAGGTGTGGTGGGGAATCGTGGAGAGGGATCAGCCTGGGCTTTACAATTGGCGGGGCTACCTGGCGGTTGTGGAGCTAGCGAAACGGTGCGGATTGAAGGTCCGGGCCGTCCTGGCGTTTCATCAGTGCGGCACTGGCCAAGGGGACCCTCATTGGTTAGTAAATTTTTTTGAAGAATTCTAATCGTTTTCGAGTTTTAGTTACTCTTGATTGCTTTCCATTACTTCAATTTTTGATCCTGGTAAGTGAATAGTTTGTGCTTGTGGATTGCGGAGTGTGCTTGTTTTGAAGCTTTTTGGATATGAAATGAATGGACATTAGTTTTGCTTATTATTCCCTGAATGATCCCCCTGGTGATGTTTGTTCTGCATATTTCGATTTCCTGTGATTTCTGAACTATCATTATAAGTGGATACGCCCGGTATTAATTGCGCACCGAATAGCTTTGTATACATGGAACTTTTGAGTTATTGCTTGAGACTTCAAGGCTTTAGTTTGTTTCTGGATTTTGTTTAGGTCATTTCTCCAGGCATTTTTGTTCCACTGAATTCTTTGGGTTCTTACGATGGTTTCTTGCACCTAGAAGCCGCTTGTGTACAGCAAAGAATGTTCTTGTCTGTGTGTGTGTGTTTTTTTTTAATCTATGAGTGACTGTGACTCACCATCTCCTGTATCAGTTTCCATAGTTAGTTAGGGATATTATAAAAGCTTGAGTTGTACTGTTTATTTGGTAGACTTTGATATAATGCCGTGAATGTTTTTGGGTTTCTTATCAGCCAGTTTTAACATTGAATTGTTTTTTACTGTAAAGCTTGTTTTCAATCTACTGAGTACTTTATCCTTTTTGTGCATTGAAGGATTCCCCTTCCTCTGTGGGTACTTGATGAGATTGATAAAGATCCAGATTTAGCATATTCTGATAGATTTGGAAGAAGAAATACAGAATACATTTCGCTCGGGTGTGATAGCCTTCCTGTCTTGCGAGGGCGTTCACCACTCCAAGCATATGCAGATTTTATGAGAAACTTCAGAGACACTTTTAAACATTTCATTGGTGTCATCATAATAGTAAGTTGATGTGCAGTAATAGTTAATCACATCAAAGTTGTAGTCATGGTAGTAATATACTTAATATATAAATTAGTGTTCTCTTCTTGCAGGGAATTCAAATTGGAATGGGTCCTGCTGGTGAATTAAGATATCCTTCTTGCCCTACTCAGAAGCTAACATCAGCTTGGCGGACTCGTGAGCTAGGAGAGTTTCAGTGCTATGATAAGGTAAGAGGAAGGTTAAAGTTCATACACTAGCTATTAGCTGCATTGCGTTTTCTACTACACTCACAAGTCCATGTGTTAATTTCATTTTTTTTTTCAATTCTCTCTCCAGTATATGCTCGCATCTCTTAATGCACGTGCTAGGGAGATTGGTATGCCTGAATGGGGAAATGGGGGCCCTATTGGTGCTTCCAATTTGATGCAGAACCCTGAAGAAACAAAGTTTTTCAGAAGTGATAATGGGTTGTGGAATACATCTTATGGTACATTTTTTCTTGAGTGGTATTCAGGAATGCTGCTTTTGCATGGAGAAAGGTTATGCAGGGAAGCTGAGGCCATTTTTTGGGGTACAAAAGCTAATACGTCAGCAAAAGTAGCTGGGTTGCACTGGCATTATCTCACTCAGTCTCATCCATCAGAGTTGACAGCTGGTTATTACAACACATCAACAAGAGATGGATACTTGCCAATTGCTCGCATGTTTGCTAGATATGGGTTTAGTTTGTGCTGCCCATGTTTTGACTTGCAAGATCTGGATGAGAAGCAGATGAATCCATTTAGTAGCCCGGAAGGTTTTCTCAGACAGCTTCTCTCAGCTGCTAGGGTGTGTGACATACCCGTAGAGGGTGAACCTTCTGCAGCCAGTTTGGATGATAAATCGTTCCAGCAGGTGGTGAAGATGTCAAAGTATTACTCCTATGGTCTAGAAAAGCCCTCCTTCTCGTTCAACTTTGTGAGGATGGATAAGAATATGTTTGAGTTGCATAATTGGGTTCGCTTTACTCGTTTTGTGAGGCAAATGTCGGATGTCAATATTTTTCGAGCCAAGCTAGATGTTGATGCAATGGCAGATTCACGTCGGTTTTCCACTTCCGTTTCAGATGTTGCAAAATTCGGAATGGCTTCTGCATATTGTTAGGAATGTTCAGCCACCACTGGCAATGTTCATAGCAGATGTTTCAGAGCAAATGTTATATCCTTGCTCCTCCGATGCCCATGTGATGTGAATACGTACATAAGATGATTACCACTGATCAGACAATTGTGAGATGTGTAGTAATTCCTCATTTTTCCCCGCAGATGATTCTCATAAGCATTGTTCTTTGGGAGAGAGCTATTACAATGCATTGTAAATTTGTAAACCACTGCCTTCCGCGTATTTTTAAAATGGTTGGCTTATCAACTCTAGCTGTTTAAGGCTCTGATAACATGCTAAGTTCTTTTCTAATGCTTGGCTTATCATGACTAATGTGGCTACTGAATGACATGATATTTGCTTTCACTCAAAGATTTCATATGCTAGTTCAGTTTGATGGATTGCTTGTTTATTTGATTCCCTATAAACACTCTTGAAGTTCTATTCATTATTTTCTGGGGACATCTAACCAATTCTTTCAAGCTTTTAGATATATGAGCGAATTCTAGCATTACTCTTAAGAGGGTTTGAGCACTACGAGGGGAGCTCGTGTGGTTATATTTGTAGAAATTGAATAAGTCGGCCAAGTATATCGGAATCTATTCTCACAAAAAACAAAAAAAAAAACAAATTTTTTTTTCTTTTTCTTTTCTTTATATTGTCTGCCTGGGTGCCTATAATTTCTGTATAATTCGTGATGCTTATTATTAGCTGATAGTCTAAAGTGTACCTGAAAAACCAAATATGGACTCGATCCAATTCATAAACTCATGCATTTTAAACATGGATCCATGCATTGACTAAGCCACAGTTCTTGGTCATAAGGTCACGATTGATGAACGATTAGGCAGAAAATGGACGTCAAAATTGTCGGCTTATATGTAGCTCAGAAGAATCAATTCTAAGTCAGCTATGAAACTTTACCCTTCAACTATATTCATCATCAATCAATTGAATAAGGTAGCTACCGACAGAGAAGAGAGTACTGATATCTCAGTAGCACAGTAAGGCGATTAGTGTTTATAAGAAAATAGATGAGAGTTGTGTGGTACACTTTAAAAGGGATCCTTTGATATGACCACCTGCATTATTCAAACATCATTACTTTTTTTTTTGAGAATGCAAACATCATTACTTGATTCTGTAGCAAAACAATATGAAGTGGTTGATTATCAGATCTTTCATTGCTTTTACTCTCCAGACTCCTTCTATTTTGGGACACTTTGGGACCTTAAAGAAAATGAACTCTGCCCATTACCATACAATATGAGATATGACACCAGAAAGCAAAGAAGCTAGATGAACAGTTCTGCATGCAAGAAGAACAGTATTGCATGCGATAAGATCAGTAGATCAACTAGGATACTGTTAAATCAGGTTTCTTATGCAAAAAAATTTCATCAAATTAATTAAACTAGAGAATACTAAATCAATTCATACTAACTGTAAGCTACACTGATTCAATAATGCTGGTGTTAAAATGTGTTTTCACTTTTCAGTATAATAATGCTACTTATACCAGAGTCCAGAGGTCAACTTAATCTAACCCCTTCAAATGCTTTGACAGTGATTTCATTAGTTGGCAACTGAATTAGTGAATATCAAACAACAAGGGAGATAAGTGACATATCCTATAGGAGATCACATGGAGCTTGATGCAAAACCTCACTTCTTTTTCCATCCGTGAATTGGTTTAGACTATAATGACAGAAGTTAGTGTGTGGTTGACTTTGTAATGGGTATGAAATGTTTTCACCACTGTTCAAAGCTTTTAAGTTGCACCATGAAAAGTAGTCATGGTTGCCATTCCCTTACAGACCTATATATAGGAGCACAAACCCCTACCCCTTTAAACCTCAATGTGCATTCATCATGGATTCTAGTTTTAAAACCATTGCTGCCATTCTTTTACTCTTTATAGGCATTTGTGCAGGTGAGCATTTTCTCCTAATGTGCTATGATCAGTTAATTCAATCAAAGTTAACTTTACATATATTCTATTCTTCATTTGATGCAGGAAGAGATGCCAAAGGACTCAGGAATGTTGTAAACCCTACAAACCCATCAACAGAGGTAATTCATGAATAGGGGAAAATTACTGATCAATTCAGTTACAACATGAAAACAATGTCTATGTAGTAAGCATGTTGAAAAGTTACATGTCTATGTCTATGAACTTGATGTTTTAGAGGGGAAAACTAACAACTGTGCAAGCCTGAAGCTAGAGGGATAATTCATATTTAAAACAGGTGTATACAGCGCTCCTCTGATGATAATCAAGGACGGTAAATGAATGTGAGACGGGCGCTGTATACACCCATTATATGTAAGAATTAATCAAATTTACTGAGTCTAAGATGCTTACTGAGTTATATCGTATTTGTCGTTTGTCTGCTTTGGATTTTCTGCTGCTTACTGAGTGTTATCTTTCTGTTGAAGGTGATTGTGGAAATGAAGATGAGAGACCTGACAGAAATTGATGCTTTTGTGGACTATGAAAAGCCAATACCAAATCCTAGGCATGAAAAAGGGAAGCCAGTTGGTGGTCCTAATAAGTGACTGCCTTTCCTTCCTTCATTTCCCTACTAATGTCACACCAAGAGGAGTAATAGGAAGGTTAATGACTGATCATTATATCATAAATAAAATTAAGGAGAAATTTTAAGAATGTGTAATTTCCTATGTTGGATGGAGTACAGATCATGTCTAGCTATCTAACAAAGTTTATCGTCCAACAGAGAAGAATGAGTTTTTGGTAGTGACAAGACATCATGTTCTGGGGACAAACATGAGGAAGGGTTAAACTGTTTGAAGCGAGCAGAATGGCTTCAGTAATGTATTATCATTATGATTTTCCTTATAAGATGATTGACCTATACATATATATATATATATATATTATATCTATATATATGCGTGTGTGTATTTATGTCCTCTTGAGACTGGACAAGTTCTGCTGCATATTAGATCATGCCTGCCACTAATTAAACAATACTTACAGCAATATGACAGTATATATACCAACAAAATCATTGCTAATTAAGATGCTAACCTAGCTACTTTGAAGAATGTTTTACTGAGCTATGAGTGGAGAGGTTTCTGGTATAGCATATGTGCCAAATTACTATGAATTAGCTGATGTAGTACCACTTTGTTCAATGATAAGCCCTTCCAAATCCACTCAGTAAACAGGAGAGTTTCATTTATAGGATGTAAGTGGAAAAAAAAAATTAGTTATATATGAGAGAGTGAAATAGCTAAGATTGCCAACCACGGATTTCACTTTTCTGGGTTAGGGTACTATGGATCATAATTTGGAAATAGGAAAAATTGTGGGCTAAAGAATTAGATAATGGGACTCAAAAGTCTTGTATGTGCAATGGAGCTGTCAAAGCCCAGGAGTCAACTCTTGAAAAATTTATGTTCATAAGAATTTTGATAATGACTACCACTTATATATATGCATGATGATGATGCATCACAGATTTCTACAAGCACAACATAATTTCCTTCAGGGAATCCCATGCCAAACCACCATTATTTGATACACGTTGGACAAAAACAGATACAGGGTTTTTGTCAGGTGACAGAGCATGTTTGATGGAGACAAGCATTTTACAGATAAGGTCGGTTTGGTTGCTTCACATATTATGAAACTATTGATTCATGACCTTAGTTTGAAATAGAAAGGTCGGTTTGGCTTGCCAAATGAAAATGATTCAATTTTTGAAGAAAGAAAATACAAGGTGCGCTAAACGGTTTTAATTCTTCCTCTGGTGTCATTTTCTCATGGTGCCCGGTTTCTTTCTAGTTTCTATAACGTTTGCATTTACCGAACATGAAAATGAAATTCCTTTTCCATTCCCAACCACTAAACCACAAACCAAACGAGGTCCGAACAGGTCCATTCTTAACTGAGGACGGTAAGTTCTCATTGGATGCATGAAAAGAATTACATTAATTATGGAGAAAAAAGCCAAAGGGAAGGCAAAAGGGTACTTCTAATTCTGTGTTTTTAAGTCGTTTCCAGAAAGCTTTTGTGTTGATCTGTTTAGTAGGTACGTCTTTGTTAACATGTTTGCTGACAACCTCAAGTTGTGGCAAAGCCAACATGGAGATTAGAGAATCTTCATCATGTTGCTACTTAAACAATTGCTGCAAAGGGCCAGTATTATCAACATGAAATCCTTGCATATATATATATATATATATATATATATAGAAGTGACATATTTTAATAGCAAACAGGAGCTAGCTCAAGTACTAAATTATGATTCCTATCTACCGACTCATTCACACTATACATAAATCTTTGTGCCAACCCTAGAGGATCAATTAATGGATATGCAACCAAAATTCTGAGAATCATAATTAACAAAGACTTTTGGGTAAGATTGGGTGAATGAACTCTTCAATTATCTTACTGGTATAGATATACAAAAATTCTACCTACCTTACTAATATTTAACCTCTGGATCGGATGAATGAGCTCTTCAATTATCTTTTGGGTAAGATTTTTTTTCATCGTTACCGCGGTAGAAGAACTAACTTAGAATTTTACAGATCATCAACACTCAAATTCCAGCCTTTTGAAACCCACATTGTGCTTTCAGAATGATTATGTTCACACACTAATCTTCTATCTTTCCCCAGTACTTCTCTAGCTGCAGCTTCATGGATTGAATAGTTAATTGCCATGAGTTAAATTATAAATGGAAGGATACCTAACACCTGAAGTGACCCACCATAAAGCTAGGAGCTTAATCAGTAATTAATTAAAAACATCAAAAGGGAAGTGAATTCCAAAAGGTGAACAAAACCCACCATCAAAGAAGATGCATTGTCCTTCTGACACATAAAAAGGGGGACCAAGTTTTTCTTTTTCATGGTTACTGAAATTTTGGTGCATGCAGTTGACTTTGAGGTGGGGATGAATAATGGGTGTTGTGTATTTTCACAATCATATCACAAAGCAATTGTGCTAAGCATCATCATGACTCTCTCTTTTGGCTCCATTCCTTCCCACTCACCATAAAAGCAGACTTTGTATTGCCACTTCTCCTCCAAACACACATCAGAAAACCTAAAATGGTTCCTCAAGTCAAGATATTCATCATCCTCCTAGTCCTTCTCTTTGATATATCAGTAATTTCAGGTAATTAAGAAGTTTAAACATGCAAAAATCTCATCAGTTCCAGGTTTTCTACAGCTGAGCTAGGCTGCAGAGCTAGCATGAACTAATCCATTTTTTTTATTCTATAGCTGATAATAACTACAAGGAAGGCATGGAGCTTACTTACACCAGTGGTCGTAAGGTAAGCTATTTGTATATCTGTAGGTGACGTAGTATTCTTACTGATCTTCTATGATAAGTGACTTTGTCAAGCGTTTTAGGTTAATTCTATTTTAATTACGATGCTGTCTTTGTAAAAACACATGCAGATGATTAAGGGAAGAAAGCTGTTTATGGAACTTGATGCAATGTTGGATTACCAGGACCCAGGAGCCAATCCTGGGCATGAACCACATAAAGGAGGCGGCGGCGGTGGTAATAGAATTGGTAATCCTTGAATAACTAGCTTGATGGTCATGATAACCTCATTTGCAGCAGAATATGAGCTGAGAGAGATGTGTTTCTTATGAGTGAGATTCTTATATTAATTAATAGGAGGTGTGGAACTGTGAATACCATCGATGTATTTTGGAAATGGAATTTTATTAGAAGCTAAATTATTGGAGGTGTGCAAAACCTGAGGTTGTTATAGTACTAGTACTGTATAAGCTTATCTTGATTAAAACCTAGAATGACAGATAATAATTAAGCGAAATATATATGTTGGTGTTATGTATTTAATTGCAGTTGCAATATTAGTTCTAAGAAACAATTAATGAGATTTCATGGCAGTAAAGTCATAATTTCACTATTAAAGACTATATCAGTTTCTCATCTGCTAGGGCTTTATGTACTAAAATCTCTGGAAGCTCTTATTCAAACCTCAAATTAATTAGTGAAATTTATAAGAAAAACTAGCAAAAAGGCAAGATGATCAGAGAATCGAAGCTGGCTGGTTTCAATTAATGCTGTAACTTCTCCAAGGAATTTGTAACTTATCTAATTTCAAGGACAGATAGAAAAGGTAGGTGGAACTAAATAATAACTTGTCTAATTATAAGAAGTGAAGTTTGTGAGTGATTGCATTTGAAGGTAAAAATGTATTGAAAGAAAGAATTACATATGCTCATCATATCACACCATGTATTTCGCTTGACTTTTAATCTAATTAACCTTTTCTTATTGCTTCATTCAAGTACTAAAATAGTAAAGTGTTCAACTCCATGATATTAAGCAAACTTTGTGATACCAGAACGAAAAACCTTCGTAGTTCCTAATGCATTCAAATCCTTTCTAAGAATTACATTAACTCCAAGTGTAGGTAACCCAGTAGTTCATATGTCAAAGAACAAAGATGGTATTGAGTAATTGGGCTGCTTATGATACATTAGATCACACATCACTCTACAGTCAACAAGACAAAACTTGCACCAAAAACTTTGCTGTATCATAAGCTGTAAAACCTAGTTTACATGAAAAAAAAAAAAAGAGTTAAAATTGTGTACGTTATGGTTGAGATTGATTTATAAATAGTTAAAATTAGTCTCCGTGTTACTAGTTAGCTTGTCTTAGTATTATGTTTTTTTAACTTCTCTTCTATCACAATAATTGTGTTGACCTCCGTCAAAATGACTATAAAATACTATTTGAAACCGCTGATATACTTTTGTAAATAGTATACTTCAATCAGACAAATTATTGAGTTGGGAGAAAAGAGAAATGATCGAACTTTTTCATGTGTTACAATATATGTGTGATTCGTAACCAATTCAACGAAAATTTCACAGCGATAATCACAACTAAAAATGTGTGTAGACCAATGACCCAAAGAATCCAACCTAGACAAGCATCAAAACGTAACAGTAGTGTCTAATCCAAAAAGACCGCAGTAAAAATCTTCACACACAATGTAGGTATACCGTAGACCAAATAACCAGACGGTAGTCAGAATTTTACGACAAACGACGACGTATTAGTAGGCATTATCCTAGACCCGGTAACTTAGCGCCACGTGTCGGCTCAACGGTTACAATCATTGAAGCGGCTCGCATCCAATAGCAGCTGCCAGCGGTTTGTCAAACCGTCAAAGTCAAAACCCCAACTGACCATTTTACCCCCAGTCGCTGAGCCCCATTGACCATTTTGTCCTCTCCCCCCTCAGTAACTGTAACTAACGACCTTCCTCCGTCACACTTTGCCAGCACAGTAGAGAAGAAGAGACATCTCATCTGCCTCTGCAAAATCAAAACACCCTTTTTCTGTCTCTCTCTCCCTCTACCTCTAATTAAACCACTAACCTCCTCTTAATTTCGTAATTAACACACTAATACTTATACTCCCTCTCTCTTTCTCTCTCTATCTGTTTTGGTTTGATCAAATCGTTTCGGTTTCACAATCTCTAAGATGCCGGGATTAGTCTCCGTCAAAACCCCGCCGGGCTCGGCGCGGCTCCAAATCTCCGTCCCGGAGGCCCAGGCCCAACCGCAAAGATCCGACCCCGCCGCAATTTCCAAAACGCCGTCGCCGCTCGCCAAGAAGCCTCCCTCGCCTTCCGCCTCCCGATCCCGGCCCTCGCCGAACCGCTTCAAGTCCAAATCGCCTCAGCCGGAGAGTCCGAACCCGATTCTCGCCGACGCCTCGCTCGACAACCCGGATCTCGGCCCGTTCCTGCTGAAGCTGGCCAGGGACACAATCGCCTCCGGCGAAGGCCCGAACAAGGCGCTTGACTACGCCGTCCGGGCGGCCAAGTCGTTCGAGCGGTGCGCCGTCGACAGCGAGCCCAGCCTGGACCTGGTGATGAGCCTGCACGTGCTGGCGGCTATTTACTGTAGCTTGGGCCGGTTCGAGGAGGCGGTTCCGGTTCTGGACCGGGCGATTCGGGTCCCCGAAGTCGGAAGAGGTGCAGATCACGCGCTGGCGGCGTTCTCTGGGCATATGCAGCTGGGGGACACGTACTCGATGCTGGGCCAAGTGGACCGGTCCATCGAATGCTACGAGGAGGGCTTGAAGATCCAGATCGAGGCCTTGGGTGACACTGATCCCAGAGTCGGTGAGACTTGCAGGTCCGGTTTTCAATTCTTTATTATTTTCATATTTTATTTGTGTTTTCAATCGATGAAAGTAAAACTAATGGTAAAGGCCTTGCATTGTGTTTCAAATTTGGACAATTGGCACTAGATGGAAAGGTGATTTGGCTAGAAATTTCATGCAATTGTGGGTGTAGTATAGGGAGTGCTTAGCCGAAGAGACTTGGAGACCTCATTATAGTAGTTTCAGTTTTGGAGAATGAAAAATTTAGGCCCTTTAATTGAAGAAAAGTCGAGAGTCAGGAAGACATAAAAAATCAATAAATATTTACTCTTTCTAAATAGTTTGGTTGAAATGTATGCCTTTGAGCTTGAACTGATTGGTTGAAACCTGAATTGAGCTGCCTAATTGGCATTTCTGTCAACGTTTGCTAAAACTCATTTTCCAAGCTGCCTAATTGGCAGTTAGTGTCAATGTTTACATTTAATGTGCAATGTGGAGTGTTTGGTGAAAATTTGAGTTGGGTTTGGCGGGACATGATAAGATGACGCAAACTTTCCTGTCTTTCTTTGCCCTGAAAGGCTTAATCAAACATCTGGAGACTGGGATACATTAGTGGCTGGATAGAGTATATAGACATTGATTGACACAGTATTGATCATTCTGGGTCTACCTTTGATGGGCTTTTATGAAAGCAGCCACCCTTCAGGAAGTGCAATGATGTCAACTTTACCTATCTATTACAGTTGTGCAAGTGTTCTGCTTTCTAAGACTTGTTTCAGTCCCTTTCATTTTTGGATCATATATATTATAGAGGGTAAAATTCTTATAAGTGAAACTGAACTAGTTTTCATAATGCTAGAAAGACTAAGAATGTGATTCAAGTAAATTGGTCTCGAATATGCAGATATTTAGCTGAGGCTCATGTCCAAGCAATGCAGTTTGAAAGAGCTGAAGAATTGTGCAAGAAGACTCTTGAAATCCACCGTGCTCATAGTGAACCAGCATCTCTTGAGGAGGCAGCTGATCGCAGACTGATGGCTCTTATATGTGAGGCAAAGGGAGATTATGAAGCAGCACTTGAACACCTTGTCCTTGCTAGCATGGCAATGATTGCAAATGGACAAGAAAATGAGGTTGCTGCTATTGACGTCAGCATAGGAAACATTTACATGTCTCTTTGTCGCTTTGATGAGGCTGTCTTCTCCTATCAGAAGGCACTCACTGTTCTAAAGTCATCAAGGGGAGATAACCACCCTTCAGTTGCCTCCATCTTCGTACGCCTTGCTGACCTATATCATAAGACTGGAAAGGTCCGAGAGTCCAAATCGTATTGTGAGAATGCCTTGAGGATATATGTGAAACCTGTGCCTGGAACAACAGCAGAAGAGATTTCTGGTGGATTGACTGAAATTTCAGCTATTTATGAGTCTATGGATGAGCCAGAGGAGGCACTTAAGTTATTACAAAAGGCAATGTGTTTGTTAGAGGATAAACCTGGACAGCAAAGCACAATTGCTGGAATAGAAGCACGGATGGGAGTGATGTATTGCATGCTTGGGAGATATGAAGAAGCAAGGAGCTCTTTTGGAAGTGCTATAGCAAAACTTAGAGCTAGTGGAGAGAAGAAGTCTCCCTTCTTTGGGGTTGTGTTGAACCAGATGGGATTGGCTTGTGTTCAATTGTTCAAGATAGATGAGGCCGGTGAGTTGTTTGAAGAAGCGAGGAGAATATTAGAACAAGAGTGTGGTCCTTGTCATCAAGATACTCTTGGAGTGTATAGCAATCTTGCAGCAACCTATGATGCTATGGGGAGGTAATATACTCGGCATTTTACTTGTATTTTGGCTTTAACTGCTTGCTATTTTTTCATGTGTTTGAACTCTCCCTGCAAAAATTACTCTTTTAAAACTGGTACTGTACTACTGCTTTGGGAGTAGTCAACTTTCACTATACAAGAATTTTAATTGGTGTGCATAACAGCATGGTCAGGGTTGTGCCTTGCACCTGGAATGTCCCCAGAAATTGATCTAAATGGATGCAAAGTGCCCTACATGTCTAACCAGGACATTTTAATAGTCCAGACCGTGAAGTTACCATATTAACAACTCAGTTGGTGCCTGCCTGTATTGTAGCTTCACATTATTTGCATGAATCTGCAATGTATTTTTCTGCATGTTTTGCTTTTATAGCCCAAGTTGACTGTTACATTGAGCATATGATTATTACATGGAATATTCAAATTTCTAACGAATTATTATTGATCTCTTCCAGAGTTGAAGATGCAATTGAAATTTTGGAGTATGTGCTTAAATTGCGAGAAGAAAAGCTTGGAATTGCAAATCCTGATTTTGAAGATGAGAAGAGAAGACTATCCGAGCTCCTGAAAGAAGCAGGCAGGAAGCGAGACAAAAAAGCAAAATCATTGGAAAATCTCATTGATCCAAACTCGAAGAAGACTACAAAGAAAGAGGGGACAAGGAGGTGGGCTAGCCTGGGTTTCAGACTTTGAAGGAAAAACAGAGGGAAATGAAAAAGAGGGGATCTTCACTTCTGTTCTGCTACAGTACACGTGCACATTCTGTAACATAGAAGATCATGTATAGGGTTGAAGTTTCTTACTTGGTGAGGTTTTCTTTTTCTTCGGTTTTGAATTTTTATGATTTCTTTTGTTCTTTGGAAATGTCTGCATTTGGGCTTGACGCTGTTCACACTGGAAAGAAAAATATGCATTTGAGTGAATAAAATTCATATGTATGTTTTCTCCTACATTGTAATGATTGTATTGTCTATTTCTACATTTGAAGAATTACCGTACCCAAAATTTGAAAGAGACAAAAAGAGACCAAATTGATGTTTGAAATGATGTGATTTCAAAAATAGAGCTAAGCAAGTACATTACTGTGAATTCTTTTTATATTCCATCAACAAAAATGTTCCAACTTGCAATGATGGATATATATATATATATGCTGCTTTAGGTATATAACTTCAATTATATATAGAGATTTTATCACACATAGTGCACGAAGTATGGAGAATTCTACACTTTGGTGTATAAACTTTGAAAACTATCAAAATGGTGTATGAACTTTGGATTTCAACATCATTTTGGTGTACGAGACTAACACCGTTAGATATGACCGTTAAGTTCTACTGTTTCAGGCCAATATTTAGGCTACTGGTGGAAATTCTGCAGAAATTTAGTATATGATGCATAAGGACAAAAACTTCTCCCCTAAGGACTAGCCTTCAACATGCCACATTTCACCTAACGACCTCTTGTTTAAGCGGTTACTCACAGGACAGTGATCCTTAGTTGAAGAATAATTCTGGACTATGTAGGATACTTAAAATTAAATGTAGGTTTTCTAACAGATAAAATAGATAAAAGACAGGAATTTAATAGAACTGTTCAACTAAACTCTAATTTCTGTTTGGCCCAAACTCTAGGTTACTTGACCTTGACCTAGTGGTAATATGGTTAAATTAGAAGGATCTAGATTCATATTCAATGTACGATTACTTTCTTTGTATGATTGAGATTCTATACATTGTAATCCTCTATATAAAGAGGCTCCTATTATCAATGAGAATATACAGTAATTTCCTCTCAATTTCAGTTTCTCTACAACACGTTATCAGCACGAAACCCTAACCCTGAAACCATAATATCGTAGTCTTCAAACCCTAGCAACCTCCGCAGCACACCTTGAAGTCTTCGATCTCAGGAACCCAGTTATCGGCCTCGCTTGCACTTCCTCCACACCATCGCAACAACACTACTGTAAAAAAAAAAAAAACCTAGAAGAAGAAGACGCTCATAGGCAGAAAGAAAGAGAAAAAAAAAAGAAAAAGGAGCGGCCCAGAAGAGGAAAAGAAAGAGAAGAAAGAAGAAAAAAAAAAAAGAGAATGAGCGGGCCCAGAAGAAGAAACGAAAGAGAAGAAAGAAGAAAAAAGAAGGAAAGAACTTGGCTGACCAGGGCTGGTCAGCCCATCCTGACCACACCACTAATAACTTGACATCTGTCTTTTTTTTTTGGGCTCTTTCCCCTTCTCTTCTCCTTCTTCAGTTCTTCCCCCCGTTCTCCTTCTTCGACTCCTGCAGTTCACCATCTCCACAATAACTGCAGTTCACCATCTCCACAATAAAAGAGGAGCGGGACCTTGGGCTCTTCGGCGATGGCGGAGATGAGATCGAAGCAGAGGAGCGGCTTCGGTGGCTTCTGGGCTGCGGAGGCGACCATGGACTTCATTGCGCTACCAAGACGCCAAACTGAGAGAGCGACGGCGGAGATGAGATCGAAGCAGAGTCGATGGGCAGCCATGAGAGTGGAGAAGAGGAAGGAGAACAGAGGAGGAAGAACTGAAGAAGGAGGGGGGGAACAGGTGTCAAGTTATTAGTGGCTTAGGTCAGGATGGGCTGACCAGCCCTGGTCAGCCAAGTTCTTTCCAAAAAAGAAAGAAAGAAAGAGAAGGAGCGGGCCAGAAAAAGAAAAGAAAGAGAAGAAAGAAGAAGAAAAGGTAGAAAAAGAAATGGAAGAAGAAAAAAAATAATGGGCCCCGCGGCACACCTGCCACTAGAAGACTAAAAAGAAAGGTGCAATCCCAGTCAGCGGCCACGTCATCCAATCACCTGCCACGTCAGCACCTCTCGTCAATGACCAATCAACACCGGTCAACCTTTTTCCTGCCACTTTCCTGTGACTTTTCCGGCGACATTTTCCCACCACTTTTCCGGTCAAATTTTCCGGCAACTTATTTCGATGTATTTTTTACTAAACGTTCCCGTTTTTAAATTCAATTTCTCTTCTTTTTCGGAGACTTGCAACCTCCCTTCTTCTACCCCCCTTTCTTTATCATAGGGGAGACCAAATTAAGCCGAACTGTGGGGGTTCGTGCTCACTCCAAGCTTAGAGCTTGTAGAGTTCTCCAAACTTAAGAGTTTGTTGAGATAAAACGATCGACCGCAAATATCATTGTTTCGATTTAATCCAACCCCTCTTGGAATAGAATTTCTTGGAAGCGACTACGCTCGGAAATTCCTAATTTCTTGGAAGTGACTACGCTCAGAAATTTTATTTGTTTTCGTGGTAGCCTTTTTCCACTCCGAAACTAACCCTAATTTCTTGTTCTTTTTCAGGATGAGTAACCTGAACAAATTGGACTTTGCTCCATTGGGAACAACTGGCTCTGAATATCATAGGTGGGTTCGAGATATCCGCCAGCATCTCAAGGCCGATGGAATCTTGGATACGATTCTCGAGCCTAGCCAGGAAGTGCTAACTGTTGAGCAAGCTCAAGCTTTGGAAGCAAATAGAACAGCCATAGAGGCAAATAAGGCGAAAGCCATCATCCTAATGACTCGTCATATGGATGATTCGCTCCAGTACGAGTGTATGAATGAAGAAGACCCCAAAAGGCTGTGGGTCTCACTTGAAGATAGATTTGGCAACGTCCGTGACTCCCTGCTTCCTGACCTAGAAGTGAGATGGCATAGCCTCCGCTTCTGTGATTTCAAGTCAGTTCTTGACTACAACTCGGAAGCACTTCGCATTAAAATCCTTAATGGAATTTTGTGGTAAAGAGATCACAAACACTTGAAATCCAATTTTGAGATGAATGATTATGGGAGAACACGATTATGTCTCAGTTTGGAACTTGAGCATAGTGTCGATAGATGCTTAGGGATTTTGACAAGGTCAAACCTTCAAGCACCCCTATGATCGTCCGTAGTCTTGATCCTAAAAAGGACCCTCTTCGTCTGAAGGATGATGGCGAAGATGTGCTAAAGGCAGAAGTGCCTTACTTGAGCACAATAGGCGCATTATTGTACTTAGCTCAATGCACAAGACTGGACATCTCGTTTGCAGTGAACTTATTAGCTAAGGTATTGCTCTGCGCCAACGCGACGCCATTTGAATTGGTGTAAAAGATATCTTTCAGTACTTGAGATGTATGATTGATATGGGCTTGTTCTTTCCCTACAGAGAGAAGATGGATTCGGACCCACCACACACCAGAAACTCCGCCAACGCTAGCCTGCTTTATCTATCCCCATCCCAAAACGATATAAGTGTTTTTGAAGGTTTTGCTGATGCTGGGTACCTCTCTGACCCACACAAAGGTCGCTCCCAAACTAGTTAAGTATTCACCATGGGAAAATACCTTGATATCTTGGAGGTCTACAGAACAGACTGTAGTCGCTATATCTTCGAACCATGCAGAAATTATTGCTCTTCACGAAGTGGTTCGTGAATGTTTATGGATTGGATCCATCATCGAACAATTGTGGTTTGAAGTCTACCACAAGATGAGCCTATAAGCATTTAGGATAATGTTGTTCGTTTTGAACAAATGAAGCAAGGCTACATCAAAAGCGACAACACCAAGCATAATCAGCAACAACAGACTCTCCTCAATTACCAAAGTGAACTTGTAATAACCCCATTTCTTTAATCAAAGCAAACAGTGTGCTTTACTTTCATGATTCGATTACTTTAACTTTAATGATTATGCTGGGTTAATTGTTTGTGTTGATCGACATTGCCGACACTCTCTCTCTCCCTCACTCACACTCTCCCTCTCTCCCACTCACACTCTCACCCTCTCTATCAGCCGAACCCAGCAAGAAAAACAGAGCAACCATTTACCTGCAGACCTCTCCCTCCAGTAGCTTCGCCTAGACCTCGCGCAGCCGCCGGTGGCATCCTTGCGCCGCAACATGGACTGTAGTGACGGCGGAGGACCTAGCTCCGTTTGAGCCGATTTCGAATCAATCTCAATATCTTGAGCTACAAGCCACCAATACTCTTGATTCTGGGCTCATATGATTCGCATAAACTTTCTGAACAAGCACCAGGAAGGATCGGACCTGGATAGAGCGATTTCACGTTCGTCGGAGCTCGACCGGTTTTCAATCGAAAACCAAACCTTTCGATCGAGATATCTCGAGCTACAGACCATCATTTCTTGTGATTCTTGCGCTGGTAAACTCATATTGAAGTTCTGAACAACTCTCATGAAGAGATCGAAGCAAGTTATTGAAGTTTTTACGTCGGAATTCAAGCTCGCCGGATTCTGGAATTTTTCCGGCCACTGAAGCTTTCGATCGTGATATCTCGAGTTGTAGAACTTCGTTTTGGGTGATTATTGAACGAGTGAGTTAATATTGATGTTCTTAACAACTCTCCAGAAGGAATCGAGGCCAAAAGATGAAGTTTTTACGTGGAAAAATCGGTTGGACGGTTTCTGCAAATTTCGCCGGTTTCTGGAAATTTTCCGGCCATCACGACTGTTTTAGGTAATTTCTCCTACTTCCGTTCATTTTCAGACTTTGTGCTAGTTATGAAAGTTGTTAAGCTTGATGAGGTGAAGAGGAGCAGCCCGGCCCCGACACCATTGGCGGTGGTCGGCGGCGGCTCTGTCCAAATTCCGGCGGCCCTTTTCCGGCCACCTTCGGGGGTCAAAAATGTGTTTTCTTTACATTTTTAGGTTCTACGTTTCAATATGATCGTATGCATATATAATTTATAATTTTTGGATATCGTATGATTTAGTTATGAATTTTACGATTTCGATCGATTTCGATCGTTCGATTTGTGATCTGTGAAGATCGGACCGTTCGATGGACTTGTAGTTTTGATATGTTGATCGTATGATTGTCCCAGTGACTTTGTGTGGTCACGGGCGAAGATCCGACCGTTGGATCTTCGTATAATTGTGAAATAGTGGTTTGAAGGGCGATTCGTGAGAATCCGACCGTCATATTTTCGTATAAATTTGTGAAGATGATTGTAAGGACGATTCAGGAGGATCCGACCGTTGGATCATCATTTAATTTTAATCCGACCGTTGGATTGTCGTTTGAGTATGTTTTGAGTTATTGGCTAAGTTAAGGTCATGTTGATTAGGTGATTGGCGGTCTTCCTAGGGTGAGCTGTTTCGGTGTGTTTTGTGTTAAAGTGAAGACGCAGCGGGAATATCAAGGTGAGTAAACCTCACATGGTTCATATTACGAACCAAATGTCTTTAATTACCTTGTTTATATTGTGAGTAAAGTGAAAATGCGTATGGAAATACAATATATCATGTTATTGTTGATTTTATTGTGAGAAAGCATAAGTGAGTCGAGGTGTAACATTTGAGTCATATAGGATGACCTTTAAAATGTTTTGATCTACGGTTTGGTCACCAGTGGTGACAGAGGCAAGGTCTTCGTAAGCGTGAACCTTGGCCCAGGTGACACATTACGAATGATTCAGTTAGAGCTCTAGTCTGTCTGCCGTGGTATGACATGAAAGCAGCGAGTTGAATTACTCGTGATCATGAATACAGTATGACATGAAAGCAGCGAGTAGTAGAATTACTCGTGATCATGAATACACTTTTGAATTTGACGTATGACATGAAAGCAGCGAGTTGAATTACTCGTGATCATGAATACAGTATGACATGAAAGCAGCGAGTAGTAGAATTACTCGTGATCATGAATACACTTTTGAATTTGACGTATGACATGAAAGCAGCGAGTTGAATTACTCGTGATCATGAATACAGTATGACATGAAAGCAGCGAGTAGTAGAATTACTCGTGATCATGAATACACATTTGAAATTTGACGTATGACATGAAAGCAGCGAGTTGAATTACTCGCGATCATGAATACATAATTATTATTTAAAGTGTGTCGAGTGGTGAGTGTTGAGATTGTTGGTTGCTACTTGAGTTAAAGGAGTTGAAATTTAATTAATGAACAGTTCATTCTTGTTTACTCATACGAGCTGTAAAGCTTACCGGGTTTGGTGTTGTTGCAATCCCGGTACACTATTCAAATTGTGTAGCGGGTAATCCTACAGGTCCGAAGAATCGAGAAGGTGATCAGGCTGCTTAGAGTAGTGGTATTTGAGTTACAGCATTATTGTGAGGTTGCTATACTCTTTTGGAGCTTACATTTATATTTGGAGAGAGTGTGCTGTAATATTAAACTCTTGAGGATTTGGTTTATGTATTATTGAGTGATGTGAGGTGTGTTTATTTCTGAGAAAAAAATTCAGAACGTTTATTTGTAATTGTTATTATTCATGTTTCGGATTTTGAATTGGTTATTCAAAATTTGGGGCGTGACACAAGATGCATCCTGAGAAATACAATATATCATGTTATTGTTGATTTTATTGTGAGAAAGCATAAGTGAGTCGAGGTGTAACATTTGAGTCATATAGGATGACCTTTAAAATGTTTTGATCTACGGTTTGGTCACCAGTGGTGACAGAGGCAAGGTCTTCGTAAGCGTGAACCTTGGCCCAGGTGACACATTACGAATGATTCAGTTAGAGCTCTAGTCTGTCTGCCGTGGTATGACATGAAAGCAGCGAGTTGAATTACTCGTGATCATGAATACAGTATGACATGAAAGCAGCGAGTAGTAGAATTACTCGTGATCATGAATACACTTTTGAATTTGACGTATGACATGAAAGCAGCGAGTTGAATTACTCGTGATCATGAATACAGTATGACATGAAAGCAGCGAGTAGTAGAATTACTCGTGATCATGAATACACTTTTGAATTTGACGTATGACATGAAAGCAGCGAGTTGAATTACTCGTGATCATGAATACAGTATGACATGAAAGCAGCGAGTAGTAGAATTACTCGTGATCATGAATACACATTTGAAATTTGACGTATGACATGAAAGCAGCGAGTTGAATTACTCGTGATCATGAATACATAATTATTATTTAAAGTGTGTCGAGTGGTGAGTGTTGAGATTGTTGGTTGCTACTTGAGTTAAAGGAGTTGAAATTTAATTAATGAACAGTTCATTCTTGTTTACTCATACGAGCTGTAAAACTTACCGGGTTTGGTGTTGTTGCAATCCCGGTACACTATTCAAATTGTGTAGCGGGTAATCCTACAGGTCCGAAGAATCGAGAAGGTGATCAGGCTGCTTAGAGTAGTGGTATTTGAGTTACAGCATTATTGTGAGGTTGCTATACTCTTTTGGAGCTTACATTTATATTTGGAGAGAGTGTGCTGTAATATTAAACTATTGAGGATTTGGTTTATGTATTATTGAGTGATGTGAGGTGTGTTTATTTCTGAGAAAAAAAATTCAGAACGTTTATTTGTAATTGTTATTATTCATGTTTCGGATTTTGAATTGGTTATTCAAAATTTGGGGCGTGACAGTTTGGTATCAGAGCGTAAGGTGCATATTCAGTGATGTGTCAATACCTTCCGAGTGATGGCCCGTCTGCAGCGGATCCCCATCGTGTGCTCTTCGGTATTGGCTAAGTCATTGGGTATGCGTGAGTGTTGGGAGTCGTTTAGGCCGCTAAGTCATTTTAGGAACGTGAATACCTTCCCTGTAGTATTGACTTGGTTAATATGGACTTGTGTATGACTTATACCGTGTTTTAAGTGTTATTTGTGTAGCCAAGCATACTATACTTCTTAGGTGATGAATATTTGAAGGGGTAGTACGTTGAAACGAAAAGTTGTTTTGGAAGTTCGTATTAGAATAAGTTTAGTTTCCGCAGGTTGTAATTTTCAAGGAATAGAAACCTCTAGATTTAACTCTGATGAGTCAGTGAGAATTGTTTTATGGAAGTGAGGTTCTTTTGGATGTTGAAGCATGATGTTGACCTATGCACGTACCTAGTGTGGATACGAGTATTAATCGATTGTAATTTTGCCTTCTTAAGTTGGACATAGTTTTATTTAAGTAAAGGAAATTGATTTTGTGAACTAGTTTTCTTAAGTTTTGGATCGTAGTTTGGAGATGGATTGAAGTGAATTTGAGGTTGTTTTGTGTTTTAAGTTTAAGTAGGCGGGACACTTAAAGTTTTGCAATGGAGTTGATCTTGGTCGGTAATTAATGGAGAGATTTAGGATCAACTCTCTGTAAATGATATTAGACGAGAGTGTGTTTCTGTGGTTGTGGATTTTAGGTGAATTGGTTAAATGCAATTTTGGGTATTGATTTTAGTGACATGGTTGGGTATCCATAGTGGTTCAAGTGAATTACTATGCGATGTGGAGTTTGATTCGGTTTCTGAATCGTGAAACCATAGGGTTTGAATTGTGGTAAGTTTAGTGGAGCAATTAATAGAGGAAATGGTTGAGATTTTATAAGTGTTGTAAGTGTAACTCTAAGGATGTGGGTTTCCTAGTTCACTCAGAAAGTGTTTAGCTTTATTTGTTCCTAATTCTAGCGTCAGAATTATTTGTATTCGGTTTGACTTAGAGGATACTAGCTAGACTACTGTGTGACTAAATTGGTTGTTGGGTTTTGGATTGATTGTCTGTGATACATTATTATGAATGAGGCGTGCAACATAGTTGACGAAGGTTTTGAAAGAGTAAGGAGTGACCAAGGTTCGACCCTTGGTGTCGTTGTTGGTTGTTTAAAGAAAAGACGACATGCATTCAATCTTATTAATTTAGTTAGTTTACAAAAAAAAAAAAAAGAAAAAAAAAAGGGAAGCTACACTATTCTAAGCAAAGTCAGCCGCTCCGGATGGGTTGAGGCTGAGCTCAAGAGAAACAGGAGAGCCACTGTTGTAACCGCCTGAGCCACTGGAATAGTAACCAAAAGCGCTACCTTCCTCGGATGCAGTCTTCGGGTTACCAAGGACGTCCTCACCGTGCACGGGGAACAGAGGAAGAGTCTCGACCTCCTGGTGATCTCCTCCTTGTTGTTCCATGGGAGATTGTCCTCCTGTTGTGCCAAAAGAGGTAGTGCGGGTATTAGTGTTGAAGGGTGAGGAGGAATATGGGTCAACACCATAGCCGACGCATGACCCAAAAGTTAGATCGATTGATCCATCATCACCAGTAGAACCAGTGGAACCAAAGTTGAGATCAATGGACCTACCATCATCAGTAGAACTTGTGGATCCAAAATTGAGATCGAGAGATCCACCAACCCGAACTTTCTGAAATTCCTTCAACTTCTGCCTGTCACGAGCCTTGAGGTTCTGGAACCAAAAGAAGACGTTCTTGTTCTCGATCTGCCCATACGGTTTCAGATGAAGACAGATCTCTTGAATCTGCTCTGGAGTTGGGTACTTGTGACCCTTGTCATAGTAGAGCCCCTGAAGGATTCTTAGTTGAGCTGGTGTGGGAGTCCACCGGTTAGTAGTCGGCCTGATAGGCGTGTTGGCACTACTCCCGGCTGCTTGGTTGCTTCCTCCCTCCTCGGTTGGTTGCTGGGCTTGTAGTTCCAATTGTTGCTGGGTTTGAAGCTCCATTAGCTGCAGAGTTCGTGGTTCCATGGTGATGGGTTAAGGGGATGTGAAAATCGAAGATTAAAGTTGTTGAGTGTTTGAGGGAGATTGTTGTTAAAGGGATTAAGGATGATGATGGTGTGTTGGAGATCTGAAAGTTCAGAGGAATGATGGGATTGAATCAACCTGATGGAAGAGAAGATCGGGAGGAGAAGGATTGAAATCGATGAAAAAGGGATTTGAGTTTGAGAAGAGGAAAGCTGAAGAGTTGAGAGAGAATAGCTAGAACCCGGAAGATTTTTCTTTCCTTTGGAAGTGAACAGTTGCGCTCTCAGAATGCACCTATTTATAGAGCGAGGTGAGCAGATCTCCACCGTTGGATGGGCGATCTCAAAGATTAAATCTACGCGTTGGATTAAAGTCGCCTTGAGACCCGGAAAAGTTGTTGACGTGTGTAGAGCGCGTAGGGGGACAGGATGGATCTCGAGGCGCTGTGGCAGACAGCTTTAGCCGAAAGTGATTTTGACTGCCGTAAATCACGGAAGGGATAAGCCGTGACACAAGTGGGCCGTACTTGGGCCTGTCTCAGATCAAGGCCATCACTGTAGCTGTGGGTGGAGACCTGATGGGCCGAGTTCTGAAACAGTTTTGGATATGATGGGCCAAGTTTCTGAAACATTTTTGGATACGTTGGGCTGGATTTCTGCAACAGTTTTAGGTGTTTTGGGCCGGATTGTTGAAACAGTTTGAAACCGCTTGGTTTAAATAAAAGGATTGGTATGGATAGTAACGTGTGCAGCTCGTGCTCGAGTGGTTGAGTGTGGAGTTTGTGTACAAGAGGTCTGAGGTTCAAACCTCGCCTCTCGTTTATTTTTATTATGTTCGTTTATGACATAATAAGTATAAAATTTGTACACATAATATTAAGCATAGCTTGTGCTCCAGTGGCTGGGGGCAAAGCTTTTGTACAACCAGGTTAAGGGTTCGAAACCTTTCATTCCCTTTTATTTATTTATGTCGCTTATGACATAATAAATATAACACATGTACATATATTAATGAGAGCAGCTCCTGCTTTGGTGGTTGGGAGCAAAACCTTGGTGTAGGAGGTCTCGAGTTCGAACCTTACCTCTTACAAATTTTTTTTGGATCTCGTATTTGCTCGATATACGGATGTATATATGGTCAGTACAGTATACATACAGTATGTAAAGCTTCATACTGTAGCCGAGCCGAAAACAGCCAAACAGTACGGCTAAGCCGAGCCGAGCCGAGTAGAAGGTTAGTGGGCCGAGTTTTTGGCCCAAATTGGTTTGGGCCTGTTCGAAATGTGGTTGGTTCAGTTTCTTTGGCCCAATTGGCCAGCCTTAGTGCTTAGCCCAAGGAGTGAGCAAGCCCAAGCCATCATCACTGTTGAGTGAACAAGTGCTAGTGGACCCTTCCTGAGCCACAAGAAAGCCCAAGTGGCCCATAATGAATGAAAAGACGTTGTGGAGGTGTCTATTTATTTGTTTTAAACTCTTGATTTAGTGAAGCGTTGTTTTCTACACTTTGCTTTGTGAGAGTGGTTACTGTACTTGTATGCTAGTACAGGATGACGATCTGTGTGAAAACAACTATATGTGCAATGCCACGTGGTGATTTGAGTGTAGGTTGCTTAAGGCAATTGTTGTGTTGTAATTTTGAGAAATGATGCGATGAAGGAATGTCATGTTGATGACTTAAGTGGGAATGAGGATTTCATTTGAGGATTCTTGTTGTGTGGGTTACATTAGTGAAGAATTGATTAAGTTACCATTGGGATATGACCTTTGTGGTTAGAACTATTCGTATCTGGGGTATTTTTGTGAAGAGATTTCGTAGGAAAGAGGTTGATCTTGTGAAGGTGCTGTGGAGTCATCACGAAGAGGGTGATGCATCATGGGAGTTGGAGTCTGACATGAGGAAAAGGTATCCCCAGCTATTTGGCGACGAGTGTGCCTGAATTTCGGGACGAAATTCCTTTAAGGAGGGTAGATTGTAATAACCCCATTTCTTTAATCAAAGCAAACAGTGTGCTTTACTTTCATGATTCGATTACTTTAACTTTAATGATTATGCTGGGTTAATTGTTTGTGTTGATCGACATTGCCGACACTCTCTCTCTCCCTCTCTCCCACTCACACTCTCACCCTCTCTATCAGCCGAACCCAGCAAGAAAAACAGAGCAACCATTTACCTGCAGACCTCTCCCTCCAGTAGCTTCGCCTAGACCTCGCGCAGCCGCCGGTGGCATCCTTGCGCCGCAACATGGACTGTAGTGACGGCGGAGGACCTAGCTCCGTTTGAGCCGATTTCGAATCAATCTCAATATCTTGAGCTACAAGCCACCAATACTCTTGATTCTGGGCTCATATGATTCGCATAAACTTTCTGAACAAGCACCAGGAAGGATCGGACCTGGATAGAGCGATTTCACGTTCGTCGGAGCTCGACCGGTTTTCAATCGAAAACCAAACCTTTCGATCGAGATATCTCGAGCTACAGACCATCATTTCTTGTGATTCTTGCGCTGGTAAACTCATATTGAAGTTCTGAACAACTATCATGAAGAGATCGAAGCAAGTTATTGAAGTTTTTACGTCGGAATTCAAGCTCGCCGGATTCTGGAATTTTTCCGGCCACTGAAGCTTTCGATCGTGATATCTCGAGTTGTAGAACTTCGTTTTGGGTGATTATTGAACGAGTGAGTTAATCTTGATGTTCTTAACAACTATCCAGAAGGAATCGAGGCCAAAAGATGAAGTTTTTACGTGGAAAAATCGGTTGGACGGTTTCTGCAAATTTCGCCGGTTTCTGGAAATTTTCCGGCCATCACGACTGTTTTAGGTAATTTCTCCTACTTCCGTTCATTTTCAGACTTTGTGCTAGTTATGAAAGTTGTTAAGCTTGATGAGGTGAAGAGGAGCAGCCCGGCCCCGACACCATTGGCGGTGGTCGGCGGCGGCTCTGTCCAAATTCCGGCGGCCCTTTTCCGGCCACCTTCGGGGGTCAAAAATGTGTTTTCTTTACATTTTTAGGTTCTACGTTTCAATATGATCGTATGCATATATAATTTATAATTTTTGGATATCGTATGATTTAGTTATGAATTTTACGATTTCGATCGATTTCGATCGTTCGATTTGTGATCTGTGAAGATCGGACCGTTCGATGGACTTGTAGTTTTGATATGTTGATCGTATGATTGTCCCAGTGACTTTGTGTGGTCACGGGAGAAGATCCGACCGTTGGATCTTCGTATAATTGTGAAATAGTGGTTTGAAGGGCGATTCGTGAGAATCCGACCGTCATATTTTCGTATAAATTTGTGAAGATGATTGTAAGGACGATTCAGGAGGATCCGACCGTTGGATCATCATTTAATTTTAATCCGACCGTTGGATTGTCGTTTGAGTATGTTTTGAGTTATTGGCTAAGTTAAGGTCATGTTGATTAGGTGATTGGCGGTCTTCCTAGGGTGAGCTGTTTCGGTGTGTTTTGTGTTAAAGTGAAGACGCAGCGGGAATATCAAGGTGAGTAAACCTCACATGGTTCATATTACGAACCAAATGTCTTTAATTACCTTGTTTATATTGTGAGTAAAGTGAAAATGCGTATGGAAATACAATATATCATGTTATTGTTGATTTTATTGTGAGAAAGCATAAGTGAGTCGAGGTGTAACATTTGAGTCATATAGGATGACCTTTAAAATGTTTTGATCTACGGTTTGGTCACCAGTGGTGACAGAGGCAAGGTCTTCGTAAGCGTGAACCTTGGCCCAGGTGACACATTACGAATGATTCAGTTAGAGCTCTAGTCTGTCTGCCGTGGTATGACATGAAAGCAGCGAGTTGAATTACTCGTGATCATGAATACAGTATGACATGAAAGCAGCGAGTAGTAGAATTACTCGTGATCATGAATACACTTTTGAATTTGACGTATGACATGAAAGCAGCGAGTTGAATTACTCGTGATCATGAATACAGTATGACATGAAAGCAGCGAGTAGTAGAATTACTCGTGATCATGAATACACTTTTGAATTTGACGTATGACATGAAAGCAGCGAGTTGAATTACTCGTGATCATGAATACAGTATGACATGAAAGCAGCGAGTAGTAGAATTACTCGTGATCATGAATACACATTTGAAATTTGACGTATGACATGAAAGCAGCGAGTTGAATTACTCGCGATCATGAATACATAATTACTATTTAAAGTGTGTCGAGTGGTGAGTGTTGAGATTGTTGGTTGCTACTTGAGTTAAAGGAGTTGAAATTTAATTAATGAACAGTTCATTCTTGTTTACTCATACGAGCTGTAAAGCTTACCGGGTTTGGTGTTGTTGCAATCCCGGTACACTATTCAAATTGTGTAGCGGGTAATCCTACAGGTCCGAAGAATCGAGAAGGTGATCAGGCTGCTTAGAGTAGTGGTATTTGAGTTACAGCATTATTGTGAGGTTGCTATACTCTTTTGGAGCTTACATTTATATTTGGAGAGAGTGTGCTGTAATATTAAACTCTTGAGGATTTGGTTTATGTATTATTGAGTGATGTGAGGTGTGTTTATTTCTGAGAAAAAAATTCAGAACGTTTATTTGTAATTGTTATTATTCATGTTTCGGATTTTGAATTGGTTATTCAAAATTTGGGGCGTGACAGAACTAGGTTCGATCTGAGGATAATGTGGCAGACTTGTTTACTAAGTCATTGCCCAAATCCACGTTTGAGAAACATGTGGCAAGAATTGGCTTGCGGAAATTATCTGAACTCCCATGATCGTAGTCATTAGGGGGAGATGTCTACATGTTCACCTCGAAACGTGAATGGTGTGTTGGGCTCTTTTTCCCTTTCGACCGAGGTTATTTTTGTCCCACTGGGTTTTTGTTACTCGGCAAGGTTTTTAACGAGGCAACGAGAAAAGCACAGCATTTGGACAACACAAGGGGGAGTGTTCAAGTAAACCCTAATTTGTGTTTGGCCCAAACTCTAGGTTACTTGACCTAGTGGTAATAGGGTTAAATTAGAAGGATCTAGATTTCTATTCAATGTACGATTACTTTCCTTGTTTGAAATTCTATATATTGTAATCCTCTATATAAAGAGGTCCCTATTATCAATGAGAATATACAGCAATTTCCTCTCCATTTCAGTTTCTCTACAACAAGAACAAATTTTTGTGACAAAATATATTGGGCACACACTGTCATAATTTATTTTTCAAAGGACTAAATATTGTTTAGTCCTTGAGCTTTTAACCATAAAACATTTCAGTCCCTGATCTTCTAATTTCACACGTTTAGTCCTTGTACTTCAAAATTTCAGACCAATAAGTCCTTGCAGTCTAAAAGTTGCGGCGAAATGTCTATTATGCTCTCAGTTCTTTTTTTTTTAATTAATTAATTATTATTATTTTTTTGGGAAATTAATTTTTTTTCCCTTTCTTTCTTTCTGTTTATTTTTTTTCTGTTTTTTTTCCCTTTCTTTCTTTCTATTTGAAAAAAAAAAGAATAAAAAATAAAGAAAAAATAAAAAATAAAAAAAATAAAAGGAATAAATTTATTTTAAAAAAAAGAACTGAGGGCATAATAGACATTTTGCCGCGACTTTTAGACTGCAAGGACCTATTGGTTTGAAATTTTCAAGTACGAGGACTAAACGTGTGAAATTAGAAGGTCAGGGACTGAAGTGTTTTATGGTCAAAAGCTAAAGGACTAAACATTATTTAGTCTTTTTTCAAACATAATTACAGACTGATAAACCAAGAGCCTCACTCTTGGGTAAACAGCTAAACGTTGTTTAGTTACTCATAATGATAAGACTGACTTACTTGTGATGAAAGCTCACTACTTCACACTAGACAGGAAGGAAAAAGCACACTGCTACTATGGCTTTCTTACTTCTTGAGAGAATTTTATTCTTCCCAATTTTTGAATGCCTTACAACTGAAACTTAAAGTTCCTAATATAGGGAGCGGAACTCAAACTAGAATTCAAAACTACAAAATGAACAAGACAACTCCGTGATTATCTGCTTCAAGGTTCGAAAAATCGCTAGGCGCTAGTCGGGCGGTGGGCTGGGGAGGAGTGCCCAGGCGGCTAGGTGGTTTTGTGTTTTTTAATTTTAATTTTATTTTTATAGCTTTTATTTATGTAATTAAAAATATTCAAAGACTTAAAGAGTAATCAAATTGTACCTAGAAATTTAGAATATTCAAATTTTAAGAGAGTCCTAACTCCTAATTCCTAAATAAGCATACATAAAGAGTTAAAGACTAAAGTGATAAAATTGCACCTAGAATATTCAATTTTAAGAGAGTCCTAATTCTTAAATAAGCATACGTAAAGAGTTAAAGACTAAAGTGATAAAACAATTGCAAGCCTAAATGGCTATCTACTTCATTAGTAGCATTAGATCCTCGGGAAGATGCCATCCTATTTTACCCTATTAATAAACAAACAATGAAATAAATAAAACAAAAACAATAAAACAAATAATAAACAAACAGATTTAGAAGCAATATTATCATAGTGAGCCCCCAAATTGAAAGTCGCAAAGTCACAGTCAGTGGAATCCCCTAGTTGAGCATATAGCAATATATGAAATCTGATATGAAATCTATTCACTAACAATTAGCTGCAGCACAAAATAATAGCCTGATATGAAATCTCTTCATATTCACAACAACGACTTAAATGGTTCCGGTTCCCATATGAATATGGTGCTTCAATTAGCCAAAAAAAGAAAAGAAAAAAAAAGACAGTGTGTGCTTCAAAAGGAAGATCAAAACTTCAGCTCTTACAATTCGCAGATCAAAATATATTACAGTTCCCATATGAGACTAGCAGAGTAACGAACATTCAAATCCAGTTACCCAGAATCCCAGATTATCACTTTTCTAGTTTTCAGAATACAGAACAATGAATACAGAACATTCAAACCCAGTTACCCAGTTACATCAATCTTCTGAAACTGTAAAATTGAGCTTAGCCCAACTCAAATCAGCTACTCCACACATTCTTCTATGGTTCTACCATATAAACCAATCAAATTTTCAAATTTTTCTTTCACTTCTCTTCCAAAACAATCAAAGTTTCACTTTTTTCTTTCATTAATCAAATTCTGGAGCAAAACACAATTTCTGAGATTAAAGATAAGAACTTACGGAGCAGAGGAAGTCTGAGGTGGTGGAGCAGAGGTGCAATGGAGCTTCGGTGGCTCGGGGGGAGCTGCGGTGGAAGCGTGGAGAAGAGCTGCAGTGGAGGAGTGAAGCAGAGCTGCGGCCTGATTTTGGGATCGAATGATTTGGAAATTGGGATCGAAAGCTGCGGTCTCATTTAGGTTTAGGTTTGCTGAAAAGAGGAAAACAGCCTAGACGCCCAAACCGCCCAGACCGCTCAAGCGGGCGGCCGCCTAATCCCTCTCCGCCTAATGCTGCCGATTACCTATTACTCGCCTCGGCCTCTCGCCGCCCAGCGCCTAGGCGGCCTGGGCGGCCGTTTTTTAGAACATTGATCTGTTTTCGTGAGTGCTCTTGATGATGGAGGTCGACTGGCAAAAGCAGATTCCTTTAGGTGAAATGTTTTTCACCTGCTTTCTTTTTGAAAAGCAAAAGCAGTTTTTGGGAAACGTCCAAAGTTGCTTTCGGTGCTTTCTACACCTGCTGCTTCACATGTTCTCGTCCGTTTCTGAGTTGCAACCGAGGACAAAGGAGTTGCTATCCATCCTTGCCATTCTGACAGTAGTTGCATTTTCCTTGACGTCTGTATCTACATACATCTTGTAGTGGTTGTCCTTTTCAAGCTTGTCAACCCACTGTAAGCATGCCAGTGTCGAGTCTATCTCTTTTCTTGTGAGAGATATGAAGAGGTTACTGTTGATTGCTTCAGGATGATCATAAGCAGTGATAATTGTTTTTTCTCCTACTGCCAGGAAAGTATTTCTTGTATCTTCTTGGATGATCTTCTTGATGTATTTGAGAGACATGGCCTTCATCCATGGAATACTTGAATTCGGCTGGCCATTGTAGCCAACACAGGCGGGCTGAAGATATATTTTTTGAATAATCCTCACATAATGATAAGGAGAAATGTATTCAACTTCACCGTTTGTTCTATGAATCCATTCTGGTAGAGTAGATCACTAGATTTGAACTTCAGTCTGAGAGTACAGTTATTTTTTCTGACATTTTTGACTGTGTTGACGATGATAGGGGGTAGGCCTTTGAGATCATCATTTGTTTTGGTCCATAGAATACGGACAAAACCATTTTCAACAAGCCAAAGCTTGTGTTCTTGAGGATGTTCACTCTGAACATTAACACCATATCTTCCAACATAAGGTCCTGCAACAATGAAGAGGGTTGGAGGAATACAACTTTCAGAATTATGGCTTCCAATCAGATCATGGAAGTCACACCAATCTGATTCTTTGAGTGCTATGATAGGAACTCTAGCACTTTCTAGATCTTCAAGATAATGAATTTTTTCACTTCTAACAGCACTCTGCTATATATGAACTTCTTCATGCTGTGGTCTAGCATTTTCATGGAGTTCTTCAGCTAATGCTAACAAAGCTAGGAACATAATACCACTGTTTCTTTCTTGAAAGACAAATAAGAGGTTATCCAGGATTGCCTTCTGCTGGTAAGCTAGCCTCCTGGTGGTAAGCTAGCCTCCTGCTAGTTCTGAACACAGGATCAACAAAGGTTCTTAATTCATAACTAAAAACATTTATAACTCCGTTTGGAGTTGGTTTGCTTTTTGGCAAAGCAACAGCCGTCAACGGTCTTGATGAGCCTTTACCGTCTGCCGTTTGAGACGGGCTAGCCAATCCTTTACCCTGGGATTTATCAGTTGTGGCTAGTCCTTTTGGACTTAGCAGAAACCTTTTGAAGATTTTTTCTTTAGGATCCTCAGTAGTTTTCTGTTCTTTCCCAGTTCTTCTGCTTCTGGGGTTGCGACCTTCGTCGTCGTCTTTTCGGCTGAACATTGCCATTTATCTAGTTAGGGCATCTGGAAGATAGTTCTTGTTTCCTGCAATAAACTCAACAATATAATCATATTGGTTAAGAAATAATTGCCAGTTGGCTAATCTTCCTCTATCAGCAGCTTTATCAAGTTTAAAATTGTTAAAATTCTTTACTCTAACACAATCGGTGCGGACAGTAGAGAGTTTTCCAAGAAAAGCTGGAGAATTTAAAATTGTTTTCTTGATAGCCAAGATTTGTTTTTCCCCTGTGGGATAATTCAATTCTGCAGGGCTGAATTTGCTACTACAAAATTTACAGATATTTTCAATGTTAGTTCTAGGCGTTTTTGCCAGAACAACACCAGACCAGTAATTATCACTCGCATCTGTTTGGAGGATAATTTCATCATTTTCCTCTGGTTGTTATAGAGGGGGGAGGTTTTTGCAGAGATTTTTTATCTGTTTTACAATTTTTTCATCATCTTCAGTGAAGTTCCATTTTCTCTTTGAACTTGTTTTAGGAGATAACATTGCTGTTAGCCCTGAGATTTTGGGAATGAAATCTCTCCCATAATTGATAACTCCTAAGAATCTTTCTAGACTCTTAACATCAGGAATTCTGTCTGGGAACTTCAAGATTTTCTTCAGGATGTGAGGTTGGAGTTTTATTACTCCATTCTTGATGTTTATTCCTAAGAAATCGACTTCATCGAGGATAAAGAAGATTTTCTTTTCTCCTAGGATAATTCCGTGCTGAACTATCAGTTTTACAACCTTATAGAGGTGTTTCATGTGCTCTTCTCTGTTTTTGGAGAAGACAAGGATGTCATCAATATAGACAACACAGAATTCAACCACATGTTTGAAGATGTTATCCATCTTTCTTTGGAAGATTGAGGGGGCTTGTTTTAGACCAAAAGGCATTACTAACCATTCGTAATGTCCTTGTGCTGTTCTGAATGCAGTGAGAGGAACACTCTCAGGATGCATCTTGACTTGCCAAAATCCCGACTTTGCGTCGAATTTTAAAAAGACTTTAGCTCATCTGAGCTGATTGATCAGGACTCTTACCTGAGCAATTTGATAACTGTCTTTGACAGTAGTCAATTACCATTCTAGCTTTGCCTCTTCGGTTTTCTGCATGATTTCTCACGTAGAATACTAGAGCATGATGAGGGATAGTGGATGGTTGAATTAATCTCTTGTTCAGGAGATCTTCAATATCTTTTCTGAATTCTTTCTGGTCTTCCTCTTTGTACTGAGGAATAGTTTTGACATGACAGATGGCATTCATGTAATGTAATCTTAATTCAAATACCACTGGGTCTTTTTCCCAAAACTCCTAAGGGTCTATATCGATGTTCTGCTCGAGTAGTTTCTTGATTTTATCAAGAGTGAGAGTTCTTTGAGACTCAAGCTGATTCTGAAAGTGCTTGAGGTTATGCTCATGGATGAATCTAGCTTCTTCGTTTGCACTAGTTGTTTCTTCTTCTTCTTCTTCTTCATCTTCAGAAGATGCTTCTTCAATAAGTAGTTCGTCTTGTTGTTTAATTTGGAGGATGGTTTCAAATTTGGGTTGTAGGGGGTAAGATCACCACTATTCTATTGCGATCTTTGATATTGTGTAGTAAAGTTTGGACCTACTACACTTTTTGGCTTGAGTAAGCCGGTCTGCCCAGAACACCCGTTCTCATTTTCTGAAGCCTATCGCTTCTTCATCTTGGATGAATCTCTATAGGAGAATAAAATCATTTCCCAACAAGAATTCTGATCCTTGGCCTTCAGATTGCCAAAGAGTGTTGATAACAAATGTTCCTCCACCAATGGTGATATGAACATTTCTAGCTACTTTGATCATGGTTAGGTGGCCTCCATCAAACTGGACACTAGTAGCTATTCTTTTCTTATCTTCTTTCCAGAGTTCTTCTGGAATTGCAATCCTTTTTGCAACTATGAATCTTGATCCATTGTCTACAAATGCATGTAGATGATATTTCTTATGGTCAGAGAATTTGAGTCCAATATGTAGTTGCTGTATCTACTAGTAGAGATGACTTTCGATTGTTGAAGCTCGCTTTTTTGAACTTGTTCCTGCTGTATGAATGATTTACATTCTTCTAGAACATTTTCTGATATTTCAACCAGTTCTATAGTTGTATCGAGTTTTTCTTCTTCAATTTTTTCTTCCTTTATTTTTGAGGAAGATGGTTCCATAATTTGTTGGAACTGAGTTTCTAATTCTTTCACTTTTTTCTCAGAGAAATATTCTTCATATTCTTGTTCCACCAGTTGGCTGACAAGACCATTCTTGGTCTTTCTTCTTGCTTCAGCTATGAAGCATTATTTGTGATAAGTCTTTTTTGACGTTTCACAGAACATAGGAAGTCCATTCTTTTCATGACATAAACAGTAGTCACAAACGAATGTACCAGGGTTCACCTGGTAAGCCTACGATATTGCCTCCGTCTTACTTTCTTCCCAGTTTTTGACATGTAGAGCATTCATCTATCTAGATTCTAAATACTCCACTTCAGAATCTGTTTCCGAATCAGATGAGTCTTCTTCTTCACACCAGGCAGAGTAAACCGACCTATCGTCTTCTTCATCGTCAGAATAAGCTATTTCGTAGCCCTTCATGTTTGTTGTTTCTACTATAGGCTCATATGCTTCAAATAGAGCTTTAGTAGATCATTTACCCTTTTCCGAGCATTCATTGGCATAGTGTCATTCGGCTTTACATAACCAGCATCCGCAAGCTTTCTTGAGTATTCTGAGAATTGACTCGGTGATTTTTATTTTTCTTGAAGAATTTCTTTTTAGGATCTTCATCCTGTTGTTTTTTGTAATTGGAAATTTTCTTGAATTTCCAATCTTTTTTCTTATTACTCTTTTCGAATTTTTTCGAGTAATATTTTTTTTGTTTTTTTGTGGAACTTGGATTCATGACATCCCCAGTTGGTTGGCATATCCAGTATTCCATAACAGAAATTTTCAACTCCTTTGAGTTGTTTCTTGGCCATCTTGGCTCTAAGATTGGGTTTGCATTGTTCTTTCAGTAATTGCCTGATTCTGTCGGCAATTCCTCCAACTGAAAATCTTTCAATTGGTTTTTCAGTTATGCTTTCTCTCATAGCTGTTCTCCAGTGTTCAGGGAGTTTTCTGTGCAATAGGTTAACTATATTAGTATTTTCTAGTTCTCCGATTGTACAATAGTATTCTTGAAATTCATTCAAGTATTCTTCAAAATATCTCATGTCACAAATTTTGTGAGCATAGATATTTGATTTGGCTGTTTCTTTAGCCTTTTCACTCAGATTTGAAAGATCTCCACAAAACTGATCGTACAGGGGCATTGCAAAATCATACGGAGATTTTGAATTTTTGATTTCTTCAAGCCAGTCTTTTCCTCTGGCAGTCTCTTTGAAAGAGAAGTAATACTTTTTTACTGCTCCAGTGAGAGTAGTTTCATAGTACACCTGAAGATCTGGTGCTACAAATTTTCCAAGGGTTAGAGCAGAAGCCATTATCAGGCTATCAACCCATTGGTCAAGAGTTTTTCTCTTGTCAAGAGCTTTATCTAGATTTAACCAGATACTATGAGTGGAAATTGGTATTCTGGGTATGTATATTGTCCTCTGGGACAAATATTTGAGAATTTCTTTCTCCATTTTTGCCAATAGGGGCTTTCTGTGTAGGGAGTTTTATTTTTCCCTTTTCTCTTATGATGACAGTTTTGGAGTTTTCTCCTTCTTCCATTTCAATATCCTGATAGGGAAGGAGTTTTCTTTCCTTACCTGGTTTGAAAATTTTCATTTATTCGATTAGTTTTTTTAATCTTTCAGGATTTTCGCAGGATTCTGCTTCATCATATAAGTCATAGAGCTTTTGTGCTCTAAGCATATTTGTTGCTCTGTTTAGATTAGCTTCTAATTCTTCTTCAGTGATAGACTTTGTTGGATCTTCAACAGAGAATTTAGTACCACTAACACTAGATTCTCTAGTGCTGTAGCTTCTTCTAAGAAGATTGTTGTTTATCCTGACATTTTCATGACAGACGTCACTTTTTCTGTGATCGTGGAATTTTAGACTGATATCTCCAGTCTTTCTGCTTTCATATATTGCCGCTTTGGCATTTTCTGCTGGTTTTTTCGGACCAGACAATTTCCATTCAATAGGCAAAGTTACGCCATTCCAAGTAACCTTGTGGATATGCTGTGAATGGTTTTTCTAGCTGGTGAGGAAACCAGTAGTAAGACCTGGGATATTTGATATCCTCGTTTTAGGTTCTACTGTGATACTCATCAATTTATAGTATATTCTGTAAACTATAGCCAGTTATTGCATACCTTTTTTCATTGATATGCCATCTGTCTTGACTCTCAATCTTAGACAGTGAGCTACATATTTCAAGCTGGTTGAGAAATTTGGGAAGCAGTTGAAATATGCCACTTGATTACACAAAGATGCTTCAAGGGTTTCCAACAGACTAGCTTGAAAATCTATTAGTCTATTGTCTTGTAAGACACATAGAACTGAACAGTTTATACCTTCTCGGGCAAGAAGTTTTATGCCTACTTGGACTGCTCCAATGTGCATAAATTGATAAGTTTTTGTTCTTGCTCTGGCAACTTCTGCAGGAGTAATCATTAGTAGATCTGTTTCTCCTGTTGTAGAGGGGATTGTAAATTCTAATAATGTGAAATGATGGCTATCCAACAAATCAAATTTCCCTCTTTTATAGATTTGTTTAAAATATAACTTTGGAATTGCGGAATTTTTTATCTCCTGTTCAATTTCGTTGAATTCGAATTCTTCAGCATTTAGGAGTTGTACTCCTTTCTTTTTCCCGAAGATGCTTATCATTTTGACATCTCTTGTATCTTTCGGGATTTCGTACCGAATACTAGTATGACTAGTAGATGGTTCCAGAAAAATCATGTTAGGAACAAGATTCTTATCTGGTTTTTCTAATGGTTTAAATCCATTAGCTTTCTTTGTTTTTACTGTAGGCACTTTCTTGTCCTTCAGTATATTTTTCATAGATTCCAGCGCTTTTTGCTGTTCATTGATTTTTCTACTAACATTTGTTAGCTTTTCTTCTTCCGTTTTTGGAAGTTCTTTGATATAATCTAGTTTGTTTTCCAATTTTTCTAATTGGTAGATTATACATGGTAGTTTTTCTAGATGATCTTGACATCTAAATAATTCTTTCAGTAGGGAAACATCAGAATATGTAAGTAGAGAATTCAACTTCTCTAATATTAATTCAGACATTATCCCCATTGGGGATTCCCCTTTGAGCTATTTTATAAGCTCTGATACCAGTGAATTTCGGATCTAACCGATGCTCAAATAATCAAGAGGTTTTTGTTCCTCTTTGAGAATAAATTTCAAGTCTTCAATATTCTTTTCAAGTTTATAGATAATTTTCTGTACTAGGAAGATTCTATCCCACTAATCTGGTGTTTCTCTAATGAGTCTATTCCTATAATTGCTTGCTTTTCTTAATTTTTCTCTTTCGTCTGCGAATTCTTGACTTGTTCCCTTGCATAAAGGAATTAACTCTAGTCTGTCTACAATAGGAATTATGAATAGTGAAAATTAACTGCTTACTTTTGAGTGCAGAGGATAGATCTATAGCTGCAATATTATTAAACAAATAAACACCAAGTATGGGCCCACTACGCTTTGTCAGGTTTTTTATTTTTATTTATTTTTTATCTGAAAAGTTAACAGAAAAGTTAATGGTGTATATCAAAATGAAAAGATGAAGCAAACTTTGTACACTAATCTGATAGTTATGAAATTTGGTATACTAAAGTGTAAAATGGTTTAAAGATGGTATATGGTTTGTGACTTTTTCCCTTATATATATACTAGACAGGCCCCACACACTGTCTGTGAAAGTTGATATTTTTTAAAAACAGCGAGTTGGTAGTTTTTTGTGCAAGTTTGTGTTTTTTTTTCCACGTACTTATCTGCTTCCCACTTTTACATTTTTTTTTCTTTTTCTATTTATTTTATAAATTGACTATTTTACCCTTATATGTTTTATGAGTGTTAAAGTTTTTTAATAATCCAGGGTTATTATGGTATATTTTTTCTGTTTTGCCTAACAAATTTTCTTCTCTTAATATATATATATATATATATATATATATATATATATATATATACGGAGCAGATTGAGAGAGGACGTCCGCACTTTTCCTAAAGCGAGGATGACGGCATTGCAGCCCAACTCAGGCCACGACGGTGCTGCGCCAGTTGCCGAAGGGAGGCCAGGGGTCGGACGGACCAGTCTGCAGTCGAGTGGAGTCGCCGGCGATGAGGTTGCAGTGTTGCAGGTCAGGTTGCTGCCCATAAACCTGCAACCGCGACCTCCTCCGACCTCGATCGCTATCCAGAAGCCATTTGGGATGCTTCCGACCCGATTCGCGTCGCCGTCCGGGCCTGAGCGGGGCTGCAGCGCCGTCGTCCGCACTTTAACGAAAGTGCAGAGAGGATATATATATATATATATATATATATATATATAATTTCACAAACAGTACACCAAGTAAATGGCACTAATAATTCTTATACATAAAGTTCCAAACCAATAATTTCGGTACACAAAATCTGAAACTCGACCCATTATCAGTACATGATGTCATTGACGCAGTTAATTTGACACCGAAATGTCTATTATGCCCTCAGTTCTTTTTTTTAATAATTTTTTTTTCTGTTCTTTTTTCCTTTGTTTTTATCTCTTTCTTCTTCCTTCTTTCGGCTCCACGAAACCCACCTCTGTTTTCATGTGAGAAGAAGCCCGAGCTCACCCACTTCAGCATCCACTCTCTCCTCCTCCTCCAACGGCGGCGGCGGCAACACCACCACGCCCCAAAACAAAATCAAATCTTGTCCTGCAATATCTACTTCTCCCCAAACTCTGGAAAATCGCCGTACAAGCCACCGCCGATGGCATCGAATTTGCATGCCTTCGTTCTCCAACCTTCAGCTCAAATTGAACCAGACCACCACTAGGGCTATGATCAACACCCCCTTGTTCACCAAAACTCAATCGCCTCGACTTCTATCTTCGACCAGAGCCACCTCCCTCGCAGCCGCGGGCGCATGAGTACCTCAACGCCGCCATGTAAGATTGCCGACGACCTCTCCTTGTTTCGGTAAGACGATCTCAAAGCCCTCTTGGTTAATTGATTAAGTTTTAGTCCAGATTGGAATGAGTTGTTAATTTTGAGTTCTTTGGTTGGTGTTCTTGAGTGCTGAACTTAGAAGAAACGATGGAATTTAGCTCCGAATGAGAGCTTCTGGTCTTGTTGTTGTTAAGTTTTTAAGGGGAAAATGAAGAACTGAGGAATGTAGCAAGTTGCGGTGCGCGATTTTCAGTATTGTGGTATCGAAACGCACCTCTTCGACGAGGTTGGCTTTCTGGGTTTGGGTGTGGGGAGAGAGAGAGAGAGAGAGAGAGAGAGAGAGAGAGAGAAAAAACTGTTTTTCCTTCTCTCTTTTTTTTTATAAAAAAAATGAATTAGAGTGTGAGAGTACCAAATTATCCTTTTCTGCAAGGTAATATTTAACAGCGTCATTGAGACATTGACGTCATGTCTACATAGTGGGTCGGGCTCAAAAGTCCATGTACCAATATGTTAAGTTTGGAACTTTATGTATGGAAATTATTAGTGGCATTTACTTGGTGTACTGTTTGTAAAATTTTCCCATATATATATATATATATATATATATGCTGCTTTAGGTATATAACTTCAATTCATCCCATTTTGCTTTGCACCACCTTAACTGAAACCATATTATTATTATTGCTTTGTTCTACTTTCTCCAATGGAAATGCCAACTGAGGATTATCTCATATTTCCTTGAGAATCTGGGCTCTACTAATATTTGTGCTGAATCATATTCTCAACTCTTTATTGCTGACAAGAAATAAAATACTCCTGCAATATTAGTTGTCTGGGTCAAGTAGACAGGTCCTGCAAATCAGGTACGGGGCTGTAATGGGTGCGTTCACGGCCAACAAGCCGAAATGTGAATATTTCTTATTTAATGAAAAAAGAATAAAAGAGAGAATAATTAAAGAGGAATAAAAAATGCAGGGTTCTCATCAATTAGTAGAACTTTAGCAATAAGTATAGAGCACTATCTCCTTGACATGAAATACGTGAAAGACGTATTTAATTATAAATGAAAAAACTTGATAATTGCTTGGCTGTAAGGAGAATATCTCCTTGCATGTAAGGAGCAAATGACGAATGTGAGAAGCCAAAGCCTTATTCTCTGGATATCATTCCCAATTCAATGCGAAGGAAGTAGTCAGTAGTGATTTAGTCGAACATTAAGAAAAAGAGAAATAAGGAGACTAAGAAGATGACAAAGAATGTGAAGGAAGTAGTACGTGATGGATTTAGTTGATATTTAGAACAAGTTGCGTAGTTCTTTAACACTATAGGAGGCCGGGAATCCTCAGTCATAGCCAGAGACTAGTGCAATGGAGAATATCTCTCCCTTAATGACTGACATATATGCTATCGAGACATGCTTGATTTATAAAAATAAATGAAAACCGATCATATCAAAGCAGACAATTATCTTATTAGGTCATTAACTTTTTCAAATACTCGTATAACTTGCTCATGTTTTAGAAAATTAGAAATTGGAAGAGAATAAGCTGCATTTTTTTATATTGATAATATGAGCATTTTTATATAGAAGATTACAACAAGAGAATATGCGTCTTACAAGAAAACTAAATCATACATTGAAAAAGATATCTCCGAGAATATCTGTAAGACTGACCCTATTACAACTTGGACAAGTCACTAGAGTTTGGACCAGACACATAATCCAGATATACTTGAACACTCCCCCTTGTATCGCCAAAATGCGGTGTTTATCTCGTTGCCTCGTCAAAAACCTTGTCGAGTAACAGAAACTCAATGAGACAAAAATAACCTCAGTCGAAGGAGAAAAAGAGTATAACACACCCCTGACCTTCACGTTTCAAGACTATACATGTAGACATCTCCCCCTGATGTCTGCATCTCCCCCTGATGACTACGATCATGGGAATTCGGATAACTTCTGTAAACGATACTACCAACACGTTTCTTGAAAGTGGAATTAGGCAATGACTTAGTGAACAAGTTTGTCATATCGTCCTCAAATTGAACCTAGTTCGCTTTAATCTTGTGAAGAGTCTGTTGTTGCTGATTATACTTGGTGTTGTCACTTTTGATGTAGCATTGCTTCATTTGTTCAATGCAAGTAGCATTATCCCTCATAAATGCTCGTAGGCTCATCTGTGGCAGACTTCAAATTACAATTGCTTTGAACATGCGTAATTATGAATCCAATTCATATACAATCACGAACCGCTTCGTGAAGAGCAATAATCTCTGCATGGTTCAAAGATATAATGACCAGGGTTTTTTCTATAGACCTCCAAGATATTGCGGTCTTACGTATGGTGAACACATAACCAGTTTGAGAATGACCTTTGTGTGGGTCAAAGAGATACCCAGAATCAGAAAAACCTTCCAAAACACTAATGTTGTTTTGGGATGGGGATAGAGAACGCAGGTCAGTGTTGGCGGCATTCTTAGTGTGTGATTGGTCTGAATCCATAATCCCTCTGTAGGGATATATTATACCCATATCAATTGTACATCTCAAGTATTGAACAATATCTTTTATACCAATCCAATTGCGTCACATTGGCGCAGAGCTATACCTAGCTAACAAGTTCACTGCAAATGAAATGTTCGGTCTTGTGCATTGAGCTAAGTACAATAATGTGCCTATTATACTCAAATATGACACCTTTGCCTCTCGCACATCTTTGTCATCATCATTCGGACGAAGATGATCTTTTTTAGGATCAAGACTACGGACGATCATGGGCATGCATGAAGGCTTGACATTGTCAAAACGCCTAAGCATCCATCAACACGGTGCTCAAGTTCCAAACCGAGGCAAAATGGTGTTCTCCCAAGATCCTTCATCTCAAAATCAAATTTCAAATGTTTAGCGGTTTCCCTTAACTCTTTAAAGGCATCCAATGAAGATCACGTCACCAAGATAAAATCGGAAACTTGTCATGGAAATGCACGGGCATATCCCTTCCCAATCAAGCAGTCACTTTTGTGAGCGTTTCAACTTCTTCGCAAATGTGCTCCATGGTCTAGAGCCACTTGACTTGGTTAAATGAAGTCCATCAGGGACTTTCATGTATATTTTGTATCTAGTTCCCCATAGAGATACGTAGTGACCACATTTATAAGCTGCATGTTTAGTTATTCAGAAACTACCAAACTGACAGGGTAGTGGAGTGTAATGACATCCATTACTAGAGAATATGTCTCCTCGTAGTCGATTCCAGGGCATTTGTGAGACGTCTTACGCCATAAGGCGAGATTACCATCTCTTTTTCTCATCACGCCTTCAAACGAAGACCCATTGGTCAATAGGTTTTATGTTAGGTGGTGTTGGCATCACTGGCTCGAAAAACCTTCCTCTTCTTAGAAAATCTAACTTAACTTGGATCGCATCTTTCCATTTAGGCCAATTTTCTCTACTTTGGCATTCATTCATCAACAGAGGGTGGTTCGATATCATCGGACTCAACAAACTTATGCGCTATGAAATGCTCAAATACATCATCAATCATGATGGAGTTTTTATTTCACATCTCATATACACTAGTGTAATTTTAAGAGAGCTCTATATTTCAGGAGTAGATTCTGACGTTGAGGCGTCCCCCAATGATAACTATAATCTGGAACATTCTCATGAGACGGATTTTGAGTGTCGACGATCAAATGATTGAGTTGTGCCAAAGCATCATTCGAACCCACGTGCCTCCCATATATCCTAGCTGAGACCATGGTCTGTAACGCCAGAGTGTCACTCTCTATGGCATTGCTGCCACGCCTATCTCCGTGTAGGGTGGCACTACGTCATCTCATAGGGACATCTATCCTTGCAGACATGTTTGCAGCAGATATGTGTGATCTCGTCACTTTGGCGGGGATCGAGATGAGACATAGTGATGATAGACCATGACAATTCATGTCTTTCCTGTTGAACATTCGTGTCCTTATCTCCCCCTAACGACGGGAAGACTATCTCATCAAAGTGACAATCCGCAAGACATGCGGTAAAGAGATCACCTAGCAAGGGTATTAAGTGGCGGACGATAGTTGGAGTCTCAAATCTAACGTAGTTGCCAATTCGTCTGTGGGGACCCATCGTAGTGTGCTATGGCGGCGCAATAGGCACATAAATGGCACACTCAAATATGTGTAAGTACGAGATACTTGTACCCAGTCACTAGTAGTAACGCCTTCATTGTTTGAGTGGCGGTAGGTCATAGACGAATTAACATAGCTGCATGCGACATTGCATGACACCAAGTGTATATAGGGAGATTGGTGTGCATTACCAATGTCCAGGCTACTATTGTAGTCGTTTTCATGAGACCATTTGGGTGTGCACATGAGAATATGATGTCCAACATCAGTCCCATTGGTATGCAATAATCATCAAAAATCTTCGTTGTAAACTTTGTAGCATTGTCAAGTCCAATTGACTGAATGAAATGATCCGAGGAGTGAGCCTGTCACCATATAATTTAAGCTAGGAGTGTAGTAGAAGCAGCAATACAAGTGGACAATGACACTACACATGACCAGCCTGTTTGCATGTCAACCAACATCATGAAATATTTAACTCTCTGCAAGTTGGTTGAATTGATCCACAAAATCTCCTTGGATTATATGTAAGAACCGAATGAGTATTTTCGTATCTTTTGCGTAGGATGGTTTTGGTCCTAATTTCCATAAGGAACAGGCTTTGCAAAACAAGGGAGGGGCCTTATAAGCAACCAATGAAGAATTTGGTTGGGCTTGAGCATCTAAAACGCTACTGGAAGCAAAGTTGGTGATTGCAGCATGACCTGGAGCGTCATCACCATGATGGACACCATTCATGGTGTCATGGATATTGACTACACTAGCCCTAAGTTGGCAGTGGATGGCTATGGTGCCAGAGGTAGCAGTGGCGGTCACACTTAGTCAATCTTTGATTCTTGCTTCGTTTCGCTCGAAAGAATGAAATCTTTAGCAGACGGATCATCGTATCATGACTAGGACGACCTATCTTGTCGTGATAAAGCCAATATGTGTCTAAATCCAAGAGAACTTCTCCCATAATTGGATTTAATAGCTCGAATAATGATGACATAAAATCCACTAGAAAGACACATAAGTTTCTCTAATATGCGCCTTTGTTCGCAATCATTAAAGATAGTGCAAATGAACTCTTTTTCGTTCTCTATATGCATTTCTGCATGGAATTTGTTGACTTAAATAGCTCAATAGGGTTCAATTTGCTTAGGAGTGTAGAGAGTTTCTGTGATAGTAATCAAGGTGTGATTTGGCAAGAGGAATTTGGGCCATTACATATCCTTGAACTTATCTTGATGGCCCAGCCATCATAGTCACATAGGAATATGCATAGAATTAAAATGGAGTCATAATGAAAAGAATTCAAAATTTTATTCATAAGATAATGGAGTACATCATTGTTTCTTAACCATTAAGAGAATCTAATCCAAATACTAGCTAATGCAAACGTTTGACTTTTTTCAGTAACTTAAAAAAAAAAATATGACCAGGTGAGGAGAGAGATGTCAGAGGAGCAAGTACCACTGAACTAGTTTTCATAATGCTAGAAAGACTAACATTAGAAATTTTTGAGCGTAATCGCTCCCAAAAAATTAGATTCCAAGAGGTATTGGATTACATCGAAACAATGATGTATTTGTGGTCGATCGTATCTTCTCAACAAACTCTAAGTTTGTTCGGCTTAAGTCTCCCCATGAAATAAGAAATGGAGGTAGAAGAAGGAAGATTGCAAGTCTCTGAGAAAAAGAAAAGAAATTGAAAGTACGGAAAGCTAGAACGTTTAATAAAAAATACATTTTTTTGAAGTCACCGAAAAATTGAGTGGAAAATTTACTGAAAAAAGTAGTCTAAAATCGCAGGGAAAATTATTGGTGGTCGAAGGTGAGGGGTCGACGAGGGGTCAATGAGGCTGTGAGGGGGTTGCTACGTGTATGCGTGTTGAGGTGAGGCTAATCAAGGGCTCAGCATGTGGTCTGCAAGCGAGGGCGTGCGCTGGCAAGGCTAACCGAGGGGACTGCAAGAGACGACGTGAGCTGGCGAGGCTAACCGAGGGGTCAGCTAGGGGCGCAGGGGCGCATGCAGAGGCAGGCACACTGGCGAGGCTATCCAAGCTAGACTAAAAAATCCAGTTCATTGGCTTTGGCGGCCGGTTAGGTGCTTTTTCTGCCGGTTCTTGGAATGATTTGATCAGTTCTAAAATCCTCAAGTCGAGACTGCTGCTGACAAGGTTTTGTGGCAAGAGGAGGTCTGGAAGGCGGCGAACTAGTGAAGAATTGATTTCTGCATCCGAGGGCCAATTTTGTACTTTTCCTGCCAGTTCTTGAGATTCCGCCACCGGTTCTAGACTCTTGGGGTCTAGGTCTTCAAGGTGTGCGGTGGAGGCTGAAAGGGTCTCAAGGTTTTGTATTTTTTTTTTTTGTGTTGGCTATTTGATTCAGGGTTAAGACTTTGTGCTGATAACATGTTTTAGGAAATCAGAAATTGGGAGAGAATAAGCTATATCTTTCATTGATAATAAAGGCCTCTTTATCTATACTATTATTAAAAAAAAGACTTTATTAGCCAAAGCAGAAAAAATATACCATAATGACCCTGGATTATTAAAAAACTTTAACACTAATAAAACCGATAAGGGTAAAATAGTCAATTTATAAAATAAACAGAAAATAGAAAAAAGAAAAAAAAATGTTAAAGTAGGAAGCAGATAAAGTACGTGAAAAAAAAAAACACAAACTTGCACAAAAAACTACCAACTCCTGGAAAAAAAAAAAAAAAACTACCCATTCACAGTTTTTAAAAAAATCAATTTTCACACACAGTGTGTGGGGTCCGTCTAGCATTGAGTATTACAACCAGAGAATATGCGTCTTACAAGGAAACTGAATCATATATTGAATAAAATATCTCTGAGAATATCTGTAAAACTAACCCTACTACAATTTGGACAAATCACTAGAGTTTAAGCCAAACATATAATCCAGATATACTTAAACAGCTCATAAGTTGTAATACCCATTTTTAATACCAGAGTAATTCTTGCGTGGGTCAGCCGCCGCACCGCCACCTGCTGCTGACCAATCACTGTCCAAGCAGGGAGTTATTTTAGATATTTTACATTTCAAAACCAGATAAAAATTTCTAAGATTTGATTGAACAGCCGCATGCCACGTGGTGCGGCTTGCCCGTGCCTAACAATTTTTCTTAATACCACGTACTTTACGCGAGTAAGAATTAGTAAATCTTAGTAATCGAGGGTTTTTCTTAGGTGCCTCAAAATATCAAGGCCGGTTCGCGATTCGATGTAAGGAGGAAATGACAAATTTGAGAGGGAAGCCAAACCCTATTCTCTGGATGTCATTCCCAATCAATTTCTTGTCGGGAGTAACAAAATGACAAAACTGTGAAGGAATTAGTGTTTTAGACCGTCTCTGCACATAAGGAAAAAGACAAACAAAATAAACAGTGATATAACGTTTGCGCTTTAGAAGAGAGAGCCAAGAAAAGTTGCGCATCCTCAAAGCTAGAGACTAGTGCAAAGGAGAATCTCTCTCTCTCTCTTCTAGGTATGACTTGAAATATATACTTTACCTATATTTTCTCTGAAAGCTCATGTTCTTCTGTATTTAGTCGTGTCACATCTGTTGCCATCTTCATGTAAGTCCAAATTCAATCATCAACACAAGGTGGAACGAATTAGTTATGTTAGTCTCTATCAGAATGTGATTCATCACAGGCGCAGCCGCGCAGAGAAATCATTCCACAAGAAAAAGGAGAATATGTACTCTGCATCATATCACACCGGCCGGGCCGGCCCCAATGATCGAAGTCTAATACATGTTAGGCTTAACCACCATAGAATTTGAACACCGGCCCTGTTATGGATAGGGACTCAAATCTTCTGCCACTAGTCGCTGTCTGCAACTCCATCTCTCAGCTGTGTTGTAGAGCAACCATTGGTTCTGCATTCCAAGCACGTTGGTGTACGTTGGGGCGTATGTGGCTAAATCTTTCTGAGACCCAAAAGAGCACAGTGTTCTTTCCCATTTTCTTTTTGGAGCATAAAGAGAGACTAGTGAGTATACAAATTGGCTATCTCTATTTCTCTAAATGGGGATGGGGAGTCGACTTGGGGACCGTATAACGAGTCATATCACAGGTTACCTTTCCCAATTCCTGATCTCTTCTTGAAGTTTCTTTCTTGAAAAAAGTCGTTGGTTACCGATGAATAATATCATCCGAAAATAGTATATCAGACAATTAAGTAATGTCATTTTTCATTTGAAGTGAGGAAAATAAATTATCTTTTCTTTAGTCAAGTGATATTGTCTAAAGGGTAGTAAATTGAGAAGTTATCCAATATAGTTAAGGAACCTTAAAATCAATGATTGAAGACGAACAATTGCAGCCATCAAAATCTTTAGGGCAACTCGCCCATTAATTTCGAAATTATATTCTTGCACTTTTGACTTGTTAGGGTCTTTATTCAATACATTCTACCTATGTAAAAAATTTGTTGTCCGAGTAATTAGGCTTCTCTATAATTTTTATATTATAAAAGCATAAGATGTCTTTTGGGTTTGGTCAAATTCAAATTTGACATATGACATGGCAAAATTGACATGTTAATAATTTGTCTAAACTTAGCTCCAATGGAGATGTCAAAATTGAGTATTATTTTAATATATATCATTCTATTTATGTTATTTTCCCTTATTTTCTTCTATCTTGTAAATCAAAGATCTCATAGTCCACACTCCACACAATGAATGCTACTAGTTCAAGAGATGCAATTGAGAGGGTGAGAGCTTGAGATCTGAACTTTGAGTTGGGAATATAGAGCAGCAAATAGAAACAACTGAAAACAAAAACTTTGAGTTGGGAATACAAAGTAGCAAACATAAACAGATGAAAACAAGAAAAAATATGGTACTTCAATAAGAACACAATGTCTTTCCCACTCTTTTCATTCACTTCATCGGTGTAGTATTGCATCCCAAAACTGAGACCAATTCCTCTAACATGATCAATCATTCAAGCATGCATCAAAATTCGAAAGACAACATGGCCAAGAACAACAATTTCATTCAGTAATCGAATTTGTAACAATAACAAGCAAGAAATTAATTCATACGCACCGTAGATGGGAATTGAAATCATATGTGCCCATTTTGCTACCTCCGTCAATTCGAAGATATAGAGAAGAATGACAAAATGGGCACTGATGAATCGAACTCGATCAATAAAGCATTAATCTTTCAACTATTCATCTGCGATCCGTCCATAAACTCAACCCACGTTCACTGCTTTTGCTTTCTTTACATCAGTGTTTTCCTTTCAGGCTTGCATGAGAGTGGATTTCACATATAATTTTTCTCGTTTTGCACTTTTGCTCTGAGAGAAAAAGAGAAATTGTAAACGGCCCTGCATTTAAATTCTTTTACATGAATGTTTTTTTTTTTCTCTAATAACCTCGATCTTTTTTTCTTCTGTTCTCAAATACTCTGTTTATATTTAGCCTGCCAAGCATAAAGAGTCAACATCAAATTCATTATGAAATGAGCTCAACTTTCATACCATTTGAACATCCATATATATGAAAGTACTAACACAAACATTTATCAGAACAACAGAGAATAACTGCTATGAGATAGAGATAATGCAAAAACCTTCTTAGTCTGAGTTGCAGAGAATAAAGCTGTTTGTCTATCTTGCACATTTAGTAGAAACTCAAATCAGCTAAATCAACCACAAAGCATAACCAATGGGTTTACAATATGCATTTACATTAATCTATGAAAACAAAAGCAGCCCAAATGTGTTTCCGAAAGGCATAATCCATTGTTCCTAGGAATTTAAAGTCAGGTTAACCATTTCGCATAACCCAGATTTCAATCTCACAGAACCTGTCCCCTCTAAGAATGATCCAACTCACCACTAAAGTTTTGATAGCCAAATTTTGTACATCTGTACCAGCCAACAAAACTATCGAAGATCACTCAAAATTTAAGACAACCCCAAAACTAGTTTTGAAAACCCCAAAATCATAAATTACCAATCAACTCACACTCCCAAGACCCATATTTCGATTAGAAAATAAGGTAAGAAGGGAATAACTAAAACTAAATCTAACCAACCTTCATTGGTCTGGGCATTGGTGACCACAAGGTCAAAATCAATACGTCTTCTCCTTCCATCCTCTTGTAGAGCATTAATCTGCAAATTCATCAATTCTTCATCTTTAGCAAGATTCCAAAGTTCCTCATTTGCAGCATCTGAAGATGACTCTGAAAAATTTTCAATTCATGTTCATGATATTCAAGAACCGAGAAGAAATTTTGTAGGAAGATTGTTTCTTTCTCTGGAATTTCTGTGTTCTGTGTGAGATGTAGGAAGAGAGAGGCGAGAAGGAAAGACAGGGAAACAATAAAAAAATAAATGACCGAGGGAGTTCAAGCTGTCAAATTTGACAGAGGAAAGCTTTATGTCAAATCCACGTGTAAATGAGATATGGGTTGGAGGAGAGTTTGGTCTGTCAAAACTATTCGTTGGACTTCCACATGGCAAATGACCACTCCGTTGGAGATGGTCTAAGGAAGCAAAAGTCAAAACTTTAAGCAATTTTTCTTCTCCAACTCCAACAGATTCCCTATTTTACAGCAATTTCTACAATCTCCATAATTCTTTCTTAGAGCAACTCCAACAGCTTCCCTATATTTTGATTTTTCTCTATTTTAAGGAAAAATAAGGCTCTTTTGCTACAACAGATTCTCTATAACTTCTCAGTTTAGGGACAAACTAAATTCCCTAAATTTACAGCAATCTCTACAATTTTAAGGAATAATTATGGAGATTTTAGAGATTGTTGTAAAATAGAGAATCTGTTAGAGTTTGAGAAGAAAAATAGGCTAAAGCTTTGACTTTTGCTTATTTATAATACAGAAATTATAGAAAAGCTGTTAGAATTGCTCTTAAAATTTTAGAGATTGTTGTAAATTTAGGGAATTTCGTTTTCTCTTTCCTCACTAGTCCTAAAATGGGGATAGTTATAGGGAATGACAATGATATGGAGCCTCAATGAGGCCTAAGATTTATGGTCTCAAATCCTAAGTGTCATGCCATGTAAGTAAATAAAAATTTATTTTCAATTTCATATAATATGTCTTGCCACATCATACTATTTCAACACAAACTTTACCCTTTTACATTTTCTTTTAAATATTAGGGGGTGAATTAATTACATTAATAAATTTAATTAGGTGACAAAAAAAAATATCAGCTATTAATTATATACTAATTTAAGAGATGTGTCTACATATTCTTTGATCAATATTTTTCTTCATTTAATTAAGGATTAAATTCAGTTTACTCCCCTGAACTTTGGGATTAAAATCAGATTGGTCTCTCTTTTTGAAAATCAATCTCGATGATCCCTATACTCTCAAATGACATCACCCGACTCCAAAATTTGAATTTGGCTCCAAAAGTGACTTTAGTTGTTGACTTGGATCGAGCCGACATAGAATCCCACTTTTCAGCCTCTGACCCTCAATTTGGAAAAAATGTCCAAACTACCCCTTGTTACCCCAAAAACCAGAAAAGCTGCCTCTCTCTCTCTCTACCCTCAGGCTCAGCACAATAGGCTTCTCTCTTCTTCTTCTTCTTCGCTGCCATGAAGACCCAGATACCAACGGCCCGCAAAGTCAACATGGAAGCAAGCAAGCAACAACTACTAATATACACCTTCTTAATCCCAATTCCCCCAAAATCCCCAATTTCCTCTAACCCTAATTTCAATTTTTGATCACTTTTGAGCTGTGAATTGTTGATCTTCACCTCTAACACTAATACACACCTTCTTCCTCCTCCTCCTCCTCCTCTGCACAGATGGCCAACTTAACACTTTTCTCCGATCACGAGATTCTGATGATACCAAACACCTTCTCTTCACTCTCCGGCATCTTCGACTCAAAACCTAAGAGGGATTCTCTTGGTTTCATGGACTTGCTCAGCAATGCGGGGGACTACGCTCCTCTGTTTGATTTCGAGACCCAAACGACGTTGTCTAACTTGTTGATGATGATGATGCCACCTCAGCAGTCGTCGCCGAAGAGTGAGACTAACTTCGAGGCCTTGAACTCTACCGCCAATACTGCTCTTACAACACCCAACTCGTCTTCGATCTCGTCCTTGTCTAACGAAGCTCATGCGGCGAATAATAATGAGGAGCAAATCACGACAAAAGCATATGAGGAAGAAGATGCTGACTAAGATTCGGACAAGACCCAGAAATAGTAAGCTTCATTTCCACGCCTTTCTTTTAATCGACCAAATTTATTGAGTCTGATTCATGATAATGATTATTTGGAGTGTTTGGGTTTTTGATTTTCATGATGGATCTGGTGTAGTTGCTAACCTAGACGACAGGTACAGATGGCGCAAGTACGGCCAACAGCCCTTCTCCAAGGTTTATGCGTGTGTGAGGGATTTGGATTGGAAGAGGAGAGATCTTCGCAATTTGCTTCTGGGTTTGTGTATGTGAGCTCTCTCCTCCACCACTGGTTTTGATCAATTTGGGATAGTATTCTTTAAAAAAAAAAATTTGGGTGAATTTAGCCTAAAGGTTAGTTTGGGAATTTTGCATTCTTAGAGGTTGTAAAGCTGAAAAGTGGGACCCTATATGGGCTCAAAGTCAGCAGCTGACGTCATTTTTGGAGCCAAATTCAAATTTTGGAGTCGAGTGATGTCATTTGAGAGTATAGGGACCATCGAGATTGATTTTCAGAAAGATGAACCAATCTGATTTTAACCCCAAAGTTCGGGAGAGTAAACTGACTTTAATCATTTAATTAAATTTTTTCCTTTAATTTTTCTTCCCAAATGGCATTAATATATTGAATTATGTGTCAATAAATAGACGTTAACTGTTCATCCACAAAAATATAATAATTTGAGAAATACTAATGTCTAAATTAAGAGGTAAGAAAAAATTACACGTTAGCAACCATTAATTAACATTTACAATTTAAATATAAGGGAAAAACAAACAAAAAAAATAATAAATTCAGATCTAACGTTTAAATCCTAACTACATAAAGAGAAAACAATGAACAAAAGAATAAATACAATCATATGAATATGTATTTTTCACATGGGTGGTGCTATTCAGACACATTTTTTCTCTATTCACACACCATCTTTATTTTTCTATTACTTTAATTCAATTTTCTTTTAAAAATTACTCTAACTACCCTTCCTTATAATTATGTTTCTTTTTCTTTTTTCTATTTGGCAAGTCAATTATTCTCAAATCCTAAACCCTTATTTTCCCGCAAACACAAAAGACATTAAAACTCTTTTCGATTCCCTCTTTTCTTTTTCATCAAAAACTTCTCTAACATAGTCATTCTATCTCTCTATTATGATATTTTGAAGTTTAATCATGATAGAACAAGAAACTTTAGACCCATCTTTTGAGAAAATTTTACATTTGAATTGCAATGGAGTCATGGAAAAAAAATGAGTTCAGTGATCATTTGAGCCCCTTTGAATCCATTATTCCTAGTAAGATTCTAACTGAAATTATTTGGTGTATTCGAATCCATTGAGCAACTATAGAACTTTACAACAGCCTAATAATGATAGCCTTATGATTATAAATATGATTTGTTCTACTATATTATGCTAGTAGAACATAATTTTTTCCCGACACGAAGATTGCAACTCATTGCATTCAATATTATGTAGAGCATCTCCAAATTTTGTGTACATTATCAGTTGCAATGTGGAACTTGTGGCTAAAGTGGATAAAAAGCTAATTCCATTTTTTTTTTCAATTTGAGGATGATGCACCTGGATTAAGAGTCATAAACAAACGAGCATTGAGTTTGGTACTTTACAAAGTATGAGAACAAACTTTACAATTTGGATTCAGTTGGGTGAAAGTGATTACCAGGGAAGCATATTCTTTGTCTAATAATACAGGTCTTTCTCTACTTAATAAAAGTATTATTCTTCCTTCATTTATAGGTAAAAAAAATTGAATTATTGTATAATGATGTTTGATTCATGATTGAATTGCCAAATGGAAAAAAAGAAAAAGATTTACAAGGGAGGGTAGTTAGGGTAATTTATAAAAAATATTGAATTAAAGTAATAGAAAATTAGAAGGGGTGTGTGAATAGAGAAAAAGTGTGTGAATAGCACCACCCTTTTCACATTATATTTTCAAAATTTGCAAGAACCCAACAAAGGTTGAACTCACATACATGTGGTATGTATGTATTGACTGAATCTATTAATCGAATGTACGTGCAAATCTATTGACTGAATTACATGAAATTTTTTCTACTCTTAATTGAAGAAAAAAATATTGTTGATTAAATCTAAGCATGAGTGTAATGAAAAAAAAAAAATGAAAGAAAGCCAAATTTTTTTTTTTTAGAAGAAAGCCAATATAATTTAGAGTCATTAGATTTTGGAAGGATAAGATGGTCTTTTTCTCAAGAATTATATGACATGATTTGACAAATAGGTGATTTGTGTAGATGACATGACATGACACCTAAGATTGAGGCAACAAATCATTTTCCTTATAGGGAATCTGTTGGAGCAAAACAGTCTTATTTTTTCCTAAAATAGAGAAAAATTAATATATAGAGAAGCTGTTTGAGTTATTCTATACTCGATAATGAAGATGTCATCTTCTTAGATCCTCCGGGTTATTCTAGGGTTTCTTGCTGTGGTGACTCATGGCGGCTCTGAAGTTTCGACTAGCATGGGCAGGCATCCCTTACCTTCTGGTTGCATTGACGATGGCGGCGTATGAGCAATCCCTCACCTTCTCGTCTCGACTCTCGCAAGGGAGATCTCTCGACGGCAATCGACTTTCTTTGATGGTGGTCTTGTACCTTGGAATCAGAAGGGTGAGGGTGCTCTCCCTTCTACTCCTCTTCTAGGCAGCGGTTGTTATCGTACCGTTGATGGTGATGGTGGTCATGCTTGTATCTTCGGATCAAGATTAGAGGTGTGGAGTTATGTTATGGAGGGAGGCTCTTCTACTGGAGGCGGTGATGCATCCAAACCGGGCTTCCTTCTCTATGATGTCGCTGTGGTGGGTGATTTTGTTCCTAAGGAAGATGATGGAGCTACATGTATGGATGAATGGGCGTTGGCGTCGGGTTTTGGCTTTTCGATCGGTGGTCAAGGTCTGGTCCCTTCTGGAGGCTATGATGGCTTTGATCTGATACAGTCTTACACTTCTACGTACAAGGACGATGGTGGCTATGGTGTTCTCGCTGGCGACGGCCTTGCTGACTACAGCGGCGGTGGTGGGTTGGAGGACACTAGCAGGGCTCTTGGTGGCTTTGGGCTTTTGCTAAGGTTTCTCATAATTGGGCCTGTTGGGTTAGTATAGGCTGGATTAACTTGGGCTCATGAAATGTTTAGGTTTATTGTTTTTATTTTAGCTTTGGGTTATTATCATTTTTCACGAAATGATGATGGCCCTATTATCTCCTTTATTTGTAAGTAACCAGTAGCCTCGTAGGTAGTTTATTGATTTCGGGATTACTTTGTTTCTTGTTTTTGCGCTTAATAAAAAAATGTGGGTGTGCTATGTAGTATGCTCCTGTGAGGGGTGTGCTAGAATTGTGTGCTCTATGTAATGACTTCTACTGACGGCCCTCTGGACAAGTCATTATTGTACTGCTTGCTGAAATGCTGAATAAAATTGACTTTTTCACCTAAAAAAAAGTTATTCTATACTCAGTTTCTACTACAAGGAGCACGGAAAAAGAAAAAGAGCATTTCATGATAACAGTAGAAGGCATAGAACGGACTAAAAGTCATTAAAGTTAATGAATCGAAATCCAATTGATATTATAAAATATGAATCCATCAAATCCAATTCACCAAGTCCTTTTCCACCACGTTCATAAAGAGTTAATGAATATGAATCGAAATCCAATTCATATACATAATATATGGAGCCGTTAATTGCCTCTAGAATATTAGCATGATAAGGGAGAGTTTGATTAAATATTGCTGGAAATTTCTATATTTTCGACACGTAGTCCAGCATCTTAGGAATGATTTGATGAACAGAATCGTATAAATGCTGAAAAATCATGCAAAACAGTTTCATAGACTTAGTTTTTTAGGCCATTAGGCCCTGCATTAAAAATTTACACAGACCAATAACAAACCTCTAAAACAAATAAAATCAAACCCATTATTCTAATTTCTTTTCTTTAGTAGGGTTAATCTTGATCTTGTTATTGACTTGAGCCTGCACAACGTCCATATCCCAACAGTTTGAACGAAAAAGATTGATAACTGCCATCAGAAGTCTAGAGACAACGTGACCTAATTTAACTCGTTTTGATGTCTGCAGTAACGCTTTTTCAAAGTTTAAATATGAATAGCTAGGTCACCTTTGAGTATTTGACACTTGCGTTATCCATTTCTTAGGCCAAGAGTTTTGCATATTAGTCGTAGAGTTAGAAATTTGTTAGTATATTGATAATATTAATGAAAGAGATATACGTCCAGGCGAACTTATTTTTATTTTTTATATTTAAAGAAAAATGTAATAGAGATTGGGACAAAATCTATAAAGTGTCTTTCTTTGAAAGAATATAATTATTTTGCATATGAGATTGATACATCATATGACATTCTTCAATAGCCATTCTTCAGATTGTTGCTTAATATGACTATATGCATCATATATATTATCTGCATTTCTATTTTATAGACAATGCATGCTACCCACTTTCCAACCAAGATCTTTTCCCCCCCAATCACATAATAATTTTGAGGTGTGAAAATAAATAAACCGCTGTATAAGCACACAGCTTTTGACTTTTGAACTAACTTTGATGCTAAGTGGCTAATTACCGACTCTAAGATGAGAAAATTTTCTTCCGAAGAAAGAAGATTCCATGCCTAGAAAGAGCAAAGATAAGTCCTCTCCTAAGCATGACCAAAGTTCATATTATAAATGTGATCGACTCAAGATCACTCACTGTCACTGCTTTACCAAATTCACCAACCGTTCTAGTAATGCATTCTGTGGATGACCTCTATAAGCTTTGTACACTTTTCACTAAATGAAATTGTGAGCTACGTACCTTGGTAGATTTGGAAACAAATTCAGGACCATATATTCTATCAGTCATTAAATGAAAAAAGAAAAATCCAAATAAACTAATATTAATTGTAATGACCCACCAACCCAGTATAATAAATTAGCCTAGTGCAATGATGCAATAATGAAATCCATTTTCTTTGTTGGGTTTTACTGCTTAATTAGTGAGTTAAAAGCATGGATTTTACAGTTAAATTAAAGCACTAATAACCAATCATTAGATATGGAAAATAATGCAGCACAACGCCAAACTTGGATTCGAAGTGGGTGATGAAAGTGGCAGTAATGCTCCGGTAGGTTTTTATAAAGGGTTAACTACAAAGCACTACCAGACAACATATTTTTTGACAACTAAGTCCACAACCTTTTCCACTATACAATTAAGGACAGACACTATTCTCCTTTTACCTTCTTTGCTTTTTTACATATTATCAGCTTACAGTACACAGTATCAGCCTATTTATTTCCTTTCCAAACTAAACACAGTATCAGCCTAAGGACTAGCCTTCAACATGCCACAATTTCACCTAACGACTTCCTGTCTTAAGCGGCTACTACCAGGGCGGAATCACTGCTGCCTTAGTATGATAGGGTTTAGGTTTTTTGAGTAAAATAGAAAGACTGCTACTGCTTACTGACTGCTACTGCTAACAAAACATAGATGCAAAAATAGTAAAATATTTTTGTGACAGAGTACTGGGCACAAACTGAATTTATTTATTCAAACATAAATACAGATACAGAACCCAGAGCCTCACTCTTGGGCAAACAGCTAGAAGCTGTTTAGCTACTCATGACTGAATTACAAACACTTACTTGTAATAGAAAGCACACTGTGTCCACAGACGGACTGCTACTGCTACTGATCTTAGAGATTTTCGAATATAGAGCTAATGTTTTTCTCTCCTAATATCAGACTGATCTCTCTTTTTTCGAATGCCCTCTAAGAGAAGCTAAAGCTCCTTATATAGGGAGCGGAACTCAAAATAAAATTCAACACAACAAAATGTACAGTACGACTCCGTGATTTTCTGCTTTCCTTAGTGCTCCTGCTGGTGGAGGTCGGCCGGGGAAAAGCAGATTCTTTCGGGTGAAATGTTTTTCACCTGCTTTTTGAAAAGCAAAAGTTGCTTTTGGAAAAAGTCCAAAAGAACTTTCGGTGTTTTCTACACCTGCTGCTTCACATGTTCTCGTCGGTTTCCGAAGTGTGACCAAGGACAAACGAGTCGTTATCTGCCTGGGCCATCCTGACTGTTGTTGCATTATCTTCGACATCTGTATCAACATACATTTTGTAGTGGTTGTCTGTTTCAAGCTTTTCCACCCATCGTAAGCATGCCAGTGTCGAGTCTATCTCCCTTCTGGTAAGAGATAGGAATAAGTCACTGCTGACTACGTCAGGATGATCGTAAGCAGTGATAATGATTTTTTCTCCTGCTGCCAGGAAAGTATTGTGGATATCTTCAGAGATGATCTTTTTGATATATTCTAGAGTCATGGCTTTCATCCACGGGATGCTTGAGTTTGGCTGGCCATTGTACCCTACACAGGCTGGTTGAAGATATTTCCTTTGAATAATTCTTACATAGTGATAAGGAGGAATATATTCAACTTCACCGTTTGCCTTTTGGATCCATTCTGGAGGGGTGGATCTGAACTTCAGTCGAAGCATACAGTCATTTTTTCTGACATTTTTGACTGTGTTGACAATGACAGGCGGCAAACCTTTTAGATCATCATTTGTTTTAGTCCACAGATTATGGACAAAACCATTTTCAACAAGCCAAAGCTTGTGTTCTTGAGGATGTTCACTCTGAACATTAACCAGGTATCTTCCAACATAAGGACCTGAAACAATAAAGAGAGTTGGAGGAACCAGGTCTTCTGGATTATGTCTTCCTATCAGACTATGGAATGCATGCCAGTCTGATTCATTAAGTGCCATGATAGGAACCCTAGCACTTTCTGGATTTTCTAGGAAGATAATTTTTTCTTTCTTTACAGCACTCTGCTGTATATGACTTTCTTCAGATTGTGGTCTGGCATTCTCATATAGTTCTTCTGCTAGTGCAAAGAGTGCCGGGAACATTAGACCACTGCTTCTTTCTTGAAAGGCAAATAAGAGATTATCCAAGATTGCCTTCTGGTGATAAGCTAGTCTCCTGCCAGTTCTGAACACAGGAGTATCAAAAGTTCTTAATTCATAATTAAAAACATTTATAACTCCATTTGGAGTTGGTCTGCTTTTTGGCAAAGCAGCAGCCATCAACGGTCTTGATGAGCCTTTACCGTCTGCCGTTTGAGACGGGCTAGCCAATCCTTTACCCTGGGATTGATCAGTTGTGGCTAAGCCTTTTGGACTTAGCAGAAACCTTTTAAGAACCTTTTCTTTGGTTTCCATAGGATCTTCTTGAGGTTCATGTTCTTTCCCAGTTCTTCTGTTTCTGGGATTACGACCTTCGTCGTCTTCTCTCTGGCTGAACATTGCCAGTTCTCTGGTCAAGGCGTCTGGAAGATAATTTTTGTTTCCTGCAATTAATTCAACATTATAATCATATTGGTTAAGAAATAATTGCCAGTTTGCTAATCTTCCTCTATCAGCAGCTTTATCAAGTTTGAAGTTTTTGAAATTTTTTACTCTGGCACAATCTGTGCGGACAGTAAAGGGTTTTCCAAGAAAAGCTGGAGAATTTAAAATCGTTTTTTTGACAGCTAAAATTTCTTTTTCCCCTGTGGGATAATTCAGTTCTGCAGGGCTGAACTTGCCGCTACAAAATTTGCAAATCTTTTCGATGTTAGTTCCAGGCGTTTTTGCAAGGACTACACCGGACCAGTAATTATCACTCGCATCTGTTTGGAGGATAATTTCATCATTCTCTTCTGGTTGCTGAAGAGGAGGGAGGTGTTTGCAGAGATTTTTTATCTGCTTCACGATCTTTTCATCATCTTCTGTGAAGTTCCATTTTCTTTTGGAACTAGTCTTAGGAGATAACATTGCTGTTAACCCTGAGATCTTAGGGATGAAATCTCTCCCATAGTTTATGACACCAAGGAATCTCTCTAGACTCTTAGCATCAGGGATTTTGTCTGGAAACTTCCAGATCTTTTCAAGGATGTGAGGTTGAAGCTTTATGACTCCATTCTTGATGTTTATCCCTAGGAAATCGACTTCATCAAGGATAAAGAAGATTTTCTTTTCTCCTAGGATAATCCCATGCTGAACTATCAGCTTTGCTACCTCATGGAGGTGCTTCATGTGTTCTTCTCGGTTCTTGGAGAAGACCAGGATGTCATCTATGTAGACGACGCAGAACTCCGCCACATGCTTGAAGATGTTGTCCATCTTTCTTTGGAAGATTGAGGGAGCTTGCTTTAGACCAAAAGGCATTACCAGCCATTCGTAATGACCTTGTGGTGTTCCAAATGCAGTGAGAGGGATGCTTTCAGGATGCATCTTGACCTGCCAGAAACCCGATTTTGCATCGAATTTTGAAAAGACTTTAGCTCCTCTGAGCTGGTTGATCAGTACTCGTACCTGAGCGATTTGATAACCGTCTTTGACAGTCTTTTTGTTGACATCTCGATAGTCAATCACCATTCTAGCTTTGCCTCGTAGGTTTTCTGCATGATTTCTTACATAGAATGCTGGAGCATGATGAGGGCTAGTGGAAGGTTGAATTAATCTCTTTTTCAGGAGATCTTCAATATCACTTCTGAATTCTTTCTGATCTTCCTCTTTGTACTGAGGAATGGCTTTGACATGGCAGATAGCGTTCATGTCATACAATCTCAATTCACAGACCACTGGGTCTTTTTCCCAAAACTTCTGAGGGTTTGTATCCACATTCTGTTCTAGTAGTTTCTTGATTTTGTCAAGAGTGGGAATTTGTTGAGACTCAAGCTTGTTTTGAAAGTGCTTGAGGTTGTGCTCATAGAGGAAACTAGCTTCTTCGTCTTCACTAGCTTCTTCTTCTTCTTCTGAGGATTCTTCAACAAGCAGTTCTTCTTGTTGTTTGATTTGGAGTATGGGTTCAAATTTGGGTTTGTAGGGGGTAAGATCACCACTATTCTGTTGCGATCTCTGATAGTGAGTAGTAAAACCGGGACCTACCACACTGAATGCATGTGTGAGTCGGTCTGCCCAGAACACCCGTTCTCCTTTCCTGAAGCCGATCGCTTCTTCATCCTGAATGAATCGTTGTTGGAGAATAAAGTCATTTCCCAACAAGAAATCAGATCCTTGGCCTTCAGATTGCCAAACATTCTGGATGATAAATGTTCCGCCACCAATGGTGATATGAACATTTTTTGCTACTTTTTTCATGGTGAGATGGCTCCCATCAAAGGTAATACCAGTAGCAGATTTTTTCTTATCTTCTTTCCAGAGTTCCTCTGGAATTGCAAATCTTTTTGCAACAGTAAATCCTGATCCATTATCTACAAAAGCATGTAGATGATATTTCCTGTGATCAGGGAACTTGAGTCCAATCTCTATGTAGTTGCTGTATCTACTTGTAGAGACGACTTTTGATTGTTGAGGCTCGTTTTTTTGAGCTTGTTCCTTGGGAATGAATGGTTTGCATTCTTCTGGAACATTTTCCTGAGTGGGTGATTTATCAACTCTATCATCCCAGTTTGTAGGAGTTATCTCTGTGATTTCTAAATCATTGAACCATGACGGAGGGTCGTATCTGACTTTGTAATCAAACCTGCCAGATGGTTGGCCAAGTAGATCCCATGTGTCAGTAGCCTCTTGTCGTTCTAAGAGATGAACAGTTTCTGGTGGTTTCACCATCTCTACATTTTCTGGTATTTCGACCAGTTCAATATCTTCATCGATGTTTTCTTCACCGATGATTTCTTCCTTTTTTTCTGAGGAAGAGGGAGGAGAAGGTTCCATAATTTTTTGGAACGGAGTTTCTACCTCTTTTTCTTCTTCTTTCTCTTTTTGTTCAGAGAAATATTCTTCGTATTCTTGTTCAACCAATTGGCTGACAAGGCCATTCTTGGTTTTTCTTCGAGCTTCAGCTATGAAGCATTCTTTGTGATAAGTCTTCTTAGACTCTTCACAAAACATAGGGAGACCATTCTTTTCGTGACAAAAACAGTAGTCACAAACGAATGTACCAGGGTTCACCTGATAAGAAGACATGAATGATTCTGTCTTGCTTTCTTCCCAATTCTTGATTTTTAAAACATTCATTTGTCTGGATTCGAAGTTCTCAACTTCAGAATCTATCTCAGACTCATCTGATGAGGTTTCTTCTTCAGACCAGGCAGAATAAACTGACTCGTCATCTTCATCATCAGAATAGGCTATTTCGTAGCCTTTCAAGTTTGCTACCTCTACTATTTGCTCATATTTTTCAAAGAGAGCTTTAGTAGATCTTTTATCCTTTTCCGGGCATTCATTGGCATAGTGCCCTTCAGCTTTACATAACCAACATCTGCAAGCTTTCTTGCTAGGTTGTTTATGCTGATGCTGATGAGTATTCTTCTTTTTCTTGAAGAATTTCTTTTTTGGATCTTCATCCTTCTTGGAACTTCTCTTGAATTTCCAATTCTTCTTTTGATTACTCTTTTTGAATTTTTTAGAGTAATAGTTTTCTTTTCTTTTTCTGTGGAACTTGGATTCATGACATCCCCAGTTCGTGGGCATATCCAATATTCCGTAACAGAAATTTTCAACTCCTCTGAGTTGCTTCTTAGCCATCTTAGCTCTAAGATTGGCTTTGCATTGATCTTTTAGTAATTGCCGGATTCTGTCGGCAATTCCTCCAACAGAAAATCTTTCAATTGGTTTTTCAGCTATGCTTTCTCTTACAGCTGTTCTCCATGGTTCGGGGAGTTTTCTGTGCAACAGATTAACTAGATCAGTATTTTCTAGTTCACCAATTGTACAGTAGTATTCCTGAAACTCATTCAGGTATTCTTCGAAATATCTCATGTCACAAATTTTGAGAGCATAGATATTCGACTTTGCCGTTTCTTTGGCTTTTTCACTCAAATTTGAGAGATCTCCACAGAACTGATCGTACAGAGGTACTGCAAAATCATATGGAGACTTTGAAGTCTGGATTTCTTCCAGCCACTCTTTTCCTCTGGCTGTTTCCTTGAAAGAGAAGTAATACTTTTTTGCTACTCCAGTGAGAGTAGTTTCAAAGTACATCTGAAGGTCAGGGGCTTCAAATTTTCCAAGGGTAAGAGCAGAGGCCATCATTAGGCTGTCTACCCATTGGTCAAGAGTTTTTCTCTTGTCAAGAGCTTTATCCAGATCTAGCCAAATTCCATAATTGGAAATTGGTACTCTGGGTATCTTGTCCTCTGGGACAAATCTTTGAGAATTTCTTTCTCCATTTCTGCCCGTAGGGGCCTTCTGTATAGGGAGTTTGACTTTTCCCTTTTCTCGAACGATGGAAGTCTTGGAGCTTTCTCCTTCTTCCATTTCAATATCTTGATATGGAAAGACTTTTCTTGTCTTTCTGATTTTGAATTCTTTCATTTCTTCGATTAGTTTTTCTAATCGTTCAGGATTTTCACAATTCTCAGCTTCTTCATAAAGATCATAGAGCTTTTCCGCTCTGAGCATATGGACTGGTCTGTTTAGATCAGCTTCTAGATCTTCTTCTGATATTGGCTCTTCAATAGTGGGTTTTGTTCCACTGATGCTAGCTTCTCTAGTGCTGTAGCTTCTTCTCAGAAGACTGCTGTTTATCCTGAGGTTCTCAGGACAGACATCACTTTTCCTGTGATTGTCGAAGTTGAGGCTGATTTCTCCAGTTCTTCTACTCTCGTAGATTTTTGCTTTTGCTCTTTCCGGTTGCTTTTTTGGACCGGATAATTTCCATTCAGGGGGAAAGGTTACTTCATTCCAAGTAACTTTGTGGATCTGCTGTGAATGGTTTTTCTGATTGGTGAGGAATCCAGTAGTAAGACCTGGGATATTTGTAATCCTTGTCTTAGGGGCTACTGTAGTACTCATCAATTTATAGTATATTCTATATACTATTGCAAGTTCTTGCATATCTTCTTTCATGGATATGCCATCTGTCTTGACTCTTAGTCTGAGGCAGTGAGCTGCATCTTTCAAGCTGGTGGTGAAATTAGGGAAGCAGTTGAAATATGCTACTTGGTCGCATAAGGATGCTTCAAGTGTTCCCAACAGACTAGCTTGGAAGTCTGTCAACCTGTTGTCCTGTAGAACACATAGGACTGAACAGTTTATACCTTCACGAGCAAGCAAGTTTATGCCTACTTGGACTGCTCCAATATGCATAAATTGGTATTTTTTTGCTTGTGCTCTGGCAACTTCTGCTGGAGTGATCAGTAGAAGATCAGTCTCTCCACCTGCTGTTGCTGGGGTTGTAATCTCCAGTAATTTGAAATAATGGCTATCCAGTAGATCAAATTTTCCTCTTTTGTAGATCTGTTTAAAATCTAATTTTGGAATTGAGGAATTTTTTACTTCTTGTTCAATCTCATTGAACTCAAATTCTTCTGCATTTAAGAGTTGTACTCCTTTCTTTTTTCCAAAGATGCTTAACATCTTCATTTCTCTTTTTTCCGGGTTTTCATACCGGATGCTAGTAGAACTAGTTGAAGGATCCAGAAAAATCATGTTTGGAACAGGATTCTTGTCTGGCCTTTCTAATGGTTTGAATCCATTAGCTTTCTTTTTAACTGTAGGTACTTTCTTTTCCTTCAGTATATTTTTCATAGAGTCCAGCGTTTTTTGCTGTTCATTGATTTTTCTACTGACGACTGTCAGCTTTTCTTCTTCCGTTTTTGGAAGTTCCTTGATATAATCCAGTTTGTTTTCCAATCTTTCCAATTGGTGGATTATAGTAGGAAATTTTTCTAGATGATCTTGACATCTAGATAATTCTAGTAATAGCTTCTGATATTTCTCATCAGAAGATTTTAGTAGAGAATTTATTTTCTCTAATAACAATTCTGACATTGTCCCCATTAAGGAGGGGTTCTCCTTTGAGCTCTTTTTTACAAGCTCTGATACCAGTGAAGTGCGGATCTAACCAATGCTCAAATAATCAAGAGGTTTTTGTTCCTCTTCCAGAACATATAATAGATTATCAATATCTTGTTCTACTTTATAGATTCTGGTTTGAAGTCTATAGATGATATCCCAGTAGTCGGGAGATTCTCTATTAAGGTTATCTCTATAGGCTTTCAATTTTCTCAATTTCTCTTTTTCTTTTTGCAATTCTTTGCTAGTATTTTTGCAGATAGCAATCAATTCGAGTCTGTCAACGATCGAAATTATGAATAGTAAAATAACTGTTTACCTTCGAGTATAGAGGATGGATTTATACCTGCAATATGGTTTAACAAACAAATTCAAAAGCATGGGCCCACTACGCTCCGTCAATTTTCTTTTTACTGAAGGGAAAGATAAAAACTTGAAGAGAAGGTGAAACTTGCTAAAGACAAAATGTCCTTAAGTGTCTAAAAACAAATGTAGTGGAGTTTTTTGTGTTTTAGAGTTTGGTCAAGGAGGTAGGTGTAGTTTCCCCTTTTATAAATAACCTGAGTAAGCGAGTAAAATTCATGCCAATGAAAACTTAAAATTTGTCCTTTCAAAAAGAAAAATTAAGGTGTGCAATCACTTTCTGAGAGTCCCGAGTGCCTGAAGGAGAGTTTTGAGAATCTCGAAGCGTGGTAGCTCGCTCTCTCTCTCTCTCTCTCATCCAAATTGATATTCGATCTTTTCCATTGCGTTTCGGTGCTATACCCCTATATATATAAGTTCCATGTCCAATACATGCCACCATGCAAATGACCTAACAACAACAAAGGGTTTGCAAGAGTCCAAATTAGTACGTTTCAAATCACAGACACAGAACCCACACCGAACGTGCATCTAGTCCTACCCTCCTCATTTTCCTTCCTCTTTCTCTTTTAACACCCAGCCAATCTCTCTCTTCTTTCCCTCGTCCATTTTTCTTCAGCCTCGTTTCGACCTGTTGCTTCTTCTCCCATCTTCGTCTTCTTCTTTAGTTGGTCGGTCATCACAGGCTCACAGCCATGGTTTCTGCAGATGCTGCTCGGACTGTGGTCGGTATTATAGGTATATGGTTAAGAGTATTTTGGTTTGTATTACCCTTCTGAAAGATATCTAGTGATTAAGAAATTTGTCTTGATCTGGAAATGGAGATCGATCATGTGGGCTGTTTTGCTTACTTTTTTCTTCTGCTTTTTGGTTCCAGGAAACCTCATCTCATTCTTTTTGTTCTTGTCGCCGGTGTAAGCTTTTCCACCTCTTTCCTTAATTTTGAAAAACTGAATATGATTAATAATAAGGTACACAATTTTTTTTTTTTCTAGTAAAGGGTAGATGGCATGATATTCCCCAGCAAAACACAAAAATAAATGATGTTAATTCAAAATGTCTGGACATTATTGTCATGTATACATGTGAATGAGATATCCTTGAAATTGAAATTTATGTTAATATTTCATGTCCATATAGTTTTAATTACTAAAAAGTGAAAATGGAGCATATATAGAAGAGGCATGGAGGCATATGCACACATATCCTCTTACACTAGAAAGGCATTTAGCTTATGTAAAGGCGTTAAGCTTTTAACAAAAGTACCTTAAGTTGTTATTTCCTATAAGTAGAGTTGGAAGGGAAATTTTACTGATATATGCCAATGAAATGTAGATTGGAATTTAAGCAACTAAAGAGCACTTTTACCACTAATAATGAAGTTACCTTAATTAGAGACTACAACATAATTTTTTTTACTATAACATGATTGACAATGTCCACTAATGAAGTTGTTTTTTTCTTTTCTTTTTCCTATTAATGAATATTTTGTAAAAAATTACAATGATCAATTATGGTGCAGTCCAACTTTTGTTCGAATATGGAAGAAAGGGTCAGTGGAGCAATACTCACCAGTCCCATACCTTGCAACCCTAGTCAACTGCATGGTGTGGACCTTGTATGGGTTACCCATCGTGCACCCGGATAGCACTCTGGTGTGGACCATAAACGGGTCGGGTATGGTCATCGAGGTCGTCTACATCATCCTCTTCCTCATTTATTCCGACAAGAAAAAGAGGCTTATGGTGGTTCTGGTGGTGGCTGTGGAGATCATATTCCTTGGTGTTCTTACCGCTCTGGTTCTCACTTTGGCTCACACGCATACCAAGAGGTCCTTGATTGTGGGCATCATATGCATTGCCTTCAACATCATGATGTATGCTGCACCATTGACCGTCATGGTAATTAAGATTAATTACCCCTAATTAGAATCCTACATGCAAATTAGTATCTATCTCACTGTATGATTTGTTACCCGATTCTTAAAAAAGATTACATATTAAGACCCATGCGTATATACAATATAGACGCATGTTATAAAACTTCTAGTCTATAATTCAAATTGATAGTCCGATAACATAATAAGTTAGATTATCTAACAGAATAGTACATCTATACAAACTATGCTTATTCATTTTTATTCTCATCTATATGTTTAATTATTCATAATGCTACTCTTTGGTGACAGAAAATGGTGATCACTACAAAAAGTGTGGAGTACATGCCATTTTTCCTCTCGTTTGCTTCCCTTGCGAATGGTCTTGCCTGGACTGCATATGCTCTCATCCGCTTTGACCCCTTCATCACTGTAAAGATCTCAACCTCATACTAAACCTCTAATTCTTGATAACATATACTCACATAGTACATAAGCTCAAATATTGTTGCTTGGTCTCAGATTCCTAACGGGCTGGGCACAGTTTTTGGTTTAGCTCAGCTGCTTCTGTATGCCACATACTACAAGTCGACTCAGCGACAGATAGCAGAAAGGAAAGGCAGGGAGGTGAACTTGTCAGAGGTGACTATAGATGATGAACCCAAAAAGATAGGCAGCCATACTAATCAGAATAGCCACGCATAACATTAACAAGATGAACTCCGCCATCTCTGGCATCCAATCATTGGACCGCCGAATAACTAGCTAGAAGTTCTAATTAAGAGTCGTTTTTCCTCTCTTTTTCCTTTTCCCTGCATTCATCGGAGGACGATGGAGTAATGTTACATGTATCGCATTTGGTAATCGTACTGTGGGTTGTATCTTTGCATAAGCGATACGCATCTGTACTAGATGTGTGTTGTTACCTTGATGAGAGATGTGATTTACGATGCGATCGTTAAATACAAGCTCTTATGTTCACCCTAGTGGCAATGTTTGCCTACAAAGTGGTGACGTTGTACTTATGATCAAGGCACAAGCCTTTTCAAATTTGCAGCTATATGAAATGCAAGAGTGTGACCAAATAACATTTGGTTTTGAATTAAACAAGATCCAAAGGCTTCTACTATTGCTCATTTATCTTTTAGCTATATGAGCTTTATTCTTTTCCCTTTTCAATTGCCGAAGCTAGAAACTTTATCAACTTTGGATAAAGTTTGCATCCAAATAGAAGAACTGGCCGGGAAATCAACCAAACTGAGACAAAGGAATTTATCAATTTTGACTTGGTTCATGAGGAAATCTCCATGAAATATAATTTTTAGCACTAACTAAAGGCTTCTTCTACCTAAATTTTCTTCCAATACAAAGTTGCAATTTTTCAAATATTACACATCTGTCTACTCTTGCAATTTCTCGTTCCCCCTTGTATTATGTCACTACACGAGGTGTTGACTAGATGGTTGACTTTATCTTCTTAGGATATGAACTGTGACAAATGTAAGCTTTCTGCGCTCTAATGGCAGTGATTGGATTGATATTCTGTCTCTCATCCCTTGGCACCCTCTGGAGTACTTTGGTTGACATGAAGTTTTGAATGACTTAATATATATCCTTCCTCCTAAAATTTACTTTTGTATATATCTTCATCCTATGCTCCATCTCTCTCTAGCTTCTCCTTAATGCATTGACACTTGTCTTCATCAGCTTCATTTCTGTTCCTAGCTAGCTTCTTCTTCTTCTTCAGCTACTCATGACGACCATGGTTTCTGTAGATGATGCTCGGAAGTGGTTGTGTCAGGACCCACCCCGAGATCTCACCCTAGAAACTGAGGTGGCCCTGCGGGGCCCACTCATTGAGAAGATCCTACTAAAAATTCGGCAGAACCTCTTCTAAAAGTGGACAATCCAAAAACCTGTTAACCAAAAGTAACACTTCTAACAATCACCCTCAAAACCCCTGGAGCCACCCTGCTCCCAAAACTGAACAACTCCATAATTTAGAGTAATAAAATGATCCAAGTAATTCAAATTTACAACCATATCATAGGTTACAATATTAATACAGCAATCTCATGGTTATCAGAACCGTCTAAAACCAAAAGAACAACGATAAACAAAGTAGGTTAGCAAGTAACCTACGAAGGATAGATGACAACGATGGTGCTAAGCCTCAACTCCTAAAGCCGAACAGCTACATTACAGACTGGGCATTAGAAACCGAAGGGCCCAAGGGGAAAGTACATAAAAACGTTAGCGTGTGTGGACAAAATAACTTATTGTAAAGAAAAGGGACTTTATACTTTCCAACGTTTATTCTTTTAAAAACTCGATGCATGCAACTATGGTAAAACATTTATCTTTAAAATCGAGAATCTCATAAAAAAAAGCCAGCCCCGCTGGTTAAGGGAAATCGGACTAGCCGCGCTAGTCAAAAAAAAAAAATATAATAAGTAGGGGAAGATGATAGCTATACGAGTGAGCCTCCCAGGCTAAAGTACTCTCATACTCCCGTATATACCTTTATGCCACTAAGTGTAGCAATTAGAATACTGGGATTCAGTATTACTGTCACAAACACAATAACCAGCGCCACAAAGGCCGACGGGCTTCCGTGATCCCATCATGTCACCACAAAGGTGGACTCAATGCTAGTATGATAAAATCACCCCAAAGTATGGCACATGAAATCATATTCGAAAATCCAATAAATTCATAGACACATAAGGCTTCCCCATCTCTCGCAAATGAATTTCCAACGACTTCACTACAAAAAAAATTGCAATGGCCACGGCGCAATGCCGTAGCTAAAACTTCATTTGCCGTCGCAAATGACTTTTGGCGACGGCAAAGCTTCTGTCGCTGTTGGTGGCGTCGCCAATGCTATTTGCTACGGCAAATGCGCCGTCGTAAGAGTATTAGCGACGGCAAAAGGTTTGCCGTCGCAAGAATCATGCGACTGAAAAATGCCGTCGCCAATACCAATAGCGAAGCCAAAAGTCATTTGCGACGGCAAAAACGCCGTCGCAAAAGTGTTATTTATGAATAAAAAAATTTCGCATGCAAATATGCATGCCAATTTTTTTTTTTTTGGATAAAAGCTATACAAAAAAAAATAAAGTTTATACAAAAAGGAATGAAGCTTATACAAAAGGGATACATTTTAATTTTTCTCATGAATGTTACAAAAGGAATGAAGATTCTACGAAAGTTTACAAGGTGATTAAGCAGTACAAGGAAACAGACAGTTTTGTTTTAATCTTCCTCGACTTCAAGATTAAAACAGAAGCTGCTCACCAAGCCTGACTGGGAAGAAACATGAGCTTACCAAGCTGCTCACCAAGCTTGAATTGATGCTTTAAAGCCCTACCTATATGACAAATTTTACACAGTCAAAATGTTAAATATATAAAACCTTGAAGAAATATATAACAAAGCAGCAGCTAACAATCTTCAATTATATAACAAAGCAGCAGCTAGCTAGAAGCTAATGCTACCAAAAGCCTGAACTAGATAAACAAAAGCATAAATGCATCTAGGTATATTTCCAGATGGTGTTACAGTTACTTGGTCAGTTACATGGTCAGTTACTTGACCAGTTACATGGTCAGTTACTTGACCAGTTACATGGTCAGTTACTTGGTCAGTTACATGTAACTGACCATGTAACTGGTCAAGTAACTGACCATGTAACTTGGTGTTACAGTTACTTGGTCAGTTACATGTACCTGACCAAGTAACTGACCATATAACTGACCACGATATTACATCAAGAACAGTATTTATGAATTACAGAATTTCAGATCTTTTGGTCTAAAAGGAAAAAGCAACCCAACATGAAACAGAGAAACCACTCACCAATATTGTAATAGCATTTGCAGTGCTTTCACTCTTAAGTTCTTCTTCAATGGAACTCTCCGATGAGAAAGCATTTGCAAGTTTTAGATTGCACCATTTGCAACAGCTCATCCTATCATAAATGCAATACAAATCTTAGACTTCAAAACAATAAATTATCTATTTTCATACTGAACAACCAGGAAAAAACAATTACACAAAGCTAAACTATAACTTAATTACAGAGAGGTAAACCTTTGCCAGCTCAATGAAGGCCTTCTCCCATGCCACTGCTCTTTCAATTTCATTCCCCTCTTTATTAATAGCATTGTTTACAGGATAAGTTATTATAAATATTGATGCCTGTTTTGGAAATATCAAAACGTATGTGTACAATATCCGAAATCAATTACGTATGTGTCTTCACTACACCAATTTTGTTATCAGACAACACTTTTTGCACAACGAAAAAAAAAATGTGTTGTGTGATGAAGAAAAGTGAATCACACAACATGTTTAGTAAACTTACGTTGTATAAGGTGGTTAAAATTCTGAAGTTTTTGTTTAGAAGGTCATTGCACAACGGTTACAAGAATAATCTGTTGTCTGAATCATAAAAAAAAATAGCGGCAGATTTCCCTCCCAGATCAACTCAAATTTGGCTCCAAATTGGTACTATGTAGCACAACAGTATAGTTATATCTGTTGTATGAGAGTACCATGCAAAGCATGATACAACGGTTTTTGACTTTTTGTTGTGTGATGAAGTGGGAAATATTGAATGTGCCTTTATTTGGCCCAAAATGGCACTCGAGCCCCCCAAAAACCTCCGAGTTTTGATTGAAATATAGCACCAAATTGATAATCAGACAACCAAATGAGTTGTTTCCGTTGTGTAAATGAGCATTGGCTAGCATGTTACTTTGGTAGCATATTATAGCGGGAACTTTTCCCTCTTTGGAACCTTAGCTGAGATTTAATTTGTTCACAATCAGACAACAAAACTTCATCTTTATGTTGTCTGATTCATAAAGCAAAAATTAAAAGCCGGCCACAACTTAATTAGCTAGCTAGCTAGGTTTATTGGATTTGCTCTCCCCGCGCGTCTAACACTTTGTCAAAACAGCCGTTTCCTCTCGTCGAGTAGCTCTCTTCTCAACTTCATCAAAAACCATCACTCGGTCTCTCATCAAAAGACCATGGCTCTCTCATGAAAACACCATCCGTCATCAAAACACATGCATCTCGATTAGGTCTATCTCTGAGAAGCCATGCCAACCCATTCCCTCTCTCATCTCCCCTCAGCTGCAAACCAAATAGGAAGCCGCTTGGAGGTTTGATTCTAAGCAAAATCACCACGAAGCACTGACCTTGTTGTTCTTGCGCAGCCCACTTGAAACCACTGAGCAGATCTCTCTCTCTCTCTCTCTTTCTCTTTTCTATCCGTCACTCGCTATTAATGGTGCTCCGGCCACGAACCCGTCTATAGTGAGCAGTTTGACGGCGAATCCTACCAGACTTAACCTCCACTGTGATCTGTCGAAGCTTGCGGGTTCAGGTAAGATTCCAATTCCACCTCTCGAATATGGGTCATCTAAATTCGTCTAATTCATGCTTATTTTCATTAGTTATGTGATTGTATTGAACTAAGAAAGCAAAAACAAGCATGCCCACAAAGAAAAAAAAATGATGTAGTTACTGTGATTGTGTGAATGGTTTCCCACGAATTCTCCTTCTCTAGATTTGGTCTGTTCGCCCCATTCTACCATGTTTGGATTTCCTGATTTTGATTTTAGGGTTTTTTGGGGAATTTTTTTCAACTGAAAAGGCTGTTGCTTTAGGAAATTGGATAACTGATTTGTCAAATTGGAGATAAGGTTTTTGACATAAGTAAATTGCTCAAGTAATGTCGTAACAAATAGCAACTCTGTTTGATTAGAGTCCAGGGAACAAAATAGTATTTGATTGGTTTAGACTTACAATTTAGATTATCTAAATTGGTGGTGAGTTGATGGTGTTAGTGTTTGGAATATGATTTGATCTTTTCATGATATTGTTAGATCCCAGAAAGTGAATTTAGTTTAGGCTTAGTAGATTCAGTGTTCTTTTTGCATTTGCCTTGATTGAAGATGTTTATTCTGTGCAGTAAAGTGATTGTAAATTCATGGAAAAATAGAGGGTTCGGTTACAATATTGAAAGTGTGGAGTATCATGGTGACTTTCAGTTTCCATTGGCTTGTATTGCTTGAATGTTGAATGTGAATCTTACTTTCCAAACCGAAAATGTGGTGATTTTTCTTCAATTAGTATTCCATAAGTCAAGGACAGCATTTCAAAACAGGCCTAATTGTTTTTTTGTGTACAAATATCGTTTTGAAGTTTGGATATATTTGTTTTTCACCTCAGGTATGATAGTGTATGAAAAGCAAGTTGTGAATATGCACTTTAAAAACATGTATCTATTTGGTTGGAACTAGTTTTCTGAGCTTTTTTTTTTTTTCAGTTTCTTCTTGTGGGGACAGGGAAGAATGAATTTTATTGGCTTGCAATGAATTTTTTCAAATCTTGCTTATAGAAAGTGATGTGATTATTATTAATGAGAGGAAATAATGTGGTAAAAGCTAGTTTTTAGGGAAGAAGGGAGTCCTATGGTATATGTGCTTAAGACCTTTCTTCCTACAATCATATGAAGAGTCTTATCCCTCTTGGGAATTGATAGGGTGGAAGAGGAGAATGTCAAAAGACTCAAATACCAACAGAAGGGTAAAAAAAAAATGAAATTAAGTGAATGGTTGTTTTATGCATGCATTCAAGTGCTAGTTAGTTACCCCACATTTTGACTCTACAAATGTTTCAGTGCTGTTATGTGTTTATCATCTACTGTTGTGAAAGATGCATGAGGATAGTGTGATCATGTGCTGCAATGTTGAATATGATGCAAATTTGTTTTAGCTTGTTGAGACATAATTAGATTACTGAACTTAGAAGACATAAAAGATGTAGAACTGTCATCCGTTTACCAAGAGTGGTCTCATAGACTATACATCGAAACTGTTTGAGTCTAGTGTCAATGTTGTTGCTTTTGAAAGTTCAATATTGTGACTTCAAATGTTAAATTTAAGCCACTTAAACTCTACTCCCTCCCAAGGCCGTTAGGGACCTTGACTGAAAGTATTTTCAAAGTCCTCATTTAAAGAAACAACAGCTTAGTAACACTACTAATATCTAGAATTGCCAGCATTTAACAAAACATGTTGTACAAGCTTCCAAATCCTGCAGATTCTAGTCTTTATTCAAGAATGCCAATAGGTTACAAAAAAACTATAGCCTTTGAGTAGTAAGCGCTGGTGGTTTTTTGAACAAATTTCATTTAGGTCTTGTCTAGTCATGCATTATGGAAGGTAGGAGTTGTTGACATTTCTTCCTAAATCTGATGGCCTTGTTTATTATTCTCAGCAGCCGCACAATTAAGGCATATCTGGTGGAGTTGGAAGAAGCTGTAGAGTGAGTTGGACTCGTGCAGTGAGCTTCACTGCTATTGTTTGTATTCATTACTGGAGCTGGATTGGTGAGTAGTGTGAGCTTCACTGTTGAATTTGTGGACTGCTATTAAATTTGTTTTGAAGCTTTAATTTGTTGAAATCTATTGTTCTATGCTTAATATATATCATGGTATCATTGGATTTGTTCAGGTGGAATGTGTATAGGACTGGTTTGGTTCATATATACTACATCTGCAGTTAATGTTCTTATTGGAGAATTGTTTGGATGTTGTTTTAGCATAGCTTTTCCCAATGGAGAATATGATATGTGTTTGTTCATGGACCTCTAATTTTTTTTTTTTTTTTTTTTGCATTTTTGTTTTTGGATTTGCTTAGCCTAAATTTGTATCGATTTGTTTTTCTTCATATATTGTGGTATACTGTTCTGTCTTGTTATTGGATTTTCTTACCCTAAATGTCAGACAAATTTGTTTTTCTTTATATATTATGCTATTCTGTTTTATCCTTGTTATTGAATTTGCTTAGCCTGAATATATGTTGAAATTTTTTTTTTCATTGCCTGATATTGGACATGTATATATGTAAATAAACTGCTGTCAGTGATTAAGAGTACCAGAGTTTGAATTGGTAGAGTTTATGGAACTTAGTGAATGCATGCAGGATATGTGATTGGGGTTTTGTTGCTCGATGACGTAGTTTTGGTTTGTGGTGTTTGTTTAATGTAGATGGATAGGTCATGGGTGCATGCTGATAGGAGATCTCATGAATATAAGTTAGGGGGGGCAGAGTTTTGTCAGTTTGCTTTGGGAAATGCTAGAGACCCTAACCGTATTTGTTGTCCTTGCACAAAGTGTGGAAATGTGAAAGATTTTTCTGCACAAGTGATAAAGGATCACTTGTTTGTAAATGGGATTAACACAGATTATGTGAAATGGACAGAACATGGGGAGGTTGTAGTGGAGTCGGGATCATATACGGATAGTGAAAGTCTTGAATCAGAGCCAATTGAATCTGACTCTGTACAGGGTAACATGAGGGCAGATTATGAAGTACAATTAGATAGTGATGTGGAGTTGGAAGGTGATGAGGATGAGGAGCTTTCGAGTGAGTGTAATGAATTCAAGAAATTTGTTGACGATGCCAACAAACCCTTGTACCCTGGTTGCAATAGGCACACCAAGATGAATGTGCTTGTGAGGCTTTACAACTTGAAAGCCAAGCATGGGATGAGTGATTCGGCTTACTCGGACTGGTTGATTGCCTTTGCTGAGTATCTGCCGGAAGGAAACGAGATACCTTCCTCTGTGTACGAAGCAAAGAAGAGTTTGAGTGCATTAGGAATGGATTACACCAAAATACATGCCTGCCCTAATGACTGTATTCTGTACAGAAAACAATATGCCGATGACACTATTTGTCCTACATGTGGTACATCTAGGTGGAAAATATGCAAAAACAAGAAAGAAAGAGAGGGAGTCCCTGCAAAAGTGTTATGGTATTTCCCTCATATTCCTAGGTTCAAAAGAATGTTTCAATCAACTGAAACATCAAAGGCCTTAACTTGGCATGCCACCGAGAGAAACAAGGATGGCTTAATTCGTCATCCTGCAGATTCTACTGCTTGGAAGTTGGTAGATGAAAAATGGGCAGATTTTGGTAATGAGCCACGAAACCTACGACTTGCATTGTCATCAGATGGGTTCAATCCCTTTAGCTCCTTAAGCAACAAGTATAGTTGTTGGCCCGTTATTTTGGTAACCTATAATCTACCTCCATGGTTGGTAATGAAGAGGAAACACATGATGCTTACCTTATTGATATCGGGCCCTAAACAACCAGGAAACGACATCGATGTTTACCTTGAACCATTAATAGATGACTTAAAGCTGCTATGGGAAGGGGTGAATGGAGTTTACGATGCCATCAAAAATGAAACTTTTACTCTTAGGGCTTTACTATTCTGGACAATCAATGATTTTCCAGCGTATGGTAACCTTTCAGGGAGTATAGTCAAAGGCTACAATGCATGTCCGATTTTCCTTGATAAAACAAAACCTACAAGGCTAGTTCACGGGGTAAAGATGGCCTACACCATTCATCGACTATTTTTAGGAAGACACCATCTTTACCGAAAGCTAAGGGCTGCTTTCAATAACCAGCCAGAACATGCAGCAGCTCCAGTGCCATTGACTGGAGAAGAATTGTTGAGTAGGGTGGAGGCTGAAGTTCCACATTGGCCGTTTGAAAAAAAAAAAACCTGCTCCTGCTTATAGGGGGGCTGAGGATGAAACTAGGCCATGTTGGAAGAAGAAGTCGATATTCTTTGAGCTTGAATATTGGAAGTATCTCCCTGTTAGGCATTGCCTTGATGTCATGCACATTGAAAAAAATGTGTGTGATAGTCTAATAGGGACGTTGTTTAACATTCCAGGAAAAACCAAAGACGGCTTGAAAACTTGTTTGGACTTGGCGGAAATGGGTATAAGATGTGGATTGCACCCAAATCTAGATGGTCCAAAAAAGAAGCGCTTGCCATTGGCAAGCTGGAACCTAACATTAGATGAAAAAAGATGTATGTGTGGATCATTTCATGGCATGAAGGTTCCTGAAAACTACTCTTCAAACATTTCAAACCTTGTTTCAATGGATGATTTGAGGCTGATTGGACTTAAATCCCATGATTGTCATGCGTTAATGCAACAGCTGCTCCCAATTGCTATCCGAGGGGTGTTGGAAAAACCGGTCAGGGTTGCAGTAATTAGGCTTTGCCTTTTTTTTTTTAATGAAATTTGCAGCAAGACTATAGATGCTTCAAGGCTTCCCAAAATCCAAAGTGATCTGGTCGAAACTTTGTGTGAGCTTGAGAAGTACTTTCCGCCATCTTTCTTTGACATAATGATTCATTTAACAGTCCACTTGGTTAGAGAAGTTGAGCTATGTGGACCGGTTTGCTTCCGATGGATGTATCCTTTCGAAAGATATATGAAGGTTTGCAAGGGCTATGTTAGAAATAAAACGCATCCGGAAGGGTGCATTGCTGAGTGTTACATAGCTGAAGAGGCGCTTAAGTTTTTAGGTGAACTTTTCTTTGATGATAGGACTGTTGGCATCCCAAAAGAAAACATCACAACTGACAAGCCTACCTCTGGTGCAACTGTTGAGTCTGTTTATGGCAAACAATTTCAGCAAGCTCATCTCTGCGTGCTTCAAAACACTGAAGAATTTAGAAGCTACTTTTTGTAAGTTGATCACTATCTATGTTTTTTACAGTTTTGCTTATTTTCTTGTTCTAATGCTTATACACTAATACTTAATAAATATTTGTGTAGGGAACACACGGAACAGTTGAAGAGGGAGTTTCCCAAGTACAAAAAGAATAAAAAGTGGTTGGTGGACAAACAAAACATGACTTTTGCTCAGTGGGTGAAGGAGAGGGTAAGTAGTTTCCATTTAATGTAACTGTAATTTATAGACTGATAAAGCTTTTAATAATGCAGAACACAGTTGGTAAAATGTTTTATTTTATTTTGCAGGTTGAATCAAAGGTTGCTGAACCAGGTTGTGACGTCCCTGAGATTGTGAGGTGGCTAGCAGATCAACCAAGCCATGAAGTCCCGAAGTTTAGTGGTTACCGAATAGGGGGAGTGCAATATAACACTAAGTTGCGCGATGATCTTAGGTCGACACAAAGCAGTGGGGTTTATTTGGTTGCTAAGACTCCTCAAGTAGCTAGTGCTAAGGATAAAAACCCTATTACTGAAGACATGAGCTTTTATGGGGTGATTACCGAAATATGGGAGCTTGACTATGGTCATTTTAGGGTTCCTATTTTTAAGTGTGATTGGGTAGAGAATGAGAAGGGTGTTAGAGAAGATGATCTTGGGTTCACTTTAGTTAATTTAAATAGGAAAGGTTATCTAAATGACTGTTTTGTTTTGGGAAAAAGTGTGGAGCAAATATTTTATGTTGAAGACCCTGTAGATCGTAGGTGGGCAGTTGTGGTGAGAGTCCCAAAAAGAGATTACATTGATTATGTTGAGGAGGATGATGTTGGGGACACCATTCTTTCCCACCCCCCCCATCGCAACTACAATGCCAGCTATTCAGTCACATGATAACTCTCAAGATGAGGAGCCAATGGGTTATAGGCGTGCAGGGAATGAGGATATAGTAGTTGAGGGAGAGTAGTTCATATAGTCGTATTGATGTAATTTATAATTGTCATGCCTAAAGGATACTTGGCTCACTAAATATGTTTTTAATGTTGGTTATTTTCTGTTTCACTGATTGTACCAAGTGTTAAGTGTTTGTTATTTTAAATACTCTTATTTTTTGCTTGGATATGTGTTAAGTGTTTGTTTATTTAATTACTGTTATTTTCTGCATCGGCGATATTTGTAGTAATATATGTTAAAGTGTCTGTTATTTTAAACATTAGCAGATTTGTTTACTAATATGCAGCTTATATGTTTGTTATACAAGTTACTCATATATGTGGATTTGATGTACTAATGGGGCTAACATTTGTGTAGATAATGGCAGCATCACAATCTGCTAGTGTATCAAAGAAGAGAAAGTCGAAAGAAAATCGTTCGAAGCCTAAGAAGACTAAGTCTTTGAAGTCACCGACATCATTATCATTTTCCGATGGATCTCATTCAAAAAAGGGAAAGTCAAAAAAGAAAGAACCTGAATCAACTGGGGGCCTAAAGTTGCTGAAGCGGCATGCAGTGACTATGTCACGCATTACAAACCGCAAGAGTCGTAAATGCAAGAAGGTTGTTTTATTTAACAGAAAAGGGACCCCTTGTGGGAAGGTGGCTAAGCAAATGCAAAGCTACATTGGTGTGTTGGCAAGAAGGAAGGTACCGGTAATAAGGGAAAATTGGAAAGCCGTAACTCTTGAAGAAAAGAACAAAATCTGGCAACGTGTTCAGGTGATTAAGTTCCTTATCTGTTTTATTTAGTATTGAAGGTGTAGTTAGTTAGGTTGGTATGATAGTGTTCATTGTTTTCATTTTTCAGTAGTTTCTGAACTTGAACTGATAGTTAGCAATGAAATGTGCACAGATTCCATTTTTGATTGGTCCTGAGCATAAAAAATTGGTTTTGGAATCTGCTGCAAGAAAGTGGAGGCAATTCAAGTGTCTACTTACTTCCAAGTATGTTATCCCCTATTTGGATGACCCTGAAGCCTTGCAATATCCTCCAGATGATTATCCTTTCATCAATGCTGATCACTGGACAGAATTTGTCAAAATGCGGACAAAGCCTTCATTCTTGGTATAAATGCACTTGTATTTCAATCATTTAGTTGCAGTCATATAAAATGCAGTTATGTAAATATCGAATACTTATTTAACTAATTAGTACCCCTATTTTGCAGGAAAAGCGTCGTGAGCAACAAGAGAGGCGCAGCAAGAATAAGTATCCTCATAGAATGTCCTGTAAAGGATATGCAGGGTTGGAGGCTGAGTTGGTTAGTGAAACTGTTTTCTACCTTACTTATGTGGGGTTCCTAGTTGTAATGTATGCATTAACTATCCTATTTTGTAGGCTGATGGAATGAGTGATGGAGAAGTTGATAGGGCCACTTTGTGGATAAGAGGACGACAGACAAAGAATGGCAGTTTCAAGGATGAGGAGTCAGCAAAGACCGCTGAAAAGATAGTAAGTCCATATATTTATTGGACTATTTTTGTATGTATAAGGTTTGTTTAGATGATATGTGATGATATTTCCTAATCTAAACTGTCAGACAAACTTGAAAAGAAAGCTTGACAGTGGAGAGCTAAGCGCTGAAGGAAGTAATGATGTCTTAACATTGGCGTTACGGACTCCGGAGCATGGGGGAAGAGTGCGGGGAGTAAGAGGTTTTGTCACTCCCTCTACTTACTTCCACCTCCCTAAACGTAGAAAGGAGAGCATAGAAGCTACTGTCAGACTTAGTGTGCAGAAAATATTGACAGAGGAGAGAGAGAAGATAGTAGAGGAGGCAAGGGAGAAGATACTAGAGGAGGCTAGGGAGGAGATAGTCAGGGAAGCGAGGGAAAAAAATTGTTGCAGAGGAGCGGGCTGTGTGGGCGGCCCAGTTTGCTGAACTTGAAGCAAAGATAAATGGAAAAGAGGCTGCAACTATTCACCCACATGTATCTGGCCATGGAAGCTGCTCAATGACAGCTAATGAGATTGCTCAAGAAACGGATAAAGGTCCGTTGGAAGAAGTAGTGAACAATGTGGATGGAGCTAAAATTCTGAGCGTTTTTGAAGAAATGGAAAACAAAACCATCATGTGTAAAAGGAAAGGGACAAAGGTTGTTAAGGAAGGCAGGTTGGATAAAAGTCCTAGGTGCAAGAAAGGGAATGAGTTTCCCAAGTTGCTTGAGAAAGTAGTTGTCAACCGTGAGGTGGTCAATGAGGATGTTGAAGAAAATGTCAATATGATAGATATCAAGGAGCCGGAGAATGAGGAGGGGGCAGAATATGTGGATTTGACGATGCGTCAACCTACATTAAAGGTAATTTGGTTTTACTTAAAGCCAATAATGAACTGGAAAAAGATCAAAGTTCGATTACTGCATACATGTGTTCGACACCCAAGCTGAACCAGTGGGGCATTTCATGATTTTTGAAAAACCTTTACTTGTAGCTTTACTCTCAGTTTTTTAGAGCTTAAAGGAGACTCTTCAATGATCATTTTGAACTTGGTTTCGTGAAAAACAAAGTTAAAATGAAATACTTATGCTATTTTGATCAAACTGCACTGTTTCAGGATTTTTGTTTTATTCAGCGTTTCTGTCACTTTAGATTCTTGTTTGACAATTCATTTGAACTGTGAATAGCATGAAACTCTGGAAAATAGTAGCTTTGCATGTCTACTTGAAATCTGGAAAGTTGTGCTTCAAATCATTGAAAGAGTAATTATTGGTAAATTTTTCTTTCAAGTTACCAGTTTTCTGAAACTGTCTGAAGCTTGCAGCATGTTGTTACTCATAGAATGCTTATGAGTTGCTTATGAGTATGTTTGTGGACTACATTTAAATCTGTTACTATTTTGAATATATATAGGGAACAACTATAAATCTTGTTTTTTGGTTCATTTTTTAGTCAAACGTAGCTGAGGTTGATTGCAAGTTGGCAATAGGTTCTGTTGAACATATTGTTGCTTATGCCACTGTTATGGAGTGCGAGGATCCTTCCCAACTCGTTCATGGCACTCCACTAGGGGATGGTAATGTGCGTGTTTCCATCTATGCCGCGCTTGAGGAGAAAGCAAAAGTGCCATTTCCTGTGAAAGATGAAATTGAAACAGTGAAGCAGGTTATGGGGAGTTGGGTCGCATGGCCTAAACACCTAGTCATAAAATCTGCAGTCAAGGTAAGAACTGTGTATAATTCAACCTGTAGCTACTTTGATAACATTCATTTGTTTATAGAAATTCACTTAATTGTAGATATGCAGCTTATATTTATGATTTGTACCTTACATTTATTTTCTTATTCTAGAAACCTACCAAGGATAAAGCTGATAAGAAGAAGAAAAGGAAAGAGATAGGGGAAGAGGACTCGGAGATTGAATTTGGCTTGGCCAAATTGGCACCATCGTTGCCAGCTTCATTGAAGATGTTATGTTTGTGGGGTGAGAATGCATTCAAAGATGGGAATACAATCAACTTCTACATGGAGCCTGAAGTGTTTGGATATTCTCGCAAGACATTTATATTGGGAAAAGATGTTAGGCGACTTGCAAGCATGAGGGAAGTAACTGGAACTTGCATTGCTGTGTATCAAAGGTAGAAAAAGTCCTTCAACTGATATTATATAAATATATATATATATATATATATATATATATATTTATATATACATATATGCTTTGTCCGTAATGCCTTGATAAGGAGTATAGTTGCTGAAACCCAATGAGTTGGTGCAAATGTTTGTTATTAGGTACCTCTATGATAAGTTGAAGGCTTATAAAATGCTGGACATGGTTGCGTTTATTGACCCTTCACTTATTGGTGTTGTGGGGTGTGGGAATGGAACTGTCAAGGCCCAACACATCAAAGATAGGCTTGTAACTGCTAAACCAGGGCAGATATTCATGCTGCCATATAACTCAGGGTAAGTTAATGAATGTTTGCAAACTTTCATATCTACTGTGTCTGAACATATATAACAAATTAGTGTTCAAGATATATGACATTTTGTATGCATGTAGTGATCATTGGGTGTTGACACTTGTTGATCTGGAGAAAGGAACTGCCTATTTTATGGACCCACAGAAAAGACGCTTACCCACAGGAGATTGGATGTCTATCGTCGATACGTAAGTCCCTCGTTTACATATTGATTGAAATGCCTCAATTTTATGAAATCTGTTTAATACACTTGTTTTCCTCCCTTGCATTATGGTACATCATTGATCATATTGTTGTTTTGGTGTAGTGCTATGCGTATGTATATTTCTGAAAAGAATAAGCAGAGTCGGAGTTCAGTCCATTGGAAAAATTTGGCTGTAAGTTTCACCACTTGTGGTTTTCAAAAAACAGTTTTCCATGCCAAGTTTTCACTTGTTCATTCATTTGCTTGTGTTTAGGGCATTCCTCCCCAACCTAGCAACAAGGAGTGCAGGTACTTTATCATGCGATACATGAGAGATATCATTGAGGATAAAGACATGTCATTGTTTCCTTCCAAGGTATCAACATATATAGCTATAAATAGTCACTTGACTCAATTTCTGTTAAGTGTGTTATTATATCTATGCCTTATTCACCAAAATGATTAACTGATCCTTTTGATATAATTAACTGATTTCAGTGGGAGAGGAGAGGCAGTAGCCAATACACCCAGGCAGATATTGATCAAGTGCGAAATGAGTGGGGGAAGTTTGTTGTCAACACATATGTGCACGAGTCATGAAGTAGCACACTTGTTGCTGGTACAGTTTAGATAAGGAAAGCATCTTTTTTGTGCTTCTCTGCTGGTACATTGTCATGCACCATGTGTGGCATATTTTGGAACCATATATGTGTATCAGCTTTTTGATGTCCCGAGTAGATGGGCATGCACTAGAATGCTTTTCTTGTGTAAAATGTTGGTTTCAATGATTGGGAAATGCATCCCTTTTGCTTTTGAAGTTTAAAGTAATGGTTATATGAATCATTTGATGGTTTGCAATGTTTATATTTGATAGAGTACTGTTCATTTCGTAAATAGACCAAATGAATGCACAATCTAATTCAGGAATGGAATGTTCAAATGATCACACAACAGACCAAAGCTAATGATCACTGCCTGTTGTCTGAATGACCAAAAATGGGAGAAAAACACATTGTAATCAATATATCACACATCGGTTTTTAACGAATCAGTGTCTTCTGATTAATACTCAGACAACAGAATTAATTGAACTTTGTTGTCTTAATAGCTAATCACACAACAGAATTAATTGAACTCTTTTGTCCTACAAGTTAATCACACAACAGAAGCAATTGAACTCTGTTGTCCTAAATTTAATCACACAACAGATATAGTCTAAGAACTAAAGTTTGAAGAGCAATCAGACAACAGACAAAATAAAAAAATGTTGTCTGACATGATTAACATACAACGGTTGCAAACTAGCACTGTTGTCTGAAGACGCCCCTAAACTGCTGCGCAGCTGCGCGCTTGGCATCTGCCGAGCCATCTGCCGAGCTATCAAACAACAGTTATAGCACATACCTGTTGTCTGTGTGTTTATCACACAACTGTGTTCCACCGTTGTCTGATTTTTCATCAGACAACGGCTCACTCTACAACGGTTACACTTCAAATCACACAACTGTTTTCTGCCGTTGTCTGATAACAAAATTGGTGTAGTGCTTCTAGGTCGATGAAAGAATGGCTAATATTTATCACAACTCTCAATCATTTAAGTGTCATCAGTAGAACATAAGTATTTATGATAATTATGAATGAATAAAAATGGACTTTCAAAACATAAAGTATAAATCTGTACAAGTTTTCATGAGAGGGAGGAGGGGGGGTATTCACATCACTCACCTCCTTTTGATGACCAACTACGGACATGCTTGTTACTAATGTTGTCCCAGAGATTCCAAGTATTTAAGAAGTGACTGATCATCACCAATAGAACCAAATGCACCTTCATGGACCTAGAATTATTCAAAAACAGTAAACACTGAATGTAAGAGGCAGATAAAAGCACAAGTATGCTGGTGTTCTGATTTGATTGTCGAAATTTTGGTATTCTTTTGCAAGTATTTAGGATTAGGGTGAGCTACATCTACTTGATCAGAAGCACAAGTATGTTGGTGTTCTGATTTGATTGTCGAAATTTGGTATTCTTTTGCAAGTATTTAGGATTAGGGTGAGCTACAGCAACATGGTCAGTTACATGGTCAATTACTTGGTCAGTTACTTGACCAGTTACAGTTACTTGGTCAGTTACATGTAACTGACCATATAACTGATCAAGTAACTGACCATGTAACTGACCACGATATTACATCAAGAACAGTATTCATGAATTACATAATTTCAGATCTTTTGGTCTAAAAGGAAAAAGCAACCCAACATGAAACAGAGAAACCACTCACCAATATTGTAATATATAGCATCTGCAGTGCTTTCACTCTTAAGTTCTTCTTCAATGGAACTCTCCGATGAGAAAGATAGTGTTAAGTTTTTAGATTGCACCATTTGCAACAGCTCATCCTATCACAAATGCAATACAAATCTTAGACTTCAAAACAATAAATTATCTATTTTCATACTGAACAACCAGGAAAAAACAATTACGCAAAGCTAAACTATAACTGAATTACAGAGAGGTAAACCTTTGCCAGCTCAATGAAGGCCTTCTCCCATGCCACTGCTCTTTCAATTTCATTCCCCTCTTTATTAATAGCATTGTTTACATGATAAGTTATTATAAATGCTGATGCCTATTTTACAAATATCAAAACGTTTATCAAAGACTCCAAGACTCAATCTTGCTTTCAACTTGAAATGATTTAAAATACACTCAAGTTCAGGGGAAAAAAAATAGGAAAAAAGAAAGGATAAAATCATTACCTAGGAATAGTTTTTCCCAGAGAAACCACCTAAAGCAGTGTTGGGATCAATAGGAGCTTTATTTGTGCTTTCTTATTTTTTTGAAAATTTATGAGAAACTAGACAGTACAGGTCAAGCATACAACTGATAGCAAAAAACATATTCTAGATCAAACAGTAAGAGCAGTAACAGATGTGCAGATGGACAAAATATTTGAAATTAGACAAGCTAAGTGAAAATCAAATGAATCATGCCAAACCAGATTCATAAAGCCTTTAAATCAAATTTGGAATCCGAACAGCTGAACTCATCAAACAATTATCATACAACCCTAAATCAGAAAAAATACAAACAAAAAGAAAAAAGAAACCAAATCTGGAATATGGACTAGAAACCCTAGATTAGATAGATACCATAGATCGGCGAGATAGATTCGCAGGTAATTGAGAGGCTGGTCAAATGCCCACTAAATTGAGTATGAGTTCTTGCCCTTCAGGAGGTTCCGGTTGAAATGTTAGATATGGAATTTCAGCTGTAGGAACATGATAATGACGGTATGGCGGTGGTCGATGTGGACGGTGAAGACGCTAATGGTGGATTCCACGGTCATGGTGATATGGATGATGCTTCGGGTTATGGCGATGGAGGGAGAGGAAAGAAAAGAAGAGAGAGAGAGACAGAGAGAGAGAGAGGAATTGAGAGGGAGTGAAGTTTTTCTCTCTTTTGTTGGTCAGAGTTTCATAGAGATAAGATAAAATTTTGCTACTCTCTAATCTCTGCTATCTCATGCCTTCATACGACGGCAATCGGTTGCAGTAGCCGTATATTAGTGTTTTGCTACCCTTATTGCCACGACACTTCAATTATGTAGCATAGTTCTTATATTCTTGCGATGGCGGAAGTTTGCCGAAGTTAAAGCATCATCAATGGCGACGGCAAATGCTTGCCGATGCAAACTGCAGTGGCGGTTGCAATTCTTTTTTGTAGTGCTTGTCCCACGTGCCAAGATAATCTCAAGTTCAAAATATATAGGCGAGAAATAATATTAAATCAACGGCGTGTCCCACACGCCAAAATATTCTCTGGTCAATGATGAATAAGCAAGGAAGTTCAATAATGAACTAATATTTCATTTTGGAAAAATACCATGGAAAATACATACTTCGTTGAAAAACAACATAGATCATAATTTCGAATCCGAGCATAACAAAATTAATATCTGAAAATCACAACCGGAATAATTCATAATCACTTCACGAAAATCATCATTGAAAGTAATTCCATGAGATAAATCAAAATCAAAATCCGAAAACAACCATATGCTCGTAAAGTAATATGATAATTAAATAAAACACTAGTTCAAGAATTAAATGCATGCATCATTCTTTAATAAATAAAAGTCCACTCACAATAAACGGCTAATCTTGCCGTCGGTCAGAATTCTTCTCAAATGGGACCTCCTTTCATCCTGTACAAAATAATCGTTCGTGAATAATCACAGGACGGAAAAATAATTTTTCTGATAATTGAAATCAAATTTCTAATTGTTTCCTTAATTTCAACTCCTTAAATCTTCTCCAATAACCATTCAAACTTCACCAAATTTCAAATATAAACTCTACAACATTTATAGGATTTTATGGGCAAAAAATCAGAGTCGGAAGGCAGCCCTATGCGCCGTCGCCTACAGTGGCGACGCTGCCGCCATAGCCACCAGCTCCAATGGCCACCAAATTTTGACAGCAGCACCTACTCATCAAGCCTAACATCTATCTCAACTACAGAAAATTCTAATTTTACCTTGAAGTGCTTGAAATCGGCCAATGAAAATTTTTCAGAAATTTCAAAACCCTAGAGTCAGATTTTTGCTTGATTCTCCCTCTACACTACAAATTGATGCATGAAACTTGAGGGGAATGATAAATGGCTCGAGGCGCCCCCAATGGACTTGATTTGGTTGCCGGAGATGGCCGGAATTGGAAGAATCGTCGGAAAACCTCCAACTGCTACAGTGAGGATTTTTGCTTCGATTTGGGGTTTTCCGGCCAAATCGCCGTAACCCACGATCACTAGTGTATAGAGGAGGAAGAGGCGCTCCAAGAATGGCTGGTTGCACACTGGTTAGTAGCCGGACGGTGCCTAATTGAACGGCAGAAGAAGACGTCAGCGGAAACGAGAGAGAGAGATCGGGGAAGAAGAGAGAGAAAATTTACTGTGGTTTTCCGGAAATGAAAACCTACAGTGGTAACTTTCCATATATATACCCAATTTATCATGAACAGTAACTTTCGTATTTCACTCATAACTTTCGCATACGAACTTCAATTTTTACGAACCACATATGCACGCTCTCGGTTTAATGTCCTCTACAACTTTCATGAAGAACATTTTCTCAAATATTGACCCTACAAAAAGTCAACTTTTAAGGTCATTAAAAGTATCGAAACAAAGTAAAAAGTAACAGTAGTTGTCGTTTACCGTCCAAATGACTAGTAAACAAGTAAATTAAAATACGGGACGTTACAGGTTGGTACCGTAGGTATGGTTAAAGAACACTGTATATACTAGGTTTCAGTAACATATCAAGCTATATATATTATGTTGCACTAGCTTGTTTATTTGAATGAAGAAGCTGATTAGAAATTACTTTCTTTTTATCATGTGGGCTGTTTTGCTTTGTTTTCAGGAAACTTCATCTCACTCTTTTTGTTCATGTCACCTGTACTGTAAGCATGGCTAGCTATCCCCCATTTCCTAAAGCATGCAGGGATTCACTCTTATGTGAAAAAACAACCCTTAGATTTGGTATTTCCTATAAGTAAATTTGGTATTTCCAACACATATATCTTATGAAACAAAGAACTTTATTTTTGAACTTTTTTAAATTTGGACACCTCAATAGAAAATACTTCAACATCCACTAATCTACTACATGGAATTGATCACAAGACATTAATTTCTTAAATTAGGTATAAACCCAATTTTTTAAAGAGGTATTGGGAAAAAACCCATGCATATTTTTCTATTAATCTACACTCAATCCACGTAGGCAACATTCCTTGTAGAGTATTAATGTATAATTAATATTTTTTCTTATTTTTCTATATGCCTGATTTACCCTTAGGCAATCTTCCTTATAGAGTGTGATTATAACATTTTGAAAAGTGAAAATCGTCCGTACAGTACATGACATTTTCCCAATTCTAAACTTCAGTACCTCACGTTCAGAAAATATCAGAACGGTACCTGAGGTTTTGACCCCTACCAAAGATTGGTACCTGGTGCCATTAGGGCAACTCCACCCTTGGGGTTCAAAGTCAGAAATTGAACAATTATGAGACTTTTCATCTCCAACCAAGGTTTTTAGAGGGGGCTGGTCTCATAAAAATGGGACTTGAGCTCAGTTGAAGTCTCAAAATTGAGACTTTTCCAAGACCAAGACTCATCAACAGTGGTCTGGGACCACAAGCTTGGCTGACCCAGCCTAAGAGAGAGAGAGACGCGCTGGAGAATGATGATGAGAAGCACGCGCAGAAATAAGAAGATGGGAGGAAGAGCACGCGCTTAATTGCGCTGGAGAGAGAAAAGTAACCTGCAAGTGGTCTGCTCCAGTGGGCCCCGCGATGCTGGGTTGTCTGTTGCCGACCTTTAGGACATGCAATGGTAAAAAACTACACATGCTGAGATCGCTCCATTTTGAATATGGACGGTCTGATGTGCCTTTAATTTTTTTACTCAAACTGATCTATTTTCAATATGATGGCTCAGATTTGAGGGAAAAAAAAACTTATCAACGGCTCTTATTAAATGAAGGGATATTGTAGTACCCCGGAAATTCGTCATTTATTTTCCGACGATTTTCCGGAATCTAAATTGTGGTTATAGGACGGTTTCATGGCTCGTGGACTGAGCAGAAGTGTTTCGGACGAATTAATTATTTGAAAAGTATGGTTTTAAGGGGGCGCAAAGGTTGACTTTTTATAAGTTGGGATTCTCCGAAAACTTCCTTCAAGAAAGTTGTAGAGCATGTCGATACGAGTTTGTGAACATGCGGAACGTGTCAATCAGAGTTCGTATGAGAAAATTATGGTCTGCGGAAGTTTTGGGAAAGTTCTATAAATAGGAGTTTCCACTTTTGGAAATTTACTATTTCCATTTACTTTCACCATTTCCGGAAAATCACCAGAAACGCTCCGTTCTCTCTCCTCACCCGCTTCTGACCCGACCTGAACCAGGTGATCCGACCTGGATTTTCCGGCGATCTCCAGAGACGTCTAGCCTTGAAACCTACACAGAACGATTCACCTCTCTCGTGCGGTCGTCTCTGTGGCAGCCTCTTGCGGCGATTCGTGGTGGAGGAAGTGCAGCAAGGCGGTGCAGTTTGAGGTTTTCGGACCCAGTCGGAAATCCTTGTTCCGACGTCGGCGAGGCTTCAAGTCTTCTTGGTTGAGCTCAGAGCAGCCTCCTTGATCGATCTTTGATGGTTATTTGGATCGATTCAAATGAAACTTGATTCAACTCGGATTGAACAGTAATCCACGGCTTGTTCGGTAGTTTTCGATCCCTTATGCTTGTTTTCTGACTTCGAGCTAGTTATGAAAATTCATAAGCATGCTTAGATGAAGCTTTTTGATGTTGGGAGTTTTGTGAAATAATGAGTTTTTGGCCAGCGGCGGTGCACCACCGCCTGTGGAGGCATTCCGGTGGTGTTCCGGCCATATAAGGGACTGTTTCTAGTATTATATATGTTCTACTCATTGATACGAGCGTTTCGATATATAATATGAAAATTTTGGAGTTCGAATGGATTTGTTATGATTTTTACCGTTTCATATCGGTAAATTTATTTGATCCGTGAGGGTTCAAGCTTCCTATCAACTTGTGGTTTGGATACCTCGATCGTGAAAGTACTTTGGAGACTTAGGGAGGTCTCGGATGAGGTTTCGTCTCTGTTGGCATTACTCATGGGGAATTGGGTTCAAAACAGGGGTTTCGAACTTAAATCATTTCGTGATTCGTGCACTAAATCAATACCTTATGTGTTCAGGTGCTTGTTGAACGGATTGCGGCGATTGTGCTTGTTTTGGTTCTCGTGTGAAGACACAGCGAGATTCAAAGGTGAGTAATCTCACAAGGTTCATTAATGAACGGATTACCTTTATCATTTGGTGAGTAAATCTCACGATATTTGTTATGAGCAGGATCGATATTTGTTATGATCAGCAGGATCGATATTTGTTATGAACATGATCGATATTTGTTATGAGCAGGATCGATATTTTTTATGAGCATGATTGATATTAGTTATGAGCATGATCGATATTTGTTATGAGCGAGATTACTCTATTGTCTTGGAGTTATTAGGTTAACTACGACTATAGTTGGTATTAGCGGTATTCCTAAGTGAATGACTACATATAGGTATATTTACATGAAATATATATGTATTGATGAATCTTTGTGATGATTGCCATGTGAAGCTTATGTAGGAATATTTGTGTAATGAATCGATGACATCAGTATGATGAATTTTTGTGATGATTGTCATGTAAAGCTTGTGTATGAATATTTGTGTAATGAATCGATGACATCAGTATGATGAATCTTTGTGATGATCGCTATCTATGTGATGACTGGCGATATCTGCATGAATCTATGTGATGATTTGGAATTCGCCGTAGTGTGAGTGAATGTGATTTGGAATTCGCCGTAGTGCGTTAGGATGGCGTCAAACATTGCTTGAGGAAGTCTTGTTTGACCGAAATTTGTGTAATTGGATGCTAGGATTGAGGTTCTGAGCATGATGCTTTAGTCACCAGTTGACTTATGTAAGCACAATATGGAAGGATATGGAATTGATGGTTATAGGTGTGAGATGTGTGCTTATTGTTGTTTAGGTTGAGGTGACTTAAAAATGTGTTTTGCTTTGTGGTTTTGAGTTTACTCATACGAGCTTCATAAGCTTACCGGGTTTATTGTGTGGCAACCCGGTGCACTATTCAATGGAATGGTGTAGGGGTAAATCCTGTAGGTCAGGGAAATCGTGGCTGAAGCTGAGGTGGCGCTTTTGCAGCTTTACGGTAGGAAGCTATCTTTGTGACTTTTCCGTTGATAAGGACTTCCGTTGTATAGTTACTCTGAGCTGCATTTATGTTTTATTTTGTTGTTGACAATTTAATTCTTAAGCATTATAATATATGACTCTGTGGAGCTAGTTAATATTGACATAGTGGGTTCAGGGCATCAATGTGTACTTGGGTTAAAAGGGAAAAAGTTTCTAGGTATTTTGTATTGATAGCTGAACGTTCACGCATATGTAATTATGAGATTATATATATATTGATTTTCATGTGTGTAAAATCAGGAGCGTGACAGATATTGTGGCCTTTTTGTTCCAAAAAAAATTTAAAAAAATTACGAGAAAATTGTGGGAAAAAAATATACCCGTTGGAACAGTAAATTGTAGAAAATTCTATAAATACCAACCCATTCTTTTTTATTTCCTCACACTAAATACTAAATATCCTCCATCTCCTTTACAATTTTCCATTCATAAACACATCTTCTTGTTCTTAAATATATATATATATATATATATATATATATATATTTTGTCTTGTAAAAAATGGCTCCAAGAGGGGATTCATGGGGACACAATGAAGAAGTTGTTCTTTGCCGAGCTTGGATCATCGTTGGGGGTGATGGTTCCGTCGGAAAAGATCAAACGTCGGAGTTATTGTGGAGTTGTGTTTTTAAATATTATGATAAAATGTTAAATTTTTTTTTTTACCTTATTTAATTAAATTAACATATTTTTAATATAATATTCATCAAAATTATACTCATATTATATTTTAGTCAAGAATAGTGAAAATAGCACCTCATGGTTGGAGATGAGAATTGAGTCCTATATGAATAGTGCAGCAAGGGGGTGCTAAATGAGAATAGCACCCCCAAATGGTGTCAATGGTTGGAGTTGCCCTTAGCTCCATTACGGAACCTGACAGCTGAAGGATGTTTTCGTCTTTTCATGTCTTAATCCATTATTATTTTATCTAAACATTTTTTTATTTTTTTTCTCTCTTCCTACTGTTCCTCTCTCTTGTCCCCATTCAAACCCATAACTCTCTCTATCTCTCGTCCCCTCTGGTCTATTCAAGTTTAGAGTCTTTGGACTAACCACTCCGCTATCAGTTTCCTCTATTTTTCTTCCCTCAATCAATGAATCTGTATCAACTATCTCTCTTATCTATTTATTTCACACAAAAATCAAAATCCAAAGCATATTCTGATTCAAGAACAAATCACAGTACCCCAATCTAGCAATTATACACTGAAACAATCAAAACCCAAAAAACATAATCTTCAAAAGACAATAATTGCAAGCAAACTAAACCAGATTGGTCGGCCAGAAGCTTGGAAACTTACCGGAAATCCCAAAATTATTCTCCATTTCGATTCTCTCTCATGTCTTATCATCTGGACAAACCAACACTACGGATAGGTCGGTGAGGTCGAAAGGAAGCTTCTGACACCAGTGAGATGCTATGACCAAGCCAGAATCAGAAAACCCGCCGGCGAACCCGAGAAGTTTTCGGGCTTCTTCCTGCCTTCGTCGACGGTCGTTCCGGACAACCGAGCTCCGGTTCGCGACTCTGAGAGGAGTCGAAAGACCTTGTTTGACGTCGGGTGCTGGCCGGAAAGTGGAGATACCATTGGTTTGGGCTGTAATCTGGTGGTCCTCAAGCTGGTTCAACTTATATATACTCAAATCCAACGGCTGAGATCAAACGGTGATTAAAATGGACGCTCCAGATTAAACCGCCTCTAGTTTCTATTTTTAATTATATTTGTGGATATTACCAACTTCCAAAAATTATTAAAAATAGCTCCGGTGTACGAAAAAATCCTCTGAAAATTCTACAATCTTGAAACAACACCTAGTTTAATCCTACGGGCTCGAAAGATAAAATTTGACAAACCAAAAATTTAAATAATTTTTCAAAACTAATAGAATTTTGTTTATTATATGAAAAAAAATAAAGAAAATTAAAACTAAAGGGTAAATTGGTCATTTAATGATCAAAATATGCCAGCTGTCAATTTTTGTAACGGAGCTAACGACACCAGGTACCAATCTTCGGTCGGGGTCAAAATCTCAGGTATCATTCTGATATTTTCTAAACGTGAGGTACTGAAGTTTAGAATTGGGAAAATGTCAGGTATTGTACGGACAATTTTCCACTTTGAAAAGTATGTAATTTATGGCTTAATTCATGCATGCTTTGATTTCAAATTTTCATTGAGGAAAACTTTTATATATAGCACCATGATTTCAAACTATACAAATACTAGTTCAGTTCCTGTAGACCATAAGAAAGAAGTTCAAATTTGTTGGTGTGATCTTGTGTATCACCTATGCATTAGTGATCGTATTCTCTTTCGAAAGTATGGTATCTACTAATAAGGTATGTTATTCATGAGATTTAGTTTTCAAATCTTTTCTTTTCTCACCATATGGTAAATTATTTTGTTCTAGGTTTGGACTTTTCCTTTTGTATATTGTCATATTTATTAAATCATTATTCATTCTCAACTGTTGCCTGATTGATAGATATATGCATATAGGGATATGTTAGAGATTTTCAACCTAAGAAATATGGTCAACTTGCAATGATAGAATACCTACGTAAAGAGAAACGTAATTGTAGACACCAAAAATTTAATGAAAATAAAATTCATTAAATAATTCGGTCAACAATTAAAATTATGACTGAACAAATCTAGTCGGCATGTGGGTCCCACAAAATGTGCACGTGGCTTGTGAGTAAGCAAAATCACGCGAACTCAAAGAAAGACACTTGGCAACACATGAAAGGTCTGACGACAATAAATGAATTCGTTCCGGTCAAATCAATTGATATTAAAGTGAATCAATCAAATTAAATCAATTGATTCCGAGTCAAAATCAAGCATTAAATCTCGTCTGCTGATTAGATGTCAATTTATTTAAATTGATAATCAAGACAAAAATCAGTCATCAAATTAATTGGCTAAATTCCTTAATAGTCATGATTAAATCGATTAATTAAAACTGATTGATTTGATTATGCTATTAATGAAATACAATTAAAATCAGCCATCAAATTGATTGGCTAATTCCTTAATGGTCGTGATTAAGTTAGTTAATTAAGGCTGATTGATTTGATTATGTTATTAAGGAAAATGCAATTAATTACGTTTCATCAAGGCATTCCAAATGGAGAGAGACGCCGACACTATAAATATCCCCTCTCAAATCAAGAGAAGGACTTCAGCCAAAAAAGAGAAGAAAATACTCTCAAAATTTCTGAAGCCTCCCAAGCTTGTGTGAAGAACCCTCAAGCTGCCAAATAGCCGGTTCCTCACCAACCTCAAGTCAAAACATTCGTCACGTGTCGACTCTCGTGACCATCGTACAACTCAAGATCAAGCGTCAAGCCCTTGAGTGAAATTCATCGTCTGAGATAGAATTAGAGGATTATCAAAGATTGTAACCCGCACATAAATTAATATAATTATTATTATTGTACACGTTTCTGCATTCTGTTTGTTTTTAGATTTTCGTGTTTACAAATTGGCACACCCGGTGGGACCTCTTTGCCTTTCATCTCCTTCTTCGTAAGACGATTCCAAACAAATCCGTTCGAGCGATGGCTTCCAAGAACACTCAAGTCATCCCGAAGAACAAGTCCAAGACAACGACCTCAAAATCGAGCAGCAACTCAATTGGTCATGTCACTCGAAGCATGGCAAAGGTTCAGCCAACAACATTTGTGGCTTTGCCTTCTAAGCCTCGCCAACCAATCATTACCCTGGAAAGTTTAGGGGCAGAGAAACATGTCCCTCGAAGTGAAGAGAGACAAGCTCCAAACACAAAACCAAAGGAACGGTCGTTCTCACTTGCCTTAGATGGTCACTCAAGCACGGGATCATACAAGGGGAGTTCTGATGCTGAAGAAGATAACACTTTTGGGATGCAGTCAGACGGTACGTCTCACCCCTCAGTAATGCAAGTCATGATGACTGGGGCAGCCACGCTCGAGGAGCAGGTAGCTAATCTGATGGAGGCAGTTCAAAAGCTCACCAATACCATCGAAGAAAAGGATATGCAGATTGCTCGACTTTAGAGTAGGCTTGAGAAAAAAAAATGATGAGGATTCTGCTAGGATTCCGTATAAGGATGACAAAGAGAAACAAGAAGAAACTTCAAAGACAAATGACAAAGACAGTGAAGGTCTACTTGGATCTTTGTCCGTCCAGCAGCTGCAAGACATGATCAATAACCCTATCATAGCTCAATATGGAGACCCCTCTCGCGATTCTCTCACATATTCCAAGAAATACACAAAAAGAGTGGATAGCCTGAGGATGCCATATGGGTACTAGCCGCCCAAGTTTCAGCAATTCGAGGGCAAGGGCAATCCAAAACAACATATTGCTCATTTTGTTGAGACTTGCAACAATGCTGGAACGGAGGGAGATCATCTTGTTAAGCAGTTTGTACATTCATTAAAAGGCAACGCCTTGGAATGGTACACAGATCTGGAGCCTGAGTCGATCGATAGTTGGGATCAGATGGAGCGTGAGTTCCTAAATCGTTTCTATAGCACGAGACGTACATTGAGCATGATGGAACTTACCAGCGCCAAGCAATAGAAGGATGAACGCGCAGTTGATTACATTAATAGGTGGCGTTCGTTGAGTCTCGATTGTAAAGATCGACTGTCAGAAGTATCTGCAGTGGAAATGTGCATCCAAGGCATGCACTTTGATTTGCTATACATCCTACAGGGAATCAAGCCCCGTACGTTTGAAGAGCTGGCTACGCGAGCACACGACATGGAGTTGAGTATAGCTAGCCACAAAGGGAAGAAGGAGTCAATTGTTGACCAAAGGAAAGACAAGGGCTTCGGAGGCAAGTTTGACAAGGCACCGAAGAAGTCTGCAAAAGAATCGATGGCCATCAATATTGCCCCAGTCAAAATCTCTACACGAGATAAGGAGGTTAGGAAAGCAGAGCCAATTTGCACCTACGATAGAACAAAGCGTTCGTTGAAGGAATGGTAACAAAAGACATATCCCTTCCCAGATTCCGATGTGGCAGGCATGTTGGAAGATCTACTTGAGAAGAAGGTGATAGAGCTCCCAGAATGAAAGTGGCCCGAGGAATGCATCGTGTCAAGAACCTGAAATACTGCAAGTACCATCAGATCGTCAGTCACCCAGTGGAGAAATGCTTCGTTCTGAAAGATTTAATAATGAATCTCGCCAAGCAAGGAAGGATTGAGCTGGATGTCAATGATGTTACTGAGGTAAACTGCACTACCATCGTGTTTGGGTCATTCAAGCCTGCCCCGTTGCCTTCTCTTCTAATGAAAGCACCATATCAGCTTTCAAGAAAGCCATGCATAAAGTCAAAGTTAGAGAAAGTCAAGCGAATCCAGCAAGCTAGCATCGCGCCTGTTGTTACTCCTAAAGTTGACTCAGTTGTTGATGACGAGGGATGGATACTTGTCACTCAAAAGAAGGCACGCAAGAGCCCATCGCCATGTGTACCTATCACTCAAGCAAAATACAAGCAGTCACAAGAAAATCGTCAGTGTCTCAAGAAAGGTAGGACAAGATTTGTCAATCCTTTTGTTTGAAGACCCCATGGTGTGGCTTCGTCAACAAGAGCCTTTCCCAAGAAAGGCAACAAACAAGAAAAGGTGAGAGCCGCCCACATGACAACAAGCTATGAATTTGGTTCGAAGGATTCTGCCAAGGCTGAGTCAAGCATGGTCAATACGAACCAAACGTCAAAGGAGAACGAGGTGTTGAAGCATCTAGAAGGCCTACCATTGCACTTTAGCATCTCTGATCTACTACAATTGCCAAAATCGACAAGATGTGCTTTGGTACAGGTGTCGATCGACATAGGCAAGAACTCCACAGACATTAACAAGGTGAAACCGAAGGAATGCGTCACGTGTGTTGCAGATCGTGATGCCATCCACTTTACGGATGAAGACCTTCAATTAGGCTCTAAGCCACATAATAGACCTCTCTTCGTGACAGGGTATGTGCGAGATCAAAAGCTAAACCTCATGCTTGTAGACAGAGGGTCCGCTGTAAACATCATGCCTAGATTGACTATGAAGCAGCTTGGCATCAACGTGGAGGAGTTGTCTCGAAGCCGTCTCATGATTCAAGGTTTCAACCAAGGGGGGCAAAGAGCCATAGGGATGATCAGAGTAGATATGATGATTGGAGAAATGAAGTCGAATACTCCTACAATTTATTGTTAGGACGACCGTGGGTTCATGAAAATGGTGTCGTCCCCTCCACTCTTCATCAATGCTTCAAGTTCTACGATGGCGGAGTAAAAACAATAGCAAGTGATACTAAACCATTCACTGAAGCTGAATCTCACTTTGCGGATTTCAAGTTTTACATGGATGATGAAACATTAAGGGAAGTTCTCCCAGTTGGAGTACCCTCTACAGGAAAGACTGCAGAAGTGTGTCATAAGGAAGTGGAACCCAGCATGGCAAGAAATTCCACTGAGGAACCACATAAAGTTTCGTCGGAAACTAAAGTGACAGCTTCAAAGAACATAATCAACTCCTCTACTCCAGTGATTCGTTATGTGCCAAGGTCTAGGCGAAAAGAAGGGGAGTCTCCTTTTGTGGAGCCAAATGAGCAAGAACGTCCGCGAAAGTTAAACGAGAAGGACGTAGAATTACTAAAAGAAACATCAATGATACGGTTGACGAAGTTGAGCAACGCAACTCCCACCAAGCAGCCGCTAAAAGGGTTTGTCAAACCTATTCAAGGCAAGATAGAGCACGGGACACTTCCTGACAAAAGGACAAAGGAAGGATTCGACCCTAATGCTTATAAGCTGCTAGCAAAGGCCGGATATGACTTCGGTTCATCAAGCAAGGAAGGTGGTCAAGGATGCACAGCTGAGGAGGTTGAGAGAGCATGGATGCACAGCTGACCCTGCTAAAGTAGGTCTTAGTTTTGTACCAGGCAAACCGATTAAAATTTCATGAAGAAGAAAAGTTGCAAAGGCAAGCACGCAACACATTCGTATTGAAGTAGTAGAAGAAGAGGCTCAAGAATCTGAATCTGCCCCTCGCGTTTTGGCATTTGACCCTATTCATCCTAATTCTCAAGTTGCGGTGCCTGAACAAGTGGATGAATTGGCGCCCCTAGTTTCTGTATTTGATCGTGTCGACACATCAATAAACCTAATCTCAGTTTTCAATCGCATCACCCAAACGACCACTCAAGCTTCCGTGTTCAGTAGGTTGTCGTCTTCCGATGAAGGAAATAAGAACTCTGAGTCACCTCCTCGAAAGTCGGCACTTGAGAGGATACAAGCACCCAAAGAGCAACAAAGGCGAAAGAAAAAGGGGATCGACGACCAAGGAAAGGTTAAAGAGATCCGAAGTCTCATCCTATCACACATGAAGCGACGCTCTGTGTTAAAGGTTAGCTCAAGTGAACAACTCAAAGTGAAGGAGCACACCATCGTACTCACTGGCCAAGTCAGAACTAATAATGTTGATGGCAATGGCGAAGATGAGATTGTACAGTCTGCCTATCATATCACGGTAGCAAAAGCAAAGGCTTTCAAAGAAGATGACCATGATCATTCCGAGGATGAAGTAGATGAAGCTCATCCAGAACTTGAAGATGGGGGGCATGCTACTGTCGACGAACTTAAAGAGCTCAATTTGGGAACTGAGGAAGATCCAAGACCTATCTTCTTGAGCGCTTCGCTGAGTCCTAAAGAAGAAAATGAATACTATGATCTACTGCTTGAATATACGTACAAAGAAATACCTGGTCTTGACCCAAAGGTAGCGGTTCATCATCTCGCAGTTAAACCTGAGGCTCGACCGATCAAGCAAACACAACAACGCTTTCAGATAGAACTTCTTCCTCAAATTGAAGCTAAAGTTGATAAGTTGATTGTTGTAAGTTTCATTAGAGAGGTTCAATATCCTAAGTGGATTGCAAACATAGTTCCTGTCAAGAAAAAGAATGGACAACTCCGTGTATGTGTGGACTTCCGCGACTTAAATGACGCATGTCCGAAAGATAACTTTCCTTTGCCCATGATTGAACTCATGGTGGATGCAATAACAGGGCATGAAGTTCTATCCTTCATGGATGGGTCGTCTGGATACAATCAAGTTAGGATGGTCTTAGAGGATGAAGAGCTTACCGCATTCCGCACTCCCAAAGGCATTTATTGTTACAAAGTTATGCCATTTGGGTTGAAAAATGCTGGTGCAACATATCAACGTGCTATGCAGAAAATCTTTGGAGACATGCTTCACAAGTATGTGGAATGTTATGTCGACGATTTAGTGGTCAAGTCAAAAAAGAGGACGGATCACTTGCAAGACCTAAGAAGGGTGTTTGATAGACTATGCAAGTACCACTTCAAGATGAACCCTCTCAAATGTGATTTTGGTGTCAGTTCAGGCAAGTTTCTTGGATTCATTGTAAAGCATCGTGGCATTGAAGTGGACCGGTCAAAGATCAAGGCCATTCAAGACATGCCTGAGCCAAGAAATCTACGCGAGTTAAAAAGTCTCCAAGGACGATTTGCCTTTATTAGAAGGTTCATATCGAACCTTGCAAGCCGTTGTCAGCCTTTTAGTTGACCTCTGAAGAAGGATGTGCCTTTCGTATAGGATAAAGCTTGCCATAAAGCCTTTGAAAGCATAAACAGGTACTTGGAAAACCCTCCAGTGTTAGGTGCACCCGTCCTTGGAAGCCGTTTATCCTCTACATTGCTGCTCAGGAGCGATCACTCGGAGCACTCCTAGCCTAAGAAAATGAAGAAAAGAAGGAGAAGGCGTTGTATTACTTGAGTCGAACTCTCACAGGACCAGAATTAAATTATCCACCGATAGAGAAAATCTGTTTCGCACTCGTCTTCGCCATCCAAAAGTTAAGACATTACATGCAAGCTTACACTGTGCATCTAGTGGCACGAGCTGACCCAGTCAAGTTTGTGATGTCACAACCAGTCTTAACAGGGCGAATGGCAAAATGGGCGCTACTCCTTAATCAGTATGAAATAATCTACATACCGGCCAAAGCGGTTAAAGGACAAGCATTGGTTGATTTTCTAGCGGACCATCCTATCCCTACGGATTGGGAAATTTCAGATGACTTGCCAAAGAGAAAAATCACTCCCAAAATTCAGAAGTCTTCAAGCGTGTGAAGAGCCCTCAAGCTGCAAAATAGTCGGTTCATCACCAACCTTAAGCCAAAACACTCTCACGTGTCAACCCTCGTGGTCATCATACGACTCAAGATCAAGCGCCAATCGCCCTTGAGTCAAGTATACCAACAAGGACGATGACAGACAGAAGGACGCAAGCAGACGAAATAAACCTCTCCAAAGCTCAGAAGTCTCTCAAGCTTGTGAAGAACTATCAAGCTGCCAAATAGTCGGTCTCTTCACCTCACCGACTTCAGACAAACAAGGGAAATCATCTGCAAGTTCAGAAGTCGTCAAACTCATGGAGAATCAATAAGCACCAAGCAAACGTGCCTATTCATCCGCCATCAAAGCCATACTCGCCACGTGACATTGCTCGTGGTTCAAATCCGATCAAGAGCGAGCCGTTGCATCCCTTGATCAACCACCTTCTGTAAGTCGTCAACAAAGTAAATCCTCTACAAAGTTCTTCATCAAGCTCGTGGAGAATCAACAAGCACCAAACACACGTGCCGGTTCATCCCCTACCAAAGCCAAAGAACACTCACCACGTGGCACCACTCGTGGCCTAAATCCGATCAAGATCAAGCTTCTACAGCCCTTGGTCAATCGTCTTCCTCAAATCATCAACATAACAAGAAGTTCACACTATAACCGTTCGATTCAAGATCAAGTGCTCGTCACCCTTGGATCAAATCAACGTCAGAGATCAAATTAGAGGAGATTCTTGTGAAAGAGCATCTACAAAGATTGTAACCCTCAAATTCATTAATATAAAATATACTATTTTGTACACGTGTCCTTTCATTCGTTGCAGAATTTTGGTGTTTACAGTAATATGGTGAAGAATTTTTTTCTTAATTATTCACAAGGCTGAGTTACACATTTATACACAATAATACATATTTAGATCCTACTCAGCCTACAATCATGCACAAAATAAGGAACAACTAACTAATTATCAATGACAATATTTGATAGCTGATCTTGTGGGATCTTTCCTTTAACACTCCCCCTCAAGTTGGAGTGTATGTTAATGACATCCAACTTGTTGAGTAGTACTTCAAATTGTGTCGAACTCAAAGGCTTGGTAAACAAATCAGCTGGCTAATTTGTAGTTCTAATGTAGGCTGTCCGAACTATTTCTTTTTGAATCTTTTCACTTACCAAATGGCAATCAATCTCTATGTGCTTCGTACGCTCATGAAACACAGGGTTTGAAGCTATATGTATAGCAGCTTGATTGTCACAAAACATTGTAACTAGTTGTGTGTGAGTTACTCTCAAGTCTTTCAATATACTTTTCAACCAAGTAACCTCACAGCATGTAGTGGCCATAGAGCGGTACTCAGCTTCCGCACTTGAACGAGCCACAATGCTTTGTTTCTTTGTCTTCCATGAAATGGGTGCATGGCCAACTAAAATACAATAACCAGTTATTGATCTCCTTAAATCTTTGCATCAAGCCCAGTTGACATCGCAAAACACTCTCAATTCCAATGAACTTGTAGAGGGCAAGAAAATTCTTTGCACGCCCAGGTGCTAATTTGATGTACTTGAGAACCTTGTGTGCAGCTTCAAGATGTGATTGCTTGGGTTTATCCATGAATTGACTCAGTATATGGACTGCATAAACAAGGTCAGGCCTCGTGATGATGAGGTAAATCAATCGACCCACAAGTCGTCGATATGGAGATGGATCAATTAATAGGTTCCTGCTTATCTGTGCGAGTGACAAGTTTTTGTTGACAGGAAACTGTGAGGGTTTAGAGCCCATAAACCCAGCATCTTCCAAAATCTCTAAAGCATATTTTCTTTGACATAATGTAATTCCTTGCTTTGATCTTGCAACCTCTATCCCCAAGAAGTATTTGAGTTGACCCATGTCTTTTAACTTGAAGTGGATTGAAAGAAATTACTTGGTATTTGCTATACCCTTTAAGTTGTATCCTGCCAATATCACATCATCAACATAGACCAGTAATGCAATAAAGCTACTTGGACGGTTGCGGACGAATAATGAGTAGTCAGACCATGATTGATGGAATCCAGTAGATTTGAGAGCACTTAACAGTTTAATGCACCATTGTCGTGAAGACTGTTAATCCATAAATGGATTTGTGCAACTTGCATACTCGGTTCTCCACCTTTCGTCCAAAACCAGGAGGTATTGACATGTAAACTTCCTCATAGAGATCACCATGTAGAAAGGCGTTATTAACATCAAATTGGTGCAAATGCCATCTTCGAAGAGCAACGATGCTAAGGAGCACATGTTGGTGACAAAAAATTTTGTGGAGGAGTTTGACTCACCAATGAATGCGGACTGGAGCGAGAGCTGACCGGGAACTATCGAGAAGCTTCATTTGAGCATTGACCTGGAGTTTGACCTTCCGCTAGAGGAGAAGGGGGGGTACCTGTAGAAAACCATCTGATGCCTAAGTCTGTACGTTTCTTGGTAATGGAGTAGAGAGAATTGGAATTTGATGGATTACCTGGACGTCAAGCCTCCTTTATATAGGCGATGACTTACTTCGGGAACAAGCCGCTATTATTTCTGATTTGATGGCTGCATTTATTTACACACTTATAATGACAATTATTGCTGCACTAATAACAGTTAATCATTGCGTACTTACGACCGTCATTCATTGCGTATTTATGATAGTCATTCATTGCGCACTTATAATCATAATCATTGTGCGTAGTTATTGTCGTAATAATCGCCACATTCATGACTGAAATTTAACGCCATACTAACTACGGAGTTAATCGCCTTAATTGGAGGCCTAGCAGAATTTGACCACTCCCACAGCACACGAACTGTGGTTAATTTGGCTATCGGAGCAAAGGTTTCCCGGTAATCAACACCTTCAATTTGACTATATACTTTTGTAACCAATCGAGGTTTGTACCGTTCGACAGTACCATCGAGTTGAAGTTTGATCTTATAGACCCATTTGCAGCCTATAGGTCTTTTATGAGGTGGCAAAGGCACAAGACTCCAAGTTTTGTTAGCTTGAAGGGCTTTAATTTCATTGTGTGGCGTCTCGCCATTTTGGATCTTGAACTACCTAATGAAAACTGTTTGGTTCTTTCGGGAGGGTAAGTTGTGTGGTAAAAGCTTTGTGACTATGGGAAAGGTAATCATATGACAAAACATAGGAAAGAGAGTGAGCAGTACCTGATGGTGTGACCATGTTCATTGAAGATGATGGTACGAACCTTGGCGGAAGGGCTGCCTCGACGTGAAAGTCCTATAAAAATGTGGGATGCTTAGTGGGTCGGGTGGACCGTCTAGGTGGTGATGTGTCAATGGTTGGTATGGGAATATCCAGTGGAATTGGTATAGGATTTGATAGAGTGACATCGGGTGATGGTGATGGCGTTGGTGTAGGAGATGAATGCGTTGACTCAAAATTAGCAATTGGAGATGGAGATGTTGGCTCAGAATTTTTAATTGGAAATGAAGGTGTTGACTCAGAACGATTAGTTGGAGAGTCATCCAAGTTTTGAACTTGAGAATTGGACGTGGAGAATGAGTCCATATCAAAAGATAAGGGCAAAACATTTGGTTGAGGTGTAGGTGCAGCGGAATTATTGATGGATTGAAATGGGAAGTTGTCTTCAAAGAAAAAGAAATCTCGAGAGACAAAAACCTTTTGGAGTATGAGATCAAACACTCTATACCCTTTCTGACCATAAGGGTAGCCAAGAAAAATACAACGAGTCGCACGATCGAGGATCAAATTTGGTAAGTTTAATAGCATGTGTGGATACAAAACACAAACAACCGAATACTCATAAATGGGAATAGTGGGCTCCTTTAAAAATAACTTTTCAAATGGTGTCTTACCATTGAGAAGAGTTGTGGGTGGGTGTGAGGTTGATGAGATAAACTAATGTAAGGATTGCATCCCCCCAAAAAAATTTTGGAAGACCAGATTGAAAAAGCAAAGTGCGTGAGACATTGAGTAAGTGTCTATACTTGTGCTGAACAACACCATTTTGTTGGGGTGTGTTGACGCAACTAGATTGGCGGATGATCTCTTTAGTGGCATAAATTTTTTAAGGTTTGAACTGAGGACCATTATCACTATGCACAATTTTGACCTTGGTATTGAATTGATTTTCAACCATGCGAATGAAATTGACTAGAGGTCTCGTGTTTTTGATTTGTGTTTCATCAAATACACCCATGTACTCCTAGTATAGTCATCGACTATGGTGAGAAAAATTTTGCACCAAAAAGTGAAGGTTCATGATAACCACCCCAAATATCAACATGTATCAACTTAAAACATGACTCACTGGAAATAGAACTTAAGGAAAAAGACAATCTGGTTTGTTTGGCAAACAGGGCAAATTAAACACTTGTCTGTATCACAAGATTTATTTTTAGAAAATGGAAATAACATAGATACTTTGCTGGAAGGGTGTCCAAGGCGTTTATGCCAAATATCGTAGTTTTGGGTACAAACAGAATTACATGTTCTTTTCTTTGTTTGGTCGAGGTAGTAGAGTCCCTCTCGCTCAATTCGCATCCCAATCATCTTCCCCGATCGTATGTCCTATGTGACACAAAATTAACTGAGAAAGATTGTGATGCAGAAAGAGTCAAATGTTAACTTACTGGTGGAAATCAAATTTAAGTAAAAGAATGGTACACACAAGATATTATGGAGGGTGAAATTGGGAGAGAAAACAACTTTTCCAACATGAGTGACCTTAGTCGATGAACCATTCGGCAATTGGACAAGACGATTGTCAACTGGTTTCTAATTGATAAGAAGGGAAGGACTACAAATAATGTGGTCACTAGCACCACTATCCAATATCCAAATATTCTCCTTGCCATTTTGAGTAAAAGAAAAGCCTTTACCTGATAGCTCTTCATGGTTTGAAGTATCACCAACTTGATTAGTTGTGGAAACCTTATTTTTGTTCAGCATGCTCAGAATCTGTTTGCATTCTTCTTGAGAAAAAGGGAAGTTGGGTGTAACCTCCTATTTGTCAGGCATGTAAGACATAACATGATTCCCTTTGGAGTGATTTTGTGCTCCTTCAGTTGCAGCTTTTCTCTTGCAGCAGAATTCATATGTGTGTCCTTTCTAGTTGCAAAAAGTGCACTTAATTGAGATGTGCACGACAATTCTTGGTGCTATGGTTTGTTTTATGACACTTCCCACACTTGGTGTCACCATTTTCTGGATTGAATTCATAATTCATTTTCTTCACAGCAAAAACAACAACTTCTGGTTTTGCCAAGGCCTTCTCGTTTGAGACCTCTGCCTGCTTTTCATGGTGAAGGACTAGTGAATATGCCTTGTTCACCCCCAACAATGGATCCAGCAGAAGGGTGTTACTGCGAATCGTAGCATTAGAATCATTCAGACCCATAAGGAACTTCATTGTTTTCTGGGGCTCTATATATGATTTGATCTCTTTGGCTGTTCCACAGCTACAAGCAAGGATCTCGCAAAGCACATCTCTTTCATCCTAGAGACTCTTGAGTTTAGTAAAGTATGAACTCACAGTCATGTTACCTTGTTCACAATCATTAATCTCATTCTCTATGTGGAAAAGTTGAACGACATTCACATGAGAAAATCGTTCTTGTAACTCAAGCCACATAAGTCGCGTGTCATTGTAGGGGATGACACTTCCAGAAATTTCCTTCGACGTCGAATAGCCATGTTTTAATAACCAGGGTGTTGCAGCGATTCTATTGCTATAGTTCTTCAGTTTTGTCTTCAGTTGGCCCTTTAAGGGATCCATCAACAAAGCCGTTTTTGTTCTTGATTGTCAAGGCCATGCTCATGGATTGAACCCATGTGTTGTAGTTGTCTTCCATCAAAGGTTGTGACACAAGGACTGCGCTAGGCTAGTTCAAACGATGTAGGTAGAGTGGATGGTTGGAGTTTTTCCATATAGGATTTGAAGGATTCAAAGTCATGCCTAAGTTGGTTGGCTTCTTTTCTTTGTTGTTACCCATGGTTGCTTTGGCTAGAGTGGTGTTTGTGTTTCACAGTATCTTCCCAGATCAATACTCTAGTACCATAAAGAGAAACATGTATAATATGGTAAAGAGTGCTTTTCTTAATTATTCACAAGGCTGAGTTACACATTTATACACAATACTACATATTTAGATCCTACTCTATTGCCTACAATCGTGCACAAAATAAGGAACAGTTAACTAATTATCAATGATAATATTTGACAGCTGATCTTGTGGGATCTTTCCTTTAACACTAAGAAGGAGGCTGATATGAAAATTCCTAGAAGTGAGCTTAGCTAAACATATGTGTCTAATCTTTAGGTTGTAATTAAAATAAAAACCTATTAAAGCATCTTTAGCAATGTGAGTCATTTTTTAGTCAAATTTTAGCTAAAATAACTAAAAAGTCATTTTGGCTTAGTATTGGTGCAGCCCAACTTTTGTTGGAATATGGAAGAAAGCGTCGGTGGAGAAATTCTCACCAGTCCCCTACCTTGCAACCCTAGTCAACTACCTGGTCTGGACCTTATACGGGTTACCCATGGTGCCGCAGGACAGCACTCTGGTGTGCACCATAAACTGGTTGGGTATAGCCATCAAGGTCGTCTACTTCATCATCTTTTTTAGCTGCTCTGATAACAGAAAGAGGTCCATGTTGCTTCTGGTGGTTCGTACTTCTTATGGAGATCAATTTTCGTTTGTGTTCTTAGCTTTGTGGTTCTCACTTTTGCCCATATAAACAGCAAGAGGTCCATGGTTGTGCCGTTGTGGGTGTCACAGCCACTGCATTTAACATCATGATGTATGCTTCACCATTGACTGTCATGGTAATTAATAATTAATCACCTTAATTAGCCTCCGGATAAAAACCCTACATGCAAATTAGTTTTCATCTCATCTATTTAAGCATCAGATGGGCAGATGATGGGCGGATTTGGTCTTTCAATTGTGGTGACACATTTAAATACATGTTATGTACCCTAATATGAGAGGTTTTTTCTGGGACAATGCGGTGTGCCCTTTTATATTTTAGTTTTTATGATAGGCTTTGCTGATAACTTATTCGTTGTTGAATATATGTCACCCTTTATTTTAATTTTTATCAGATGCTTTTACCGATAAATTTTTCGTCTACAAAAGTATGTCCCTTCTTATTTTTTGTTTTATAGGAGGTAATATGCCAATAATATTCTAATGTGTGCGATTTTAATTTTTTTATGCCGCATACTACAAGTCCAGAGATGAGTTTGTCGAAGGTCATCATTATAGATGATAATGAACCCAAAAAGATAAGCAGCCGCACTCCGAGAACCACCACAACACATGATGAACTCTGCCATCTCCCCGGCAAGGAGCATTCATCGGAGTAATGTTTCACGCTTAATTAATATGTATCAGGCAAAATAACCATACTGCAGGTCATGTCTTTCGTTAAGGCAAGACACATCTAGATGTGTGTAGCCTCTATGAACATGAGAGATGTGATTTTAAGTATCATCACTGAAGGTAGCAAACAGAAAGAATAATGCATGCGAGGTGCCATGTTCACCCTGTGGCATGTATACTAGTTGCCTCCTAAGAGGTGAAGCCTTAAAGAATTTATATCGTTCTGGATTAAACAAGAGGCCCAAAAGTTAACTGACTACTACAGTTCTATTATTGCTTAAATTTATTCTTTAAGGCATTTCATTTCTTTCTTTAACATGGAGTCCCAGCAACTGAGAAAACAAATGAAGTTCCAAGTTCTAAACAAGATATAAAGGGTCATGAAATGCAGATTACTTAACATGTGACATCCCATTATATATTATTGGCAAAATGTAAAGGAACAAAAAGTCCAATGAAATCGAGGCACGGAGGGAGAAACACTATATCGACAATGATTTGAAGAATGCAGTCACTTTCGTTTTAAAGAAAAAAAATGAAGCAAGCTCTATCAAACAATGCCTACTACACCTGCACTTGCTAAGCATCATATAGAAATGATTCTACGAACTAAACATATCTACAATTGAATCCTCATTCCTCAGTGCTCTCAGAAGAGCTTCCAAGATTGGACAGAATGTCATGAACAGAGAGTCTGATCATATTGCTGCCTGATGATCTGCAAATTTCCATGCATTCCTGCAGGTCTGCATCACAAGCTATCAGAACCCACTCAAGGTCATCATCCATATACTTCATATCAAATGTGCCCACTTCCAACTTTAATCTCTTTGCCACTTCCTCTTTCAAATCTACTATACAAGAACTCATAGAGATCCGAAACCTAATGATATCATCTTTATATGCTGCCTTTATGGTTACACTCCTCATTTCTTGTAAAGATGTGTTATGAGGCATTGTGTAAGCAAGAGTAGACATGGATTGGTTAGGAGCCGAATCAGGACATTGGGGGTCTGTCCAGAAAACTTCTGGAACTTGCTCATGCACAGTTATATCGGTAAAAGGACACAGATTTCTCAAGTCTTTTGAACTTCCAGCATCCTCTAGTAGCATTCCTCTATATGGTTCTTCAGGTTCTGTCATGAGGAGAGCATCTGGTATTGAACACGGAACTGGTACATACAGTTCCTCTGGTGGTCGAAATGCAGATTCAGGGGAGCGATCAACTTCAACGAATTGCTCCTGGATGGAAGAAACAAAGGGGTCCTTTACCATTGCACTTCCATTTGCCGGACTACCTTGGCATGAACCATGAGAAGTAGGGGTACCAGTACTCGCCTCCCTTGAGCCACTACCTGTTTTGGATGAGTTTGAGCCATTACCAATATCTTGCAATGGATCTTCTATCCCAGCCTGTCCCTCTCTTCCTGGTGTACTAGAGCTGGGTGAATCTTTCTTTTCTCCCTGAACTTCATAGGGTTGAGAGCTTGTATAAGGTCGAGAAATGGAGCCAACAGCACCAGTAAGTGGACTTGTAGTAAGAGGACTCAAACCAAATGCTCCTTCACCACCTTGGACAGATTCAATTACAAGCTTTAGCTTACTGAGAGAACGGTTGACCTTGTTGATCTTGCGAGATGGCCAGCGGGAGATTCCATGCTGCCTACAGATGCGCTTCATTGTGGTAGGACAAACTGCAAAACAAAAATTCCTTTTAGATCAATATATTTCATTTAGTACTGCTTTCTAATTATGTAAACAAGGATTTTGGTATTTGTTGAAACAACATGAGAAAAATTGATGTTTAGTGTAATAAAAAATAACCTCCAAGGCTCTTTGCAGCATCTTTAAGACTCCCAGCAAAATATTGTTGAAGAACCTCTAGACTAATTGATTTCTCAGTTTTCCCACGCTTCCTCTCTGATGTCTTTTTTATGTCTTTATTCTCGGGAACAGAAATGTTGTTTTTTCCACCGTTGTGAACTGCATTCCTCTCATCATTAATAGCATCAATGTCCACCATTAACTGTGGTTTTGCTGGATTTAGGCGCACCATCTCTTCTCTGTTAGGTAAGGAAGACCCTGGAAGTGGCTCCATGGAACAGGGTATCTGTATGCATTCAAGTCTTGAGTCAAGTCCCTCATTTATAGAAGCTTGAACAATCTCAACTGTTCCTTCCTCTGCAAGTCCAATTCCAGAAGCAACCTTAAGATTCTGGCAATGATCTTTCACTATAGCCAATATGGAGCCCAATAAAGTCTGCTGTTCACAACTGTCTCTGATGCTAGGCGGCAGAAAAAATTCTAGAATGTAATCATCATTTCCAGTGTGAGTGCTCTGTAAACAGATTGCAAATGAGCTGGTTAACTCAAACATGCGTGCGTAGTGTACTAAAGGGTATTCTGTTTTGCGGAACTGGCTAATGTCTCTGCAGAAGCATGCATTACGGGACAAAAATGCCCTCCCAGCAACCCCTTGACCCTTTTGTAAGTGATGCTCTACACAGGCCTCTCGAAAACCCCACATGTGAGCATCTACAATGTAGACTGCCACATCTGTTGTGGACATGCAGACCTGTTCCATGCAGCTGCCATCAAAGCTTGTACAGCTCTTCTTCATGCCACCACCATAAGCCAAAACATTGCGATGCATACATGGAACCCATGTCTGAGCCAGTGGTAATTTATGAGTTTCACATACCATTGTCAGTATCTCCAAGATTTCAGTTAATGCATTTTGGCGACCTTCATTGCGTATCTGGATCTGGTTACAAGAAGTGCCAAGCATATATCTGTGAGAATGGAGGAGGAATAAATGAAAGAAATCCATATTTATTTTCTTGGTTTCCAAAAGAATACCAAATTAGCCACACATTGCTCACCTGTGTGCTTGTATGATCCAATATCTCTGAACTTTTCAAGCATACTGCCTGCAGGAGAAATTAAGTTATGTGACTGACAAATCTCTATTTTTTTGCAATTGAGTAATTAACTAATAAATCTATTGACATTTGAAATATAGAACATCACATGATATGGAAGAAAGAAAAAAAACAAACAAAGTAAACTAACCTCAAGTGCTTTGCAAATTTTATCAACCTCAGGAGCATAGTTGATCTTCTGAGAAGTCATTATGAGCTCAATTACACCAATACAGGACCGCCCAGAGGGTTCAAATATGGGCAAAGCTAAGGTTCCCTGAACATTGTAGTGCTGAGCATGATCAAGCCGTGGATACTCTTTGATGGAGTAGTACTGAACATTTGGAGTCCATTCGGGCATCTTTTGCTGGAAAACACGGCCAGGAAGTCCAAGCACTCCATCATTCTCCCCATCCACAGAAAACATATACATCAGAGAAACCATCCTATACTGATGAAGTCCATCATGTGGATCCAGCACAAAGGGTTGCCCTGAGGTTGTGAGTACATACCGACTTCCATCCTTCACCGGTGCCCAAACCTGAGCTAGTACATGTTGATCACTCGACTCCTTGAGGTACCGCAGTGCTTGAGTGATTCTCTCCTTAATTAGAAAATAACCATCTGGATTTGGGTCCAGTCCCGAAAATGGGGATGGAAGCATTCTGTTGTCCTCATTCTCTCTTGGCTTCTCCACAACCGGATTAGCATCTGCATTAGTTGTGATATTATAAATAAAAAAAATCAAAACCCAAATGAGCAAACCTCTCAGGAACTGAAATTGCTGAATGAAGCAATATGCCAATATGGTAACTGGATGGCAAAAGTTAAGCCACTGAAATGTGTTTTCAAACTCTTATAGGACCTTTGAAATCCCGAAACTTTGATCTTCTAGATAAATGAACTCCCAAACTTTGTCCTAAAGAAAAAAAGCAGTGAACTTTAAAATCCTATAACATTCAGTAGGAGCCTTTTGAGTGTAACAGAGTATTACAAATCCTTAGTTTCTGAAAGAGAGAGCAATTTTGACACTTGTTAAATTTTAACAAAATTAATTAAGATAAACCAAAACAAACACTACTAGTATTCCTTTAATTAGAATCCTTTCCACAAAAGAAACCCCCTAAAGCACTTGCTCAGCTGAATTATTATTCATGTTGACCCCAAAAGAGAGAGCTGAATTATACAAGAACCAAACCCTTTTTGTTTCGCCTTGCCTTATCTTGCCAGCAAAACCCAAAAGCTGAAATCTAAAAGCTTTTCCCATATCATACAAACGCACATAGAAAACAGTTCAATATACAAACTTTATGATTCAGTAAACCAAAAACCAATAAGAACGATTACAACCCATCAGGCCCAAGTTGAAACGAAAACTCACCGGAAACGAATTGGGCCGGGTCGGGAAGAGCTCGGCCTCCTCCGCCGGCGAGCTTGTCATGATCGACATCGGGAAAGGCCCAGAGAGGGGAACAGGGGTCGTCGGCGGGGGAGAAGAGAAGCGGGGAGGTGGGATTAGAGAGGAACTGGATCTGATCCAAGGGCCAGGAAACGTCGATATCAAAGTCCATGGCGTCCAGGTTCTTTGACTTGGGGAAAATGGCGGGAGCTCGGTCCTCTTCGGGGTCGGACATAATTGTTTCCTCCGGGAAAAGTTGCCGAGAATTTGGCAAGGAGAGAAGAAGTTGTGGTAGAAAGAAAGAAAAAGAGGTGGAGGAAGATGGACTAGTAATGGTAATTTGCCGACTGGGTTAGTTGATTCCATGGAATCCATACTACTTGTTTTTAACAAGTTGCAATGCTGAGAGTGAGTGCTTGGTGCTGGTGGATAAAATATGCGGAAAAAATGATCCTGTGTTGGTGGCAACAACAACGGCTACCATAAGAGCAAGTTCACCCGTTGAGTCACCAGGTCACCAACTATTCATTATTTTTTAGTATTAATTTCACCATCTAGGTCACGAGCACATTATATTTTGTGTCCTGAGTCACCATGATGACCCGTACAGTGTATTTCATGCCCTGGGTCACGGGCACAGTGTATTTCGTGACCCAGAGAATGGAAATATACACTAAAATACAGTGAATAGTAGGTGACCCAATGAGTGAACTTGCTCTAAACGTCGACATTTTTTTTTTGTACTCTTTTTATTTTTTTTTACCGAGATGAGGTAGCGATTAGCAGGTCACTTCAGTTATGTTAGCGAGTTAGTATAACATTCATCCGGTTAGTATTCCGATTAGTATTTAGACCGAGCTCCACGAGGGTATCTTGTTATAGCCATACTAATCTCCCTCCACATGAACACGAACATAAATGCCACGCAAATATGCTGACCACAAACTGATCGGAGTTGAGACTCGAACATTAGACATGGAGTTTTATGGTAGTCCGCTCGACCAATTTTAAGTTAATTATTTGTACTATTTTGACCAAAATAGTAAATAAATTTTATTTATTTTGGATAATTATTTTATTGATTTACACAAGAATCATAAGCTCGAAATGATGTTTATATGCTATTATTAAAATTGAGTACTAAATGATGGCTTTTTACGTATTGGTTACTTCTAATATTATAAAACATACTGATTAGATTCAAATTTTGTAAAAAAATTGCCCATAAGGGTATAAAGGTAACCCCATTATTTAGTAGTAGTTTTGGACCAAGAGCACAAGTTGATGGTCGGACTTCCACCAGATTCCGCATCACTGGTTGTTCTTTCTTACAACAAAGTGACAAACTTTTCTGCGAGGCTAATCGTTTAGTGTGGCCTCTGCTAGTTTCTTAATCTTAAACAAAGGAATTGGTTACCTTTATAATATTTTCTTAATCTTGTGGGTTAAACTTAAACACAAATGGCTGGTTTCTGCTTTATTTATAATTTTAACATGTGAAATATCTGAAAGTTGGTCTTGAAACTATAAAATATGGTTGTCACAACTCATCACTACAAGCCAGTAATGCACTGGTTGATATGGACATTCCCAAATCAAATATATTTTATATATAAAATATATGATGGATCATTAGTGATATTAACACAGGTCCCCCCCCCCCCCCCCATCTAAATAATTAGCTTAAAATAATGACAAATGAAGCATCAATGATTTCACTATGCATATTAAATATGATACGATTCTCTCTCGGTGTCCCGAAAGTCTCCCTAATCAAAGTTAAAGTAGTGAAAACCCTAATCAAAAGTTAAAAATAGTAAAACAAGAATCTCTGCCACATGAGTATTGGTTATTTTTCCATACATTCAATTTGACTTTACGTATTATAATTATATAGACGTTCAACACTCATATTGAATAATATGGCAGAAAGACGTGAAAATCATTAGAAGATTGAATAACATGGTAGAAAGACGCGAAAATCGTTAGATTTCTTCTAACGGAGCATACGGTAGTTGTGCCTTTTAACTCAAATTTACAACGAGAAAAAATCACAACAATACTACAGGTTGTGGTTAGAAATATTGAACCCCTTGTTTACCAGAAGCTTGTGTTTGTCTGCTGGTGCGAATAAAACCCAGCTGTGGCTTATGGCCTGGCCTGGTGGGAATCCAAATCAAATCAAATCCACAAAGCCGCGTATCCCATCCAAATGGAGAACTTCACAGATCATAATAATTCTATAGCTAACTGGGTAAATAATGCCAACCACACGAAGAAACTAGGCAAAACACAAAACTGTTTTGGTGACCATTGATATGATAGGTCAAATGTTTTAAAGTAGTTTTGCTAAATTAAAAGTCAACTAAACCACCACAATGAAGTTCATAATCAAGAATCCATTTTCTTGAATAAGCGAAAGCGACATGTCCTAAAAGTATTATATGCAGACAACTCTATGAGATATTATATAGGAAAACAAAGAGGCTTGATCATCGCCCACCAAAATTTGCTCTCCATTCATCATCTAAAGTGATTATGTGAGCAAAATAGTGAAAAGCGGCCACTGATTTTCGGTTTTGCAAACACGTTCCCATGAGATACGTATCCAAAGAAAATGCTTCCTAGCCAGTCAAGTCAATCTATGCTACTGTAAACAAGCACTAGCTCCCAAGAAGCAAATAGAGCTAGTTTGTGCGAATCCGATTCGATTGGTAATTAGTGATTGCTACAGTTCAAAACAAAAAAGAGTTGCACTATTTGTTCGTGTTTCTTCCTCTTTTTGAAAAAGGTTATCCATACACCATTCATTCATGCAAAATCGACAAATTTTGCAACTCTAATTGTCTTTTTCCTTCCAGCAAAGTCACTGGACCATGCTCTAGTCATTGTAATTCACAAAGTCCACAAAACACAACCATGCACGCACCAAGTTTCCTTGCACCTGTCTACGCCCTAACCTGCAATAAACAATGCATCGCCATGAACCACTGTTGGCACTTATGTTGGGAGTTATGAGTGGTTTGTTGTGTAGACTATTTGACATCCTACAAAGCAAGTCTCTAAACATATTGAATATGAACTAGATTAGTCTACATCCTAATCCATCAGATCCTCCATTTGGATCATAACTAAACTTTGGAAATAAAATCATGTAGATAAACAAGTCTACACCACTCAATACTCCCAAATTCAGATGGCATAGAAAGTAATTAAATTAACACCATAAGAGTGAATATTACCTAGAAAAGTATAATTGAGACACCCATCACAATGCATCCAGCAGCAACCCAAGGGCTCAAGCGTTCACCTGTTTCCAAGTCGCCACAGTAGTCAGCAAACACATTCATGGAGTCATGGACTACTCTAACTGTCACTATTCTAGCAGCAACACAACATCATCATACCAAAGAGATCAATTGAAAATTTCAAATATCTTACCTATTCTGGCGGCCTTCCAAAAAAATCCCCGAAACCTGCCAGGAGGATACACAGAATCAGAACACAGCTCTTGAATTTTGACATATCATATAGAGAAACAGAACAATGGAGAGAGAAGTATTACACAAACATCATAATGGAAAAGAAAATAATACAGCGGAATCAAATAAGTAGAAGCAAAGAAAGTACCCTTGCTGAGAAGATTTTTAACGCAGGGTAAGCAAAAGAATGGATGGACATAAAGGAGTATTTCCAAGCAGAAATTGAAGTCTGAGTACCAAACATCTAGTATGCATGTGAGTATGTGTGGTTGCGCATCACAATGTAGATAAAAAAAGCAAGCAAGAAGACATAATATACTGTCTATAACATAACGTTTCAGAGAAGGGCCCAAGAGGGGCATTAGACAGTATTCAAAATCGCAACCTTGATTTCAAGCATTTGTTGCTTCAAAAGCGAAGCAAAGCAAATCTTAAACCCAGCAGTCGAGCAGAAAAATGCCGAATCAAACATTCAAATAGAATTTATCTAACCTCACCTAACACTGTGCACACACTTAAAGAGTACAGATATCAAGTTCTTGTTTTTTTTCCTCTTTCGATCAATCATCAATGTGCTTCGACATTGTTATAGGATTTGCAAACAAACCGCATGCAGGACTTTACAAATTACAAGCTATGAATAATGGCAATCATCCACGAAAACTTCAAACTTCAAACCTCAAACATGATTCAGATATTCTGATCAAAGCAACAGAAACCAAAAATCAAGACTACCACAAGAACAAAGTAAACGTAATCAGAGACTGGACTAACCCAGTTTTCTGTTCCAGGAGGGCCGGGAACTGCATCTTCAAGAAGGTGCACGTGCAAATCACGAGCAGCACCACCGTCAGGAACGAATTGAAATTGAAAAGCGCCGACTGGATACAACAGCAAAATCCAAATCAAACCATAACCATTTCGATCCCAGGCCAAAAAATTCACCAACGAAAAAACGCGTCGATTCTTACCATGATTCAAAATCAGAGCCTTTCAATTCGTGTAGATCTACTACAAGAAAGATCGGGGGATCTGAGCAGAACCGAGTCAAGGTTCAACGAGCTTTGCAGTTGCAGCAGCAGAGATTGAAACGCCTTTGGCTTTTACACGCTCTGTCGTATTTCTATTATCCAAGGGTGTCTCCTAGAACGACTCGCCGTTTTAACAGGTAGAATTACAAAAAGACCCAAGATATTCGAGTTGAGTCCCGCCATGAAACCAAAACGACGTCGCCGAGGCTCTCTCACTCTCTCTCTGAGAAGCAGCAATGGCGGAAGTGAAGCGGTGGAGTGTGACCTACACAAAGCACATGAAGCAGAAGCGCAAGGTTTACCAGGACGGTTTCTTAGAGCTCCACACCTCCACCAATAAGGTACATAATCTACAGTTTTCAAATTAAAATTCGAATTTTGCTTCAAGTTTTCTGCTATTTTTTTATTTTTCCGATTCAATTTTTTTTTTTGTTCTTTCAAATTCGCAGATGTTGTTGTTCGACGACTGCGAGAAGCTCTTGGAGTGCAGGATCTTGAAGAAAGACGAAGCCGTTAGCTCCGGCGAAACACTCACATTCAATGCTTTTCTGGTTGATGTGAACGACGCTGAATCCGGTGACGGAGATCAGAAACCTAAACCTGAACCTGGTTTCAGTTCTCGAGAAAACGACATGAAGTTCAGTGAGAAACGAGCGAAATCGTGTATGAATAGTTCAATTTCTATCGCTATTGTCAATTTTGCTCACTTCCATAGCATTGTGTAGTGTTTGCTTTCTAGGTTTTTAATCCCTAAGTTGCTGATCTCTACAGGGAATAAGCCACAGCCGTTTCAGACTCCGGCGCAAAATATAATCAGAGGTTAGTGTAATGCCTGTTGTTTTTATCTCATTTCATATGGCATTTACAAAGTGATTATGTAACTGGTTTAGGCTATTACACATTTGAGCTTCCTAGCCTTCAATGAGCCCATTTCTGATTTATTTAGGAAAGAAGCCACTGCAAAATTTGAGTCCATCACAGAATATTATCAAAGGTTAGTGTTATCGTACAGTTAATACCTCTAGTTATAATCTCATTTTGATAGCAATTGCAAAGTAATTACTTATGCTCTTTTGCCAACTGGTTTAGGCTAATATGATTTGACAAATATAACTTGGTAATGGGATTTGGCAGACATAACTTCTTAATATGATCAGATTCTTAGTTTTATCACTTACTAGTTCTGCTACATGCACATCTATTACTTTTTTAATAGCCAGGCTTACATGTAACAATATCTTACATTTCAGAGTTCAAGAAGAGGGAACTGCACAAGTATGGTGCAGCACTTAGTAGTCCAGAGACAGTGACAACTAGCACAACAGGTTAGCTTGCGAATTTCTGGCTCATTTTATATAAATAACTTTCTTTAACTACACATTATAGGAATTTGTAATTTCTAGACTGGCAGTGATTTATAAGTCTTATGCTTTACTGGGAGCTGTTGCTTTTTCATGTGTTTCAATAGTGTCATAGTATGTCTGTGGATTAACTGTTTTCCAATCTTCACCGGCTTTTAAAAGTTGTTTCTAACTGTTGACTCTTCACTATGTAGAATGGCAGGCTTTGTACACCACACAGCTAACTCAAAAGGCGAAGAAGTATCATGATGGTTTCTTGCAACTAGCAATTACTGGGTCTCATGGAAAGCAGGTTGACTTATATCATTCTCCATAAGTCCCATCTTTTTGTTTGTTAATCTCAATAAGTGACCATTCAATCTTATGTCTTCCATTATCAATTCTCTACTTTCTTTTTCTCTCTTATTATTCCTCAACTGTGCAAGTGGAAATCCTTTGTCAAGTCATGTGTGTAATTGCAAATTAATCTAACATAAGACGAATTGATTCTCAGGCTTTACCTTTTCTGCCTCTGTTCAGATACTTCTGTTGGATTCAAGCAGGAATCAGTTAGATAGCAGGTTCCTTAAGAAAGATGAAGTCATAGCATCCGGTGGATCAATAGCATTTGATGCTCATTTGGTTGATATTGGAGAGCAGGAAGGAGACCATAAACCTACGGATTTGCATCGTAAAGAAAATAGGCAGAATATTGTGGGAGAGGCAAGAATAAAGCAGGAACAGAGTAATGGTGTTATCACTGGTAAAGATGATGGAAAAGGTAAAAGAAAGATTTTTATTTTTAAATAACTTTTGCATCTCACGACTTAAAGCGTAGATTTATTCTTATTTTCTTTCCTTCTCCATTTATCTTTTTGACTATTTTTCCTTTTCTAATGTAGAATGGAAGGTCCTATACACTAAACAAGTAACTCAAAAGGCCAAGAAGTACCATGATGGCTTCTTACAGATCGCATCTAGTGGCTCCTTTGGAAGACAGGTATTATTATGAAACTTTAGATGATTTCACAATGTTATCATGTTTTTTTATCATCCCGTACGATAACATATGATTTGATTGAAGAAGTTGATTTTGTTTCCTATTGCTGGTTTTACTTTCTACCAAATTTGTTGCTTACAGTTCCATATTCGGTTCTGCTTAGGCAATGCTATTTGATGCAACTAGGAAACTCTTGGAAACCAGGTTCCTCAAAAAAGATGAAGTTATAAGCTCTGGTGAATCATTTGCATTTAATGCTCATTTGGTTGATGTCGGGGAACCTGAAGGGAATGAAGCTCAGGTTGATTTGAAGTCTCAAGGAAAAGATTGCCATGTGCAGAAATCAGGGAAATTGCATAGAGAAGATGATTGCATTATAATCAATGATTTTGAACTAAAAGGTTAGTGTGAATCTGATATATGTTGTTTTTTACTTTTTTCATGTTGTTATTATGATTTCTCTATTTCTTATAATGGTTTATAGGTCTCCAACTTGCTTGTAATCTGTTGTTTGCCATCCATGATAGTGCATTGCTTACATGTTGCTGTATACTTGAATTCCATAAGTAAAGCTTTGAACCCAATGCTTTCAGAACTAAAATAAAAAGGCTATGCCAATTTTGACACTTTGAATAAGTTTTAGTTTGAAATTGGAAATTAATGAGTTAGCAAGTCAATCATGTAGCTGAATAGATCAATTTTACATTATGTTGAGGAAGTTGGAAATTATAACCTCATAATAAATGCATAAAAAATACCATTTTTTTGTGTGCTAGAATTATCCTAATAATTGCATTTGTAATCTCTACGATTCAGAGTGGGAAGCTCTATACACCACTCAGATCACTCAGAAGTCCAAGAAGTACCATGTTGGCACCCTCAGACTTGCCTCTTCTGGTTCTTTCCGTAAGAAGGTTGTTCACATTTATCTTGACGTTCCTGCCATAGGTGTTTCTTTCATATATATATATATATATATATATATATATATATATATATATATATCAGTCATTTATATTGCATGTGTCACATGGTCCTCATCCCTGCCGTGGATTGAAATCACATAAGTTTCAGAGATGTGTCATTTTTGTCGAACTGATGAATTCCAAACCAACTTCTGACTGTCTGTATAATATATGACAGATTACTTTACTTGGTGAAGATAAAACCATACTGAGCAATAAGTATGTTAGTTTGTCAGAAGATATAAACACAGGATCTACTCTTGAGTTACCAAAATACTTGGTGGAGGTTGGTATTCCATGTGCAATTGCTGGAGGTAAGTTGCTGTTATGATATGCTAATTTAGATATTAATGGTTCAAATGGTTCTATAGACCTTAGTTTTGCCTTCTGCATTTGTTTTGGTTTGAAGGTGAAGGAACAACTCTCAACAAAGCTTGTATAAAGAAACCTTCAGACTCAAGGTTTAGCATCTCTAGTGTAGAGGAAACAAAATTAAGCAGAGGAGTCTACAGAAACAATCCTTTATGTGATGGTGAGTCTCAGGTTACTCAGTGAGGAAATCAAATGCAATAACTTAATTGAAATTGAAGCATTTTGTCTTTCCCTCTTTATTCCTTTATCATTTTATTGCTGGTCTGCAGGTGAAGAAAACTCTCAGAACAAAGCTTGTTCGAAGAAAGCCTTAAACTCAAGTTTTAGCATCTCTAGTGTAGAGGAAACAAAACCAAGCAGGGGAGTCCCTACAAACAAGCTTCTACGTGATGGTGAGTCTCGGGTTACTTGGTGCACCATATGCAGCAAGCATAGTCATTACTGAATTTAAACAATTTACTTCTTCCTTTTTGTTCCCTTTACTATTTTCTTGTCTTTCTTTTCTTGTAATTTTTCACACCCAGGTTGGGGAATCCTGTTGTGTTTATGTGTGTATTCATATTGACATCTTTGTCTCTTTCCATCTGTGCAGCCCATCAGATATTGTCCTTTCTCCAAAACCCTATGGCTCAGGAGAGTGTAGCTTCACGTCAAGCTAACAGCACCGAAAAACCAGTTTCCTCAACTAAGGGGTCTCAAGTTTCAGATGCTATAATGGTGGATATCTCTGAAGATGTTCGGCCAGCAGAATCACAATCATCAGAACCACATAACAGATCAGTTGAAAATAAAGAACCAGGCAATACTATGGAAATTGGAATTAAAGGCAAGTTTTATTAGAACTTCATGAATTTCATCTCCATTTACTGTTTAAACTTCTGAAATTAGTTTCAGAAATTAGCTAGGAAGCTATAAGTGAATTCAATTTAAATTGGACTATGCAGCAATGTCCAGCGGTTGTGGCAGTCAATTAGCTGAGGGTATAGACATCAAAAACTCCCACCAGGTCTGGACTGTTATTCCCCTAGTATCTATGTATATCCGCTCCTGCTTATTCTCATTTAAATTTAGATCACTCTGCGTCTTTCAATAAATAGATATGCTTAACAGCAACCAAGTAAAAGGGGCAATGTTGAAAACCCTGCAGACAACACACATGCACAGCTCTGTTATTTATTCTTTATGCTGATATCACAGGTTGAAGTTTTCTTATAGAGATTTGTAGTATTGATACAATGTATTGTAATTGCAACTTGTTTCAAGCAGCTTCATTCAGACCATGTTGAAGCCGACACTGCACGTCATAACAGAGAATGTGTTTCTGATGAATCAAGATCAAGTTCTTGTTTTTCTCATGATGCTGCTGACGACGAGAAGATTGTATCCCAGGAGCCTAGTTGTGCAAGGAACCAAGAATGCCCAAGTTTTGAACTAGAATTCCCTAGTTTTGATCTTGGATTTTAACCAACCTAGAAGTTTCATTTGTATACTTACCTTGTGAATTGTGATAGCGTCTAGTGAATAGTAACACCATATTCATACGGTAAATTTGCTCCAACATTGTCGACTGTAAATATGAATGATAAATCTCTAGATCCTTTGGTTCTGTTGATTCGGAAATAGAAGTAGCTTAGATTATTTCATTCAGTCTTTACTTTGGTGAAAGCCAACGGAAAAACTGTTGATGAATAATGACCAAAGCCTTCAAAACATCCCTACAGAAGTAAAAACGAAGCGTGAAGCAACCATTGATGGTAAATGATTTGAAACTTGCAGGCATGGATGACACAAGTACAAAAGAGAAAACTGAAAGGTAAAGATAGGCTTATACTGCTGTGTTTTGTTGTTTTAGTTCTTATCCAAATATTTGTACAATGCAGTATCATTTCTAGATTTGCCCATGCTCAGTAAGGCCTTATAGAATCGTTTATTTTTGCTTGAATCCACTTCAATGTCTTTAGTCCTGTCTCCTTCATTATAAAGGGATAACGAAGCTGATCTCCTAGTCCGAGGCTCCGATGGGTACTGAAAACATACAATGTCTCATCTTAAGTTCATTTGATATTGTAACCATATCTAATATTGCATTGGAAACAACATCTTGTTGAATGCTTTAGCTAGGAGCCTAAAACCAGAGTGAAGTATTAAAACTTGCTGCTAACAGCTTACCCGTAGTTTGGCACTAGAAGAAGAGTTCAGAGTGCTTGATCTCTTAACAGAGCCACACCGTGGAATTGGAAACCTAAGTGGTGAGACTGTTCGTTTCTCTGAATATATATATGAAAAAAAGTAAAACGAAAATCGCCTTGAGCATAAATTATAATCGAAGAAACATGAACAAAGATTGACACAAACCATGTTTGGATCCGATTCTTGTGAACTGAAATGCTCCAGGTGAAGATTCTGGAGAATGCATTAATGAATACTCTTCACTGCATCAGAAATATGTAGAAGAGGCTTGGTGAAGCTTAGATCAAAATACATAAGGTAACATAAAACTCATTGTTCATAACATTTACCTGACAACTGTTGGAGAGGTCTCCCTTGTTGTTGCTTCAAGATATTCACATAAATTGATCATTATCTTTTCCCAAGTAACTTCCAATACATAGTATAACCAAACAAACTCATACCATACGGTAGCAAAGATAAGGCCCTAGTCTCAAATTCTATAGCCATATACATTGATAATTGATAAGGAAATTAGGAAAATATAAGGATATGAAATTCTTTGTGATGAAATCAATACCAGTATTAGTCCCAGACAAGTCCCCTTGAGCATTATGATATATCAATGCAGACTGGCCAACAGTATGAGTGGTTGCTCCACCTGAACACAAAATGTCACCCTTTACTTTTGTAAGTGTATATTCTCTTCTTTTTCTTTTTCTCTTTCAGTCAAGCTCAGGAATTCTTCAAAGGCAGAAATGCAAATGTGATTAAGAGCATGAGAGTATATTTGCCTGGCAAGATATATCGCTTATGGTGCTTAGGAAAGTTTATGGCAAAGGAATGTTGGAATAAGCCTCTTTGAGTGCTAAAGTCTCGGCATGTCCTCAGTCGCTAGGATTGTTTGAGAAGAACAAATGAGTAATCAGTATAAAGGAGGTAAAATGTTCAAACTCTGTCATTCCAAAGTGCTTAATTGACAACAGATTAAAAATGTAATATGCAGAAAATTTGAAGCTGAAGGATTAAACTTAAAAGTTCACAAGGTAATGAGGAACAGAACTGACCTGTTCAAGGCAAGAGAGCCTAAGCTCAGGTTCTGAAACTTCACTGACTTTTTCATCCAAAAATCCATCGACTTTGTATGCCACTGAACCCAAGTGGTCCACTGTATTGATAACTGCTTTGATGACATAATCTTTCAAGGTCTCCACCACACTACCATAATTAGTTTTAATAATCAAGAGCTTAGTATGATATGGAAAAGGCTACAAGGGATTAACCACTCTCTGAATAAACTACATAATTAGAGGAAAAATCTCCAACTCACAATTGTTTCTGATCTTCTTTGCTGTAGGATATTTCAAAATATTCGGCTGCTGAATACAACTGTTTCCTCAGATTCTTCAATTCCTAAATTTCCAATTAAACATTTGTGATAGACTTGAAGTCTTGAACAATATTCCATAATGTTATGTAGTTACGAAAAAATTTCATATAGAATAATATGAACAGTGATTTTCATTTGCATATAGGAGGGAAAACTCACATTCAGATTCTCTGAGAAGAGAACTGTCTGCTTCATGAAGAGTTCGTCATTGTGTGAAGCTTCTTTCGGGGCAGAAGAAACCAAAGAGGAAGAAAGCATTTTCTGCATACCTACAGCATATTTCTATAATAACTTCTGATATTACTTAGAAGCCATGCTAAATATCTGAAAAGCAAAATCGGGTAATAGAGAATTCAAATGATAGTTCCCAGAATTATACTAACCAAAACTATTTACTCAAAGTAAGACAAATATGTGGCTTCAATGAGTTGCTTGAGTCAGATAATCAGAGACCAACATATGAGTGACAAGACCCACTACAATCATATATAAAGAAAACAAAGAAGACATGTCAGATAAAACTTCAATTTCTGCAGATATCATTCTTAAAATGGCCTAAACATATCAAATGTGTGGGTCAATGGAAAAACCATCAAAAAAGGTATAACATTTCAAAGTTTTCTATATTTCCTGCTCAAACAAATACAGAAAAGGGTTCAGTACAGAACAGACTACAAGAACACACCAGGGTTTTGAGGATTGCAATCCAAAACTGACCTCCCACTCAAACCCAATATGTTAAAGATAAAGAAGCACCCAAGTGACTAAGACTAGCAAAAGAAATGGAATGTATTTTGTTCATGCAAAAAAGTCATAAACCTCATTTATTTAGAGCAGTCTCAATCTATCATGTCACATAATTAGCAAGTGGAAGAAGAAAAAAGCCTAATAAGATCAACAAATGGAAGCCACTTGTCAAACACGTGGTGGTTTTGATTGGTTTCAAACTTGGGGACCCTCAAAATTGATAGGAGAAGATGTGTCTTCAATTTGATCTCAACTAAGATCAGCAGTTTTTGCTAACTTGGCTGCAGAAATTTATTTGGTGTAATTAGATCAATGCCTTTGTAGCTCATGCACATTTACTCCAGTGCTTCTCTATCTATAGTATGCAATTTACAAGCCAACAACTTCTGACCCTTTTGATTTATGAGTGTTTGCTATAGTGCAAAGTCTGCAATTATGGGATTTCAATCCATTGTTAAAGCCATAAGAATATGCCAACAACATGTTCAATAATATGGCAGTTGGGAATTCCCCATCAAAGGGTTGGATTTATATGACAATAAAAATGCCACTGATGGACACATTTAATCGACCATCTATTATCGACTAACTCTCTTTTTAGATACAGACTCGATGTAAGAAATTGGTTCTGCTTTTTAGACAAAAAGGTAATTGGAATTGAAGTATCACGGGGGTAATAGAAAGTACTTATTTCGCATCCCGCGTCACATCAAAAGAGGCACAACCGCACAACCATGCAAGCAAGGAAGGATATGGCGTGATTTTCTAATCTTGTGGGTACCGACTACCGACCTTTTCACTTTCTATTATATAAGATTTTTGTCTAAAATAGTGATTTCTACGGAGCTAGAAAAGTATAAGATTTCTTTTGATGTGCTTAGCCTCATTTACATGAATGTGGACAGACACTGTTATCCTTACTAGATAGAAGCGTCGTTAGCCTCGTTTACATAAATGTGGACAGACACTGTTATCCTTACTAGATAGAAGCGTCGTTAGCCTCGTTTACATAAATGTGGACAGACACTGTTATCCTTACTAGATATGGGCACCATAGGCCTCATTAGATGTGGGCATCATTGGCTTCACTCGCATCAGTCGCATGGGCGTAGACATAAGCATTGTTAAACATTTGCCTTGCAGAGTCAACCGTTAACTTCAAATTCCCGTCATTTATACTGTTCGACAGCAATTCCTGTCATCCATACTGTTCGCTAATAAATCGAGCGCGCTAATAAATAAGCAACTATCCAAATGCTGTTCATTCATTTTCCCATAGGTGCAAAGCCAACGAGGATAATAAGAACTTCTCCTTTCCTTTTTTCCAGCAAAGGAGTTTCCAACAAAAACATTCCAAGGAATCAATAAGTACCAATAGTATGATTAATCCCTGCTGTAAATGCTGATTGCCACGAAAGTGGTCAAATTGAAATACAGTTTTGACACATTTTTAGGCTGCATCCTGCATACTACTACAATTGAAAAGAAAATTGAAGCGACAGTATCAGCACAGTCGATGGGTGCTGTGAATAACCACTGCAGCAGCTTTTTCCTTACACAATCCGCTCCAACTCTCTTGCATAACTGAGAGTTTGGTTGATAAGCTGCAGAGAAGGTATCTCCTTGCAAGGGGCGGTCTCCTTGGCCTTCTGGAAATAGACCCCGCCATTCTTTACTTCCCACTCAGGATGATCCTGTATTCAGGGAGAACAGTCTTAAAAAGGCAGTATCTTTCTATGCTGCAGTGATAATTAAAAGCATGCGTATGACATTACCTCGTTGATATAGGCCAAAAGTTCACGCTCAGAAGGGAACAGCAACATTTTTTGTGCGTCCTTAATTGAAAGATAATCATATGCCTTCTCACTGCAGCCAGCTATCTCGTCCCTACAAGTTACAAAACAGATCAACCAACAAAAACTTTCACAAGTAGATGGAAAAAATATGATATGAAGAACTAAGCTATGCATAGAAAAATGCTTTTTTTACATCATCCACAATAGAAACTGAAATGCATTGACGGAGACTTACAAACGGAAAAAAGAACAAAGACCAAAAGCCAACTGCTAATATTAATTACATTTTCTTGTCATGCAATATTACCACTATATCTAAGGAATATAATTACCTGACTGTTTTTGCCAGCAGATCCATGAAATAAACATAAGTTTCATGTGGCACTGTCTGTCGAGCATGCAACACCCGATTATAAGCTCCCTCCATAAAGGATTGCTCCAACTCCACTGCATGCTTGATGCAAGGGTTCTCCAAAGCAGCGGAGGAGAGCAGTTCCAGTTCTGTGTGGAACTCAGCTATTCTATTCTGGACAAGGAGTCTCAACAGGTTGAGGCCTAAGATTGGGTACTCTTGGGTGGATGGAGGAAGTCGGTTACTGTCCAAAAGAAATGTAAATTCCTTTAAAACCATGTAAACCAAAATATTAAATTTTAAAAGGACTGAGAAAGTGATAGACAATAAACAGCGTTCTAACTGCATACAGGGACAAAACCAACAATAGCTCTGCAGCAGAAAATGTGTTATCTTTACTTTAGAAATTATATCTAAAGCCATGTAGACACACACACACGCACACTCATGTATTCTCAAAGACGGGTATATATAAATACTTTTGTGTGTGTGTTCACTGTGACAAATTTGGCCTCTGCTCAATGTCACAGTAGATGCCTATACTGTAGATGCCTCAGTTTTTGCAATAGAGTGAAACTATAAAGAAGGTTTAGGGCTGTGATAAGTTACCGAACATCTGTGTAGTAATGCTTCAGCTGAAAGAAATCCCTCTCAAATGCATCCTGATCCTCAGTCTTCACACTAAGAAGAACAGCATGCTCATATATATCCCCTGAAAGTTCACAAACAATATAAGTGCAAGTGAATAGGCCGATAAATATCCGGAAACTAGTGCTTTTCTCTTACAATATGTCAGGCAACATAATGAACTCTAGATGAATACAAAATCAACAGCATTAGGTGAATTCAGTCAAGAACATTACTTGCTACTTCTAATTCCTTAGCCGCATTAGGTGTATCTTGATACAGGGGCGGTAGGCTGCTGAATTCAGTCAGCATGACCTGCAAAACCAACAACCAAGTTAAGTTCTGCCCATACACAAACATCAGAAATCTAACGAGAAAGTAAATTCCTAATGTCTCCATAAAGTGTCCATGAGATGCATTTTTTCACCTATCAGCTTAACAACCAGCTGAAGAACTTACCTGGGCTCTTTTGGCACACTCACACAGATAAATAATCATACCGAGAATTGCACACTATTAGCAGTATTAGGTGTATCAAAAATCCTTTTTTTTTTCTCTCAGATGTCATACATTTATCCCTTTAGGTTTCACATTGGTGCTCTTGCCTCACATCTCTCTTCTACAGACTACAGTTAACCAGAAAACACGCATCCAAAACAAAGCTACAGAAAACTGCACAAAGCGATACGAATCAAGTTAAAACAAATTATAGCACAGCTACACAGTAGCATATATATCCTACAGCTCCTGCTCCTTATTCACTAAGTGCCGCAAGCCAAAAAGTAAAGAGCTTTGTAAGAGAAATAGGAAAAAGACCTAAGATTTTTCTTCCCAGGGCTCTCTACTAACCCCCCAAGCACTGCAAACTTAACTACAGACTCCAATTGACCCAAAAACCTAATCGAATAGCTGCAATTCACAAGATTGATCATCTAATTTAGCACTAAGCATAGAAGAACACAGCTACTAGCTATCAAAACAAAACATGTCCAGAACCAGCTTAGAATCCCAAATTGAGGAAACAAAGTTAGGGTTTTGAAAAATCGGTAGGTACCTTCAGATCCGATAAGAGGTTGGCAGCTGTATCGAAATCATTACGGATCAACGCCGCTTTGAAACGCCCGAAGTTCTGAGTCAGCTCGTTTAGCTTCGCATCCATTCTCGTCTTCTTCGACCTTCGCCTCTCTCTCTGGTTTTGCTTTCGCTTTTCCTTTTGCTTCTCTCAGACTTCTACCACTCTATGCTTCTTTTCCAACAAGAAATAAGGGGGTTCAGTGTGTAATTGGGCTGGGCTTAGTCTATACTTGGATTGGGCTTCGTTCTATCCATCACCCAGCTCAAATGAAATCATGCACCAAAACAAAACGACTGTAGGGCTGTCAATTAGGCCCGGCAACAGTGCGGTTACGGGCGGACTTAACGGGTTCAACCCGTTAAGATAACCGTCGATGGGTTTGCGGGTTACCCGTTGGAACCCGTTAAGACGGCTAAGGTTTTTTTTTTTTTTTTTATTTTAAAATTCTTTTCTAATCAATTACCAACTAAAACTCGTTAACAATAAATTGGTCATTGAAACTAGGGCTGGCAAATTCTCCCGAACCAAACCGTACCAACCGCATTTGAGTCGAGCCAAGTGAATTGGTAGCTGAAAACTTGGTAACTGAAGTCTTGGTACGGTACAACCGTACCGTCTCCACATACACGGTACGGTAATGGTTTCAATTTTCACATATACATGGTATACCGTACCGTACCGAATACATGTATCATACTCATATTTTTTTAATTTTTTATTCTTTGGTCTTCTTCTTTTGGACTCTTCTTCTCTCTTCTGAATCTTTCTTCTTTCTTCTTTCTTCTTTTTCCTTCTTTTCCCCGTCTCTTCTGTCTCTCCTCTTATCTTCTTCTTTTTAGTTTTTTATTCTTCTATCTTCTTTTTGGATGACTCTTCTCTCTTCTCTCTTCTCTTTCTTCTTTCTTCTTTTTCTTTCTTTTCCCGTCTCTTCTGTCTCTTCTTCTTCTTCTTCTTCTTTCTCATCCCTTCTGATTCTTATCTTTTTCTTCTTTCAAGGTCATTTTTTCTCTTTCTTCTTTCACCTCAGTCTCTCTCTCGAATCCAAGCTCATCAGCCCTCAAACTTTGTTGTTGTCGCTCCCGCTGTCGTCGGACGGGATGTGGCCTTAGGCGACAATGGTAGATGGGAGGAGGAAGGAGAGTTCAAGGGCGCTGAGGGGTGGGGTTTCGGATCTTGCAGACCTAGAAGGGTTGGGATTTGGAACTTGGTTGCTGGTTTGGGGTCAGAGGAGATTGAAACGGATCTCGACCTTCAGTTTGGGGGAGTCAGCGCAATCTAGGAGGTGGTAGAGGGATGGCAGTGGAGTCGGCGCGATCTGGGTGGTGGTGGAGGGATGGCAGTGGAGTCGGCGCGATCTGGGTGGTGGTGGAGGGATGGCAGTGGTGGTAGTGGTGTCGGGTTGAGGTTGACTCTGCAAGATCTGGGCTTGCCTTGCCTAGCAGGCTTAATTCTTGGGCTCTGGCCAGATCGTGGCCCAATCTTAAACTCGGTTGGAGGCCCAACCAACCAATACCAATCGATACCGAGAAGTTGGTAACCGAAGTCTTGGTACCGGTAATGGTACTTCACTTTGTGTACCAATAAGCTTTGGTACGGCAGGTGGTTTTAGACTTGAAGGCCCGGTACTGTACCGAACCCAGCCCTAATTGAAACCCGTTAAGACCCACTAACATAAAAAATTCATTTATTTATTTTTTTTTTTGCATTTTTTTAAACTCTTTTTCACACCCATTATCTATTAAAACCCTTCTCAAAAATAATTATAAAAAAGGTTTTTATTTTTTATTTTTTTTAAACCCTCTTCCAACCCATTACCCATTAAAACTCTTTTTCATTGTTGATTTTCATTAAATCGAACTATCAAAAGTTAATAGATATTGGGCTCACAATTTTATAAAAAAAAATAAAAAATTCCTCTTCTAACCGGGTTCGATGGCTTCCGTTGTGCAGCCCGTTTCCACCTGTTAACTAACGGGTTGGCAGCCCATTAACACGTTAAGTTATCGGGCGGAAATAGGCCTGTAAATGGACCGGGTTTGGATCGGATCGACCTAAATCCAAATCCGTTTACTAAAAAAAAAATTCGATCCAAACCCGCTCCGTTAACCCGGCGGATCATTGATACCTCGATCCAAATCCATATCCGTCGGATTAACGGATACCCGATCCGTTAATCCGATCCATTTATAATTTCAAATATTTTTTAATTTTAAATAGTAATATTAAATTTATATCATGATACCTCATAAGATATTAATAAAATATTAAAATAATATGATCTACATGAAGAGTATCACCAAAAGTAAAATTACATTATATTTTATATTTTAAAAAAAAAAATAATATATTAATAAAAAATAATATTTTATTATTACAAAAACGGGTCGGATCATTAACGGATCGGATCGACCTAAATCCAAATCCGATCCGTTTATTAAACGGGTTAACGGATTCGGATCATTAACGGATCAACGGATCAAAATGTTCGATCCAAACCCGTCCAATAGTCACGGATCTGAAGCGGATCCGGATCAAAATCCGGTCCATTTACAGGTCTAGGCGGAAATAAATGAGTTTTTAGCGAGCGGTTAACGGGTCATGGGCTGAATTGCCAGGACTCGTTTTTTTATCATATGAGTTCAACCCATTTTATTTTGTATGGATTTCGAGTCGTGTAGGAACTCCACGATAAACGACTCACTGAATTGGGCTTGGTTCCATCTACCATCGAGCCCAATGAATAAACGACGCGTCGTTGATGGTCCCTTTGTCCGGCCTCTCCCATAATAGTCATCCCCAGTTTCCTTATCAATTATCCACTGAGGAACACGCTCTTTTCTGCTTCAAAACAATGGCAGCTTCAACTTCTTCCCTCATTTCCACCACTTCGAATTTCCTGTTTCGCCCCAAAACTCTCTCCCAAATTCCATCCCTCTCCTTTCCTCCCACAACCGCAAAGCCTCTCGTTCACCGGACCCGACCCTTCCCCAGTTCGGGCCTGACCGTCAATGTCCAGTCGCTGGAGTTCTCCGGCTCGTTCTTCGAGGGCGGAGGGTTCCAGTCGGAGGACGACCCGAATTCTCCGTCCGGGCCTGGCCTAACCGCCGCGGAGGACAAGGAGGACCCGCCGTGCCCGCCGGGGCTCCGGCAGTACGAGACCATGGCGGTTCTCAGACCCGATATGTCTGAGGATGAAAGACTGGCTCTTACCCAGAAGTATGAGGAGGTAAAAGGCTCTTAAATTTGCTTACTTTTTGTGGGTTTCAATTTTGCTTTGGTTTGGTGGCTGCGAAAATTGTGAGGTCAAAAGTAAGAAATGTGTTGACTTAGGATCATAGACTTAGCTTGTGCTTGAAGGTGGTGCAATGGAGTTGGTTATTTTACCAAACTGATTCAATAGTCGAAATGTGTAACAATAACTGAAGCCTGTGATGGAAGGTATTTGGATTTGGATGCAGTTCATTATGGATTTTGGGCATTTCAGTGATCTTTGAATTTTAAAAGCCTTACATTGTGGTATGAACTATGAAATTATTTTCTTTATTGGAGTGAAGATGGTACCTTGCTGATGAACTTGACCCTCGCACGTCATAACAACTTTTGGGTCTGTTTTCTATGGAGAAGCAATCTTCACATTCCATAATGTGTTTAGTTTTTGGAAGTGCGATGATATTTCTGCTTAAACACTTGATTCCATTTCAAATCTTTGCATAGAGTGGGTTGTAGTAGAGTGAAGATGATTGATGCGCAATTAACTACAATACTTATATGAAACACAAGCTCTGCCCTCATGTTCTTTGTTATATTTAATGCTATCATCTTGAGAAGCTGGGAATTTATCGGACAAAATTGATAGATTATGACCTTCCTCAGAGCAAATGCTTGGAAAAGCGCAGTAGGATCATATCATTCCCATGGATCACTCAAATAATCCTCTGATGTCAAGAAATGGCGTTGTTTACTCCCTGAATCTAAGTTTCATTGTCTTACCCCTCCATGCATGCTTTCTATAAACCATTGTTTAGCTATGAATATCTTTAGATTTTTCATTGCTCTTATCTGGACGTAATTGAGTCTCATACTGGCTAGAACTTTAGACATAATTATCCACCTCTTATAAACAAGCAAGAACTTATCTGAATATAATTGAGGTATTATATTATTAAGATAACAAACTGCTCAGAAATCAGTTGAGGTTTGGCTCATGGTTATTTCATTAGAGCATGCTCTTATCAACCTTGCAACTTATCTTAAATGAATAGAATAATGGTGTCTGTGGCAAATCATCAGATTAACTTATGCAACCTGTAGTTCCTATGAAGTTATAAAACTCAGAAGTTTAGTTGTTGCAAGTTTGACTGTTCATGTTTTGCAGTTGCTTATAGCTGGAGGTGGCATGTATGTGGAGGTCTTCAACAGAGGAGTGATTCCACTAGCCTATAGCATCCAGAAGAAAAACAAAGCTGGAGAATCCAACACTTACCTGGATGGCATCTACCTACTCTTTACATACTTCACAAAACCTGAGTCTCTCGAGTTTCTTGAACAGAATTTGAAAGCTGATGACAATGTCATCCGATCTATGAGTTTCAAAATAAGGAAGAGGAAGTACTAGTGTAGGTTAAGGCTTTTGTCTATCTCTGAGAGGAAGAACAGGAAAGAAGAAAAAAATCATGTACAATGTAATCCCATATGCGTTGAATCTTCCATTTTTCCCTTGTTATTAAAATTCAGTTCATTCAGTTTTTTGTTATAACATAGTTGATTAATGATCAAAGGAAATGTATGCAGTTGACAAAATTATATTTAGAATTCGAATGGCAGGGACTCCTGATGGTATTCCTAGAGGGCTGAATCCCATCTTTGGTGGTACACTCTGGATTTCGAAGTTGAATCAGATGATGAAATAATGCATGAAAGCAACTAGAACTTTACTTTCAATAGAATATGTGTATTTGATCTATCGCAGGTTCATGTCATTGTTCACCATGTCTTTTAACACACCAGATTGCACGATCTCTGAGGAGGGAGTTGGCTTTTTACCAGAATCATATTCAATTGCCTTATATTATGGTTTTTTCATCTTTAGGACCATTGATTCATATACCTATCCTTCTTGGCTGGCACCAAGTGAAATTCACTTGCTTTTAATCATGGAGGCTTATCATGCATGACATAGGGCACAAGCCGCCGGCTAATAGAGACTGGAGTTGGTCATTCCTTTCATTAAAAAATCGAGATTTCATGACTGCTAAAGGATTACTAAGATTTAAAGTGAAAGCACTTTACTCAGTAAAAACATGTGTGAATTAGGACAAGGTCATGTAATGAGAGCAGATCTCCAACACGGTTTCTTCATGATCCACTAGTAGCAGTAAGATCTCCTCGATTCCATCAAGGGACGCCCCAAAATCAAATTGTATCCTGGAAATGCTTAACATAGAGGACAAGTTGCATCAAGGAAGAAGAACATAAAAGAAGTGGAAAATACAATAAAAAAAATATAGAGGCACCAAGATTCTTCCTTCCTTTTTACCTTCTGGTCATGCTTGCTTGAGTGGAAGATTAAAGAATAAGTATTCTTCATATTTCAAATTTTCATTCATCTAAAAGAAGAATTACTCCTTTGCAAGAATCTAGTGTACTTGCTTTTCCAAAAAAAAAAAAAATCTAGTTTATGTTGTAGTAAATAGGTAAAATGTCTATATCATGGAGTATGCACTTAAGAAGTGGAGAATGTGTGGTTTGTATGAAATGCACATTGAGAGGTAGAGAAATTGTGTAGCAAATATACTAATGTATGTAGGGCAAATTTACACTACTTTGTAACCCTATATAAACCCCCTCAATATGAGAAGAAGACTCACCAATTCACTCTTCAGTTTCTCTGAAACACGTTATCAGCACGAAATCGCTCTAGAATTAGAATCGAAATCGATTAGAGTAGTGAAAGTTCATGATCCGAACTAGGTCATTTTACCAACCTTACAAGAAACCCCCAAATCCTATCACATATTAAAGCCCTTGATCCCAGAAGCTCAGAACCGGTCTCAGAACCTCCAAAACCGGCCAAAAACAGCCTGAACCGGCCTCTGGAATTCCTGAACCGCTGCCGAACCGCTGCCGAGGCCCCTGCACACCACCTGCCGAGACCTGCCGAGCACCTGCCGAGAGCCCTGCACATCACCTGCCGAGCAGCTGCCGAGGCCCCTGCACACCACCTGCCGAGACCTGCCGAGCAGCTGCCGAGGCCCCTGCACACCACCTGCCGAGACCTGCCGAGCACCTGCCGACAGCCCTGCAGACCCCCTGCCGAGCACCTGCCGACAGCTGCCGAGCCCCCCTGCCGAGCACCTGCCGACAGCCTGCCGAGCACCTGCCGAGCATCTGCCGGCAGATCTGCCGAGCCATTTTCCGACCACTTTTCGGCCACTTTTCCGGCAACTTTTCCGGCCACTTTTCGGACACTTTTCCGGCGACTTTCGGACACTTTTCCGGCGACTTTTCGTACACTTTTCCGGCGACTTTCGGACACTTTTCCGGCGACTTCCGGACACTTTTCCGGCGACTTTCCGGACACTTTTTCCGGTCAATTCTTAAGGTAAACTTTTCTAAAAGTTCCCGTTTTTGAAGTTTTTATTACTTTTCTCTTCTTTTCACGGGGACTTCCAACATCCCTTATTCTACCCCCCTTTCTTCTTCATAGGGGAGACCAAAAAGGCCGAACTGTGGGGGTTCGTGCTCACTCCAAGCTTGGAGCTTGTAGAGTCCTCCAAACTTAGAATTTGTTGAGAAGAAAACAATCGACCACATACATCATTGTTTCGATTTAACCCAAAACCCCTCTTGGAATCAAGATTTTCTTGGAAGCGACTACGCTCAGAAAATCCCTAATTTCTTGAAAGCGATTACGCTCAGAAAGTTTATAGTTTTTCGTGGTAGCCTTTTTCGCTCCGAAACTAACCCTATTTTCTTGTTGTTCTTCAGGATGAGTAACCTGAACAAGTTGAGCTTCAACCCACTAGGGACAACAGGCGCAGGATACCACAGGTGGATCCGTGATATGCGCCAGCATCTTAAGGCTGATGGGATCCTGAGTACGATCCAAGAGCCGAGTCAGGACGTGCTTACTCCTCAACAAGCTCTTGCTTTTGAAGCAAATAGAGCAAAGAGAGAGGCTAATGAAGCAAAAGCCATCATTCTCATGACAAGGCACATGAATGACGCGCTCCAAAATGAGTACCTCAATGAGGAAGACCCAAGAAAGCTATGGGTAGAACTCGAGCAGCGTTTTGGCAACGTCCGTGATTCCCTGCTTCCCGACTTAGAAGAGAGATGGCAAAGCCTCCGCTTCTGTGATTTCAAGACAGTTCTTGACTACAATTCGGAAGCACTTCGTATCAAGTCTATGATGGAATTCTGTGGACATCAAATCACTGATACAATGTTGATCGAGAAAACTCTCTCTACCTTCCCTGTCTCTGCATTAATGATAGCTAAAAACTATCGAATTGATATCAATGCTAGACGCATCACAAGATTTCATGAGCTAATTGGTGTCATGAACGTAGCTGAAAAGCACGACAACATACTTGTGAAGAACTATAACTCTAGACCCGTGGGAACCAAGTCAATTCCGGAGTCTAATTATAGTCGCACCTCCAAGGGAGGACGCAAGGAGCGAAACCCTAAAAGAATGGATAATTATGGACGTTCAGGTCCATATTCTCGCCCTAAAGAGGAAGGAAACCGCCAAGATAGGCGTGCACGGAACCGTGGTGGTAAACGTGTGAAGAGAGAGCGAGGCCAAGCCTCCGGTTATGGTGGTAACACCACCAATGGAAACAACCGTTTTCAAAGTGCTCCTAAAGCACCTCGATCAAGGGAACCTGACCATAATGATGCTTGTCTCCGATGTGGACTACCTGGACATTGGGCAAGGGCATGTAAAGCATCCCAGAATGTTGCAAACGCGTACAAAATGTATCGTGAAGCAAGGGAGGCAAATTACATGGAACAAGAAGATCAAGATGGCAATCTCGATCTAAGGGTGGAAGACGACAAAAATCAAAACCCAGAAACTGGCGATTTTGATTAAGTCTTTTCATTTTCCAAGAGATGTAGGCAATCGCCACATTATCCTATAGTAGATGCCAATGGGATTAATCTTTCTTCAAAAGTAGGCATACTCAATGTAATTGTGATGTCTAGGAAGGTTTTGAGATAATTGGTACTTAAGCGAGCCTTTGCTCCACCAACATCTCTCTACTCACCTGGTCACTTTTGCATTGGAATTACCGAAAGAAGTTAGACGACTACCATTGCTTTGCATTAACTAAGTTTATTGGATTACGCTTTCTTTGATGAAATAAATGATGATGTAATTCCGTTTGGCTTATTAATAAAAGTTGAGTTCTTTCCTTTATGACTCCTTTTTAATTACGAGCTTTTCTCTTAAGGAATGGATGAACTACAATGTCTCGCTGATAGTGCGACTACGCACACCATTCTACGACATAGGCAATTATTCTTGGAGATGTTGCCTACATATTCCACTATGACTACGATGGCTGGGCCATCAGGTTTAGTTCAAGGACATGGAATGGCCCAATTCCTATTGCCAAATGGCACCTTGATTAAAGTCACTGAAGCTCTCTATGCTCCTAAGGCAAATCGAACCTTATTGAGCTTTAAAGATTTAAGAGCCAACGGATTCCATGCGGAAATGCATACTGAGAACGGAAAAGAGTTCCTTTGCATTACCTCTAATGATTGCGGACGAAAGCGCATCTTAGAGAAACTTATGTGTCAATCTAGTGGACTTTATGTCACTACAATTCGACCAATTGAATCCAATAATGTCATAAGAGAAGATCTCTTGGATTCTGACACATATTGGCTTTGGCATGACCGACTAGGGCACCCTGGTCGTGATATGATGCTCCGTATACTAAAGACTTCACACGGACATCCATTCTTCAGAGTGAGAAGAAGCAAGAATCGAGAATTGATTCCTGGACTTAACAAGACCGCAACAATTGCAGCATCTGGTGCTGCAGCCGTCTTGGGGCGCCATAAGGCTGCCCAAGTCCCATGTAATGACACCAACCATGAGCATAACGCCATGATTGTTCCTCCCAATGGCTACAATGCCATAGAAGGAGATGTAGTCACACATTTTGCTTCTAATAGCGCTACAGACGCTCAGGCCCAACCAAAATCCTCATTGGTTGCTTCTAAGGCCCCTCGCTCATTTTGCAAAGCCTGTTCCTTCGGGAAATTAGGACCGAGACCGTCCTACGCAAAGGATCCTAAAATACTCATTCCGTTCTTACAGAGAATCCAAGGGGATATCTGTGGACCAATTCAACCATCATGCGGACCTTTCAAATACTTTATGGTATTGGTTGATGCGTCGACACGCTGGTCACATGTCGCGCTGTTGTCCACTCGAAATGCTGCTTATGCTAAACTCCTCGCCCAGATTATCCGTCTACGGGCTCACTACCCTGACCATCCAATTAAGTCAATTCGACTTGATAATGCTGGGGAGTTTACATCGAAAACATTCGATGACTATTGCATGTCACTGGGGATTGATGTAGAACATCCAGTTCCCCATGTTCATACCCAAAATGGTCTCGCAGAAGCTGCTATCAAAAGACTACAAATGATAGCACGGACATTAGTAATGCACACTAATCTTCCTGTTTCTGCTTGGGGATATGCAATATTACATGCAGCGACGCTAATTCGTCTACGACCCACTGCAACCCAATCTTACTCTGCGTTACAGCTAGTGACTGGGTACGAGCCTAATATCTCGCACTTACGCATTTTTTGGTGTACTATTTATGTGCCTATTACGCCGCCACAGCGTACTAAGATGGGTCCACAACGACGAATGAGCATTTATGTTGGATATGAATCTCCAACTATCGTCCGCTACCTTGAACCCTTGACAGGCGATCTCTTTACCGCTAGATTTGCGGATTGTCACTTTGATGAGACAGTCTTCCCATCATTAGGGGGAGATAAGAACACAAATGTTCAACAGGAACGACAGGAATTGTCGTGGTCTGTCCCCACTATGTCTCATCTCGATCCCCATACCGCACAGTCCGAACTTGAAGTGCGAAGAATAATCGAGCTCCAGAACGTAGCAGACACTCTGCCTGATGCGTTTTCTGATGTTGCTAAAGTGACGAGATCACACATACCTGCTGCAAACGTGCCTGCAAGGATTGATGTCCCGAATAATGGACATAACGCCACTCCTATAACGCCAGGAGATGGCACCATTGCTCAACATGGCAATAATGTGGCATCTATGGCTGCAGGTCCCGCAAGGAAGCGCGGTAGACCGATTGGTTCGAAGGATACTCGCCCTAGAAAAAGAGCGAATGAGGCACAAATAAATCCTTTGATCATCGATACTCAAAATCCATCCCATGAGAATGTTCCGGATTATGGTTATGTCCAAGAGACATCATTGGGGGACGCCTCAGTGTCAGAGCCTATCCATGAGAACATAGAGATCTCTGTAAATTACACTAGTGTACATGGGACGTGGGAAAGAAACTCCATCATCATTGATGATGTATTCGCGTATTCAGTGGCGCGTGAGATTATTGAGACCGATGACATCGAACCACGCTCCGTTGATGAATGTCAACGTAGAGCTGATTGGCCAAAATGGAAAGATGCGATCCAGGCAGAACTTGATTCTCTAACGAAAAGAAAGGTATTTGGCAAAATTGTACCAATACCACCCAACACCAAACCAGTTGGTCACAAATGGGTATTCGTTAGAAAGCGTAATGAGAAAAACGAGATTGTAAGATACAAAGCTCGTCTCGTGGCGCAAGGCTTCTCACAACGCCCTGGAATCGACTACGAGGAGACCTACTCTCCCGTAATGGACGTTATTACGTTCCGCTACCTTGTCAGTTTGGTAGTTTCCGAAAAACTGAACATGCAGCTTATGGATGTGGTTACTGCATATCTATATGGGGATCTAGATACGGAGATATACATGAATATTCCAGATGGAATTCAACTACCCAAATCAAGTGGCTCTAATCCACGGAGCGCGTTTGCAATTAGATTGAAACGCTCACTATATGGATTAAAACAATCCGGACGGATGTGGTATAACCGTCTAAGTGACTACTTGATTGGTAAGGGATATGTCAATAACGAACTATGCCCATGTGTGTTCATAAAAAGGACAAGTTTCGGATTTTCAATAGTAGCGGTTTATGTCGATGACATGAACATAATTGGCACCCTTAAAGAGTTAAGGGAAACCGCTGAACACTTGAAATCCGAGTTTGAGATGAAAGATCTTGGGAAAACACGGTTTTGCCTCGGTTTAGAACTTGAGCACCGTAGAGATGGTATCCTGATTCATCAATCAGCTTATACCCAAAAGATGCTTAGGCGTTTCAACACTGACAAAATTAAGCCTTCAAGCACCCCAATGGTCGTCCGTAGTCTTGATCCAAAGAAGGATCCATTTCGTCCAAAAGATGACGATGAAGAAGTGCTAGAGGCAGAAGTGCCCTACCTAAGTGCAATAGGTGCATTATTGTACTTAGCACAATGCACGAGACCAGACATCTCATTCGCTGTGAACTTACTAGCTAGATATAGCTCTGCGCCAACACGACGCCATTGGACTGGTGTTAAAGATATCTTTCGATACCTAAGTAGTACGATCGATATGGGCTTGTTCTATCCCTACAGAAAGAAGATGGATTCGGACCCATCAAGTGTCAGGAACGCCACATATAGTGGATTGCGTTCCCTCTCCCCATCCCAAAACGATATAAGTGTTTTGGAAGGTTTTGCTGATGCTGGGTACCTCTCTGACCCACACAAAGGTCGCTCCCAAACTGGTTATGTTTTCACCATGGGAAAAACCGCGATATCTTGGAGGTCTACAAAGCAGACCCTAGTCGCTACCTCTTCAAATCATGCAGAGATTATTGCTCTTCACGAAGCAGTTCGTGAATGTATATGGCTTCGATCCATAATTACGCATGTTCGAAGCAATTGTGGTTTGAAGTCTACCACAGATGAGCCAACAAGCATTTATGAAGATAATGCTGCTTGCATTGAACAAATGAAGCAAGGTTACATCAAAGGCGACAACACCAAGCACATATCCCCCAAATTCTTCTACAATCAGCAACAACAGAAGCTCCTCAAGATCAAAGTGAACCAGGTTCGATCTGAGGACAATGTGGCAGACTTGTTCACTAAGTCATTGCCCAAATCCACGTTTGAGAAACATGTGGCAAGAATTGGCTTGCGGAAATTATCTGAACTCCCATGATCGTTGTCATCAGGGGGAGACACAGACATCAGGGGGAGATGTCTACATGTTCATCTCAAAAGCGTGAAGGGTGTGTTGTGCTCTTTTTCCCTTTCGACCGAGGTTATTTTTATCCCACTGGGTTTTTGTTACTCGGCAAGGTTTTTAATGAGGCAACAAGAGAAGCACCATGTTATCCAGAAACAAACTCCACACTCAACGCGCGTTGTGCTCTTTTTCTCCTTCGACCAAGGTTGTTTTTCCCACAGGGTTTTATTACTTGGCAAGGTTTTTAACGAGGTAAATTAGAAGCGCACCTCCAAGACAATACTACTGACATGATATATCCAAGGGGGAGTGTTGTAGTAAATAGGTAAAATGTCTATATCATGGAGTATGCACTTAAGAAGTGGAGAATGTGTGGTTTGTATGAAATGCACATTGAGAGGTAGAGAAATTGTGTAGCAAATATACTAATGTATGTAGGGCAAATTTACACTACTTTGTAACCCTATATAAACCCCCTCAATATGAGAAGAAGACTCACAAATTCACTCTTCAGTTTCTCTGAAACAGTTTACTTGATATTGCAACTGATAGACGTCTATCAAATTAACACTAAAGTTATATTTGAACAATTTTTTTTTTCCGATATTGTAGGTTTTTTTTTTAATAAAAGAATTACTTCATATAATAGATACAATCATATTGTAACACATCTAGAAAACAACGTTGGAGTGTTATCAAATGATAAGAAATGTGTGCTAGCCTCAAGCCAGAGTAGCCATTACATACCATTTCGCTGTCATTTACCGACAGAACAAGAAGATGTGGTAGTACCCACCGTGATACATAGAGATAGGTCCACTCATCGAACATCCAATGACCAAATAGCTTGAATCCTCCTTCAGTACTACTCCAGAAGATTCACTAGTTCCACAGATGCCAAACAGTAGCGTATTTTGTTGAATCAAACCTCTGGGATTCCAAATACGAAACCCTAAAGAATTAGAGTCCATCAATTAGGTCCGCGAAACAGCCCAAGTCCAAAAGGTACCCAAAACTGATTTCGGCACCCAAACAAATTTAGGCCTTATGTTGGGTCTCCAAAGCTTTTTGAGCACCCTATGCAATCTCCCCGTGCATCACCGCAACACCATCGTGGGCAGGGTAGTTCTGCCATGACTGACTCACACTCACCATCATGATGCAATTGCAACAGCCACTGAACCGCTTCAAAACCGGCACCGATATAGTTGGTTAACTTGTGTTATATTAACATATATTCAACAAGCAATAATTTTTTTTTTTTCAGCTCAATACAATTTGGTCTAGTTACATTAGTGCTTATTTTATAAGCAAAATTTCTTGAGTTTGACTCACAGACTAATTTATTATATTTTCTCAGCTATAATATTATAGTTGTTTATTGACGTTTATTAATATATATATATATATAAATATATATATTTTTTTTTCAAGCAATCAGCCATTTAAAATTGGTAAAGTATAGTATGGTTTAAAATTATCCATCATATTTTTTTCTCTCTCAATTTTTCTTTTGTCTTATATGAAAGGCTTAAGTTTGATCTCATAAGGTAGTTCTTAGATTTGACATTGTAGATGCCATGCTTTTTCTTTATGTTGCTGAAATGTAGTGTTTATGTGATGATGAAAAGTTCAAAGGCACCAACATGACTCTAGTCCAGTGCATGAAGAAAGATTTTTTTTTTTTTTTTTTAGCTAAAGAAGTAGTCATGAGCTACTAAAGAAGGTATAAACAACTTCAAAGGAAAATATTTTTGTTCCTTTCATTTAGAAGAACAAATTCTTTGCTTTATATATGGCAGTTGATATTCAGAGTCTTTAGATTGGTATTTGGCATATTAAGTTCAAATCCCTTTGCTTTCAAAATATAAAAAGATTTAGTCGAATAGAAAAAATCATAGAAGAAGTGGACTTTCTATAGAGGGAATAATATTGCCCTAATATATATAGACATCAGGACCGGTCCTGAAGTTGTGGAGGCCTGGAGCAAAAATCTATATGAGGCCTTACTAATTCCAACATAAAAAAATATATTATAAAAACTTGGTCAAATTAATATAACAAGGCAAATAAAAATAATATATAAGAATGAAAAACATAATAAATAGGAAAATTAGCCGAAAAAGAAATGAAAAGACATGAGAATGTAAAAAGGAAAAGCAAAAAAATGAAAAAAAAACATAAATAAAAGAGAGACTACTATAGATCGAACACAGGTCATGAGTGGAAAATGGACAGTGACTTGGTCAACTGGACTACTTCGCGTTTCATTAAATTGTTTGACATTTTTTGTTAATATATGTTATATACACATATTCTGAGATCTGAGGCCTCCCGAGATTAGACGCCTAGTGCAGCCACACCACTTGCACTACCTCAGGGCCGCCCCTGATAGACATAGTTTGGCCTCAACAAGTCTATTTAAAAGCACATCTAAATTTGTATTAAGCTCTCGGAGTTGACTAGAGAGACCACAAATTGGGAAGGATATGGAGATAAGGAATGATAGGTTGCGCATCTTAAGCATACCAACAACTTTGGTATCCGTTGATGAACATGGACTACTAATAAATTAATTGCGGGTTAAGTTTGCTAATCATGGAAAAATATCTGAAGGTAGAGCTGTGTCAATTAGTTGAAGTTGGGGCAAACCACATTGATAGCACAACACATAACTTGAGGTTTATAGGTTCGTTAGGTCATCAACTTTCCAACCATAGATGATCAGATCGACCAACAGCTTAAGTAAGAGTATGCAATACACATCTAATTATAGTTTTGTTCTTTTTGATTAAAAAGAACTAAAAAGAATCAAGGAATTGGTAAAAATGTCTGATGATGATGTTGTTTGGGTCCATGATGTTAAAGTGCGGATTACTGAGCCTCTCAGTGCTTGGTGTGATGAGGACCCAAGTTTTTAGTGATAGACATGGGTGTCCCATCATTGAAACTTGAAACAAGGAATATATGTTATCATAGCATAATATTGATTATTTGATTTAATCTTAAAAACTTATTGGTCTGGTTTTTATTATTTTTTATTATTTTTCTTCTTTAATGGGATGATGGTCCTATTATCTTAATTAACAAAGTTATAATGTGTCCTCTCCCCAATCTATAATCAATCATTATGCCAAAAGGAATAGGCACTCAAACAAAAACAAAAATACTAGCTTTCATCGAAAGTCCGATTATACACTAAAGTTTTATAAAATAAAAAAAATTTATCTGTAAAAAATTATAATCATATCTCCATTCTCATGCATGGTTAAATAAAAAATTATATCAACTAGTTACTAGATGCTCTAAATCTTTTCATCAAAAAATTCACTTATTATCTATGAATAACTAGAATTATTATATTGAAAGAGAAATGACAAATTTAAGCATCGATCATTCATAGTACAGCAACATAGCATGCTGTCTATGTGAATGATAATTACATATATAGGGTACACAGATCGATCTTACATATATGTTATCTTACCAACCTATCCAAAAGATTCATCATAATTTAAAATGCTAACAAAATCCCTTTAAAAAAAATTGCTAACAAAATCTATTAGATTAGTACTGCAACATTTACAAAAGGAAATTCGATCTCGTAGAAATTGAAGTTTACATGCAAAAATCAGCCAAGTTCTTAAGCTATTTGATCAGCAAGATTAGGATTTCAATTTTTCCTAGCCAACTGTACTATCTACTAATTAGATTCCAAAATGGTTTTTCAGTTTGATTGTATTATGAGGTAATTCAGCAAAGAAATAAAAAAAAAAAAATTATTGATTCGGATTATTACATTATATAGTGGTCGAAAGAAAGAAAGAAGCTAGAAAATATCTATTTTGCATACACCAACCCTAAATTTGGCTTTGTATATTATACAGTCTCTACTTTTTGGTATGAAAAATAATCCTACAATTCCCTTCATATTTGAACAGATCCCACCCCAAAAGTTCTCCCCATAAATACACTCATCAACTAGAAAGCAACGCATTTGATAAGTTCCCCTACATCTTCAAACTAATAAGCATCATAATCTCCAGGTTTTGGAAGCTAGCTAGCAGCTTAATTCACTTAGATATGGGTCTTCCTGATCAAACTCAAATGACCAGTTCTACTACTACTTCTCAATCTCATCTTTATCCTCAAGCACTCCAACTCAAACTTTACCAGGCCTTCATATTCTCGATTCCTATTCTTTTCTCCATCATTCTCTTTCTGTTGTTCTACTTGTTCTACCTCAAAAGGAGGGCTTCCACTCTTTCATCTTCTCCTCCAATTCTCATTCGAAGAAGAAGCCACAATCAAGCTTCAGCACCTTCACCATATGCTTCCTCAGTAAGCTCTCTCTCTCTCTCTCTCTCTCTCTCTCTCTCTCTCTCTCTCTCACATTCATAGATGCCTATGCATGAAGACAAACATGCAAACAAAGAATAAGTAGATTGAGTACCCATTGCTGTGGTGTTACAATGTAAATCATCTATATATATATATATATATATATATATACACATCTAATTTTGTTTTCTTTTTTCCTACCATATTAGCCTTGTCCAATGGATTTGAAGGGAGAGCTCAAAGAGAAGCTTCGGATCATTCTTTTTGATGAAGAACTGAGGAAAAAGGATTCCCAGTAAGTTTCAATTATTAACTTCTTTAATTTTGATTTACCATATTGAGTTTTGATGACAAGCCAGATGAAATTAAACCAGTCGATCTATTATCTATGTGTTGGAGATATCAGTATTAGGTCCATGATAGAACAAGTGACATGTGCCAGGATGGTGTTCCATCACATCTTAAAGTTGAATAGGCAATGCACTATTGGCAACCAACTATTCAGAATTTGAGATTTTGACGACTTAACATAAAACTTAAAAAAAAAAAAAAAAAAAAAGAATAGTGGGTTGTAAACTCTCAATAATTAAGTCACTAGTGGGTTTTGTGTTCAATATCCTTCAAATTCTGTAGTGATACACACACATATAGTTCTATTCTTCCAGCCAGTAGTTATGGCCTAAAGGGCACTACAGGTATAGAAACTTTTAGGATCTCTCATGACATCCACTATTTTTCTCAAAAGTGCTTTTGAAAAAAAAAAAAAGATTGGTAAGCAAGTAGAATATAGTGTGAAAGAACATCTTTGGAGGAGACAAAACGTGAAAATAAAGTTCAATTATATCATTTGTGTAATAATAGCTTTCTGAGATTCTTCAACAAAACTTTTCCCCAGCTCGAAGTCGATAATAATAAACACAATCACACTTGTGCTCTATCGATCATTTCATTGTTTTCTATTATCCTAATGTTAGGTGCATCAGTGTTCATACTGTTAGTCGATCTTATACATGGATCTTGTACTGATATCTCTAAATCTACATCGTTTTAGACTTGCATTAAATTATAGTTAGTTACTAATCTCTTAAAGGTTAAATCTTAAAGCATTAGCCATAAAGACAACATCAACGCTATAATTAAGATAATTAGTAGGGAATTTTGATTAACTTTGTGTTTGATACTTTTTATATAAAAGATTACAGGCTATTCCTTTTCCACTAAGCCAGCAATTACAGTAACACACATGTCAAATTGTATATTTTTGTTCTGTCTGTCATTGATTTAATCCTTACTTGTAAGTCGTGGCATGTCAAATTGTGATTCATTAGCTAAATTTGGACCTGCCGAAATTGTTGGCTGCAGATGTTGTGTTTGCTTGGGGGAATTCGAAATGGAAGAGGAGCTACTGCAGGTTCAATCGTGCAAACATGTCTTCCATGTCGATTGCATACATCACTGGCTGCACAACAATACAACCTGCCCCCTTTGCAGATGCTCGGTGATTTCGATTAGTATGAGTACCAAACTCGATAGTAATCCGGCACCAGTAACTGTTAGTACCACCGTGTCAACGGAGCCAGCTGCACAACAACTCCAGCAGCACCATAGCATAGTAGTCTCCCACCACAGTCCTGGGATAGTATCGTTGGAGCTACGACAACACCAGGAACAACAGCAACAGATGGACAATTACAATTACGTAGCTTCAAATGTGACAACACCGGTTGGAGAAGAGTCATCATCAATCACGGGGACTGGTACTGGTTCAACTTTAAGGGACTCTGGGTGTTCTAGTACTAGTGATCGAGATTTGGGAGACTCGGTTACTATTCATATCCGAGACGTTTAAGCCATGCGTGCTTTCCTTCTTCAACCAGGAATAACATATGTTTCTCAGCTATGTACTTTTGCACTGAGAAGTCCATTTTTGGCGGCTAATTAATTAGCTAGATAGACGAGAGACCAGTTATATTGCCAAGGACCTCGAGAGAGGTCTATAGTGTACGTAATTTGAAGTACTTCCATGGAATAGTGAATGATTAATATTGGGCATCCTTCTCTTGTAGGGGAAATTCTAGTGTAGTGGTGGGTATCTCATACCCACATTTACAAAAGTGAGAACAAATTTTGTTGTCAAAGTTGTAATTTGAGTCTACTTTGTGTAATTTTAGTTCTAATAATAGTAATTACACCTCTTACAACATTTTACAAGTTTTTGAACAAATTCGTTGTCAATGTTGTAATCTTAGTTCTAATAATGGTAATTACACCTCTTACGACATTTTTACAAGCTTTTGAATAAATTCGTTGTCAATGTTGTAATTTTTGTTTAACTATATGTAAATAGTGTAAATGAATATGGTAACTTTTGTTCTCAATGTTGTAATTTTGGTTCAAATACTTGTAAATTTTTGTTCAAATAGTTGTAAATGAAGGTATCTCATACCCACCAGTACGTACACTAGCTTGTCTCCTGTTATAGTGGCCCAAAAGTATGGGAATGTATTTGTTAGAAAACTGCAAATGGGAATACCAAGGGAACCAACTTTGTCCTTGTAATAGTTGCACACAAGGACACATTACATACAAGAGGAAATGCATATAGAAGAGATGTCATGGGGATTCTTCTATATTAAACTCACCATGTAATCTTTAGTAGTCTTAACTGTAAAGACTGAAGGCATAAGACTATTGAGTTGGATATGTATCAGAACTTCATAAGTAGGTACATGAAAATACGGTGGTGACTTATTAAAGATTCATTTAATTTGAGGCACTAATAACTAAATTTAAGAATGGATGAACACAAAAATTTCTTAGTCACCAAGTGAACGGAAACACTTGAAAACAATCGATAATCAATGATTTTTGGAAGGACTGAGAAGCTTAACCGTTCTAATAAGAACATCAAAGGACCTCCGATCCAGACTTTTCAGGGCCCATATATATATATATACACATGCACACACCAAAGAAGATTGATCTCCACTAATTAATGTAATTAAATTCCCATAACTAGATTCATGTAATCATCAAAACCTACATGTGATTTTGACATGTAGCCCTACCTAAGAATTTCTCCTAGCTAGGTATATACCATGCACTTAAAATCCACACAATTAAGTGACCAAACTCATATACATGCATGTATATATATATATATATATGATGAACATCTTTATGCATGCTTGAGTGCCTTTCTAAAGTTTCTTCAGACTGATACCTCTCGTTATCTTGTCAAAAATGGATAATTACTTGGTTGAACTTCATGGTGTTAAAGTGAAGGTTATCGTAGTGGATGATGCTACTTTACTTGATGAAAAAATACCAGAAATGAGGGCTTCGCTGGAAACTGCAACACCTGTTATGGGACTTGATATTAAGACTACAACCTGCAATTCTACTGCTTCTGCTTCAAAGCTGCTACTTTGCTCAACTATGATCGCTCCGAACGTCGTACTAAACTCGATGCTCTTTTCGCTTATTAAAGTATTTGCTTTTTGGGTATGGAATTAAGGAAAAAAAGAAATTTTGTCCTGATGGTTTGCGTCGTCAAATGAGGAATGAAGGAGTGGAACTGGGCCATTTTGAGGCTAGGATACTGAAGAAACCCAACCTGGAGACGGTGAAACTAACCGAGTTGGCAACTGAAGTTGGTAATGGTATTGATGTCAAGCCGCTGAGTGGATCCTGTCCGGAGTGGGATGCTCGAGTTTTCTCAGAGGAAGGGATCACGCATGCAATTCATGATGTTTATACTTCCTACCTCATTGGGAAGAAGCTCTTGGGCATGCTCTAAATTCAGCATAGGCTTTCTACATGTCGAATCAACCTTATGTACTAGAGCACTACTCTATTTAAAATAAAGAGAAGACTTTCCCTGAGTAGAAAATAAGTTTGTTGTTTGAAGGCTAAAAGAAATAATGATTTTCACTTGTTCAGGCAGTTTCATGTTCTTCTTGTGTGGCAAGTTAAAAAGGGGAGGCACAGTAATGAACTAATGATAAAAACAATTACGGATGTTGCAAGACAAGAACTAAAATCGCACCATGCGATGCTATACGGTAAGCTGTCACAAGTTGAAAAAAGGGATGTAAAAAGAATGAGTATATGACATCTATTTCACAATGATAACTCACAACTTACAAGCATGTCAGAAATATATAATTACGTAGTTGAAATTCTTGGTGCTAACTGAACTCAAGGTTAGTGTATTGATATATATTGTGCTTTGATCGATGAAAAGCTATCAGAAATAAGGGGTTAAGTGGAATATGCAAGGCGCGCCTGTTATGGGACTAACAACTGGTACCACTACTAGTGCTTCAATGTTGCTCCTTTGTGCTCAAGGTCCGGTCGTTGCTTGATCATTCCCAAGCTTCATACTCTGTTCAATTATTATCACTCCAAAACTGTGATGCTAAACTCTCACAGCTTCTTATTAGCTGATTGAAGTTTTTGTATTTCCGATTTGCATTATCGATCTGATGATGAATCAAGGAGTATAGTTGGGCTACTTTTGCGGCCATGATTTCTTCAGTATCTGGAGACAGCCAAACAGGGAATCGGCAGCTGAAGTTGTTGTGTTGAACTGAAGGTTTTGTAATTTGTGCCCATACGCTTTGCTTTGCTATTAAAAAAATAAAAAATAAAAACCGTCGACAGCAGGGTTCGAACCTGCGCGGGCGAAGCCCAACAGATTTCAAGTCTGTCTCCTTAACCACTCGGACATATCGACTGATTGCAAAGCAGACTGATATTTATTTTTATTTTAATTATAATGAAACTAATTTATAAGGATAACTAACATGAACTTCATAGCAAGTCAGCTACTTAAAGAGCAACATAAGCCACTACATAAAGAGAAAAAGCTAAGAGTAATGAAACCATAATCGTTTTTGTAGGAATTCTCCCTTTGTCACTCCTACTGATGATGGCTTCATAAATTGGTATACAATTCACAACGCCAAAACCAGCTATAAACATCTGTAAGAACATCCCCTCCAAGTCATTGCTGCCTTTGAAAGCCTCTACATGTCCCCAAGCAAATGCAGCCAAGTTGACAATGGCAGCCGATGTTAGAGGCACAAACATGGGTGATGCGACTCCAAACTCAAAAATCCCTTGGTCATATCTTTTGCTTTGGTCTTCATCAAGGACTTTGCTAGTCACATTGAACCCATGGGTAGAAATGCCCAAGGACATGAGAAGGTACTCTATGGATCCAAACAAGAAGGATGAGAGTGCCCTAATCATCCACATTCTTTGGTCATTCCACCACTTTGGGAATGTTCCTCCTTCTACCACAAAGTCTAGGCAGTTTTGGATATAGGATCCAATGAAAAGGAAGACGTACAACAGAAACCATGGCTCCGAGACCTGTAACAGAAACTTCAATGTTACCAAAAGGAAGTATGCACACATTATTTGCTCAAAAGATAAATTTTGTGCTACAAAAGACAACATTAATTATTTTCTAGTCATCTGATTTGAACATGTTATGTTGTCAGATTGTCGATTTGAACCATAAATTATTTAAATTTTCAGTTAGATATACAATCCAAGTTGATAACATCACAATACACAATTCGACGTTAAAATATATGGAGAACATTACCCAGAGAAAGAAACGGATCAAAGATGGATGTATGCATGTTACCTTGGGAAAGATGTTGATTCCATTGAGGAGAGCTAGCTGGGGGAGGAAGGCATAAACCGTGATTGGAATTGACCAAATGGGCCAAAATGCATAGTGAGCATATGAAAGGCCCATCAAAAGGCCCATGGACCGAATGCCAAACGTAATTGGACTATATTTAGAGAAAGCAACCTCAAGGAGGCCTATGGTCCATCGCTTGGTTTGACTGAGCACATCAACAAGGTTGATTGGGGCATCTCCATAAAATGCTGCCCTAGCTGGATTGCAGAATACAGATTTCCATCCTTCACATTGCAAACGATAACCAGTGAAGTAGTCCTCCACCAGAGAGCCGTATCTTACACCAATCTACACATGTTGAGAAAGTTTAACTTAAACATTATTCTTTGGCTTGAGTGAGGAATACCTGAGTAAACAAATTAAATCATAGTATGTATGTATGCATTCAGGAAAAATAAGAACGTCTCACCAAACTTTGTTTTACCTTCCATCCCCAATCGGTATTATTCTCATAATTGCAAGCCGCAACAGAATGTGCCAACTCCAAGACCTCAGTAGACCGAATGGGCTTGTCCACCACATTATCTGGTGCTAATTCAGGAATTTCAGGTGATAACAACTGCGACGGACCTCCGAAGAAAACTCGCCTATTGAAAAAGCATCCTGTTCCCACATAACTTGGCCCCGAAAACCCATCCATTCCCTCAGGATTAATCACAAACAAACTCTTGTGTTCACATCCATATATGTCATTCTTGTTGATTCCGCGAAATCGCTGCGGAAACTGCACATATCCTAATTTGGATCCAAGTTTGGGATCCGATAAATAGCATAGCGCACGAGAAGGCGTTTGTGGGTCATTGGAGTACATGTCACAGTCTTGGGTTAAGACTATTGGCGCATTGGTCATGACAGCTGAAACTCGAATCTTGGCAGCAGCAGTACGTGTACAAAAACACGAAAAAGATAAATCAATTCATTACTTATTTAGTCGAACAATTAATAGAGTAAACGAGGAAAAAGAAAATACAGCTTACAAGGACATTAAGGGCACCAGCTTTAAAGTTATGTTCTGATTTCCTGCTTTTTTCTCTGGAGACATAGATTAAGTTTGGCATAACATTATCTGTGATATCTCTGTCTTTGCTACTGTCCGCCAAAACCTGCTCATACCCAAGTGTTTAACATGTTATGAGGTTTGATATGTTATGTTAGAAAATAACCCTCTTAACTAAGAGTCGAGGAACTAAATATAGAGATAATACACTCTTAATTTTTAAGCCAAAAATCTACCTGAATGACTGTAGGATGATCTCGCTGGGTAAATCCATCGATCCATTTGCTAAAAGCCTGAGTTTCCCATTCTCCGGTTACGTATTCACTGTCTACTTTGCCTCTCTCGATTACATTGTCCACTCTCACTTTCATGCCTTGGTACATAATCTGTAACAAAGATTTAGATCGGAAAATATGATAGTGCTATAAGAATGGGATGTAATTATGCACATGCCGTTAGTTTTTTTATGTAATTTTGTACGATGATTGATGTAGAGCGAATGGCGATAAGAATTGAATAACAGCTCGATCGTAAAAAGGAGGAAAATCCGGTTTGCTGCAACTTTGGCATTTGGTATCCGAATCGCGATTGCTATAGCTTTCCAGAAAGGGAACGACGTCATTTAGGGCCTCAAAACTGCAATTTACTATTTTTCAGAATTTTGGGTTTTTTAGTTTGTTTTGGATTTGTTTTGTTTTTACCCGTGGGTTTTAGGGTTTCATTGTTAGTCGCCATAGGGTTTCTTTTCTCATATATAAGCAACTTTAAACGGCTGCAGAATCCATCTTTTATCATATTTTCAATCAAAATTGAGAGTTTTCTCTTTTATCTCTGGTGCACTCCAGAATCTTTGTTTTAGGTTTATTGCTTGTAAACCTAGAGTTATTTTCCGACTGCGTTAAGGATGGGAACGAAAAAGATTGACATAGTACACTAGCTGTTGTGTGTTTATTTGTCCTTCGATAAGACTAACCTCAATGCATGCAATTCAATATGATTGTTATATTATAGGGAAATTTTCACAAATTGTCACTCAACTATGACTCATTCGACACTTTGGTCACTGAAGTTTCAAATATATCACTTTGGTCACTCAACTATTACATTGTCAATCACTTAAGTCACTTTGTTAATTTTTTTCATTAAAAAAAATTATAAAAAATACTCTTTGGGTGACTTAAGTAATTGACAATGTAATAGTTGAGTGACCAAAATGATATATTTGAAATTTCAATGACCAAAGTGTTGAATGAGTCATAGTTGAGTGACCATTTGTAAAATTCTCCCTATATTATATGACTAATTGGAGCAAACTAAACTAACTTTGTCCTTAGCTACAAAATGTCTCCATCATGTCGTTCCTTATCTTCTTGGATAGGTAAATGGGTGGGGTGGACCTGGTGTTTTCCAATTTTTTTTTTTTTTTTTGATGATAAGGTTTCAAATCTTTTTCTATTTCAACACTTAATACTGTTAGGTAAAGCCGCGAAGAAGCGTCATGTAAAGTTATCGAACTAGATCTATTTCTTTATTAATTTATTTTTAAGTTTGGATCTCATTATTTGAAGTGAGTTTATTATAAAGTTATATAAAATTCGTGTAATTCTCATCATTTATATAATCTAATTATTTAAAAGAAAATCTTCCTGATACAGTTTAAAAATTATTTTATTTTTAAATTTTTGTTAACATCGTAGTTCTGTCCGTCGTTAAAAAAAATGTTATAATTCTTTCACGAATTGAGATCTGAGGAATAAAAAATAAAAAATAAAAAATTTGTCTGATCTTGTCTTCTTTCGTTCTCTGTCTGTCTCTCCCTATCATGATCAGATAGGCTTCTTTTTTTTTTTAAGCAGTAATTATGTCCGTATGACTTAATATTGTGCATGCATGGTAATTAATTAAAAAAACAAAGCTGGTGTAAAGCTTTGTTACCTTAATTTCCTCAGCCTCAGAAGACCTAGAGTAATCCATTTGGAAAAAAGCTTCGGGACACCTTTCCACTATGTTGTTCTCCCTGCAGAAAGGTAACCAGTGCCTTGCAAACTTTGCAGCCTCCATGAACGCAAACAGAGTTAGAGCCGATCCTCCGTCGTCGGAAACATACACTGACACCTTCTCCGTCGGATAATCATAACCCATCACCGACAACGCCGTGTTGACGACGTTCATCGGAGGCTCCTTGTAGGGATCAGCAGTGCATATGAACACATCAAGTGCCGGGAAGTCGGCTTTTCGAAGAATTCTTTTGAGGTTTTCGGGGTATTCTTTGCGGTAGATGGGCTTCATTCGGAAAGCTTGCGTGGTGATGTTCAAGAAAGCGAGGATGGAGTCGGAGATGAGGAGGGTGAGGGTGATGAAGAAGGAGGTCATGGTTGCGGAGTGGAGGAGGGAGAGTGTGTGGTGATAGAGCAAGGCTAGGATGGCGCAGCAGTAAATTAGAACGAAGAGGCGGTTGATGGGAGTGCGAAGAGAGTGTTTGTGGGTGTGAAGAGGAAGGCCGTCGGTGGTGGTGGTCGACATGGTGCTGGCGCAAGTAGTGCTGCTGCAACCTCCTTTAGTTAGCTTCCAGCAGAGTAGTATATTCTGGAGTGCCGACTAATCAACCATATGACAGAGAATGGCATAGGTCGAGGATATATTTGCATTATATACACAATTACAAAGAGGGACTAATAACTAGGGAAATTGTCTATTTACCCAAGTTTGAGCTATATTAACCCAATTTATTCAAACATCTTATAAGATTGTCCACTAATTACCCAACAAATTATATATTTTTTGCCCGAACACCCAATTAAGTTATCTTTTATTATTTTTTGTTTATTTTTAAGACAATTTTGTCCTCCCTCCCTTTGTCACTTAGAGATATAGAGAGTGGAAGAGAAAAAAGTCATTGGAAACTTCGCCGGACTCCGGTGTTCGGTCGCCGGATTCCGTCACCCGTTTCTGGATTTCAATCACCGGTTACCGGATTCAGGTCAATTGCAGCCGGATTTTGCTGGCATCCCGCCTGAAACTCACCGGACCTTCGCTGGAGATTTTATTGTTTCATTGGGGGGCAATAAACTTATTATTACCTACCAATAAATATTTTATTAGGGGGCAATAAACTTATTATTGACTCCCAATAACTTATTATTACAGGCAATAAACTTATTATTGGCTCCCAATAAATTTATTATTGGGGGACAATAATAAACTTATTATTGAGGAAGACAATTCTCATGAGTCAAATTATTTTACCACTTCCACCAAAAAATCTACTCTCAGAGTGCTTCACCTCATTAAATAGTTACCACTCAATTTTGTTATCAAGTAGGACCATAAGCACATGCACCAAACAAGAAAAGAGATCTAATGTCAGAATATCTATTTTCTCCAGGAGAACATTAATCACATCCACTTGGACCTGCACTGTGATCAGATCATTATTAGAAAAACCAAACATGCAGACAAAAACACTAGACGGCATCACTGTTTTAGAAGAAGAGTTTCTTCAGTGGTGGCCTTGGAGAAGAAGAAGAAGCCTCTTTCTGGGCGGAAGAATCGGCGTCGTAGGAGAAGAACACCACCGAAAACCTGACACCACCAATTAAGGCCGACGAGTCCTCCGACAATCTAGCTCCGCAGTCCTGTAAGAGAGATGATGAAGTTGTTGGGGATCGGACTAGACGCCGTCATTCGGGGAAGGAACATGGCGGAGATCAAGAGGACGTTGCTGATGGTTCCTGAGCTGGTGAGAATGACGAGGAAGGTGGGGACATAGATCCAGGGCGGAGGGACGAGATGCAGAAGATCGCCGGCGTCAAGTTCTAGTCTTGATGAGTCGATGTGAAGAGAGAGAGAGGGGGAGTGCGGTGGTATAGTGTAATTTTAAAATTTGAAGAGCCTATAAATGTCATTTGATATTTAATTAAATTGGGTGAATGGGAATTAAAATCTCTTACTGAATTAAGTGGGAGTATCTTGACTTAAATTTGGACATTGGGTCAAGACCCCATAACTAGTAAGTTAATAACCATGTTTATTTGTAGGTGATAATGAGGCAACGAGAGGAGCACCACTTTTGGGCGACACAAGGGGGAGTGTTTAAGTAAATCCAGAATATGTGTCTGGCCCAAACTCGAGGTTACTTGCTCTAGTTGAAATAGGGTTTATATTAGAGATATTCTCGGAGAATCTTAGGAGATATCCAATCAATGTACGATTATGTTTCCATATACAACTCTATCTATATGCTTGTAATCCTCTATATAAAGAGGCCCCTATTATCAATGAAAGGACGATTCAATTTCTCTCCCAATTTAGTTTTCCTAAAACACCTACTTTAATTGCATAGAATTTTAAAAATTCATGAATTCTTTTATTTTTTATATTTTTTTATTAAAACATTTCTTCTTTACTAACAAAAAAGAAAAAGCAATCCAATGTAAAATAGGTTTCTAATTAAGGATATGCTTATGCTGGTAGTAAGTCTGGGGAGCCAGTGGAGTTTGAGTTTCCTCAGTCTACGGGGAGTGGAGTTATTATGTACACTGCACCTTTGTTTGCAGTCTTGAATCTCTCTGCTTTCCTAGAGAATTGGACGTCCCAAAAAACTACGGGATAGGTGAAAATGGGGTGTGAACTACCTCTGGCTGTGGTTCAAAAGTTGAAATTGGACGGAGGAGGTGTTACTATGGATCTGGAAGCAACTTGGAAACCAGATTTGGTGATAACGTAAAGCTGTGGAAGTTTTGGATCGTGTAGGCAAGAGGTATGGCTCAAACTCAGAACCTCTGCTTCAGGATGATGATGGCATACAGCTCGTGTTACAACACAAAAATGGGCAACTTATTGTCTTGCCAAGGAAGAAGAAATTGGGTAGGCCTAAGGGAAGTAAGAATAAGCCTAAATGTGCAAGAGTTCTTGAGAATGACATACAGGGAAGAAAATCAAAGAAGCAGAGGCTTCATGACACTGACCATGTGGTTCAAGCTTCGGTGGAAAAGGCATGTGAGAACTCTATTCTGGAGGAAATGCATGCAAACGATGTTTATGTTGGGGATGTAAGTGTTGCATCCTCATATTGCAATGTTTAATTTCTTTTGGATCGCAAGGTCTAGTCTCTCGGTTGTCACTCTTAGTTTATTTTTGCTTCTGAGTTTCTAGGTCTTATTAGAATAAAGGCGCTTATTTGTCCTTAAAGTGTAGGTGTACCTGGGAGTGCGAGGCTCTGTCTTAGTATAGGTCATTTGTATGTTCTAAAGGACGACTTTTTCTGTCAGCCCCAATGGAGTGTGTCGTTTCCAGTACTGCTTGCTGAATTATAAATCTATCTGACCTCCTTTTATTTAAAAAAATGTGACTTAAATGTTTTATAATTATTTTAATAAAATTAAGATTACATAATAGAAAAAAAATACTTGTAATATGCAAGCAAGAACCTTCCTTTCGAGTCGCTTCCTCGCTTCCTTAGATAGAAGTTGGGTGAAGTTCTAACTCCTAAGACCATCTCCAATTGATTAGTTAAATCCACGTGGAGCCTTTAAACGGTAATAAAAGACATATGAGATCACTCCATCCCACATGCCAAATCTGATGTGGAAATGACCCCTTCACTTGGGCTCTCAAATTTGACAGCACCAAACTCATCTGTCTTTTATTATTTTATTATTTCTCTCTCTCTCTCTCTCTCTCTCTCTCTCTCTCTCTCTCTCTCTCTCTCTCTCTCTCTCTCTCTCTCTCTCTCTCTCTCTCTCTCTCTCTCTCTCTCTCTCTCTCTTCCTGCCCACATTGAAACTTTCAAATTCATACCCAAATTCCTCTCTAGAGATTGGCTTTCCCATCTCTTCTCTCACAGCTCATTCTCTCTCTCTCTCTCTTCCTGCCCACATTGAAACTTTCAAATTCATACCCAGATTCCTCTCTAGAGATTGGCTTTCCCATCTCTTCTCTCACAGCTCATTCTTCTTCATCTATAACCTCACTGCTACACCTCTTCTCTACCGTCATCTCTCCATCGACTCCAGGACCTCACCACCGTCCAATGGGCATGTTTCATCGCCGGCCAAGACCCACCGATCACCGCCCATCAATTCAACCCCCAGAAGCACTAATCTTTCTGGGCTTCTGATGTTTCTGCTATCTTCTTTCGTCGACCTTATTCTCCACATCTGGGTCCTCGGCATCTCCATCATCACCTGTTTAATTTATCAATCGGATGAATGATTTTGCAACAACAATTTTGGATTGAGCAATGAAATTTTCACACTTACCAGTCTTAGAGAGAATCGAAATCTCCTTCTTCACGAAGCAAGCGAACCCTTTCAAATCCTCGGGGGAATCTTAGATCCCAATGGCTTTAGAGTGGGTGGTGCTAGGCTACGCAGCCGGCGCAGAGGCCGTGATGATCCTCCTCTTCATGCTCAACGGCCTCTACAAGGGCCTTGTGGCCGTCACGCGCAATCTCCTCAAGTTGTTCCTCTCGGTGGTGCCCTTTTGCCTCTTCCTCCTTGTTGCTGAGACAATCTTTCCATGGCTTCTTGAAGAGGAGATACCGAAGAAAAGAGAGAGAAGAAAGAGAGTTTTATATATATATATATATATATAATCTGAAAAATAAAAATAATAAAATAATGTTTAAATTTGACAGCTCTATTGGAGTGACAGTTTGTCAAAAATAACAATTGTCACATCATCTTTCAAATTTGAATTTGACATTTACATTTTGACCAATTTGTTGGAGATGCTCTAAAGCCCTAAAGGCCTATGATGAACTCACATTATCATATTTATTTTGTAAGCAAAGTTATCTAGTACTAGAAATTTTCGATCAACTACAATCTAGATATTGGTCGACGCTGAACTGGTGAAGTACCAATTGACTGTCAAGAAATTCGGCATATAATTAATATATCACATGGAGACTGGAGACTGTAGATGCCTTAGTGATGAATCCAAGAAGAAAAGAAACCCCATTGATGTATATCCCTAGCTGTCTGCGGAATTCAATATGAGAATGAAAACAAAGTTTCGTGCAGTGCCAATGGTAAACCTCCAAGTCGATCTGTATCGGCATCACCCCATTACTTTCGGATATGTTTCTAGAAATTGGCATTGCCAATCACCGTATTGATCAAGGACTGAAAAATTGAAAATATGCCTGAAATATTTAATTGATATACCAAGAAAATATTATGAGAAACTTTTGAAATATCGCGAGAAACTTTTGAAATTTTAGAATTCTTTGCAAAATTCTCAATATTATGTGATTATGTCTCATGGCCCAACCGGGGTCCAAACTTGAAATTTCCTGACTTTTGCCCTAATTTGAAGATGCTTTTTGTCCAGCAAATGATGATTTGAACTTTGGTTGCCCAAGGTATATCAAAACTCCTCAACCATCGCTGCTGAGATGTTATTTGGTCAATATGCATACATTTTTATATATATACCCTCTCCATATATATTTTATCATCTTTCCATTATTTTGATATCAAAAATTTATTGATATCAATATTTTCTCGATATTTCCATCGAAATATCTATTTTTCGGACTGTTGAAATTTTCTCGATAGTCGATATTTTAGTCCTTGGTATTGATAACTTTAATTTGGCCACCACATATTGGGAGTACGACGTGTCACTACTTATAGTCAAGCACATGATTTGGTAGTCAAGCACACGATTTGTTTATACCAGCAAGCAAACAAAGAAAGCTCCATCACTCAGAATTTTTGGGATTTCATTACATGATTGAAGAAAATGTTTTAGTCCAAAACAAGACAAACAATCTACTTCTTTCACGGTTGGAATTATTTCATGTGAATGTTTGAACCTTAAAGGTCTCCAGACAAAATAGAAACTCTAACCTTAGATCAATAGAAATTAAAATTTTAAAGTTCTCGGGTGTCACATTGAAGGGTAGGGTTGAAACACATTTGATCATATGAGAGTTGATCTAGCTAGTTATATGCATATGATGTGAAGCTATGTGAGAGTTGATCGAGCTGTGTCAGATCCACGTACCACAGGACCGAGTGGTGGTGAGATTCTTGTGATCCTAATCATCCTATAGTCTCGGTCAGTGTGTGCAACGTACAGTGCACGTGTCTCGGACTAGTTGCTGGCCACTTGCCACTGTGCCTCAATAATTTGTAGAAGACGACTGTGAACTGTGCATGCATGATAGCAATTTGAGGGGATCAATGTTGTTGTTTTCATGGGCCGCACCACAATGGAATAAGCTAGCAATTTAACAAGAACTGAATACAGTTAACCAAGCATGTAGTAACAATTTGTACACGTTACGTTCCAAAACTTTCATATTCAAGGTGGCAGCACCTGTCGAATTCCCAAATTTGTGTGGCAAACGCATGCGAAAAGGAAAGAAGAAGCATATAACCTGGATTATGACAGTCGTTCTTTTCTTTTCATACTTAACGTGGCGGCACCTTTATGTCGAATTTCCAAATTTATATGGAAAACGGATGTGAAAAGGAAAGTAGAAGCATCTCAGCATATTTCTTTCAACCTTATTTATTTCTTTACCTCGTTGTCTCATCATGCGCCAATTTTCATGATAAAAATTGTTGTCAAAAATTCAAAAGAGGCTCTCATTAGAAACGATGAGATGAGGATTTAGTGAGGACTTCCATATCAACAATTGTAAGACTCACTTTTCGATCACATTTTTTAGTAATCATTAAGGTACCGAACTAGATCAAATCAATCATAATTGTGAATGCCTTAACGATTTTCAATTTAATTGAAAATTTATAGAAATTATCTACTCATAAATATCTAAACATTTAACGGTCGATTTGTCCAAATTTGATCGAAAAATATGTCTCAGAACCGTTGATTAGAAAATTCTCATTTTATATGTCCTCATTAGAGCCTTACTTGCTTAAAGACGCTATGCAATAATGAGGGGAATTAAATCATTTATCTTATAATTATATCAAACCAATTCTTAGACATCTTCCATGGATGAACTTCAAATGTACTCTAGAAAATGAACTTATGAGAAGAGTAAATTCTATCAAAACGTACAAGTGGGCAGATGGGAGACTGCAGAGCTCTTTGAATTGAACACAAATAGAGACCTTTCATGCAAACCTCATATGATCAAATGCAGTGATTTTTACAGGGCACCACCAAACACGAGCAACATGAGCAAAAGCTTTCAAGGGAAAAAACAAATAGCACTGATTATTATAAATCATTCTTAAAACTAATACAGGAACAGAAGATAATACATACTGCCACTCACTATTTATGATCCCGACCTTATATTTATGTAAAAATCACTGCATGAAAGGTCTCTATTTATGATCCCGACCTTATATATATACAAGGAAAGACAGGCTTTCTTTCCTTTTCATATGGGGGAAGTGATGCACAGCCTTGTGGTCCACGGGTTCCCAAGGACCTTACCCTCGCAACAAGGTGGTGCCAATATTGTTGGAGAGTTTCTAACTCCAATCCTCACATGTATAGGTGAAATGCTCTTAACCACTGCTACGTCAACAAGCTCCCGGCCACATCATACTTCGGGCGATGCTTGCTGAGAAAGTAATGGCTCAACCCATGGATTCGTCATCCATGAGGTACGTCTCAAGCTTGAGCTTGAGCACTTTTGTTATAGGACCGAGTTTAGGAGTGTGGACTTGGGCCTCTCGTCGTTTGGTTTATGCTATTGGTATATAAAAGTCCATTATCTAGCCTAGGAATGCAAACCTCATATGATCAAATGCAGTGATTTTTACAGGGCACCACCAAACACGAGCAACATGAGCAAAAGCTTTCAAGGGAAAAAACAAATAGCACTGATTATTATAAATCATTCTTAAAACTAATACAGGAACAGAAGATAATACATACTGCCACTCACTAAAGACCAAGATTACACTGCCAAAGTACCAAATATTTACAAGAACATGGAACAAAAGAGCTTTAACTTCACCCCCAACCCAACTGCCACCCACCACAAACAGCTTTAAATATTCACAGATTCTGATCCTACCCGCTATCCAACAGATGATGTGTTACATCTTCAGTTTCCCAGTCAAATGTCTTCTACTTAGCCCTAAATAAGCGAGCTACTAATTAGCCGGTGTCCTCTTCTTCCAACGTCAAACTTCTTTTGCCCAAAATTAAGAGTCTCCTCCGAAAACAAACTAACAAAGAGCATGCCCCAAAAAGAAAACAAACAAAAGAGATGAAGAACAAGAACAACCTGATGTTAATCCGAACTTGTTACTGTCCCTTCAACTTCTAGTGAAGACATACTTAGACGTTTTCTCCCTGCACTAATTTTCTTCACGTCCTGACTTGAACATATAAAGATTCTTCTCACCATGTTACAGAATTCCCTGCAAAGAAAAAGACACAAAAGGATCATTAAATGTAACCAAAGGGACAGATACTAAAAATTTCCAAACACAAGCCACTTCTCATATTTTGTGGGATTTGTGATAAAGAATACTTACAACCACGGGTCGTCACCAGCAAGCATCATATCTCCTTCATCATCAGTGAACACAATTTCCCACTTGTTACGTGGGCCGATCTGTCCCTTGATATCAAACATCTCCTCCAGTTCAACTATAAGTTGATCATACCCTTCCAGCATTGTCAAGTCCACTGCTCGACCAACAGCTATTCCCTGCATTTGAACCTGTTGGCATGCCATAAATCAGAAATTTGTTAAAGAAACCACATATAGGTAATGAAAATTCAAAAAAGACCAAAAGCATATTACTGTGAGAACCTTGACGCGACTCCTAGTGGATGCAGAGCTACTCTGCTTGCTCAGTGTCTCTTTCGGTGATACTTGAAACTGAGCTTTGCTTTCTTTAGAAGCCTTCGAAAGGTCAGATTTCTGGTCAGACTCAGCTTCCACTGAGATACTAACTTGTCCTTCAGTGGCTCTAGTAGATGCTATAATTGGTTGTGGGGGTGGCTTCTCCACTGAATGGGAGCTGTTAAGATGACTGCTAAAATCTACACCGAAAATTAGGCAACTAGCACCTGTCTCAGTTTTCTTCCTCTTTTCAACATGGTCCAGTATCAAGTCATTTTTAGGCTTTGATGAAGTTGGAGTTGAATATCCTGAGAAACGTGGCCAAGCAGGACCACTTTTACTATCCTCCACCGTAGGTGAAGATAGCCAGCCCCCATCAGTCTTAGTCCTCGAGATACAAGTGCTACTGCTGATAATGTCTGCCTGCTGATGATTCAAAGAAACATGATTTTCACTTCTCTGGCCTTCAGCAGCACCACTCAATTGTGTCACATCATGCCACGTTATTGAACTCGCGGTATCTACAATCCAAACAAAAATAAGTCATACATCGAAACTTTTATAATTCCTATGCAGAGAGGCCTGGCAGGGGGGGAGGAAAAGCAGGAGGAAAAAAATCCTACCAGGAGCTGGGATTTCAGGGAGTAGCCGAGGCCTTTTGTTCTTCAAAACAGTGGATGGAGAAAGGCTCGCAGGTATGGAAGCCACATAAGGTTCTATCTCCCAGGGCGAGACCCTGTCAGGTCTGGGAATGGATGCAGACTCATCCCATTGAACCTGGGATGAAGTTGATGTCAGAATTCTAATTTCAAACACAAAGTATAGAAGGGGAAGGGAGGAAGCAGAATGGACTAGTGATTATTGTATAAGTTGTAATAATTTTATGTTATTCTTTTAGGTATTCTGTTTGTTTTCGGGTTAGGTATCTTACGGTCTCTAATATTAAGGTTAGCAGGGGCATTAAATTAGTCCATTCTGCAGCAGGGACAAAAGAACAAGATTACAACAAGGGTAAGAAACTAGGTAGAAGAGTTTACTTTAAGGGATCGCCATTCTGAATCTGCCCAATGAGGAGATATATCCTCAAGACCAATTATAGTGCCTGAAAACCTGAAAAATTAAACGGTACATAACAAAAATGCATTAGAAAGCTCATCATTAAAGAAAAACCCAAAATAAAAAATACAGAAGTCCTGTATTATCCTACCTTCTCTCTGGAGCGTCCTCCCCCTCAAACCTCATCTTGAATCTCATTCCAACTGAGAACTTATTGTTAACAGCCTCCAAATACTTATTCAAACTAATAATGAACTGACTTGTCCTGTATATTTTAGAAGGAGTCATGAAACAATATGACCAATCCTGTCAGGATAATATAAATTTTAACAGAGAGAATAATTTCAAGGTCATCAGAAATTCAATAATATGTCATACCTTGGCTTATAATACACTACAAAGAGTGTTTGGGTTGCAACAGCATGTGATGCAGTAGCAAGCACCCCTACATGCATGCTTTGACTTGAAATCACAGATGATGGCATGCTGCTCTGTTGACGAGCAAGACGCCTAATTCCAACACGTAAGTCCCCGCTTTCGCCTCTGAGAAACCAATTTTTGCATATATTAATAATCGTTCCATTGAAAATAATGAATATTAATGTACCATATAGAATAAGAGACAAGTACAGAATTCCAGCCTAAGTGGTGTTAGGTGTGGTTGACAACTGCTGAAAGAAAAGAAAAACAGATAGGAACAAAAAGGTATACCTGAGAAATACAAAGGAATCCCCGGCACTTAACCTCTTAGAAGTAACAAAAGTACTCCATCCTGTTGTAAGCAAGTGTCTCCGTGGTGAACCTGTTCAGTTAATCACAGATCAAGGAACGGTGAGTGAGAAATCACATGGTTATTGGTCCAATACATATTTCTACATACAAACACAATCTCTTCCCATTTGTATAATCATAGACTAGGGACATCTGGAAGAGTGCAAAGCAAATGAAGTAGGTCACCTCTGAAAATGTGCTTGAATCGCCACTCATAACCATGAAGATCTTTGGCAACCAATTCCTGAGTTGGGGTTGCTTGAGTCTTGTCCTGAAAAAGGAAGACATGACAGGTGATGAAAGGATAGAGACATAATGAGGCACAAAAATCTTTCACAACAAAAAGGCATAAGTACCAGTGGAGGAAGGCATTCAGTAGCGTGTTTGCGTAGAACAGAAAACCCACCATGGGTACTCGTATCGGATGCAGTAAGAACCTTGCAGAATGGGTAAACCTTTGGTCTTTCAGGTTCGAAAGGACACTCATCAGGACTAGTAGGTTTGGTGGTTTGCTACACATACAAATACTATAACTATCAGAAACACTCGACCGACAAACTGAGGCTGTTACAATAAGCTAGAAGCTGAATCAGTTCTTACATTTGCTTCAGGAATTAAAGTAATTTGCGCATAAACCTCATCTGTTTCTTGTTCAGCCTAAAAATTCCAGAAGAAAAGAAAACGGTAAGTTTCTGGCAAAAGTAGACAAGTCTCACAAATTATTCCCAACTCCATTGCCCTCCAAGAACAAGAAATAAAAAAAAAAAATCATATTTTCACAACTACAAAGTCCAAGACTTGTAATTATGCCGACCCCCTGAAAACAAAACTACGGATCTGACTTTCAATTTTTCAGGAATCAGAGTTGAAAAGTTGAACCAGAAGAAGCCATCAGTGTCTCAGTGACCAAGAATCTTTTCTCAAAACAAAGGTAATCGGATTGGAAAGACTAAATACCAGTAGCTGAACGTGCATGACGCGACAGAGAATCTTCGAGGGAAGATTAAACCTCGGAATCCCCTGATTCACTTCCGGATTTGTTGTTGTTGATGCCTCTAACTACACATGAACAAACCCAACCCAAATATATACCAAAACACTTGTCAATTACTCTCAATTTCAGCCCCAAAAATAGAAACACTCCTATAAACAGAAATGAATTTTCAAACAACCAAAAAATTACAAGTAAACAAAAAAAAGAAGAAGAAGAAGAACACACTCACTTGCTCCATGTGCCCTTGTGGAAAGTAGTAGACTCTCTCCTTATGGCGAGGGACTTCCACGAGTGGGCCCGCGCAGGCCTTCCATAGCTCCGGATACAGAACATCTCCTCCTGCAAACACCAGAATGAGAAATCAGAAAACAAATCATCACCAAATTCGAACGGAACAACAGAATGAGCTAAAAACAAACCTTCCGGCTGCGAATACGACCCTGCTTGATTCGTCATCATTGCTCACCAACTAAACAGAATCTAAACTCGTCGAAAACAAAGCTACGAAGTTATTCTCCAAGCTTGCCTCTGTCTCAAATCTCAAACCTGACGGACCGAGCAAATTGAGCTCAATGTATACATGTAATAACTAAGCATGATTAACACCACCAGTAATGGCTCTTTAATAAGCCGTTAATCCGCCTTAAATCACAAAACCAGCTCGCCTTTTCGACTCCACCACTTCGCACACACTCCTCGTGTAACGATCGGGATCCAGAAAACCGTTACCAATTTGCTCCCACCGGAAAACCGTTACAAAACCGCTCGCAAAACCGCCTCTCACCCTCTCTCTCTCTCTCTCTCTCAATCTTTGGGAATCCAGGGGAAAACGCCGTTACAGAGAATCCCAAACCGCTTTGCGCGCGTCTTATAATACGCGACTTTGCGTTTGATTTAACTGTGGTTGGGATTTAACCCGGGGGTGGGGTTCAGCGCGTGACGGGGGAAACGCGACGCCGTTTACAGTGGGGAACGGCGCCCTCGGGATGCGTGTGGTAGGAGGTGACGGAGTGTGGACCGTTTCCGTTTGTCACCGTCACTTTCGTTGTCTGCTTCGAAGCAGGCAACAGGGTTGGCTCGAGTTAACCCGGCAGAATTTTGGGTTTTTTTTTTTTAATTTCTTTCTTTAATTTTTGGGATTTCGCGGAGGTTAGAATGGTTTTGTCTGATAATTACGTGTGCATATAATCTGCCCACTTGGTATGGGGCCACCTCAACACGTGGATTATCGTGTGATCTTGATTGGTTTTTTTTTTTTTTTTTTAAACAAATTATCTGTGTGCAGTTCAGTAACATACGTTCATGCATTTTAGGATAGAGTCGTATTTTTTTGCGTCTTCGTGATCGGGTGTTCTCGAGTCACCCGGGGTTGAACAGCCATGTGTATTGTGTTGCTTCTATGGAATCGTTTTCTTTTAGTTTTGCTCCTACCTAAGAAATTAAGATAAGAGACATTTTCGCTTGAGTACGGCTCTAGTATTAGGATATTGTTTTTTATTTGATAAAGCTCACCTAGTAAGTGCTAGCGCATTTAGAAATTTGGCTGTGCGTGAATGATGAAACTCTACATTTAACTTTTTTTCTATTTCTACCTTCTTCTTCTTTTTTCAGGATGAACTATGAGCGGTTAGGTGATTTTTGTTGATAACGTTAGTAAAGTAATCTCATTTCTGCTTCTTGTGACTAGGTGTCTCAGGGCTCCCTATACCACAGAGTCATGTGTATTTTACACTTACTCAATTTACCTTCCACGTACTTATTAGGGTTCCCTATACCACAGAGTCACGTGTATTTACACTTACTCAATTTACCTTCCAAGTACTTATTGTATTCAACAGTTTCATTAATGAAGACTTGAGGGCGGCTGCACCAACCCTGTTTCAAAAAAAAAAAAATTATGATAATTGGATCTTAATTGTTTGTTTTTCTACCCATTTCTGTTTTACAAATGATCTGCGAGTGATTTGATAGTCTTTGCTCACCCACCTTGTGCATCCACATGACTAAGTGTCCTCGATTTTAAAATACACGCGCATTTTACCATCACTCTTTTAACCTCCACTAAAATTATGCCCCTACTTGAAAAATTATGTTGAGGATTTTAGTACGATGTCATTTTGTTTGATAAAACCAACAAGTAGTAAGTAACCGTGGATTGGAAAACTTGTGTGTGATAACTGAAATTTTAATTTTTTTTTTCTAGTTTTACATCAAGTGCATATGTCTTATAAATTTCTCCTCATCTAATTTTACCTTTGTATGAAAATATCTATGAGCGATTAGGTGGTTCTTGTCGACAACATCAATAGTCTTGTTTCCACCTCCATATGATTATCGTCTGATTCTCTGGATCTCAAATCCATGTGTATTTATATTTGCTTGTTGTAATTTACATGCAATCTTTTCGCATGTTATTCTACTTGGACAAATTAGAAGCTCTATGTTTAATTCCATCATTTTATCTTTACCTTTTCTTTTAAATAGGATGTGAGGGTTTGATGGTTTATTTTTTTCACATTTTTGCTTCCATGTGATCGAGTGTCCTATGGTATTTTGGGTCTAAATCCATTTTTATTAACCCTTGATCATTTTAACTTTCACACAAATTTCTTTTTTCTCTTTCTCTCTTATTGAAAAAATTATGATAAAATTGCAGTACAACTATATATTTTATGACGAATATAAAAAAAATATTATAAATTAAAAGAAAAATAGTAAATTTTCTCTCTTTACTAAAATAAAATAACATTTAATTGTTCTGGCTAGCTATGGTTTAAGCCTGTGTGAGGGTGATTAAGTTTCTATGAGTATTCTATAGTGTTTCTAGTTATTTCCTTGTACCACAATTGCATGATTGGTAAGGGCTAGTTGAATAATTTTTTTCCATAAGAGGTGAAGCTTTGTCATTCTTGGATATGCTTGCTTAGTTGTGAGTTTCTCAATGATGTTAATTAGTTTGCTTTAGCTTAGATAGGTTTTACCGGATTTTCTTACCGGAATTCTTATGTCAGTTTTATAAGCTATGGCCAATTGATTTGTTTATTATTGAATAACTATCAACTTCTATTAAAAAAAAAAAAAACATTATAGAAACAAACACTCCATTTTTTTTTTCAAAACTGCAAAAATACAACGATTTAAGTATTACACAGTTTACATTGCACTGGTCGCCGCATTCCCATTAAATTATTGATAATTAAAATTTTAAAGGATTGCAAAACTCAACAATCATAGGAAATCGTAAAGAAAACAACGTTAAGAAAAGTGAAAATAAAACATGTTACGTCAGATTAAGGGTTGCTTTACCTCTTCGCATTATCAGAAGAACAATGAAAAGGTGGTGAAGGATTAGTTTAAACCCACCTCTGGTTTAATTAATCACTAATACTTAGTCTAAGTAGTCTCTTTACTTTGCATCTTTTAACAACTTAAGCAACTCTCTGTCCCCCCTAACAAGAATAAATCTATCTTATATGAAAATCATTATCAAATCCAAGATGCCTTCCACAAGCATCCCTTTGTATGCTTCTCTCTTATTCATCAATTAATCTAATCTAAATTAATCCCATCTTTTTGAATGTCACACATCATGTAATGCTAAGCTTCTTACTTTTCCCCACTTTTTTTTTTGTGGGTAAGATTTGATCGAGTATATATATGATTAACCTCAACTATGTCAACTTTTGGAACCAATTTGTTCAAGTGGTAAATTGATGTGGCAAGGCCTTAGATATACTTGATGTCAACTTTAGTCTACATAAGTTGGTCGAAGAGTACGTATAATGATTGATTGCAATGGCCGATGAATTTTTAACTACTTATGAAGTCATTCCCACTATAAATTAGCAATGTTATTAAACTAGTTAGAATACTTTATTGCAAATGTGACTTTCTAAAAAAAGTGGAGGTTAATTTTTGTTAGAAATTTCGTTTCATGTGTTATTATGAATACCGAGTTTACCTATTCAAACTAGTTAATATAATTTTTGAATTTAAATGGTATCATTATAGATTTGGACTTCAATGTAGATTATATATGCGCTTGTAGTATGAATTACTCTACTATTTTCCACTCTTATTTTGTGCAAGTAAACATGCCGGAAAGTCTTGTAGCTCCATCTCTTTTAATTTTGATTGTTTTTCTTGTGTTATGAGAGTAGCATGTTTATTACAATGCATCAGAGAAGCTTAGGCATGAGTAATTATAGATGTTAGATGGACGGTGCGTACAAAGAGACTAAGATAATGCGCTTGATGAATTGTTTTAACAGAGTAATTAGACAAGATAAGCATGCTGAGTTGCAATCCTTAACATAGACAATCAACACAAACCGAGGTTAAAAAATTGTTGCAAAAAGAGGTTTATACTCTTTGGTGACGCTAAGCAGTGATTCCCTTTTCCACCAGGCAAAACATGAATTCAACAAAGAGGTTAATTATTACCCCAGAGCCCAAACAGTGTAGCAAGAAAAAGGAACCAAGATTGAAGATTTTGGAATTCACTCACGTACTTTTTGCAACAGGCAACCCAATTGACCGCCAAGAGTTGTTTTAGCCTTTTGTTCCTTTTTAACCTTTTGGTATAACTAATTGATTCAGTTAATTAAAATCATTAAACTTGGATTAGAATAAGTCTTGGTGGGGATTAATGACAAACATTTGATGAAAGCAATGTGAATTCTGGTCAGCATTGTGGTTTTTTAATAGTGGCATTAGTGCTGCTTCTGATGATTAATTTAGACCGTACCCTTTATATAATTAAACTTTTTATTTTGTTCTATTGTTAGGCTTTTTGATCTAAAATGAGAACGTGGATGAGAGAGCAATTAGGACAAAACCAAAACCAATCACGTTTAGTTTGGGTGAGGTGTGCTTGGCTGTAGCTATTCATAGTTAGGCCTCTAACTTAGATTTGTTATGCCTAACTTTAGTGATCAACACCTGTCTTTGTGCTAATAATTGGATCTGTTTTCAATAATGTAATATTAGTGTTGTTACGTATAAGTTAACAGAAGTTGAGTGAGATTGACCAACGCAGTGGGGACTTGGTCAGGATTTTAGGGTTGCAATGGCAACAAGGGTTTTGTGATTTTGGTCGTTCTCAGTTGGGTCTTTTTTTTTTCTCTTCAGTTGAGTCCTTGTAGTTTTAACTTTTTCAACATATTCCCAATTCTCAATAATTAAATGTCATTAGGAATCAAGTCCATGAACTAAGCAATCATGAATTATTCAAGAGCCGGTTTAGTTTTGAGTTACTTAACATTCCAACTGGGTGGTAACTATTATAAATCAGTAAGAAACCCTTCTCATTAGTTGAGAATTTGGAATTATTTAATAAATAATCACTTCACTCTCGACTGAGTTATGAATTAAAAAAGTAATATTTATATGAATCTTTTAAATGTAGATAGACTTTGAGTTTGTTCAACGGTCCAATCAAATATCTTTATGACTAATATTTATATTGAAAGCGAGTCGAATTAGCATTAGGAGTTCAGGACATGGATTACTTTTGTTTAGCCAATAATATATGGTTTACTTAACAACGGTTTTGATGAGGTGCAAATTGATTATCCTTCTTAAAAATGAAAGTCTGCTAAAATCCTGATGACCTCAGCACAGAGCCACAGAGGGTCAAGAAAGGGACATGGTTGTGTGTTTGCCCCACTACCACCCCCTCAAACCTGGAATGCTTTTCATTAATAATAGACCAAAAGAAAACAAAATGCAAAAAACAAAAAAAGATTCTAATTTGAATGGGAGAGAGGAGAAATTACATCTTCCTACTTCCTAGTTTTAGTTTTTGGGCAAAGACATATGTTCCTAATATAAAACGTATTTTTGTCACAGGAGATAGGGAGAGCGAGAGTGCCAGAATCGGTGGGGTTTGTGATATTCTATACGCACACCCCACGTGGAGACCAGTTTGGTTGGTGTTCCTTGGCTCCACTCATAATCTACACAAATCAAAATGAATTAAGAAAAAAAAAAAAATTTATTACACACGCATAAAATGAAATGAATGGCCTGGGGTTTGTTTGGAAAAAAAAAAGAAAAAGAAAAAAAATGACAGAAAATTGGTGTGGGGTAGGACTTTGTAGGGGTACCCTACAAAAATTTCTTAAAAAATGCCAATTAAGGTTTGGTTACGGATACGGATACCTAGTAAGCAATAAAAAAGAGGTTGTTTTGGGGTTGGAATCCATGTGAAGACAGTTATGGGAAAGATAAAGTCTTGAGTGGGTCAGCCGCATCAAGTGGCGGTGCGGTTGTCCAATCGGTGCTCAATGGGAGGGGTATTTTGGGTATTTCACTTTAAAAAACAAGGGTAGTTTCAAAATAAGGCAAAAATTTTCTGAAGTGTGATTGGTCAGGCATACCACGTGTCTGGTACGCCTGACGTACCCAAGAATTTTTCTATGGGAAATAGGAAGCTCTTGAGGTTTTGTCCTTTTGGGTGGAGGACTACCCTAATTGCCTCCATGTATGTAAGCATATCCATATTTGAAAATTTGTAATAATTTGTCCCAAAAAAAAAAGAAATTTGTAGCTAATTAGTTAAATCAAAATTAAAAACATTTTTTTTTTTGCTGGTAAAAGTCAGCCCTTTATTGAAAAATTAAAGTTTCCATACTACAAAGTTCCGCTGCAACTGCAGCAAGAAGAAAAGGTGGTGTAGAAAAATAAAAACAATCCTACTGCAAAGAGCAGGCATGTGCTGCTAACTGGTGTGCTACGTTATTCCCCATTCTGCCACATGAGTGACTTCCACAAAGGTCTCTGACTCCAGCAACAGGATTAGGTCATCATAAATTCCTCCCAGAACCATAGTGTTGCTACCTACTGTCACCTTCAACTGCTGTTGGATTGTCAAAGCATCGGTCTCCAAAATTGCAGGAAAGAAAGAATGGCACACATCAAACTCCATGTCTTTCTTACACGCCAAAACCTCCCCATGTTCCGGTGACAATAAGCCTCCTAGAAGACAAGCCCCCCCAGCCAACATTACCCCCAGTTCATCTCGAATTACAAAACCTATCCCACCCTTTCGAGTAACATGGTTAAATGCCTCATCAACATTAATTTTCAAGAAGCCAACTGGAGGTGCCGACCACTTCACCACCCGTATTCTTCTAGTTATGTTACTCCCTTGTTTCGAATTGTGGGCTCGAAATTCCTGCAATCTGGCCATGTTGCTTATAACTTCATCTCGCACATCTCCCTTCTTCTGGTTCCAAACCCGTTCATTCCTCTACTTCCAAATCCCAAAAAGAAGAAAAACAAACTCATCAAAATTGGTTTAGGACAAATCTGCAGCACAAGAGCTTAACCACTGCAACAAACCAACACCTACATTCTGGGCTAATTAATTAAATCAAAATTAAAAACATAATTGATCATTTAGCAAAATAATCTTTAAAATTTGTACCAAAAAAAAAGTCTTTAAAATAAGGAAATAAAAGGTCAAAACATAAAGTTTACAAAGAAAATTGTCAAACGTTTCCTTCGAGAAAAGAAGATATTATCTCATAATTTGATATATGTAGTTATGTTCACCTAAGAGACAATTATGAAGATATTATCTCAGGAAGTTCTCTTGCTGTGATTTGTTTTCTGGGGTTTAGGTATCATGTCCCCCCCCATGTATTTCGCTATTTCACTAATCAAGGCTTGAGAGCAGTCGCATCGGCCCTTACTTCAAAAAAAAAAAAAAAAAGACAATTTAAAGGGATTATGAGGGACAACTTGATTTCAGTCACATATATTAATTCAAATACAGAAATTATAACAACTTTAAATGATACATTTATTTTTAGCTGTAAAATTTGCTTGTTTCTTACCGTCTATAAAAAAATTGTCCCTTAAATGAGCAACCATTTTGATATTTGAATAAATTTTTTATGTTTTTTTTAACAAATATCTTAATTTCTAAAAGAAAACTCGATAGAATTTTGGTCCACATGGCCACAAGCCATAAGTTAAGATTTCCTTTTCTTTTGGACCATTTTTCGTTTGTTTTTTAATTAAGGCCAGAAATGATGTGGACTCCTTACTCCTTAGTCCAACAAACTTGAAATTTCCAGACCCCCATTTTGCTTTCTTACTATTTACACTTGGATTTGGGACCTTAACTCCTCCTTCCCTTTTGTCCCTATCAGGCAATCATTAAAATTATTTAGAAAGTGATTGGAGCATCAGCTTTGTTCAATAGGTAATACATGAGAGTTTACTCCAGATGATATGACATATTCAATATCGACGTTATATATACCAATACATTGTATGTTTCAGCCATCTTCAGACGATATCGATATTAGCAATGTGTTCATCTTAACTACTTCATACTTTTATGAGCTCGACTTGTATTACACCTCTGATTTATACACTTAGAGAAATCCACCTCCATAACTCATTTTGATCTGATCTAAAAGTGATAAATGATCTCATACTCTTCCATATATGCAATCTTCCTCATAAAGCTCAATTAAGCACGCGTCTAAAGCAGCCACAACATAAGTTGGTATATGTTCAAATTAAGGAGTACGTACTTGTTTAATCAAGCAACGCCATGAATGAAAATAAACAAACATATAAAACTTAATAATTAACCAAGCAAAGATTCCTCCTAATTAAAGCTTCCAATATATATTTGGAAAAATATGTCATGTTAGTACTATAAGATTGGTCAACCATGATTATATCCCAATAATCAAGTCAAGTTTCATGTTACCCTTCTCTAATTGGTCAATCCAAAACCTATTGGGAAGGAATTTAGTGCTTGAATTAGGTCCCATGGACACCTACATTACAGAATATCATAATAGACTCACTGATAAGCTTCATGGCATTTTCCTATCCCAGATGCAAAGGTCTTTATCTATAACAATTGAAAAATCAGAAAAGAAAAAACCCATTTGGAGTTCCAAAGGGTGAAAATTTTTAAGGAGGTTCATAATCTAAAACCCAATCTTGTAAAAGTATATAAAACTTAGGCACTAGGTTACAAGGCCTACCATAATTTCATAAATTTTGGAATATACAATTGTATTCTTCCACTTACTAGTGCCAACAGAACAAAAAAGTTCCTTGATTTTTTTCCCCATGCCAATAGAGATTATGGTAATTTTGGATTAAATCCAAAGCTGAGATCTTAAGCAAATCTGTACCATTAGTGATGTTAGCAGAAGATCTCACAAGCATGCCCAGGAAGCTGATTTTAATTCTTCAGCTTAATTATGCTTTTTCTGAAACATGGGATACTTAATCAAAGCACTTTGAGTGTAATCCAAATTAGCTGCTATTTATATATATTGGTACCTAAACATGCCCATTTCAAGGTTTGTTTGTTTATTGAAGGAGGTGGAAGAGTTCAAGTGTTGGCTTACCTACCAACAGTGTGAAGATGAAACATGATGAGTTGTTGAACCATGTTAATTCCCAATATTATGGTCAAATGAAGATTGATGACATAGACAGAACACGAACAGGTGCTCACCTCTTATTCCAAAAAAGAAAAAAAGAAAAAAAAATCTGCTCATCTTCTTTGAATCTTTTCTGCAATTCTTAAATTCTTGATTGCCCATATCCTCCAGTTCAAATGTTCAATCCGCATGTCATTTACTTTTCTCTTCTTTGTTGTAAGAAAGCAAAAAAATATTGGTTCCTGTTTATGTCTGGTTTTGATTTTTGAAAGTGAGTTTGGCAGTATTTGCTGAGGTGGGAAATGACTAATGGGCACATTTTATAGAGCTGAGAAGAATTTTATTGAATTGTATGATACAAAATCAATATTAACCTTGATTGCCATGGATGATGAGCTTAGTAGGGTCATCTATTGTTTCCTTACTATCATGCTCAGCAAAAATACGAGCTTTCAGGAACTTTGTACTATATATATAGACACATAGTGTTCAAAAGATCCAAGTTATTATGTTGTATTGGTCATTATGAGGATTTCTTAGTATAGGATATATAGTCTTCAAATAATCAAATTGTTATTTAATAAAATAAATCCTAGTGAAGCTGAAAGCAGATTATGCTTCATTTTCTGGGCTTTCTTCTTGTTAAAATATCCATGGAGGAAATTAAAGAATCTATAATATCATAGTTTTAATATGAGGCCCTTTCAAATTGCTTGAAGAACACTTGGAACCTGGAATATTTTCTTATCTTCTGCAGATAAGATAATCTCCACTGCATACTGAATTGGTTCATATATGCAAAAAAAGGGATGACTTAAACCAATGATTGAAAGTTAGACGAGACATGATAGCTTAGAATTGTTGTAGTAAACTGAGAATCTGTCAAGAGGCATATTCTTAAACTCTTAAAACAAAGTCATTATGCCCATTATACTAAAGCTCATGATGCTTCAACTTCAAGGGCACTAGGACTATGAACTGTTTTTTAAAACCAGAAAATGATGGATTAAATAATCCTCTGCCTTTTAATTACAACTAACAGCTATATATATATATATATATATATATATATATCTATACTATTATTAAGAGAAGAGGTGTTGTTAGCCAAAACTGATTTTTTTTACCTTTATAACCCTCAAATATTAAAATATCATGGATTACATTTTAACATTAGGGATAAAAATGTAAAAAGCAAAATAAAACAATAAAAAAATAAAATAAAAGAAAATAATTATTTTAAACTCTCCACTCTCAAAATTATAAGTCCCCACTACTCTCACACCCGTCGGGTGTGTGGACATTTTCTAGTATATATATAGATGAACTAACTGTTTTTTTAACCTAATAGGCAGCCATACTTGTACTAATATATCTAGAGATGAATAGAGGGTCAACATCTAGTCCATGTGCTTATAGGTGTTGATCACATTCACTGATTCACCAGCCACAACAGTAATCAGCACCAAGCAAGTGGGAAAATTACTAATGAGCTTTCAGTGTCGGCATAAAGGCTCGATCGCTTAGTTTAATCAGGGGGCTAATACGATCCACAGATTGAACCTGAGGAGAGACTTCACCCGGCTAGAACTTTTAATCAGAGTGAAACCAATAACAAAACCTTAGTCTATAGCAAGTTGTGCGCTGTTTCTGCATTAACTTTCTTTCTGTATCATTAAACTATAAGCTTGGAGAGTGACATTCCATCTGTAGAGAAAAGTAAAAGGCAACAAACCCATTACTCAATGATGGCTGTACACTAGAGCCATGGGGATCTTTTTTTTGTTAGAAAGGAATAATTATACTGACTGAATTTAGTGTTCAGGATTTGAGTCAAAGTAAATGGTATGTCTTCCTGAAGACTTGAAGTCCATTTTTAGGCTGTGTTTAGTTCCCAGATCACTTTCATGAATTTTGTCTTTCTTAATCGTTCTATGAAAGGAGGTAAATTTCTTGTTCTAAGAAAATGATTGTGTTATTGTCTATACTCTATACATTATAGATTTGTTATTGTTGACCTAAATTTCAGTGATTGAGGTAGTAGATATATATAATTGTACGTAGAAAACACGAGTCATATTGCAACAACCAGTTCTAGAGAATATTATGCCTCAAAACTACTTATGCAAGTCAGTTCTGGAAGTTTTAATGCATATATATTTAAGGAGGTAACGTATAACTTCAGCTCTGACGTTGGTCATTTCATCATTTCATGGACTGCAGAATTGAAATAACATCTGCTGTTATGGAGGAAATAAACAAACTTCAAATGGAATCTAACTAATAAGGTTAAGGACCAACTTAAATTGCTCTCAACAGAGTACGAAGGAAAAATGTTGGTATTTCAATCTGACTGGTAAGGCACATTGACATTGATTTTAGTGAAATATCATAAGTGTTAAAATGTAGAAATATCAAATATTGATGAACATTATACGAAAACTTCAAGTAAAACCTACTAAAAGAAGTAGCGGAAAAATGTTGTATCTAATACCGGTCCTTGAAAGAAGTGAAAGTATGAAGGAAAGATCAAGAAAATTTTAGTCTTTGACAAACATACCAATTGCATTCTAGTTCATTATCAGAGCCCAATAAGAACAAGGTAAAAGGAGTGTTTTATTTAAGCCCACAATTGTTTCTACAATGAGCCCATCATAACTGTCTAATACAAAATTCAGCTGCATTGATAATCAGAAAATATGGCCAACATTGGACAAGAAACACAGAGAAAATGGATGTTATGTATTATTCAGTGGAAAAAAAAAAAAATCTGGTCTCATCAAAGATCATCATGATGAGATAAAATGCACATGGTGAAAAGGGCAACATGGGCTTTTGGACTCCTCACAGTGCACTTGATTCTCATACTGACATAGCCTCTAGTATGCTTCAGAGAAAATGGAACATCCCAGAATCAATGAGGTTCTAATTAGAGAAAAGGTGATTGGAAATTACTGCTTTACTTCGTGGCTTGAATGCTGTTTAGGGGTTGTAAGGGGCAAAGACCACCACAGAATTGTGCCCTCCAAAGCCGAATGAGTTTGAGATGGCTGCAAGTTGAAGATTTTGGTTAGTCAAGAAAACAGTGGATATCGTAATGCTTGGAGATTCACACTAACAGCTTCTCTTGTGTATTTAATCTAGGTATCTTGATGAGAGTGTTTAAAAGTACTTACCAACATTAACCTCATGCTTCTTCTTCACGTTTGGGACGGTGTCAATTGTAACAGCAGGCTCCAAGTCCTGTAAACCAAAAGCATTAGACAAATTTGAATAGATTATAGATACCACTCTTAGTATTTGAAATGAACTAAAGTCAATACATCTTGATTAATTGTTGGGTGAAGCCAGCCAGTGTTGATTGCTTTGATGGTTGCTATGGCTTCCAATCCACCAGCAGCCCCAAGACCATGTCCAATCATGGACTGCAACAAGAAAAATAAGAAGATCATTATAATGCACTATTTTTGCATGATAAGTTTGAATATTAAGGAACCTCAGTTTTTAAGTGTAAAAAATTAGTGTTCATGTATACTACTATTTTCAAATAGAAACAAATCCTTTTAAGAGTAAATATGTGAATGACATTCGGGTGCCTTTCCTTGGTTCCATTGATCTTCATCTCGGATGTGTTCTTCCCAAAGACCTTTTTGATGGCGTTAAACTCGGCCAAATCTCCTGCTAGTGTGGATGTTGCATGAGCATTCACATAGTTCACCTGTGAATTATAAATGTCACATTAAATCAGAATCTAGAATAGCCATAAATGACATGCTTCTTTAGAATTCGACAAGTGCTGTTACCTCTTCAGGGGAAACCCCAGCATCTTCTAAACTTTTGGTTATGCAAGATGACACTCCAAGTCCATCTGATCTGGGATCTGTCATGTGATGAGCATCACAAGTTACAGCGCCTCCCAAGTACTCAGCAATTATAGGTGCTCCTCTTTTCAATGCACTCTCCAAGCTCTCCATAATCTAGTACAAGAACCAATAAAAAAGCCAAGGTGAAATACATATCAGATACAACGTTATGTATTTCACATGTCGGGACTAAAGTACATGAAGTCACATTAGAGAAAATAATGTATGATGTTTTTGAATTACCAGAACACCAGCGCCTTCTCCCATAACGAAACCATCACGATTTTTGTCCCATGGTCTTGAAGCTCTGTGGGGTTCATCATTTCTCTGAGACAAGGCCCGGCAAGCAATGAAACCTCCAACACCTACAGGCATGACTGCAGCTTCAGTCCCTCCAACTACCATGATATCTGCTTCACCTCTTCTAATGTGATTTGCAGCTGCATAGAAGCAGTAATTTGCAGTGGCACAAGCGGTAGAGATGGAGTAATTTGGTCCCATTAACCCGGTGTCTATTGCTAACAATGCTGACCCCATGTTGGTAATGGAGTAAGGAATGAAAAATGGACTAATCTTCTTGTAACCCTTTTGAACAAGAGACTCCACTCCGGCGCTGAAAGCTGTTAAGCCTCCCATACCTGTCCCAACTATCACTCCAATCCTTGTTTTGTCCAACTGTTAAACATATATATCACAAATCAATTAGGTGAAGCGCTCAATGTCGCAATGTGTGAAAAATGACAACATGAAATGAATGTGGCTCACAGATTCAAGGGCTTCAGGTCCAAGGTTGGCATCTTCAAGGGCTTTTTTGCCGGCTACCATACCATATCTCCAGCAATCATCAAGACGGCGATCACTCTTCCCATCAATGTAGCCTGTAGAAGAGAAATCACGAATCTGTCCCGCGAATCTAACTGAGTAGCTTGAAGCATCAAATCTGTCTATTAGAGTGATTCCACTCTCTCCCTCCAGGAGTCTATTGTAGAAAGTATCAATGTCACTTCCAAAAACTGAGACTAGACCCTGCCCTGTTATTACAGTTCTTTTTTTGGGGTCCGTTTCTCTTTTGGGAGCAGAAACAGCAGGGGATGCCATGGCCTTGATTGTTCTACATTTTGGTGCTGAGGATGGAAAACTAAATTAGAACTGAACACCCAATTGAGTCAAAATCACTCCCCTCATCCTTAACCGAATGTAAGGCCCCCGGACATCACAAAGACGACAATTTAAACCGAAAAGTCTTTATTATACAGACACTTATATTTAGAAGTTAAAGCATCCAACGCAAAACCGATTCACATTACATACTGTAACACAGGGCCTAGCCCTATGTAGCTTAAAGTCTGAGCCTTAATTATATGAAAAAATGTTCCTTTTCTACTTGCATGTTATAGGTTAACTCTGACGAAGCGATTCCTGTTTGTATATCCAGAATTCCAGATTCACAGTTAAGAACACATCATGCTACATATAGTACTACTAGCACAACCATAAAAAAGAAAGGGTATGTATTCACATAGTATAGCAAGTAAACATATTTCAAATTAATTAGCTGCTGCTTTCCAACATTAACAACTCATTTAGGAGAACTTTGGTGTACAAAAGCATATGAACTTATAAACTAGACCATCAATGCCATGTTGATCCATGTTTTTCCCTACGCACTAATCTAAATTGGATTAACTAGACTAATGGACCATAAACTAAATTGAATTAACTAGACTAAGGGATGATAGGTACCTGAAGTAGAAACACGCCCTTGTGGCTTGGTGGGAGCTAAAGGCATATGCATTTTCTCCACTTGCCTAAGGCCATCAAACTGTGCCAGAAAAGCTCCATTCTCTCTTGATCCGAACAGAACACCAGAAGAACAAGAAGAAGCAGCAGCCATGATCAACCCTCTTGGTCCTTCTCTGCTTCCTCTTCAACAGTTTCTATACTTGTTGACAACGTGATGAGGGGGTTAATAGATATACAAGCAAAGTGAGGGAGGGCTTTATTAGAAGAGAAGGAGCTAACAAAGAAAGGGTTTTGTTTTGATTGTTGGGTTTTGATCAAATGAGGTTGGGAAGTCCGCCATAATCTCATTGGTATGATTAGACAGTTTTCGGGAACAAAGTTGTGGTTTGGGCGATGAAAGCAAAAGATGTTGTGTTTCATTTCCTTTTTAGCCGCTTAACTACCACAAACAACCACTTTGAATTCCCACATAATTAATGGGGCATGGTCCTTTGGATGCCTCTGCATTTTAATGCTTACCTGTTCTTGTGGTAGTTTATTACAATGCAACAATGTGAGTCGTTTGGTGCCATAATGCCGCCTCCTAAATCTAATTATCATTGCACGGAGCAATTTTTGACAAATATTTAAACTCGAGACTTCAGCCGACATTACTAAAGAAGATATTAATTATATGGTCAATTCTATACCAGGAATAGCTACTGAGGTTTATGATTTTATTGAAACATTTTCCGAATAAAACCCTATTGGAAAATCAGTAGATATCTAAGAGCTATCACACGACACCTCTATAATCATTGATACAAAAGCCAATTCAACAGTTCAGCTTCAACTAGATCCAGCAACCATTGTAGCGTTTTTGCTTGCTCGTCATTTTTCTTTTCTTCCATGGGCCTTTGCCCTAAAAGTCAAAAACAAATCCAACGTCCAACTGTCCAAGTCTCAGGGTCATATTTTCTCGTGTTATTCTATACTTTATATAGCTATTTAGGTACTCTTATGCCAAATGGTTTCGTGGTGTAGTTGGTTATCACGTCAGTCTAACACACTGAAGGTCTCCGGTTCGAACCCGGGCGAAGCCACTTCTTTTCTTTTCAATTTTGCACTTTTTTTCTCCCCCCTTTTCCCTCTCATATCTTGGCTTTATTACAAAATGATAAAAAAAGAGAGATAGAGAGCTTGCGAGGTATTGAGACTAATGTTTAAGGAATGAATCAATTCTTTATTGAGATGTGAAAATGTAAACTAATGAGTTCCAAATCATCACCATGCACACAGTGTCACAGCACAGACAATGAAGGAGAGCATTTCGTAGGAAAACTCGAAAATCAATTTACATGTACAGCAATCTAAAGAATGTGAAGTACTTTACAACAAAATGTACTCTCTCTCACATGTTAAGAAGGTTTGAAATTGGGTTCCATCCCATAATCCATGGCCTCCTATCAGATGGAAGTGCAAAATTCAGCTCAAACATCTCCTTTGGCATGTTGCCGCTTTCGCAGAAACCAACAAGCTTTGCAACTATCTCAGCACTCTCCTGTATATGCTTGGCATCATGAGGGTCGGTCCAGAGCTTATTCACAAACTGCATCCTCCTCTGCTTCCCTTCGAGTGGAACATCCCATTTGATGTACAATGCATCTCTCTCCTCTGCGCTCAAACGTGAGGTTACCCTCTTGGCAAGGAACTCCCTTTCACGCCTTAGTGCTCGGATACTGCATGAAAGAAAAATGCAGGACACTTTTAAAATCTTGCACTACAAGCTAATGAAGGGTATTACACATCGACAAGTTCCCACGTAAAAGAGAAGAGAAAGATATCGAACCTTGATGACAAAGAGACTGCTGGCTCGTCTCCCACATGAGGAGCAGGGCTAGCATTACCAAGTTCTGCCAGATGCTCTTGCAACCATGTCAATCGCCTGAGCTCCACTTCCATATAGATTTGATCAGCTGGATCTCCCTTGAATAACAAATAAAACTGTGTCCTATGGATGATAGAGACATAGCACAAATCCCATAACTCAATGATTTGCTGCCTTTGATCCTTGAAAGTTATCTGCCATGGGACTTGGGGCTCCTCTGGCTCGCATGTGATTTCATCATCCTCCATCTCATACCCAGCTGCTTCGTTTGCTTCCAGCTCCAAAACCTAGAAACATAACAATATGATATGCAATGAGATTTCTTCAAAAGGTTAACATAAAAAACATGCATATGTGGAGACCCAGAAGGAATGCTGACATACCTGGCAGACTAGAAGTTGCTTTTGGTACTGCAGTTTGGCCACCCGCTCTTTGAGCTCTGTTACATATGTTCTTATGCTTCTTACATTCTCTTCTGCTGCATTTTGGAACATCTTCTGCATTTTCTTCATGTTTACCGAACTAGAAGGCCTATATGGAGTGTTTTCCTTTGACGAAACATCTCCACAATCTTCACTCTTTGTGGGAGTCCCCTTATCAGACTCTGGTTGGATATCACTGAACAAAGTATCATCATGTTCAGGAACTCTATTTTCAATTTCATCAGACTCTATAATTTGACGAGAAGCTGATAGAGGTGAGCAAGGTGATCTGATAAAATTTGGCAGGTTGGCAGCATTGCTTGAAGCTAAAGGTGATAACTTTTTCTTTTTGGACTCCTTCTTAGACTTGGTGAATGCTTCATTATTGCATTGTTCAAAATTGCTAGGAAGAGACATCACCAATTTATCTATAGACTTCTGAACACTTTCAAGCTGTTCCTCAAGATTTGCAATAGTGGTGCCCTGTGAATGAAGTCTTGTGATCTCCTCCTTTAGATTAGCACTGACACTCTTGTTGGTAGCAACCACAGTTCCAACATCAACATCTTTTGGCACTGATCTTACTGACTGCATTTCTCTTATTTCTGCTTGCAGGTTAGCAATTGTTTCAGCTGCATCTTGGTTGCCTAGTCTATGACAAGCCACCTCCTTTTGTAATACTTCCAGGGCTCGATTTGCTTCATCTCCTAGCTGCTCTTGCAGGTGCTCAAGTTTGCGGATTTCGTGCATTAGTGTAAAAGGAGCAGCTGATGATTGCCTCATAGACTGCCTCAACTTTATATTTCTTGCTTTATCACCACGGCCTAGCTCCTTGCCATCAAGTTTTGTTGATAGAACACCAGTGTAGGAGAGACATTTCTTCACTGAAGTCACTGAAGGATGGGGTAATTCCAATGGATTTGAAACCTGAAGTTGATATACAATAACAAATTTAAAATTTGTCAGTTTAGTTTCTAATTATATTGGGGGGAGGAATGGGAACAGGGAGAGAGAAAGGAAGAATGGAATATAGACCTGCGGATCCTCTTTGAGCTTTTGGCGTAGTTCAATTACTTGAGATTGAGCAATATCTCTCTGGCGTTTCAATTCTTCAATTTCCATTTCCATCTGGCGATAACCATAAATGTTATATTTATAATACATGAAAAAGAAAAGAATGTAAGACCACCTTTAGTGGCAGTTTATTACCTGCTGAATTTTCAAATCTTTTTCACTCGATGGATCTGGGGTGGCAGGGGTGCGCAGCTCTGCTTCCAGCCTAGCTACTTCCTTCTGCAAATGTTTCACTAGTTGCTTGTCCGAAACAACCTAGCAAAAGCATTCAAATAGATATATTCACTTTGGATTCTCATTAGGTAAAATTGAAACCGGAAGATTCTGATGAGCGACAAATAATTACCATGTTCACGCGTGCATTATTTGTGACTTCCTTTGCCCTGGTGGCAAAGTAAAGAGTATTCCGAGATTGTTCAAGATGACTCATTGCTGGACTCAAGGTACATATGATAGCAGTGCGTGCATTCCCACCAAGAGAGTGCTGCAATATGCGAGTGAGCTTTGAGTCTCTGTAGGGTATATGGCCACTTCTTTTTCCAACACTGCAGAAACAATACAATCAACAGAAATACGGGAAAAACTGACTATAAGGTTATATCTCAATAACATGATCTCCTTAGGCTCATTAGATAGGCTCATTAGATAGCCAATGGTTGGGTGTTCAGAAATCTCATTTACCATTCTTCTGTTTAGCTCATGGAATAACAAAATATGAGATGTATGGATAGATTCTGACCTGAGCTTTCTGATAACAGTTGTAAGTGTCATCAGGCTAAGGTTGATATGGCAACCTTCCCTTAGCCTAGCACCATCTGCATGTGTCTGTGAAGCTCGTTCACTTCCAGCCAGATCTACAAAGTTCTGCAGAAGGTTGATGTTGAAAGTTATTAACAAGAAAGGAATAACCGAATCAACTTGGTTATTGCAGGACAAGTTTTTGTTTTATCTTTACCAGGCTTGCAACAAAAGATCTCACACAATCTGAATTTTCACGGAGTGTACTTTCAATTGTCTGTAGGAGAAACAATATGGTTGCAATCTCTTAGTCATAGAACAAAAGTAAAATCTATAATCTAATAAGGAACATCAAAGATACTATGATCAATTAACTAACCAGCCTTATTATCTGATGTGACCGTGAGCTATTATCATTTAAAGCTGTTTCACCAACTTGTCTTTGAGCTACACAAACAAGGAAATGCATTACTTTCTATTCAAAAAGATTGGGAGATGAAACAATCTGACTCAAGTCAAAGGATCCAAGGATTTACCTTCACAAATGCTGATTAAGTGTCTCAAGTGCTGATCATTGCTTGCAGTTTCCTCCACCAGTTTCTCAACCACAGTACCTTTCTGTGTTTCAGGAAAATACTAGAACTTAAAGCGAAGGTCAAAGGAGGAAGACATTCATTCAAAATCTCATTGGAAAAGCATATAAATGCTAATATAGTACCTCTGGATCATCTAGAAGCTTTAGATTACGACCAGATTCAGCATTTAACAGGTCCTTGACATTCTCATTGTATATTTCAAGTCCGGAGATTTTTATTGTAAAATCTCTCTCTGGAGTCTGCAGCCACACGATAAGAGCACCAGATTAGTTTTGAAGCTACAATCTCTTGAATGACTTTCACAAGTTCTTAAGTACACATGTTTTTCATCAAGCTTCACAGCCATACATATATCATTGCAAATAAATAATAAGCTCACATTCATTATATGGTTGTAGATATCAATGACAGCTTTCTCTGTTATTCCTCGCATTGTGTACGTCTTCCCACTGCTAGTTTGTCCATAAGCAAATATAGTAGCTGCAGTGCCACAAAAGAAAAATTATAGTTCAATTCAGGTATAAGATTACAAAAGAAACACTAGCATGATAATCAAAGGATAACCGCTACATACCATTGATGCCCATCAAAGAAGACAAGGCTACATTCTTCACTCCTTCCTCATATACAGTGTCGGTTATACTATTTGGACCGAAAACTTTATCTGCCATAAAAAACACAATCCAATGAACTAATATAACCTACACAATTCATAATGATAATAATAGGAAGGAACCATCACAAGAGACATAGGCATAGGCAAGTGTTTTTACATACCAAATGTAAATGAGGCCTGCTGAGTTGAGCGGTCCACAGGCTTCGATACAATGGTGTTATCATCGATGCATTCCCATGCAACTTGGTCTTTTGCCAACTGCTCCCTTTTGCTCAGAGGCCTCAAACGCACGGTAACAACAATCTTGTCTTCCTTAGCTCTCGGCCCTCCTGGAGTTGACACTGGTGTCCTCTCGATTTTCGAAGCCGGAGTTGTCACTGGCGTCTTGTCAATTTTTGAAGCTGGGGTTCCAGGAGTTCTGACCGTCATCTTTTCTCAATTTCCTAAAACAGCACCAAAATTTTGGGGCCTGTCAATCCAAAACAGCCACTGTTAAAATCAATCATATGGATCAGTCTGATAGTGAAAAGTACAATTAGAACTAAATAAACTGAACCCCCAAACACAAATTTCAAAAATTTAGCCCCTGAAAAAATATATATAAAATTCTATATTTAGAAATGTAGTAAACAAAATTCAAATTTAAAGCATCAATTTTCAGATGCCCAAGATATATGGAGATTAGATCCTCTGATCACATTTGGAAGAATTTATAGAAAACAAAAGTTTAGTCTTAAAGCAGATTCACTCGGAATTTAAAAAACTTTCCAATTCTGTATAGTTTCGGAACAACAAAGATTTGATTTTTCCTACATCAAACTGAAAATCGATACGATTAGAACGGAAAGGAGAGAGAACTCACCGGAGTACTGAGCCCGCCCGACCTAGGGGAAGAAAGAAACTTCAGAACCACTTTGCAGAAATCGAGGGAGCGTTTGAATTTGCGATTCGAATTTGAAGAAGCAGAAGGAGAGAGAGAAATGATGAAAAGCTATTTTGGCCTGGATCTATATCAGACCTTATTATTATCAAGTTTTGAAATTTGGGGCTTCCCCCAACGGCTAGTTTTTCCTTTTCTGTTTTTTCTTGCTGGTTTGTTTTTTTTTTTGGCTTTATTTATTTATTTCTGGATTTGCGGTTACTCCATAACGTTTTGGCTGAGTCGACTCGGCGAGGCAGACCGAGTTTTGGGTCTTAACGGTTTTATTTATTTTTTGTATTCAGTTCTTCCGGCACAAGAGGACAAAAAGGAACAAAGACTCTCAATTATTGAGACAACCTGGCCCTTCAATTCTGGGTTTGGGTTCCTTTTCAGATAAAAAATGCGCCCAAATTTGGGTTAGTTTAAGTTACTATTTAAGGAAGTAAATCGAAAGTTACTGTTTTACTTTTATCCAAGTTAACAATCTTTTGATGCAGTATGAAGCGAGTTTGACTTGAAACAGCACAAAATTTTAAACATTTCATGAAGATTGAAGAAAAAGCACCCCATAATGATAAAGTAATTTCCATTTTTCTGTTTTTTTTCTTATGATATAAATATATAATGTATGGAAATATTGATGTCTGACTAATAAGGCATTACAAACCTTGAGGATCAATATTCTAGAGTTGTTCTGCACTGTGTCATACACCACTTACATCAGATTCTCATATTCTCATCTATATTGGGCCTTCTTTATAAAACCTTATTCTGCTTCCTCCCAGCCTTGGATTTTCTCACTGTTTCTTTTTTTCTTGTTTCCCTTCTCTTTTGCCCATTTTTCATCTTCTATTTCTGTAAGTTGACATTTGAAAGACCCCCTCTCGAGGGCATTCCATCATAATCCACCAGTCACTTCTTCAGCATTGTCGTCGATGAAGGTAAGCATAGTTGCATCAATGAAACAACTGTTGATTTGATTTCACCTGCAGTACATGCCATGTGAAGCAAAGAACCGGAAGTCAGGGTGATTGACCTGAAGCAGGCTAAGCCAGTTGTCTGCAGCTTGCATCAGGGAATCGGCCAGTTGACACTCTATACCATTTTGTGCCCACAAGGATCCTTTGAGCTTATATGAAGCCAATCCAAAAATACGCAACGAAATCTTTGGGACACCATCCACCTCACTGGGATACACCATCACTGGAGCTTGGTCACTTCCACTACCTGCGAGGAAGGAAATCTATCTTAGGAATGGCAAGACAAAATAAATATCATCGATGTCTCAATCATAGCAGAATGTGTCTAAAAATGGCCACTAATGATATACTAGGTGAGAGATGAGGCATCTACACTTGGTGAGCAATGCCAGCCTTAAATAAAAACATACCACACCCACTATTACGTATACTTCCTATATTAGTAACTCTCAGAAATGATTACCAGGGCTGTAACACATGAACGAACATGGAAGCCTACCTCAGGCCATAAGATAAGAAAATACTAAACTTTTCCCCACCCCAACTAGGCACCCTCACCACCCTGCCAGTGGTTGGTAATGCAATGCTTCAATCAAAGTTGTACAAGTACACAGAAGTGACCATAACTGACGGTAAATAAAACTCAAATGGACATGAATCACTGGTTATTTATCAAGCAGTTGCTGGTGTGCCAAACAAAAGCAATGCCTAGATATCTAGTAACAGTATACCAACAGTATACCACCAAGATGCATGAAAACTGCATTTCAATTTCACTCATTTTGTTGCAAGAGTAGTACCAAGGGTGATATACTTAAGAAAGTTTTTTTCTGGTAAATAGCCAGTATGGCATGCTTTTTGCATCAACAATGTGTTTTAGAAAAGAAGATGACACGGGCTAAAGCTGACTATTGAAAATTAACAATTACCTTTCATGGGTGTTGAAAGAGAATGATATGTCAGAAAGCAAGCATCCAAATCTTTCAACGTTGGACCCATAGGTATTCGATATATGGGATACCTACAAATTCAACCTGGGCAGATGAATTTTGGTCCATATTTGGCAATATAGTAATACAGATCAAGTTTTTCTTACCAAGCTACTGACATCCAACTGCCTCGCAGTAAGTCGCAACTTCTCAATGTTTTCAACCTAGGGTACTTGCGTGCAAGGTCTGATATCTGTCAAAATCGCAACATCAAAACAAAAATAAGGTAGCTGATGCAGAGTTCAGACCAAAAATGTACTATACTAAGAAGAAAAAACTAGCCTTGTCAGCCAATGGTTCACGGCCATATGGAGCATCCCGCTCAAGATACTCAAAAAGCAAGCCTTGAGAAGTCCCAGCTTCTCCATCATCACTAGAAAAGCCTTCTTGCAATATGGGGTGTTCATCACATATGGACAACCCGTCCATTCTACTAGAAACTTCATTGTTTAATTGGTGAAGAATATGCTGCTGCTCCCTAGTAGTCTTCATGAGTTTTTCAATTTCATAGTCACTGCTTGCATCACTACTTGAATCCAAATAGTAGTCATCATCATTGTCCTCACCAACTTGCCTACGCAAATGCCAAAGTCAAAATCCAGTTACGTGCCAATAAACCATACCACACAGGGATCTAGATTCTAAAGAATCATATAGGCCTATGTACGACAAAAGTTCATAAGGAAAATCCTTCCAGAAAAGAGATAGACATAGAATAAAAAGATAGCAGAAGAATGGGAGAGATGAATAAAAACAGGCAGAAATTCAAGACAATGAGATTCTTAATGAAGCAGACCATAATCAACACAAAGTTGCAAGCAGTAAATGTTGTAAATGACAGTGCAGCACCATGATTCTGCATGTAATAAAGAATGAAAACGCACTTTATTTCAGACAAAGTTTGTTCATGGGTATTGTGGGTATTTTTAAAGAAGTTACATATCACATAATTCTGGCATTCAAAATGTATAAATCCAAACAGACAGGTTTCAATACCTTTGCTTTGCACTTGACTTCACAGCAGATTCGCCATATAATTGGATACCGGATAAATAAGGAACATAATATTGAATAACAGAATCACTTTTGTTAAGGACTAATGGTACTCCTGCTCCATAAGCACTCCATTCCCTAAACGATTCCCAAAGATCATTTAAAGCGAAGTAAGACTGAAACTCCACATCACAAGTTCTCGACCCCCTCATTGTCGTCTGCAACCAAAACCACAATGTTCAAACAAACAATCGTTCAGCAACACCACAAATCAGTAATGCTTTATTAATAGCAACACATCTAATAGAAAAGTAACAAAATTTTGGCCATATTCTTCCAGATGACAAAACAATTGTACTAGCAAGTGAATTTCATCATTATCGCAAGACAGAAGTCATCAAAACTCCGATAGTCCACTACCCAAAATTCACACTCTCTACACCATAGTCCTACATTTACTCATTTGATCAAGGTTTTGGTGATTGCATCTTATTATTTTCTCAAATTTCAACAACCCAATAACAAAATCCAGTTTTGTCAACATTCACACACATAATTAGCATCCAAACATACAGTAAAACAAATAAGCATAAACATACGATCAACCTTAGAGAAATACTGGGCCGGAACTGAAGGCGTAGTAGACTCCAAAAACCTGTCAAGATTACTCCTTGGCGTTGAAGTGGGATCAGAACAAGGCTTTGCCAATGAATTTTGAGTCTCTTTGATCTCAGAAACCACAACTTTGCTCTCTTTGGGGCTCTGGTTTGCATCATTCTTTGCTTTCCTGGCCTGCTTTTGCTGCTGATTGCATCTCTTCCTTGCTTTCCCAGCAATGTGAAACCTGCCCTCTCCACTAACATTTCCAGACTGTAATCTTGTACTCAACATTTTCCAAAAGCTCAAAACTTTAAGCTCGAGATAATCAGAACCAACACCTCCGTTTTTGTAACCACAAAAACAGAGGAAATTGCAATCACTAAACAAGAAACCAACAAATACCCTATACCCTTTTCTTTACTTATCTGATTTCCCAAGTTAGAGAAATGGACTAAAAAAAAACCCAACTCAGAGAACAAATGAAAAGGTATAGGGAGCTCAGTGAGGTTGAGGTTTTTAAGCTTTGTCAAAGTTTTATAAAAGGAAAGAGCAAATTACTATCCTTCCCTTTCTGGGTTAACCAAAACCAGCAGAGCAAACCCAAATTCTATCTTCAAAATCCAAAATTGAACCGAGGATTGTACCCAAGTGATCAGATCAAACAAAACCAGAAAAAAAGACTGAAACTTTGGATCGGAAATTTACAAGGTGATGAACAGAGTTACAGAGCAGCGCGTAATAAACAAGAGCCGAATGGGATTTGTGCGAAGGAAGAAACAAAGCGTCAAGGAAAGCTGGGAGCAGCTTGAACCAGAGTGAGTATTATAAATGAAGACGAAGATAGATAATAATTATATTTATTTTGTGAGTGAATTTGTTTTTGTGGGTGTTAAAGGAAAAATATTAAAAGAGTTTGGGGGAAGATATGAATTGTGAAGTAGTTGCTAGCTTGGTTGGTGATTTGTGATTGGTGGGTTAGTTGTAAAGGTGGGATTTTTGCAAAATTTACAGTGAGGTAAAAATGGAAATTGTAATTGGCACGTGCTTGGCACGAGACACAGAAGGAGTAGGTGGCCGTACGTGCTCATGTTTAATCAAGGAGAGAACTACCTGCCAACACTCTGACACATTTCGTTTTCATGAATTTAATTAATTTTATCACCATAAGTTTTTACAGTTATAATAATGTTTACTTGCTCAGTAATTAAGTAAGAAAATTGTGCTCAATTAGATTTGAATGTAAATCAAACCATTTTCAGGTAATTAAGTATAACTTTTGAAGTCAATTACTGACCAGGTCAATATTATTGGTAAACGATGGTGTTAGTGTAAATTTTTATACAAAGTCAAAGGTATTATAGTCATTCCAATTTTAGTTTTGAATAATTAGGCTTGTTTGATTGAAGGATTTGAAGTTGGTCATGAATTTTCTTCTCAAGTTTGGTAAGAGGTTGAAAGAGTTCAAAATATTTATGACATTTTTGAAACTGTTCTACCCTCCGTAATGATGGATTAACTACTTATATCTCCAAACTCCAATAGTCTTGTTGGATGAGATTTTAATTTAGAATACCCTATTTCAAATAAACTTATCTCACTTAGAAGACTATTGCCCTAAAATGGTTCTTGAATTAGTCTCTAAGTATCCACCCTTGTTTCCAACTTAGTGTACCAAATTTTAATATAAATTTGATCATTTTTCATTACATTTTATGATGGTGTTAGAAATGTTGAAATTCTTAAATATAATGTGTTGTTGTCTTATCTTCTTTATTTTCATCTACGCATATGTAACTCTCAAACGATTTGATCCCACAATATTGTGATAGTACTGCAAGTGTTGGTATATTCCCAAGTAGAATAGGAATAGGGGATATTTTCTTCCTCTTTTACCCATGAGTGCATAAATGAAAATCTGTCATGTCATCACAACTCACAAGCAAAGTTGATGAATTCCTACTAAGTACAGGGAATTAATACCTAGATTATGTAAAAGTTTTGATGCTTTGCTTTACCAAATATCTGGCTATAAGAATAAGAGCAATAAGAGCCCCTTCATTCTATCAAATACTTGGTCGGCTGGCAATCTCGACCATTCAATTTCCAATGGTTGATTTAGACTCTGTCAACTTTGAGCAACAAGAGCTTTTGGCAAAGTGAAACAAAAAAGTTCATTCTAAATTGTGGAAATGAATTGAACCATATATTTAGCAGATATTCATTTGTATGATGACTCTTTAGACGCAGAAAATAAAAACAAGAGCCGGCAAAAGAAGACCCTTATTCAATCTTGTGCAACTGCTTTTCTAAAAACTGTTTGATAAATTAATTATAATTAAGATGTGCAACAATATTAGTATATCTTCATCACCAACCTCATTCTAAAACCGTGTGGGGACCTTCCACCCAGAAGGCCAGAAAACACCATTTTGGCTTTGCCAATTTCTGCTGCACGCAAAACCTAAAAAAACACAGATGGTCGATCATCTAATTGGATAACTCAATTAATTTTCTTTCTCAATTCTTAATACCCTTTGCTTATTACGAAGAGACAAAAATGCTTGGCTATGTTTTAGGTGTGAGTTTGTGTTTTCATTTCGTTTTTTTAGTTGAATTATTTTTTAATAATGAATTGTAATAATCATTTTTTATCTGTGTATATCAAATCGAATGATGTTTGTCGTGTTAATTAAGTAAATTAGATTCTAAATTTAAACAATCATTTAAATCCGTTGTTTTAATCTAGTCCAATACACTCAATCGCATTTACACGAAACCAACATGAATAGAAATGTTTCCATTCTTTTCATTTACTTGTTATGCCAAAATTTCCCCACTCCTATTTGGGTTTTGTCCTGGCCTTATGATCTGTTTGGCCCGGGAAAAAAAGAGAGAAAATTACATGTGAAATGACCCAAATCTTAATCAATTAAGGTGGAGGGCCAAGGGATTTTAAGTTAGTGGTAGAGAGGTAGCAATAGGATTGATGACTCCCATAGGACGACAATGAAGTGGACTTATCTACTTTGAAGTTTGAACACAAAATAAAGATCATGACCCTAAAAAAAAAAAAAAAACAAAATGCATTACATATGCGTAGATGTAGTTAACATTTATATATATATATATATATATATATATATATATATATATATATATAAAAGATGTTCTTGGGTGTGAACGTTCGTACCTAAGCATTAGGTACGGATTTCCATTTTTTCCCAATTTTCCGATCACACATTTACATTTTAACAGTTCAGTTTTTAGGTCCTAATGTATAGACCATCTCTGCAAAATTTCAGCCAAATTAGTGATCCTTAAGGCATTCAAAACTGCAATTTACAACAATGAATACGAACGGTTCCGAATATGCCGTTCGTATTCATTGTTGTAAATTGCAGTTTTGAATGCCTTAACGATCACCAATTTGGCTGAAATTTTGCAGAGATGATCTATACATTAGGACCTAAAAACTGAACGGTTAAGATGTAAATGTGTGACCAAAAAGTGGGGAAAAAATGGAAATCCGCACCTAATGCTTAGGTGCAGACGTTCGCACCCAAGAAGCCCTATATATATACAGATCCTATCCAGAAATATGCCTTGTTTTGTAATTTCAGAGAGAGGTTAGAGTTTAGGATTATTTTTCGGTCTCCTAGCCACATCTCGATCGTTCAGTTTTTAGGTACTAATGTATAGATCATCTCTGCAAAATTTCAGCCAAATTGATGATCTATAAGATATCTAACTCGTTCAAACCAATGGATGAACTAAATCTGTCCAACCTGAACCGTATTAGCTTTAAGACAGTTATCAATGCCTTAACGACCATCAAATTGATTGAAATTTTTCAGAGATGATCTATACATTAGTATCTAAAAACTGAACAGTCGAGATTTGGATATGCGACTGAAAAGTGACCCTAAACCCTAACCTCGCTCTGGATAGGATCTGTATATATTTACATCTCGACCGTTCAGTTTTTAGGTACTAATGTATAGATAATCTATGCAAAATTTTAGCTAAATTGATAGTTGTTAAGGCATTTATCAATTTATCAATGCCTTAAAGCTAGTACGGTTTAAGTTTGACATATTCAGTTTGTCCATTGGTTTAAGCGAGTTAGATACCTTAAAGATCATCAATTTGGCTGACATTTTGCAGAGATGATCTATAAATTAATACCTAAAAACTGAACGGTCGAGATGTGGATATGAAACCGAAAAGTGATCATAAACTCCAACCTTATACGTTAATTTCAGAGTGAGGCGTCACTTTAGATAAGATCTGTGTGTGTGTGTATATATATTTCATAGGTTTCTATATTTTTGTTGGAGACAACGTAAAACCTCAGTGGCAGTAAGTAGTAACCACTACCTCCTTGGTTGGGTGTAGATGGAGTTCATAGTCTTGTCCAAATAGCATATTCCAAAAGCATCGAAGGATCACAAGTGAGACATTCAAAGGATCAAAAGGGACCAAGTCGACAATCTTTCTTGCATTAGTAATTAGATGTACAAATGCGGAGACTTAAATCTAATTAAAAATTATTAATAATAAAAGTAAAATGATACTTCAAATTATGTCATTTGTCAGTTGTCACATAATTTTATATTGAAACAAACAAAAAGTAAAAAGTTCATAAGAATATGCATGTATATGTGTCTTTGCTACGATGAATGATTCATTATCCACACAAAAACTATACAACATTCCCACGTCATTGTTATTGTTTTCCTAACAAGTTTACCAGAGCTTCTCTTATTCGTTAATATATATATATGTGGGCTAGGGGTACAAGTCAGTAATTAGCGAATCTTATCAAAAATACCCATCTGGTCTATGCCCAATTTAGTGGGATCATAGTTGCCTCTCTTCTTGCTCTTCTTAGTATGAGGAGGATCATGAAGTGCAATGAGAGCTGCAACTAAACCAGCATTGCTTGTTAATCTAGGCTCAGTGAACTCTTGCTTGTCCCTCTCATCTATAAATTTGTCAAACTGGTCTGGTCCTCCTACCATGGCTCCCAACAGCACATTCGGATTTGGATCCTTGGAGTCTCGCCATTTATATCCATCTTTACACGAGTAATGTTGACCATCCCAAAGGATTGATGCACTTCTATGGTGTACTTGGCTCGGAAACTTGTCCCCGAAGCCCACAATGTAGCTCATATTCATTGGGTTATCTCCTAGAATGTAATTCACCTAAAAACAAAATAAACAAGCAAAATAAGACTCAATTGCATTTCAACTTGCAGTTTGAACCTGCATTATCTAGCATTATATGTAATACTTGCCTGAGACAAGGAGAAATTCCGCAGCATTTCTACGGTAAATTCACAAGTGCTGCCACTGCCACCAGAACTACGCAGAAGATCAAGGTAGTCGCCGTACAATTTACTAAGGAAAGATGCTGTTGCAGCAAACTGGAGAGGTGCCCCATAATCAGGCCTTTGGATGACCAACCCACCTATTGTATGTAGTAAATTTTAAGGCATGCCAGTAGTCTTGGATTGCATCAATACATGCACCAAAATCATTGATTGTACTTGATTTGATACATACCTGGTGTCATGCTGAAGACTCGACGAGAAACATAAGAACACATAAGCGAGCCAGTCATGTTGGATGATGCCTTTAAAGAAGCTTCATACGGGTAGCCAAGATCATGAAAGAATTGAAGACGCGTTAGCAACACCTACAATATGTATCAACTAGTTATTGTAGCTAAATTCAACTGACCTACAATATGTACCAACTAGTTATTGTATCTAAATTCAACTGATCAAAGTAGAATATTTATTAATGCACGTAAACTCAAGAATGATTCATTGCAATTAGTAAAGTACTGTACCATGTTAGCAGTAAGCTTGTTGTTCCAATCGAAAATCCATTTATCAGAACTTGTTTCATCATCAACTGCAGCCTGAAACTTGTCTGTGGCATATTGCAGATATGAAATGTCACCGGTAGCAAAAAATAACCAAGTTCCTCCCCAAACTAATTCGTCTTTATAACCAGATGAGTTATAAAAGTCTCTAGATTCTCCTCCACAAGTTTCAACCCTGGTGTAAGTTCCTTGATTATTAGGGTCTTTAGTTGCACTCTCAAATAGCTCCCCAGCAGCTTTCACTAATTCTCCTGAGTAAACACTGTCGTCGTCTTTAAATACTAATGAAGCAGCAGATAATGCTGCAACAATTTCCCCTGCTAAATCGGTAGCTGTGCTATCACAAATTGAAACAGGTCTCTGATAATCCATGTCTTCAGGTCTTTCCCAGCAGTTTATATCACTAGGAGTCGTGCCATCACTGTTTGCACTTCCAATCTGAAATAAGTAAAGAGCACTCTCACCATAGTCCCATACTATCGTATTCACGAGAAAAGATTGTGATACAAAATTGATGTTCATGAATCATAAGGCTTGCCTGAGAATACAATGTGGTATCTGAAGTCGCATTTGGAGGAACGAAGACTTTGAGCAAATAATCACTGCCCCATTTGATTATATCCTTGACATGGTCAAGCTCACTGATATCAGCATATTTTTGGTGGTATTCAATCACAGTCCAACTTAACAAGGTCATGGTATAAGCTGTAGAGAAACTGAACTTCATGTTGTTTCCAGAATCATAGAAACCGCCCACAAGATTTGCGTGGTTACTGGTCAAATTCCCATCTTGCAATCCTGAATCCCCTCGAAATTTTACTGGACTATTTTTGGGGTAAGTCCCAGCTGAAAATGGAATTCTAGAATGAGTTAATCAGGTCAAAAAAAAAATTATGACAATTATCTTATATTTAATTGCTCCTAGTAAGATACTGTATAATGGTGATGGTAGATTACATTTTTGAGCATCGAAGAAGGTTAGAGCTTGGTTCAATGCAAGTGTCAGATTTTTTGAAGGACCATGGTGATGATGCTTGTGAGGCAAAAACCGTAGCAGCAAAATTAGAGCTACAATAAGACTAACTATTGAGGCAGAAATGTAAAGACAACGTTTGAAGATCTTTCTATCTCTAATAACAATATCGTAATCATACGACTTGGAGTAACTAGAAGGCAGTGAATCATAGGCGATGCCAGATTGAGGAACAAGATTGAAGTCAATTTCTATAGAGTTCCAGCGACTTGCTGAAGGAAGCATACGACGTGCCTCTGAAACTGTATGGACAAACATCACGGATTCTTGGTCTGTTGCAGTTGACTGGTAACCTAGTGAAGATGGCATTATTGTGAAGACGCCACTGCTCAAGTGTTTCCCTTCTCAATCTGTATTAGTTTTGTGTATGAGGTCTCCTTCGTCAATTGTATAGAACCTAAGAGATCATAATGTTCCATTAATTTCATAGTATATATTTACTTTTTGTTGTTATTTACAACGGAATCATTTTTTTTAAGAGAAGGACAACTATGGTTTTCATTGACAGTTAACATCCTTGATAAAAGAGTACATGCTGGCTTAAGAACAAAATATTTCGATGTTATCAAGAGCACAAGGGATAAGAATTATAAAAGAGTTTGATGCTAATTCTACTGACTTTGAGAATAGCTCCCCATTCTCTTTGAGTCTTTCCCGTTCAATTATAACTACATATTTAAGTTCTCGGCCGGCAATTTCAACTAATGATGAGGTTGGAAAGGAGCTCCAGTTTCTTAACTCCTAGCTGTTTCTTTCTTCAGGTTTTTGTCATTGTATTTACTCACAAGCCCAAAAGGCCAAAACAATAGCTCTTTGAACATAGTGGAATTCATTACAGGGTTTTTGCGTCATGTGAATATACATAGATAGCAATGGCGGAGCTAGGATTTCAGAATGGGGTGGGCTAAAAATTTTTTAATAAAAGTTTACTAATTCTTGTAATTTTTTTTAAGGTTTTACAAACCACATCTTAGATTAAACACATATCAAACAATCAAATAGTTAACTAATTAAAAGAAATTAACATTTTATAGAAGTTCGAAAACAAAATCTAAGACAAAAAGAACATACCTACTCAAATTGCATCATACGCTCTTGAATAGAAGCAAAATCTTTAATTATTGATCAGCAAAAACAAGCAAATCTATAATCCCAAACCTTAATTGAAAAACAAAAATACAATCTAAGAAAATGATAAAGAATCCAATAATAATGACCCTAGTCAAATGTTGATCACTTGGTCAATAAAAAAATTTATATATATACCTAGGTTGAATCTTTTAGGGTTTTCGGTGAAAGCAAGCAAGCGGCTTTGATTCAAAGCCTTTGAAGATGCCGTTGGGGTTAATTATATATGTATATATACCTAATATACACGGCTTTGATTCAAAGCCTTTGAAGATGTCCTGGGGTTAATTATATATGTATATATTATTATATATGTATATATACCTAATATACCAACACCGCAACACATCTACGCCTTTCAAACAAAGTCAGGTTGAATCTTTTAGGGTTTTCGGTGAAAGCAAGCAAGCGGCTTTGATTCAAAGCCTTTGAAGATGCCGTTGGGGTTAATTATATATGTATATATACCTAATATACACGGCTTTGATTCAAAGCCTTTGAAGATGTCCTGTGGTTAATTATATATGTATATATTATTATATATGTATATATACCTAATATACCAACACCGCAACACATCTACGCCTTTCAAACAAAGTCAGAAAGCCAAGAGTGCGATGTGACTCATGGATTTGATTAACTGATTAAGCAATTGTGAACTAAAAACAAAAAACATATGAATTAAAAAAAAATGTGCCAAAGATCATATAACCAAGAGGAATAGATCGAGGATGAGCTTCTACCTGAAGAGTGAAGAGGTCAAGAGGGAGAGCGTTGGTCGACAAATATATTGGACAGGATACCACAAGTTTTTCGTTGAAGTCTGGGAAACTGGGACTTATTGATTTTGGAGAAACAGTGAGAGAAAAAAATTGACCTAATTACTTAAATAAAAAAGATCTTTTTATGGGACTATGTCTTTTAAGGCGGAATAGAAAATAAAATAAAATCAAATACTTCAAGAAAAGAAATAATATATATGTGACTAAAAAAAGAAAAAAGAAAATATATGTACCTGTAAAAGTAAAAATGGATTGGAATTGGTCTACTCATTTCATTCATAACCCCTTTATATAGGGATAAGATTACAACGGAAATATCAATTACATTGATGATACTAAATGCTTATTGAGCTGTGATTTGTAATTGCTTGATTCCCTTTTCGTTTGTTTCTTTGACGAAGGCACATAATGTGTTTTTCCTTTAACACTCCCCTTGTGCCAAGTCAAAGATGAAATGGTGCATGAGTTGTTGCCTCACTAAAAACCTTGCCAAGTAACAATAAAAACCCTGTGGGACAAAAATAAAACTTGGTCGAAGGAAAAGAGCACAACGCACCTTCTACATTTGAGTATGACATGTGTGTGTTAGACTCCCCCTGACGTCTACACCTCCCCCTGATACTTACATTAATCTAGGGAGCTTGGAAAGTCTTCGCATTCCTATGCTTTTCACATGTTTCTCAAATGTGGCCTTAGGCAGTGATTTGGTGAACGAATCTGCCACATTCTCCTCAGACCTTACTTGATTCATTTGAATCTTGAGGAGAGTCTGTTGTTGCTGATTGTAGGACAACTTTGGCGATATGTGTTTTGTGTTATCACCCTTAATATAACCTAGCTTCATCTGTTCGATGCAAGCTGCATTGTGTTCGTAAATGCAAGTAGGCTCTTCAGTGGTAGAACTCAAACCACTGATAGGAGCATAAAATGTGACATTTATAATGTTTAAACCCGATATTTTACTAAGTTATTTCCTTTATCTTGATCAATTTAACTTAGTTAGTGTTTTTACAGATAAAATGGAGATCTACTCATACTAGGAGACCTGTGGAAGACATGTGGAAGCATCTAAGAAGTCTGAAGAAGATAATTACCGAATTGAACACAAATTGTGCTTTAAAAATCAAATCCATTACAGATTCGGAAAACTGCCACTGCAGATCAGTCAACTTCAACGAAGTGTCAAAAATCGTTCAGAGCTCAGAAAATTATGATCTTTATATGGATGGAAAGCTACGGATGTCTAGTTTCCAGAACTTTTTACAGATCGTCGATATCTATTTTATAGAAGAAGTTATGACCATTTTAGTGCACTGAGGTCAAGTCTGCCGGAAATCTGTTTTGTGTCAAAGGAGTTCTAACTCAATTTTGTTTCTTCATCATCTATCTTAGTTTGTTTTCAAACTTAGTACCATTTGGACAGAACATTTAGACTGTTATAGTATAAATATATTATAGTATAAATATCTACATCTTGTAATAAGTACTTGAGTGTGTAAATATAGGTATGAAGACTTGTGTGGCATAAAGTATATGGGGAAGCAACAAGCATGGCAGCTCTCATAATTTCAGCAACCATGTGGAGCTGCAGCTATGATCATTGAAGCCACTATAATGGACTTCTTACCATTACATTCACACTACAATGTATTCCTATAAATACCCTCTTTTGTGAGAATAAAAAGAGACCTTCCTTCATCAATTTTCCATCTTCTTCCTCTCTCAATTTTCTTATCATAGCAGTTTTCATATCTTCAAGGAGCTTAGCTGTGCCATCCACCCTCCTAACTGTGATCACCACCTTGTACCGCCACCTTGGAGCTGCTTTGGATCCTTGGGACGTAATCAAGGGTTGTTCATTCCACCATTATCATCATATCTTCACGGTTATGTGTAATTGTAGATAGAGAATTCTGTTTTTATTTTTCTTTATAAACTGAAATTATGAGTTCATAATATTATTTTTGGAACAATTTTGATGCTCTTTTCAAAGTAATATTAGTTTATGTGTTCTTGATCTTTGTGTGTTTCATCTTTATGAGAAGATAATCTGATTTTGTTTTAAAGAAAACGTTTACATGTTTTTGGTTCTTTGGTTCGAAACATAGAGTGATTGCATGTAATTGGAGCTAGCAATTAGATTTATGCTTTGTAATCCTAATTCAAATGATTAGTAAAGGCTTAGGACATAAGTCGAAATCAGATTGTTTATGCATTGAATTGACATGCTTTGTGTACATGGATTTGCATAATTATTAACCAAACTTTCACATGAACTTAATGATTTGAAACTTGAGTTTGCATGATTGCTTTGATTGTGTGAAACTTGTTTTCAAAATATATTGGTTAGGTGCTTTGCTTGATCAATTGTGTAAAGGGAAGTAAAATAAGAGACATTGTTTGCTTTTAACTTTGTTTCTTGGTTGATAACTTTTCATGGTATTAGTAAAGGATTAAGGATGCATGTAACAAATTGATCTTGAATTGTAGTGGATGAATTGTTACCAAAAGTTTCTGTTCATGATTCCATTCATCTTCAACTTTTTGTTTTATTTTGTTTTCCAAAATTTTCATTCCAAAACTCCCCAAAACCTTTATTTGATTTCGTGATATGTGTTCTTGTATATAAATTTGTGTTTTTAGCTTTTCGTACTTGTAAATATTTCAAATATAATCTGAAAATACCTTAAAAGAACTCGTGAACTTTGTTTAAGTTTTTAGGATGTTAGTTTCAGTTCATGTGTGTTTTTCTAGTTAGTTTTGTGCATGTTAGAATTAGTTTTTATTTAGATTTTGTGTTTGTGCTATATTTATTTGTATTTACTTATATTCCTGTTCTTTGTTTTATTTTTGTAAATAATACTTCTTATTGTTTAATTTCTTTATTTGTTTACACAATTACAGGTGTACCCTCAATCCCCGGATAGAACGATCCCTATTTACCATATACTAACGATGACATTTTACAGAGTTAAATTACGTGCTGCTTTGAGCGCGTCAACCACTAATCCCTCGAATATGTGCAATGATAGTTCTTAACCATACACACTCACGAACCGCCTCATGTAGAACAATGATCTCTGAGTGGTTCGAGGAGGTAGCCACAAGGGTTTGCTTGGTTGATCTCCAAGATATTGCCGTGTTCCCATTGGTAAATACATAACCAGTTTGGGAATGACCTTTATGTGGGTCAGAGACGTATCTAGTATCTAGTATCAGCATAACCGACCAAAACGTCATTTGGCGTTTTAGTGTAGTGAGTGGCGTTTTTGCCATCAACATTTCCTTTAAGGATTGCAGGTCCATCTGCGGTCCCTCTTGTCTCTCTGTAGGGAAATAACAGTCTCAAGTCAATGGTTCCTTTTAGGTATCGAAGATGTTCTTGATACCATTCCAGTGACGCTGCGTTGGCCCTGAGCTAAATCTAGCTAACAAGTTCACTAAGAGAATGCAATGTCTGGTCGAGTAGATTGGGCTAAGTACAATAATGCGCCTATTGCACATAGATAGAGAATTTCAGCTCCCAACACCTTTTCGTCATCTTCCTTTGGACGAAATGGATCTTTCCTTGCATCCAAACTTTGACCGATCATGGGAGTGCTAGCAGGATGTGCTTTGTCCATGTTATATCACCTGACTTTTGGACATATGCAGACTGATGGATTAGTATTCCACAAACTCGGTGTTCTAGTTCAAGGCCTAGATAGAATCGAGTTTTCCCAAGATCCTTCATCTCAAATTCGGATTTCAAGTAGCTCGCGGTTTCTCTTATTTCATCAAGAGTACCTATTATGCTCATATCATCGACATATACTGCTACAATTGCAAATCCGGAACTTGTTTTCTTGCAGGGGCATAATTCATCGTTCTCATATCCCTTTCCAATCAAGTAGTCACTTAGACGGGTATACCATATCCGCCTGGATTGTTTCAATCCGCAAAGTGAGCGTTTCAACTTAATTGCAAACGCACTCTGTGGTTTAGAGTCACTTGACTTGGGTAATGCAAGGTCATCAGGCACTTTTCATATATATATATGAATCTAGATCCCCATAGAGATATTCAGTAATCACATCTATGAGCTGCATTTCCAGTCCTTTGGAAATTACTAAGCTAACTAAGTAGCGGAACGTTATAACGTCCATTACGGGAGAGTATGTCTCCTCGTAGTCAATTCCAGGGCATTGTGAGAAACCTTGCGCCACAAGGCGAGCCTTGTACCTTAGGACTTCATTCTTCTCAATACGCTTTCTGACAAACACTCATTTATGTCCTACAGACTTTACACTTGGTGGGGTTAGCACTACCTGACCAAATACCTGTCTCTTTGTCAGAGAATCTAATTCTACCTGGATTGATTCTTTCCATTTAGGCCAATCTCTCTTTGTTGACATTTTTCAACAGAGCGTGGTTCGATATCATCATGCTTTATGATTCCTTCAGCAACAGTATATATCATCAATGTGTATGGAAGATCTTTCTATCAACTCATACGCATTCTTGTAATCCTTTGAGATTTCTTTGTTCTCTGGAATCATTTCAAACATCGGAGCGTCCTCCAGTATTGATTCATGGACATAACTATAATCAGAGACAATCTCATGAGAGGGATTCTATACATTGATGATTGGTTTGTGCCTTACTCACCCTTTTCTTCTTTGGGTGAGTGTCAATCGAACCAAGTGACCTCTCCCTCTTCCTTGGGGAGCCACGACCTCAACCACACCTCCACTAAGTGCGGTTGCAGTGCCTCTATTTGCGGCACTGTGCCCCTTGTTGAGGACTTCTAACCTTGCAGGCACATTTGCAGCTGGTATATGTGATCTCGTCACTTTTGCGATATCAGTAAACGTATCAGGCATCGAATCTGCTACGTTCTGAAGATCGATTATTCTTTTCACTTCACTTTCACTTGTGAAGTGCGGGGATCAAAATGAGACATAGTGGGGACAAACCACGACAATTTCTGTCGTTCCCTTGGAAAATACTTTTTCCTATCTCCCCCTAACGACGGGAAGACTGTCTCATCAAAGTGACAGTCCGCTAATTTAGCGGAAAAGAGATCGCCTGTCAAGGTTTCCAAATAGCGTATAATTGTTGGGGATTCGTATCCAACATAAATACTTAATCGTCTCTGAGGACCCAATGTAGTGCGCTGTGGGGGCGCAATAGGCACATATACTGCGCAACTAGATATGCGTAAGTGTGAAATGTCAGGCTCATATCCAGTTACCAACTGGTACGCAGACAATGGTTGGCTAGCAGTGGGTCTGAAACGAATAAGTAAAGTTGCGTACAATATTGCATAACCCCATGCAGATATAGGCATGTTGGTGCACATAACCAATGCCCTAGCCACCATCTGTAGCCTTTTGATGGTGGCTTCTACGAGACCATTTTGTGTATGCACATGGAGTACAAGATGCTCTACATCGATCCAAATAGCTATGCAATAATCATCAAATGCTTTTGATGTAAACTCTCCAGCATTATCAAGCCTTATAGACCTGATAGGGTGATCAGGGTGGTGAGCCCTTAAACGTATAATCTATGCTAAGAGAATTGCAGCATTTCTTGTGGACAATAAAACGACATGTGACCAGATTGTTGAAGCATCCACCAGAACCATAAAGTACTTGAATGGTCCGCATTCTGGATGGATAGGTCCACAAACATCTCTTTGTATCCTTTGTAAGAATGGAATGTTTTGTTTTGTATCTTTAGCATAGGAAAGTCTCGATCCTGTTTTTGCTAAAGAGCAGGCTTTGCAAAACGAGTGATGTGCCTTTGAAATAGTCAATGAGGCATAATGGGAGGAAGGTAGTGCTTCTGGTACTTCAGAAAAGCAATGACTGCATTTGAGCAATCTTAGAACCGACACCTTGCAGTGTGGCGGATTTTTCTCCCATTTTTCACTCGAAAGAAGGGATGTCTGTGTGAGTTCTTGAAAAATACGGATCATCATGTCACGACCTCGGTGCCATAGGCGGTCATGCAAAAGCCTGTATGAGTCAGTGTCCCACATTTCATTGTTGGTGACAATATAGGATTCAATGATCTGAATCATAGTGAGGTACAGTCCACTAAATTGACTCATAAGTTTCTCTAAGATGTGTATCCTCCCACAGTCATTAGATGTAGTATCAAGGTATTCAGTTCCATTCTCACGGTGTGTTTTTACATGATAACCGTTGGCACAAATTGCTTTGAAACATTAACAAGGTTTGATCAGCTCTTGGTGCATACAGAGCGTCTTTGACTTTAAATATATCTCAGATTCTTTAGAGTAATTGTATTTTAGTAGAATGATAATCTTTTCATTCTAATAATAATTTTTTCTCTAGATGTATTGCTTTACATCTTTATATTGCAATTTCAAACCATGTAAATATGTGTAGTAAATAAATTTGAATAAATTCAGTGCTTAAGAATAAAATTCAAAATTTATTAATGAGCCAACGATAATCAAATCAAGGTCTTGTTCTAATTCATCAAAACATTATTGAAATAAACTTTAAGACCAAGTAATAGTCTAATTAAGAATGAGGCATTATGCCTTCACAACTGTTTTTGGAAAATATATGTACCTGTAAAAGTAAAAATGGATTGGAATTGGTCTACTCATTTCATTCATAACCCCTTTATATAGGGATATGATTACAACGGAAATATCAATTACATTGATGATACTAAATGCTGATTGAGCTGTGATTTGTAATTGCTTGATTCCATCTTCGTCTGTTTCTTTGACGAAGGCACATAATGTGTTTTTCCTTTAACAATACCAAGTTTAATAATATATGAACGATGTGGTGTTAGCTCAGTGGTTAGAGCACCCACTACCTATGTACGAAGTTATGGGTTCGAGTCACCATAGGGGTTAAGTAAAGAAAAGAAAAGAAAAAAAAAAGAAAAAAAAAGTATAGGGGTGAAATCCTTTGATCCTCTTTAAAGAAAAGAAAAAAAAAAGTTTAATAATATAGGGGCTAAGTATAAAAATTTGGGGTGGGTTAGTTTTTAATATTTAATTTGTTAAACTAAAATTGGGCTAGTTTTTAATATTTAATTTGTTAAACTAAAATTGGGCTAGTTTTTAATATTTAAGTTGTTAAACTAAAATTAAGCTATTAAATAATGTTTTTTCAAAATTTAGGGTGCACTGTAGCCCACCCGAGCCCGTGTGTAGCTACACATTTGACAGATAGTATATAAAGATGGAAACAAAACATTTCTGTGGTTTTTTTTTTGGGCTTCACTGTATGAAAGATTAATCAGTTTCCACAAGAAATATACAAGTCTTCCAAAGTCCTCCCTTAGTTTTCTTGGTCAATTTTTGAGCTAATGAAGTTTCCCTTCTGAAAAAGTACTTGAGCTAAAGATTGAAGCAATAACAGTACAGATGTACAAAATTCCTCAGCAAAAGTACAGAAGTTAAGGTTGTTTCGCATCTCCAAACCATGAGCTATCAAATTCTATGGGCCGTGACTTGGTCTCTGACTCAGAGGTCACACGTCTGTATACCTAATTCCTCTGATCAACACACTAACACTAATTAAAGGGGAAAATAGGACTTAAGTAATGAAATAATGACAGGAAATGAGTAAACTAATCAAAGGAACGTGAAGGCCACACGCCTTTAATATAATTTATGCAACTTGGGCTGAAAATGTCGCCTATCAACAAATGACTTATGACTCAAAGTCTCCAGTCCTAGTCTTTAGTCTTCCAGCGGAGTCATTCACTCATTCTCATTTAAGAATTTCTCACTTCATGCATGAGGAAATCTCCAAGCTTTAACCTTTACTTAGAATCGCAGCTCTCATTAGTCCTCAAAATGCAAGTTGATAAAATCCATAAGCATCATAATTAATAAACTAATGGCCAATGTTTACCAACTTGAAAGCACAAGATTCTCTTCACACACAAATTTCCACAACACGCTAAATCTCATCAATCAAGTCTATATATAAACGACGCATATGCCATAGCCAAAGGCCCAAAGCATAACAACACAATATTCTATACCATGTCATCACCTACCTCTTACCTCCTCATAGCTCTTCCGTTGCTCTTCTTCTTTAACTTCCATGGAAGCAAAGCCAACTTTTTGGCCTCAACAAATTGCCCCATATACACATGTGGTGATAATGAGCTTGATTTTCACTACCCTTTTTGGAAAATCGAAGACTCCACAGCCCATCAACATTGTGGATACCCTGGTTTTGGTCTAACATGCTCAGATTCTGGAGAGCCTATACTGACTCTACCAAATGATTCATGCATTGTTAAAGACATAAACTTTACTACATCCACCATCACCCTTGTTGACATTGACGTTGTTAATCAAACATGCCCCAGGGCCAGACACAGTATGAGTGTAGGCACGCTCCCATTGGATTACTCCCCATTGGATGTGAACCTGAGCTTCTACTTCAACTGCACTTCCTTTCCTGATCCTGTTGTGCCTCCCATAACCTGCTTGGGATCGCACAGTACCAAAAAGTCTTATGTGATCACGGAGGGAGAGGAGCCAGATGGGTTTGAGTGGTCGGAATATTGTGAGGAGAATGTGGTGGTGACTGTGAAAAAAACAGAGGAGATTACTAGAAGTATTGGTGAGTTGATTGGTGCATTTGGATTGGCCATGAACAATGGGTTTGTGCTGAACTGGACCATGGCTAAGGAGTGCGGTTCCTGTGAGACTAATGGTGGGTTCTGTGGCTACAACAACACTGCGCCAGAGATTCTGTGCTTTTGCAAAGATGGTAGTACTGGTACCACAAGCAATGGCCTCTGCAAGAAAGAGAAAGGTGTGGTTTCTTACCTTGATCCTTTTTTTAACTATTGAGATTAGTGGTTTTCTTGGGCCGAAGAGAATATAGCCCAGTTTTGGTATGGGTCGTGTTTGGTTTCTACTCTTGTTTGGGTCATATTGATTGGCTTGCTTATGTTCATTGGGCTGGATGGCTTTAGGTCCAATGTCTATATAGGTTTTTGTTGACTTTCCCTTTGCCATACGTTTTATGCGGGTTTTAGAGCCAAATGCATTTCCAAACAAATGAGGTAAGTAGACAGTAGAGTCTATTTACGTTTAACTTGGAGTGTGAATTATGCTTCTAAGAAGTTGAATCGCATACTAATTTAGACTTAGATTTTTGTTAATTTTAGTTTTTCATTGACCATTAGTCTAACGACTCTCAGTGCATTCAACATAATATAAATATTTCTTTATGATAAAATTGTAAAATTTCATTAAAAACATCTATGCATTTGGATGTCCACATAGTCCCCCTCCATGCTTATCCATCCTAGTAACAACCTTAATCACACAATTCCACGACATGTAAAAAAGGCGTTGGAATTTTAAACGATATACGATTTACCATTCCATCTCTATTTAGGAATAGCTCGCTGTTCTCAAGTTTGAGGTTCTTGTGTAATACTATTCCATCTCTACTTGTTTCTTCCAACAAAAATAAATGTTTTAATTACATAATGTTAAGGGGTCTAATCTTTATCTATAATGTCTAGGTCCTTTTTGTGTTTGGTCATAATCTCACATATACAAAACTACTATTTTAATTTACATCTGCAAAATGCATGGGATGACTAAGAAGATCAAGACAGATCGAAAGAAAATTATCAACAAAGAATAAATAAATAGCAAGATGTTGATTGTTATAATAGAAACTGCTATTAGATTAGTATAAGTTGGTTTGTCCAGGCAAGATCGTTACAAATCTACTTATGATATGGCATGCCTCTTGTCTAGTTGCCTTAGTCGCCTAGCAAATTTGTTGAACATGTTTAGCTTTTAGACTTTTCTTTTTTATTTATTTATTTTTTAATAAAAAAACACAAATTGCAAATGGAAGCCAACAATGGACCCTTGACCAGTCATAGCTAGCCCTACTTCTCCACGCATAAACATACAGAATAAGGGACTCCCATGCCTATCAATGAGGTCAGTAAAGTGAGTTGCACACAAAATATATATAGCATATGCCTCAATTAGATACATCCCGATGGGAAATTTCCAAGACAAAATGCATATGTAGAAGTCAAAATTATACCTCTAGCTCCTCTCCCTTCAGAGAAATCCACCTAATTATCTTGGACGTCAAACCAGATTATTAGTCTGCCTGCATGTTTGACATTTCGAATTACGACTATATATTGCATCACAGTTGCTTTCAATCTGTCATTTTGAACCAATATTATAGGGAATTCACCCAAATTAATTATCAAACAGAAACTCATCTCTATCTTAGCTAGCTCATGGTCTCACCCTTTTCTTTTCTCCATGATCTTCTACGAATGACCATGCCTAATAATCATCATCTCTTCCTAAGATCACCACCCATCATCATCATCATCATCATCTTCTTCTTCTTCTTCTTCTGGGCTCGCTGCGAAGACGATCCCCAATATTACACACGGTGCAAGCAACCTTTCAATTGTGGTAACCTCACAGACATATCCTACCCTTTCTGGGGAGGACCCAATCGCCCCAAACAGTGCGGTCGCTTGGGCTTCGAGCTCACCAACTGCGAAGATGAAACTCAATCCCCTCACATAGTAATAGAAAAGCTAGAATTTCATGTGTCCAACATCAACAGCCAAGAGCTCTTTCACACCATGACAATCGCTCGCTCCGACCTCTTGGATAGTCCTTGTACTGACCACCTCGTCAACACCACTCTCGACTACAACCGTTTCTCTTATGTCCAAACTGTTCGCAACCTCACCTTGTACTACGGCTGCCTCCCTCAAAACAAATCGGTCCTCAACAATTTTACGTGCAAAATAGACGGCACAGCTAAGGATAGAAATATTTCGTACTACGTGGATGATTCACTCTCAAGGGTTGATGTTCCGGGCCGACCCACATGTTCTACCAAAATCATAGTCCCCATTTTTTGGGAGGGCTTTGATGTAATGCCAGACAATGCAACGGAAGAAGTGGAAAAAGTTTTGAAGCAAGGGTTTCAGGTTGAGTACAGCGCGGATTGGGATCTCTGTAGGTCATGCATGAACTCTAATGGCACCTGTGTATCGAACGCAACGACGGATTCGTTTCTCTGCCTTTGCGGGAATCGTCCTAACAATTCTACTTGTCTAATTGTTCATGGTACGCGTATATGTTTATTTTGGATTTGATTGGTTAACTTTGTTTGCTAGATGATTGATTATGCATTAGACAAATCCATGTTCATAATTATTGAAGGACTTGGTAGGATTAAGATTAGGGATAGCATGTAATGGTTGAATTTGCACATTGTTTGAGGAAGGGCCCCTTGATTAATTAGTCAAAGTTAGACCACTTCAATTATTATATATGAAACCCAGCCCGCATAAGAAGAAATGATTTAGCTAGTAGCCAGAGAACTAAAATATCTGAATGTTCTAGGCATCGGACCTTCCTCAATTGCTAGCTGGTTCATTAATTAAGTTCTAACTGCTCTTTCACTGTTTTGATTCGAAAATCTAAAAATATTATAGCTTTTGGCTACTTTAAAGGTTTAATCTATCATGAGGGTTTTAGCTTTAGATGTGGGGATACAAAATAGGGTTTTGGCTCTACTATGGCTATCGTAGGGTTTATCCACTTATAGTTACCAAACCTATGAATTAGTTAATTAGCTTGGTCTTAGGATGCAATGGGTTTAATCCTTTACGAAAATTATTAAGATATAAATTAGGCTTCCCAAGTCATCTAAAATACAAAGACATTTCGCTAATAACCCCCTCCTTAGTACACAAAGACACCAGATATCCTTGATGCTGGTTTGACTGGTCATCACCTCGATTCTTAGAGAAAGTCAACGGTCAACGGAGGAGGAAGCAACCAGTTCAATCTGGCGTCTCTTGGACACTGATTAAGGGTTCACACTTCCGTCCACACTTCAATCACACCAACCCAAACCTCATAAGAGATGGGCTTGGGCCCTAGTCTGTACTGGGCGTAACCCACTCCAATCCCAGCCCAACTTGTAGTCGTGCATTCTTGAACATGAATGATAACAATTCTAGCATAAGCATTCGATTCTGTGCACGTCTCTATCATCCATTCTTGGATCAACATTTTTCCTCTGTTACTTTTCAGGCATGCAAAACCCTGAAGTCCCTATCCTTTGTACACTTTCGGTTTAACCAACCACAACTCTGAAAGCCAAGTCGTCCACCCAAAACACACATTTCACCGTCACTCTATTCCATACCTCAAAAAAAGAAGAAACTTATTGCCAAAGTTTTGGTCCTCATTTGGCCAAGTTCGGACCAGAAGGTCTGAAGCTGTAATCATTTTCGACATAGTTGCTCATCCTTTGCCATATGAAACGTCACAAAAGTCTTTGCTGTTGCTTAATTCTTTATTCTTGTTTTCAAACTCTAAATAGACAAAAACCAAAGCATACCTACCATCAAGAAATTTCCCACTATATGCTAACTTGCTCACCTTTCTTTCCACAAATTCGCCACCTGCTTTCTTTCTTCTTTGTTTTTCTCTCAATTTCTGGATCATGAATCCCTTCCATTTATGTGTTTTTAGTATCATCTTCACAACCATAGTCAGTCTAGCCTTTTCTGTAGACTCTAGCTACTATGAGGCTTGCAAGCCTCAAACATGTGGGAATGGTCCGAATATAAGCTACCCTTTTTGGCTTTCGGATCAACAAGAATCCTATTGTGGCTATCCTAGTTTCAAGCTCGCTTGCAAGGACAAAAATCCAACACTTACTATTTCTGATGATGATTATATCATCAAAGAAATCTTTTACTCAAACCATTCATTTCTCGTGGACAATGGTGCTGTTTATGAAGATGAATGTCCCCTTCCTCTACACAGCTTCAGGCTCGATCGAACACCTTTCAATTATAGTTCCAATCATGTTGATTTTTCCTTGTTCTACAACTGTTCCCAAGAACCTGTGAACAACATGCTTACATATTCTATTACATGTGAAAGCAATTCCACACTTCATTCTTTTGCTACCATTCACAAAGAGGTACTGCAGTACATGAACCGAACATTATTAGACTCGTGCGAGTCTTCGGTTGTTTTACCTTTGGATTATCATGAGGCTGGTGGTGTGAATACCTGGTTGGAAATGAATTATACTGAAATCTTGAAGATGGGGTTCGTTTTGAATTGGACTGCACAAAATTGCAGCAATTGTGAGACGAGCGGTGGGCGCTGTGGATTCGATAACAATGAATTTGTCTGTTTTTGCAGTGATAGACCTCATGAAAAAACCTGTGATGATGGTACTTGTGTAGCAACATTTTCATTATTTAGTAATTGTTAGAGTTTTCAGAAAACAGATTTCTCACTTCTCTAGTAGTAGTTTGTTTGTAGCATGGATGAGAGTGGATATCTTCAAGGCCTATATTCATAACTTTTATTTAAGGTTTGTATACTTATATTCTAAGAATGCTGCTTCTTTGATTGCTTTGCAGGCTCTAAGTTCGACTGGAAATGGAAGGTTGTCGTAGGTAATATCCGCAATCCCTTTATTCTTCAGCTGTATAATGTTCTCCAAGCTCATATGATTCTCAGTTGCAAATTTGCTGCTTCTTATAGTGAGCTCGCCATTTTCTCTTCAGGGATTTGCTCGGTTATTGGAACTATAGCTGTAATGTGCGTCATTTTCTTTATATGGCGACGTCGCAACAGAAATCGATATGGTCCATCATCCTACGCATCTCGAAGCATCTATTCTAAAAGCTATTCCAGAAGTGATACTGAGAAGGGAAGTGCATACCTTGGAGTTCATGTCTTCACCTACAAGGAACTTGAACAAGCAACAAACTATTTCGACTCATCAAAAGAAATTGGGGATGGAGGCTTTGGCACAGTGTACTATGGTAAACTAATAATCAACATCCTTCATCTTCAAGATCACAAAGTTGTGTATTAACCATTATATATATGAACCTCGTTGTTCATTGTGGTTTTCTTAAACAGGAAAAGTTCGTGATGGGCGATCAGTTGCTGTCAAGCGTCTTTACGAAACCAATTACAAGAGAGTTGAGCAGTTCATGAATGAAATCGAGATTTTAGCTCGCCTACGCCACCAAAACCTTGTCTTACTCTATGGATGCACCTCTCGTCACAGCCGTGAACTCCTCCTTGTCTATGAATATGTTCCCAATGGAACTCTTGCTGATCATCTTCACGGTGGAAAAGCAAAACCCGGTGCACTGCCATGGCATACTCGAATCAACATTGCCGTAGAAACTGCAAGTGGATTGTCCTATCTTCATGCGTCTGAGATCATCCACCGCGATGTGAAAACCACTAACATTCTCCTTGACAACAATTTCTGTGTCAAAGTAGCAGATTTTGGACTGTCTCGTCTCTTCCCCACGGATGTCACCCATATCTCAACTGCTCCACAAGGAACTCCGGGTTATGTTGATCCCGATTATAACCAATGCTACCAGCTTACTGCGAAGAGTGATGTCTATAGCTTCGGTGTGGTCCTGGTTGAACTCATATCATCCTTGCCTGCTGTTGATATCACAAGGCATCGACATGAGATCAATTTGTCGAACATGGCTATCAACAAAATTCAGAAACATGCATTGCATGAGCTAGTGGATCCATCCCTTGGGTATGAATCAGACTTTAAAGTAAGAAAAATGATCAATGCAGTGGCGGAATTAGCGTTTCAGTGCCTGCAAAGTGAGACTGAAATGAGACCTTCTATGGTTGATGTGGAAAATGAACTAAAGAGGATACAGAGTGATGATTTTAGTAAAGAAAAGGCAGAGGAAATTGATATTTCAGCTGATGATGTTGTGCCGTTAAAGAGTGGTCCTCTGCCACCTTCACCAGATTCTGTGACAATTAATTGGGTTAGCAAGTCTTCAACACCAAATGATAGCACTGGTTAAACGTTTCCTTCTAGTTCTCTATGATACCATTGTCATTCTCCTTTCATCTATTAAACATGTGATTTGTTGAATGAGATGTAAATATTTGTTTCGTTTGAACTTTCGACTGTCTAATCTGTGTAAGACTTGAAGAGGTATGCTAAGGTCCATGTATAGCGGAGTTAGGCTACATGACTAATCTGTTTTGTTTGAACTTTCGACTGGCTAATCTTTGTAAAAGATTCATTGCTTTATTTGTTATACAAGTTTTCTAGTAGCAACCCATCCAGTGAAGAAATTGTTTTTTTCTTAGAACATATGACAGTAACTTTGTAAACCTGCCACCTGCTATTAAAATGATGGCTGGTAGAAAATCTTTCTTGCTTTTCAGCGAAAGAATTAGATCTGTGTGAGTTCATCTATAAGAGTAAACACTCAGAACTCACAATTAGCAAAAGTAAAGTAGATAACTGCATTCATAAAAATTCATTTCTTAAAATGACATAAAAAGGCAGACAACCGGAACGAAAACAGCAAAACAGACTACATTACCTGATTGCCATGTCGTAATTTTCATTATTGATATTTTCAAACTGGACTGCAAAACTCTATAAAATGCAGATTGCAGTGTTGTTTTATAGGGTTTTGTATAGTAGCTAATTTCTGATATTGTGCAAGTAAATTATTTCACTCCTCACCTGAACAATAAAAAGTACAAGACAAGATAAAAGCTCTGACAAGTGATAAATGTATAAAGGAAAAGACTGACTTGAATGCTCTTCATATAGCAAGGTAGTGAATAATCAAATATACATCTAGCAATCTAGAGAAAATATCAGCTTAATGTTAATAAGGTGGAAGATTGTGGTGGTGATCTTACAGGAGAAGATAGGACAGGCTTTGGTGGTATTTGCAAGGCTTCAGTGCTTCCTTCCAACATTTCAATCACTATACTTGTGGATGGTCTATCAGATGGCCTTGTCTGTATGCACCACAATCCCACTAAGATCATCTTCCTCGCAATTTCCTTCTCCTCTTCGGTCACTGCATTGAGCAACCCAAAATTGCTGCCCTGCTCAAGATTCTCATAAACCCAATCTGGAAAATAAATTTCACTAGTGTGGCTTACTCGAGCTTCAACATTCTTTCTTCCTCCAACCATCTCTAGAATCATCATTCCATAACTATAGACATTGGACTGGCAGACACTCTTCCAAAGTTTCTGGAGAACATTTCTGGAGCTATATACCCTTTGTCCCTCTAGCATCCAACATTGAAATAATGCTCTCCTTCATTGTACAAAGTTTAGAAAGACCAAAGTCAGAAATCTTTGGGAAAAAGTTTTCATCCAAAAGGATATTATGTAGTTTTATGTCAAAGTGCAGCATTCTTGTGTTGCACTCACGGTGCAAGTACTCCAGCCCTTGAGCTATGCCAATAGAAATTTGAAAGAGTCTTTCCGATTCCAAGTGTGGAGTAGTTTTCAAAGGATTACTGTCTGTATATATGAACTTCTCTAGTGATCCATTGGGCACAAACTCATATACGAGCGCTTTTTTCCTACCTTCAAAGCAATACCCCAAAAGAGTGACAACATTAACATAGTATGCTCGCAACCTCATTAACAAAGTCCTCTCCATTCCCTTTGGATGCTTTAAGAACCTTCACAGCCACATGACAACCATTCAATAGCTTCCCTTCGTACACATCACCATAACCGCCTTGACCTATTTTATCTTTAAATGAGTTGGTCATTTTCCTTACATCCGAAAATTTGTACCTTTTTACTGCTAGAGGTCCAGTGTTCTGAATGAAGGCCTCAGCATTTCCATGGTTATTTTCCCTAATCAGTGAAATCCCACGGAAGAGTAACAAACACTAAGATACCAGTTCCTGCAATAGTAGCAACTGGCAGCAGAAAAATGAGATGTTTCAGGCATTAATGGTGATTAGTTGAACAATTTCATGTATTCACAAGAAAGAAAGAAGTTGCTGTTTGAGGACAAGTATGAAATGATAAACAGAGAGAGAGAGTAATGTTTCTGTGAGAATAGAGATTCAAGTGTGTTTATTCATCTCACACAAAGAGGTATTTATAGGAAAATATTACAAGTGTGAAAGCTCAAAGAGTAACTCAATTTGATAACCTCTACATTCATAGCTGCAGCCTTCTATGGTGGCTGTGATGATGATAAAATGCCATGCTTGTTGCCCTTTGGCATAAAGCTTGTCACACAAGTCACAATACCTACATTATACACTCAAGTACCTATTTGTATACATGATATAGACATTTATACTATGACTCATGTTTTGTACATGTGAATCATATATACTACAACACTCCCCCTTGGATATTTCATGTCAAATAGTATTGTTTAGGTCGTGCGCTTCGAAATTGCCTCGTTAAAAACCTTGCCAAGTAATAAAACCCTGTGGGAAAAAACAACCTTGGTCGAAGGAGAAAAAGAGCACAACGCGCGTTTGAGTGTGGAGTATGTAACTGGATACTCCCCCTGATTTAGACTCCCCCTGAAGATTGTGGGAGTTCGGATAGCCTTCTCAATCCGATACTCTTCACATGTTTCTCGAAAGGGGATTTTGGTAACGACTTAGTAAATAAGTCCGCTACATTTTCCTCTGATCGGATTTGATTTACTTCAATTTTCAGAAGTGTTTGTTGTTGCTGATTGTAGAAGAATTTTGGCGATATATGCTTGGTATTGTCCCCCTTGATGAAACCTAATTTCATTTGCTCAATACAAGCTGCATTATCTTCGTAAATGCATGTAGGTTCTTCTGTGGTGGACTTCAAACCACAGGTTCCTCGAATGTGTCTATTTACAGACCTTAGCCATATGCATTCACGCACAGCTTCATGTAGAGCAATAATCTCTGCATGATTTGAGGAAGTAGCAACAAGGGTCTGTTTCGTGGATCTCCAAGATATCGCGGTGCTTCCCATGGTAAAGACATAACCTGTTTGGGAGCGACCTTTGTGAGGGTCAGAGAGATACCCTGCATCAGCAAAGCCCATCAAAACATCATTATCATTTTGATGGAGGGGAGGAGGAGAACGTCGGCCACCATGGAAAGTGTCGCCGGCGTTCATATTGCGGAAGGTGGCTTTTTGCCATGTGGGATCTAATCCCATACTTCCGTCCTTTCTTTTCTCCCTGTAGGGATAAAACAAGCCCATATCAATCGTACCTTTTAAGTATCGAAAGATTGTCTTTATACCAATCCAATGGCGGCGTGTTGGCGAGGAACTATGTCGAGCCAACAAGTTCACTGCGAATGAGATATCCGGTCTTGTGCATTGAGCTAAGTACAATAATGCACCTATTGCACTTAGATATGGCACTTCAGCCTCTAATAAGCCTTCGTCCTCATCCTTTGGACGAAATGGATCTTTTCTGGGCTCAAGGCTACGGCTGATCATGGGAGTACTCACAGGTTTTGCTTTATCTTCATTAAAGCGCCTTAGTAATTTTGAGTATATGCTGACTGATGGATCATAATCCCATCACTACGGTGCTCGAGTTCTATTCCGAGACAAAACCGTGTTTTCCCAAGATCTTTCATCTCAAACTCGGATTTCAAATATTTAGCAGTTTCTTTTAACTCATTTAGAGTTCCAATTAGATTCATGTCATCGACATATACTGCTATAATTGCAAATCCGGAACTTGTTCTTTTAATGAACACGCATGGGCATATTTCATTGTTAATATATCCCTTCCTAATCAAGTAGTCACTTAGACGGTTATACCACATCCGTCCGGATTGTTTCAATCCATATAGTGAGCGTCTCAATCTTATTGAAAACGCGCTCCGTGGTTTAGAGCCATTTGATTTGGGTAATTGAAGTCCATCTGGAACGTTCATATATATCTCTGAATCTAGATCCCCATAGAGATATGCTGTAACCACATCCATAAGCTGCATGTCAAGTTTTTCGGAAACTACCAAACTGACAAGGTAGCGGAACGTTATAACGTCCATTACGGGAGAATATGTCTCCTCGTAGTCGATTCCAGGGCGTTGTGAGAAACCTTGTGCCACAAGGCGGGCTTTGTATCTAACAACCTCATTTTTCTCATTACGCTTTCTAACAAAGACCCATTTATGGCCAACAGGTTTTATATTTGGTGGTGTCAGCATTATAGACCCAAATACCTGTCTCTTTGTTAGTGAATCCAATTCAGTCTGGATCGCATCTTTCCATTTAGACCAATCTGCTCTTCGTTGACATTCTTCAACGGAGCGAGGTTCGATATCATCGTATTCTATAATTCCTTTTGCAATATGATATGCAAAAGCATCATTAATAGTCATAGAATTTCTATCCATCACCCCATGTATACTAGTGTAATTCATGGAGATCTCTCTATTCTCTGGAATTGGTTCTTTTATTGGAGCGTCCTCCAATGATGTCTCTTTGACATAACCATAATCCGGAATATTTTCATGAGAGGGATTAATTGTATCGATGATTAATGGATTATTTTGTGCCAAACTCGCTTTCTTTCTTGGGCGAGAATCCATCGAACCAATGGGCCTCCCGCGCTTCCTGGCGGGAGCCATGGGTCTAGCCACTACATCACCCATATAGGGACGTTGGCGCCATTCTCATGTATTCTTGAGATGGCATCATGTCCTCTAGTGTTAGGGACATCAATCCTTGCAGGCACATTTGCAGCAGGTATATGTGATCTTGTCACTTTAGCGATATCAGAAAACGCATCAGGCATTGATTCTGCTACGTTCTGAAGATCGAGAATCCTCCGCACTTCTATTTCAGATTGTGCTGTTCGGGGATCAAGATGAGACAGAGTGGGGACAAACCACGACAATTCCTGTCTTTTCTGTTGAACATTACTGTTCATGTCTCCCCTAATGATGGGAAGACTGTCTCATCAAAGTGACAATCCGCAAATCTAGCGGTAAATAGATCGCCTGTCAAGGGTTCTATATAGCGGATAATGGTGGGAGAGTCATATCCAGTATAAAGACCTAATCGTCTTTGAGGACCCATTTTGGTGCGCTGTGGCGGCGCAATTGGCACATAGACTGCACACCCGAATATTCGTAAGTGTGAGACATCGGGCTCATACCCAGTGACCATCTGGGAAGCAGAAAATGGTTGGGTGGCAGTGGGCCTCAGAAGAATAAGCACAGCTGCGTGCAATATTGCATAGCCCCAAGCAGAAATAGGGAGATTGGTGCGCATAACCAATGCTCGAGAAACCATTTGAAGTCTTTTAATGGCAGCTTCTGCGAGACCATTTTGGGTGTGTACATGAGGTACAGGGTGTTCAACCTCGATCCCAATGGACATGCAATAATCATCAAAAGTTTTTGATGTAAACTCTCCAGCATTGTCAAGACGAATTGACTTAATAGGATGATCAGGGTGGTGAGCCCTTAATTTAATGATCTGTGCTAGGAGTTTAGCAAATGCAGCATTTCTCGTGGATAATAGCATGACATGTGACCAGCGTGTCGATGCATCAACCAACACCATAAAATATCTAAATGGTCCGCAAGTTGGTTGAATAGGTCCACAAATATCACCTTGTATTCTTTGCAAGAATGGTATATTTTCTTTAGAGTCCTTTGCATAGGATGGTCTTGATCCTACCTTTGCTAAAGAGCAAGCCTTACAAAACGAATGATATGAAGTAGTTCTTTCGACCAATCTTTGGTTCGTACTTCTTTTCGTTTTGAAGAATGGATGTCCGTGTGAAGTTTTTAATATACGGAGCATCATATCACGACCTGGGTGACCCAAGCGGTCGTGCCAAAGTCTATATGTGTCAGAATCCCATAAATTTTCATTCATGACATGGTTGGATTCAATTACTCTGATAGTGGTTGCATATAATCCACTAGAGCGACACATAAGTTTCTCTAATACTCGTGTATTTCCGTAGTTATTAGAGGTAATGCAAAGGAACTCTTGTCCATTCTCACAATGTGTTTCCACATGAAGATCATTGGCTCTTATATCTTTAAAACTCAATAGGGTTCTTCCAGCCCTAGGAGCATATAGAGCTTCGATGATATTAATATTCGTGCCATTTGGCAACAAAAATTGAGCTGGTCCTCGACCATGAATCAATTGTGATGATCCTGCCATCGTAGTTATTGAAGATCGACTAGGCTTCATCCATAAAAATAATTTCCTGTGTCGTAATATAGTATGTGTGGTGCCACTATCAAGAAGGCATTCCATTTCTCCGGAAAACATACTGAAAAAGGAGTAAAGTTCGGAATATTAACACATGTCCATGACATTGAATGCGATACTTTATTAATAAGGAAAATAACCAATGATTACATCAAGGTTTCCAAAGTCTATTCCAAAGTACAATCAAACTTTATACAAATTGTAATTGCTCATTCCGTTTGGTAATTCCAATGAAATATGACCAGGGAAGTAGAGAGATGTTGGTGGAGCGAGGCTCGCTTAAATACCATGGTCTCAATTACTTTCCTAGACATCATATTTCATTGGGTACACCACATAAGAAAAAGTCAATACAATTGTTATTGATTAAGGCACATTTGCCCTTGGAAAATAGAAAAGGACTATTCTAATCAAAGTCTGCTGCATCCTCGTGCATTTGTTCAGCTTTGAAGTCCTCTATTGTGAGATTGACATCTTCACTATCTTCATTTTCGGCAAGGTTGGATTCTTGCTCCCTGTTTTGCCTATACTCTTTGTAGCTTGCAGCTAGTTTAGTACTTGCATGGCATTGTTTGAACCAATGCTCGATTGATCCGCATCTATGACACACGTCATTATGGTTGCCTCCTTTCATTGGAGGTGCAGTTTGTCCATGTTGTGGATATTCCCTAGGAGGGTTACTGCTACTACCACGCCTTATGATGCGACCTCCACGGCCCATATTGTTATTATATTCACCTCTCCCACGTGTGGAGTTGCCACCACGTGTGAAGTTGCCACGTGTGGAGTTACCACCACGTGTGAAGTTGCCACCACGAGTGTCCGCTTTAAAGTTGCGGTTTCTCTCTTTATTGGGGTGGTTATATGGGCCCGTACGCCTTTCTTGTCCCTTATTATTAGGGTATTGCTGCTTGCGCCCCTTTTTGGGTGCATTATAATTTGCCTCACGGACGCTCTTGGTTCCTATGGGCCTAGAATTATAATTCTTTACAAGGATGTTGTCGTACTTTTCAGATACCGACAAAATATTAATAAGCTCATTAAACCTTGTAATTCGTCCAGCATTGACTTCTGTGCGAAATTGCTTTGATATCACAATTGCTGAGACGGGAATGGTGGAGAGAGTCTTCTCAAGTAGCTCATCTTCTGTGAGAGGCTTTCCACAGAACTTCAACATAGCTTTGAGTCGAAGAGCTTCCGAATTATATTCTGCAACAGACTTAAAGTCGGAGAAGCGTATATTATTCCACTGAACCTTCAAGTCAGGGAGGAGGGTATCTTGGATATTACCAAAACGCTCTTCTAGCGCTACCCATAAGTCTCGAGCATCTCTCATTGACATATACTCTAGTCTGAGAGCTTTATCCATATGGCGCCGCATCAAGATAATAGCTTGTGCATGCTTTGTAGGTGTTCTTTGGAACACAAGGCCTGGATTAGGAGCTTGAATTATGGGCAATATCCCTCTTGAAGTGAGGTGGTTCTCAACGTCGGTTACCCAACTATAGTATTCCGAACCCGTTGAGTCAAGCATTTGAAAGTCAAGTCTAGGTGCATTCGACATCCTGAAGATAAGAGAAGATATATTAGTTTCGGAGTTCAAAACTTCCACGAAATCTAAAATCAATAATCTTTAGACCAAAACAATGATGTTTTGCGGACACTCTTAGTCCGAATATTATGAACACTCTTAGTTCATAATTACGAACGCTCTTAGTTCGTTTAGCGTGAATTTCTTGGAATTCCGCTTTTGATTGTAAGTTCCCGAGAAAAATAAAGAGAAGAAGAATAGAGTAAAAACTCAAAAACGGGAACTTTTAGTAAATATTACCTTGGAATAATATTGCCGGAAAAAGTTGTCCAAAAATTGCCGGAAAAGTCGTCGGAAAGTTGCCGGAAAGTTGTTCGAAAGTCGCCGGAAAAGTTGTCGGAAAGTTGCCGGAAAAGTCGCCGGAAAGTTGTCCGAAAGTCGCCGGAAAAGTTGTCGACAGATGTGTCGACAGCTGCTGCGCAGCTGCTCGGCAGATGGCCTGCAGGTGGCTCGGCAGCTGCTGCGCAGGGCTTCGGCAGGTGCTCGGCAGGTGCTGCGCAGGACTCGGCAGGGGCTTTCGGCAGGTATCGGCAGGGGCTTTCGGCAGCACTCGGCAGGAGCTTTCGGCAGGTCTCGGCAGCACTTCGACAGCGGTTCAGCAGCGGTTCGATTTTTCCGGTGGCCGGTTCAGGCTGTTTCCGGCCGGTTCTGGGCGTTCTGAAACCGGTTCTGAGCTTCTTGAATCAAGGGCTTTGATATGAGCTAGGGTTTGGAGGTTTTTTGCAAGTTTGAAAAAATGACTTCGATCGGATTATGAACTACCTCTCCTCTTTTCAATTTCGATTCTAATTCTAGAGCAATTTCGTGCTGATAACGTGTTTGAGGACAAGTATGAAATGATAAACAGAGAGAGAGAGTAATGTTTCTGTGAGAATAGAGATTCAAGTGTGTTTATTCATCTCACACAAAGAGGTATTTATAGGAAAATATTACAAGTGTGAAAGCTCAAAGAGTAACTCAATTTGATAACCTCTACATTCATAGCTGCAGCCTTCTATGGTGGCTGTGATGATGATAAAATGCCATGCTTGTTGCCCTTTGGCATAAAGCTTGTCACACAAGTCACAATACCTACATTATACACTCAAGTACCTATTTGTATACATGATATAGACATTTATACTATGACTCATGTTTTGTACATGTGAATCATATATACTACAACAGTTGCAAACTTGCAATTGATAATTAGATGAGCTTGAAAATACTAATCAGCTGAAGTAAAAGGGGATTGCTGATATTACCTACGCCTATGACAACCTTCAATCTCCGGTTGAACTTAATCATGACTGCAAAAGCGATCAAAGAAGCAGCATTCTTAGAATATAAGTATACGAACCTAAAATAAAAGTAATGAATATAATCCTCGAAGATATCCACTCTCATCTATACTAACTAGGAAAGAGATAGCTGTCTAAACAAAATACTACTACATATGACACGAGGAATCTTTACTGTTATTTCTACAAATTTCAGGAACTACTAAAAGTGAAAATGCTAATACAGAAACATGTGAAGTGGGAGTGTGGGACATTTGAGAATAGCTCCCCATTCTCTTGGAGCCCCTCCGGTTCAATTATAACTACATATTTTAGTTCCGGCCAGCAATTTCAACTAATGGATGAAGTGGGAAAGGAGCTCCAGTCTATTTACACCAGGCATCTTAACTCCTAGCTGTTTCCTTCTTGAGGTTTTTGTCAGTGTATTTACTCACAAGCCCAAAACAATAGCTATTTGAACATTGTTGAATTCATTACACACTATCTAATTGTGTTATTTGAATATACACAGACAGTATTCAAAGATTGAAACAAAACATTTCTGTGTTTTTTTTTTTTTGGCTTCAGTATCTGAAAGACTAATCAGTTTCCACATGATATATACAAGTCTTCCAAAGTCCTGCCTTACTTTTCTTAGTCAATTTCTGAGCTAATGAAGTTTCCCTACTTCTGAAAAGTATTTTAGCTAAAGATTGAAGCCACAAGAAACTAACAGTACAGTAGTACAGAACTCCTCAGCAAAAGAAGTACAGAAGTTAAGGTTGTTTCACACCTCCAAACCATGAACTATCAAATTGACAGATTCTATGGGCCGTGACTTGGTCTCTGACTCAGAGATCGCCAAACACCTTGCTTATTCAGACTCTGTACCTAATCTCTTAACACTTATTAAAGGAGAAAATAGGACTTGAGCAATGCACTAACGGCAGAAAAATGAGTAAACTAATCAACTGAACATGAATGCCACACGCCTTTAATATAATTGATGCAACAGAAGCTGATGTAATATGTTGCCTAATCTACAATGACTCATGACTCAAAAGTCTCTCCAAGTCTTAGTCTTTAGTCTTTGAGCTGAATCAGTCTCATTTCATAATTTCTCAGTTCATACATGAGGATACATATTTCCAAGCTTTAACCTTTACTTAGAGTCCCAGCTCCACGTCAGTCCTCAAAATGCATTATCACAAAACCCATCAACATCACAATTAATAAACTAATGACCAACTTGAATGCATAAGATTCTATTCACACACAAATTTCCACAACAGTCTAATCTCATCAATCAAGTCTATTTATAAACTAATTAAGCATTTACCATAGCCAAAGCATAACAACACAATATTCTAAACCATGTCATCACCTATCTCTTATCTTCTTGCAGCTCTTCTCTCACTCTTGTTATTCAACTTTCATGGAAGCAAAGCCCACTTTGTACCCTCAACAAATTGCCCCATATACAATTGTGGTAATGATCTGAAGTTTCACTACCCTTTTTGGAAAATTGAAGACTCCACCGCCGGTCAATACTGTGGTTACCCTGGTTTTGGTCTCAATTGCTCAGAGTCCGGAGAGCCAATACTCAGTCTCCCAAATAATGACTCCTACCATGTGAAAGACATAAACTTTATTGATTCCACCATCACCCTTGTTGACATCGACGTCTTCGATCAACAATGCCCTAGGGCAAGACACAGTATTAGTGTAGGCACGCTCCCATTGGATTACTCCCCATTGGATGTGAACCTGAGCTTCTACTTTAACTGCACTTCCTTTCCTGATCCTGTTGTGCCTCCCATAATCTGCTTGGGAATATGGGGTACCAAAATGTCTTATGTTTTCACGGAGGGAGAGCAATCAGATGGGTTTGAATGGTCTGAAAGTTGTGAGGAGAATGTGGTGGTGACTGTGATGAAGAGTAAGGAGCTTCATATTGATAAGTTGACTGGTGCTTTTGGAGGAGTTATGAAGCAGGGGTTTGTGCTTAACTGGACCACGGCGAAGGAGTGCGCTTCGTGTGAAAGTGGTGGTGGTTTGTGTGGGTACAACCCCACTAAAGCTGATGAGTTTCTCTGCTTCTGCAAATATAGTGATGGCCTATGCGAGAAGAAAGGTATGCCGTATGCTCCTTTGTTCCTTAATCCTTTCGTAACTTTAAAATCTGCTTGGGCCCAGTTTTGGTATGCCTTCTGTTTGGGTCATATTGATGGGCTTGGGTATGTTCATTAGGCTGGATGGCTTTAGGTCCAATGTCTGTATAGGTTTAGGTTTTAGTTGACTTTTCCTTTGCTCTACTACGTTTGAGTTACATACGCGAGCTTTAGAGCCGAGTGCATTACCAAACTAATGACCTAAAAATGCATTTGTAGACTCTTCTCACGTTTAGTTTGGAGAGTGAAATATATAATTCTACCAAGTTAAATCGCATTCTAGTACTTGCGATTTAGATTTTGGTTAATTTAATTTTTTATTATTCATTTATCTAAAGACTCTCAGTGCATTCAACATAACATAAATATCTATTTATGATAAAATAAAAAAGGTAAAATTTCATCAACTTTTGTTTAATCTCTACACCTGGATGTCCACACAGTCCCACTCCATGCTTATCCAGCCTAGTAACCTTAATCACACAATACCACGACATGTAAAAAAAGGGGGTTTTAAATTTTAAACGTTATTCCTATCCCTTACTCTATTTAGCAATAACTCACTATTTTCAAGTTTAAGGTTCTTGTGTAAATACCATTCCATCTCTACTTGTTTCTTCCAACTTTCAACAAACATAAATGTTTTAACTACGTAAATACGTAATGTTAAGGGGTCTAGTCTTTATTTAGAATGTCTAGGTCATTTTATTTTAATTTACTTCTATAAAATACATGGAATGTCTAAGAAGATAGAGACAGATTGAAAGAATATTATTAACAAAAAAAAAAAAAAAGAGAGATGTTGATTGTTATAATAGAAACCTCTATTAGAATACTATTAGTTGGATTGTCCAGGCAAGATTTGTAACGATCCTGATCTACTTATGATATGGCATGCCTCTTGCGTAGCTGCCTTAATTAGTTGCCTAGCACATTTGTTGAACATATATTTTTTTGAAATGGTTGTTGAACACTTGAACATGATTAGCTTTTAGACTTTTTTTAAATTTTTTTTTAAACAAATTCCAAATGGACGTCAACAATGGACCCTTGACCAGTCATTTATAGCCCTACTCCTCCATATATAAACATACAGAATAAGGGACTCCCATGCCTATCAATGAGATGAGATCAGTAAAGTGTGCTGCACACAAAATATATATAGCATGCATGCCTCAATTAGATATAGCCTGATGGGAAATTTCCGAGACAAAATGCATGTGTAGAAGTCAAAATTATACCTCTCTTTTCCTCCAGAAAAATCCACCTACTTATCTTGGACGTCAAACCTGATTATTAGTCTGCCTGCATGTTTGATATTTCGAATTACGACTATATATTGCATCACAGTTGCTTTCAATTTGTCATTTTGAACCCATATTATAGGGAATTCACCCAAATTAGATATCAAACAGAAGCTCATCTCTATCTTAGCTGCTAGCTAATGGTCTCACCCTTCTCTTTTCTCCATGATCTTCCACAAATGACTATGCCTAACCATCATCTCTTCCTAAGATCACCACCCATGGCCAGCTAGCATCTTGTTCATCCTCTTCTTCTTATTCTCTGCTCGATCACTGCGAAGACCATCCCCAATACACACAGTGCAAGCAATCTTTCAACTGTGGTAACCTCACAAACATATCCTAGCTACCCTTTCGGGGGCGACCCAATCGCCCGTAAGAGAACGGTCGCTTAGGCTTCGAGCTCACCAACTGTGAAGACGAAACTCAACTCCCTCACATAACCGAAGAGCTAGATTTCCATGTATATCCAACATCAACAGCCAAGAGCTTTTTCACACCAAGACAATCGCTCGCTCCGACGTCTGGGATATATAGTCCTTGTACTGAGCACCTGGTCAACACCACTCTCGGCTACATCCGTTTCTCTTATGTCCAAACTGTTCGTAACCTCACCTTGTACTACGGCTGCCTCCCTCAACTCGACCAATCCGTACCCGACTATTTTACCTGCAAAATAGACCGCATATGCATCCAAGGATATTGCATACTACGTGGGTGATTGATCACTCTCAAGGGCTGATGTTCCGGGCCGACCCACATGTTCTATTGCAGAATCCGAGTCCCCATTTTCTGGGAGGGCTTTGATGTTATGCCAAACAATGCAACGGAAGAAGTGGAAAAAGTTTTGAAGCAATTAGAGTTGTGATATGTGAGTGGATGAGAGTGAATATCTAGGAGTACTTTTTCTGTAGCATGGATGAGAGTGGATATCTTCAAGGCCTATATTCATACTTTTATTTAAGGTTTGTATACTTATATTCTAAGATTAATGCTGCTTCTTTGATTGCTTTGCAGGCCCTAAGCTCAGCCGGAGATTGAAGGTTGTCTTAGGTAACATCCGCAATCCCTTTATTCTTCAGCTGTTTAATGTTCTCCAAGCTCATATGATTCTTAATTGAAAGTTTGCTACTTCTTAGAGTGAGCTCGCCATTTTGTCTTCAGGCCTTTGCTCGGTTATTGGAACTATAGCTGTAATGTGCTTCATTTTTTTTATATGGCGACGCCGCAACAGAAATCGATATGGTCCATCATCCTACGCATCTCGAATCATCTATTCTAAAAGCTATTCCAGAAGTGATACTGAGAAGGGAAGTGCATACACTGGAGTTCATGTATTCACCTACAATGAACTTGAACAAGCAACAAACTATTTCGATTCATCTAAAGAACTTGGTAGTGGAGGCTTTGGCAGAGTTTACTATGGTAAAACTAATATTTAACCATTTTTTATCTTCAAGATCACAAAGTTGTGTTTTAACCATTATAATACGAACCTCGTTCGTTATATATGGTTTTCTCAAACAGGAAAAGTCCGTGATGGGCGAGCAGTTGCTGTCAAGCGACTATATGAAACCAATTGCAGGAGAGTTGAGCAGTTCCTGAATGAAATTGAGATTTTAGCTCGCCTACGCCACCGAAACCTTGTGTTACTCTATGGATGCACCTCTCGTCACAGCCGTGAACTCCTCCTTGTCTACGAATATGTTCCCAATGGAACTCTTGCTGATCATCTTCATGGTGGAAAAGCAAAACCAGGTGCACTGCCATGGCATACTCGAATCAACATTGCCGTAGAAACTGGAAGTGCATTGTCCTATCTTCATGCGTCTGAGATCATCCACCGTGACGTGAAAACCACTAACATTCTTCTTGACAACAATTTCTGTGTCAAAGTAGCAGATTTTGGACTATCTCGTCTCTTCCCCACGGATGTCACCCATGTATCAACTGCTCCACAAGGAACTCCAGGTTATGTTGATCCTGATTATAACCAATGCTACCAGCTTACTATGAAGAGTGATGTCTATAGCTTCGGTGTGGTCCTGGTTGAACTCATATCATCCTTGCCAGCTGTTGATATCACAAGGCATCGACAGGAGATCAATTTGTCAAACATGGCTATCAACAAGATTCAGAAACATGCATTGCATGAGCTAGTGAATCCATCCCTGGGGTATGAATCGGACTTTAAAGTAAGAAAAATGATCAATGCAGTGGCGGAATTAGCGTTTCGGTGCCTGCAAAATGAGACCGACATGAGACCTTCTATGGTTGATGTGGAAAATGAACTAAAGAGGATACAGAGTGATGATTTTAGTAAAGAAAAGGCAGAGGAAATTGATATTTCAGCTGATGATGTTGTGCTGTTAAAGAGTGGTCCTTTGCCACCTTCACCAGATTCTGTGACAATAAATTGGGTTAGCATGTCTTCAACACCAAATGATAGCACTGCTTAAACTTTTCCTTCTAGTTATCTATGATACCATTGTCATTCTCCTTTCATCTATTAAACATGTGATTTGTTGAATGAGATGTAAATATTTGTTTCATTTGAACTTTCCACAGGCTAATCTGTGTAAGATCTGAAGCATTTCATCTATTAAACATGTGATTTGTTGAATGAGATGTAAATATTTGTTTCATTTGAACTTTCCACTGGCTAATCTGTGTAAGATCTGAAGAGGTATGCTAATTAAGGTCCATGTATAGCGAAGTTGGGCTACATGACTAATCTGTTTTGTTTAAAAGATTCATTGCTTTATTTGTTATACAAGTTTCTTATTAGCAAGCCATCCAGTGAAGAAATTGTTTTTTTTTTTTTTCTTATAACATATGACAGTAACTTTGTAAACCTGTCACCTGCTATTAAAATGAAGGCTGATAGAAAATCTTTCTTGCTTTTCAACGAGAGGATCATATCCATGTGAGTTCATCAGTACGAGTAAACACTCAGAACTCACAATTAGCAAAAAAAAAAAAATAGATAACAGCATTCATAACAAAAAATTTCTTATAATGACATAAAAGGCAGACAACCAGAGCAGAAACTGCAAAACAGACTACGTTGCCTGATTGCCATGTCATGATTTTTATAATTGATTTTTTCTAACAGACTGCAAAACTCTATAAAATGCAGATGGCTGTCACGTTGTACTAGGTTCTACTAGTTGGAGATCCCGCGCTTTGCTGCGGGTAGTATAATTGCACTCACGTTGTATAACTATCCTCTAATGGTTTCAACTCCACATTCTTAGCAGGTTTCAACTCCATATCTTTTGCTGGTTCCCATTTCACCACCTTAGCTGGTTCCAACTCCGCGTCTATGGCTGGTTCCTTATTCACAGCAGTTGTTGGTTTTCACTCCACATCCTTTTTAAGTTACTGCTTGCACGTCCTCACAAAGGGTCACCTAATTAGCTAAGACAAAGTAAGAAGCAGTAGAAGGGAATAAGAATAGATACCAGTTGAATATGTAGCAAGTAATGATAAGTTTGCAGATAAATAGAGAGAAAAAAAAAAGTTCTTGAGATAACCATATTAGAAACTTAAACAAAGTTCAGGTTATGAAGAGCTCTCTAACAAAACCTAAACTAAAGGCTAATCATTCAAGGAAAATTCAATGCCCATAACAAGGGAGCTGTATGTTCAAGTTCCATGAGTAGTAACTGAACTAAAAGTTTCAAGTGTATCCAGCAGGAATCAAACCATAGTAGTCATACAGCTAGAACTGACTCTTCCAAATAATATAAGGAATCAACAGTGCATGTCATGTGTATAATGTAAGGAAGGGGAGAATCATCAAGGTGGTTCAAATGTATGTTAAAAAACAACAAAAACAATGTGTTGCCCAAATATGTGATGATCACCAGCAATAAAATCTCAGCCATTTATTCATTCAACTATAAGCAACAAAATCTCCTGATTTCAATTATACAAACACTACCTGCAAATCCACAGTCAAACTCAAATATTTCTCCTTTGTTTAATGACCGCTCCAGTCTCACTTTAAAATTTTCCAACGCATTAAATTTAGAATGTAGATGCCTGAGCATGGTAGTATATGCAGGGAACACAAATTGGAAAGTTCATACGAAAGCAACATTTAAACTACAATACGCATGGCAATGAAACAAAAAACATAACTGATTTCCAGGAGCTGTTTCAAACTGGAAAAGCTTCACCAATATCTGTTATATTAGAGACATAGAGAGAGTAGCCATACATCCAATGCTCTTATTTACAATTGGTGTGGTCTTGAGTTCCTTACACCTGCATCAAAGTAGATGGCCTCCATGCCATATCTGTGCTGTACATAAAACATCAAGGCAATAAAGTCAAAAATAGAGACAATAGAAGCCCATAAACCAATGACAATATGAGTTACTGACGCATAGAAACAGAAACACAATTAACCACATATAAACCAGAGTAGAACTTACTCAAAAAATTAAGTGTCTAGGGTGAAGCTGAGCTGTTTGCCAAAATTTGGTACCAGACCACTTTGCATAGCTTCTTCCAATGCCAACTAATCCTACATCATGCTCATTCAAGTTTTGCCAATAAAATTTCACAATCATACCATAAAAAATAGAAGCATCTCTCAATGGAGAGAAATGGATACATACTTCATTAGACGTCAAAACCATTAGCAATCTCTTCACACCGAAAAGTAGCAACATAACCTGACTAAATTATAGATAATGCATGTACATATTGCATGCGTATGAGAAGTCAAAACCGTGAACTATATTCCGATAGGAAACAAAACTGGAAAGGAAACTAACAATCCTTGTGAGCAGGACGATCCAGGTCTTTGTTTCTCTTTGATTACTTTCCAAATCTGCTGTGCACTAATTGAAATCTGGAGGCAGGGATAACACCCCCGTCTATCACCAGCAAGCCTCCTCGAGAAATAAAATGGAAAAAACGATGCCGCAGTTCAGCAACCAGGAAAGGCTATATTAAGTAAAAACCACTGTAACCCTTTAGGATGAAATTCACTCGAGAATATAGGAAATGCTTCCCCTGTTGTGATGAGCTTTAATAATATCCATGTATTTAAATATACAGGTACACTCCATGAATCGAAACCAACAAAAGAAAGTGTGAATCTGAGACGTAATGAATTGCGACTGATCATTCTCGGGGAACTCTTTCTGGAGAACCGGATCGAACATATTGGCGTCACTGGATCCAGAAGAGCTCACCGTTTCCTTATCAAATTCGCAGAAGATAAGACCCTCGCGTAAATCAAAAGCGTTCAAATCCAATAACAGAATATGAATCCAAACCTTATCCCTAAGACAATCAATCTCGATCTCTCTCTCTCTCTTAAAACTCTCACCTAATTTAGGAACCAAATTAGCTCTTGCCCAAACCAATTTTAGCGACCAAATTAGGGAAGAGTTTGAGAGGGTCTCAGAATTGAACAGTGAATTCTCTTTTTTGGGGAGGCAGAAGAGAGGAGAGCGAGAGAGAGGGAAACAAAAGAAGGGGGCGGCAGCTGTCCGTGGGGTTTTATACCTATAGTCAATGGCAAGGCGTAAATTTGAACAAAACGGGGTAAAATTCGTAATTTCATAACCAGCTGGGCTCAAGCCGCCACTGTTCCTAAGCTACAGTACCAAAATCCTCAATTATACAGTAGCAAAATCTTCAATTAGTATATATCTAGCAACGGTGCATGTGCTTTGCTGTGGATGTGAATTGCAACTATGAAATGTAATTTAGGCAACTTCGTCTCTGAAGGCTTCCCTTTACTCCATAGTGCCTTTTCCTACTTCCTCTTGTTCATCACCTTCAATTGTAAGTATAGAACTAAAAACTGAAAAAGGACAGAGAATGTAAACGACAAAATAGTACAATATCATTTCTCCACATCATCTAAAACAATAGGCTATCTTAGTTTAATGTAAACTTGGTTACACCTGCTGCTGGAGCATTTTCCAAAAAATAGTTGTTCTAGTTGCTCCGGGTGTATATATACAAAATTAAGGTGTTAGCCTATCAAAAGTTGGCCATGGAGTCTCTCCAAAAACATTGCTTGCTGCAGTTCTATCTATACAAAAAGTGGTGCAAGAATTGCAATGACATGCTGCTTCAGTCGTTTTTCTGCTTGCTGAGTTATGCAGCACAAATAGTAATTCAACAAGGAATAAAATTTAGAAAAGGAGACTGAAACAGTAAGCACCGACCAGGATCACAATGCTTATAAAATTTCTTCAAAATCTGCAAACAAAAATCGAGAGCAAGGAAAATTCATACTCAATTTCCAGAAATTTACAAAGAGCAGGAAATTGATGGGAAATGTTGGGAGAGAAATACCGGTTGTGAGGGCCTAACCAAACCTCCTCGATCCACTCTGTGGACAGAAGCTCTTCTCCTGACAATCTTTGGGGTGTTAGGACCATACCATTCTAAATAAATTGTTTAACTTCATAATCTTTTACGTTGGAGGCAACAAGCTTTATCTCCTACAAGGTGTAATGCACCCCTAGCGATACCCTGATAAAACAGAAGGCAGGTTAGTGTGAGACAACTTACAGAAGAGGCCTTCCTATATATTTGAGCTGAGTTTCTACATTCACTATAAGGGTATTCATAAGTCACAATCTCCACATTACTGGGTTGGTTGCTTGTGCTATTTCTCAATGATCGTGCTATCATGTAGTTAGTGAATATAAATTTCTTTGGTTGTTTGTGTTATTTCTCAATGATCTGAAGTTCAGAACATATAAGAACACTTTGCATCCAACACCAAATTGCTCACCTATTAATAGTGACTACCAGCAACAGAAATGGGTAGTTGCACCAGCTATTGTGATATTTGAACGCATAGGCAGCTGTAGAGATACAAAAGGAAATCACAAAGATGTATTACTGGTTTTAGCACCGTATACAATAAAAAAAAATTCAAAAAGAACAAAAAAAAAAGGGTCCTTGCCCAAAAGCACCAAAATGAGCAAAACTTTTCCCACTTACCCCAGCAACAGTTTTTCATTCCCACTAACCCAATTTTAAGGAAAATGACTATTTTGCCCATAACTTAATTAAAGAATTACAAGCTTCTCTCCCTCCCTCTCCCTCCGGTATCCACCTCCAGCACGACATCACTCTATCTCTCTCTCTCTCCCCTCCTCCGATCTCTCTCTCCCTCTCTCTCTACCCCCCAAATCAAATGAGACGAACTCCGTCGTACGGACGCCACCGCAACTCCAGCTCCGATGCTCGGAGCAAGCCTGACCGCTACCCCTACTCGCCTACCCCCTCATCCTACTCCGACGCATCCATTGCACGCAAGTCCACCTCAGGCCAGAGCGCAGTCCCAGTCGCAGCTCTCTCTCTCTCCAGTGCGACCCCGTCGCAGTTCCTTCTCCGATCACTCTCTCTCTCTCTCTCTCTCTCGGTACTTGTTCACGTCGACGTCAGAGATCTGGTAGGTTCGAGGCGACCGGAGTCAAGGAGCGACGATGAAGCTGCATGAAGACAACCTGATACGCGATCTCGGAGTCACAAATCCGAGGCACCGGCGCAGGCTTTTGACTTGGGTGCCCAGTCGAAACTCGAGCTCTCCTCCAAAAACCTCCAGATCTGGATCTTCTGTTGACTCTTTGTCGGAGACGAAGACCGTATCCCTCTGCAATTTTCTTTTTCCGTCTGAGATCGACCGCTCTTCTTCCTTTTTTCCTTTTTTTTTTTTGGACAACAATTTTTTTTTTTAATAGATAACATTGGGCAGGAGGCCTATAATCAAAGAAAAAAGAAAAAAAAATGTTTTATTTGGGGGCAATAGACGTCTATTGGAGGGCAATAGACGTTTTGAATTGATGTAATCTCTGCGTTTTTTTTCTTTAATGGAAGTTTTATTTGTTTAATGTAGAAAAATTAGTTTTCATTCCGGCGATCGAAAGTTGTATTGGGGGGCAATAGACGTCTATTGAGGGGCAATACAGGTGTATTGGGGGACAATAGACGTCACGCCTATTGGGGGGCAATACATGGCTGATAGTCGTCTATTGGGGGGCAGTAGACGTCTATTGGGGGGCAATACATGGCTGATAGTCGTCTATTGGGGGGCAATACATGGCTGATAATCGTCTATTGGGGGGCAATAGACGTCTATTAGGGGGCAATAGACGTCTATTGGGGGAAAAAAAACTTTCCGGTGGGTGGTAGCCGGTGATCGGAATCCGGCGGCCGGTGACCGGATTCCGGCGAAAATTGGCCGGATTCCGGCGACCGCTCACCGGATTCCGGCTAAGTTGGCCGGAATCCGGCGGCCGGGAATCCGGCGGCCGGTGACCGGAATCCGGCTGCCGGTGATCGGACTCCGGCGAAGTCCCCTATGGTTTCTCTCTCTTCCATTCTCTCTCTCTAAGTAACAAAGGTGAGGGTAAAATGGTATTAAAAAAATAATAAAAACAAAAAAAAATCTTAATGGGGTATTAGGGAATACCTCCTTAGAGTGTTTTGGGTAAGAAGGAATTAAAAAAACTTAGTGGGGTAAGTGGGAAAAAAATCTCTAAAAATGGTGTAAATGGACAAAATCCCAAAAAAAAAAAAGAACTACAGGTTGACAATATATAAACATCCACCAAAACTAACAGTAAGTCACCTGAAGGCAAGTAATATCACACAAAGGAAAACGTTTAGCTTGAATATTATAATTTATCCTCTAGTTCTATTCAAAAAACTCGATGTTTACTTGCTAAATTGCTAACACAACTAAGAAATAAGGGTATTATGTATATGGTTATGCTTGAAGTGCAGAAAACTTTGTAGCTTGAAGGCTTCACTATCCATCATGAATTAGTGGCTTACCTATTCAAGATGATTCATGTGATGCAGCCAAGTCCGAAAACAATTATTTGTCCTTATCTGTCACAATTACAATAAATACGAGATATGGTTACAATTAGTGTTAATAGCCCATCAACATTTTTTTGTATAAATGGTCACTTTGGTTAGTGAATACCTGACTTTCTAAGACAACATCGACCCCATTCTTAGCACGTTGCAGTTTCTGTACATTGGTATTAAGTGCAGATCCTGCATCTCCTTCTTTGTAGGCGGTTATCAAGTAGGTGGGCATTTCTATTACTTGCTGCAACAATCATCAAATCTCATTAGTGGATTATTAGTAGTGACGGTTCCTGTAAAAGAAGGCACTTTTAAACTCACATGGTGGTGACACTACAATATCATCCATGACTGGTATCAAAGAAACCTTTTACTCAGCTTTCACAATGAATTACTGCAAACAAATAGAGCTTGTTTGATAATTAAATGAGGCAAAAATGGAGGGGTAGAAAATAGCATGTTGAAACAGTATCCATAACACGACCACATGAAAGAATGGAACTGAAAATTTGTGCTCTCAAGTAAGACGGTTAGAAAGATAAGCTACAAAAACTGGAAGGGACAGATACATAAGCTGTAATGTGCAGTAATACACTCTACTGACTCTAGTGTACCTTAACAACATGGGATTTTTGTTGGATTGAAGAAAAGAGAAGTATATAATCCCATTTCATATTTGTGCAAAAATCTACAATGTACAAACTTTTAGACGAATACATGAAGCTCAGATCTTTTCCAAAGAGGGAAAATTAAGAGGCAAAAGCTCCGGAGTACTGCTACTTCCCAGATACACATCTCCTAATCTCTGTAAAAATTTAATCTTCACTCTACCCTTTTCTAGTGAAAAAAAAAATGTGCATCTTCTTTCTATGCTTCTCACACCATCTCTCTCTCTCTGTTGCTCATGTTTAACTCTTTGGAAACACTCACGAAAAAGAATTAAGCCAATATCATTTTCACAGTCAACATAGAAGAGCAAACAGGATATAACAAAACAAATAGGATTAAGCCAATATAGAAGAGCAAACAGGGTATAACAAAACAAAAATTGATAAAAGTTTTTAAGTAAATTACCATCACTAAAGTTCAAATGCTATCCACAACTTCTGCTACTATTTTCTTTGGTTTTCAAGAACAGAGGAACTTTACTACTTCAAACCGAGAAAAAGAATACCACAGATGAAAAATAAGTAAGAAAACCTGGCTTGGAAATTCTAATATCAGTGGCATGGCTCTAGTTTGTAGGATCTCTGACATCATTTCATAATATCAGTGGCAAACTTAAATCCTACCACTAAAATATTACAATCAACCTGGTGACATGCATTGTCCGGTATGTCATCTTCAAGATTAACCAAGAGTCTATATGCTCACCTCTATCTGGAAGTAGAGTCCAAATCTAAGAAGAGCATATAAAAATAATAGAGAAAAAAAAAAATTTTAACTGCAGTCCACAACATTCGGACCTTTTTCTATTCTCTTCCTCTCACCTTTTTCAAATAATCAGAGATGGAACTTAAAATATTCATTCAAACATACCAGAAGCAAACAAAAGAAAAACTTGTTATTCAAAATGAGTAAATACTACAAAACATATTCATTCCAACTCACAAAGATAAATTTAATCACTTTAAGCCAGACTCAAACAGCAGATTAAGAAAGAAGAAGAATTTTATGTATAGCAATCAATCACTATAAACAATTACCTCTTCTCCTTGCACAACCCCTTCCAACAGGATCACTAAACTTCAATTCCACCGAGCAACCCAAACAAACCTACTCAGATCCCTCTTCTTCTTCTTCTTCTTCTTCTTCTGTCTAATCTACCCAAACTCCAACAATACCTGTCCTATCACAGTCTCTCTCTATCTCTATGCCTTTTCTCAAACAAATCCAGATCGATCACTCCTTTTTTTCCTTTCAGTCTCTCTCTCTCTCTACACCAAAACAAATAGAAGATCTCAGAAGCATCAATCGGAAAAAGAGCATCTTGCAATAGAAAGGCAAAGCCGCCATTTCACTGTTAAATGAACAGTAGCTAACTTCTGATATTGTGCAAGTAAATTACTTCACTTCTCGCATGAACAACAAAAAGTACAAGACGAGATAAGAGCTCTGACAAAATGATAAATGTATAAGGGAAAAGATTATTACTTAAATGCACTTTACATATCAAGGTAGTGAATAATCAAATATGCATCCAGTAACCTAGAGAAGATATCAACTTAATGTTGATAAGGTGGAAGATTCTGGTGGTGATCTCACAGGAGAAGATAGGACTGGCTTTGGTGGCATTTGCAAGGCTTCAATGCTTCCTTCCAACAGTTCAATCACTTTAGTGATGGACGGCCTATCAGATGGCCTTGTCTGTATGCACCACAATCCCACTAAGATCATCTTCCTCGCGATTTCCTTTTCCTCTTCGGTCTCTGCATTGAGCAACCCGAAATTGCTGCCCTGCTCAAGATGCTCATAAACCCAATTTGGAAAATAAATTTCACTGGTGCGGCTTACTAGAGCTTCAACATTCTTTCTTCCTCCGACCATCTCCAGAATCATCATTCCATAACTATAGACATCGGACTTAGCAGACACTCTTCCAAAGTTTCTGCAGTACACTTCTGGAGCTATATACCCTATTGTCCCTCTAGCATCCAACATTGAAATAATGCTCTCCTTCCTTGTACAAAGTTTAGAAAGACCAAAGTCAGAAATCTTTGGGAAAAAGTTTTCATCCAAAAGGATATTATGTGGTTTTATGTCAAAGTGCAGGATTCGTGTGTTGCACCCACGGTGCAAGTACTCCAGCCCTCGAGCTATCCCGATAGAAATTTGAAAGAGTCTTTCCAATTCCAAGTGTGGAGTAGTTTTCAAAGGATTACTGTCTGTATATATGAATTTCTCAAGTGATCCATTGGGCATGAACTCGTATATGAGCGCTTTTTTCTTACCTTCAAAGCAATATCCCAAAAGAGTAACAATATTAACATGGGAAGTTCTTTTTTTTTTTTTTTTTTTTTTTTTTTTTTTTTTTTTAAGGAGAAAGGGATTAGGCGATATTAGTTCCTCGGAGACAGACAATGCAGGGCACAAGTCCCACCCTCAAACCCGAAGGTGAAGGGTCTGCCCCACTCTGGGAACCCACCGCCCGTCCCCCAACTCAATTTATTAATAAAAAAGAAGAAAAATACATCGTTCAAGGGAGAAAACAAAATTAACAGCGAAATAGAAGAGAGGGAAACTTCCCCCTCATGAACAAATCTACAAGAAGAAAAAATCAGCCACATAAGTGAAAACTGGACACACGAACTATGCCAGAATTTTGGTTGCGCCTGCATGTAGATGCATATGAAGCTAACATTGCGCACGACCTCCTGGGGATGAAAGCCTCTGAGAAGGAGCGGGCAAGAAAGGCAGACGAACATAATCATCTCAGCAACCTGTGAAGCGATAATTTGGGAGTCCCAAAAAATCCGCCTGCAAGTACCTGTGAAGCTCTGCAGGAGGTCTAGGATACCAGGTAAATGAGTGTTTTGAAACACCTAAGTTTGCCATCTTATCTGCAGCTGCATTCCCTTCCCTAAAAATGTGAGTACTACGAAATTGCATTTGTTGAATGTTCTTCAAGCAGTTTTGCCATCTAACTCTCAAGTCCCATGGAGGAGAGAAAGAATCGGAGGAGAGAGATGCTAAAACACTAATAGAATCACTTTCCAACCACAGAGTAGTCCAACCTCTAGTGAAAGCAACTTCAATAGACACAATAACAGCATAAAGTTCAGCATAAAAGGAAGAATTGCAACCCAGAGGTTGGCAAAAACTCCCTAAATAGACCCCAGAAGCATCGCGAAAAACTCCTCCACAAGCTGCAGGACCAGGATTACCTTTCGCCAGACCATCAGTGTTAACTTTAACCCAAGGAGGGAGGGGGGGATGCCATAGGACACGTTGAATCTTGGGCGCTTTACGAGGCTTGGGGCACACCCCAAGGGAAGAAAGAAGTCGGGAATCCAGGACGCCTTTATAGTAACCAGGAACAAGAGAGCCAAATTGTCGAATCCATGCCATAATTGAACAACACAGTGTAGAAAAAATAGGGGAACGATTATCAAACCTGAGTCTATTTCGCGCCTTCCAAATTTCCATGAAAGTAAGCAAACCAGCTGCCAACCACAAATTATAAAGCTGAGGGGAAAAACTCTTGTGACAAAAGCCAACCCAAAAATCCAACAGAGAGTCATAAGCAGGAAATGAGGTTCCAAACTGAGTTGCCAGCCATCCCCAAAGATATTGGGAGAAAGGGCAGTGTAAAAATAAATGTAAAGCTGACTCTGCCGAACTGTTGCATAATTGGCAGATGGACACAATCGGAATCCCACCTCTTTTCAGCCGATCATCAGTGGGCAAGCGATCTAAGAGAATCCTCCAAGCCAAGAAAGAAAATCGTGGAGGAATGAAGGAATGCCAAATAGTAGAAGCCCAGTCTCTCAAAATAAACTGACGTCTAAGCAAGTTATAAGAATCAGTGAAGGATAACTCTCCAGAGGCTGTAGACTCCCAAATGAGCATATCAGGTTCAGTGTCTAAAGGGAGACAAATATCAGAAATTTTCCTGTACAGGTCAGGAAATGTATCTAGGAAGAAAGAGGGAAACTGCCAAGAATGATCAGAGATGAAATCAGCCACACGTAGATCACTGAATCCTGACCAATCGAAAAAACCCAACATTTCCAAAATTGGATCTTGAAGCCATTTATCTTTCCAAAATGACACTGAGCGACCATCTCCAATAATCCAACGACAATTGTGGGTGATATGAAGAGCAATAGAGCGGAAACCTGGCCAGATTGAGGATTTGCGGTAGCTCACTTTCGAACTAGATAATATTGGATAACGAGTTCGCATATAATCACCCCATTGGTTCAAAGAAGTGAAAGAGTTCCATGCAAACCTTAAAACAGCTGCCGAATTAAGAGTTGCCAGGTCACGAATACCAACCCCGCCCTCTTTTTTCGGAGCACAAAATTGAGTCCAAGTAACAGTGACAATTTTCCGAGTCTCAATATTTCCAGACCATATAAAATTACGCGCCCATGTAGATAACTTCTTCACAAGGTATGTAGGCCATTGATACACTGAAAAACTATGAAGAAGCATACTTTGAAAAACAGATTGCACAAGTTGAGTGCGCCCAGCCATAGAAAGAAGCCTCCCCTGCCAACCCATTAACCTTGACTTAGCTCTATCGGCAATAACTTGGAGATGGCAGCTGCGCGGTTTTCCACAAAAAATAGGAACTCCCAGATAAATAAAAGGGAGGCGCCCTGCATGAAAACCCAATATACGTTGAACTGTACCTTTCCTGTGACGAGACCTAGCTCCAAGATAGAAAGTACTTTTCTCCGCATTAATGAATTGCCCTGAAGCTGCACTATAACGGTCAAAAAACCCACGCAGCCGTTTAAGAGAGTTTTTGTCGCCACGACAAAACACCATGAGGTCATCTGCATATAACACATGAGACGGTGCAGTGCATTTCCTGGGAAAAGATATTGGCTTCAATTGACGGGTTTGGAGAAGTAAGTGAAGGCCCCGGCTAAGAGCCTCCTCAGCAAGACAGAATAAAAGTGGAGAAAGGGGATCTCCTTGTCTAACACCACGAGAACACGTAAAGAAACCTTGAGGAGAGCCATTGATTAAAAGAGATAGTCTTGCTGAGTGAAGAATAGAGCTGACCCAACTAGTGAAAGTGGGAGAGAACCCAAAATTACTTAAAACTCGGAGCAGAAAATCCCAATTTAGAGTGTCAAACGCCTTTGCTATATCCACTTTGATTCCCACATTTCCACCATAAGCCTTTCGGTCCAATAAGTTAAAGCATTCCGAAACCATACCAATACAATGATTAATTCTCCTACCAGGCAGAAAAGCTGATTGCTGAGGAGAAATTATACGTGTAGCAATAGACCCCAAGCGAGAAGCCAAAATCTTAGGAATAATCTTGAAGAGAAAATTGGCTAAGGCAATTGGGCGAAACTGAGTAATAAGCTGAGCATTTGGGACTTTAGGAATGAGAACTAAAAAATTGCAATTCATGTTGGGGAGGATCCAGTTTTGAAGAAAAAATTGACGAACACATGCCACCACATCAGAACCAACAATATCCCAACAAGCTTGATAAAAAGACCCAGAAAAACCATCAGGCCCTGGAGCACTAGAACCATCCATAGAAAAAACTGCACTTCTAATTTCCTCTGATGTAGGAATTGCAGATAGCACCACATTTTCGTCGTCAGTCACAAGAGATGGAATAACTGAACAAACCTCATCCACATTTGTAGAAGGTGAGGAAATATCATAGAGATTCTGATAAAAAGCCACAGTATGTGCTGCAGTGTCTGAAGGGTCAGTAAGTATCCTCTCCCCCACACGGATAGAAGACATTTGACTTTTGGCTGCACGAACCTTGGCATAAGTATGGAAAAAAGATGTACTTCGATCCCCATCAGTAAACCACTTAACCCGAGCTCTATCTTTCCAATAAGTTTCTTGCATCCTCAGAGCATCTAAGACTGCAGACTTTGCAGCAATCTCATCCTCAAACCTTTGATCAGTCATGCCACGGGTCGCGATATCTTGTTGAATGTTGACTAAATTTTCACGAGCAGTAGCAACCTTTTGATGGACATTACCGAAAACCGCTTTGTTCCAATCACGCAAACAATGTTTCAAAGCCTTTAATTTATGCAAAGTAACAAACATTGGGCAGCCACAAAGTTGAAAGGAATTCCAACAATTAGACACTACTGCATGAAAATTTGGATGCTGCAACCACATAGACTGAAACCTGAAAGGCTTGGGACCACTTGGGGAGAGTTTTGAAGCAGAGAAAATCAGTGGAGAATGATCAGAAGCAACACGGGGAAGAGCAACACAACTAGTAAAAGGCCAAGCTTCAAACCAAGTGGTATCACAAAGACATCTGTCCAAACGAAGCTCAACATGTCCACGGGTGCTCCAACCATTTGACCAAGTAAAGAACAAACCGGAAGTATCAAGATGAACAAAATCACAAGTATCTGACATATTTTGAAAATCTGCACAGGAGAGGCGAGAAGGAGATGGGCCTCCTGATTTTTCGTGGGCTCCTAACACAGCGTTGAAGTCCCCAATAACCATCCAAGGGATAGACGTTTGAGGACGAAGAGCATTAAGATCTTGCCATAAATCCCTGCGTTTGATATAAGAGGTAGAAGCATATACAAAAGAAAGTTGACTGGGATCATTGTCAAAAGGAACCTGTATTGTAACCTGCTGTTCGGAGTTGGAAATAATCGTCGGATTAGGAATATGAGAACCCTTCAACAACCAAAGATTTGGAAGAGCCACTCCACAATCATTAGTTGCCACAAGATCCAAATTCAAAGAAGACCAAAAAACTGCTGAAATAGAGGTGAACTTAATCTTTGGCTCAGCAATGCAAACAAGATCAGGTTTGTGAATATGGCAAATATTAGAAAGCTCGGATTGGGAGTCCTTGTTTCCTATTCCCCTAATATTCCAATAAAGAACCTTCATTGATTGTACTTTTTATTCTTTCTTCTGTCCCTCTTTGGATAAGGAGTTTCACGATCAAGATCAGCTTGAGTAGCTTGTCGTCTTTGTTTTTTCTGTTGAGACTTAGAGATAACCGGTGTGAAACCATTTTCAGTATTTTCATTAACTCCTTGACCAGTAATTAATGCAACATCCTTGGCTAAAGTTGCAACATGTTCAAATCCCGGGGGAGCACCCGCAGGTAAATCAACCAGATCAATCAGATTTTCCTCTTCCACCATATCATGCCAACTCTGACCACTATGTGAAGAAAGGGGGTTGGTTGGCTGGGCACTGTATGTCTTTTGCTCCATATTGGAGTTCGCCTCTTCATCACACATTTCATTATCCCTGTCAACTTCATCATCTTCATCAGTAATGTGAACCGTAGGGTCCTCCAAAATAGTTCCAACAACTGGAGCAAGTTCATTAGGAATAATGTCAACCACTGCTTCAGTTTCCTTGCTTGCAAGGATGGCAAACTTATTCTTATTGATCAGAGGAGACATGTTGCCTTTACAACTTTCAAGCTTCCTGTTGACTATGGGTTCATTAATGACCAGATCAGCAATACAATCCAGTTCCTGGTCAACGGCCTCAGTGAGAACATCTTCTACAAATTTAGTAATCTGATCATTGTTTGCAACCTCAGGGGTAGTGTCCAAATTTTGCTCAGAAACCTTGTTTACAGCCATCTTGGGACGATACTCTTGACGCCCAATGTGAGAAGTTTTTTTAACAACCTTATGTTCTTGAGCATTTTGCTCATTGTTAGAGCTCTTCAAGAACCTGCATTGATCAACCATGTGGCCAACCTTCCCACAATGAGTACACACATTCTCATAGACTACTTCAATCGGAAAACAATGAGTTTCCCGCTCCACCATCAAAGAAGGTGGTAAGTCACCTGCAAGATCCACATCAATCAAGACTCGAGCAAAATACCCAAATTGCCTTTCCCTTGTGGCATTATCAATTTGCAATGGAGTTCCGACACCCCGAGCGATTTCCATAAGATGTTGTTGGTGCCAATAATCTTGACTCAACCCATAAAACCTAACCCAAATTTGGGCATGGGTTTGAGGAAAGGTATCTCCTGGTACAAAGTCCGGTTTCCACTGGGTTAGGCGAAAAATTCCATCAGGAAGAGTACAAGTACCTCCACTCCATACCCTACGGAGATCCTCTTCAGTGGCAAAATGAATGTCAAAATAGCCTTTACCGAGAGGTACAAGACGCCATGGCTTTGAGGGCTGCCAGAGAGCAGCAAGCAACCCTTTTAGGGCATCAGCCTTAAGAGGTTTAGAACCCTTACGAAGAAGAAGTCGACCAATAAGATTGGTTTTGAATTGCTTTAATTGCTCTTGATATAAAGATTCATTGATCTTGACATAAATTTTATCCCCACGAACAACCGGAGCTGGAAGTTGGCTGAGAGATATAGCAGCCTCTGTTGAGTTAGCGAGGATGGATGCAAAAGTGCGTGATTTTGGGGCTGTTGGAGGAGGCGCAGAGGCCGTGTCCAGGCCTCCCAAGAATGCCCAGGGGCAAACAGCCATCTGAAGCTTGAATACTCAAATATATAGTTTTCTCAATGCTTCCATCAGTACTGATGTCATTCGTTGCAATTGCATAGAACACGAAAAACATCCAAGAAAAATAAATTTCATCCGGTCACCATCTACACTAGCCTATGCGCACGCCGGGAATGCAACTAGAGTTCTTGTGAACATCAAATAATAGAATACGAAATTGAATCAAGAATTTCTGAAAACTGACCTGACTGTGGTAAGCTTTGTTCTGCCCGATTCTCGTTCCATTTCATCGAAGCCCGCAGACCATCACCGATGCAAGGAGAGTTTCCTTGCGTGATTCATGTTGTCCTGATAGCCCATTCGCTCAGTTCAATGGCTTTGCTGCGTCGGAGGAGAAGCCTCCACGTAAAGGAGATGTCGCCGTTGAAGGAAGGGCCGTATGAGAAGTTCCGTCTGTTGGTGCTCGTCACCGGCGTACAAGAGGTCGGATTGATGTAGGCGAGTTGACTCACTCTGATAGATGCGGGAATGGAGAGGTCTTTGTTAATGGGAAGTTCTACTAATGCTTGCAACCTCATTAACAAAGACCTCTCCATTCCCTTTGGATGCTTTCAGAACCTTCACAGCCACACGACAACCATTCAATAGCTTACCTTCGTACACGTCACCATAACCGCCTTGACCTATTTTATCTTTAAATGAGTTGGTCATTTTCGTTACATCCGAAAATTTGTATCTTTTTACTGCTAGAGGTCCAATGTTCTGAGTCAAGGCCTCGGCATCTTCATTGTCATTTTCCCTAATCAGTGAAATCCCACGGAAGAGAATAACAAACACTAGGATACCAGTTCCTGCAATAGTAGCAACTGGCAGCAGAAAAATGAAATGTTTCAGGCATTAATGGTGATTAGTACATTGAACAATTTCATGCATTCTCAAGAAAGAAAGAAGTTGGAAACTCGCAATTGATAATTAGATGAGCTTGTAAAATAATAAACAGCTGAAGTAAAAGGGGATTGCTGATATTACCTACGCCTATGACAACCTTCAATCTCCAGTTGAACCTAGTGCCTGCAACAGTTAGCAATCAAAGAAGCAGCATTCTTAAAATATATAGGTACACAAACCTTAAATAAAGTACTGACTATAAGCCTTGAAGATATCCACTCTCATCTATACTAAGTAACTAGAAAAAAGATAGCTGTCTAAACAAAATACTTCAACATAGAAAATGAGGAATTTTTACTATTATTTCTACAAATTTCAAGAACTACAATAAGTGAAAAATGTTACTAGAGAAACATCATCGATCATCACAGATATTGAGATAATCGCTGCAAGAAGAGACAAATTTTTTTGTTACTGAATACACAGCGACCGCCATTTGTCTCAGAGTTGCTGCAATTGATCCACAGAATGTTTGTTATTGATTAGTTTGTTATTGATTAGAAAGCCAAATAGGGTAGCAGATATGTGGACCATTTCAACATGTTTAAGACTTGCGTGATTTTGCAGTTTGAGTACAGGAAAGGCTTGATTGGCTACAGTTGTGAAGATGATTGTTTCACCACACATGGAAAGGTATTATTTTCAATTTCAAGTAGCTTTGGATTGAGGTGGATGTTCAAGAGACAGATGGAAAAACTGAGAAGTGTGAAAAATTCATGCCAGGTCTAACAAATGCCTGAACTTTTTGGCCAGACAAGACCTTGAGGCTCATACACTCAAAATTGTGTTTTCTCATCATGGCTCATAGTGAGGTTAATTGAAAGGGAGTCATACAGATGAAATGGGATATATTGTACATACAGACCAAATTGGATGAAAACTTGAAAATAGAATCTTCTAAACTGAAGATATTTTGAAAAGTTATAAGGAATTAGGAATTAACGCACAAGGTTGATCCCTGCAAAGACAGATAAAATAATCCGTTCAAGAAGTTGAATTGGACCCGCTCGTGCCATTTGAGTTCATGCAAGACCTACAGAGCTCCCAATTTGCTGCATACTCAACCCGAAACCCCCTGTTTCAAAACTCCCCCTACTTCTTTTGTTGCATTCTCAGTCATAATAGCATTGACGTCCCACAAAGTCGGGACTGGGATGCTAGTAATACACCTGGTCTGACTCGGAACAGGAACACTCTATAGTGACTCGTCCACATAGTATACAGGAAGGGTAGGATATATTTGTGAGCTTAGTCAGCTTACCACAGCTGTAAGGTGGGTTGCACCCTGTGAATTGGGCATGGTCCGGGTGGAAAATGAAGAAGTAGAAGATCAACAAGATAGGTGGCCTTAGGAAGAGATGATTAGGCTTAAGCACAGCCATTGGTAGAATTAGCTCATGCATGCCGAAAATGATTGTGGGAGATATAAGTTTCATGAGTGCATCAATGTTGTAATAAAAAACCTAAAACAGTAATAAAAAATTAAATTAACTAAAATCTAAATCGCAAGTACTTGAAATCGCATTCGTAGAATTATATATTTCACTCTCCAAACTAAACGTAAAAAGAGTCTACAAATGCATTTTTAGCTCATTAGTTTGGAAATGCATTCGGCTCTAAAGCCCGCGTAAGTGTAACTCAAACGTAGGGCAAAGGAAAAGTCAACTAAAACCTAAACCTATACAGACATTGGACCTAAAGCCATCCAGCCCAATGAACATACCCAAGCCCATCAATATGACCCAAACAGAAGGCACACCAAAACTGGGCCCAAGCAGATTACTTTAAAGGGATTAAGGAACAAAGGAGCATACGGCATACCTTTCTTCTCGCATAGGCCATCACTATATTTGCAGAAGCAGAGAAACTCATCAGCTTTAGTGGGGTTGTACCCACACAAACCACCACCACTCTCACACGAAGCGCACTCCTTCGCCGTGGTCCAGTTAAGCACAAACCCCTGGTTCATAAGTCCTCCAAAAGCACCAATCAACTTATCAATATAAAGCTTCTTACTCTTCATCACAGTCACCACCACATTCTCCTCACAACTTTCAGACCATTCAAACCCATCTGATTGCTCTCCCTCCGTGAAAACATAAGACATTTTGGTACCCCATATTCCCAAGCAGATTATGGGAGGCACAACAGGATCAGGAAAGGAAGTGCAGTTAAAGTAGAAGCTCAGGTTCACATCCAATGGGGAGTAATCCAATGGGAGCGTGCCTACACTAATACTGTGTCTTGCCCTAGGGCATTGTTGATCGAAGACGTCGATGTCAACAAGGGTGATGGTGGAATCAATAAAGTTTATGTCTTTCACATGGTAGGAGTCATTATTTGGGAGACTGAGTATTGGCTCTCCGGACTCTGAGCAATTGAGACCAAAACCAGGGTAACCACAATATTGACCGGCGGTGGAGTCTTCAATTTTCCAAAAAGGGTAGTGAAACTTCAGATCCTTACCGCAATTGTATATGGGGCAATTTGTTGAGGGTACAAAGTGGGCTTTGCTTCCATGAAAGTTGAATAACAAGAGTGAGAGAAGAGCTGCAAGGAGGTACAAACGAGCAGATGACATGGTTTCAGGAATATTAACTTGCAGTGGCTGTATAGTATATTCATTATTATTGGCTACTATGTATACACTAAACAGCCTTTAGTGTATACATAAAGAAGTACGAGTAGGACCAACTAATTAATTAAACAGAGTTCTTGGAAATTTCCTTGAGGAATTGAAGGAAATAAATAAAGAAATAACTTTTTCTTCGTGAAATTGTCGCAGAAAGACTATAAAGACTTCACAACAAAACCAAAAAAGACTATAAAGACTTTGACTGATCCTATATCAGGCCCGACGACCACCTTTATGTCAGCTTCAGTTGCCGTATCAGAAACGAGACGGTGGTTTAATCTTTACTTTGTAGGTTAGTACTATTTTTCCCTGAAGTTGCTTATATTCTCATCTCTGAGGAAGGAATGATAAATCGATTTGTGACTTGAATAAGAAACGAAACCAGAACTGAAATGGAGTGCAGATCCCAAGGATTTCACCTCTGAGTCAGAGAATAAGTCATAGTACATAGATTTTGACAGTTCTGGTTTGCTTGTGTGAGATATAGCTAGCTGCCTCTAAATCACAATTTAAGCATGTAATATTAATGTTTCTTTCTTCAAGCTTAAGCGGGAAAATAAGCAACTGAGCAAGAAAACAAAGTCGAGGACTTGAATCGTACTGATATGTATGAATGTATCAAACAATTCATAAAATCTTGTTGCAAATTACACAAAATGAGTATCCATTCATCTTTGAAGTAAGCAAAGTATATGCTGGACTTGACTACCAGAAGCATCTTTGATTGTCCTGTATTTCCCTTTGTCGAAGTAGACTATAGTACGATTGATGGGGTCGACTTTTGCTAAGCTTTAAACTTGGATGCAGTGATTGTTATAACTGAAGTTATAACCCATCTCCCTGCACAGGGCTTCTTTTCTTATTGAAGTAAGCAAGCCGGTTGAACTAAAATTAAAATTAAAACGTACACATAACTGAAACCACCAATTCAGGACAATTGATTGTCCTATTATCCCCATTTGTATCTTCAATGCAAAAGTTTAAAAAATGCAGTCTACAGTGTTGGAGGTTCTGATAAGATCTTGTACATTACACTGCTTGTGTATGTTTATGTACAGTAGCAAAACAATGCTTTCAGATTTGTCTGTGGTGAATTGCTGTACCTACACATGAACATCGAAAGTACAAAACAGGATAGAGCTCTGCGCATCAGGAAAAATGTGAAAGAAAAGATTTCTTGAATGATCTTTAGAAACAAGGAATTAAACTATGAAAGGCATATACATCCATTAATCTAGAACAGATACTACTGATACGGTGGAAGATTCTGGTGGTGATCTTACAGGAGAAGATAGGACAGGCTTTGGTGGTATTTGCAAGGCTTCAGTGCTTCCTTCCAACATTTCAATCACTTTACTCATGGATGGCCTATCTGATGGCTTTGTCTGTATGCACCACAATCCCACTAAGATCATCTTCCTCGCAAGTTCTTTTTCCTCTTCTGTCGCGGCATTGAGCAATCCAAAATTGCTGCCCTGCTCAAGATGCTCATAAACCCAATCTGGAAAATAAATTTCACTGGTGTGGCTCACTCGAGCATCGACTTTCTTTCTTCCTCCAACCATCTCCAGAATCATCATTCCATAACTATAGACATCGGACTTAGCAGACACTCTTCCAAAGTTTCTGGAGAACACTTCTGGAGCTATGTACCCTATTGTCCCTCTAGCTTCCAACATTGATATAATACTTTCTTTCCTCGTACAAAGTTTAGAAAGACCAAAGTCAGAAATCTTTGGGCAAAAATCTTCATCCAAAAGGATATTATGTGGTTTAATGTCAAAGTGCAAGATTCGTGTGTTGCACCCACGGTGCAAGTACTCAAGCCCTCGAGCTATCCCAATAGCAATTTGGAAGAGTTTTTCCAATTCCAAGTGTGGAGTGGTTGTCAAAAGATTACTGTCTTTGTATATGAACTTCTCAAGTGATCCATTGGGCATGAACTCATATATGAGCGCTTTTTTCTTACCTTCAAAGCAATACCCCAAAAGAGTGACCACATTAACATGGGAAGTTCTACTAATGCTGGCAACCTCATTAACAAAGTCCTCTCCATTCCCTTTGGATTCTTTAAGAACCTTCACAGCCACACGACAACCATTCAATAGCTTCCCTTCGTACACATCACCATAACCGCCTTGACCCAGTTTATCTTTAAATGAGTTGGTCATTTTCCTTACATCCGAAAATTTGTATCTTTGTACTGCTAGAGGTCCAATGTTCCGAATGAAGGCCTCAGCAGCATCTTCATTGTCATTTTCCCTAATCAGTGAAGTCCAACGGAAGAGAATAACAAACAATAAAATACAAGATCCTGCAATAGTCGCAGCTGGCAGCGGAAAAATGAGATGTTTCAGTCATTAATGGTGATTCGTTGAACAATTTCATGTATTCTCAAGAAAGAAGTTGCAAACTTGCAATTAATAATTAGATGAGATTGTAAAACAGCAAACAGATGAAGTAAAAGGGGATTGCTGATATTACCTACGCCTATGAAAACCTTTGTTTTCCAGTTGAACTTGGTGCCTGCAAGAGTAATCAAAGAAGCAGCATTCTTAGAATATGTAAGTATACAACCTTAAATAAAGTTAAGGAATATAATCTTTGAAGATATCCACTGATCTATACTAAATAACTAGAGAAAGGACAGCTGTCTGAACAAAATACTACTACATAAGAAACGAGGAATCTTTACTATTATTTCAATATTTCTACAAAGTTCAAGGAACTACTAAAACTGAAAATGTTACTAGTCTACAGAAACATGATCGATGTCATAGGTTTTGAGATATTGCTGCAAAATGAGACAAATTCCTTGTTATTGTATTCACAGCAACCACCAGTTGTCTCAGTTGCTGCAACTCCACAAAACGGTTGTAATTGATCAGAAAGCCAAAAAGAGCAGCAGATATTTGGATCATTTCTACATGTTAAGGCTCGCGTGGGTTTGCAGTTTGAGTACAGGAAAGGTTTGATTGTCCACAGTTATTAAGATGATTGTTTCAATACATATATGGAGAGATATTAAGTAGCTTTTGAGGAGATTCATTGAGGTGGATGTTCAAGAGACAGATGGAAAAACAGAGAAGAAGCGTAAAAATTCAAGCCTTTCAGGACTAATGAAAACAAGTGCCTCATACCATTTCCAAGTGTTGGTGGCTCGCATACGTCAATATGGAAAGATATTTGATTGGCTGCGGTTGTGAATGATTGATTTAACACATATATGGAAAGATATTTTCAATTTCAAGTAGCTTTGGATGAGATTCATTTGGGATGGAGAAACAGAGAAGGGTGAAAATTCATGCCATTCAGAAGTGCCTGAACTTGTTGGCCAAACAAGACATTGAATTAAAACTCATAAGCTTGTCTTCTCGGCATGGCTCATACACATGAAATTGGGGAGACTCAGATTGATTCTGGTAAGGAGTCAGACTTAGGAAATTGGATGAAGACTTGAAATCGGAACTTCTTAACTGAGCATATTTTAAGAAGATAAGGAACAAACATAAATGCGTACCATGAACAATTGGAGTTATTGGACAAGTAGTAGAATTGGAAGGACGATCCCCGCAAAGGCAGAGAAACGAATCCGTCGTTGCGTTCGATCCACAGGTGCCATTAGAGTTCATGCATAACCTACAGAGATCCCAATCCGCTCTGTACTCAACCTGAAACCCTTGCTTCAAAACTTTTTCCACTTCTTCCGTTGCATTGTCTGGCATTACATCAAAGCCCTCCCAAAAAGTGGGGACTATGATTTTGGTAGAACATGTGGGTCCGCCCGGAACATCAACCCTTGAGAGTGAATCATCCACGTAATATGAAATATTTCTCTCCTTGGTTGTGCCGTCTATTTTGCACGTAAAATTGTTTAGGACCGGTTCGTTTTGAGGGAGGCAGCCGTAGTACAAGGTGAGGTTGCGAACAGTTTGGACATAAGAGAAACGGTTGTAGTCGAGAGTGGTGTTGACGAGGAGGTCAGTACAAGGATTGTCCCAGAGGTCGGAGCGAGCGATTGTCATGGTGTGAAGAAGATCTTGGCTGTTGATGTTGGACACATGGAAATCTAGCTTTTCGATTACTATGTGAGGGAGTTGAGTTTCGTCTTCGCAGTTGGTGAGTTCGAAGCCTAAGCGACCGCACTCTTGGGGGCGATTGGGTCCTCCCCAGAAAGGGTAGGATATGTCTGTGAGGTTACCACAATTGAAAGGTTGCTTGCACTGTGTGTATTGGGGATCGTCTTCGTTGTGAAGAGATGGTAACCTGAACAAATAAAAGATGAAGAAGAAGGGTGCTCTCCGGAAGAGATGATTAGGCTTAGGCTTAAACATAGTCATTGGTAGTGTGAAAACGAGAGTGAATAGGAATATTTGTGTAAATTTACCTGGTGTTCGGAGAGGGACAGAAGGTGATGGTGTAATTGGCATTGGCACATGCGAAGGTGCTGGTCGCATCGTCGAGTGCGTAACTGTACGCTTGAGGGCACGCGTTCTTGAATATTTGCGAGTACGAAGAAGGCTTGCACTTGTCTGCGCCGCTGCAACAGTACTGCGGCTGCTGGAACGCCTCGCACGCGCTCTTGCACCCGACGACTTCGCTTCCCGAACCGCTAGTCACCTTGAGCTCCGAGGGACAAACGCTGTTAAGGTCGACCACGCAGCCGGTGTTGGTACAACTGGTGCCGGTCCCACCCTCGGGAACCACCAGCATAGGGAGGTTGTAACCGTCGACGAGGCTGATGTCAAAGAAGTCAAGGCCGCCGAAGCCGTCTAAGCTGAACTCGGCGAGAGTTGCGGTAGTGGCGGCGCCGCTTCCGGAGCATTCTTGCTTTCCGGAGCCGCAATCGCCTGTGACGCAGGAGAAGTTTCCGGTGGAGTCGAGGGTGCAGAGGGTTCGGCCCCATAAGCGGCCTCTCCAGGAGGCGGGGGCGATTAGGGTCATGGTCTCATCTTTCTCGAGAGCGAAGCCGGCGGTCGGAAACGGCGGAGCGCCGGGGTTGGAGAGAATGCCCGGCCACACTGCGTACTCGCATTTGTTTACCATTGTGAATGTCGTTGACAGCGCTCCTGTAACGGAATTAAAATGTAATTAAGGTTACTGTTGATGGAAATTGGAAATAATATGTACACAGAGAAGAGAAGAGAGAGATGGATTTACCTGATGTTAATAGACCGAGAAGGGTTAATTGAGAGAGCGAGAAGGGTGTCAATGGAGCCATTTGAGCTCTGCTGGTAGCTGGTGAGAATGGAGGAGGAGGATGGTGGGATGAAATGTGAAGTGGTGGTGGGTGGTGTGCTTCAGTTGCAGCAATGTGCGGAGAAGGAGAGAGCAGAAGGGAGGTGAGAGGTTCTTAAAAGGTGAGGAGGATTGTGTATTTTTAACGGAAGAGTTGGTTCGTAGAAGAAAATGGAGAAGTGATATATGTATGATGGGTGAATGATATTGTTGATAACAAAGAGCTCAAGTACATGGAAAGTATCGTGCTACAGAGTCATACAGGCCGAGTACGTATGAACTGGTTGAACAAGAATAGAGAGCAAATTTCATGGAAATGAGAAAAAAAGAAGAAGCAAATTTTAAGAATAGCTGGCTGAGTGTGTTGAGACTCTAGGAGCTTGGACTGAGTCTCAAGCTTTTTTTCGAGGACAAATTTCTACATTTAAATTATACATGGGATGTACAAATACCCTGCCACATTGGTCTGGAAATCTTGGTACAAGTCAGGTGTTGAAGTTCTTAGCAATTTCCTCCTACTCCATTAACGCATTAAGCTTAAAGTGGAAGATTGACCATTCAAACATGTATTTTCATCATTAATCAAATAAATAAATAAATAAATATAATTTATTATCTGCGATGAGGCGAATCCTCTATCGAAAACAAAAGAATCAAATTAATGAAATTTAATGATTTACCTTTCGAGAACGGTAAGAAATAGAATTCAGAGAGCAATTAAGCAAGCGGAACTGAATGACACCGATTCCGAGTACAGAAGAGAAAAGAGGGCCTAGTGTAAGTTGAGATGGTCATTGCTTAACATACAATGGCCCTCGCTTCGTCCCATGCAGCGAGGCGGCGCGTGGTTCGCCGGAAACTGGTATCTTGCTCTGTGCTGCTCATGTGTCCTTTTTCTTGTTGTCTACTTTTGGGCTATGAACGTGGTGTTGGTCCAATTGTATTTTTCGTTTGTGTTCTATTTTTATGGCCCAAATCTGGACTGGAATGTGAAATTGGACTGGGCTTTATACTTCAAGTTCGCCCTAACTTGCATTGCAAATTGTGGTATAAAATCTAATGTACAAAGAAATATTTGAGAAGGAAACAAGTTTTGAATCATGTAGGCATTTCTAAACAGACGCGGAAATTGAACTAAAGAGGATCCAGAGTAATGGTTTTCTAAGGCAGAGGAAATTGTATATCAGCTGATGCTATTGTTTTGCTAAGTGGTTCTCTGCCACCTTCACCAGATTTAGGAAAGGAAGTCGCATTTTCTCTTATCTGACTTTATCCTCTCAACATTTTCTTTTTCTACAATATTCTTTTTGTTTAAGGAAAAAGAGATTCGAGAGAAATTGTAGAGAGAATTGTGTGTATTATTATTGAGAATAGGAGCCCTTTATATAGGGATTACAAAGTACTAGTTCTAATGTCACAAGGAATACTAATCCGAGTAGGATTATGAATTCTAGAACCTTCTCTCCTATTGCTACTCCTAGTTTGATAAGACACATTAATAGCTGATTTCCTTCAATACTCCCCCTTGTGCCGCTCAAACTTGGTGGTGACGCTTCATCCGTTGCCTCGTTAAAAACCTTGCTCGAGTGAAAAACCCTATGGGACAAAAACATGCTCGAGGAGGAGAAAAAGAGTACAACACATCTTTTACTCTTCGAGATCAAACATGTAGACATCATAACTCCCCCTGATGTTGATATCTCCCCCTGATTGCTACAATCGAGGGAGTTCGGATAACTTTCTTAATCCGATGCTCTTCACATGTTTCTCGAAGGTGGATCTAGGTAACGACTTAGTGAATAAGTCCGCTACATTATCCTCTGATCAGATTTGATTCACTTCAATCTTTAGAAGTGATTGTTGTTGCTGATTATAAAAGAATTTAGGCGATATGTCCTTGGTGTTGTCGCCCTTGATGAAACCTAACTTCATTTGCTCAATACAAGCTGCATTATCCTCATAAATGCATGTAGGTTCATCAGTGGTAGACTTCAAACCACAACTTCCTTGAATATGTCTAATTATAGACCTTAGCCATATGCATTCACGCACAGCTTCATGTAGAGCAATAATCTCTGCATGATTTGAGGAAGTAGCAACAAGGGTTTGTTTTGTAGACCTCCAAGATATCGCAGTGCTTCCCATGGTAAAGACATAACCCGTTTGGGAGCGACCTTTATGAGGGTCAGAGAGGTACCCTGCATCAGAAAAAACCATCAAAACATCACTGTCGTTTTGATGGAGGGGGATAGGGTAAGGCCGGCCACCCTTGGTGGTGGTGGCGGCGTTGGCGGCAATATGGCCGGCCATTTTGTCATGGTGGACGGTAGCTCCATGCCTAATAGGGTCCGATCCCATTTTTCTGTCATTCCTCTTCTCTCTGTAGGGATAAAATAGGCCCATATCAACGGTACCTTTTAGGTATCGAAAGATTGTCTTTACACCAATCCAATGGCGGCGTGTTGGTGCAGAGCTATGTCGAGCTAACAAGTTCACTGCAAATGAGATATCCGGTCTTGTGCATTGAGCTAAGTACAATAATGCGCCTATTGCACTTAAATAGGGCACTTCGGCTTCTAATGGTTCTTCGTCCTCATCCTTTGGACGAAACGGATCTTTTCCGGGCTCAAGTCTACTACCGATCATGGGAGTACTCACAGGCTTTGCTTTATCTTCATTAAAGCACCTTAGGATTTTCTGAGTATATGCAGACTGATGGATCAAAATCCCATCACTATGGTGCTCGAGTTCTAAACAGAGACAAAACCGTGTTTTCTCAAGATCTTTCATCTCAAATTCGGATTTCAAGTATTTAGCAGTTTCCTTTAACTCATCTAGAGTTCCAATTAGGTTCATGTCATCGACATAAACTGCTACGATTGCAAATCCGGAACTTGTTCTTTTAATGAACACGCATGGGCATATTTCATTATTAATATATCCCTTCCCAATCAAGTAGTCACTTAGACGGTTATACCACATCCGTCCGGATTGTTTTAATCCATATAGTGAGCGTTTTAATCTTATTGAAAATGCGCTCCGTGGTTTAGAGCCACTTGATTTGGGTAATTAAAGTCCATCTGGAACCTTCATATATATCTCTGAATCTAGATCCCCATAGAGATATGCTGTAACCACATCCATAAGCTGCATGTCAAGTTTTTCGGAAACTACCAAATTGACAAGGTAGCGGAACGTTATAACGTCCATTACGGGAGAATATGTCTCCTCGTAGTCGATTCCAGGGCGTTGTGAGAAAACTTGAGCCACGAGGCGGGCTTTATATCTAACCACCTCATTTTTCTCATTATGCTTTCTAACAAAGACCTATTTATGGCCAACAGGTTTTACATCTGGGGGTGTCTGCGTTATAGGCCCAAATACCTGTCTCTTTGCTAGTGAGTCCAATTCAGCCTGGATCGCATCTTTCCATTTAGGCCAATCAGCTCTTCGTTGACATTTTTCGACAGAGCGAGGTTCGATATCATCATATTCTATAATTCCTTTTGCAACATGATATGCAAATGCATCATCAATTGCCATAGAATTTCTATCCATCATCTCATGTACACTAGTGTAATTCATGGAGATCTCTCTATTCTCTGGAGTTGGTTCTGACATTGGAGCGTCCCCCAATGATGTCTCTTGGACATAACCATAATCCGGAATGTTCTCATGAGATGGATTATTTACATCGATGATTAATGGATTATTTTGTGCCAAACTCACTTTCTTTCTTGGGCAAGAATCCATCGAACCTATAGGCCTCCCGCGCTTCCTGGGATGAGCCGTGGGCCTAGCCACAACGTCACTACCATTGTGGACGTTGGCGCCATGCTCAAGTGCTCTTGAGGTGGCATCATGTCCTCTAATTTTAGGGACATCAATCCTTGGCACATTTGCAGTAGGTATGTGTGATCTCGTCACTTTAGCGATATCAGAAAACGCATCAGGCATCAATTCTGCTACGTTCTGAAGATCGAGAATTCTCCGCACTTCAATTTCGGACTGTGCGGTTTGGGGATCAAGATGAGACAGAGTGGGGACAGACCACGACAATTCCTGTCGTTCCTGTTGAACATTTATGTTCTTATCTCCCCCTAACGACGGGAAGACTGTCTCATCGAAGTGACAATCCGCAAATCTTGCGGTAAAGAGATCGCCTGTCAAGGGTTCTAAATAGCGGACAATAGTTGGAGAATCATATCCAACATAAATAACTAATCGTCGTTGAGAACCCATTTTGGTGCGCTGTGGCGGCGCGATGGGCACATATACTGCACACCCAAATATGCGTAAGTGTGAGACATTAGGCTCATACCCAGTCACCTTCTGGGACGCAGAAAAGGGTTGAGTGGCAGTGGGCCTCAGACGAATATGCACAGCTGCATGCAATATTGCATAGCCCCAAACAGAAATAAGGAGATTAGTGAGCATTACCAATGCCCTAGCGACCATTTGTAGTCGTTTAATGGCGGCTTCTGCGAGACCATTTTGGGTGTGAACATGAGGAACTGGATGTTCAACCTCAATCCCAATAGACATGCAATAATCATCAAAAGTCTTTGATGTAAACTCCCCAGCATTGTCTAATCTTATAGACTTAGTAGGATGATCAGGGCGGTGAGCCCTCAACTTAATAATCTGTGCTAGGAGTTTAGTAAATGCAGCGTTCCTAGTGGACAATAGCATGACATGTGACCAGCGTGTCGATGTATCAACCAACACCATAAAATATATAAATGGTCCGCATGGTGGTTGAATAGGTCCACAAATATCACCTTGGATTCTTTGCAAGAATGGTATATTTTCTTTAGTGTCCTTTGCATAGGATGGTCTCGATCCTAATTTTGCTAAAGAGCAGGCTTTGCAGAACTAATAATGGGCTTTAGAAACAACCAATGAGGATTTTGGTTGAGCCACGAAGTCACAATGGGCTTGAGAAGTAGAAATTGGAGTCAGGGGAGCAGAGGTGGCGTCAAAGCCACCCTTGGGCCGCAGGGGGATGGCGGTGTCGGCTTGTGATGGCCGAACTTGAAGGGGAAAGGCACCGTGAGGTGCAGGTGCTCCTCCTTGATCCAAATGTCGAGTTTTACTTCTTTTCGTTCTGAAAAATGGATGTCCGTATGAAGTCTTTAATATACAGATCATCATATCACGACTTGGATGTGCCAAATGGTCGTGCCAAAGCCTATATGTGTCAGAATCCCATAAATCATCTCTCATAACATGATTGGATTCAATTATGCGAATAGTGGTTGCATACAACCCACTAGATCGACACATAAGTTTCTCTAAGACTCGTTTATGTCCGTAGTCATTAGAGGTGATGCAAAGGAACTCTTGTCTATTCTCATAATGCGTTTCCGCATGAAAACCATTGGCTCTTATATTTTTAAAACTCAATAGGGTTCTTCCTGCCCTAGGGGCATAAAGAGCTTCGGTGACATTTAAAATTGTGCCATTTGACAACATAAATTGGGCTGGTCCTCTACCATGAATCAATTGAGATGATCCAGCTATCGTAGTCACGGAAGATAGAGATGGCGTCATCCATAGAAATAATTGCCTATTTCGAAGGATGGTATGTGTAGTAGCACTATCCACGAGGCATTCTAGCTCTTCGGGAAACACACTGAAAAATAATAAAGTTCGGAATTAAAATATGTCCAAGACATTGAATTAAAATAAACCGATACTTTATTAATAATAGCCAATGATTACATCAAAGTTTCTTGACCAAAATCTAATCCAACATAAAATCAAATCGTAGTCACTATATCCGTTTGGTAACTCCAATCAAATATGACTAGGAAAGTAGAGAGAAATGTCGGTGGAGCGAAGATCTCTTAAGTACCACTAATCTCAATTACTGTCCTAGACATCATACTTAATTCGATGTGCCACATAAGATAGAATTAATACAAAATGTCATTTATTGACTAAGGCATATTGCCATTACATAATTCTTGGAAGTAAAACTAAGGACTATACTAATCAAAATCTGCAGCATCTTTGTGCAATTCTTTATCAGATTTGAAGTCTGCTATGGTGAGATTGACATTAGCATCATCACCATCTTCTTCTGCTTTGGCAAGATAGGCTTCATGTTCTCTAAAGTCTCTATATGCCTTGTAATGCGCAGCTAATTGCTTGCTTGCATTGCATTGCTTGAACCAATGTTCACTTGATCCACATCGATGACACATGTCATTGTGATTTCCTCCCTTTAATTGAGGTGCATTATTTGCACTTGGGTGGCGTCCCTTAGAAGAATTGGCGCCATTCCCACGGCCTTGGGTGGCTCCTCCACATCCTGGAGCCCCACGGCCTCCTCTCCCACGTTGCCATGTATTGCCACGTGTTCGTCCTTCATTCTGACGATTACCTTCCTTTGTAGGGCTGTTATATAGACCAAAACGTCCGTTGTGTCCCTTATTTTTAGGGTTCTGCTCCTTGCGCCCTCCTTGGGGTGGATGATTATAATTCACCTCTTGAACACTCTTAGTTCCTATAGGCCTTGAATTATAATTCTTCACGAGGATATTATCATGTTTTTCAGCTACAGACATGATATTAATTAGCTGATGAAACCTTGTGATCTGTCCAGTGTTGAATTCTGTTCGATATTGCTTTGATAGCAAAATAGCTGAGACGGGGAAGGTGGAGAGAGTTTTCTCAATTAGTTCTTGCTCTGTGACAGGTTGTCCACAGAACCCCAACATGGTTTTGAGGCGTAGAACTTTTGAATCATATTCAACTACAGACTTGAAGTCGACGAATCGTAGATTGCCCCATTGAACTTTCAAGTCAGGGAGGAGGGTATCCTGAACATTACCAAATCGCTCTTCTAGCGCAACCCATAATTCCCTAGCATTCTTGATTGCCATGTACTCCAATCGGAGCGATTTATCCATGTGGCGTCTCATCAAGATGAGAGCGGTGGCATTATTTGTAGCCGTACGCTCAAATAAGAGGTCGGGATTTGGTGCTTGAATTACGGGTAGGATCCCTTTTGAAGTGAGATGGTTCTCAACATCCGTGACCCAACTATGATATTCCGAGCCAGTTGAGTCAAGGATAGGAAAGTCAAGCTTTGGCTTCGACATCCTGAAATCAAGAAGAAGAAATATATTAGTTTCGGAGTTAAAACTTCCACGACAACTAATAAATAAGAAGATTTCTGAGCTATGCTACCAAGAAATCGATTTCCAAGAATGATTGGATTAGACAGAAATAATGATGTTTATATGGTCATAAATCGATGCTTACGGACGCTCTTAGTCCGAAGTCTTACGAATGCTCTTAGTTCGTTAATTGCGTGAATCCCCACGATTTCGCTTTTCAAGAATCGAACTCACGTTATAAGAAAGGTGGGATGTAGAAGAAGGGAGGTTGCAAGTCCCTGAAGAAAAAGAAGGAGAAATTAAAATTCGAAAACATGAACTTTAGTTTAAAAACTTACTTGTTGAAAATTCGGAGCAGATTCTGTTTTGAACAGCTTGTACCTCGATTGGTGTACAGATCTCAATATAACTCCGATAAGGCTGAAATTTGGAGGTTAGATGTAAGAGACAGAGACGAACAACTTTGATGAAGAAAGTTTTTCGATCCGAACTTCCGAACTAGACGTTTCGAGGCTTGCAAGAAGACGGATGTGCACAGGAACGGGAAAAAGATGCAGTGGGTGTGCGTTGGCTTGTTTGCGCAGTAGGGATGCTTCGGTGGCAGCAGGCTGGAACGCAGGGCTGCAGGGAGGGGGCAGCAGGGGCTGCTGTGCAAGGTTGCAAACGCACGGGCGCGCGGGCTGCAGCGAAGGTTCGGCTAGCTCGGGCTAGGGGCTGCTTTGTGAATGAGTTTTGGTTTTCTGTTTTGTGGTTAGAGTCGTGCTGATAACGTTTTTAAGGAAAAAGAGATTTGAGAGAATTGTGTGTATTATTATTGAGAATAGGAGCCCTTTATATAGGGATTACAAAGTACTAGTTCTAATGTTACAAAGAATACTAATCTGAGTAGGATTAGGAATTCTAGAAACTTCTCTCCTATTGCTACTCCTAGTTTGATAAGGCACACTAATAGCTGATTTCCTTCAACACTTTTGTTTTAAGAATATTAAATTGAGTGCATAGATGTTACCCATCACAAGGAAAGTTAAGTTTCCAGGGCCATAATTTGTTTACTTGGTGCTATGATATTTTTGTCTTCTCTTGTTAGTTACTCAAGTGGGTAAATTTATGTTATAGCTATACATTAATTTTTGTCATTGGCTGAACTGGAAACACTTAAAGAAATCCCAAATATGCGACATCTCTTTGACTCATCATAGTTTTCATTTGCAGTGAAAACGTATTTCTAGTATTTTGTCAATCTACACGATATAGTGTTTCGTATGTTATTGACTTTGGTAAACTCTGTCAACTGCCCAGGAACTTGGATAGTTCAAGATAAATTAGCCATCAAACTTCAGGTACTTTTCTATAATCCAAGATGGTTCTGAAATGCTAATAACTACGTTACAATTATGGTCATTTGAATTTCTAGGATAAAGCTAATTTACTAAAACCTACAAGCTTAGCCTTCTGTTATAAACTTGTGATACTTTACTCGTATATCTCGTATGCTTCTTAGACTAGCTATTTGGAAATCGTTTCTGGGCATTTAAATATTCGTTACTGCACCAGTTTCAAAAAAAAAAAAGATTAATTACTGTAATCATAAAAGATCAAGAATAGATAATAGAACCTGGCTTCTAGATGGCTTTTGTTGGGTCCATGTTCTGGGTGGTTGAATGTGACTCCATATAAGATGGTTTTTGTAACGTTGCTGGGTTCACCAAATGAACCTGGCTTTTAGATGGCTTTTCATGGAATCATATAAGGGAGTAAAATTGGTGAGTAAATGCATTTGTTCTATTATATTTTTCTACTTCTAGCTTTCTAAATTTGTGATTTTTCACAAAAAAAACTTATTGTTTGTGTAGGATTTGACTGAGCAAGGAGAAACTGTAGAAGTTAGAGTAACAAATGCACTTATGGAATATGCATACATGTTTATATTTATAGCTCTTTTGGTTAAACTTGATTAATGCCTGCTTAGTATTATTTATAGCATGAAGATTTGTAAGAGTATGATAGATTTTGGATTGCTCTTTGTTATGCAGATTTGTGTTCTTTGCGATCTTTGAAATCGTTGACGAAGGTAGCTAATGAAAGCGTTGCAACTTTGTGGGGAGAGGATGAATGCTGATGCAGCTTTGGTCTTGGCATACTACAAAGAGCTGTCACTAACCCAACATCTATCTTCTTTTCAATGGTATGAAGGATATCTAAGCAAAGTGTCACAGCTAGCTGCAAGCATACTGCATTGGCGTAATATTACTCTATAATTATTTGCTTTTGGGTTAGAAGTAGTCTAGTTTTGCTTGGTGTTTTCTTAAATTAGGTTTTGAATTGGCTTCAAGCCTTTTGACTTTGATGACACACACACACACACACACACACACACACACACACACATAACAAACCTTTTGTATTGTTCCAAAATGAATGATGTCCACATATGGTTAACAACCAACATGTGAGCCCCTGAAAATTTTAGTTAATTTCCGAAAGCAATTTTTCGCCAATAAGATTTTTCCGCAAGGTAATTTAAGTGAAGAAATTTATTTTGGAAATTATTTTGGTATCGAGACCGCCTATTGGGCCTCATGATCTAAGTTTGGGCCGAAATTCTTTCATTTGGGCCAAGAAGGTTATCGAAGTTTAGTGAGGTGACCGTTTGTTAAAGTTTCGATGACGATAAATTGAGTTGTAACAAAGTTTTGGATTTTGGGTTTTTACGAGATCAAGTTTTGGGCCTATGACGAAGTTGAGAAACAGCGTAGAAAGTTTCTGACGAAAGATGAACAAAAGAAACGTCACGAGCCCAAAACCGAAAGCAATTAACTAGGAGAGTTTCGTAACTCGTCGCAAGGGCAAATTTGACTTTTCGCACACATGAGTATAAATAGAAACTTAAGGACCCAAAACCCTAATTCTCTCCTTCCTCTCCCTCTCGGCCGCGTTCACTCACTCACTCACTCTCTCTCTCTCTCTCTCTCTTGTCCTCTCCCTGCCATAACCGGAAAACCCCATCTCCGGCCACCACCTCATGTCACCGCCACCACCAATCGAACCTACATCCAAATCCGACCCAAGCCCGAGCCTCAGCACTGACATGCATCGCCGACAGCCTCTACACTCGCTAACCCATTACCGCGACGCCACTGTTCCTCGAGCCTCGTTGATTTCCGGCCATCATTCCAACAATCCGCCGCCACCTACGAGCTCGGGGTAGGCTATTAGGCATTACCCCAAAGCCTCGTCGCTAACCCGAAGCTGGAGAACACCGTACGCACCCTCGCCGGCGATCTGGGCTTCTGCAAAACAGGGATACCACCTCCGGCCACGATTGAACGAAGCCACCACCTCGAAGAAGCTTAGGGCTGCACGAATCACCTTAACCCCTTAGTCCCAACTTCTGACTCTGACCGGAGCCACCCAGCACCGCTGTGAGAGCCACCGGCTTACCTCTCTCGTTTGGTAAGCTCTATTCCGTCACCTCTTTTCTTGGTTGAGGCCTCTGCTTTGAATTGGATTGAGAAACCCTAACCCACTGTCACTTAATTTCGAAATGAGGTTCTTGGATTTCTGCAAATTGGAGTTTCGGTGAAGATGAGCTACTGGGGTAGCTTTGGTTGAAACCAGAAATGATGAAGGCTTGAGGTTTGAGGAATCTGCGTTTTTGAAGGTGTTGGAGAAGAGAGAAATTATTGGTTCAATCCAATTAATATCGGAGATTGGTAAGGATTCTCAAATTCGGTTTCTGGTTATGAAGATTGGTTGGGGGTTGCCTATTAGTTGTGTTTTGCCTGCTAGGAATCTGAATGGTTGACAGAGGTGGAATGTAAATACGTTGGATTAGCCTCTGGCTGGGGAAAAGAAGAATGGTAAGGGACTGTGTATTCTGGAATCTGTTTGGCCGTGAACTGTTTGTACTGATCAAAGTTATGATTTTATTGAGTATGCGTGATATAAATTTGGTTATGGTAATTGAGTGAATGGCTATGTTGGGAATGTCATTTTTTTGAGGTGAATGACTAAATTAGTGAGCTCTTTAAAGAAGTTGTAAATCTCAAGTTAAATCGTTGTTGTGAAAGAAAATGTTGAGCATGAGTAACTATCAATGTTGAGTGGAGATGGGTAATGAAAATGGTGGATTTTTCTTGATTGAGTTAAATTAGGATATTGGATTAAAGTTCATGAAACAATTTACAAATGGAAGTACTCAAGTGGTATCATATCTCAGAATGAACATGTAAGCTAAATCATTCGAGAATGGTAAATTACCCCTTTGTTTTCTTAAAGTAAAATGCTAAATAAAGGAAAGTGAAAGTGCCAAGTATAATCGTCATATCACGAATGATTCAAATGCTACATCGATCATTTGGATTATTCGGGAATGGTAAGTGTATTTGTTGCTTAAGAAAGGAATGCTAGACAAAGGTACCACCTATTTAATCCGAACTATATTATCGAAAGAAGTATGATCACCATATCCCGAATGAGTTTACTTTTCTAAGTGAATTGTTCGGGAATGGTTTTTAATAATTCTCGATCATGTCATGGGTTACTTGGTGAATTTTAAAGTGAGTTATGAATCAATTACTTATCGGTATGATTTTTGTTCAAGGACTCGAGTGTGTGCACATGAAATTGGAAGAAGTATTGGACATCAGAAACGAAGCCGAGTTTGGGCGAGCACTCCGATTCCAGGTAGGGTGAGCTGTCCCTTCCTTGTTAGAGGCTTTTCTATATGTGGAATGCTCTAGTATATTAATATGTTGCCTGCAAGTACGTTTTTGGGTTGTTCATTAGTCGATGCCTCGTGATATCTGTGTTTCCAAAACTGATAAATGTTTATTGCGAAAACCGAGGCTAGACTTGCATGTTGAGATACTGTACCCATCGTATGTTTATACTTTTGACCTGAAAGTGAATGGGACCTAGACGCGTAGATTCCTAGGGATCCCACAGTGTCGATAACCGTGAACCTCCGGAGGGGGCCGTGCTCCTATGTTTGTCAAGGAAAGGTAAGTACAGGCAGTGAACCAGTCATAGGAGACTCAGGGCCAGGAAATTGACACTTTTGCTACTTGTAGTTACAAGGACTACAGAGTAGTTGGCCGGTTCTCGATGGATGACGAACTAGGTCGGTCACCGATTTGTTTGAGCTTAGCCGGCAGGTAAGTATCTCGGAGCTCCAAATTGTGTGATGCCTACTGCATATGCTTTATAAAAGAAATAAATGTTTGTGGTTGCCTATTTTTAAAGTATTTTCGATAAACGTGCACAATATTATGTAGTAAATATTTTCAAGTATATTATTATTTTCAAACCTAGCATGGTTGGGTCGGCCCTTACTGGGCATGCGAGGACGAAAGCTCACCCCTACAACAGTGTGCAGGTTTTGAGCATGTGGTCGGGAAGCGTATAGGAGAGGCACATGGCCCGGCTTGGCGCATTCCTTTTTGTCTTTACCAAAGTACGGTTTCGGGTCCATTATCGGATTTTGAAGTCACTTATTTATTTACCTTCTGACTAATTTATTTATTTCCTACTCGCTTACAAAAAAAATAATTCCGGGAGACCCGTAACCCTGGGGTGCGTCTCCCATGCTTGTAGTTATTTAGTGAATTGTTTTATTCTCCAAATTGGGCTCCGATTGTAAGCCCAAAACTCCTAGCCCATTTCAAATTCCGCTTTTGAAAATATGTTGTTCGGTTGCTAGAATGTTTTGAGACATATGTCCAAGAAAGTGTTTTGTAAACCGACAACCTGAACCTAAAAGGCCTTGTGATTTCGGGTTGATGAGTTATCGGGATGTCGCTAGTGACGTGTCGGTTTCTCATTGACTCGGGGTCGCGGCGCTGTGGGACCCCCCTTTCGGGTCACCACACAACACAAGATTATAACATATGTTGTCTCAACATGAAAATGAACAACTAAATCGAACCAAAATCTGTTGTTTCTTGTTATATCAAATAACAGAAGTAACAAATTGTCTATATTTCAATTGTACTTCAAATATCAGAAGAGTGAGTTTCTGACCTCAATCAAACTACACAAGTACATGATTACATATAGTTATATTGTCTATCAGACAGCATAAATACTTAAAACAGTGGTTGTAATACAAGACAAAAGACATAAAATAAATTCTTAAAACTATTTAGACAACAGATAAGGCATAATTTATCCAGTTTTAACTGAATTTCAAACAACAATCAAATGTCTTTAAAAAATGCATTCAAACAACAGATTGTTAAACAAGCCTATATTTTGGTAACTTCAGACTACATATAAATGTGTTCTTATTAAATGTCAGACAACAGCAGTTTTATTAAAACTATAGTTTGTAGTTCATTTGAACAACATTAATCTATCGCTGTATGTGATTAATAACTACAGAAAGTTCGAAATCCTTCAAGTTTGGGTTGTTAAGACGACGGAGTCTTGAGAAACTTCTGTTGTTTGAATGAGAACAGACGACGGAAGATATCTGTCGTCTGATGCTGAAAGAGACGACAGCTGGATACACTACAGATAATTTCCATATCATACGACAGCTGGATACACTTAAAAAAAAAACGACAGATATCATCTGTCGTCTGAAGCTATTATTGGCGTAGTGATGAGAGAATCTTGCGTGGGGCGGACCGCACGGACACGTGGTGGAGAGGACCAATCACTGCCCAATAGGGGGGTGTTTTGGGTATTGCACTTTAGGTAGCAGAGCAGTAGGGAAACTCCGCCTAAAAATTTCTCGATGTATATACTTAACAGCCTTTAGAAACCAAATTAGATACTTCTTCTTTATACAGTGTGGAATCTGGACTAAGAGGTAGGAGTAGGACCAACTAATTAATTAAACAGAGTTCTTGGAAATTTCCACGAGGAATTGAAGGAAATAAAGAAATAATTTTTTCTTAGTGATATTGTCCCAGGGAGACTATAAAGACTTCACAGCAAGACCAAAAAAGACTATAAAGACTTTGACTGATCCTAGATCAGGCCCGACGACCACCTTTATGTCAGCTTCAGTTGCCGTATCAGAAACGAGACGGTGGTTTAATCTTTACTTTGTAGGTTAGTACTATTTTTCCCTGAAGTTGCTTATATTCTCATCTCTGAAGAAGGAATTATAAATCGATTTGTGACTTGAATAAGAAACTAAACCAGAACTGAAATGGAGTGCAGATCCCAAGGATTTCACCTCTGAGTTAGAGAATAAGTCATAGTACATAGATTTTGACAGTTCTGGTTTGCTTGTGTGAGATATAGCTAGCTACCTCTAAATCACAATTTAAGCATGTAATATTAATGTTTCTTTCTTCAAGCTTAAGCAGGAAAATAAGCAACTGAGCAAGAAAACAAAGTCGAGGACTTGAATCGTACTGATATGTATGAATGTATCAAACAATTCATAAAAATCTTGTTGCAAATTACACAAAATGAGTACCCATTCATCTTTGAAGTAAGCAAAGTATGCATCTTTAGCAGAGAATCCTACCAAAAAAAAAGACTACTTTTGTGGCCAATCAAATTGAGTAGTTACCTTGTACTCGCAACGTTACCTAATGTCTCGGGCGCTACTGAAGATTTGTAATTTCCTTCTGCCATCCTTATGGCTCGTTGGAATGTGGTGGCGGTGTTTTACCTTTCGTTTGGTTCTGTTTGCTTTTTCATTTGGGCCTACACCGTTATTTTCAGAGGCCCAATAACTTGGGCTGTAGCATTGACCCATTTTGAACCTACTGAGAATGTTTTCAGGGTTTTACCACGAATCCTCCGAGCATGTTTTTTCCCTTTCATCAAAGGAAACTGTGATTTGAAAGGAAAAGACTATTCTTTTGTGGTTAATTGCCCTGATTGTAAAGAGTGAAAGCTTCTACTTGACCTAGTAGACAGTTTATAAAGCAAACCCATAATATTACAAGGATTACCATAAGCGATTACATATATTAAAGGAATCGGATCTCTTCTGAATTCATCTAGAAGAGTAAACAACTCAGAACACAACCCAAGGTAGACAACCAGAACAAAACCTGCAAAACAGACTACATTGCAATTGAAATGTTTCATATTCTCTCATCTGGGACATTTGCCCTTTGTCGAAGCATCTTTGATTGTCCTGTATTTCCCTTTGTCGAAGTAGACTATAGTACGATTAATGGGGTCGACTTTTGCTAAGCTTTAAACTTGGATGCAGTGATTGTTAGAACTGAAGTTATAACCCATCTCCGTGCACAGGGCTTCTTTTCTTATTGAAGTAAGCAAGCCGGTTGAACTAAAATTAAAATTAAAACTAAAACGTACACATAACTGAAACCACCAATTCAGGACAATTGATTGTCCTATTATCCCCATTTGTATCTTCAATGCAAAAGTTTAAAAAATGCAGTCTACAGTGTTGGAGGTTCTGATAAGATCTTGTACATTACACTGCTTGTGTATGTTTATGTACAGTAGCTAAACAATGCTTTTAGATTTGTCTGTGCTGAATTGCTGTACCTACACATGAACATCGAAAGTACAAAACAGGATAGAGCTCTGCGCATCAGGAAAAATGTGAAAGAAAAGATTTCTTGTATGATCTTTAGAAACAAGGAATTAAACTATGAAAGGCATATACATCCATTAATCTAGAACAGATACTACTGATAAGGTGGAAGATTCTGCTGGTGATCTTACAGGAGAAGATAGGACAGGCTTTGGTGGTATTTGCAAGGCTTCAGTGCTTCCTTCCAACATTTCAATCACTTTACTCATGGATGGCCTATCTGATGGCTTTGTCTGTATGCACCACAATCCCACTAAGAACATCTTCTTCGCAAGTTCCTTTTCCTCTTCTGTCGCGGCACTGAGCAATCCAAAATTGCTGCCCTGCTCAAGATGCTCATAAACCCAATCTGGAAAATAAATTTCACTGGTGTGGCTCACTCGAGCATCAACATTCTTTCTTCCTCCAACCATCTCCAGAATCATCATTGCATAACTATAGACATCGGACTTAGCAGACACTCTTCCAAAGTTTCTGGAGAACACTTCTGGAGCCATATACCCTATTGTCCCTCTAGCATCCAACATTGAAATAATGCTCTCCTTCCTTGTACAAAGTTTAGAAAGACCAAAGTCAGAAATCTTTGGGAAAAAGTTTTCATCCAAAAGGATATTATGTGGTTTTATGTCAAAGTGCAGGATTCGTGTGTTGCACCCACGGTGCAAGTACTCCAGCCCTCGAGCTATCCCGATAGCAATTTGGAAGAGTTTTTCCAATTCCAAGTGTGGAGTGATTGTCAAAAGATTACTGTCTTTGTATATGAACTTCTCAAGTGATCCATTGGGCATGAACTCATATATGAGCGCTGTTTTCTTACCTGCAATGCAATACCCCAAAAGAGTGACCACATTAACATGGGAAGTTCTACTAATGCTTGCAACCTCATTAACAAAGTCCTCTCCATTCCCTTTGGATGCTTTAAGAACCTTCACAGCCACACGACAACCATTCAATAGCTTACCTTCGTACACGTCACCATAACCGCCTTGACCTAGTTTATCTTTAAATGAGTTGGTCATTTTCCTTACATCCGAAAATATGTATCTTTTTACTGCTAGAGGTCCAATGTTCTGAATGAAGGCCTCGGCATCTCCATTGTCATTTTCACTAATCAGTGAAATACCACGGAAGAGAATAACAAACACTAGGATACCAGTTCCTGCAATAGTAGCAACTGGAAGCAGAAAAATGAGATGTTTCAGGCATTAATGGTGGTTCGTTGAACAATTTTATGCATTCTCAAGAAAGAAAGAAGTTGCAAACTCGCAATTGATAATTAGATGAGCTTGTAAAATACTAAACAGCTGAAGTAAAAGGGGATTGCTGATGTTACCTACGCCTATGACAACCTTCAATCTCCAGTTGAACTTAGTGCCTGAAAAAGTTAGCAATCAAAGAAGCAGCATTCTTAGAATATATAGGTATACAAACCTTATATAAAAGTAATGAATATAAGCCTTGAAGATATCCACTCTCATCTATACTTAGTAACTAGAAAAAAGATAGCTGTCTAACAAAATACTTCTACATAAGAAACGAGGAATCTTTACTATTATTTCTACAAATTTCAAGAACTACTATAAGTGAAAATGTTACTAGAGAAACATCATCGATCATCACAGGTTTTGAGATGATTGCTGCAAAAAGAGACAAATTACTTGTTACTGAATTCACAGTGACCACCATTTGTCTCATTGTTGCTGGAATTCCACAGAAGGTTTGTTATTGATTAGAAAGCCAAAAAGGGTAGCAGATATGTGGACCATTTCAACATGTTTAAGACTTACGTGGCTTTGCAGTTTGAGTACAGGAAAGGTTTGATTGGCTACAGTTGTGAAGATTACTGTTTCAACACACATGGAAAGGTATTTGTTATATTTTCAATTTCAAGTAGCTTTGGATAAGATTCATTGAGGTGGATGTTCAAGAGACAGATGGAAAAACAGAGAAGCGTGAAAAATTCATGCCAGGTCTAACAAGTGCCCGAACCGAACCTTTTGGCCAAACAAGACCTAGAGGCTCACACACTCAAAATTGTGTGTTCTCCTCATGGCTCATACACTCATAGTGAAGATGATTGAAAAGGAGTCGGACATGTGAAGTGGGATACATTGTACATAGAGACCAAATTCGATGAATGCTTGAAAATTGAATCTTCTAAACTTAAGATATTTTGGAAAGTTAAAGGGAAGGAATTAACATATATACTTTGGTGAATTGGACAAGTTAGATTATAAGGTTGAACCCCGGAAAGGCAGATAAAATAATCCGTTGTTGAAGTTGAATTTGACCAGCTCGTGCCATTCGAGTTCATGCAAGACCCACAGAGCTCCCAATCTACTGCATACTCAACCCGAAACCCCTGTTTCAAAACTCCATCCACTTCTTTTGTTGCATTCTCAGTCATAATAGCATTGACGTCCCACGAAGTCGGGACGTCGGGACTCGGATGCTAGTAACACAGTGGATCTGACTCGGAAGAGGAAAACTCTACAGTGACTTGTCCGCATAGGAAGCAGAAAGGGTAGGGATATGTTTGTGAGCTTACCACAGCTGCAATGTGGGTTGCACCCTGTGAATTGGGCATGGTCCGAGGGGAAAATGAAGAAGATAGGTGGTCTTAGGAAGACATGATTTGGCTTAAGCATAGCCATTGGTAGAACTAGCTCATGCCTTCCGAAAATGATTGTGGGAGATATAAGTTGGATGAGTGCATCATTGTTGTACATAAAATTTTCTGGTGTTCAAGCCTTCAAGGAGATCATGCATCTATTTCGAAAGGTAATATTTCCGACAGTAATACGTAATACGAAGTTAAATATACCATACTAAGTCAAACCGGCAGACTAGTGAACAGAGCTAAGGTGGGCTTCTTCGAAGTTTCATGGCAATGAGAGAAAACGAGGCATGTTGGGTCCTTTGACTTAATTTCTTCTATGAGCTAGCTCTGCGTGATAGACTTTTGTGTAGCAATTGGGTAACTATTTTGGATGGCAATGGCCGCCAGATGAAAGTTTGTTGGTCTTAAACTAAATTTCTAAGAGCTTTCCTGCTAGTGCATTAAGCTTAGAGTTAGATACGTGCATCAAGTGAAAGATTGACCAGAAAGGATGAAAATCCGAGACTTAGGAAATGGTTGATCCAAGAAACAAAGCTATAGGTAAGTTGGTTTGTTAATTAGAAATTTCATGAAAAATGAGAAAGAAAAGCTGCCTGTTGGCCTTTTGATTTCCTTCATGACAAATGTGGATTTTCTTGATAAAAGTGGGTTCAACATGAACAAACCAGTGTAAAATAATCTCAAGATTGGCCAAATGATTCATAGAATTCAAAATTCTAAGATCTGTTTTTAGGTAGCAACTAGCAAGTATGTACCATTTACTTGTTTTGTATCCATTCAATTCGATCTGTTAGCTCAATCCTCAAACAGACCCATAGCTTTATAATTAGATAAAGAGAGAGCATCATCGACAAACATACCTAATTTCTTGCAGAGGCCATTGCTTGTGGTACCAATACTACCATCTTTGCAAAAGCACAGAATCTCTGGTGCAGTGTTGTTGTAGCCACAGAACCCACCATTAGTCTCACAGGAACCGCACTCCTTATCCATGGTCCAGTTAAGCACAAACCCATTGTTCATGGCCAATCCAAATGCACCAATCAACTCACCAATACTTCTAGTAATCTCCTCTGTTTTTTTCACAGTCACCACCACATTCTCCGCACAATATTCCGACCACTCAAACCCATATGGCTCCTCTCCCTCCGTGATCACATAAGACTTTTTGGTACCGTGCGATCCCAAGCAGGTTATGGGAGGCACAACAGGATCAGGAAAGGAAGTGCAGTTGAAGTAGAAGCTCAGGTTCACATCCAATGGGGAGTAATCCAATGGGAGCGTGCCTACACTCATACTGTGTCTTGCCCTGGGGCATGTTTGATTAACAACGTCAATGTCAACAAGGGTGATGGTGGATGTAGGAAAGTTTATGTCTTTAACAATGAATGAATCATTTGGTAGAGTCAGTATAGGCTCTCCAGAATCTGAGCATGTTAGACCAAAACCAGGGTATCCACAATGTTGATGGGCTGTGGAGTCTTCGATTTTCCAAAAAGGGTAGTGAAAATCAAGCTCATTATCACATCTGTATATGGGGCAATTTGTTGAGGCCAAAAAGTTGGCTTTGCTTCCATGGAAGTTAAAGAAGAAGAGCAAGAGAAGAGCTACAAGGAGGTACAAACGAGCAGATGACATGGTTTCAGGAATATTAACTTGCAGTGTCTGTATTGTATATTCATTATTATTGGCTATGATGTATATACTTAACAGCTTTTAGAAACCAAATTAGATACGTTTTCTTTATACAGTGGAGTGTGGACTAAGAGGTAGAAGTAGGACCAACTAATTAATTAAACAGAGTTGGAAATTTCCTCGAGGAATTGAAGGAAATGAAGAAATAACTTTTTCTTAGTGATATTGTCGCAGAAAGACTAAGACTTCACAGCAAAACCAAAAAAGACTATAAAGACTTTGACTGATCCTAGATCAGGCCCGACGACCACTTTTATGTCAGCTTCAGTTGCCGTATCAGAAACGAGACGGTAGTTTAATCTTTACTTCGTAGGTTAGTACTATTTTTCCCTGAAGTTGCATATATTCTGATCTCTGAGGAAGGAATGATAAATCGACTTGTGACTTGAATAAGAAACGAAACCAGAACTGAAATGGAGTGCAGATCCCAAGGATTTCACCTCTGAGTCAGAGAATATAAGTCATAGTACATAGATTTTGACAGTTCTGGTTTGCTTGTGATGCAGAGAGGATGGCGGCCCAATTTGAGCAACAGTTAGATCGTGCTAAAGGAGGAAAACGAAAAGTGACTAGTAGACAGGAAATGGTAGTTCGGTGTCTGATTGGGACGCACTTTACCTTTCCGGAAAGGGAATCGCGCCAGAAACAAGACTCATCTCATTGCTATGAGCTGTAGCATTTTTCGGGCTTCTGGGATCGTTTAGGGCCTCAAAACGGCATTTTTCTATTTTACCCGTTTTTGGTTTTCTTAGTTATTTTTGGATTGTTTTCGTTTTTATCCATGGGCCTTAGGGTTTCGTTGTTAGTCGCCCTAGGGTACTTTTCTCTTGCGGCTGCAGAACGCATCTTTCATCTTTTAATCAATAAAATAGAGATTTTCTCTTTTATCTCTGGTGGACTCCAGAATCTTTTGATTAGGTTTATTGCTGGTAAACCTAGTTATCAATCCGACTGCGTCAGGCACCAAATCAACCACATGTTGAGGAACAGTAGTATAAACTAAGGAGAATGGTGACTTCCCGGTGGCGCTATGCACAGAACTGTTATAAGCAAACTCCACCTGGGGTAAAGCATAATCCCACTGTTTGGGTCGATCTCCACAAACGCTCCGGACCATGTTACCCAAAGTTCTATTAGTAACCTCTGTTTGGCCATCCGTTTGAGGATGGGCTGTGCTACTACGGTTCAAAGATGTTCCAAACATCCTCCACAAAGTAATCCAGAAATGGCTAAGGAACTTGGTGTCTCTGTCAGATGTAATGGACTTGGGTACTCCATGCAAACGAACCACTTCCCTGAAGAACAGTTTAGCTATATTAGAAGCATCAGCAGTCTTCTTACATGCGATGAAATGCACCATCTTAGAGAACCTGTCAACTACCACAAACACTGAATCCACTCCCCTTTGGGTACGGGGTAAGCCCAACACAAAATCCATAGCAAGGTCTTGCCAAATGTCATCAAGAATAGGTAAAGGTAGATAAAGACCTGTATTTTGGGACTGACCCTTAGATACCTGGCAGGTGTAGCACTTTCTCACAATAGTTCCTGCATCCTTCTTCAACTGTGGCCAGAAATACCTCTCCTCAAGACTAGCAATAGTCTTGTCTCTGCCCAAGTGCCCACTCAATCCTCCTCCATGCAGATCTCTGATCAGTTTTTCCCTCAATGAAGAACTAGGGATACAAAGTCTGTTGCCCTTGAATAAATATCCTTCATTCTCATAAAAATCTGCGACTGCATTGTTATTGCTGCACTTGGCCCAAATCGCTTTGAAATCAACATCTTCCTCATACAACTCCTTCAAGAGATCAAACCCCACAATCTCCTGAGCTAAAGTGACCAGTAAGGACGCCCTCCTACTCAAAGCATCTGCGACCCGGTTAAGAGTACCAGATTTATGTTGAATCACAAAAGGAAATTTCTGCAGAAAACTCACCCACCTTGCATGCATTTTATTCACAGTTTTCTGGCTATTGAGGTACTTCAAGGCTTGGTGATCGGTGAACAGTACGAACTCCCTCTGAATCAGGTAGTGCTCCCATTGCCTCAATGCCCGAAACACTGCATAAAATTCTTGGTCATAAGTACTCCACTTCTGACGAGCTTCACTCAGCTTTTCACTAAAGAATGCTACTGGTTTCTTCTCTTGTGACAACACAGCACCTACTCCCACGCCACTAGCATCACATTCAACCTCGAATATCTTGTCAAAATTAGGAAGAGCAAGAACTGGTGCAGTACAAAGTTTCTCCTTGATTAAAGCAAAACTTTTCTCTTGTTCCTCTCCCCATTGGAATTTGCCTTTCTTCAAACATTCAGTAATAGGGGCAGTAATGGTACTGAAATTCTTCACAAATCTTCTATAGAAAGTAGCTAAACCATGAAAACTCCGCACTTCAGAAACTATTTTTGGAGCTGGCCATTCTCTTATTGCTCGTACGTTTTCTTCATCAACCTGAATGCCTTCTTCTCCAACCACAAATCCCAGAAATAATAACTTGCTGGTGCAGAATGTACATTTTTTTAAGTTGATGTACAGTTTATTCTCATGTAAAGCTCCCAAAACCTGCTTCAAATGCACCAGATGTTCTTCTTTGGTCCTGCTATAGATCAGTATATCATCAAAATACACTACTACAAAGGAACCTATAAAAGGGCGAAGAACCTGGTTCAAAAGCCTCATAAAAGTGCTGGGTGCATTAGACAACCCGAATGGCATAACCATCCACTCGTACAAGCCATCCTTGCTCTTAAAAGCTGTCTTCCATTCATCCCCTGGCTTGATTCGAATCTGGTGATATCCACTTCGAAGGTCTATTTTGGTAAACACTTTGGAACCTTCTAGCTCATCAAGCATATCTTCCAAACGAGGAATAGGAAACCTGTACTTCACAGTTATCTTATTAATGGCCCTGCTATCAACACACATCCGCCATTGATTGCCCTTCTTAGGAACAAGGAGGACTGGAACTGCACAAGGACTCATACTCTCTCGAATGAACCCTTTTTTCAACAAGTCTTCAATCTGCTCTCTCAAAATCTCATTCTCTTTGGGACTCATTCAGTAATGTGGCAGATTGGGCAAGCTAGCTCCAGGCACCAAATCAATCTGATGTTGAATGTCTCTCATAAGTGGCAGCTCGTTGGGTAACTCATCCGAGATCAACTCTTCAAATTCTCCCAACATGTCCTGTACTTTTTTGGGAATCACCACTTCTTCCTTTTCTGCAGACAACAACCCCTTTATCACAACTGGATAGAAAACCTCAGATTCTTTAAAGGCCCTCTCCATCTCAAGTTCACTGCTAGATAAGGTCAGGAAACTCTCCCCTTTCTTCACATCAGATTTCTCAAATTGACACACAGGAGCCATAGCAATTTTATGGTTATTCCACATAAACAACATCACATTGTCCCTGCCTTTATAAGTAACATCCACATCATATTGCCAAGGTCGGCCAAACAAAATATGACAAGCATCCATATCAATAATGTCGCACAAAACTTCATCTTTATAATGCTTACCAATGGATACCGGTACTTTGCAGGATTCAACAACTCGAACTTGTGGACCTTTCTTGACCCACCCGAGGGAATAAGGTGCCTCATGAGGCTGCGCCGGTAACTGCAAATACTCCACCAGTTTCTTGGCTACAAAATTTTCGCAGCTCCCATTATCCACAATTAAATTGCACACTTTGTTATTAATGGAACAAAGTGACCTGAAAATATTGCGCCGCTGCCCCTCTTCTTTAGGGCATAGTAGAACCCGTTGCAACACAATGTTAACCTTCTCAGGGGATTCCTCTTCCGCAAACTTAGCCCCATCATAATCGCCATCTCTCCTAACTTCTTCTTCATCCTCATCATAATCATCTATAGGGGCAGTTTGTCTCCTCTCAGGACACACATTAGATCTATGCCCAGGCTTGTTGCATCGATAACAGACATCTCCTGTAGGTCTAGCATAAGGATTATTAAACCTCTGATTCGGGGCTCTATTTTGAGCACCACTAGAATTGTTAGAACTGCCCGCGCCTTTAAAAGGAGGATTAGAAGCTTTAAAGGCGTTTTTTGGCTCTCTGCAGCGTAGTTGTACCCTTGGCAGTTGAGGCATTAACCAAATCTGCACTCCTTTGGTAGTTATACCTCTAGAAAGAAGAAGCTCGTGAAGGTTTCTCCAACAACTCTGCTTTCAATGCTAGGTTTGTAACTTCGGCCATAGTATGAACAGTTTGTAACCCAATTCTCTCCTGAATGGAAGGCTTCAGCCCACTGATATAGCGAGCCACCTTCTGGCCTTCAGTTTCTCCCAATTCATTACGCTCTGAATAGCGTAAGAACTCAGCCGTATAATCAGCCACTGTCCTAGTTCCCTGGACACATTCAATATACAGCCTATATAGAATCTGCTCATAATCATCTGGCAAGAACCTCTCCATCATCAACTGCTTCATTCTTCGCCATGTTCTAACAACCTGCTTCCTCTGCTTCTTTCGAGTGTTCTGCAACTTATCCCACCATACTGCAGCAGTACTCTTCAATCTCCAGGCAACATGCTTAACTTGCTTATGTTCAGGCACTTACATAATCTCAAAGAATCTGTCCACCTGAAACTGCCAATCCAAATAATCTTCTACACCCAAATTGCCCGAAAAGAAAGGAATTTCGGCCTTGACTTTGTAATCCTGGTCAGCTTGTCCATGTTGTTCATGTTGTAAAATTTCTTCTTCAGGTTCAGATTCTGATGTATTATCAACAACTTCACCACGTGGAGCCCTAACTCGCTGGCCTCCTTCCCCATCTCTACGCCGATTATTGTTGTTGTGGTTGTTGTTGTTCCTCTCACCCAACAATCCACGAATTTCTCCAATCTGATTATTCATGGAATTGATGGCAGCGGTAAACGCTGCTGTAAGAGCTTCAATATCTGATTTCGTAACTTCACCCATTGCTACTAAGGCAAATAAAAGAGACAGGGAAGACCTGCTCTGATACCACCTGACGCAGTCGGATTGATAACTATGTTTACCAGCAATAAACCTAAGCAAAAGATTCTGGAGTCCACCAGAGATAAAAGAGAAAATCTCTATTTTATTGATTAAAAGATGAAAGATGCGTTCTGCAGCCTCAAGAGAAAAGTACCCTAGGGCGACTAACAACGAAACCCTAAGGCCCATGGATAAAAACGAAAACAATCCAAAAATAACTAAGAAAACCAAAAACGGGTAAAATAGAAAAATGCCGTTTTGAGGCCCTAAACGATCCCAGAAGCCTGAAAAATGCTACAGCTCATAGCAAAGCAATGAGTTTTGTTTCTGGCGCGATTCCCTTTCCGGAAAGGTAAGGTGCGTCCCAATCAGACACCGAACTGCCATTTCCTGTCTACTAGTCACCTTTCATTTTCCTCTTTTAGCACGATCTAACTGTTGCTCAAATTGGGCCGCCATCCTCTCTGCATCAGCTTGTGTGAGATATAGCTAGCTACCTCTAAATCACAATTTAAGCATGTAATATTAATGTTTCTTTCTTAATTACTCCAAGCTTGAGCAGGAAAATAAGCAATTGAGCAAGAAAACAAAGTCGAGGACTTGAATCGTACTGACATGTATGAATGTATCAAACAATTCATAAAAATCTTGTTGCAAAATACGAAATTACACAAAATGAGTACCTATTCATCTCTGAAGTAAGCAAAGTATGTTGAAACCTCTAAGCTCTAAACACAGAAATCTCAATATTTGGGAGTTCAAAGCTTATCTTATTGAACGAATGAAACTGTGGCTTTATACCAGCCTTACAAAAATAGGAATGAAAAACAAAACAACCACGTTAACATGACCTAAAGACGTGGTGAATCTGTTAAGGAATAATTCAAACCTAAGCTAAACCCTGATATTCAGGATTTTATTAACAGAACAGCAACTAACACGATTAAATGTGATAAGTCTATTTGACTTAGTCACCAAGAAACCTACAGCTCCAACATCCTCCCTTAAACTGACCTACAAACTGCAGTCAGTTTACCACTGGTGCCACACGAACTCCAAGCAGATCCCTCAATCTCAAGAACACCTCCAGCTTCAAGGGCTTAGTCATAATGTCAGCAATTTGATCTTTCAAACCACAATGGACCAACTCAATAATCCCATCTTTTGTTAAGTCACGAAGAAAGTGAAATCTGATATCAATGTGTTTACTTCTACCATGCAAAACAGGATTCTTCGAAAGTTTAATAGCTGAGCTATTATCACAAAAAACCACAGTGCACTTACTTTGTTCATGACCAAGTTTTCCGAGAACCCTACGCATCCACACTCCTTGACATGCACAGGAGGCAGCAGCTATGAACTCTGCCTCAGTGGTGGAGAGTGTGACCACCGGCTGTTTCTTCGAGGACCAAGCCACAGCACTTGAGCTTAATAAGAACACATACCCCGACGTACTCTTTCGATCCTCAATGTCTCCTGCATAGTCGCTATCCGAATAGGCCAGCAAATTCTTTTCTCCTCCTCTCTTGTAAAGAATCCCTAATCCAACAGTGCCCTTTAAATATCGAAGGATTCTTTTCACTGCTTGTTGATGCAATACAGTTAGCCTCTCCATGAACCGGCTAATTAAGCTCACCACATACGCCAAGTCTGGTCTGGTGGCAGTCAAATACATGAGACTGCCCACCATCTGCTTGTAAGTAGTAGCATCAACACTAGTACCACCTTTATCCTTCACAAGCTTGCACCCCAGCACAATTGGATTCATCACAGGATTACACCGCTCCCTGCCAAATCTCTCCAACACTTCATTAGCATATTTCTTCTGACTTATGAAAATTCCCTCAGTGCTTTGCACCACTTCCACACCAAGAAAATATTTCATTTTTCCAAGATCAGACATGTCAAACTCTTGCTTCATAGAGGCCTTGAATCTCTCAAACATTGCTTCATTGTTCCCTGTGAAGATGAGATCGTCCACGTACAAACTGACCACAAGAAGTCCTCCACCTTCTTCTGTTTTTATAAACAAAGTGTGCTCACAGAGGCATCTTTCAAACCCCTCCTTGACAAAATAGGACTCAATCTTGCTGTACCAAGCTCGAGGAGCTTGTTTGAGCCCGTATAGGGCCTTCTTCAGTCTATACACCTTGTCTTCTGCTCCCTTCTTCTCATAACCCCGAGGTTGCTCAACAAACACTGCTTCATTCAACTCACCGTGCAGAAATGCACTCTTCACATCAAGTTGGTACACATTTCACCCTTTGTGAGCTACAAGAGCGAGAATCATCCTAATAGTATCCCATCGAGCTACCGGAGCAAACACCTCGATGTAATCTATTCCATATTGCTGAGTGTATCCCTTGGCCACAAGTCGAGCTTTACATTTATCAACCTCCCCTTTCTCGTTCATCTTGGTTTTAAATATCCATTTCACCCCTATCTTTTTGGCTCCATCTGGTAATGTAGTTAACTCCCATGTCCCATTCTTCTCGATGGCTTTAATCTCTAAGTCCATTGCTTCTCTCCATTTCTGGCTTTTGACAGCTTCTTCAAAGGACATAGGATCACCAGTTGAAGTAAACATCACAAGATTGTTCCATTCCTCCTCAGACAGACCTTCACCGCTTACATAATCGTGCATCCATGGTGGCTCTCTTCTTATCCTCCCTTAAACAGGACTTGGACAATTATCTTCAGTTGACTCATTTGATGAAGAACTAGTAGCTTCTTCTTTGACCTGCTCTTCTTCCTCATTCTCCTCTAATTCATCTTCATCTCCCCACGTAAGAACATCATGGTTAGCTTCTTCAATAGTTTTACCCCAATTCCATTTCTCATCTTCCTCAAACACAACGTCCCTGCTTATAACAACTTTCTTCGACACAAGATCATACAATCTATAAGCTTTAGATTCTTCACTTAAGCCTAAGAAAACACACCTGAAGCTTTTGTCATCAAGTTTTTGCCTTTTGTTGTCAGGAATATGCACATGACCAATGCAACCGAACACCCTTAAATGATCAACATAAGGTTTGAAACCACACCATGCTTCCTCTGGAGTCATGTCCTTCACTGCTAGGGTAGGACATCGATTGAGTACATGAACAGCCCAGTTAACAGCTTCGGGCCAAAATTCTTTGGGAACTTGTTTCTCTGACAACATGCAACGTACCATGTTCATGATAGTTCGGTTTTTCCGCTCTGCAACCCCATTTTGTTGTGGGGTGTAGGCTGCAGTGAGTTGCCTACCAATGCCATTTGAGCTGCAAAACTTGTTAAATTCCAATGAGGTGAACTCCCCACCTCTATCAGTACGAAGACAACATATAAAGTTCCCGGTTTCTTTCTCTACCAAACTCTTGAATTTTTTAAACACAACAAAAGCTTCTGACTTGGCATTCAAGAAATAAGTCCACACTTTTCTGTTATAATCATCTATAAAGGTGATTAGGTACCTCTTTTGGCTATTGGACTCAGGTGTAATAGGACCGCAAATGTCAGAGTGCACGAGCTGAAGTCTCTGAGATGCTCTCCATAAACTTTTCTTTGGGATGGATTCTCGATGTTGTTTGCCTACCATGCAGTCAAGGCATAGTTTCGAAGAAGCTTTGAGAGAAAGCAGACCCTTCACCATTTTCTTGTAGGACAAGGCTCTCAAACCTTTGAAATTAAGATGCCCAAATCTCCGATGCCATAGATGGGTTTTATCTTCAGATGCAGTTTGAAAACTCGCAGGGGCTGAAGCTTGATCTTGAGTTGGCATCAAGGCAAGAAGAACAAACATCCTATTAGCAGACATTTGAGTCTGCATGATTAATCCTCTGATAAGATGATATATCTTACACGCTCCATGTTGAATAAGAATAGCCAGGTTTCTTTCTTGCAACTGGCCGATACTAAGCAAATTATTTTTCAGCTCAGGAATATAGAACACTTCACTTATTACCTGATTTGCTCCATTAACTTGCAATCTGATGCTTCCTTTCCCCATCACTGTCATCTTTGAGTTGTTGCCAAGCTTCACCATTTGTCTGAATGTCTCATCTAGGTTGAGAAACCATTGCTTATTACCACTCATGTGGTTTCTACAGCCGGAATCAAGGAACCATACTTCTTCTCTTTTGGAATTATGGAGCTCTACGTAAGCCATTAACAACATCTCTTGTTCTTCATCAAGCTCAGCATAATTAGCACTTTTTTCCCAACTAGGACACTCATATTGGAAGTGTCCTAGCTTATGGCATTTGTAGCATTCTACAATCGCCTTGTTGAATGGCTGCCTCCCTCTGTCTCTTCCTCGACCTCGAGTTGCACCTCGACCTCTTCCTCTTGCTCCAAGTCTCTCTTCATAAGAAATCTTCAAGGCCTGCTCACCTCCTCCATCATGACAGTTCATTCTCTGCTCATGAACTAATAAGCTGCTTTGTAACTCATCAATTGTCAACACATCCAAATCTTTGGACTCCTCCACCGAACATACAACGTAATCAAATCTTGAGGTCATTGATCTCAAGATCTTCTCGATGATCACAACCTGCCCCATCTTCTCTCCATGAGCTTTCATCTTGTTTGCAATTGTTAGTGTCCGAGCAAAGTACTCGTCCACCTTCTCTCCTTCTCTCATTTGAAGAACTTCAAATTCCCTTCTCAATGCCTGTAGCTGAGCCCTCTTTACTCTTGTTGTCCCCTGATACTTTTGCCTCATCGAATCCCATATGCTCTTTGAACTTTCCTTATCAAGGATTGTTTCCATGATAGTTCGATCTATGGCCTGGAAAAGGTAATTTTTCACCTTTAGGTCTTTCAATCGTTGATCTTCAATTGTTTTCTTGTGTGCCTCTGTTGCCTCAGCTCCTTCTCCTACCGTAAGGATCCCTGTCTCCACCAAGGACCAATATTCCTTCGAACGGAGAAAATTCTCCATGAGCATAGCCCAATGGTCATAGTGACCATCAAACTTAGGTATAGCAGGTTGCACAAAGCTGCCTCCTTCAGTTGCCATCTTTCTTTCACTGTTCTCACTTTCTATTTTCTCTCTTTCTCTCTTGTTAGGAGACTGCAGTTCCTAACTACACTCGATCAGGCCCCTTTGTTGGGGCTCTGATACCACTTTGTTGAAACCTCTAAGCTCTAAACACAGAAATCTCAATATTTGGGAGTTCAAAGCTTATCTTATTGAACGAATGAAACTGTGGCTTTATACCAGCCTTACAAAAACAGGAATGAAAAACAAAACAACCACGTTAACATGACCTAAAGACGTGGTGAATCTGTTAAGGAATAATTCAAACCTAAGCTAAACCCTGATATTCAGGATTTTATTAACAGAACAGCAACTAACACGATTAAATGTGATAAGTCTATTTGACTTAGTCACCAAGAAACCTACAGCTCCAACAAAGTATGCATCTTTAACAGAGAATCCTACCAAAAAAAAGACTACTTTTGTGGCCAATCAAATTGAATGGTTACCTTGTACTCGCAACGTTATCAAATGTCTCGGGCGCTGCTGAAGATTTGTAATTTCCTTCTGTCATACTTATGGCTCGTAGGAATGTGGTGGCGGTGTTTTACCTTTCGTTTGGTTTCGTTTGCTTTTTCAGTTAGGCCTACACCGTTATTTTCGGAGGCCCAATAACTTGGGCTGTAGCATTGACCCATTTTGACCTAGTAGACAGTTTATAAAGCAAACGCATAATACTACAAGGATTACCATAAGCGATTACATATATTAAAGGAATCGGATCTCTTCTGACAAACAACTCATAAGTCAGAACACAACCCAAGGACCAAGGTAGACAACCAGAACAAAACCTGCAAAACAGACTTCATTGCAATTGAAATGTTTCATATTCTCTCTTCTGGGACATTGAATGACAGACTTGACTACAAGAAGCATCTTTGATTGTCCTGTATTTCCCTTTGTCGAAGTAGACTATCGTACGATTGATGGGTCGACTGAAGTTATAACCCATGTCCGTGTACATGGCTTCTTTTCTAATTGAAGTAAGCAAGCCGGTTGAACTAAAATTAAAATTAAAAGTACACATAACTGAAACCAATTCGGGACAGTTGATTGTCCTATTATCCTATCATTTGTATCTTCAATTCAAAAGTTTAAAAAATGCAGTCTACAGTGTTGGAGGTTCTGATAAGATCTTGTACATTACACTGTGCTTGTGTATGTTTTTGTACAGTAGCATAGTAGCAAACAATGCTTTCAGATTTGTTTGTGGTAAATTGCTGTACCTGCTCATGAACATCAAAAGTACAAAACAGGATAGAGCTTTGCGCATCAAGAAAAATGTGAAATGAAAAGATTTCTGGAATGATCTTTAGAAACAAGGAATTAACCTATGAAAGACATATACATCCATTAATCGAGAATAGATGCTACCGATAAGGTGGAAGATTCTGGTGGTGATTTTACAGGAGAAAATAGGACAGGCTTTTGTGGTATTTGCAAGGCTTCAGTGTTTCCTTCCAACATTTCAATCACTTGACTCATGGATGGCCTATCAGATGGCCTTGTCTGTATGCACCCCAATCCCACTAAGATCATCTTCCTCGCGATTTGCTTTTCCTCTTTGGTCTCTACATTGAGCAACCCGAAATTGCTGCCCTGCTCAAGATGCTCATAAACCCAATCTGGAAAATCAATTTCACTGGTGTGGCTCACTCGAGCATCGCCGTTGTTTCTTCCTCCAACCATCTCCAGAATCATCATTCCGTAACTATAGACATCGGACTTCGCAGATACTCCTCCAAAGTTTCTGCAGAAAACTTCTGGAGCTATGCACCCTATTGTCCCTCTAGCTTCCAACATTGATATAATACTCTCCTTCCTCGTACAAAGTTTAGAAAGTCCAAAGTCAGAAATCTTTGGGCAAAAATTTTCATCCGAAAGGATGTTATGTGGTTTAATGTCAAAGTGCAAGATTCGTGTGTTGCACCCACGGTGCAAGTACTCGAGCCCTCGAGCTTTGAAAGAGTCTTTCCAATTCCAAGAGTGGAGTGGTTTTCAAAGGATCACTGTCTTTGTATATGAACTTCTCAAGTGATCCATTGGGCATGAACTCATATATGAGTGCTTTTTTCTTACCTTCAAAGCAATACCCCAAAAGAGTGACAACATTAACATGAGAAGTTCTACTGATGCTTGCAACCTCATTAACAAAGTCCTCTCCATTGCCTTTGGATTCTTTAAGAACCTTCACAGCCACAGGACAACTATTCAATAGCTTACCTTTGTACACATCCCCATAACCACCTTGACCCAGTTTCTCTTTGAAGGAGTCGGTCATTATCCTTGCATCTGAAAATTTGTATCTTTTTACTGCTAGAGGTCCAATATTCTGAATCAAGGCCTCGACATCTTCATTGTTCGTTTCCTTATTCCCTGAAATACTATGTTTTATACCGAAGCCAATAATAAAGAATAAGATCGTACCGGCAACAGAACAAACACCTGGTAGCAGAATAACAAGATGTATCAGGCATTATGGTGATTCATGTATTCTCAAGAGAAACAGAATATAATACAATCTATAATCCCATCTTCTTGATACCATTCATGAAACAAGGAAAGAAAAAACGCATCAAGATATAAAGAATGACAGAAGCATATTTTTTCCTGTTAATGTTGCAGACTGTAGCTACAAGGCAACTATCAAAATTAAGCTGTGCAAACAGCTCAAGAGAAGAAGAAAGATTATAAGAGGTTGCAATTAACATGACTGAATTTACTCTAATTTGGGAATTTTATAGACTTTTAACAACTAAAGAAATTAATAAGGGATTGTTGATACCTATTACAGCCTTTAATTTCCAGTTGAACTTGCTGCCTGCAAAAGCAAAAAACATGTGTTTCTTAGAATATGAGGGAAACAAAGCTTTAGGGGTAAATTCAAGGTAACATTTTATTCCAACAGATGACGTTTTCTAGACCACTTATCATTGAACCTTTTGCTAGTGTAAGTACTACTGAAAATGATCAAAACTTGTGTTTTTTAAAAACTTAAACAACAATGAGTTAAAAGTACGTGAACATTAGGGCTGTCAATGGGTCGTGTCGGGTCAAGGTATTTGTCGTGTCGCAAGAAATAAACTCAAACCCAACCCATTTAATAATCGTATCAAAAATTTAAACTCATACCCAACTTATTTATTAAACGGGTTACCCGTTTCCAACCCGCTTAACCTATTTAATAAATAGGTCGTGTTGTGTTAGACAAAATGACCAATTTAAAGGTTACAATGCGACCCATTTAACTAAAAAATGCATAAATTGATTAAATTTGCTAAAAACTCTACAAGAGTACAAGACATTCATCAAATAATTATATGAAACTCATAAATAATTAAATCCAATAATTATAAAGTAAAGTATTTCAAATTGTCTAATCCTATTATCAAATACTCCCAACGTCTAAAATTTCAAGAAGAAATTAATCGGGTTATACGGGTTTACTTCGTGTTGGCCAATTACTTTACTTAGACGGCTGGAAGTTTGGTGCCGAAATTTCTTATGGTCAGGTTCCATTGATTCACGTGGAGTTCCCTTAATTGCTTGGAAGAATTGTTGTTATCCAGTGGAAGAAGGTGGTTTGGGTCTTAAGCAATTGGTGGCTTTAAATCGCTCTTTTCTTCTCAAAAAAGCATGGGATATTTTTACTTCTACCTCTGACGGTTGTACTCTTCTTCGTGCTCGGTTTTGGCGTGATGGGAGGTTGCGGAGCTCCTATGCTATTTCTTCTATTTGGCCTGGGTTGAGGCGCTTTTGGCCAAGCATAATTGAGAATAGCAGGTGGTTAATTGGGGATGGTTCAAATATTAATTTTTGGAGAGATAATTTTGTTGGCAAACCATTAGTTGATTTAATTGGATTGCATGCTGGAAGCGTCAATCATCTTAATGGTACTGTTGCCGAGTATATTGAAGATGGAGCTTGGAACTTTCCACATTTGCTTCAACTCCACCTCCCAGGCTTATGTGATTTTTTGCAGCAACATATTCCTATATCAAGGGATGCTCATGCAGTAGATACTTTAGTTTGGATGCCTTCTTCATCAGGTACGCTTAGTACTAAAGAAGCCTTTACCTTCATAAGGCCTAAACTTGCTTCAATTGAGTGGTGTAAATTAATTTGGTGTAAGTATGTTCCTCCACGTATGTCTCTTTTGGTCTGGAAAGTATTACGAGGCCGGGTCATTTGTGATGATTTTTTGCAAAAACGTGGAGTCTCTCTTGGTTCAATTTGCTTGCTTTGTAGGAAACAGGGTGAGTCATTAGAGCACATATTTCTTAATTGTCCTTTTGCTGCGACACTATGGACTTGCATGATGGGCAGATTTGAATTGGGTGGTCTTCCGGGCACATTATTGGAGCTGTTGTTTAAGGGCCATAGAGTTGGTCGCAGCCCTCAACTAAAGGAGTTATGGATAGCTTGTTTTTGCTCAACCCTGTGGTTCATTTGGCGAACAAGAAATAGGTGTAAGTTTGACGGTATTGTGCCCAATACTATGCATGCTTGTAGGATGATCTCAGGTTATGTAAATACTTCCGGCCGCATAGCCACTGGATGCATGTTCAACTCTATTCAAGATCTTTCTGTAGTTAAGCGCTTTGGGGTTCCTTGTAAACCTCGTCCTGCTCCCCGTATCATAGAGGTAAATTGGCATCCTCCTTTAATTGGTTGGGTTAAAATTAATACGGATGGAGCATGGAAAATGAACTCACCGAGTGCGGGTTATGGTGGAGTTTTTCGTGACTACAAGGGTGAGGTTCTTGGTGCTTTCTCCTCCAGTTTAGATATCCCAAGCTCTGTTGCAGCTGAAGTAATGGCGGTAATCAAAGCTATTGAGTTGGCTTGGGTTTGGGACTGGAAGCATGTTTGGCTAGAAGTTGATTCATCTCTTGTTCTCACATTCCTTCGCTCTCCTCATATGGTGCCTTGGCAACTTCGAGTGGAGTGGGGTAACTGTCTTCATTGGATTTCTCATATGCACTTTCGTTCTTCACACATTTATAGAGAGGGTAATCAAGTTGCTGATGCTTTAGCTAATTTTGGTGATGCTTTGTCTGAGATGATTTGGTGGGATTCTATTCCTCAATTTGCACTTTCTTTTTGTGCCCGAGACCGTTTAGGTCTTCCTAATTTTCGTTTTAGCTAGTTTGTAGTGCTTTAGTTGTTCTTCAAGAGGCATGTCTTGAATTTGAGGGGCAAGTTTGTTGTCTTCCCCTTGCACCGTCTTGATGTACTAGATGTTCTTTTTCTTATAATATTTTTACCTCGCCTTGACGAGGTTTGCTAAAAAAAAAAAACTTCGTGTTGGCGAGTTGACATGTGGCCGACCCATTTATTAAATGGGTCATGACGGGTTGACCCACGGCCGACCCGCTTTTTAATCGTGTGGGTTCAACCCATTTTCGAGTCGTGTCGGAATTGACAGCCCTAGTGAACATGTTACTACTGAAATATCATCATCACAGGTGAGATGAGATTGATTTCTGCTATAAAAAAAAAAAACAAAAAAGGAAAAACAAAAAAATACAAATTGAAAGGGAACCCCGTATTTCCGAAAAGGTTTTCTTTGATGTTATAATCATCAATGGAAATAGCAAATACAGGCTTTCTTCGATTGCAGCAGATCTTGAAACTATGATGGCTAGCCACAAAAGGGTGGCTCTTGATCAGAAAGCCAAAAACGGTGGGCTTATATTTGAACCATTTCCATGGGTTCGTGGCTCGCATACCCGAGTTTACAAGAAAGATTTGACTGGCTGCAGTTGTGAATGATTGATTTAACACAAACATGAAAGCTATTTTCAATTTCATGAAGTAGCTTTGGATGAGATTCATTTGGGATGGAGAAACAGAGAAGGGTGAAAATTCATGATTCACAAGTGCCTGAACTTGTTGGCCAAATAAGAGATTGAATTAAAATTTATATGCTTGTCTTCTCGGCATCGCTCATACACATGAAATTAGGGAGACTGAGATTGATTCGCAAGGAGTCAGACTAGGGAAATTGGATGAAGACTTGAAATTGGAACTTCCTAACCGAGCATATTCTAAGAAGATAAGCAACAACCATATATGCATACCATGAGATATTGAACAAGTAAAACTATAAGGTTGATCCCCGCAAAGGCAGAAAAAAAATATGTCCTCGAGTTCGATCCACAGGTGCCATTATAGTTCATGCATAACCTACAGAGATCCCAATCCGCGCTGTACTCAACCTGAAACCCTTGCTTCAAAACTTTTTCCACTTCTTCCGTTGCATTGTCTGTCATATCATCAAAGCCCTCCCAAAAATGGGGACTCGGATTTTGGTAAATTAAAACGTGTCGTTAGACTTGGAAGGTCAACCCACATAGTATGCAAGATCTCTATCCTTGGCTGTGCCGGCTATTTTGCATGTAAAATTGTTGGGGACGGATTCGTTTTGAGGGAGGCAGCCGTAGTACAAGGTGAGGTTACAAACAGTTTGGACATAAGAGAAACGGATGTGGTCAAGAGTGGTGTTGAAGAGGAGGTTGGTACAAGGACTGTCCCAGAGGTCAGAGCGAGCGATTGTCATGGTGTGAAAAAGCTCTTGGCTGTTGATGTTGGACACATGGAAGTCTAGCTCTTGGATTATTATGTGAAGGAGTTGAGTTTCGTCTTCGCAGTTGGTGAGCTCGAAGCCTAAGCGACCACAACGTTGGGAACAATTAGCACCTCCCCAGAAAGAGTAGGAAATGTTTGTGAGGTTACCACAGCTGTAGGGTAGCCTGCACAGTGTGTATTGGGGATCCTCTTCGCAGTGAAGAGATGGGAACGTGAACAAAGTAAAGATGGAGAAGAAGGGTGCTCTTCGGAAGAGATGATTACGCTTCATGGTCATTGGTACAAGATAATGGAGAAATGATTTATGTTTGATGAGTGAATGATCTTGTTTGATAACAAAGAGATCAAATAGATGGAACGTACCGTGCTACAGTCATACAGGCTGACTATGAATTGGTTGAACAAGAATAGCAAGCAATTTCATGGAAATAAGAAAAAAGGAACTTATCAATTATTAGGAGTCTTCTCATTTCTCATAAGAATAAGGCTCCTAAGAATAATAGCAATGTTTACTCCCATCAAAAATAAAAAAATGATTAATGATAATGCAGCTGACTTTTGGTATGTTGAGACTATAAGAGCCTGGACTGAGTATCAGGCTAATCAAGTGTTGAAGTTCTTAGCATTTTCCTCCTACTCCAGCAAGCTTAAAGTGGAAGACTGAGCAGAATGGATGGAAATTAATTTCCATCATTAATCTAATTTGTATAAATTTTCCAAAGGAAAAAAAAAAAAAAAATCTAATTTGTTAGCAACATGAACAAACCAGTGTAAAATAATCTCAAGATTGGCCAAATGATTCAATGAATTCAAAATTCTAAGATCTGTTTTCAGGTAGCAGGTATATAGCATTTACTTGTTTTGTATCCATTCAATTCGATCTGTTAGCTCAATCCTCAAACAGACCCATAGCTTTATAATTAGATAAAGAGAGAGCATCATCGACAAACATACCTAATTTCTTGCAGAGGCCATTGTTTCTGGTACCAATACTACCATCTCTGCAAAAGCACAGAAACTCTGGCACAGTAAGGTTCTTGTAGCCACAAAGGCCACCATTAACCTCACAGGAATCGCACTCCTTAGCCACAGTCCAGTTAAGCACAAACCCATTGTTCATGGCCACTCCAAATGAACCAATCAACTCATCAATACTACTAGTAATCTCTGTTTCTTTCACAGTCACCACCACATTCTCCTCACAACTTTCAGACCAATCAAACCCATCTGGTTCCTCTCCCTCCGTGAAAACGTAAGACTTTTTGATACCATATATTCCCAAACAGGTTATAGGAGGCACAACATGATCAGCATCTAAAGTGCAGTTGAAGTAGAAGCTCAGGTTCACATCCAGTGGGGAGTAATCCAATGGGAGCGTGCCCAAACTAATATTGTGTCTTGCCCTAGGGCATGCTTGATGAACAACATCAACGTCAACAAGGGTGATGGTGGATGCAATAAAGTTTAAGTCTTTCACATAGTAGGAGACATTGTTTGGGAGACCCAGCATGGGCTCTCCAGAATCCGAGCATCTTAGACCAAAACCAGGGTATCCACAATGTTGATGGGCTGTGGAGTCTTCGATTTTCCAAAAAGGGTAGTGAAAATAAACGTCATTACCACAACTGTACATGGGGCAATTTGTTGAGGCTGAAAAGCTAGCATTAGCATTGCTTCCATGGAAGTTGAAGAACAAGAGTAAGAGAACAGCTGCAAGGAGGTACAAACGAGTAGATGACATGGTTTCAGAATATGAACTTTCAGTTTCTGTATTATTCATTTATTATTGGCTATGATATATATATATATACTTAACAGCCTTTAGAAACCAAATTAGAGACTTTTTCTTTATACAGTGTGGACTAAGATGTAGGAGTAGGACCAGTAAATTAACAGAGTTAACTTCCTCAGGAATTGAATGACTTCTGTATTTATCTTTCACACTTAGCTATAGAAAATCTGTACTGCTATATATATCCTCCAATTTGGAGAATAATACACTGGCAATCATATCATAGATTTCTATAATTGACATGGTATCAGAGCACTTCACTAGCTATCATGGTCATACTAGATCATGGTCTAGATTACTCTAGCAATTGTTAGACTTCTCTAGATTGATGTAAATTATCTTAGATGTTCCAATGTGCATTGACTTCCAACAGATATAGGCGTGGAAAGACTATAAAGACTTCACAGCAAACCAAAAAAGACTATAAAGACTTTGACTAATCCTAGATCAGGCCGAACAACCACCTGTATGTCAGCTCCAGTAGCCGTAGTAGTATTCAGAAACGAGACGGTGGTTTAATCTTTACTTTGAAAGGTTAGTACTATCTTTCCCTGAAGTTGCTTATACTCTCATCTCTGAGGAAGGAATAATAAATCAACTTGCGCCTTGAATAAGAAACGAAACCAGAACTCAAATGTAGTGCATATCCAAAGGGTTTTACATCTGAGTCGGAGAATCAGTCAAAGCAAGCAACTGAGCGAGAAAACAAAGTCAAGGACTTGGCTCATACTGATATATATCAGACGATTCCAAAAAAATCTAGTTGAACAGTACAAGATTACACAAAATGAGTAAGAAAAGTATGCATCTTTCCGGAGAATCCTACCAAAAAAAGACCACGTTTGTGACAAATCGAAATTGAATGGTTACCTTGTACTGGTCGTAACGTTATCTAATGTCCCGGGCGCGGGCGCTACTGAAGATCTGTAATTTCCTTCCGTCATCCTTATGGCTCGTCGGAATGTGGGGGCAGTGTTTTACCTTACTTGTGGTTCTGTTTGCCTTTTCAGTTGGGCCAACGTCGTTATTTTCAGTGGCCCAATAACTTGGGCTGTAGCGTTTTGACCCATTTTGAACCTACTGAGAATGTTTTCTGGGTTTGACCAAGAATCCTCCTATTGTTTCTTACCCTTTATCAAAGGAAACCCTGATTTGAAAGGAAAAGACTGTTCTATTGTGGTTAATTGCCCTGAATGTAAAGAGTGAAAGCTTCTACCGGACATAGTAGAGAATTTGTAAAGTAAACCCATATATTACAAGGATTACCATAAGCGATTACATATATAAAAGGAAACAGAACTCAGAACACAACTTCTGGTTGTCTACCAGAATAGAACCTGCAAAACAGAATGCATTGCAATGTTTAGTATTCTCTCGTTTAGGACATTGAATGACAGACTTAACTACAAGCAGCATCTTTGATTCTCCTGTATTTCCCTTTGTCGAAGTAGTCTATAGTACAATTGATGGGGTCGACTTTTGCCATGCATTAAACTTAGATGCAGTGATTGTTACAGCAAACTGAAGTTATAACCCATCTCCGTGTACAGGGCTTCTTTTCTTATTGAAGTAAGCAAGCCGGCTGAACTAAAATTAATATTAAAAGAACACATAACTGAAACCAATTCAGGACAGTTGATTGTCCTAATATCCTATCATCTGTATCTTCAATGCAAAAGTATAAAAAATGCAGTCTACAGTATTGGAGGTTCAGATAAGTTCTTGTACATTACAATGTGCTTGTATATGTTTTTGTACAGTACCAAAGTAGCAAACAATGCTTTCGGATTTTGTTTGTGGTAAATTGCTGTACCTCGCACATGAACATCAAAAGTACAAAACAGTATAGAGCTCTGAGCATCAAAAAAAACAAAAAGCGAAGTGAAAAGATTTTTGGAATGATTTTTAGAAACAAGGAATTGAACCATCGAAGACATATACATCCATTAGTCGAGAACAGAGACTACTGATAAGGTGGAAGATTTGGGTGATGTTCTTACAGGAGAAGATAAGACAGGCTTTGGTGGTATTTGCAAGGCTTCAATGCTTCCTTCCAACATTTCAATCACTATACTCATGGATGGCCTATCAGATGGCTTTGTCTGTATGCACCACAATCCAACTAAGATCATCTTCCTTGTGATTTCCTTTTCCTCTTCAGTCACAGCATTGAGCAATCCGAAATTGCTGCCCTCCTCAAGGTTCTCATAAACCCAATCTGGAAAATAAATTTCACTGGTGTGGCTCACTCGAGCGTCAATGTTCTTTCTTCCTCCAACCATCTCCAGAATCATCATTCCATAACTATAGACATCGGACTTAGCAGACACTCTTCCAAAGTTTCTGCAGTACACTTCTGGAGCTATATACCCTATTGTCCCTCTAGTATCCAACATTGATATATTACTCTCCTTCCTCATACAAAGTTTAGAAAGACCAAAGTCAGAAATCTTTGGGCAAAAGTTTTCATCCAAAAGGATATTATGTGGTTTAATGTCAAAGTGCAAGATTCGTGTGTTGCATCCACGGTGCAAGTACTCCAGCCCTCGAGCTATCCCAGTAGCAATTTGGAACAGTCTTTCAAAGTCCAAGTGCAGAATGCTTTTCAAAGGATTAGTGTCTTTGTATATGAACTTCTCAAGCGATCCATTGGGCATGAACTCGTATATGAGCGCTTTTTTCTGACCTTCAAAGCAATATCCAAAAAGAGTGACCACATTAACATGGGAAGTTCTGCTGATGCTTGCAACCTCATTAACAAAGTCCTCTCCATTCCCTTTGGATTCTTTAAGAACCTTCACAGCCACACGACAGCCATTCAATAGCTTGCCTTTGTACACATCACCATAACCACCTTGACCCAGTTTATCTGTAAATGAGTTGGTCATTTTTCTTACATCTGAAAATTTGTATCTTTTTACTGCTAGAGGTCCAATATTCTGAATGAAGGCCTCGACATCTTCATTGTTCATTTCCTTATTCCCTGAACAACCATATTTCAGACAGAAGCAAATAGCACAGAATAAGAACACACTTATTCCTGCAACAGAAACACCTGGCAGCAGAACAATGAGATGATTCAGTCATTATATAGGGTGATTCATTGAATAAATTTCATGTATTCTAAAAACAATAAGGAAATAATACAATCTTTAATCCCAACTTCAACAGTACAATTAATTTCCGGTTGCAAGAATGACGGAGCATATTATTTCCTGTTGCAGACTATAGCTACAGCATAACTATCAAGAGCTGTGCAAACACCTTGAGGGGAAAAGGAAGATTATAAGAGGTTGCATGCACTTAACATGAGTGAATGTACTCTAAATTGGGAATTTTATAAAACTTTAAACAACTAAATAAATTAGTAAGGGATTGTTGATAGATTACCTATTGCAACCAACCAGCTGGTGTCTGCAAAAACAGAAAAGCATGATTCTTAGAATATGTGGAAAACAAAGTTTTAGGGGTAAATACAAGGTACCATTTTGGTCCAACTAATAACATTTTACAGGCCACTTATCATTGAAGTTTTGCTTGGGTAAGGTAGTACTGAAAATTATCAAAACTTGATACCGAAGAAATGTAATGTTTTTCACAAACTTAAACAACAACTAAAAATGAAAATGTTACTACTGAAATATCATCATCACAAGTGAGATGTCTGCAAAAACACAGACAAATTCAAAAGGAACCCCATATTTCCGAAAAGGTATCAACAACAGATTTCTTTGATGTTATAATCATGGAAATAGTAAATACATGATTTTTTCGACTGCAGCAGATCTTGAAGGTAGGGTAGCTAGACACAAAAGGGTGGCTTTTGATCAGAAAGCCAGAAACGGTGAGCTTATGTTTGAACCATTTCCACGGGTTCGTAGCTGGCATCCCTCATACTGAGTTTAACAGAAGGTTTGATTGGCTGCGGTTGTGAATGGTTGATTATATATGGAAATGAATTTTCAATTTCAAGTAGCTTTGGAGGAGATTAATATGGGATGGAGAGACAGAGAAGGGTGAAAATTCATGCCATTCAGGACTAACAAGTGCCTGAACTTGTTGGCCAAAGAAGAGATTAAGCGTGTCTTCTCCTCATGGCTCATACACTCATAGTGGGGGAACTGAGATTGATTGGTAAGGAGTCAGACGTATGAATATATTGGATGAAGACTTGAAAATGGAACTTCTTAGCTGAGAATATATATATTCTGAGAAGATAAAAAGAATAGACATATATGCGTACCAGGAAAACGTGGACAAGTAGAACGGTAACGTTGATCCCCGCAAAGGCAGAGAAACGAATCCGTCATTGAGTTCGATACACAAATGCCATTAGAGTTCATGCATGGTCTACAGAGATCCCATTCCGCATTATACTCAACCTGAAACCCTTGATTCAAAACTTTTTCCACTTCTGCCGTTGCATTTTCAGTTTCAGGCATAACATCAAAGTCCTCCCAAAAATAGGGTACTTGGATTTTGGTAAAACAAGACGTCTCATTCACGACTCTTGAAAGTGAATCATCCATGTAGTATGAAATATCTCTGTCCTTGGGTTTGCCGTCTATTATGCATGTAAAATTGTTGAGGATGGATTGATTTTGAGGGAGGCATCCGTAGTACAAGGTGAGGTTACGAACAGTTTGGACATAAGAGAAACGGGTGTAGTTGAGAGTGGTGTTGACGAGGAGGTGAGTACAAGGCCTGTCGCAGAGGTCAGAGCGAGCAATTGTCATGGTGTGAAGAAGCTCTTGGCTGTTGATGTTGGACACATGGAAATCTAGCTCTTTGATTTTTATGCGAGGGAGTTGACCTTCTTCTTGGCAGTTGATGAGCTCAAAGCCTAAGCGACCACACACTTGGGGACGATTAGTACCTCCCCAGAAAGGGTAGGTAACATTTTTGAGCGCACCACAGTTGAAAGGTTGCTTGCACTGTGAGTATAGAGCATGCTCTTTGCAGTAAACAAATTGGAACATGAACACGTAAAAGATGATGTAGAAGAAGGGTGCTCTTCGGAAAAGATGATTAGGCTTGAACATAGTTATTGGTAGAAGATAACTGAGAAATTTGCTGAGTGGTATGTAATATCTATGTAGAACCATACAGGCAGACTATCAATAGGTTGAAAGACCAAAGAAATTTCAAGGAAATGAGAACAAAGGAACTTGTGAATTATTACGATATATGAGACTATGACCTTACCTTGAATCATGAGAGCTTGGACTGAGTCCTAAGGTAATTAAGTGTTGAAGTTGTTACCATTTTCCTCCTGGTCCATTCAGCTTAACATCTGCACTAAAATAAAAGATTCAAGATTCAAGACTTCAAAATCTAAGATTAATATACTCTGTTAAAGCTACAGAGAACGATGAGGCGAAAATTACAATCCTCTATCGAAAAATAAAGAACAAGATGAAATTAACAAAATTTACTGCTTTACCTTGTAGTGGTTCTGATCATGTTAATGATTTTATATCTGTGGCGCCACAAGTCGTCAGATTAGTACTTCGACTGTCATCTGGTGAAGCCTAACCTGTCGAGAACTGTAAGAACTTTGAATTCCAACAGCAATTAAGCAACCGGAGCTGAGTGCCGTCGACTCCCAGCACAGAAGAGAAAATGAGGCCTACTGGCCTATTGTAAGTTGAGCCGGTCATTGCTCAACTTACAATAGGCCTCGCTTCGTCCCCCGGAACGAGGTGGCGCGTGGTTCATCGGGATAATACTGGTGTGCTTTGCTCCGTGTTGCTTCTTTTGGCAGAGCTAGTGCAGTTTTGTCACTCTTTTTTCTTATTGTTTACTTTCAGTGCTGTTGGCACTGTTATATTTTCTAGCCCAAGTCTGAAAATGGACTGAGAATTTTGGATTGGGCTTTATACTTCACGTTGGCCCTAACCTAACCTATTTAGGAATAGGAGTTCGATAATCCTATGAAATTCTGTTGACCAAGAAGTACATTGTATAACACTATGACCAGGCGGTTCCATATATGATATATGTACTCAGATGCAGAACAAAAGTTATATATAGATGCAGATGGGATATAGTGAGGACCCTATTTGAGATGGACAGCACCCATTGAAATTGAAGTACTACTGTACTAATTGATTAAAGACCCTGAGATCCTAAGTCATCATCTTGAGATGCTACACTTCATGATGACACCACCATGGTGAACTGATCTGCCAATTATCACTGCATTCAAAGCTCATCATGGTGTTCCTCTGCAGATAACCAGCAGCTCCAACAATATTGGTATACTTATGATCAGCTAGCTGTTGCTGCTGCCCATTATTCATCACTTGATGATCGGTCCAATGCTCTTATTATCATGACCTAATATCCATCAGTCAAAGTATATATGTATGTAATATTTTTATTATTGCATAAAGCTAAATAATATATGGAAATTTGTCCACAGAGGGTTAATAGTGATTACAAACTAAAATTCCCTGTGTGCGTAAGGCAGTCTCATTCATCATTATATCAACCGCCTGCAAGGAATTCCAGTTTGCATGCTCTTGCCTTAAAAGTGAATACAAATTATTTCAAAAAAACAGTGAATACAAACTATAAAAGGAACACATGACAGTAATATTGTAATCTGTCGATCACCTGCTTAAATTAAAGGCTGACAATGACAGAAAATTTTCCTAGCTTTTCAGCAGTAGAATCCGATCTCTTCTGAAGTCATCTATAAGAGTAAACAACTCAGACCACAGAAACATGTTGTAAAATTGCATTTCCTTAGGATAGACAACTGACAACAGTAGAGATTATAAGAAGATAATTGGAGAGAATAATTTCTGGTGTGTTATGGTTCTCATAAGAAAGACAAATATATACAAATAGAATTCTTGTACCATAAGGTATAGTAATAAACAATAATAAACCTAATTAAAGTATGTTACAGCATATACAGAAATATCTTGAATATACATGGTAAATAGCATGACTCATTCCAACAAAACCAGAACAGAACCCGCAAAACAGACTACCTTGCAATGTTCCATATTCTCTAGTTTAGAACATCAAATGACAGACAGACTTAACTAAAAGGCTTTTAGTAAAAGTAGTATCATTGATTGTACAGGTTCCTACTTTTCCCTTTGTCAATGTAGACTAGAGTAAAGTTGATGGCGCCCACTTTTGCTAAGCTTTAAGAAGAGCAGAACTTAGATGCAGTGATTGTTATAGCAAACTGTAGTTATAACCTATCTCCGTGTACAGGGCTTTTTTTCTTACTGAAGTAAGCAAGCCGGCTGAACTAAAATTGAAATAAAAAAGTGCAGATAACTGAAATCAATTCAGGTTTGTCCTAATATTCTATAATTTGTATCTTCAATACAAAAGCTTAAAAAATGAGGTCTACAGTGTTGGAGGTTCTGAACTTCTTATAAGATCTTGTACATTACATTGTGCTTGTATATGTTTCTGTACAGTAGCAAGGTAGCTAATAATGCTTTCGGATTTTGTTTGTGGTAAATTGCTGTACCTCACACATTAACATCAAAAGTACAAAACAGGATAGAGCTATGAGCATCAAAAAAAATATGAAGTGAAAAGATTTCTTAAATGATCTTTAGAAACAAGGAATTGAACTATCGAAGACATATACATCCATTAATCGAGAACAGATACTACTGATAAGGTGGAAGATTCTGGTGATGTTCTTGCAGGAGAAGATATGACATGCTTTGGTGGTATTTGCAAGGCTTCAACGCTTCCTTCCAACATTTCAATCACTTTATTCATGGATGGCCTATCAGATGGCCTTGTCTGTATGCACCACAATCCAACTAAGATCATCTTCCTTGCGATTTCCTTTTCCTCTTCAGTCACAGCATTGAGCAATCCGAAATTGCTGTCCTGCTCAAGGTTCTCATAAACCCAATCTGGAAAATAAATTTCACTGGTGTGGCTCACTTGAGTGTCAACGTTCTTTCTTCCTCCAACCATCTCCAGAATCATCATTCCATAACTATAGACATCGGACTTAGCAGACACTCTTCCAAAGTTTCTGCAGAATACTTCTGGAGCTACATACCCTATTGTCCCTCTAGCATCCAGCGTTGATATAATGCTCTCCTTCATTGTACAGAGTTTAGAAAGACCAAAGTCAGAAATCTTTGGGAAAAAATTTTCATCCAAAAGGATATTATGGGGTTTTATGTCAAAGTGCAGGATTCGTGTGTTGCACCCACGGTGCAAGTACTCGACCCCTCGAGCTATCCCAGTAGCAATTTGGAACAGTCTTTCAAAGTCCAAGTGTGGAATGGTTTCCAAAGGATTAGTGTCTTTGTATATGAACTTCTCAAGCGATCCATTGTGCATGAACTCATATATGAGCGCTTTTTTCTGACCGTCAAAGCAATACCCAAAAAGAGTGACCACATTAACATGGGAAGTTCTACTGATGCTTGCAACCTCATTAACAAAGTCCTCTCCATTCCCTTTGGATTCTTTAAGAACCTTCACGGCCACACGACAACCATTCATTAGCTTACCTTCGTACACATCACCAGAACTACCTTGACCCAGTTTATCTTTAAATGAGTTGGTCATTTTTCTTACATCTGAAAATTTGTATCTTTTTACTGCTAGAGGTCCAATATTCTGAATGAAGGCCTCGACATCTTCATTAATGTTCGTTTCCTCATTCCCAGTTAAAATACTTTGTTTTCCACAGACGCAAAGAAATAGAACATAGTACATCATAGTCGTTCCTGCACAAAAAACACCTGGCAGCAGAACAACGAGATGATTCAGGCATTATGGTGATTCATTGAACAAATTTAATGTATTCTCAAAAGAAACAGGAAATAATACTATGTGTAATCCCAACTTCTATGAAAGAAGGAAAAGAAAAAACGCATCAAGATATAAGGAATGACAGAAGCATATTGTTTCCTGCAGACTTTAGCTACGTTACAACTATCAAGTATCAACAGCTCTGCAAACACCAAGGGGAGAAGAAAGATTTCAACAGGTTGCAATTAAAAACTAATTTGAAAATGTATAAAACTCTCAACAACCAAAGAATAGGGGATTGTTGATTGAGTACCTATATGTATAATCAACTTGGTGCCTGCAAAAACAAAAAAGCATGCTTCTTAGAATATGATGAGGGAAACAAAGCTTTAGGAGTAATTTCAAGGTAACATTTTATTCCAACTGATAACATTTTCTGGACCATTTATCATTGAAATTTTGCAGGTGCTGTAGGTACTACTGGAAATGATCAAAATTCGAAGACTCCCCATCACATAACAAAATTAGCTATCTACCAAAAAAAAAAAAAAGAAAGAAACTACATTGACAGACAGTAGAAGTCTAATTTTTTTTTTTTCAAACTTAAACTACTACTAGAAGTGAAAATGTTACTAATGAAATATCATGATCCCGAGTTTTGAGATGAGATTGATCGCTGCAAAAACAGACAAATTCAAAAAGAATCCCATATAAAAGTTATCAACACCAGATTTGTAATGTTAAAGTCATCAATGGAAATAGCAATTACATGATTTCTTCGATTGCAGCAGATCTAGGGTAGCCACAAAAGGGTGGCTTTTGATTGGAAAGGTTTTTTCAATTTCAAGTAGGTTTGGAGGAGATTCAATTGGGGTGGATGTTCATCTGGGATGGAGAAACAGAAGTGTGAAAATTCATGCCTTTCAGGACTAACAACTGCCTGAACACGTCGGCCAATGAAGAGGTCAAATTTTAACTTTTAAAATTTTTGGTGTTCTCCTCACGGCTCATACACTCATAGTGAGGAGACTGAGATTTATTGGTAAAGAGTCAGACATCTGAAATCTGATACATTCTAGACCAAATTGGATAAAGAGTCGAAACTGGAATCATTTAACTGAGCGCATAAATTCTGAGAAGATAAGGACTAAACATATATGCATATATACGTACCACTTCGAAGACCTGGACAAGTAAAATTGTAAGGTTGATCCCCGCAAAGGCACAGAAACGAATCCGTCGTTAAGTTCGATCCACAGATGCCATGAGAGTTCATGCATGACCTACAGAGATCCCACTCCGTGTTAGGAAAGAAGGGCTGCCTTAATACAAGGCCAATGGATAATTGGTTATCCCAGGATCTAACTTTTCCCACCTCTCGTGTGATTTGCGGAATAGCAACAAATGAATAAAAGAAGACACAATATTTAACGAGGTTCAGCAAATGTGCCTACGTCCTCGGGGCAGTAGTAATACTCTCTTCCACTATATAAATAATGGGATTACAAGGCAATCTCACTTTGGTGACTAAACTTCACCAAAGTGGTAACACACACTCTATCTCTCAAGAGGAATTTTCTTCTCACTAATCTCTCAAGTGAGGATCTCACTACTATCTCAAACTCTATTAGTTTGGATGACTCTTGCCTTTGGTTATTTTTGCTACAACCTTACATGCCTATTTATAGGCAATTGGGTTCATGGATGTGGCATGCAATTGGAAGCAAAGTCAAGTCTTCTTCCAAGTTTGGCATGCCTAACTTCAAAGATGGCTAGCTACCTACCTTCCAAGATGGCTTGCTACCTACCTTCCAAGATGGCTTGCTATCTACCTTCTTTGAATATTCCAACCCATGCATTCCTCATGTGGTAAATCACCACATGGATTTCCTCCTCCATTAAGGAGGGACTGCCCATCAATCTCCCCCTCCCGACTTAGATGGAGGGATGCGTCAATCCTGACGCGCTTCTGCAAAACTCAAACTTGTCCTTTGGTAAGGACTTTGTCATCATATCTGAACTGTTCTCATCTGTGTGAATCTTCTCAAGCTGTAGTTGCTTGGCTTCCAGCACATCACGTATCCAGTGATACCTCACATCAATGTGCTTTGACTTCGAGTGAAAACTCGAATTCTTACTCAGATGAATTGCGCTTTGACTATCACAATGCAGAACATAGTTTTGTTGCTTATGGCCCAATTCCTGTAGGAATTTCTTCATCCACAAAATTTCTTTGCAGGCTTCCGTAGCTGCTATGAACTCCGCTTCTGTAGTTGACAAAGCAACACATTTTTGTAGCTTTGATTTCCATGAGACAGCTCCCCCTGAAAATGTAATCAGGTATCCTGATGTAGACTTTCTTGAGTCAACATCTCCGGCCATATCTGCATCTGTATAGCTTATCAGTTCAGGCTTCCCACTTCCAAAGCATAAACCCATTTTGGAAGTACCTTTGAGATATTTAAGAATCCACTTCACAGCATTCCAATGCTCTTTGCCTGGATTAGACAGAAATCTGCTAACAACACTAACTGCGTGTGTTATGTCTGGTCTTGTACACACCATTGCATACATCAGGCTTCCTACCGCTGAGGCATATGGCACCTTCACCATTTCTTCCTCTTCTTTCTCACTTGTAGGACTCTGCTTCGAGCTGAGCTTAAAGTGACTAGCAAGTGGAGTAGCAACTGGCTTTGCTTTCTCCATGTGGAACCGCTCCAATACCTTCTCGATATATTTTTCTTGTGATAACCACAGCTTCCCATTCTGTTTATCGCGGGTAATATTCATACCAAGAATTTGCTTTGCTGGTCCCAAGTCTTTCATAGCAAAAGACTTACTGAGCTCTTTCTTCAGTTTGCTAATCTTGTCACCATCTTGTCCTACGATCAACATGTCATCAACATACAAGAGTAGTATGATGAAGTCACCTCCTGAGAAATTCTTCACAAATACACAATGGTCTGAAGTTGTCCTCTGATATCCTTGCTCAATCATGAAGGAATCGAACTTCTTGTACCATTGTCGCGGCGCCTGCTTTAGTCCATACAAACTCTTTTTCAGTTTGCAGACTAGATCTTCCTTGCTTTTGACTTTGAATCCTTCTGGCTGCTCCATGTAAATTTCCTCTTCAAGGTCACCGTGAAGGAAAGCCGTCTTCACATCAAGTTGTTCAATCTCCAGATTTAAACTTGCAGCCAAACCAAGTACCACCCGGATAGACGTCATCTTTACCACGGGCGAGAAAATTTCTTCAAAGTCAACTCCCTTTTTCTGATTGAAACCTTTAACGACCAGTCTTGCCTTGAATCTGGGTCGTGAGCTATTCTCCTCAGTCTTCAATCTATACACCCATTTGTTTCTGAGTGCTCTCTTACCTTTTGGTAACTCCACCAGCTCATAAGTCTGGTTCTCATGCAAGGACTTAATTTCTTCTTGCATGGCTTCCAACCACTCCCCCTTGTGGTCATCTGTCAGAGCTTCTTCATAAGACTCTGGCTCTCCTCCATCTGTGAGAGTAACGAACTCATGTAGAGGGTATCTGTTTGAGGGTCTGCGTTCCCTGAGTGATCTTCGAGGGGTCGGTGCCTCTTCCTCATCATTAGTTGCATCATCAACTGGATCATTAATCATCGGGTCATTTGCTGCATCACCGACATCTTCGGTATCTCTCCGGCCATCCTGGTTTGTTTGCGGAGGAACTTTATCCGGGTTCATCGGATATTCTCTGGGTTGTTTAGGCTTCTCAGTCTTCTGAGTATCTTCGATGTTCAGATCTTCGAAGAAGACAACATCTCTGCTTCTGACAATCTTCTTATTGACAGGATCCCATAGCCTGTACCCATATTCTTCATTTCCATATCCCAGAAATATGCATTCTTTCGACTTGCTATCGATTTTTGATCTTTCATCTTTGGGAATATGAACAAATGCTTTGCAGCCAAATACCTTCAAATGATTGTATGAGACATCTTTTCCGGTCCAAAACATGTTTGGCACGTCACCATTTAATGGAGCTGAGGGAGAAAGGTTGATCACATCAACTGCAGTCATTAGAGCTTCACCCCAAAAGCTCTTGGGCAACTTAGCATGAGATAACATTGTTCTGATTCTTTCAACAATAGTTCTGTTCATCCTCTCGGCCACTCCGTTGTGCTGAGGAGTCTTTGGAACAGATCGTTCATGCCTGATTCCGTTACTTTTGCAATAGTGCCTGAACGCCCCTATGTACTCTCCCCCGTTGTCGGTGCGAATGCATTTTAATGTGCTGCCTGTTTCTCGTTCAACTTTGGCATGAAATTGCTTAAATACTTCGAGCACTTGATCTTTAGCTTTCAGTGCATAAACCCATACCTTCCTGGAATGATCATCAATGAAGGTGACGAAGTATCTTGCACCTCCTAGAGTATTTGTGGTCATGGGACCACACACATCAGAATGTACAACATCCAAAACATTGGATTTTCTTGGTGCAGGAGAACGATGGAATGAAGCTCTATGTTGCTTTCCAGCCAAGCAATGCGTACATGGTTTTAGAGGCATATCTTTAACATTGACACCAGTTAATACCTCTCTTTTGGCTAGAACAGTAAGTCCCTTCTCGCTAATGTGACCGAGCCGCTTGTGCCATAGCTCGGCCGGCGAATCTTCTCCGAGTGTAACTGCATACCCACTACAGATTTTTGCATAAGTCGTGTAGAGAGTGTTCTCTTTCCTCCCTCGGGCTAGAATTTCTGGACCATTACTGAGCCTCCATTTTCCATCACCAAAGACACTTGTGCAGCCTTCATCATCAAGTAATCCTGTGGAGATCAAGTTGAGACGCATGTCTGGAACGTGTCTCACATCCTTGAGAACCAAGCAGTGGCCTGTGTTGGTTTCAAGGGAAATATCTCCCCTTCCCACGATCTTGGACCTCTTATCATTTCCCATCCTGACATTACCGAAATTTCCAGTATTGTAGGATGTAAAGAACTCCCTTCGTGAGGTTACATGAAATGATGCACCAGAATCGATGATCCAACATGTATCTTGAGATGTCAAATTAACCTGACCCTCTCCATAAATGATGAGTACCTCTTCTTCGTATGAGGTAGTAAAAGCTGTGTCTCTGGCACCACCTTTCCCAGCTTGCTCTCTCTTAAGCCTCCTGCAATCCTTCTTTATGTGGCCTTTTCCACCACAGTGAAAACATTCGATGTCCTTCTTTGGGGCGAACTTGTCTTTTGATCGATCTTTCAATTTGCCTCGGTTGTGGAATTTTCTACTGCTTCCACGGTTGTTGGTGACGAGGGCTTCTGACTCGATCGATATTCCTTGCTCCTTCCTCCTTGCTTCTTCATTGAACATGCTGTCTTTTACAGTGCTCAGTGTGAGAACACCTTGAGGAGCTGAGTTGCTTAATGACACCACCAACGTGTCCCAGCTATCTGGCAACGAGCTTAGTAACAATAGTGCTTGCAACTCATCATCAAGTACCATCTTCATATTCGTCAATTGATTCACCATGCCTTGGAAGTCGCTCAAGTGTTCCGAAACACTTTGACCATCCCTGTACTTTGTGTTCACCAACCGCCGAATGAACGAGGCTTTGTTTTGTGCGGTCTTTCTCTCGTACATGGACTCCAACTTTGTCCACATTGAGTAGGCATTGGTTTCCTGTGCAACATGATGAAAAACACTTTCATCAACCCATTGACGAATTCCTGCAACAGCTTTTCTGTTCAGGATGCTCCAGTCTTTGTCAGTCTTGCCTGCTGGCTTCTCTCCACCATTTTGAAGAGGCTCGTACATATCCTTGCAGTAAAGGATGTCTTCCATTCTGGGCTTCCAAATGGAGTAATTCGATGATGTCAACTTAACCATTGTTGCTGCCGATGACGACTCTGCCATCTTGATCACTACGAGATGCCACCAACAATGAGCGCCGGGCTCTGATACCACTTGTTGGGAAAGAAGGGCTGCCTTAATACAAGGCCAATGGATAATTGGTTATCCCAGGATCTAACTTTTCCCACCTCTCGTGTGATTTGCGGAATAGCAACAAATGAATAAAAGAAGACACAATATTTAACGAGGTTCAGCAAATGTGCCTACGTCCTCGGGGCAGTAGTAATACTCTCTTCCACTATATAAATAATGGGATTACAAGGCAATCTCACTTTGGTGACTAAACTTCACCAAAGTGGTAACACACACTCTATCTCTCAAGAGGAATTTTCTTCTCACTAATCTCTCAAGTGAGGATCTCACTACTATCTCAAACTCTATTAGTTTGGATGACTCTTGCCTTTGGTTATTTTTGCTACAACCTTACATGCCTATTTATAGGCAATTGGGTTCATGGATGTGGCATGCAATTGGAAGCAAAGTCAAGTCTTCTTCCAAGTTTGGCATGCCTAACTTCAAAGATGGCTAGCTACCTACCTTCCAAGATGGCTTGCTACCTACCTTCCAAGATGGCTTGCTATCTACCTTCTTTGAATATTCCAACCCATGCATTCCTCATGTGGTAAATCACCACATGGATTTCCTCCTCCATTAAGGAGGGACTGCCCATCACTCCGCACTGTACTCAACCTGAAACCCTCGTCTCAAAACCTTTTCCCCTGCTTCCGTTGCATTCTCAGACATAGCATCAAAACCCTCCCAAAATATTGGGACTCGGATTTTGGTAAAACATGATGTTTGATTCAGAAGATCGACCATCGAAAGTGAATCGTCCACGTAGTATGCAATATCTCTGATGCCGGTGCCGTCATTTTTGCATGTAAAATTGTTGTGGACTGATGCATTTTGGGGGAGGCAGCCGTAGTACAGAGTGAGGTTACGAACAGTTTGGACATAAGAGAAACGGGTGTAGTCCAGAGTGGTGTTGACGAGGAGGTGAGTACAAGGACTGTCCCAGAGGTCGGAGCGAGCGATTGTCATGGTGTGAAGACGCTCTTGGCTGTTGATGTTGGACACATGGAAATCAAGTTCTTCGATTTTTATGCGAGGGAGTTGATCTTCTTCTTGGCAGTTGAAGAGCTCAAAGCCTAAGCGACCACACTCTTGTGGACGATTAGTACCTCCCCAGAAAGGGTAGGTAACGTTTTTGAGTGCACCGCAATCGAAGGGTAGCTTGCATTGTGTGTATTGGGCATGGTATGAAGGGAAAGAGAAGAAGTAGAAGATGAAGAAAATGAGGAAGAGAGGACTAGGCTTAAGCATAGTGATAGGTAGAATTAGCTGGTGCAGAAAATGATTGTGTGATTTAAGTTTGATGAGTGAATGAATGAATCATGTTAAAGACTTTGACTGATCCTAGATCAGGCCGATCAACCACATGAAAGTCAGCTTCAGTTGCCGTATCAGAAACGAGACGGTGGTTTAATCTTTAATTACTTTGTATGTTAGTAATATCTTTCCCTGAAGTTGCTTATATTCTGATCTCTGAGGAAGTGCGTATCCAAAGGGTTCTACCTCTGAGTCAGAGAATAAGTCAAAGTACATAGATTTTGACAGTTCTGGTTTGCTTGTGTGAGATATAGCTAGCTACCTCTAAATCAAAATTTAAGCATGTAATATTCATGTTTCTTTCTTAACTACTTAAAGCTTAAGCAGTAAAATAAGCAACTGAGCAAGAAAACAAAGTCAACGACTTGGCTATCAGACAATTCATAAAAATCTAGTTGCAAAATACAAGATTACCCAAAATGAGTACTTTTAATCTTTGAAGTAAGCAAAGTATGCATCTTTGACCGGAGAATCCAACCCAAAGAAAGACCTCTTTTGTGGCCAATCAAATTGAATGGTTACCTTGTACTGGTCGTAACGATATCAAATGTCCCGGGAGCTACTAAAGATTTGTAATTTCCTTCTGTCATCCTTACGGCTCGTCGGAACGTGGTGGCGGTGTTTTACCTTCTTTTGGTTCCGTTTGCTTTTTTAGTTGGGCCAACACCGTTACTTGGGCCACTGAAATAACTTGGGCTGTAGCATTAACCCATTTTGAAGTTACTGAGAATGTTCTCAGGGTCCTATTGTTTTTTACCTTCCACCAAAGCAAACTATGATTTGAAAGAAAAAGACTATTCTTTTGTGGGTAATTGCCCTGATTGTAAAGAGTGAAAGCTTCTACTTGAGCTAGTGGACGGTTTATAAAGCAAACCCATAATATTACATATATAAATTCATCCAGAAGAGTAAACAATTCAGAACACAACCAAGGTAGACAACCAGAACAGAACCTGCAAAACAGACTACATTGCAATTGAAATGTTTCATATTCTCTCATCTGGGACATTGAATGACAGACTTGACTACAAGAAGCATATTTGATTGTCCTGTATTTCCCTTTGTCAAAGTACACTATAGTACGATTGATGGGGTCGACTTTTGCTAAGCTTTAAACTTGGATGCAGTGATTGTTATAACTGAAGTTATAACCAATCTCCGTGCACAGGGCTTCTTTTCTTATTGAAGTAAGCAAGCCGGTTGAACTAAAATTAAAATTAAAAAGTACACATAACTGAAACCACCAATTCAGGAAAATTGATTGTCCTATTATCCTACCATTTGTATCTTCAATGCAAAAGTTTAAAAAATGCAGTCTACATTGTTGGAGGTTCTGATAAGATCCTGTACATTACACTGCTTGTGTATGTTTATGTACAGTAGCAAAACAATGCTGTCAGATTTGTTTGATGTGAATTGCTGTACCTACACAAGAACATTGAAAGTACAAAAAAGGATAGAGCTCTGTGCATCAAGAAAAATGTGAAACGAAAAGATTTCTTGAATGATCTTTAGAAACAAGGAATTAAACTATGAAAGTCATATGCATCCATTAATCTAGAACAGATACTACTGAAAAGGTAGAAGATTCTGGTGGTGATCTTACAGGAGAAGATAGGACAGGCTTTGGTGGTATTTGCAAGGCTTCAGTGCTTCCTTCCAACATTTCAATCACTTTACTCATGGATGGCCTATCTGATGGCTTTGTCTGTATGCACCACAATCCCACTAAGATCATCTTCCTCGCAAGTTCCTTTTCCTCTTCTGTCGCGGCACTGAGCAATCCAAAATTGCTGCCCTGCTCAAGATGCTCATAAACCCAATCTGGAAAATAAATTTCACTGGTGTGGCTCACTCGAGCGTCAATGTTCTTTCTTCCTCCAACCATCTCCAGAATCATCATTCCATAACTATAGACATCGGACTTAGCAGACACTCTTCCAAAGTTTCTGGAGAACACTTCTGGAGCTATGTACCCTATTGTCCCTCTAGCTTCCAACATTGACATAATACTTTCCTTCCTCGTACAAAGTTTAGAAAGACCAAAGTCAGAAATCTTTGGGCAGAAATCTTCATCCAAAAGGATATTATGTGGTTTAATGTCAAAGTGCAAGATTCGTGTGTTGCACCCACGGTGCAAGTACTCAAGCCCTCGAGCTATCCCAATAGCAATTTGGAAGAGTTTTTCCAATTCCAAGTATGGAGTGGTTGTCAAAAGATTACTTTCTTTGTATATGAACTTCTCAAGTGATCCATTGGGCATGAACTCATATATGAGCGCTTTTTTCTTACCTTCAAAGCAATACCCCAAAAGAGTGACCACATTAACATGGGAAGTTCTACTAATGCTGGCAACCTCATTAACAAAGTCCTCTCCATTCCCTTTGGATTCTTTAAGAACCTTCACAGCCACACGACAACCATTCAATAGCTTCCCTTCGTACACATCACCATAACCGCCTTGACCCAGTTTATCTTTAAATGAGTCGGTCATTTTCCTTACATCCGAAAATTTGTATCTTTATACTGCTAGAGGTCCAATGTTCTGAATGAAGGCCTCAGCAGCATCTTCATTGTCATTTCCCCTAATCAGTGAAGTCCAACGGAAGAGAATAACAAACAATAAAATACAAGATCCTGCAATAGTCGCAGCTGGCAGCAGAAAAATGAGATGTTTCAGTCATTAATGGTGATTCGTTGAACAATTTCATGTATTCTCAAGAAAGAAGTTGCAAACTTGCAATTGATAATTAGATGAGATTGTAAAACAGCAAACAGATGAAGTAAAAGGGGGTTGCTGATATTACCTACGCCTATGAAAACCTTTGTTTTCCAGTTGAACTTGGTGCCTGCAAGAGTAATCAAAGAAGCAGCATTCTTAGAATATGTAAGTATACAACCTTAAATAAAGTTAAGGAATATAGTCTTTGAAGATATCCACTGATCTATACTAAATAACTAGAGAAAAGACAGCTGTCTAAACAAAATACTACTACATAAGGAACGAGGAATCTTTACTATTATTTCAATATTCTACAAATTTCAAGGAACTACTAAAAGTGAAAATGTTACTACGTACAGTCTACAGAAACATCATCGATATCATAAGTTTTGAGATATTGCTGCAAAATGAGACAAATTCCTTGTTATTGTATTCACAGCAACCACCACTTGTCTCAGTTGCTGCAACTCCACAAAACGGTTGTTATTGATCAGAAAGCCAAAAAAAAGTAGCAGATATTTGGATCATTTCGACATGTTCAAGGCTCGCGTGGGTTTGCAGTTTTGAGTACGGGAAAGGTTTGATTGGCCACAGTTATGAAGACGATTGTTTCAACACATATATGGAGAGATATTAAGTAGCTTTGGAGGAGATTCATTGAGGTGGATGTTCAAGAGACAGATGGAAAAACAGAGAAGAAGCGTAAAAATTCATGCCTCTCAGGACTAATGAAAACAAGCGCCTCATTCCATTTCCACGTGTTCGTGGCTCGCATACGTCAATTTTCAGGAACGGTTTGATTGGCTGCGGTTGTGAATGATTGATTTAACACATACATGGAGAGAGATTTTCAATTTCAAGTAGCTTTGGATGAGATTCATTTGGGATGGAGAAACAGAGAAGAGTGAAAATTCATGCCATTCACAAGACATTGATTTAAAACTTATAAGCTTGTCTTCTCGGCATGGCTCATACACATGAAATTGGGGAGACTCAGATTGATTCGGGTAAGAAGTCAGACTTAGGGAATTGGATGAAGACTTGAAATCGGAACTTCTTAACTGAGCATATTTTAAGAAGATAAGGAACAAACATATATGCGTACCATGAACAATTGGACAAGTAGAATTGGAAGGACGATCCCCGCAAAGGCAGAGAAACGAATCCGTCGTTGCGTTCGATCCACAGGTGCCTTTAGAGTTCATGCATGACCTACAGAGATCCCAATCCGCGCTGTACTCAACCTGAAACCCTTGCTTCAAAACTTTTTCCACTTCTTCCGTTGCATTGTCTGGCATTACATCAAAGCCCTCCCAAAAAATGGGGACTATGATTTTGGTAGAACATGTGGGTCGGCCCGGAACATCAACCCTTGCGAGTGAATCATCCACGTAGTACGAAATATTTGTTTCCTTAGCTGTGCACGTAAAATTGTTGAGGACCGATTCGTTTTGAGGGAGGCATCCGTAGTACAAGGTGAGGTTGCGAACAGTTGGGACATAAGAGAAACGGTTGTAGTCGAGAGTGGTGTTGACGAGGAGGTCAGTACAAGGACTGTCCCAGAGGTCGGAGCGAGCGATTGTCATGGTGTGAAGAAGATCTTGGCTGTTGATGTTGGACACATGGAAATCTAGCTTTTCGATTACTATGTGAGGGAGTTGAGTTTCGTTTTCGCAGTTGGTGAGTTCGAAGCCTAAGCGACCGCACTCTTGGGGGCGAATGGATCCTCCCCAGAAAGAGTAGGATATGTTTGTGAGGTTACCACAATTGAAAGGTTGCTTGCACAGTGTGTATTGGGGATCGTCTTCGGGTTGAAGAGATGGTAACCTGAACAAATAAAAGATGATGATGATGAAGAAGAAGAAGAAGAAGAAGGGTGCTCTCCGGAAGAGATGATTAGGCTTAGGCTTAAACATAGTCATTGGTAGAGTGAAAACGAGAGTGAATAGGAATATTTGTGTAAATTTACCTGGTGTTCGGAGAGGGACAGAAGGTGATGGTGTAATTGGCATTGGCACATGTGGAGGTGCTGGTCTTATCGTCGTATGCGTAACTGTACGCGAGAGGGCACGCGTTCTTGAATATTTGCGAGTACGAAGAAGGCTTGCACGTCTCGGGTGTAGCGTACGCGCCGGTGCAACAGTATTGCGGCTCCTGGAACGCCCCGCACGCGCTCTTGCACCCGACGACTTCCCTTCCCGCAGCGCTAGTCACCTGGAGCTCCTTGGGACAAACGCCGTTAAGGTCGACCACGCAGCCGGTGTTGTTACAATTGGTGCCGGTCCCACCCTGGGGAACCACCAGCATAGGGAGGTTGTAACCGTCGACGAGGCTGACGTCAAAGACGTCAGGGCTGCCGGCGCCGCCTAAGGTGAACTCGGCGAGAGTTGCGGGAGGGGCGGAGCTTCCGGAGCATTCTTGCTTTCCGGAGCCGCAATCGCCTGTGACGCAGGAGAAGTTTCCCGTGGAGTCGTCGGTGCAGAGGGTTCGGCCCCACAAGCGGCCTCTCCAGGAGGCGGGGGCGATTAGGGTCATGGTCTCGCCGTTCTGGAGAGCGAAGCCGGCAGTCGGAAACGGCGGAGCGCCGGGGTAGGAGAGAATGCCCGGCCACACTGCGTACTCGCATTTGTTTACCATTGTGAATGTCGTTGACAGCGCTCCTGTAACGGAATTAAAATGTAATTAAGGTTACTGTTGATGGAAATTAGAAATAATATGTACACAGAGCAGAGAAGAGAGAGATGGATTTACCTGATGTTAATAGACCGAGAAGGGTTAATAGAGAGAGCGAGAAGGGTGTCAATGGAGCCATTTGAGCTCTGCTGGTATGAAATGTGAAGTGGTGGTGGGTGGTGCCCTTCAGTTGCAGCAATGTGCGGAGAAGGAGAGAGCAGAAATGCAGAATAGCGAGCAAATTTCATGGAAATGAGAAAAAAAAATTGCTTTTTTAAGAATACCCTGCCCCATTCATGTGGAAATCTTGGTACAAGTCAGGTGTTGAAGTTCTTAGTGTTTAAGGACAAGTAAATTGACAGAGAGAGAGGGATAATAGAGTTTCAAGTGTGTCTTTCATTTCATTCAAAGGAGGTATTTATAGGGATACATTTTGAAGTAAATAATGATACAACTTGATGGCATCTTCAATTGTAGCCTCTCCTTGTGGCTTCTTCATTTGCAGCTTCACATTGTGGTTGTGATGATGATGATTGCCACACTTGTTCCCCATTGGCATAAAGCTTGACTCACAAGTCATTATACCTAAAATACCTATCTTATACATGACATAGACATTTTATACTATGAACAATACAACATGTTTCATATATACTACAACACTCCCCCTTGGATATTTCATGTTGATAGTATTTGTCTAAGCCGTGCGCTTCGAAATTGCCTCGTTAAAAACCTTGCCAAGTAATAAAACCCTGTGGGAAAAAACAACCTTGGTCGAAGGAGAAAAAGAGTGCAACGCGCATTGAGCGTGGAGTATGATTCTAGATACTCCCCCTGATTTAGACTCCCCCTGAAGATGAGAGTTCGGATAATCTTCTTAATCCGATACTCTTCACATGTTTCTCGAAAGGGGTTTTTGGTAACGACTTAGTAAATAAGTCCGCTACATTATCCTCTGATCGGATTTGATTTACTTCAATGTTTAGAAGTGTTTGTTGTTGCTGATTGTAGAAGAATTTCGGCGATATATGTTTAGTATTGTCACCCTTGATAAAACCTAACTTCATTTGCTCAATACAAGCTGCATTATCTTCGTAAATGCATGTAGGTTTATCCGTGGTAAACTTCAAACCACAAGTTCCTCGAATGTGTCTATTTATAGACCTTAGCCATATGCATTCACGCACAGCTTCATGTAGAGCAATAATCTCTGCATGATTTAAGGAAGTAACGACAAGTGTCTGTTTTGTAGATCTCCAAGATATCGCCGTGCTTCCCATGGTAAAGACATAACCTGTTTGGGAGCGACCTTTATGGGGGTCAGAGAGATACCCTGCATCAGCAAAGCCCATCAAAACATTATTTTTATTTTGATGGAGGGGAGGAGGAGAACGTCGGTCACCATGGATGGTGTTGCCGGCGTCTATATTACGGAAGGTGGCTTTTTGCCTCATAGGGTCTGATCCCAATCTTCCGTCTTTTATTTTCTCTCTGTAGGGATAAAACAAGCCCATATCAATCATACCTTTTAAGTATCGAAAGATTGTCTTTATGCCAATCCAATGGCGGCGTGTTGGCGCAGAACTATGTCGAGCTAACAAGTTCACTGCGAATGAGATATCTGGCCTTGTGCATTGTGCTAAATACAATAATGCGCCTATCGCACTTAGATAGGGTACTTCAGCCTCTAATAATTCTTCGTCCTCATCCTTTGGACGAAACGGATCTTTTGTGGGCTCAAGACTTCGGCCGATCATGGGAGTACTTACAGGCTTTGCTTTATCTTCATTAAAGCGCCTTAGTAATTTTTGAGTATATGCTGACTGATGGATCATAATCCCATCACTACGGTGCTCGAGTTCTATTCCGAGGCAAAACCGTGTTTTCCCAAGATCTTTCATCTCAAACTCGGATTCCAAATATTTAGCAGTTTCCTTTAACTCATTTAGAGTTCCAATTAGGTTCATGTCATCGACATAAACTGCTACAATTGCAAATCCGGAACTTGTTCTTTTAATGAACACGCAAGGGCATATTTCATTGTTAATATATCCCTTTCCAATCAAGTAGTCACTTAGACGGTTATACCACATCCGTCCGGATTGTTTCAATCCATATAGTGAGCGTCTTAATTTTATTGAAAACGCGCTCCGTGGTTTAGAGCCACTTGATTTTGGTAATTGAAGTCCATCAGGAACCTTCATATATATCTCTGAATCTAGATCCCCATAGAGATATGCTGTAATTACATCCATAAGCTGCATGTCAAGTTTTTCGGAAACTACCAAACTGACAAGGTAGCGGAACGTTATAATGTCCATTACGGGAGAGTATGTCTCCTCGTAGTCGATTCCAGGGCGTTGTGAGAAACCTTGCGCCACGAGGCGGGCTTTATATCTCATCACCTCATTTTTCTCATTACGTTTTCTAGCAAAGACCCATTTATGGCCAACAGGCTTTATATTTGGTGGTGTCAGCATTATAGGCCCAAATACCTGTCTCTTTGTTAGTGAATCCAATTCAGTCTGGATCGCATTTTTCCATTTAGGCCAATCCGCTCTTCGTTGACATTCTTCAACAGAGCGAGGTTCGATATCATCATATTCTATGATTCCTTTTGCAATATGATATGCAAACGCATCATCAATTGCCATAGAATTTCTATCCATCATCTCATGTACATTATTGTAATTTATGGAGATTTCTCTATTCTCTGGAGTTGGTTCTGACATTGGAGCGTCCCCCAATGGTGTCTCTTGGACATAACCATAATCCGGAATATTCTCGTGAGATGGATTATTCATATCTATGATTAATGGATTATTATTTTGTGCCAAACTCGCCTTCTTTCTTGGGCGAGAATCCATCGAACCTATAGGTCTCCCGCGCTTCCTGGCAGGAGCCGTGGGCCTAGCCAATGTGTCACCCATAGAGGGAACGTTGGCGCCATTCTCATGTATTTTTGAGATGGCATTATGTCTTTTAGGGACATCAATCCTTGCAGGTGTATTTGCAGCAGGTATGTGTGATCTCGTCACTTTAGCGATATCAGAAAACGCATCAGGCATCGATTCTGCTACGTTCTGAAGATCGAGAATTCTCTGCACTTCTTTTTCAGATTGTGCAGTTCGGGGATCAAGATGAGACAAAGTGGGGACAAACCACGACAATTCCTGTCCTTTTTGTTGAACATTAGTTATGTTCATGTCTCCCCCTAAAGACGGGAAGACTGTCTCATCAAAGTGACAATCCGCAAATCTAGCGGTAAATATAGATCACCTGTCAAGGGTTCTATGTAGCGGATTATGGTTGGGGAGTCATAGCCAACATAAAGGCCTAATCGTCTTTGAGGACCCATTTTAGTGCGCTGTGGTGGAGCAATTGGCACATAGACTGCACACCCAAATATGCGTAAATGTGAGACATTAGGCTCATACCCAGTCACCATCTGGGATGTAGAAAAAGGTTGGGTGGCAGTGGGCCTTAGACGAATAAGCACAGCTGCATGTAATATTGCATAGCCCCAAGCAGAAATAGGGAGATTGGTGCGCATAACCAATGCCCTAGCAACCATTTGAAGTCTTTTAATGGCAGCTTCTGCGAGACCATTTTGGGTATGTACATGAGGGACGGGATGTTCAACCTCGATCCCAATGGACATGCAATAATCATCAAAAGTTTTTGATGTAAACTCCCCAGCATTGTCAAGACGAATTGACTTAATAGGATGATCAGGGTGGTGAGCCCTTAACTTAATAATTTGTGCTAGGAGTTTAGCAAATGCAGCATTTCTTGTGGATAAGAGCACGACATGTGACCAACGTGTCGATGCATCAACCAACACCATAAAATATCTAAATGGTCCGCAAGTTGGATGGATAGGTCCACAGATATCACCTTGTATTCTTTGTAAGAATGGTATATTTTCTTTAATGTCTTTTGCATAGGATGGTCTCGATCCTACTTTTGCTAAAGAGCAAGCTTTGCAAAACGAATGATATGCTTTAGAAGTAATTCTTTGAACCTCTTTTTGGTTCGTATTCCTTTTTGTTTTAAAGAATGGATGTCCGTGTGAAGTTTTTAATATACGGATCATCATATCACGACCTGGGTGTCCCAAACGGTCGTGCCAAAGCCTGTATGTGTCGGAATCCCATAATTTTTCATTCATGACATGGTTGGATTCAATGACTCTAATAGTGGTTGCGTACAATCCACTAGAGCGACACGTGAGTTTCTCTAATACTCGTGTATTTCCGTAGTTATTAGAGGTGATGTAAAGGAACTCTTGTCCATTCTCACAATGTGTTTTCACATGAAAATCATTGGCTCTTATATCTTTAAAACTTAATAGGGTTCTTCCAGCCCTTGGAGCATATAAAGCTTCGGCGACATTAATATTTGTGCCATTCGGCAATAGAAATTGAGCTGGTCCACGACCATGAATCAATTGAGATGGTCCTGCCATCGTGGTCACTGAAGATTGACTAGGTGTCATCCATAAGAATAATTGCCTATGTCGTAATATAGTATGTGTGGTGCCACTATCAAGAAGGCATTCCAATTCTCCCGAAGACATACTGAAAAATAAAGTTCGGAATATTAACACATGTCAATGACATTGATAATGCGATACTTTATTAATAGGGAAAATAGTCAATGATTACATCAAAGTTTCCAAAGTTTATTCCAATATAAAATCAAACTTTATACAAATTGTAATTGCTCAATCCGTTTGGTAATTTCAATAAAATATGACCAGGTAAGTATAGAGATGTTGGTGGAGCGAGGCTCGCTTAAGTACCATGATCTCAATTACTTACCTAGACATCATACTTCATTGAGTACGCCACATAAGAAAAAGTCAATACAATTGTTATTTGACTAAGGCACATTTGCCGTTTTATTGGAAAATAGAAAAGACTATTTTAATCAAAGTCTGCGGCATCCTCGTGCTCTTCATTTCCAGCTTTGAAGTCTTTTATGGTGAGAATTACATCTTCACCATCATCTTCTTCAGCAAGGTGAGCTTCTTGCTCCCTCATTTCCCTGTACTCCTTGTAGCTTGCAGCTAGTTGTGTACTTACTTGGCATTGCTTAAACCAATGCTCGATTGATCCACACCTATGACACACGTCATTGTGATTGACTTTCTTTATTTGAGGTGCACGTTGTGGATATTCCCTAGGCGGGTTGTTGCTGCTACTACCACGGCGTATTATGCGACCTCCACGGCCCACAGTGTTACGGCCCATGGTGTTGTTATATTCTCCTCTCCCACGTGTGGATTTGCCACCACGTGTGCCCGCTCCAAAGTTGCGGTTTCCTTCCTTATTGGGGCGGTTGTATGGACCCATGCGTCCGTCATTTCCCTTGTTAGGGTATACATGCCCCTTATTAGTAGGGTACCGCTCCTTGCGCCCTTTCTTGGGTGCATTATAATTCGCCTCACGAACGCTTTTGGTTCCTACGGGCCTTGAATTATAATTCTTTACAAGGATATTGTCGTGCTTCTCATCTACCGACAAAATATTGATAAGTTCATTGAACTTCGTAAGTCGTCCAGCATTATATTCAGTGCGATATTGCTTTGATAGTATAATTGCTGCGACGGGGAAGGTGGAGAGAGTTTTCTCAATCAGCTCTTCTTCTGTGAGAGGTTTTTCACAGAACTTCAGCATGGCTCTTAGCCGAAGAGCTTCTGAATTGTATTCAGCAACAGACTTGAAGTCGGAGAAGCGTAAATTGTTCCATTGAATCTTCAAGTCAGGGAGGAGGGAATCTTGGATATTATCAAAGCGCTCTTCTAGCGCTACCCATAGGTCCCTTGCATCTTTGATGGACATATACTCTAATCTGAGTGCTTTGTCCATATGGCGTCGCATCAAGATAATTGCTTGTGCATGCTTTATGGGTGTTCGTTGGAACACAAGGCCCGCGTTTGGTGCCTGGATTATGGGCAATATCCCTTTTGATGTGAGATGGTTCTCAATGTCGGTTCTCCAACTATGGTAATCCGAACCAGTTGAGTCAAGGATTTGAAAATCGAGTCTAGGTTCATTCGACATCCTTGAAATAAGAAGAAAAAGATGTATTAGTTTCGGAGTTTAAAACTTCCACGAAAAACTAAATTAATAAGATTTCCGAGCTATGCTACCAAGAAATCAATTTCCAAAAATATTTGGATTAGACCGAAACAATGATGTTTAGTAAGGTCATAAATCGATGCTTGCGGACGCTCTTAGTCCGGATATTATGAACACTCTTAGTTCATTGACCACGAACGCTCTTAGTTCGTTTAGCGTGAATTTCTATAATTCCGCTTTTTAATTGTAAGTTCCCAAAAAAAAAAAAAGATGAGAAAAATAAATAAAAACTCAAAAGCGGGAACTTTTAGTAAAAATACCTTGAAATAGTGTTGTCGGAAATGACCGAAAAAGTTGCCCAAAAGTCGCAGGAAAAGTGTCGGAAAGTCGCCGGAAAAGTGTCGGAAAGTCGCCGGAAAAGTGTCCGAAAAGTCGCCGGAAAAGTTGTCGGAAAGTCGTGTCGACAGATGCTCGGCAGCAACTCGGCAGCTGCTAGGCAGCAGCTCGGCAGGTGCTGTGCAGGGGAGCTCGGCAGCTGCTCGGCAGCTTCTCGGCAGGAGCTAGGCAGGGGCTCGGCAGGCCTTCGGCAGCAGCTCGGCAGGTCCCTTCGACAGGTATCGACAGCTGCTCGGCAGGTCTTCGGCAGCAGCTCGGCAGATCCTCGGCAGGTGCTAGGCAGGCCTTCTGCGCAGCTGCTCGGCAGGACTCGGCAGCAGCTCGGCAGGACTCGACAGCGGTCCGGCAGCGGTTCAGATCTTCCCGCAGCCGGTTCGAGCGGTTTCCGGCCGGTTCTGGGGATTCTGAAACCGGTTCTGGGCTTCTGGAATCAAGGGCTTTGATATGAGCTAGGGTTTGGAGGTTTTTTGTAAGTTTGAGAAAATGGCTTCGATTGGATTATGAACTACCTCTTCTCTTCTCAACTTCAATCCTAATTCTAGAGCAATTTCGTGCTGATAACGTGTTTAAGGACAAGTAAATTGACAGAGAGAGAGAGGGATAATAGAGTTTCAAGTGTGTCTTTCATTTCATTCAAAGGAGGTATTTATAGGGATACATTTTGAAGTAAATAATGATACAACTTGATGGCATCTTCAATTGTAGCCTCTCCTTGTGGCTTCTTCATTTGCAGCTTCACATTGTGGTTGTGATGATGATGATTGCCACACTTGTTCCCCATTGGCATAAAGCTTGACTCACAAGTCATTATACCTAAAATACCTATCTTATACATGACATAGACATTTTATACTATGAACAATACAACATGTTTCATATATACTACAACACTTAGCAATTTCCGCCTACTCCATTAAGCTTAAAGTGGAAGATTGACCAGAAATGATGAAAATTCAAACACGTATTTTCATCATTAATCAAATAAATAAATAGATCTAATTTATTATCTGTGATGAGGCGAATCCTTTATTGAAAACAAAATAATCATATTAATGAAATTTGATGGTTTATCTTTTGAGAACTGTAAGAAATAGAATTCACAGAGCAATTAAGCAAGCGGAACTGAATGACACCGATTCCGAGTACAGAAGAGAAAAGAGGGCCTAGTGTAAGTTGAGATGGTCATTGCTTAACGTACAATGGCCCTCGCTTCGTCCCCTGCAACGAGGCGGCGCCTGGTTCGCCGGAAACTAAGCAAAATTCATGTGCTGCTCATGTGTCCTTTTTCTTGTTGTCTACTTTTGGGCTATGAACGTGGTGTTGGCCCAATTGTATTTTTCGTTTGTGTTCTATTTTTATGGCCCAAACCTGGACTGGAATGTGAAACTGGACTGGGCTTTATACTTCAAGTTCGCCCTAACTTGTGTTGCAAATTGTGGTATAAAATCCAATGTACAAAGAAATATTTGAGAAGGAAACAAGTTTTGAATCGTGTAGGCATTTCAAAACAGAGGCGGAAATTGAACTAAAGAGGATCCAGAGCAATGGTTTTACTAAAGAAAAGGCAGAGGAAATTGTATATCAGCTGATGCTATTGTTTTGCTAAGTGGTTCTCTGCCACCTTCACCAGATTATGGGACAATAAATTGGGTTAGTATGTCTTCCACACCAAATAATAGCACTGGTTAAACTTTTTCGTCTGATTTATCTACGAGGACAATGTCTTCTTCTTTTCATCTACTATCAAAGAAAATTTGTTAGCAGGTGACATATTACAATCTTTCTTTCATTTCTGTTGCTAAAGGCTTGTTTTCCCTTAAAATGTATGACAGTAACCTTGGACATGTTTCTAGTTTCTACGCTAGCAAACTAGCAAACCACGCTTTCAGCTTTTGTTCGTGGTAAATTGCTGTACGAAATCAAAAGTACAAAACAGGATAGAGCTCTGAGCATCAAGAAAAATGTGAAGGGAAAAGATTTCTTGAAAAGATCTTAAAAACAAGGAATTGAACTATGGAAGACATATACATCCATTAATCGAGAACAGATACTACTGATAAGGTGGAAGATTCTGGTGATGTTCTTACAGGAGCAGATAGGACTGGCTTTGATGGCATTTGCAAGGCTTCAATGCTTCCTTCCAACATTTCAATCACTTTACTCATGGATGGCCTATCAAATGGCCTTGTCTGTATGCACCACAATCCCACTAAGATCATCTTCCTCGCGACTTCCTTTTCCTCTTCGGTCACTGCATTGAGCAAACCGAAATCGCTCCCCTGCTCAAGTTGCTCATAAACCCAATCTGGAAAATAAATTTCACTGGTGTGGCTTACTCGAGCTTCAACATTCTTTCTTCCTCCAACCATCTCCAGAATCATCATTCCATAACTATAAACATCGGACTTCACAGATACTCCTCCAAAGTTTCTGCAGAAAACTTCTGGAGCTATGTACCCTATTGTCCCTCTAGCTTCCAACATTGACATATAACTCTCCTTCCTTGTACAAAGTTTAGAAAGACCAAAGTCAGAAATCTTTGGGCAAAATTTCTCATCCAAAAGGATATTATGTGGCTTTATGTCAAAGTGCAAAATTCTTGTGTTACACCCACGGTGCAAGTACTCAAGTCCTCGAGCTATCCCGATAGCAATTTGGAAGAGTTTTTCCAATTCCAAGTGTGGAGTGATTTTTAAAGGATTACTGTCTTTGTATATGAACTTCTCAAGTGATCCATTGGACATGAACTCATATATGAGCGCTTTTTTCTTACCTTCAAAGCAATACCCTAGTAGTGTGACCACATTAACATGGGAAGTTCTACTAATGCTTGCAACCTCATTGACAAAGTCCTCTCCATTCCCTTTGGACTCTTTAAGAATCTTCACAGCCACATGACAATTGTTCAATAGCTTACCTTTGTACACATTACCATATCCACCTTGACCCAATTTAACTTCAAATGAGTTGGTCATTTTTCTGACATCTGAGAACTTGTATCTTTTTACTGCTAGAGGTCCAATTTTCTGAATGAAGGCCTCAACATCTTCATTGTGCTTTTCATCATTCCCTGAAATACTTTGTTTTACACCGAAGCCAATAAAAAAGACGATCATAGTTCCTGCAGAAAAAACACCTGGCAGCAGAACAACGAGATGATTCAGGGATTATGGTGATTCATTGAACCAATTTCATAAGAAACAGTAAATAATACAATCTCTAATCCCTACTTCTTGATACCATCCCCGGAAGAAGGAAAAGTAATAACGCATCAAGATATAAGCAATGATGGAAGCATATTGTTTCCTGTTGCATACTGTAGCTACAGTACAACTCTCAAGTATCAGTAGCTCTGTAAACAGGTCAAGGGGAGAAGGAAGATTATAACAGATTGAAATTGACATGAGTGAATTTACTCTAATATGGAAATTTTATACACCTTTAAACAACTAAAGAAATTAATAAGGGATTGTTGATATATTACCTAAAGCATGGGCAACTTGGTGCCTGCAAAAACAAAAAAAAGAAGCATGATTCTTAGAATATGAGGGAAACAAAGCTTTAGGCCGGGGTAAATTCAAGGTAACATTTTATTCCAACTGATAACATTTTCTAGACCCCTTATCATTGAAATTTTGCACGTACTGCTACTGAAATTATCAAAACTTGACAATGTTACTACTGATGCATCATCATCCCAGGTTTTGAGATGAGATTGATTGCTGCAAAAACAGACAAATTCGGAAGGAACCCCATATTCCAAAAAGGTATCAACGCCTCGCATACCTCATTCTGGGTTTACAAGAAAGGTTTAATTGGCTGTAGTTGTAAATGATTGATTTAACACATATATGGAAAGGATTTTTCAATTTTAAGTAGATTTGGAGGAGATTCGTTTGGGGTGGATATTCATTTGGGATGGAGAAACAGAGACGGGTGAAAATTCATGCCTTTCAGGACTAACAACTGCCTCAACATGTCATACACTCATCATAATGGAGAGACTCAGATTGATTGGTAAGGAGTCAGACATGTGAAATGTGACACATTCTAGACGAAATTGGATAAAGACTCGAAATTAGAACTAATTAACTGAGCATATTCTAAGAGATGAGGAATAAACATATATGCATACCTCGAATCCCTTCGACAAGTAGAACTGTAAGATCGATCCCCGCAGAGGCACAGAAACGAATCCGTCGTTGAGTTCGATCCACAGATGCCATGAGAGTTCACGCATGACCTACAGAGATCCCACTCCGCACTGTACTCAACCTGAAACCCTTGTCTCAAAACCTTTTCCACTGCTTCCGTTGCATTCTCAGGCATAACATCAAAGCCATCCGATAAAATGGGGACTCGGATTTTGGTAGAACACGACGTCCGATTCACGACTCTTGAAAGTGAATCATCCGTGTAGTATGCAATATCTCTGTCCTTGGATGTGCCGTCTATTTTGCACGTAAAACTGTTGAGGACGGATTCGTTTTGAGGGAGGCAGCCGTAGTACAAGGTGAGGTTACGAACTGTACGGACATAAGAGAAACGGGTGTAGTCGAGAGTGGTGTTGACGAGGAGATCAGTACAAGGACTGTCCCAGAGGTCGGAGCGAGAGATTGTCATGGTGTGAAGAAGATCTTGGCTGTTGATGTTGGACACATGGAAATCTAGCTTTTCGATTACTATGTGAGGGAGTTGAGTTTCGTTTTCGCAGTTGGTGAGTTCGAAGCCTGACCGCACTCTTGGGGGCGATTGGGTCCTCCCCAGAAAGGGTAGGATATGTCTGTGAGGTTACCACAATTGAAAGGTTGCTTGCACTGTGTATTGGCCATGGCATGAGGGGAAGGTGAAGTAGTAGAATATGACGAAAATGGGGATTGGGCATGGCATGAGGGGAAGGTGAAGTAGTAGAATATGAAGAAAATGGGGAAGAGAGGATTATGCTTAGGCATAGTCATCGGTAGAATAAGCTGGTGGAGAATGATTGGGTGATTTAAGTTTGATGACTGAATGAATTATATTGTTCATAACAGTATACATTAATGTTCAAAGGGATAATATAGATGCATATGGAATATGTAATATCCGGAGAATGCAAAGGCACGTTGGATTCTCTAGCTAAATCGGGTCTTAATCATGAGTTCATGACCATGGTGTTGTCGTGTTTGACGAGCTCCGATCCCCTTCTCCCCAAGCTTCTACTGTTTTTCTCTTGATGATCTTTGTGAAGTTTCTAGATCTAAGTCTTCTGTTAAGACTAGTAAGCTGTGACTTATCGTTTTCTTTTTGCTGTTTTGGGTCTTTTTAAGACCTTCTTGTAACCAAAAAAAAGAGAGAATATGTAATATCAAGTCAAACAGAGAGACTAGTCCGTTGGTCGAACAGAGAGAGGTAAGGTGTTGCTTCTATGAATTTTCATAGCAATGAGAAAAATGATGCCTTTCATCTTGACTTTTTTCAATGAGTTTTGTCTGAGAAATTTTGTTCTAGCAAAAATGGGAACTTGTTTTTCTTCAAAGATAGCTTTTTTTGTTTTCTTAGTTCGTGGCCAGAGACTTTGAACTGTGATGCTAAAGCTGATGGGTTTTGGTCTATTGAGGATTATATACAAGAGCCATTTACAGGGTATCAAACTTGTTAAGCCTAAAAGTCCTTGGCACTTTCATCCTCACTCCTGAGTCCTAATGCATTAAGTTTACAGGGACGGATATTTGGAAATTATTATGTAGAAGATTGACCAGAAGATCGATTCAAAATATATCTGATCAGTCTAGTTCCCATTGCTTCTTAGTTCTTTTTTTTTTTTGGTTACAAGGAAGCCCGAAAGGGCCAAGAAAGAAAGAAACTAACTAGGGAACAAGAAGTTAGAGCCTACAACTCTAGTATGGCCACTGCCGGTAACATCATCAAGGAGGGTCTGAACTGTATGAGGGGGAGGTTGATCCCAGAAAGTTGTTCCTTTAGAGAAGTTGATACTATCCTTTGCCAAAATATCCACTGCAAAGTTTCGTTCCCTATGGATGTGGTGGATAGAACAGAGATCAAACTCTTGTATCATGTCTCTGCAATTGGCAATAAGAGTCCCAAGAGGGTAACTATCAATATTTCTAGAATTTATGAGATTAACCACAATGGCCGAATCACTTTCAACTTCCAATCTTTTAATGTGGAGATCAAGGGCAAGCTTTAAGCCAATGTAAAGGCCCCAAGCTTCAGCTTCAACAATCTCACCAACTCCCATACTGTGAGTGAACCCTTTAATCCAAACACCAGAACTGTTTCTAATGAGACCACCAGCTCTAATCACTCCTGCATAAGATCTAGAACCATCAATGTTCAATTTGAAATTGTTTGCAGCAGGTTTCATCCATTGAAGGGTTACAACCTGATGGGGCCTATTATCAATACTAGGCTTGAAAGCAATAGAAATCTCAGTAGCATACTGAAGAATAATTTCTTTAGGATTATGGGGAAAAGTGAAATGAAGCTCAAAGATGCATTTGTTCCTCCATTTCCAAATGTACCAGTAAACAATGATGAAGAATTCATTCCAATCAAAGGCCATTTACATCCTTTCTGGAGAATATTAGAAGCAATCCAGTCATTCCAATTGAGCCAGAAGGTACCTTTCATTTTTATAGGGATAGCAATGCTCTTCCAAATCTTAGAAGCATGGGTACAATCTCTGAGAAGGTGGAGCATGGTTTCAGGGATTCCAGGGCAGAAGTGACAACTCTCATTAGTAGTTAAATGCCTTCTAAGTCTTTGGGAGTTGGTAAGGAGTTTTCCTTGAACAAGAATCCAACCAAAGGTTTTGAGTTTGGGAGGGATATTAAAACTCCATATTTCTTCCAAAAACAATCAGGAATAAGATCAGAACCATTAGAGCACATGTACGCACTTTTAACAGTAAATACACCATTAGAAGTATGCTTCCAAATAAGATTATCAGCAATAGAACCATTAACACAAATATGAACTTTACCGATAATATCAATAATTTGATCAGGGAGGCATACCTTTAGGAGATCAAAATTCCATCCATTACTGAGCCAAAAATCTTGGACAAGAGCATTGTAGTCAAGAAGATTAGCATCAGAGGCAAAGTGTCACGGGCCGAACTTTGCAATGCGCAAAGCGGACCGTGCGGCACTTGCTAGCAAGCAAGTTAGCCAAGTGAGTACCTTGCAAGGAACAATGAAAGCCACACGATATTAAAATAGTGCTAGCAGCAAGCAATAACACAATTATATAAACGTTGGGCAACCACGAAGAACAATGATTAATCGAAAGGAAAGATAAATGGGCAATCTCACGAGACACAGATGATTGAATAATTCCTCTTTTATTGATGGTAAGACGGAAAGGGAGGCAAAAGTACATGTGCTTACCTATACTAGTTCACTAGTCCAAACTATGCCGACTAGGAACTCCTCCCCAAAGAGCATATCGGCCTTACATGAACATGACAGGAGGAAACATGAAAAAGGCCGAGGAGACTAATGCTAAAATAAAATAAATTGCATAATTTGTAAATTACCAAAACATCCCTAGCATGCAAGCAAACCAACCAAAGGCTTGACTAATGACCCTAGACAAGGTTGCTTGCGGCATTACAAGTGCGGCCCCTAACATCCTCCCCCACTTAAGCTGTCGGCGCTCTCGACGACAGCCGTGGTCTTGAAATCTTCAATCTTCTGCTGGAACTTCGTCTTCAGGACTTCAGCATTCTCCCAACTGGTTTCTTCATCTCCAAGACGTTTCCACTTGACCAGGAACTGCTGGCATGGGTGCCATGACACTCGGACCACTCTCTCTGCTAGGATCTCCTCCACTTCTTTTGGCTTGGGTGGTCTGATGTCGACGTGCTCTCGAACAGGCTTGTTGCGTGCTTGATCTTCACGGTCTGGCTGGTGTGGCTTGAGTTTGCTGACGTGGACGACGGGGTGAACTTTCATCCAAGATGGGAATATCGACTTTGTAGGAGCATTTCCCCACTTTAGAAAGGATGGGGAGCGGTCCTTCATACTTTCTGAATAGTCGCTTGTCTCTGGAGCGCAGGAACCTGAGTTGTTCCGGGAGCAGCTTGACAAGGACCATGTCCCCTGCTTGAAATTCCCTGGGCTTGCGGCCTTGATCTGCCCACTTCTTCATTCGCCCCGCAGCTTTCTCTAGGTAGGCTTGAGCGATCTCGGCATTGGTCTTCCACTCTTTTGTGAAGTTGAAAGCACGCGGATTTGCCTCTTTGTAGACTTCTTGTACAGTGTGAGGCAAGAGAGGCTGTTGGACAGTGACAATTTCAAAAGCACTCTTGTTGGTGGATGAGCTCTTCTTCGAGTTGAAACAAAATTGTGCAACATCGAGCAATTGTGCCCAATTTTGTTGATTGGCATGAACGAAATGGCGCAAGTATTCCTCCAACATCCCGTTGAACCTTTCTATTTGCCCATCAGTCTGTGGGTGATAACTTGAAGATATGTTGAGCTCAGATCCAAGCAACTTGAATAGCTCGGTCCAGAATGTCCCCGCGAACCTAGTGTCACGGTCGCTGACAATGTTCTGAGGCACACCCCAATACTTTACCACATGCTTGAAGAAGAGGCTTGCTGTGTCTTCCGCCGAACAATACTTTGGGATTGGCACAAAGGTGGCATACTTCGAAAACCTGTCAACCACCACAAGGATGCCTGATAAGTCTCCCACCTTCGGGAGGATAGTAATAAAGTCAAGGGAGACACTTTCCCACGGGCGAGTCGGTATAGACAGTGGTTCCAACAGCCCTGGAGTCTTTTGGCGTTCAATCTTGTCTTGCTGGCATGTTAAGCAAGTCTTGGTGTATTCCGTGACATCGTCTCGCATCTGGGGCCAATAGTAACCCTGCTTGAGGAATGCATGAGTCCTCTGCCATCCAGGGTAACCTGCCCACAGAGTGTCGTGACACTCCCTATGAGCATTCTTCACAATCCGTCAGCTCGCGGAACAAACACTCGTCCCCCTTTGGCCATCAATATGCCATCCTCCATCCAAAACCGACGGCTCATCCCTTCCTTCACCATTTTCATGAGGGATTGCGCCACTGAATCCCTCTCCAGACTCTCCTTGATACGTTGCTTGATGTCGGTGGCAATGATGCTGCTCAACAAGTTGGCCAACACCTTGAGGGTGGCAAGGTCGGCCTTGCGACTTAGAGTGTCAGCAACTTGGTTTGTGTGCCCCACCTTGTGTTCGAAATAGAAGTCGAACTCCGCGAGAAACTGTTGCCATCGAGCTTGCTTCGGAGTTAACTTCGGCTGGGTCTGAAAATGGCTGACGGCAGAATTGTCTGTCTTCACCAGGAAATTTGACCCCAACAAATAGTGTCGCCACGTCCTCAAACAGTGAACTACGGCTAGCAACTCCTTCTCCTGAGCCGCGTACCTCATCTCAGCTTCCGAGAGTTTATGACTTTCATACGCAACAGGATGCCCCCGTTGCAGCAGGACTCCCCCTAAGGCGAAGTCAGAGGCATCTATTTGCACTTCAAATGGCTGATTCAGGTCGGGTAAGGCAAGGTCCGGATCTTCCATCACGGCCTTCTTCAAATCTTGAAAGGCATCACAATTACTACTCAAGTCCCATGTCACTCCCTTCTTCAAGAGTTCAGTTAAGGGGGTCGTTTTCTTTGAGTAGTTCTCAATGAAGCATCGGTAGTAATTAGCCAACCCAAGGAAAGAACGTAGCTCTTTCACATTCTTGGGGTTTCGCCACTCCTTTATGGCTTCTACTTTCTCCATATCCATCCTGATTTGACCCCTTTCAATAATGTGACCTAGAAACTTGATGGTCACTTGCGCGAAGGAGCACTTTTCGCGCTTGACATACAACTGATTGTCCCGCAACCGTTGGAACACCAACTTTAGGTGCTCTACATATTCTTCTAGGGTAGAGCTGTACACCACTATGTCGTCCAGATAAACTACCACGAACTTATCTAAGTACTCGTGGAAGACTTGGTTCATCAACGTGCAGAATGTGGCTGGCGCATTGGTCAACCCGAATGGCATCACTAGGAACTCAAAGGCGCCATAATGGGTGACGCACGTTGTCTTGGGTTCATCTATTTCTGCAATGCAGACTTGATAGTACCCCGAGCGGAGGTCTAGCTTTGTGAAATACTTGGCACCACTGAGTTGGTCAAACAAATCTGCAATCAGAGGGATCGGGTACTTGTTGCGCACCGTGACTTTGTTGAGGGCTCGATAGTCCACACACAGTCTCCAACTTCCATCCTGCTTCTTTTAAAACAACACGGGCGCACCAAAGGGGGCTTTGGATGGCCTAATGAATCCTGCCTTGAGCAGGTCCTCAAGCTATTTTCGAAGTTCCGCCAGTTATGGGGGAGCCATTCTGTAAGGCGCCTTTGCAGGCGGTTTGGCCCGGGAAGCAGTTCAATCTCATGGTCCACACTCCTTCTCGGGGGTAATTCCTTGGGAAGTTCGGGAGGCCTCACATCTACATAGCTCTCCAATACCCCCTCGATCTCCTTCGGAATCACTTCTCCTTTAATCTCATCCCTTATCATGGGAACTGCTACATAGGCAGGCTCATCCCTCTTTACACCTTTCTTGAACTGGAGGGCGGACAAGAGGAGGGGTTCACTTGGTTGTTTGATTCTTGCGGGAACCACACACGGCCTTTCTCCCATAATGAGCAAGTGTTGGGCACTAGGAATGGGAATGGATTTGTTCGCCAACAAGAACTCCATTCCTAATATGACATCAAAGTCGTCCATCTGAACAACTACGAGGTCGGTCTTCCCTTGCCAGTGACCCAACTTGAGTGATACCCCTCGAGATAGGCCCGTTGTGGGTGAAGCCTTTGAGTTCACAGCTTTCATGCGGCCCACATCCTTCTCCAACTTCAACCCCAACCTCTGAGCTTCAGCTTCTGACACAAAGTTGTGAGTGGCCCCTGTGTCAACCATCACACTCTTGGCTCCTTTCCCATTAATACTACCATCTACGAACATCAAGCCTTTAGCTTGGGACTTCTTAGGTGATCGTGGTTGTTTCTCCACCGCACCCAAGAATCTCAAAGCTCCCATGTGACCAGGTTCCTCCTCCGGCTCTTGCTGATCCTCTATTTCCTTCGATTGAATATGAGCCTGTAGAGCAGAGAGAGCAGTCTTATGAGGGCATTCATTCACTCTATGAGGTCCTCTGCATAAGAAGCATGCTAGTGGCTTTGGAGCATAGCCCGAGGGATTAGAAGGTCGAGGGGTGAAGACCCATGTCGAGGCAACAAGCTTGGACGTTGCCATGTCCCTCGCGTTCACTGTTCTCCTGTCCCCTCCTCCTGAGTTGGAAAATTTGGACTCCGCTCCCCCACTTCTACTCGGTCCGGGCCTTACATTTCTGTTGACATTCACATTCGAAAATGGCTGAGTCTTCTTAGAAGAGTTCTCTTCGAATGTGTAGTCAGTCAACCTTTCAGCAGCAGCTTGTGCGGAGGCCAAATCTTGGACCCTCTGCCGCAGAAGTTCTGTCCTCGCCCATGGCTTTAAGCCTTCAAGGAAATAGAACAGCCGATCCTTCTCTGACATATCCGGGATGTCAAGCATGAGCACAAAGAACTTGTTCACAAAGAACTTGTTCACAAAGTCTCGGATGTTGTTGGTGTGCTTGAGCTCCCTTAATTGTCGTTTGGCAATGTATTCAACATTCTCGGGGAAGAACTGAGCCTTGAGCTCCTTCTTAAGCTCTTCCCAAGTGTCAATGGTGCATACTCCCCTTTGGATGTCATTATACTTGGTTCTCCACCATAGTTTGGTGTCTCCAGACAAATACATTGTTGCCATGTTCACCTTTACCTCTTCCTAGTCCGGCTTCACTGCTCGGAAGTATTGCTCCATATCAAATAAGTAATTCTCAAGCTCCTTGGCATCTCGCGCCCCTCCAAATGCTTGAGGTTCTGGTATCTTTACCTTCCTGTAGTCCGTCACAGGTTGGTTTCCCATCGCACGGATGGTCAGGTTGAGCTTGGTACTCATCTCCACCAGCTCGTTCCTGAATGCATCAATGGTGGCTCGGACATCTTCTGCCATATTTTCCACCGTCACCTGGAGTGTGTCAAGGGCATCACTCATTGCCCTCATTTTCTCGTTCGGAACGGGAGTTTCTTCCTCATCTCTCTCCCTTCCGCTTCCTCGAGCTTTACATTTTTCAAGGGCCACAACTCGGTCCTTCAGGCTCTCCACCTCTATCATCCGCGCCGCCAACCCATCTAGGTCGACGCGGTCCAACACATTGGTGATATCAATCAACCTGTCGGGCACCCTCGCAAGTTCTCCGAGTTGCTGGTCATACCAATCGAATCTTTGTTGGTTTGTCATCTTGCCTATCATCGTAGTGAGCTTCTTAAGCCGAGTTGGCTCTGATACCAACTGTCACGGGCTGAACTTTGCAATGTGCAAAGCGGACAGTGCGGCACTTGCTAGCAAGCAAGTCAGCCAAGTGAGTACCTTGCAAGGAACAATGAAAGCCACACGATATTAAAATAGTGCTAGCATCAAGCAAGAACACAATTATATAAACGTTGGGCAACCACGAAGAACAATGATTAATCGAAAGGAAAGATCAATGGGCAATCTCATGAGACACAGATGATTGAATAATTCCTCTTTTATTGATGGTAAGACGGCAAGGGAGGCAAAAGTACATGTGCTTACCTATACTAGTTCACTAGTCCAAACTATGCCGACTAGGAACTGCTCTCTAAAGAGCATATCGGCCTTACATGAACATGACAGGAGGAAACATGAAAAAGGCCGAGGAGACTAATGCTAAAATAAAATAAATTGCATAATTTGTAAATTACCAAAACATCCCTAGCACGCAAGCAAACCAATCAAAGGCTTGACTAATGACCCTGGACAAGGTTGCTTGCGGCATTACAAGTGCGGCCCCTAACACAAAGGAAGAGAGGGCTCAATGTCCAGTCCAATCATCGATCCAAAACTTAATAGTATTCATATTCCCGACTTTCCAAAGTAAACCATTTCTAAGAAGTTTAGCACCATGGAGCACACTACTCCAAGTGCTAGAACAATTAGGATGGTGTGTATAATTCTTATCAAGAAGGGAAGCCTTTCGAAGGTACTTTTGCTTAAACATCTTGCACCATAAACCACTATCACCATTGATCATTCTCCAACTAGTTTTAGCTAGCATAGCCTTATTCATCTCAGCAGATTTTTTAATACCAAGACCACCTTTGCATTTGGGTTTGCAGACTGTATCCCAATTCAATAAGTGAATTTTCTTCTTATCAGTAGAATCACCCCAAAGAAAGTTCCTATTTAATCTATCAATATCTTCGCAAACCTGGTGAGGTAATTTAGCAGTCTGCATGGAGTACAAAGGAATAGAAGAAGTGACAGCTCGTATCAAAGTAAGTCTGCCCAGCCATGCTTAGGTGTTAACTCTTCCAGCTTGAGAGTCTTTGCTGCACTTTATCAACTAGGTTAGCATAAGTTCTGGTGGTTACCCTGGAATGGATCATAGGCATTCCAAGATATTTTCCCAAGTCTTGAGCCAAAGGAGCACCACAAACTCTACTGATTTTCCTAGCATGCCTTTTCTTAATATTGGAGGAACAATAAAGTAGTGATTTCTCAAAGCTCACCGATTGTCCAGCCAAGTTGCAGAAGATATCCATGCATTTTTTTCAAGTCACGAGCTTGAGAGGCGAAAGCTTCAGCAAAGAGAACCAAGTCATCTGCAAAAAAAAGATGAGAAATAGCTAGACCAGATTGTGAGGACTTAATAGGTTTCCACTCACCAACATCTACAGCAGAGCATATAAGATGAGATAGTTTTTCCATACAAAGCACAAAAAGATAGGGAGATAAGGGATCTCCCTGCCTTATACCTCTTTGAGCTGTAAAAGATTTAGATAAATCACCATTTAGAACAACTTGGAAAGAAGTCGAGGTAACACAACTCATGATCAAGTGAACTAAATTCTCAGGTAGCTGAATTTCAATTAAAACTTTCTCAATGAATTGCCAGGATAGTTTATCATAGGCTTTAGAGAGGTCAACCTTCCAAATCATGTATCCCTTCCGAATCTTAGTATTTCTGCACTTATGAAGAAGCTCCTGGGCTATCATTATATTGTCTGAAATGTGGCGACCTGGCACAAACTAACTTGGTGAGGACTGATAAGATCGGGTAGAAGAGGCCTCAATCTTGCAACAATCACTTTGTAAATAATATAACAAAGGCTAATAGGTCTAAAAAGGTGCATGAATTGAGGACAGGTGGATTTTGGAACTAGTGTAATAAGGGTATTGTACATACTGGGGAGTCTCAACTAAGTTTAGCACTAGCCTCTGAGCCCCATCGATACTCCCAGGTACTATGCCATGGGCCGGGTTCACAACCCACCATGGCGGGCCTCACATGGGATGCCACCCAGGGCACCCAGGGCCAGGGGCAAGGCCATATCAGCCCATCTATTTACACAACAAGAAGGCTGATATGACATCAGAAGAACAACCTGTGTCCCACATCGAGGATAGGGGAGACCCCTTTCCCATGCTTGAGTATAAAGACATTAGCACAACCACCTTTTACGGGTAATAACTCCTTTATCCACAATTTACTCTATACACCTCTATTAGTTTCTCACTCAGACATTGGAGAGGCATAAACCGTCCGGTACGGTTTATCCCTCTAACGTTGTGTCCTTGATACAGGATTTAGGAGTTGGATCGGTGCCCCAGACGGTATAGCATTCTGTGTGAGGTACCCGAAGAAAGCCACCAGAAACATTGGCGCGCCAGATAGGGGATACGGACATGAATGAGCCAGAAGTGACAGGAGAGGGGAGAAGTGTCGCCCGGGCACTGGTATTCTCTCCGGGAACTTCGTCAGTAGCGGTGCCAACTGTTCAGGGAGAAATCCATGGTCTCGGATCCTTGGACCCGATAGTCCCGGATCAGGTGACTCCGGTATCGGAATTGGAGTCTATGCGAGCTGAGATCGCAGCCTTCAACGAACAATCCAGGATCGATCGGGAACGACAGAGTACCGATAGGGAAACAAACCGCCTCACGCAACAGAGAATGCAGGATTTGGAAGATGAAAACACGGCGCTGGCCCGAGCACTGGACAGAAGGCACCAGCACAACGAGGCACTCACTCAGGCCCTGGCTAGAGCATCCCAGCTAGCAGGCGTGAACGCTGCCCCGATAACAGGAGACACCAGCACCGCCCCAGCACCTCCTACGGAGGGCAGTCAAAGGTTAATCCAGGTACCGGTAGACTTGTTCCCGGAAAGCTTGAGGTATCTACCACCACCACCGTTACCACAACCAGTTCACAATATCCCACAGGTAACTGACGCAAACACGGCATTACTCGTACAAATGAGCAACTCCTTACATGCCCTGCAGGCAAGGGTACAGGCCACAGAAAATAGAGACACCTGGAGAGCTATGAACAGTTACGAGGACCGCCCGGGGCCTTTCACCCAACAGGTTAAAGGAGCCATTAGAGCGAATACATCGAAACCACTGAAGATTGACTATACGGGAGTTGGAGACCCCTACCAGCATCTACAAGCTTTCTGATCGCAAACAAACGCCAAGGGATATACGGACGAAGTGTGTTGTAATATGTTCCAGGAAACCCTATCAGGGGAGGCTTTAAGTTGGTTCTACGAACTGCCGGTCGGTTCTGTAGGGAACTTCAAGGAGTTGGCTGAAAAATTTGTCGCTCGATTCATCTTACGCACTGATGGGATACACACACCAAAGGGCCTGTTAAAAGTCTAGCAGGGAGAAGATGAAACTTTGAAGTCTTTTGTAAATCGATGGCAAGCGGCTACCGCTAAGTGCCGGGACCTGAACAAGGAACTGGCTAAGCTGGCTTTCAGGAGGGGCTTAAGGCGCGGAGAATTCCTCGACGGGATCAACCATAATCCTCCAGCTAGCTACGACGAGCTGATGGCCACTGCCATCAGACACGCTCAGGCCGAATTCGAAACATATGGGGACACCCCCAGACCAGAGCTAAGGTTTTCCACACCGGCCTCGACAATTAGGGATGAGCCACGAAAGAGGGAGTGGGTCCACACTCATGACAGGTCACCCCATACCTAGAACAAAAGAGGCAAAGAGTCCTCGTCCTGGTCAAACAGTTACGAGACAACCCACCCTCACCGGGAGCCGAGGGCACAACAGGTCCCAAGGACACCACCACCACCCCGGTATGAGGTGTTCACAATCCTGAACGCTTCATACGAGACAATCTGGAACGAAAACAGGGATGAGATCCCCGGCCCACCCCCAAGGAAATTCCCGAAGAGCAAACTTACCCAGCAGGACACCGGAAAATTTTGCACTTATCATGAGGATGTCGGGCACAATACCAATCTGTGTGTTGCTTTGAAAAATACTATCGAGTCCCTCATCTAGAGGGGCAAGCTTCAACGATACCTACCTGCTAAGGAGATAGGAGCCGTAGATATGTACGGCCAGATCTTCACGATCCATGTAGGGGGCCCGAAGGAGTTGCCTCCACAGGGGAAGAAACGAAATTCTAATTTCGGCCGTCCGGAAGTTTTCAACTTCCACAAAGCCCCGCAGCAAAACAGTGGCACCAAGTGGACATCGGTGACATTCCTGCAGGAGGAGGAAGCCGATGTGAGTATGCCCCATGATGATCCCTTCCTAATCACACTCCAAATGGACCACTATATAATGTCCAGGGTGCTCGTAGACACTGGGGCCTCAGTTAGTGTATTATTTCGCGATGCATACAAAGCTTTGAACAGAGGTAGAGCTAAGCTGTCACAGGATAATGAGCCCCTCATTAGTTTTTCAGGAGATATCGTCCAACCACTCGGATCAGATTACCTATCGATCACGATAGGGGAAAGTCCGAATTGTTCAACCATCAAAACAGAATTCATCATAGTGGACTGCGTCTCGTCCTATAATGCTATCCTGGGCCGTCCGGCACTTTGGCATCTGAAAACCTTCATAGCAGGTCACATGTTGATGATGAAAGTGCCGACCCCGGCCGGCACAGCTACGATCCGGGGTGACCAGGCCGCTGCAAGGAAATGATATTCTCTAACTGTATCTCGCGGCAAGGGAAAGTCTGAAATGTTGCACGTAGCTACTAACCCTCTGATTGGTAGGTACGAGGATCCCAGGGCCGATACCGACTCGGACGAAGAACGGCCCGGTGCCGTAGAAGACATTGAAGAAGTGGTGCTATCAGAGCAGTTCCCGGACAGGACTGTTAGGATTGGTACAAGGCTGTCTCCGGTTATCAGGGAGGGATTGATCTCGTTTCTCCGCTCTAACGCATCTGCATTCGCCTGGTCCTATGAGGACATGCCCGGTATACCGCCAGAGATAGCCACGCACAACCTTAGTATTGTTCCTTACTCAACACCGGTACGACAAAAGCGAAGGGCCTTCACACACGATAAGTACCGGGCTATCCAAGTTGAGGTAGAGAAGTTGATCGCCATCAACTTTGTCAGGGAAGTAACATACCCCCGGTGGTTATCCAACGTGGTAATGGTACCAAAGAAATCTCCGGGATCATGGCGCATGTGTGTGGACTATACAAACCTCAATCGGGCATGCCCTAAGGATAGCTTCCTGCTCCCGCGAATTGATCAATTGATTGATTCCACTTCTGGGTACCGGTTACTCAGCTTCATGGATGCGTTCAGCGGGTACAACCAGATTCGAATGAACCCGGCAGACGAGGAGCACACTGCCTTCACTACAGACAAAGGTCTCTATTGCTACCATGTCATGCCTTTCGGGTTAAAGAATGCAGGTGCCACTTATCAGCGACTTGTCAACTCCATGTTTGAGAAAGTTATCGGTACTATCATGGAGGTATACGTGGACGACATGCTGGTAAAAAGTTTAACTCTGGAGGATCATGTAGCCAACTTGTCAATCGTCTTCACCATCATATTGCGCAACGGGATGCGGCTTAACCCATAAAAATGCATCTTCGGGATCGAGGCAGGAAGGTTTCTCGGGTACATCATTAGCCACAGGGGAATTAAGGCCAATCCAGAGAATGTGCAAGCTATATTAGACATGGTATCCCCAACCTACCGGAACGAGGTCCAATCTCTTATAGGCAAGGTGGCCGCCTTGTCAAGATTCATCTCCAGGCTGACGGACAAGTGTACTCCTTTCTTCAAATTGCTAAAAACTCAGCACGTCGAGATGATAGCCTGGACAGCGGAGCACGAGGCTGCTTTCTTTGGCTTGAAGTCGTACTTGTCAGAGGTACCTCTACTCTACAAACCTGTTCCCGGAGAAATGCTCTACGTATATCTGGCGGTATCGTCAACTGCTGTGAGCTCAGTCCTGATTAGGAAAGACTCCGATTGCGAGTACCCAGTGTACTACGCTGGAAAAGGTTACACTGGTGCAGAATCCAAGTACCTGGACATTGAAAAAGTAGCACTGGCTCTCCTGGTATCAGCCCGGAAGCTCAGACATTACTTCCAAGCACATTCTATCACCGTTTTCACTAATCACCCATTGAGGCAGGTTTTGCAGAAACCAGAGACATCGGGCAGGTTAATTAAATGGGCCATCGAGCTTGGGGAGTTTGATATCAAGTACCAGCCCCGGACAGCCATCAAAGGCCAGGCAGCGGCAGATTTTATTTTCGAATCAATCCCTTCCCATGACTCAAACAAGGAACCACCTGAACCACTAGCCGCGGATCCACCTCCGCCAAGCACTTGGCGATTATACGTTGACGGAGCATCCAACAAGAAAACTAGCGGAGCCGGCATCCTGCTAATTAGCCTGGAAGATCAAGTCTACGAGTACGCCGTCAAATTTGCCTTCAAAGCATCTAACAACACCGCAGAATACGAGGCACTCATAGCCGGCCTGCAGATCGCCCGGGAACTAGGGGTCCACCACCTTCATATCTTCAGTGATTCTCAGTTGGTCGTAAACCAGGTGAGCGGTAACTTCGAGGCAAAGGAGCCCCATATGTCATCCTACCAGGCCTTGGCCCGGGCTTTAGTTCAGAGGTTCACCTCCTACATTTTTACCCAAATACCGAGGGCAGAAAACGACAAGGCAGACGCCCTTGCTAAGCTCGCATCAACTTCTCCAAACCCTACCTATGGGGCCACTAAAGTCGAAATACTCGAGGGACCTAGCACTTCCAAAACGGTGTCAGAAATATTTTCTGTGGATCACACAGCTTCATGGATGGACCCAATTTTGAAATACATGGTTGACGGCCTAGCACTAGAAGATAAGGTCGAGGCCAGAAGACTACAGCTAAGGTCAGCTCGATACAGGATCATGAATGGCCCGGTACTCTGAGACCCACCGGCACCAGACTTGGTCGCCGCCTCCCGATCCTTCTTCTTTTTCTCCAGAAGACCCCGCTTGAATTTAGCTTCATCTAAATATCCGGCCGCCACCCACTCCTTGAACTTCATGATGACAGCCTTATCTTGGGCAGCAGCCAGCATAGAGATGAGCTCTTCCGAGGACTTGTACTCCTCCACGGCCTCGTGCTTCTCCGCGGGCAGGCAATCCTCCAGGTGGTCTGCCTTCTCCTTCCATGAGACGGCAGACTCTACAGCCTTTTTCTCAGAGTCCCGGGCGTTTTTTACCTCTTCCCGGGCCTCAACAACTTCGCCCTCAAGCCCCTTGATCCGCTGCTTAGCGGCGGCCAGCTCCGCCCTCAATGCGTCCCGCTCCTTCTCCAGCTTGGCCTTCTCGCCATGAAGATACTTCACCTGCCCGGAGAGATTGCTGACCTCCTCCTTCAGATGAGTATCCTCCTCGCTGGCATCAATGGCGTACACATTGAAGAGTGCCTGCAGATACACCGATTAGAACGTATATAACAAATAAAAATAGTGAAAACGAAACAAGATGTACCCGCATCATTGATTCCCGGGCAAGACGGCGATTCTCCTGGGGAGTATTATCCTTGGCCCGAACCCGGTCGAGGACGATATCCTTCAGATCCCCAAGCATGGACCGCACGAACTTTTCATCGGCAACCCCATACTCACTCAGCAGCTGCTTGATGGGCTTCTTGGGGATTACCGGAATGGCAGGAGATAACAGGCCAAGAGAAGGTGACGACTCTGGTCCCGGGTGATCTTTCTTCTGCCTTTTCGCACCAGTACCTTGGACATCCCGGCCAGTGTACGTCACCTCCTTATCAGGTCGATGCCGGTGCCTATGGGATCTCTTCTTCTCACCAGGGAGTAGAGCCTCATCGCTCCCAGTGGAACGAGAGGAGATAGGCACCGGGGCCGGTACTTTTCCCATCCCGGTGTCATCTATCGTTATAACATCGGCCATGGAGGGCTGCGCGACGTGGGTCACGGGCGCGTCGGAGTCAGGTTCACCATATCCCTCGTCGATGATCTCCAGAAGGGTTTCTTTAATTGACCGACTCGTACCCTTCGACCCTAGGTCGACGTCGATGTGGAGGGCGTTTTCTCGCTGGCCCATCAGCATATCCATCAGTTGGGCATCATCCATTCTGTCCTCCTCCTTGCCTTTCCGGGGTTTCCTCTTCGGCGCTTTCACTGCAATCAGTTCAAGGATTAGTCGAAAGTAAGAAGGACGAGTGACACAAAACAAAAAAAAAAAACAAAAACTATATGTATATTATTTTAATCCCTTACCGGGGAGCCACCCTAGCCCTAGCCTATAAAGTATAGAGTGCCGGATGAATCTATAAGAGCTCCTCTCTTTCTCTGACCAAACGGCGTATACCCGGGCTATCCTCTTCCTTTCTACTTCGGATAGAGTATAGGACTGGTCCCCGATAGCTTGGAAGGTACCGGTCAGCTGATGCGCCTAAAGCAAGCGCATAATTTAACCCTGAAAATATCGTTAGTAGTATAAGCAAATAGGGATCGTTCTATCCGGGGATTGAGGGTACACTTGTAATTGTGAAACAAATAAAGAAAAGTATTATTTACAAAATAAAATAAAGAATATAAATATATACAATTGTATAAACAAATAAAGAATTAAAATAATAAAGTATTATTTACAAAAATAAAATAAAGAATAGAAATATATACAAGTAACAAAATAAAAAGGGAGGGGGGTTTAAGAATTATAGAATTGAAAATTAAGATAAATAAAATAAAGAAAATGTAAAAACATATATACAAGGCTGGATCGCAAGGAACAAAGATCAAAACCACATCCATATGTAAGAAATCCAATTACAATTCCTATAGTTGATTTTAAATGTCATGAGAGAGGAGTTGATCATGTGAAACATTCGAAAGCAAATGATTTCCCATATTTTACTTTTCAATGCTAATTAACCTAAGCGAAAACACCTAGATTAATCCTATCAAACATGCAATCAAGCCCTAGAAAGCTAGTCAATCATGGCATGTTCAACGCATTAGACATAGAGAAAGGCTATCAACTCAAGTGTACAACTTAGTTATGGAAAAGTCCACCTAATTGCAATCCTCTTCAATTAAATTCGATTCTTGTCCAGAACCTTTACTACTTTTGATTCAAGTTACACAAAACGAAAAGTCGATTTCATGTTCTTAAACCTAGCACCAATTACATGCAAATCCTATAAGTGTCGACCCAAATAAGATAAACATATAAAAGTTTTCTGTAAAGCAAATTTAATCGAACAAACTCACATAAGCAACTTAGAATCACAATTATAGAATTCGAAAACTTTATTTAAACATAGAAATTGGGCTTAAACTTTGCCCTAAACGTTAGGTTAACTAGAAACAAGTTCATACGAAATCAAACAAGGAAACCAAAAAGGTTACAAGGAAAAGGAACGAATTACACCGTGAGTGGAGATGGAGATGGAGAGCTAGATGGTTGGATCTTGAATCTTGGAAGCAAGCCTTCAAGGTATCCGATGGAGGGTATGATCTTCACGGCTCCTTCTTCTTCTTCCTCTCCTTGCTTGAAAACGCAGAACTTTGCAACTAGAGAATGGAGAAGGAAAATGGAAAGGAAATGGAGAGACAAAGAAGATGAAATGGATGAAGAAATTGGTAGGGAAAATGGAAAGGAAAATGGAAAGGAAATGGAGAGACAAAGAAGATGGAATGGATGAAGGAATGTGTGACTAAGGAAAATGGAGAGGAAATGGTGAGACAAGGAGATGAAATGGATGAAGGAATTTTGTGTTGGAAATGGTGACTAAGGAAAATGGAGAGGAAATGGTGAGACAAAGAAGATGGAATGGATGAAGGAATTGGTAGGAAATGGTGACTAAGGAAAATGGAGAGGAAATGGTGAGACAAGGAGATGGAATGGATGAAGGAAATGTTTTAGAATGAGAGGAGAAGGTGTTTATATAGGGAAGAAAAAGAAGAGTGAAATGATGAGTGGAAGAAAAATAATGAAAGTGGAGTATGAAAGTGATTTGTAAAATATGGAAAAGAAAGAGAAATGATGAAATGAAAGCAAAGCATGAAGGTGCAACAACATGGAAGTGATGATGATCTATTAAAGAGATTGTAGAAAAAATATATCCAAGGAAAAAGAGAAAAGCATCTAGCTTTCTTCATGTGGGTGGGAAACATGAATATGTGGTGTTGAGCTGTTTTCAGGTCAGTTTCTTCCCCTTTATTCCTTCAATTATTTCTCCAACAAGACTTCATTATATGCCTTCGACTTCTTCATATGAAATGTTCCACTATGAGTGTAGATCATCCTGACAAATTTTCAGAGCTTCAATCCATGTGGTTGGGCCGAAAATGCTACTGGACCTCTTACAGGTCCAGTTTTCCGGTTTTGCTTCTGTAGAAAATTGGGCTGATTGTTTGAAGGCCTTCCACTCATATTTTTCTCTGGAACTCTTCATAAGAAATGATCCTTTGGGTGTCTAGAATGGATCTGGAAGGTTTCAGCTCATTTGAAGTTCATTTGGTCAGGCGGCCGCTCCTTCTTCTTTGCTTGGCTTGGTTTCTCCTAGCCGGAGTAGGAATATGTGTAAAATTGATCTTTTAGTACATTTCCATTTTTCTCCATCATTTCCAGGTAATTATGGACCTAACGCTCATTTCACCTTCATTTAATCCAATGTACCTAAAAATAGAAATTGAATTAAAAATCGATTCAGTTAAGGAATTAACTAAGCAAAATGTGAGGAATTAACTATTAAAATACCGCATTAAAATGCTCCTATCATCAGCTGCCACTTCTTATTTTTAATCTGCCACCGCCCCCCAGCTAGGAAAACCTTGTTCCTCCACCTTTTGCTCATCGAGGTAGGCATGTCGGTAACTAGTGGCTCGAAATCCCTAGCGGCGAAGGTAACCGTACCCGCACAAGACTGCTTCCTTGAGTACAGTACCCGGTGTACCGCGCGGAACTCGTTTACGGAAGGCCACCCTTGTTGGCACAAGTCCCACATAGCCATCATACTGTATATCTGGCGAACAGCATTCGGGGTCAGCTGCCCCAGTGACAGGTTCAGCATCCGCAGCAGATACTGTAGGCACCGGGGCAACGGTAGCGATAAGCCTTGGTGGAATTGATTCTCGTGCAGCGCCACCCACCCCGAGGCAGGATTTGCGGCCATCTCTCCATCCCTAAGAGGCCTAACCTCCACCGCGTCCGATATCCCCCACTTCAGTCCCATGTCGATGATCTCCTTCATCGTCATACTTCTCGCGGGTTCGTCGCATACGGTCCCGTCCGCAAGTGTGTACCTCGGCTTCGGAATGCCCTCGGGAATGGCCACTGTGACTACCGGGGCCTCCGCGGATCCACCCTCGCTCTCACCCTCGTCGGACTCCTCACTACTCTCCGAGAACACCCCAGTTTTAGACCCCGTGTTCTCTGCTAATTGATCTACCCGGGCTAAGTACCGGTCGATATCTACCTCAGCTTGCCTGGCAGAAGACTGGTACGACGATCCCGTATCCCCACCCCTGGCTTCTGATTCCATCCTAACTACGGTACCGGGGACCTCAAATCTTGCTATATCTGGAACCAGAAGCACAAGGGTTAGCCTAGCCAAAACCCAGAAATTCAAGCCAAAACCCAGAAACTTCAAGCAAAAAACCCAGAAACTTCAAGCCAAAACCCAGAAATTCAAACCAAAACCACTTCGAAGCACGGATTACCCCCCCCCCCCCCCACTTCAAAGAAAAACCCAGAAAATGAAACAAACCTAAAAAATCTAAAGCAAAAAGACAACGACACTAGCATTGTTCGTTTCTATCTTTATGCAAACAGGAGGAACAAAAACACAAACTGCCATGGCGGAAAACAGAAACAGTAGACCTAGCAAATAAATAAGTAAAATCGCACAAACAGAGCGAGAGATCTAACCTTTTCTTCGGCAGACGGTCTATCTATCACTCCACAGGCACGCACACTTCTCCCTTGGCTCTCCCTTTCTCCTCGCTGCAAATCTTCCAAGTCTTCTGAGTTTCTTTTTCATGAAAGTGAGGGAAAACAGTCGATTTCCCTCTTAAATTCAGTCTCCAATGCATCAGCGCCGTCGAAACCGAAAAGCCCTCAGCCATAGGATCGCTACACGTGTCCCACGCATTCCCCCATTTCTTGAAGCCTTGGAAGGTGAAGGGACGGCCATATTTATTGCACAACCCAGTCTGCCCCACGTGGCCGACATGCACCGCCTACCCCATCGGGTATCAGAGCCAAGCCCTCTCTTTGCCCCATTGGGTACCGGAGGCTCAAAATGTCTACCCCATCGGGTACCGGAGGCTCATATTTTCTACCCCATAGGGTATCAGAGCCCAGCCTTCTCTTTGTCCCATTGGGTACCGGAGGCTCAAAATGTCTACCCCATCGGGTACCGGAGGCTCATATTTTCTACCCCATAGGGTATCAGAGCCAAGCCCTCTCTTTGCCCCATTGGGTACCGGAGGCTCAAAATATCTACCCCATCGGGTACCGGAGGCTCATATTTTCTACCCCATAGGGTATCAGAGCCCAGCCCTCTCTTTGCCCCATTGGGTACCGGAGGCTCAAAATCTCTACCCCATCGGGTACCGGATGCTCATATTTTCTACCCCACAGGGTATCAGAGCCAAGCCCACTCTTTGCCCCATTGGGTACCGGAGGCTCAAAATATCTACCCCATCGGGTACCGGAGGCTCATATTTTCTACCCCATAGGGTATCAGAGCCCAGCCTTCTCTTTGCCCCATTGGGTACCAGAGGCTCAAAATGTCTACCCCATCGGGTACCGGAGGCTCATATTTTCTACCCCATAGGGTATCAGAGCCAAGCCCTCTCTTTGCCCCATTGGGTACCGGAGGCTCAAAATATCTACCCCATCGGGTACCGGATGCTCATATTTTCTACCCCATAGGGTATCAGAGCCCAGCCCTCTCTTTTCCCTATTGGGTACCGGAGGCTCAAAATGTCTACCCCATCGGGTACCGGAGGCTCATATTTTCTACCCCATAGGGTATCAGAGCCAAACCCTCTCTTTGCCCCATTGGGTACCGGAGGCTCAAAATATCTTCCCCATCGGGTACCGGAGGCTCATATTTTCTACCCAATAGGGTATCAAAGCCCAGCCCTCTCTTTGCCCCATTGGGTACCGGAGGCTCAAAATCTCTACCCCATCGGGTACCGGAGGCTCATATTTTCTACCCTATAGGGTATCAGAGTCAAGCCCTCTCTTTGCCCCATTGGGTACCGGAGGCTCAAATTCTCCACCCCATCCAGTCCCAGGGACCCAACCTCATCTTGTCCCAGGGAGGTGGCTTACCTACAGCGTAGCCCGCTCAAGATTTCTCTTCTGAGGGAACTTGGGGGACTACCTATAGGCACACTAGTGCCAAACCTTGAGACTAAATAATAATAATAAGTCCCCACCCAAGAAATATCTTGAACGGGAACTTGGGGGACTTGTACATACTGGGAAGTCTCAACTAAGTTTAGCACTAGCCTCTGAGCCCCATCGGTACTCCCAGGTACTACGCCATGGGCCGAGTTCACAACCTACCATGGCGGGCATCACATGGGATGCCACCCTGGGCACCCAGGGCCCGGGGCAAGGCCATATCAGCCCATCTATTTACACAACAAGAAGGCTGATATGACATCAGAAGAACAACCTGTGTCCCACATCGAGGATATGGGAGACCCCTTTCCCATTCTTGAGTATAAAGACATTAGCACAACCACCTTTTACTAGTAATAACTCCTTTATCCACAATTTACTCTATACACCTCTATTAGTTTCTCACTCAGGCATCGGAGAGGCATAAACCGTCCGGTACGGTTTATCCCTCTAACGTTGTGTCCTTGATACAGGATTTAGGAGTTGGATTGGTGCCCCAGACGGTATAGCATTCTGTGTGAGGTACCCGGAGAAAGCCACCAGAAACAGGTATGATTTAGGCCCTCAGGAATTTTACCAGAGTGAAAGGCACCAGACACAATAGCAAAGACATCGTTAGCAACAAGACTCTAGTGCTTCTGATAAAAACTAGTAGGAAACCCATCAAAACCAGGCGCTTTGAGTCCTCCAATACTAAACAAGGCCTTTTTTACTTCATCAGGGGTCACACAATTACCCATGAGTTGCAACTCCAAAGAATCAATGCATGGAAAGAGCATAGGAATGTGAAATCTCATATCATCCCAGTTCGGAACAGAGAAGTGATTTTTGAAAAAATCAACAGCAATTGATTTCATAGAAATAGGGTCAACACATTCATTACGTCCACTTGAAAGCTATACTAGCATTCCTTCATCTATAAAAGGAATGCCTCCTCCCACAACTCAACACATTCATTACATCTCTTGTAATCTTGTTAGGCCGCAAGGCTCGACATACTAGTATAGCTTTCAAGTGGACGTAGTCTCCCGCTCATGCGGAGGCGAACCACTATACATCTTGTGTCACTCTCTCTCTCTCTCTCTCTAAAGCTAACTAGAGTCCCCTCGGATTCTAACGTTAACATTGGCGCCGTCTGTGGGAAGCCGACACGCAAAGGCTTCGTCACCTACCACGAACTTCGACCCGAAAGTATCGAGTCAACGCTCATTCAACATCAAATAGGGGTCGGTCAACGCCCGGCGGAAGCGGTCAACGCCCAACATGGTCGGTCAACGCCCGGCGGAAGCGGTCAACGCCCAACATGGCTGGTCAACGCCCGGCGGAAGCGGTCAACGCCCATCAGGGCCGGTCAACGTTTGGTCAACGCTGACCAAGGTTAGTCAACGCTGAACCTTAAAAAAAAAAAAAAAAAAAAACTGGGCGGCAAAAATTTCTCTGGGCACCCAGACATTTTTTCTGGACACCCATCTTCTTCTTCGCTGGGTTCTCCTTCCTCCGCTAGCCAGTTCCGCGTAGCCCTGCTCCGCTGAACTTGGAGCTCCGCTCCGCCGAAATCAAAGTGCCGCTCCGCCGGACTTCGAACTCGGTCCGCTGCAGACGCAGCTCCGCCCCGCTACGGAAAACCTCCGCTGAGCAGCACCTCCCTGAGCATCAGGCCTCCGCTGAGCTTCGAGCTCCGCCGAACTCAAAACCTCCGCCGAACACGCTCAACTTAGAGCACACTTCACTCATCGCCCACTCTTCGGCGACCACTGCAGTTCCAGTTGATCAAAATGAACTTTGAGGTCTTCGCAATTGATTGATCGGCCCTCAATTACCTACGCAAATATCCAGTCCAAAGATAAGCTCCCCTTAGCTCTGACTGGTTTCTTATTGGTTTATATGCATAAGTCACCACGTGCTATGGTATAACTTGAGCACCTAACACACGTGCCCACCCCTACAAGCATGCATCTCACCTTGGCATGCATAGCTACGTACATAACCTACACAATGTCCGCTAGCCACATTGTTTGCTTAGTTACTTGCTTACACATATGTTTAATTGCTTGCTGACAGGTGGTGTATATAGCCATCTCTACTCCACATATATACATTCATCAATTCTATAATCTCAAATACCTAATCAACTTCATGATATATGTGTGCCCCCACCGCCCAGGAGCCATTGAAATCTCATGCTTCTGACCATATCAATTGTGGGCACCAACTTATATACACATATGTTTAGCCTATTGCATGATTCTGTCAAGATAATTTTTGTCGCTTCGGCCATATACATTTACATGTAAATGCTGCCATCACGGCCATGTTTCAATTACCATCACATATAATAAGAGTTTGTATATTTCCTGCAAATTCAACATTCAAAATAGATATGTATGTATGCAAGTTATTTGTCATCAATTATGAATTTGTGTATACACTTTGCTTACAATTTTATCAAAAGTACATATGCAAATTATCTATATTGATTTTACAAATCCACATATTAATCATCTATTTTGGCTTAAGGAAATTCAACTATTTCTTTCAAGCATTCGACCGCAACTACGATTCGACGGACATTATCGGAGTACTTTATCCGCCACAAACAATGAACCTCAAATCGGCATAAGATAAGTGCCTTCCTCTTATCTTTACGCTCTTACAATTTGAGCTACCGCCGATGCCATGACTATACATGTCTCTATAACCCTTAAGCATGCCTATAAAATGTTATTAGCAACTTTACTACAAGTACATGCTACACACATACATGCTTAAATTCAATTACTTGTGACATGCATCTAGAAGCTTGTAACACTTATGACTTAATTAAACATGCTCGGATAAATGACTTGTTCGGGTTTCGACTCGCTTGGGTATCGAGTATGGCCACGACTTGCGCTTGGGCCACGCCTCGCATGCTCGCACAACGCCTACACACTCAACTACACCCAACTTGCTCGAACAACCCAACTTGCTCGATCATGTCCAACATGCTTTACTTAAGCCCCAAGTTCACAAACGCTTCATACGATGTCACCGGGACTACTCCCACAAATTTATATGGACACCCATTACACTTGCCACTATCTATTGTGCGTGTTATATGGCCATAAGATCCACATATACAACTACCAATATTTTACATGTTCATACACATTAATGGAATATTGAGTTTTTCTACCATTTGGTATTCGCTACAAATCGAATTCTTTTCGCATTCCATTAATACGAGCGATAACCAATACAACAAGCATTCTACATATGCGCGTTTTTTTCATTGTGTAGGTTAAAAGAGTCCCTTCTTGCTTACGGAGCTCGGGGACTTGTAGGGGCTCCGTACCGCCCGGTTTCTTATGCTTGGTGACATCATGTGTATAACTCCCCAACCAAGAAGCTCCTCTTGCTTGCGGACTTCGGGGACTTGTAGATACCTCTACTAGCATGACTAGTTTGCTATCTCACCAAGCATAATTAACACCCACTTTGGGACATCCACGAGACATGGTGAGGCCCAACCGAGACATGCATCGTGTAGCCCTATGTTCAGGCTACGCGGCGGTATCCGGAAGTCGCAAATCCGCCACCGAGAAGCCACCTTTCCGCCCTTGCCAAGATGCCCCCATAACATAGCTTTCTACATGTTAAATAGACTAGAATAGTAACTTTACTTGTCCCACATCGAAAACAATGTAAAGGAGAAGCATTCCTTCATCTATAAAAGGAATGCCTCCTCCCACAACTCAACACATTCATTACATCTCTTGTAATCTTGTTAGGCCGCAAGGCTCGACATACTAGTATAGCTTTCAAGTGGACGTAGTCTCCCGCTCATGCGGAGGCGAACCACTATACATCTTGTGTCACTCTCTCTCTCTCTCTCTCTCTCTAAAGCTAACTAGAGTCCCCTCGGATTCTAACGTTAACACAAGTTATCAATAGATTGATCACGAGTATCATCCCTGTTAGCTACATGAGAGTCATGTTTGGGGTTGTCAGAGGAATCCTGACCATTGTTGCTAGAAATCACCTGTAAACCAGTCTCAGCTAGTAGTATTATCCAAGATGTCATTCTCAGGGGGACAATGACCAAAAGTAGCTGAGCTATTGGGAACAGGTGGGTTAGGAGGAATATTGTTAACAAGGGAGGCAAGACCAGGGAAGGGAACTTTGAAATCACTAGAGTTGGTAGTAGGAACTTTCCTTGTCTTGCTTGTAGAAGCGGTACGGTAGAGCAGTTATGTCCCCCACTGGTTTTGTGGTGACCCGAAAGGGGAGTCCCACAACGCCGCGACCCCGAGGCAATAAAAAACCGACATGTCACGAATAACATCCCGATAACTCATCAACCAGAAATCGCAAGGCCTTTTGGGTTTAGATTGTTGGTCTACAAAACACTTTCTTGGAAACATCATTCTAGCAACCAAACAGCACAATTTCAAAAGCGGAATTTAAAGTGGGCTAAAGGATTTGGGATTACAATCGAAGCCCAATTTGCAAAAAAAAAAAAACAACAAATCACTAAGTAAATACAGGTATGAGAGACGCGCCCCAGGGTTGCGAGTCTCTCGAAATTTTGTAAATAAGCGAATAGGAAACAAATAAAAAGTAAATAAATAAATGACTTCAAAGTCCGATTAAGGACCAAAACCTTTTTTTAATAAAGTTAAAGAGAAATGCGCCAAGCCTGGCCATGTGCCTCCCCTGGAGGCTTCCTGACCACATGCTCGAAACTTGCACACTATTGTAGGGGTGAGCTTTCATCCTCGTATGCTCAGCAGGGGCCGACCCAACCATGCTAGGTTTGAAAGATAATATACTTGAAAATATTTACTACATAATATTGTGCAAGTTTATGGGAAAATACTTTAAAAAGAGGCAACCACAAACATTTATTTTCTTTTATAAAACATATGCAATATGCTTCATACAACTTGGAGCTCCGAGATACTTACCTGCAGGCTAAAATAAAACAAATCAGTGACCAACCCGGTTCGTCATCCTTCGAGAACCGGCCAACTACTCTGTATTCCTAGTGACTACAAGTAGCGAAAGTGTCCATTTCCTAGCCCTGAGTCTCCTATGACTGGTTCACTGTCTGTACTCACCCTTCCTCGACAAACATAGGAGCACGGCCCCTTCCGGAGGTTCACGGTTATCGACACCATGTGATCCCTAGGAATCTACGCGTCTAGGTCCCGTTCACTTTCAGGTCACAAGTACAAACATATAATGGGGTACAGTATCTCAACATACAAGTCTACCATCGGTTTTCACAATTAGCATATATCAGTTATGGAAACATAGATATCACGAGGCATCGACTAATGAACAACCAAAAATGTATTTAAAGGCAACATACTATTTTACTAGTGCATTCCACACATAGAAAAGCCTTTAACAAGGAAGGGACAGCTCACCCTACCTGGATATGGAGTGCTTGTCCACATTCGGGTTCGTTCCTGACTTTCGATCATTTGTCCAAATCCATGTGCACACGCTCGAGTCCTTTGAAATAAAATTAAATCAATGAGTACATTGACTACCCTATAACTCAATTAACCTTGCAACCAAAGCATTTATTTAACTTCTTTGAAGTCCATCGAATTTTCCTTTAGTCGTTAAAACCTATTATCCATTCCCAAATAATCCAAATGATGTAGCATTTGAATCATTTAGGATATGGTGATTATACTTAGCACTTTTGACCCAAAAATTGTTTAGCATTACTACTATAAGAAAACCAATGACGATTATCATTCCCGAACGATTCACTTAATGTAGTAACGCTCATTCGGTATATGGTGATCACACTTCTTTCCATGTTGAAGTTTCGGTCAACAGTTTGACCTCATTTCATTTAGCTTTTAAACCTTAAGCAAATTAAATAACAACAACCACCATTCCCAAATAATTTCATTTTGCGGTAAATCCGGGATATGATAGGTTTAGAATATTTCTATTCACGGACCTTAAATTGAACATCCCACATAATAATTCACTTATCAAAATCCGGTCCATTCTTATTTACCACTTTTCTCATGCATTTGACCAAACCACCGATTCCATTCTTATTTTACATTTCGATGTGGATAACAAATTCGTCCTTTTAATTCTGAAGATAATTCTCCTCTATTCAATAAGCCGATTCATACTTAATCATGCCAAGTTTCCAACATAACTGTTAATTCACAAAATCCTTTAATCACTCAAGTACCACAACCAAATTTATATCACGCATACTAAATAAAACCATAACTTTGATGATCAGTACAAACAGTACACGGCCAAACAGATTCCAAAATACTCAGTCCCTTTCCATTCTTCTTTTCCAAACATGGATTCGATTCAAGCCAGCTGCATTCCCACTAACAGTCACTCGAATTCCTGGCAAGCAGGACAAGTTTAATAATCCAATTCTTAACCAAATTCATATCCAACACAGAGTTCCTAACCCTTACCTCAATCCATTTTCAATGGAAACTGACCCAACAGTTCTTCTTCTCCAAATCTTCAAACTCCCATATTCCAAAGCTCAGGATTTCCAAAATCTCTCAAAGCATAGAATTCCTCAAACCTCATACAAGCCAATTTAAACAACATAAATTAGAGCTCTTGGGTCTAAATCAAATTGGGGGCTTCAACCGAGAATAAGATGACGTAAATTACCTAACAGAGACGATCCAGCGACCGTGAGCGGCGGAGCTACAATGGTCGACGCGCCAGCGGCAGCACGTGCAGCTGCTCTAGTCAGAAAATGAGGTCGGGTGTTTGGGCTATTGGAAAACGTGAGACGCTGATTCCAACCATGGAGGTGGTTTAGCTCGATTCGCGCTGGAGATTAGAGAACGAAGGCATGTAGAGCCTCGAGTTCCAGCGAGCTTGCATGGCGTTTTCCGGTGGTCAGAGTTTGAGGCTATGGTTTGGGTTTTTCTCTCTAGGGCTTGGTGCTTTAATTTCTGGTAGTGATGGTGTGAATCAGCAACTGGAGATCAGAGGAGTAAGGATGGCAGTGGTGTCGCAGGTTTGGTGGTCGCGTGTGGAGGCTAGAGTAGATGCATGGAGGTGCTGGGCTCGGGTTTTGGTCTGATTTGGGTGCTGGTTCGAAGGGTGGAGGCAGTGTTAGGAGGTAGTGGCCGGAACCGGTGGTTGCAGAGGGAAGAAGAGAGAGTGTGCGAGAAAGAGAGGTCGGAGAGAGAGAGAGGACGCGGCCGAGAGTAAGGGAGAGAGTGTTTTTGGGATTTTAAGGTTTCCACTTTCCTATTTATACCCATGTCCGTGAAATACCCATTTTACCCTTGCGATTACGGAACTCTCCTAGCTAATTGCGTTCGGTTTTTGGGCTCGTAACATTTCTTTTATTCGTTTTTGGTCGAAAACTTTCTAAGTTGTTTCTCAACTTCGTCCTAGGCCCAAAACAAAGGACTCTGGCCCAAACTTAAATTATGAGGCCCAAATCGTGATCTTGATACCAAAATAATTTCCAAAAATCAATTCCTTTACTTAAATCACCCTGTGTAAACCTCATTGGCGAAAAATTACCTTAAAAAATTAAACAAAAATTTTCGGGGGCTCACAGATTTTACCATTAGTAATGTCCTTGAGGGGCTTCTTTTTTTATTTCACGACTTTATGCTGAGTAGTAGAAATAGGTTCTAGTTCAAAAACAGGTAGCTCTTCTACATATTCAACAGCAATAGAGTCACGAGTCTGCATCTTTCTCTGAACTTGCTTCCGCATAGTCACAATTTTTGGATCACTGGTTTTAGCATTTATAGACGTTGCAGCCACAGGAGAGCTTTGGTTATTATTAGTAACATTAGCTTCATCATCCCCAATCTCATCTTGCAACAAGGAAAACGAGAACTAGAAGTATTGTGCATTTTACCATTGTTTCTAGGTTGATTACCATGCTTCTTACTCTTATAAGACATGAGCATCCAAGGACCATGACCACCATTGTAGGACTGAGTAGCAGGAGGTGTAGGCTCAGGGATTGAATCGTTAGGAGTGCTAGTATCCATGTCAGTACCATCAGAGTCAGAAAGGGATTTTCTCACAGCCTCCCCTTGGCTAGTTGTATTGCCAGAAGTTTCAGGAGGGGAGTATTGTTTGTTGGAGCGAGATGTGGATATGAAGCTTTGGGATGGCCATAGCAACCATAGTTGAAACATATCATTGATATACCTTCATACACAACATTGTAAGCTATACCTTCAACTTCAACAAAAGGCAAAAGTGGTTTTTGTAAATCAATTTCAATACAAAGTCTGCCAAATTTGCCACGAGCCTGACTCAGAGTGAGTTTATCCATTTTAACAACAATACCCAGCATCTTCCCAATTCTCATCATAGTAAAGTCCTTATAATATTGGAAAGGAAGCCCCATAATACGAACCCACATAGCCTATGAGTTATCTTATCCACAAAAGGGTTGAAATCAGGCTTACATTGTTGCACAACAAGCGTTTGGCCAGCTATAATCCAAGGCCCTCCACAGAGCGCAATATTCATGTCAACCACAAGCTGGCACTTGACCACAAAGCAGTCATTAGGTAGGTCGATTAGCTGCCATGGGCCCTGCAACTTCCATTTCCTTGTTAAACTATCAGCCATAAACTTCATAACATTTGTGGAATTAGGCTTACCCATAAGCTTGATGATTACTGCACAGCGCCACTTGAGGTCAAGTTTATCATTCACTCGCTTAGAGAACGAAACATTTGGTAAAATTTTTCCGTGAGAGTAGATGTAATCATCGTTTGTCATCTCAAAATCCTCAAAGGCCGCATTACCATAGTGGCTCAGGGGAGGTAATAGCTTCGTAGCGTAGCTCTGTGATTCCTTGGTGCCTCGAGGCAAGGGCTATTCCGGTTCCGTCGAGGTAATTTATCGCAGAGCTAATCGTTCATCCAAATTCATTTGTGGTGATACACTGGACTCAAAACCTCTCCGCCACTCCCCATTGGGAGGGCAGAGAAGGTGAAGATCTGGTAGTGCTCCGTCACAGATGAAACAGCAAGAAACTTGCCGGCCAAGATGAACGGAAAGGTACAGTGGCTACAAAGAGACGTGTAAGGATTGTCTGCTGGAAAGAGGCACGTGAGGTTTGGTGGTCAGGAAATAACTTTTATTGCTTCTTAGTTCTTACCCATCGGCTACAAATATATTGGTACGGTCCTTCCTCATCTGGAGAGCTTACTGCCAAAATTGCTTTTGAATTTATTAGAGAAAGTGTGTGGTCAAAATTTATTCTGCTGATAATGTCGTTGCTAGGGTACATTATGCGTGGTGGGTATAATGGTTGTTTTTCGAGATTATCAAGGTCATATTCAAGGTGTTTTTGCTTCTAATTTGACATCTGAGCTCGGTTGTGACAGAGGTAATGGTGGTAATTAAAACAAACTATTTTGGGTGAGAGATTGGAAACATGTTTGGCTTAGATTTGATTCTTCTCTTATTCTTTAATCTATACCTTCTTCTGTCTCTTTCTTTGGTGCCTTGGTAACTTCGGGACTAATTAAATAATTATCTATTCATATTCCTAAATGTATTTCCATCTCATATATATTGTGAAGGAAATTATGTTGTGGATGCATCAACTAACTATGGTACATCTTCTACTTATTTTGTCTGGTGAATTATAACTCTTCATTTCATTGCTTGAAATTGTAATGAAAACCGCTTGAGTATTCCGGAATTTAGATTTCGTTATATATTTTATAGGGTTTTTGTCCATTAACCATAAGACTCTAATAAGGTCTTTCCTAATACTCAATTAAGTTTTTTATTTTTGAGACTATTTTACCATTACTCATTTGTTACATACATACATATATACATATATATATATATATATATATATATAAAGAGAGAGAGAGAAGCCATAAGAGACTTCGCCGGAGTCCCGTCACCAGCCGTGGGACTCCGGTCACAATCCAACGATCTCCGAATTCCAATCATCGGCTGTCGAAATCAGGTCGCCTGCTACCGCCCACCAGACTTCTCTAAAAACCTCGCCAGAGGTCCCTAAAGAGGTTGTCAGAAATCCCATAGGTCACCGAAAAAGTTTATTGCGCCCCCCAATAAATCTCTATTGAGGGGCAATAAAGGTTTATTGCCCCCCCACCTTTATTGGGGGCTATTTGGGGGCAATAGAGGTTTATGAAATCTAGCCAGAAGTCTCCAAAGAGGTTATCGGAGATCTCGTATGAGACCGGAGAGGTTTATTGCTTCCCAATAGACATTTTGATTGCCGAAATTGGAACTAATCTCCTTAAAATTAGATAAATAAAAATTTAATGAAAGACTTTTTTTTCTTTTCCTTCTGCCCCAGGAAAGAAATGTTTGATATCAATCCACCAAAGCAACAATATTATATATACTAGCAACGCAGTGGAATGATCCTCGAAACCTTGGTACGATTTTAACTTCCAATTATGCACCCAAATTGTACCATCACATGCTGACTGGGTATTGAATATGAATCACACAACTGAACTCCTTGCACCCCTTAATGGGCACTATTAGAAAGAAATATTCAATTGTGGGTCGCATTCACCCGTTTCAAGGAAAAAAAAAAAAACATTCACCTTCTGTTCCTCACTCCCAAACACCACGTAACAAGGAAGAAATATTCTTTCTTCCAAATTCACACACCAAACAAACATCTGAAAAAGCAAAACCGGCCGTCACTGAACATGCACATGAGTGTGCTAAGAGGAAAACCAAGTGTATTTGATACCTGAATAAGAGGAAGTTCACCCTGAGAGGACAAGAGCAAGGGTTCATAGGGTCCTGTATTGGATAAACCCAGATGGGTGTTTGTCCAACAGCAATTTCACCAATTCAACTAAGCTTGATAGAACTCTACACTCTTATACACTGAAAGAATCTAAAACACAAGAAACAAAATCACAAACGACTCCAAGACCTCCACTTTAAAATTATCTCTCATCTCCCAAACCGACCCAATCCGTGACGCGAGGCTCAATTTTCAGAGGCAGAAAGTTCAGACTTCGCCGGAATTTGAAAGTGAATCTTGATCGGATGTGAAGAGCGGGTCGGGAAACATGAGCATCCCCTCCACCGTGAGCATCGGAAATAGCAGATCGTAGAATGATCGAGTCGGAGTTCGCCGGCAAGGTGACGACGTCGACGGACGCGATTTCGCCTTCGCCTTCAACGACAATAACTTCTCCGACCAGTTCTCCGGATCGAGATCATGGTCGGCTCTTCGAGGAGTGATAGAAAGACAATGAGTGGCAGTGTGTAATTTTATAATTCTTCTGTGCCTAAAAATGAGTGGCCCAGTTATGTTTTTAAATTATTTTTTTCTGGCCCAAGTCTTCTACTCCAGATTTTTTTTTTTTTTTGAAACTGAATAATTTATTACTTGAGGGAATTAACCCTCCATAGAAATTAGAAAGTACATCACTAAGCATTTGAAATTCTGTTGGCCCATAATTTACAACTATATATTTTTACAAGGGCTACCCGCTACCTTATAAAGAGAACAAGGAAAAAGAGTCGAAGTACATTAATTTTCCTGATACATGCATCACCATGGTGGCCTATATATTACACTATAAGCGGCTCCATATATGTGTATATATGTACGACGAAATTATATAGATGCAGATAGTGAGGAATCTAATTCAGATGGCATTGATTAGAGACCCTGAGATCCTAAATCCCCATCTGAAGATGATGAGTCTGCTGAGGTGCTACACTTGATGACACCAGTATCCATCAATGGGCTGAACGACGAGTATGGTGAACTGATCTGCCAATTATCACTGCACTCAAACCCCATCATGGTGTTGCTCTGTGGATAACCAGCAGCTCCAACATTATTGATACACTTAATATCCGCTAGCTGCTGCTGCTGCCCATTATTGATAACTTGATGATCCAATGCTCTTACCATCATTGTCTGAGGATAGTGCTGATCCTCTACATGACCTAATATCCAACATTCCCAAGTTAGTTTATGCAAATTTATGAATAGAGAATCGAGTAATAATGAGCAATTACAAACTATATGATATATACCTTGTGTAAGTAAGGCAGTCTCATTCGACATTGTATCAACCGCCTCCAAGGAATTCCAGTTTGCATGCGCTTGCCTTAACAAGTTCTCAATATAGTTCTGCATCAGCACCACAATATTAACACAAAGATATGTATAGATATCATAACATTGGATCAAATAGTACGTCGAAACAAATAAATGATTATGCATATATTTATTTATAGATCATGAACATAATATTCATGCATACGTACCCTATTAACGTAGTTGCTTAGGTCCCGAGCAGGAAAAGTCTGCCCATTGATCACAGCCTTCATCACTTGACATATTGGAGATAAGAGGAGCTCGAAATGAGGACCCCGGAAAATGTACATTTTGTTACCCATCACGCATGTTCTTGCATGCTTCACTGTTACTTCCCACATCTTTTCTGACATTCCAACCCCTAATATCTGCAGTCAGATTAAGAATAATAAGGATAATTAAGTAGCTTTATTAAGCTAGCTATCTGCAAGAGTGTGTTAAAAGGATTATTTTACCTGTTTAAGCTTCGATCGGTCGACGACCAACATCTTCAAGAAGTCTTGAACTGTATGAATGTTGTCAGCAGCTAACTTCCTGTGAAAAGCTCCATCTTTCCCAATCTTCTCCAGCCGCCAAACTTCGTCTTCCAACATTGGTGGATGATGCTTCTTGTACACTGCATGCGCCCAAAAACATTTCTATCATTAGAGTTTTCAACCGCTAAATTCAATCGTTGAAAAAATCAGTAATGTACATGTACGTGTAATAGAATTTTAGTGGTCAAACGCATACTTTATTAATTCAAGGTGTGCAATATGTAGGAGTTTAATGTCATATTACAACAAAATTCCCAACGACAAAGAACAACTTATTCTCACAAAAAAAAATTAAAAAAAAAACAAAAACAAAAACGACAGAGAACAACTTGAACCCACTTGAACAAAGATTTGACTTGACTAAGGGGTACGTAATTAGAAAGCTACATTCAGATGGGGAATGGGAAAAGGCATAAAGGATTTATTAAATGAAGTTTTGTTCATATTCATGATAGGATTGTTTCCAATACCATTGACTCATGAAAATCCATTGACCCAAGTCATGCAGGCTACCGCATTGTATGCACAAACAAATTGTTTCAAATTAATTTGGACCATATAAGCTAATTAAGAATATTTTTCTACAATTCATACTAGTCTAGGCTGTTTTGTTGACTCAAATATAATTGAATTGATTCACTTGTCTTCTACCTTTGATACGAGGCATGAACATGAAATGTTTAGTTCAGTTTATTAATATGCAGAAATGGGAAATGCCCTTTCAAGGCCCCAGTGATTGCTCTACTTCACTTTAAGACGTACGCAGCCTGTATGACTCATTGCTCATTGTGTGAACGTGATCTTTTCTGGTATGCATGTTGACTTCAGTAAACTATAAAGGAAGGGGGGGGGGGGGGGGGGGGGGGTGTTTGTTTTGATGATCATATAAGATTCTTAAGATATTTGTGGCATTTAATTTTAACTATTGTTTTACAGAATTAGAACGAAACAATTATGTTTGCGATGACCTAGTAGAAATCAACCGGTGTTTCAATTTGACTACACATCACACCACAATTTTGATTTAGATTGGAGAAAGATTTCGAGAGATTTTTAAGCTTATAGCACGTACTGTATATATATATATATAAATTTTTTTTTTCCAGTTATTCTACAGAAAAAGGCTTTGAATTACAATATTTGACAAAGAATACTAGTTAAGGAGTTTTCAATACTATATATATGGATAACCAACATTGCTAAGCTAGCTAGCTCATGACGATAAGTTTCTTATATTTTGTTTTCTAGAGAAATCAAATATATTTGTAGATGGAGTAGCTAATAGCCTATATTAATTTGTAGCTTAGATACAGCGTATATTAACTAAGAAATCAACTAAAGGTTCAGGCTTCATGTTTAACACTTGAGGTCAACTAATTTTGGAGGAAAATTCTCATGATAATTGCACATATAGCTAGTTCATTGCTTTTATATGTATGTTAAACAACCGTGAGCAATGAAAATAGCACTTATGGACATGCATAATATACCAAATTATCAAATTCAAGGCATTAAATTTAGACATGCATTCATAAGCCCTCGTACAAGTGAAATCACATATTATATGCACCGAAATAATGAAGATGTAATACTTACACTCTCCACGATGATCTTTGACAACGAAAGCATCAGTCATGGCTTCCCGAATCCTCAGACCCTGATACCCCGTCCCAGGAGCCACCCTTGCACCAAGCCTAAACTTCCTGCTCCTGATCCAGCTCGAATTGTCTGTAAACTCAATGTCCCCGATCGTCGCACACCCATCTCTCACCGTAACATTCACGTCTCCGGTGAGCAACGGCCTCTTGCCGGTTCTCTCCTTCAAAACATTGTTGTTGAATTCCTGACTCGTCCAATTCTCCCGATCTCCACTAGGGAAGTCACCGTCCAGAACAACGATTTCTACTTTGACCGGATGTGGAAAAGAGATCGAACCCATTTGGTGGCTACCACTGATCCTGTTCTTGTCCACAAGAAGGATTTGAATTTGGTTGTTGTCTTCGTCTGATATCTTGCTTGCAGTGAAAATTGGGAGAGAGGGGCTCTTGGCAAAGACTAGATATAAGCTCGATGGCTCGAGCGCTTGGATTCTCAATGAAGGCGACCTTGTTAAAGAGCGAGAGCCCCGCCTTAGAACTTGATCAACCTCTTCACTCACCTGAAACAAACGCACGAACGTGCATTAACTAAATAGCTAGGGTTTCAAGTAATTAACGGGGATAAAAAAAAATTAAAAAAAAAAAGCATTTAAGCACAAAATAATAGTTGAAAACAGCTAGCATGTGATTAAGTACCACTCTTCTAAGCAAAGGCTCCAAGGATGAGAAAAGGTTTTGCATGGAGTTGACCATAACCACTTCTCCAATCACACTGTAAGATAGAGCAATATTCAAATCAGAACTATATATTTAGGGTTTTGCTGGGAAATCAATTATCAAAAAAGAGGAAGAACTTATGAAAGAACATTTGTACAGTAGGATTAATATACTGCTAGAGATCTAAGAAGACATACGAAGCGAAGGAAAGTCTTGGTCTCTTCCGGTTATTATCATTGAGCTGATCTTGGTCGGATTCTGAATCAGTTAAAAACCGTTTGGCGGCCATTTTCGAATCAAAATCGGATCTCAGAGAGAGAGAGAGAGATGGAGAGAAAGAGATGAGTGAGGGTTAGAGATATCGATCAGAGTTCGTAGCTTTATCCACACACAAGGTAGCTAGGGATCGATTCAATTTACAGGATGGAAAATTGACAGGCTAATTATAGTAATGGAAAGGAGAAGTTTCTTGGAATGAAAAGGGAAACAGCTAGGTAAGAGCTAGTGAGAGAGAAACCTAGCTTAGCTAGTCATGGTGACTTATATCTGACACTCGATTTTGACGTCAATTTAGTTTTTTTTTTTTTGTCTCAATTAGAACGTATATACCTCTCTGGATTTGACTCTACTTTTTGGTCAATGGATGCATTTCCCAGAAAGATCTTATATTTTATATGCACATGTAAGTAGGACCCTAAAATAGTGGGTTCAAAACTGAGACTCACCATGACACACCAACCCTTAACTATGCAAAATTAGTGGCTTGGAACTTAATTAATTTGACTACTTGCCCCATGGGAAGTTAAGACCAAGAACTGATCAATTAGATTAGCTCTTATTTATTATGGCATAATTACTAGTTATTGAGGTTAGTTAATCAATAAATACAGTTTTAATATACTATCGTCTTCTCATAAAAGTAATTCGAGTGATTTCATAGGGAGATCACTATGTTGATGAAGTTTGGTGGTACTTTCCGCAAGCAGAGAGCACAATATGGGTCGCTCTCCATTTCTCCAAAACTGCAATGGCAAATTCGAAAAAGACGATGAAGTTCGCAGAAACATCCAGGCCAATTCCTTCGGCTGAATATTCAATAGTTTGTTTGGTACCTAATGTTCAATATTTAATCGGGTCCAAATCACCAATTGGTTTTGTAAATTCTTTATGAATTACAAATTGGAACAAAAGCCGTACGTAATACCCTGGTAGTCTGCGTAGTTTGGGCTTGTCCTACCTAAATGTAAATTGGGCCTGATCAGCCCAACCCACGCGTGAAAATAGTTCTGCTTCTTCTGTTTCCCGACCTAGTCTCTGGTTCAGGAATAGAGTCTCAAGGTATGTTAATTCCGACTTGGTACTCCTTCCGTTTGGCTCACCAAATAAAAATGATCTGGTTTCTCAGGTATGTTAATTCCGACTTGGTGCTCCTTCCTTTTGGCTCTCCAAATAAAAATGATCTCGTTTCTCAAGAAAATATAGACGTAATAATTTATTTCGATACCTTTTTTTTTTTTTTTCATATCATCATGTTTAAATTTGTAAGTGGCGAACCAAATCAATAATTATTGATCGTATTTGATGGGTTATAGGATCATTTTAGGTAAGGATTGCGTTACCATTTTCATACATCATGTAATTCAAAATCAACTTCTGTCACATTTATCTTCAAAAAAATAAACTTACACACCTTCCTTTTACCCTAATAAATTTGAACAGTTTCTACGTTCATGCCTCTAATGTACTGAATCCACTATAATACTCAAGAGTCAGGGATAAGAAAACCCTCAAAACCAATGATTGAACCAACCATCAACTTAACGGATTGGTTTACAGAGAAATGAATGATCACCACCAAGAGCAAAAAAAAATGCTCCTTCACAAAAATCAATCGAATTGCATGAGCTTGGGAGCAAACCTCAAAAGCCTATCCAAAGTGTTAGGCATGAACTTTCTTGCAAACAAATGACATATGTTAGTGTTGTTCCCATTGTACTCGCATGTTGTTCCAAATCTCATCTTGCTCAAGAACTCATGAGTCACATCCGTCCTCTGATACCTCGACGGATGTGGCCCCCCTCTCGACCAGTCAACCCAATGCAAAGTCCGGTTCGAGTTTTTCTTCCAAAATTTGATGCTCATGTAAGTAGGCAAGTAGTGCTCATCCGAGTAGCACGAGGGGACGCAGTACTTCTCAAACAGCGGAAAATACCGTCTGTCCGAAACCACCTCCAGTGCCAACTGGCGGTCCACCTCGAACCACTGCGACCCCTTCCGCCATTGCTCAAGCTTGATTGTTGGGCTCATTTGTTTCCTGTATCTGTCTCGGCCCACTGGACCGGGCAAGTCGTAGGCCTCCACAAATGTTTTGGTTGAGTCCATAACGTAATCATAGACCGTTTTGAAGTTGAATAGTGGTATGCACGACTCCGAGAGAAGAATGAAACGTTGGTTGGACAAGTCCAGCAGTGCATTGGCTAGCAGGCGGCGCTCTGCTTGCACCATGTTTGGCTCACCCCACGTCACATTCTGCAACATTAATTCAACAAATTAAGTACAACATAATCTGCAACATATCTAATAAGAACATGATCAGATGTTCATATGTTCAGATCTAACATTCTAACAAGAACATGTTCAAATGTTTATTGCCAACTACGCTAATATGTTCAGATGTTCATATATGTTCATATGACAAAACATGTTTAAGGTCTATGAACCATCCACTATATGTTGATATCTAATAAGAAAGGATTACTCGTTAATGCTGATATTCCGGATATAGTTATAATTGTGTAGGAATTAAAATCCAAAGTCTTAAGAAAAGGGTTTTTTAGGACTTTTCGAAGGGTCTCAATTCTCAACCAAGAATATGATGTGTTACATTTTGCAATTTACCAACTTGTGCGTTGTAACTTCCTAGCTACTTAAAGGAGGAGATTAATCACGTCCAATTTATATAATCACGTCCCTTCTCTCTCTAGCAGCCGCGACTGAGAGTTAGGGTTAGCCTTGTTGGGGTGAGGCGGCGGTGTCCTTGGTGACGGTGTTTTCTTCCATCCTCGCATGTCCTGTTTCCCTCCGTTCATTGTTAAGGGGTGGGATTTCATCACAAAGAGGCTTCTCAGTATGGAGGAGATGCTAGGGGGCTTTGTTAGGAAGCTTGCGTTGACGGAGTCGGAGGCGATTGAGGTGGCTTTACCACAAAAGAAGCAGAAGAAACAATCAAACAGTTTCTTCCTCGTTGGAGAACTTTTGACGGAGAAACAGTACCGAATGGAGTCGTTGATTAGCACGCTGAGGGGCCTTTGGGTGCCGGATGCAACCCCGGCAGATCGGTCTCGTTTAGTGGTGTGTCAGATTGCGGGTAGTCGAAGACTGCTCTTCTCCTTCTCCTACGCATCGGATCTACATTGGGTTGTTACGAGAGCGCCTTGGTCCTTCGAGAAGGCACTCTTCGCTGTAGCGGTGACGGACGGCATGGTTGATCCGTTGAAAGTATCCTTACAGATGCAGTTGTTCTGGATTCGAATCAGAGGCCTTCCCCCACTGTACATGGATGAAGAAACTGGTCGAGGGATAGGTGAGGCTGTGGGGACCTATGTAAAAACCGGAAGAGATAAAAATGGGAGCTGTCTGGGCAAATTTCTACGGGTTCGTGTGGGAATTGATGTTCAGAAACCTTTGAGCAAAGGGGTGAGTATTCCGGGGGCAGATTGGTCGGGAAATAAACTGTTCGAGCTTGAATATGAAAGGCTACCTCACTTTTGCCTGTTCTGTGGGTTAATCTCTCATACGGGTAATGCTTGTCCTCGTAGAGCGTCAGGTGAGATCACTGAGCATACTTACGATGTGTTGCTCAATGCTGAAAGAAAGGAGGCATGGTTAGCGAGGCAGGAGAGGCTACGGAAGGAGGAAGGGGTGGGTTCCGGCGGAGGAACACGTTTTGGCTTATACCCGGCGCGCAAAGTGGGGTGGACAATGACGGCCCCGGAATTTCCGAATATTGGTCTGATCCGATCCAGGGAGGAATGGGAATCAGATTCTGCTCTGCCGGATAATCAGTCGGAGGATGCTATGGAGATTGAAGACATTGGCGGGGAGGCGGGGAGACTGGCGGAGTCCGCCTCCAAGCGACGGCGATTGGAGGAGCGGCGGGGGCCGGTGCGTACGGGGGAGGAGGGTCTACTGGTGGATGTACCCATCCTGGAAAGTACGGAGATGGCGGCAGCATTGATTCAAAGAGATTCAGTCACGCAGTTAATTAAGGGGTCACCAATGAATGTAGATCCTACATTAGTGGAGTATGAGAAGTCTACTCCCATATCTCAGGGAGTCATTACTGCTGAGGAGTTAATGGGGGAATTACGGCTGTCACGAAACCAGCTAGGGATTTGTCAAAACAGATTGGGCCAGCTGATGTTGTGGGGGGCGTCCAAAATATGGCCCAGAATGAGAAATTAATCAAGAATTCAAAGGGTGGTCAAAAGCGGGCCGTTTTGATCTCCATGGGTGATAGGCCTAATGAACGTGGTTCATGCATGCATGGAGAGAAGAATAATTATGTGCAGAGAGAGAAGACTAATTATCTGCATGCAAGGGAATCCAAAGAAAGGGTTTGTGATTCATGCATGCATGGGGTTTCTAAGAAAGGGTATGTAGTTGGTAGACAAAATAGTTTGGTGGTGGCTAGAGTTCCAAAATCGAGTCATGGGCGCACTCCGAAGCGTCCTACCGTGATGGGTCCGGTTCTGGCCCATCACGAGCCATGACGATCCTATGTTGGAACTGCCAAGGGATTGGGAACCCTTGGACAGTTAACGCATTAGTAGGGTTGGTGTCCCTAAATTTTCCCAAGTTGGTGTTCTTATCGGAGACTAGATGTACAGTTGGTGAAATGAATTCTATCCGTAAAAAGCTTGGTTGGCGTAATGCTTTTACAGTCAATTGTAAAGTGGTTCAAAAAAAAAAGGGGAAGAGAAGTAGTAGAGCTGGTGGTCTTTGTCTACTATGGAATGATGAGGTTAGTGTTTCTCTCAAATCGTACAGTCCGAGTCACATTGATGTTTTGGTCAAAGATAGGTTGGAGCAACATGTATGGAGATTCACGGGGATTTACGGTCAACCCAAAGCGGAAAACCGGCACCTCACATGGTCCTTGATTAAGAACCTTGGGAGGCAAGGTAATGATCCGTGGATTCTCGGGGGAGACTTTAATGAGATCACCTCATCAATGGAGAAAGAGGGTGGTCCTCTGAGAGGGGAAAGACAGATGGATGGTTTTCGTGATGCTCTGAGGGTATGTGACTTGAAAGATCTGTTTTTTTCGGGTCCTCAATTCACTTGGAGGGGGGTTCGAAATGGTGAGGAGATTAAAAGCAGACTGGATCGTTTTGTGGCTAGCCCTAACTGGTTGAAGCTCTTCCCGACTGCAAGGGTGATGCATTTAAACCCCAATGAATCCGACCATCTCCCCATTCTCTTGGATATTAGACGAAAAAGACCAAGAAGGAAAAAAAAGAAAAAAAGGTTTCGTTTTGAAGACTTTTGGCTAAGGGAGGATGATTGCAAAGAAGTGGTTGCATCTGGGTGGGAGAGTGCTACGGGGACGTGTCCGTTTACAAAAGTTTGTAACAAAATTTCAAATACAAGGGAGATGTTGTTATGCTGGAGTAGGTCACGGTTTGGTAAATTGCAGGAAGAGATAAGACTCATTAGAGAAAAGTTGGCAGTCTTTTATGATACTACAATGTCCTCTCCATGTTCTGGGGAACGGATTGCATTAGAAAAAGAATTGCAAGAGTTGCTGCGTAAAGAGCAGATTTTCTGGCAACAACGATCCCGAGTTCTTTGGTTGGCAGAGGGAGACTTAAATACAAAATATTATCATCAGAAGGCAAGCAACCGGAAGAAAAAGAATACTTTAAAGGGCCTCTACAACGAGGAAGGAGTTTGGTGTTGTGAGGAGTCTGAAATGGAGGGTATTGTTCTGCGTTATTACAACAATTTGTTCACGACGTCAAATCCTGTGTTGGGGGACAGAGACCTGAGTTTTGTTTCTAGTGTTATTTCTGAGGAGGCAAACCAGCGTTTAAATTGTGATATTACGGGGGATGAAGTACTTAGGGCTTTGAAACAGATGCACCCCTCAAAAGCTCCAGGGCCTGATGGTTTTTCGCCAGCATTTTACCAACATTTTTGGGATGTTGTAGGCTCTGATGTGGTGGAGGCAGTCAGACAATTCTTGAATTCAGACGAACTTCTCAAACAGGTTAATTGCACATGGGTAACCCTAATTCCAAAAGTGAAGACTCCGGAGTTTGTTCACCAACTTAGACCGATAAGCTTATGTAATGTTATCTATAAGGTTGGTTCTAAAGTTTTAGCTAATAGATTGAAGCCTTTTTTGGACGACATCATTTCTCAACAACAGAGTGCTTTTGTCCCCGGAAGATTAATATCTGATAACTCCTTGCTTGCCTTTGAAATTTCTCACTGCCTGAAGCGTCGCAGAAGGGGTCATGTAGGTTATGGTGCCCTCAAATTGGATATGAGTAAGGCATATGATCGGGTTGAATGGACATTCTTAGAGGCAGTTTTGTGCAAATTGGGATTTGGGACTACTTGGGTCAGATGGATTATGGCCTGTGTGCGTACGGTGACTTACTCATTCCTTGTAAATGGAGAACCTTGCGGTAGTATTAATCCCTCTAGAGGGCTTCGGCAAGGTGATGCAATTTCACCGTACCTTTTTCTTATATGTGCTGAGATACTTTCAAGGATGATTATGGAGGCTGAGAGTATTGATCTAGTTCATGGAGTTAAAGTGTGCTCGGGGGCACCTGCCATTAGTCATCTCTTCTTTGCGGATGATTCATTTATTTTTTCAAAAGCAGATGTTACTGATGTGTTGTGTCTGAGGGATATATTTCAGAGGTATGAACAAATGTCTGGGCAGCAGATTAATTATGAGAAGAGCTGTATTTCATTTAGCAAAAATGTTCCGAGGTGGAAGCAAGATGAGTTGGCCTATCTGTTGGGTGTAAGAAGGGTGGACAAGCATGACAAATACTTAGGGTTACCAACGGAACTCAGTTATTCAAAGGATGAGGCCTTCAGGTACCTTGTTGACAGGGTAAGGAAGAGGACTCAAGGCTGGAGAGACAAGACCCTAAGCACAGCAGGGAAGGAAGTTTTGATCAAGGCAGTGGTGCAATCTATCCCAACGTATGTGATGAATTGCTTTGAATTACCTAACCATTTGTGTAATGAGATGCATCGACTAATGGCTCAATTTTGGTGGGGGGAATTTGGTGAAGAGAGGAAGATCCATTGGGTGGCCTGGGAGAAGCTTTGTGCTTCAAAAAAAGAGGGAGGTTTAGGGTTTAGAGATATGCACTTGTTTAATATTGCTTTACTTGCCAAGCAGGGGTGGCGATTAATTTGCAGGCCAGATTCTTTACTTGCACAAGTACTGAAGGCACGTTATTTCCCCCAAACTGATTTCATGCAGGCGGAGTTACATAAGGGTGCATCGTTTACATGGAGGAGTATTTTAAAAGGGAGGGATTTGTTGAGGAAAGGTTTGAGGTTTCAGGTGGGTAATGGGGAGAATATTTCAGTTTGGAACGATCCTTGGGTGCCTCTACCCTATCGCTTCAGACCTTTCTCTCTCCCCATGCAGGGGACGGAAGAGTTCAAAGTAGCAGATTTTATTGATTCAGAGGCTGGGGTATGGCATGAATGGTTCCTAGAAGAGTTGTTTACGCCAATGGAGGTGGCGAATATCTTGAAGATCCCTCTTAGCTTAAATGGGGGTGATGATAGGCTTGTTTGGCATTTTGACAAGAAGGGGAGGTACAGCGTAAAAAATGGGTACCATATTGCAAGAGTTAGTGACAACTTGGAAAAGAAAGCTTCAGGCTCAAGCTCGGAGACGAGTTGCGCAAGGTTGTGGGGAAAGCTATGGAAAATAAATGTACCACCTAAGGTACGTATGCATGCATGGCGTTTGGTAAAGGGAATCTTACCTACTAGAGCTGCCCTAGCTAAGAGGGTCCAGCTCCCAGACGTGAGTTGTGTGTATTGCTCTAATGGCGTGGAAGATAGTTTGCATTTGTTCAAAAACTGTGATGCATTGAAGGCTTTCTGGCTGCATGGCTTGTTGAATTTACAACCTGGTAAGCACCCCACTACTCTTTTTAACATTTGGTTTTGGGACATGATTGAAGCACTTGATGGGGAGAAGCTTGAATATTTCTTGATGGCCCTTTGGGTGGTTTGGATGGAACGAAACAACATGGTCTGGAAGGGTTCTTATTTTAACATCATTAACATGCATGCATGGGCTACTTCATTCCTTGATGACTACAAAAATTTACACAAACGACAAGGACATAAGGCAAGGAGGACTCCAATCAAGTGGACTCGTCCACCACGGGGAAGGCTAAAAATTAATATAGATGGGAGTTTTTGTGCTGATACAGGCTCCGGAGGTGTGGGTGTTGTGGTTAGAAATTATGAAGGGACGTGCATGGCGACCTTTTCTCGAACGGTCCAATATGCACAGTCTGCAATTCATATGGAAGCAGAAGCCCTTAGAGCAGGGTTGTTGATTGCAATTCACCAGGATTGGAAAGAAATTGAGGTTGAAAGTGATTGTGTGAACTTAGTGAATGCATTACATGTTGATGGAGATGATTTGTCGGACATCGGAAGGATCTTGGATGATTGTAGAAGGTATGTTAATGCATTTAATTTTTTTAACTTTCAACATATATGTCGCGAAGCAAATGGTGTGGCTAATAGATTAGCTCACCTTGCTAGATGTGGGAATTTAGATGAATTTTGTTTAGAGGAGACGCCTGTTATCATTCAGGACGTTCTCTATGAGGATCAATGTAATCTTTCTTATGTAGCTCGGGGTTCAGGTTATATGTCCCCCCCGATGCAAAATTTTATTTCAATAAATGGAACCGGGCGTGGGGCTGAGCCTCCCAGTTAGGCTGGGTTCCAAACCCCTTTCAAAAAAAAAAAAAAAAAAAAAAAAAAAAAAAAAAAAAAAAAGGAGGAGATTAAAGGGGTCTTTTGCTTCCTTTCTTGACCTAAATAGTAAATACTTTGCACATGCCTCACAAACAGACAGCACCAAGAAAGGAATGTAGAAAGGTGATGACGGTTCTTTGTAGGAACAAAAAGAGTAGAATCCAAGCAATGCATTGCTGAAACAAATTGAATCCACCACTCAATGCAAATGCCCAATTTAATACATGCACTAGTGCACCGGAATTCTTGCTGAGTGTAATAATATTGGTTTGTGCAAATGTAAAGCAGACTTAAAGGAAAGTGAAATGCATGGCCAAAAGAAAAAATTAATAGGAACACGCATGACGTTATAAAGTGGAAAAAAAAAATAATCATTGTTAATCAAATATAAATTTCCGATAAAAAGAAAGATGGAGAAAGACATCATATTGAGACTGTCGGGGTTTAGGAATCTGCCAAATAACTCGTGTTATGTTCTTCTATAGCCTAGGTCTTTTCATTACAATACGTATGGGAATTTTCGACCCAATGATATAATCCCCCAAAATAATTTTCTAAAAGATACAAGTACATAATTAAGGAGTTGATAAGTTTCCACCAAATTGAAGTTGATTTGTTTAATAACCAGATCAATCCCCATACTGTGTTAGGTGTTTTCTATTCCTTTTTGACTCTTTCAATCTTTTCATTAACTCAAGCAATTTGTCTAGATACATTCATATACGTGAAGCTCCTCACGACTACTTCATAATTGTATCCTAGTTATCAATTTGTCAAAACCATCACAACCTCGGAATTCATATAGACAGGTAATTTCCATGTTGTTCTGTCCAAACATTGCTGGACATGTCTAAGTGAACCTAATAATTTAAAGGTTTAGAAGTTTTAAGTTCTGAAAATGAAATAAAATCTAAAGAATATCTACAATGTTATTCTTTGAAGATTGTATATGGGGAAAGAATTAAGAATGTCAAAGTTCATATTAATCTATAACTCAAAAGTAGGCACTGTGCTGCAATGCACATGCAGTTGGAGCATTTCACATGCACCGAAGAGATTTATTTTGGGTCTATGAAGCCTTTGGATTTCCCTTGACAAAGTAAAAAAAAACATATAATACAAAATCACATATAGATATACTCAATGCTGATAAAGAAATGATAATTTGGTCTTTTATACAGTATTTATCTAATGCAATAACGCATGCCCATAATACTTATAAAAGAAGGGTATGAAATTTTTCCCACTACATGAGGCAAGTCTAGGAATTTCCTATTAGTATGACCTCAAAGCAAAATCAATTCGATTTGCGTTCCCCTAAAGGGTGCAGGTGTGTAGCCGTAGCTAACTAATTAGTGAAAAAAACAAAATGATCTATAGTGTTTCGTTTCTCTTTTTGACTATAGATATGACTAATGTGGACAGCCTAAAGCATTTCTAGTCCCCATAATCTGCGTATTGTTAGTTTATGTATTTGTAGTTTTAGTCTCAGCAATCAACTTCAATATGTTATGAATATCGTCGATAAGGTCCCAAGTTAATTTTCAAAAAAAAAAAAAATTAGTATTGTCTCATTTGACTCACTGAACAAGTTAATTGCAATTTTTTTTTCAATACGAAAGTTATGAATACAAAATATTGAGATAGCCGGATCAAAATGAAAAACCAAAAATTATTTGCCCCTCAACTAGGACAGTTGTAAAGCTAAAACCGAAAGGGTAAAAAACACAAACAAAATCTATTTTCAATCAAACAGAGGTAAACGTAGAGTAAACTAATTAAAGCCACCTTTCTTTTCTGTTCTCCTTCGTTTGAAAAATCAAAGCTATTTTAGGTGCAGTAAATAACACTAGTGGAGTCGAATATAACGCATTCCACATTTCCACCCCTCCCCATCAGTTAGAGCCCCAGAGAAAACGTTTAGGTTTCAGAATTGGGATATGATTTTATTTCTGAATTAATTACTATATACCTTAAATAAAAATAAAATCTCATTCCAATAAAAACAAAATCCTATTCGCATAAAGATGCTTGTGAAATAGCGTGAATGCTACTAAATCTGAATCCTACTAGAATGCAAATTGTGAAAAAGAATAATAATATCTGACCTTACTCGGGACTCTTCTGCCGTGAAACACAGAATTTTCCGGCATTGTCTCGCCGGAAGTTGGACTGGCATGGACGTAGATAGAGTAAAGCCCTTCATTTCCTTTAAAGAAACGTTCCCATAAAGGAGCCAAAGCCAAATCCCCTCTGGTCAAAAACATGAAGGCCACTTTTGGCTTGGTGTTCTTGAATGGCAATGCCCCACTTCTTTTTGGCACCATCGAAGCTCTCCACAATAACTCAGAATCCTCCATACCATGCATGGCACTTGGCACCTTTACGTAATTTTTCAACTCGACTGGCGGAGGTGGAGAAGCCGGCGGAGGAGGCGGCGGTGAAGAGAGGGGTTTGGTGGTGATATTGGTTTCATTTTTAACAGGAGAAGATGGTGGTGGTGGTGGGGGAGAATCTATAGGGACTAATTTGTATATGGTGGAATCGAAATTGGTTTTCGCTTGCGCTAATGCAGTGTAGATTTGAAGAGGGGTGTCTTTGATGTAGAAGCTTAGGGTGATTCCAAGGGCAAGGCCAGAGACAAAGATGAGGAAAATAGAGATGATCTTGTTGATTTGCATTTGAGCCTTGACGAAGTGTTTGAGAAAACAGGGTGGTGGGTTTTGTTGCTGCTGGTTCTTCATGGTATATCAACTCCGACCACAGAGAGGAAGAAGAAGAAGAAAGGGAGAGGGAAGCTGAAGTATTGGTGCTGTTCTGTTTTTGGAAGCTTCACCAACTATTGGGGCTCCTCTTTTCCTCAAAAGAATCTCAAATTTGGTCTCATCACTCAAAGACTCAAATACAAACTAGTATTGTTTTTTTTCTTTTTAATTTCTGTGAAAACATGAAAGGTCGGGGGGGGGGCATTTACATAAAGCCAAATCATAATTATTTGTTTTTTTGTTTTTGAAAAGATCATAATTATTTGTTAGTGTTGAATAGAATTGCACAAAAACATGAGTTGGACTGTAATCAATCAACATGCACGAGTCAAATCTGGATTCATTGATTTTTTTTTTTTTTTTTTGAAAAGGGATTCATTGAATTATATGCATCAAATTTTGTGAAATTAAAATCCAAGAAATTAAGGAAAATAATCAAAGTTGGGTCACATTTACCTGTATCAAAAATTATTTGTAAAATATAAACCACGCGATTTTCCATGGCTACCAATTTGGTAGAGAAATAAAATATTTTCTAATTAAAACTTTTTGTTTCTAATTTTTAGTTCCCATTGAAGCAAGCAAGGAAATTAGAGGTTAGCATATATCTTATTCTGGTGCATTTAAGAAAAGCATATTTTGGGGGACTCATCATGGAATCATGATTGGTATAATCCTCACTACTGAAAATATCGATTCGATAGTTTTCTATTACAAGCAGAACTCTAATTTAATTGAAATCATATTACAACCAATATTATTAAAAAAAATTAAAAACAGTGGGAAATAAATGGAAATAAAATCAATTGGGCCACACAGATAAGGTTGTATGCAATTAGGAGGAGAAACAGTAATAAATTTCACAAGCCAATTCAAGTGGCGGAACCAATCTGACCGCTTTGATAGTTTGGGCTGTCATATGAAAAACATGGGTTAGGACTTTAGGCTGGCAATGCATGAATAGCAGACCTGGCACACACTACTAATTTGGCAGTGATTAGTGTTTTTAATTCAAACCTAGATTTATAATCTCATCACTTCTAGTGAGACATGTGTAAAAATGCATCAGTAATTATGCTTTAATGTATTTTATTTTTATTTTTTGGTAATAATTGCTTCTTCTTCTTCTTCTTCTTCTTCTTTTGACGAGATAATAATTGCTTTTATTTAAACAAGTTGGATGGTGAGTCCTCATTGGTCATTTGGAAAGTTGGGATATTGCATGCTCTGGAAGTTGACTATATAATTGGCGGCGATGAATGAGCAAGTGAAGGAGGTGTCCTGTGTCTTAGATTTCTCAATCCAGTCACTGAAGATTTTGAAGAGTGTCCCACAAACAAAACAAAAGAAGACTTTGAAAAGTAGTCCCCGCGTGATGTTTTTTCTTTTCTCATATTTGTTCATAGAGCCACAATTGTAATGGAAATTATTCTATGCTAAGATATATTAATTGAAAATGTTATCATTTTACAAATTACAAAAGCTGGTGTATTAACATAATAATAAAACTTTGCTAGAGATTGGAAGTATGTATGGTTGGAGGTAAATTCTTCCTTTATACTCATTTTTCTCCGTTTTCCTCATTTGGTGCCTTGCAGGCTTCGTGTGCAGTGGAGCAATTGCTTGCATCGTATCCCTCAAATGCATTTCAAATCTAGCCATATCTTTCATGAAGGCAATCAAGCTGCTGATGCCTTGCTAACTATGATGCTTCATTAGATGGCTTCACTTAGTGGGATTCAACTCCAGATTTTATGGTGAGTCATTGTAATAGGGATCGTTTAGGTCTTCCTAATTTTCTATTTTCGTTAATTTGTGTTCTTTTGATAGGAGGTTAGCTGCGTTTTTTACGCTTGCCCTATCTCCTTTCTCTTTGTAACCTTCTTTTCATTAAATAAATTTCACTCGCTTGGTCGACTTTAAAAAATAAAAAATAAAGATATTTTCTTTGCAAGTAAAAATGACTTGTAAGTAAAAAACACATCAATATCTACCAATTGAAAAGTGAAGCTATGAAGCCCGAGGTACATTAATCTTTGCAGATTTTTTGTCTTAGATAGTGATCATAGGAATCCTATCTCCGCCTAAAATAGTGACATATATGCTCGGGGTCGATACACAGTTGCTAAGGATTGGAATAAGTCAATGATCATTGTTGTTGCTTGCATAAAGTCATTAGCAACAGATGAGTATACTACTAACCAAAATCATGATTCACAATAAAGTTCAAAGCTTGTAAAAAGAAGATATGAAGGAATTATTAATACTATGTTAATGTAAATATGATTATGGACTCATTCACAACACTTCTTCTAGCCATAACTTTTCTCTGGGTCAGTTCCCTAACCTACAAACTGACCCAGCGACCCAAATCTAACCGGTGGAAATAAACATAAAAAAGCAGTGAATATTTTCTGACCCAATGACCTAGTAACTCTTACCCAGTGACCCAACGGGTAATTTGTTGGGGTCATTTTGTTTTAGTATATATATAAGTTGGTATTATTATTAAAGGTGGCATTACCATTTACCATTCACACACAATGGACAAGATCCATCAAAGTTGAAGTTAAGATTTTGAGGATTTGAAGCAAGTTAGAAAATTGAAGAACGTACTTTAAAAAGAAAAAAGAAAAAAGGATGGGTCAGTTTTATGACATTTTACTTTATTATAATTTGAATCCCTCTGTAAATTAGGAGGAATGCAAACAATTTATTCCACACAATGGTTACAATACCATAATAGTGATGTTAGTTAGAGCATCTTTAGTAATGCTAGCCATTTTTTAGTCAAATTTTAGCCAAAGTGGCTAAAAAGTTATTTTAGCTAGTCACTTTAGAAATATGTCTGCATCAATGCCCTCTATTTTAACTAGTTTTAAACTTATATTATTTTTTTAAATAGTTTAAATGTATTTGTAAATTACATAAAATAACTTAAAATGAATGTTTTAAATTATAGAGAGCATCATCTCGCTCTCTATATTTAAGAGCGACATAGCTAAAAGTTATAATAGAGAGCCACTTAGGAGTCTGGTGCAGCTACTAAAATAGATAAAAAGCTAAACATGCTCTCCAAAATAGCTAAGGAGCCAAAATAGAGAGTATGCTAAAAATGCTCTAAGAGACTTTAAAATGAAGAGTCTAGCATTTTTCTCATATAAAATGAAGAGCTAATTTCATTTACCTCCCCAACCTTTACACGTTAAATCAGTTGTGGCCCTGCACTTTTAATTTCATCACATGTGTTCATGTGCTCTCCAATTTAATCATGTCTAATCATTAGTTTTTTTTGTCAAGTGTTTTGTAAATTGAAAATGTGGGTCTAATGGGCTCTCATGTATGATGATGATTCACTAATGTGGCATGCAAAATTATATTATATGTCACTACAATTTCAAAATACATCACACAATAGTTGGCAAGAAAGCTAAGGATTAGACAAAATTGATTGAAATTGGTAAGTACAGGGGCACAAATGATTTAGAGTCTAAAGATCAGAGTGGTAAAATGAAATTTGCCCTAAAATGAATCTTAAATACATCGTTTTTTATATGTAACGAAACATGTCATCTTAAATACACATGTAATAAGTCTAGCATTTTTCTCGTATAAAATGAATCTCATTTTACAATATCTAATTGGGCTATTTACTATGGACTTCTTTGGCAAAAGTATAAATGTAACCCTCAATCAACCCAAGTAACGGTCCTGTTTGAGTAACATATAAACTGAATGAAGAAGGATATGGATTGTCCAAAAAAAGGTAAAAACAAAAGAGGACTATACGGATTTATCATATTAGTAAGACTATTGAGAAATGGAACCTAGCAACACGGGTGCAATTTGCAAGAGAGGTTGCAGAGTGTCCGGCATGAACTTCCTAGCAAACAAAAAGCACATAGAACTGGTTGTATTAACATCACCATCACAGGTACCATTAGTACCAAACCTTATTCGATTCAGCAATTCATCTGAAACACCATTCCTCCCAAATCTTCCAGGGTGCGGACCACTCTTGGACCAATCAACCCAAGTAACGGTCCTGTTTGAGTTGTGACCGGGGCCGATAATGTTCACTAGGGTAGGGATGTAATGCTCATCCATGTAGCAAGGAGGACTGCAATACTTTTTGAATATGGGGTAGTACTTGGTATCTGATATGATCTCTATTGCAAGTTTGCGGTTGACCTCGAACCATTGTGACCCTTTTCGCCAATCTGATATTGTTACTGTAGGATCCATTTGGGGATTGTATCTGCCACGGCCAACTTTCCTTGGATCATCATAGGAAGCTAAAAAGCTCTTATTGGAATTCATGAGGTAGTTGTATACTGTAGTGAAGTTGAATAGTGGGATGCAAGTCTCGGACAACAACACGAATCGTTCATTAGAGAAGTCAAGGAGGGCACTCGCTAGTAGACGTCTCTCGGCGTCAATCATGGTTGGTTTTCCCCATTCAACTTGCTGTAATAAGGCAAAAAGAAGAAGAAGAAGAAGAAAACAAGTTACAAGACGGAAATGCTCGTTGTGGTCAAATATGTTACTAAAAATTAATAAGAGTGTGTATAGCGGAACGCGTATGCAACCGCCCAAAATTCCTATGAAAAGTCTTTAGATAAATGGCTCTACAAGTGCAAGAGGATATTCAACTATGCAAGAATACGGCCAGTCCGTTGTTGGCTTGGTGGTTTTGCTTTATTAGCACTGCCCATCAGGACCTAGGACCGATTGGCATAACCAGGAACTATGCGAGAACACGCGCCTTAGCGACGTTTGTCCCCATAGTGAAAAGTTTCTCAATCTATAATTGATAACTAATATACATGCGTGTGAAAGAGATCGAGAGAGAGTCAAAGAGTAACGAACCTTGCTTGGAATTCTTGTTCGATAGAAAACAGAATTTTTGGGCCACGATTCTACATAGGATGGATGAGGGTGAAAATATATGTTGTAAAGTCCTTGATGGTCTTTGAAGAACATTTCCCACAATGGGGCTAGAGGTATAGGACCCTTTGTCAAGAACATGAAAGCAACTTTAGGCACACGGTTATAGGGAAACTCTGTAATCCTCGGAACAAACGATGCCCGCCAAAACAACTCAAGATCATCATCCATATTGTGCACCAGAAGTGTCTGTGCCTCAACATCGGATGTAACGACATCACCGGAATCCAGTAAAGGGATCGGCGCTGGTGAGGGTGGCGGCGGAAGCAGCGACAGTGATGTTGACGTCGGTAGTGTGAACGAAGAGACAGAATCTGAGGTGGTTTGCAATTTGAATATGAAGTTTTTGCAGAATAAGCTGATCATGACTCCAATGGACAAACCAATGAAAAAGAACACGAGATGAAAGGCATGAAAAAACTGTAAATAGGAACCCAAAAGTTTTCTAATTGGTTGGGATTTTCGGTCTCCAATTCCCATTGCTCCTGAGCAGTACTGGAGGAGACGAGGTTAGGCAGAAGAAGACGACCTTAGCTAGAGTAGATACTTAAACTAAAATACTAGGTACCCAGCTAGGAGTTCTAGGACATGCACTAGCTTGAATCGAAAGTTAAGATGCAATGCATGTGTTTTGGTCCGTTCTTGGGTTTCTTGAGTGCTGTTTGAGTGTTGACGAATTCGCCAGCACATATTTAGGGGTCTTGGTCATTAACTACGACGATCTAGCCTACCACATTAGCACTAGTTAATAACTCGAACAATATACTTGATTAAAGAGTTGACTTTTATGGCCACCATTCCACTAGTTTGAGGATTTGGAATTGGGCTTCAAGTTATTGATCTTAAAAATTTGGTATAACGTCACAAATAAGTTTGGGAGAGCGTTTCTGGAGACGATTGTAACAGTCACTCATCTAATTCACTCATTTATATATTTTAATATCAAAAAAATTATATACATTCATATTGCAAGTACCCATGCACTGACGGTGCATGAAATACACTCCCGAGAGTTTCCTCACAAATGTCACCAAGTTGGTATAAGCTAAGCTCCCAAGCTAGGTTTAACATTGCTTCATCTCCTCTTGTTTCTTTAGAAAAAGTACAAGCATAGTTATTAAACCTACCAAGTTTTCAAGCGAGGAAGAAGAAGAATAAGAAATGAAACCCAATGTGAATGTTCACTATGAATGAAAGCTAGGTTTAACATTGCTTCATCTCCTCTTGTTTCTTTAGAAAAAGTACAAGCATAGTTATTAAACCTACCAAGTTTTCAAGCGAGGAAGAAGAAGAATAAGAAATGAAACCCAATGTGAATGTTCACTATGAATGAAAGCACTTGCAATTGCCTTTAGAAGAACTCCAAAAGCCAAGTCAGAAACCAATACGAAACTTAACAATGGTTTTTGACTCGCTTTGCTGTATTGGTTATACGTTTGTGGTCTTGAACCCAACTCTGGACTTTAGACTTCTCCACAGTCCCAATATTTAGGCTCAAATTTGGTATTTAAGCTCAAAAGTTACATGTGGATGGAGTCATAGAATTTGACGGCAACAACTTGATCATCTTTATCATGTAAAGTGTGATTTATATTTTGAATTTGTGGATTTTAATTACTCTTTACCGTCTTTATCGATCAAAAGCCAACTAAGATCGAATTCATGGCCCATCGATTGTATCATTGTATGCCTCAATCAAGAATCAGTATTATTTTGGGAATTGGTATTTCAACCTACTAGTGCAAAAGCCGAAACACCTTAGCAATTGAATTTGTCCCATCGAACTAGAGTTCTTATAAAACCCCACCTTGGTTCAAGGAAAATAAGACCACACCAAAAACCATTTTCGGTTTCAGGGATGTCCGACTACCTTCCTAAAGAAACCACTCGTACAAGTATTAATGGAAAATCAAAAGCTGCAGCAATATCACACTACCTTGTTCCTGAAGAAATCATTCGCGAAATCCTGCTGTGGTTGCCGGCCAAATCTTTATGCAGATTCAGCACGTTGTGCAAGTCATGGAGCTCTATGATCCAACACTCCACTTTCATTGACACCCATCTCAAGCGCAGAGGTCAATACAACAACCGAAACGACATGTTCATCTTCTACTAAGCGCGCACACCACTGCGAGTAGTTGCACGTCGTATGTGATGAAAGACGACGCAATATTGGATGGAGATGAGTGCTATACCAAGTTTAAATATCCTTCATCGGAACATTTAGATGTGGATTTCTGCAGGGCCGGCCCTGGGTATAGGCCCAGCAGGCCTGTGCCTATAGCCCCCAAATTTCATGGGCCCCTGAAATAAAACCTAGTTTTATATATATTTATAGGGTTAAATACTGTTTACTCCCTGAACTTTCTGGGAAAAAACAGTTCAGTCCCTCTACTTTTAATTTCACACGTTTACTCCCTCATCTCTCAATTTTTGACCAATAGGTCCTTTCCGTCCAGTCTCCGTTAACTGCTACCGTTAAGTGGCCCACGTGGCAGGAAATTAAACGCCAACTCAGCTCTTGGCATGCCAAGTCACTGGAAAAATGTCCAGAATAACCCTCCTTCATTTTTCCCCTTCTCCATCAATCAAATCCCTGTAAAATTGATTCTATTTTCCCACCAAACCTCAAAATACCACAAATTGAACTTTGAAAAAAATCTAACAATTGCAATTATGAACTCAACACTTGCAACAGTAAATATGAATCTCACATAAACAAGAACAATTTCAAGCATCATTTCCACAATTCCAACACTTGAATACCATTCAATTCCATTCATAATAATCCATAGCAACATAATCCCTACATAGTTTTTGCAGCATTAGCAAGCCATTAACCAAGCTCTAACTTAACAAAAACAAAAAATTAGAGCATTACATCCTCATTAATTGTTCAAGTATGCATCTAATATAGCTCTAATCATCTAATCAAAAGATTAGAGCTAGCAACCAAATGACACATCAAAAGGTTGCACAAAAAAGGATGTCTAAATTGATCTGATGGGCAGGCTAACACTATGTCCAATTACACAACTATTTTCCATATTCTTTACCTGAGTTTTGTCTAAGCCTCTGAGATGACCTTGTTGGTGCTGCAACGTTGTTGCTTGATCTCCCGACAGCTTGTGGAGCCCTTGAATTAGTGGTGGCAGATGTAGCTTGTGCAGGCCGTGAGTTTGTTGGAGCACTTGTTGCTTGTGTAGGCCGTGAGCTTGTTGGAACACTTGTAGCTTGCTTAGGCCTACCCCTTGTTGAAGCAGGCATGTTTGCTGCCAACCTTGATGCCTTCAATGCAGCCATCTTTTTCTGGACACACATAAACAAGATAAGCAAGTCAATTAAGTAGGGTAGACAAATACAAAACCAATAAACAATTGTTGAGAGTGTAATATTACCCTTTGATATTCAGCTCTTTCTCTAGCTCTCTGCCTCAACTCATTTGCAGTCAAGGGACCTGTTTTGCCTTTCTTGGACTGCAGCAACAATAACCATATCAATAACATTTAAATTTGTAGTTCACTAAACAAAAATAAATTGCTAATGTAATGGTGCAGCATACCTGATTTTCAGAACCTTGTCCTGCTTCACCATTCACCTTCCTCTTCTTAGAAAGAGCAGCAGCCTTCTTTTCCTTTGGTGGCAAGTGCCGGTTACATGTTTTCAGATTGTGTCCTACTTGGCCACAGTTGCTACACCTCAAGGATCTTTGCACTCTTCGAAGTTTAGTACCACTATTTATCTCTTTTTCTGAAGCATCCTTAATCCTCTTAGTTTTTGGCCTCCCAGGCTGCCTTGAATATTGCGGAGGTAAGATAGCTTGATCTTCACTTGTTGACCACATATCCATGCTATTCACAGGCTGTATTAGGTGATTGTAGATACTCAAATAAGTCTTCTTTAGGTAGCAAGATGCGACATAGTCATCCGGGTTTTCCCTCATCCCATATATTGCAGCAACGGCATGCTTACACGGGATTCCAGTCAAATCCCACCTCCTACAACTACATGTCCTCTCAAGCAGGTCCACAACATTCTTGGATCCCTCAATATTCTCCACTTCTGCTTTGTGACCACCATTGAATGTTGCAATGCAGTCTGTTGCAGCCTTGATCTTATTCTTCTCTAAAATATTCCTTGGCTTGGGGCATATATTTCCATGGTAGGCCTCCATTTTATCCCTTCTAATCTGATTCCTCTTCATTAACTTCCACCTTATCTCTTCAAACATAGTCAAAGGTGGCTTGCCTCTTGACTCCAAAATGAAGCTGTTAAAGCTTTCACACATGTTGTTTATGAGGATGTCACAATCGTTACCAGTTGTGAAGTATGCTCTAGACCAATGTTGAGGAGGCCTGTCGGGTTCTGCCAGAATACAACATCAAAACCATGTTAAAACATACACATATAATTGTCATTTAAATATAGGCTAGGTTAAGACAAAACAGCCTCAATACCTGACAACCAGTTATAGGCGTCCTGATCTAGGGACTTCATCTCTTCCATTTCTTTCTGAAAGTAAGGCAAAGTCGTTGCCTTTGCACACTTCCACATCTGATCTTTCATTACTTTACCAGGAAACAGCTTGGTAAAGTTGGTCCACAAATGCCTTGCACAAAATCTAATTCGGGCAGCTGGGACAACCAACTCAAAAGCAGGTATCAAACCTTTTTGTTTATCTGAAATAAATGTCCAGCCTGCTCCTTCTTTGTCAATATCCAAATCCTTCACCAAAAGGTCAAGAAACCAGATCCAAGAATCCTTACTTTCCATCTCTACCATTGCATATCCCACAACCCATGAAGTGTTATTAGCATCCAAAGCTACAGCAGTCAGAAGTTGACCTCCAAAACAACTCTTTATATGTGCTCCATCCAACCCAATCACTAATCTACACCCAGCCTTGAAACCATTCTTGAATGCCCCCAAGCAAATGTACATCCTCCTAAAAACAGGTTTCTTTTCTGGATTGTTGTAGTCGCATTTGATATCAATAGTTGTCCCTGGATCAACCCTCTGAAGCTCTCTCCCATAATCCCTTAACCTTGCATACTGCTCTCTCATTGATCCTTCCACTTCCAACATAGCAGCCCTTTTAGCTCGGTAAGCCATTGACCGAGAAACCTTTGCTTTAATGGTGGCTGACATGGTCTTTGCTAGAGAATCTGCAACATCAACCAGAAACAGCAATTACAAAATAAACCAGAAAAGTAAACTAATGACAACAGTTAGAGACTGATCAGAAATACCTGGACTTATCTCTTGATTAAGTGCTATTTGGTCCTTGAACTTTGAAGTCAAGTATCTCATCCTAACCATGTTGTTATTGAACTTTCTTGTGCATTTGTGTTCAGCCACATATTCCTTGATCATCAGTGTACTTTCGTGTTGCATCTTCGAAGCAAATAAGAAAAATGGGCAGTTTTCCTCCTTGCATACCACCCTCAACCTTGTTTTGTCATTTTTTACGAACACATACTCCCATCCACCTTGAATGGCCATTTCCCTTAAGGCATCTCTTAGCACTTTTATAGTTGCAAACTGCATTTTTAACTTGAAGACAGGATGTTTCATATCTGTGGCCGGATTAAATTCAATTCCCACATCTTCCAATTCCCCATCAGAATTAATGCCATGCTGCAACCTCTCATCATCGGAATATTCTTCCCTAAACATGTCCTCATTATCAGAAAAGTTCAGTAATTCCTCTTGGACACCTGGCCCTACCCCACTACTGTTTCCTGCCTTCAAACCCTTTTTTCTTCTACCCTCTTCCATCTCTTTTACCATCTCACCTTCCACCAACCAGTCATCCTCATCAGTTCCATAATGGTCATATTCATCATCATCGAATTCAGGATCATAGTCCCTATCCTCACTTGTTGCTTCATCATCACTGCCTCTTTCACTTTCAGCTGCTTCTTCATCTCCTAAATCCAAACCACCACCATAGGACTGCAAATAATCCATCACATCCACATCATGCATCAACCCATCCATACCACTTGTTTGCTCCACACCACTCGACCCTTGGCCCACACTGCTTGGCCCTTGACCCACACTACTTGGACCTTGCCCCATACTAGACTGCCCCCATCCACTTGACCTTTGTTCACATCTTCTTTCCTCATTTCCACTTGGATGATACTCTAAAAGCTTCTGTTTCCCCTTTTCTTTTGGATCCAGACCACCAACACAGCTTGCTTGAGTTGGTACATTGTCCTCAAGCTCTCTAATCACTATTCCTTTACTTCTACTTGGCCTCGGCTCATCATATAGCTCCTTTATCACAACACCTGGCTTCTTCCTAGGCTCATCAGGTAGTTCTTCTATAACAACACTACTGGTCCTACCTTCACTAAAGAGGAAATCTTCATATATGAAGATGTCATCATCTTCATCCCCAAATACACCATGCAGCTCCATGTGGTCTAAATACAATATCACTAACCTAAAGGTTGGTATAGCTGTACACATTATCACCACATCCAAATCTGTTTCCAACTTCATCATTGTGTCCTCTTCATCACCAACTTTGTACCAATAATCTATTCTTTGGTCTGCATAAGCCGGATTCAACTGCTTGACCATGTTATCTACCTCCACCAGTGACATCCTATCTCTATCTACGTTATCGTAAAAATCCACTTTCCCTCCAACATAACTTTCATTCCTTATGCATCCTCCATGGTACACCTTGACTGTGAAATAGTCTGGGTGAGCTGCAATAAGATTATGAAAACCATTAGTCATAAACCCTAAACCAGGTAATCGTAAACCAGAAAAATAATCCATACACCATACAAAAAGATGCCTCAATAAATAGGTACAAGACAAACAAAAAGTAAAAAGTAAAGTATGCTTAATGTCTTAAAGTCATTCTTCACACATGGGAGGGAGACAAAGACAAAACAAGTCATTGTTTACACACGAGAGACCAGAAAGTCATTCTTCAAAGCACATGGGAGACACAGACAAAAGCAGTCATAGTTTACCGCATCTTTTGGACCACTTTCTGTAACATATTAAAACCAAAACCAGTTAACTCACCCACAACTTGGCAATATTAAAGGCCATGCCTAACTTTCTCAACAACCACTCACATTTCAGTCTTCGCTTAAATATCACATTTCAAAACTAAAGCAAGCAACAGCAAACAATATCAAATTTCCCAATTCCCTTTCCACCTTATAACTCCTAACCCATGAAACCAATCCTTTCTAAACCAGTTCACAAACAACCCACAACCAATTCCAGAAAAAAAAAAAAAATACCCTAATTTTTTCATTCAAACCCTAGAAATCCAAACAACCATTGCAAGAACACAATCCTTTCTAAATCAGTTCACAAACAACCCACAAACTACTGCATAAACAAACCCCCAATTTTTCCCTCGAAACACTAGAACTGGAAATCAAAAGAAATACCCATTTTCCAGTTACAATCGAAGAAGAGCAGTCACCCGAAATACATGAAATACTCACTATAATGAGGAATATCCGCGTTGTCTCCTTCTGCAGTTCTAGGTTCCCACAGATCTCGGTCTTGCCCAACCATGTCGCCACCTCGATACTTCCCCCCTCCGACAGCTTCGAAATGTCTGGGGAACGATTTGGGTTACTGTTTCGTCCCCGATTATAGAAGATTAAGAAGAGGATTATGTCGGGTTCAGTATTGGGTGAGGGGTGAGTCGCGTTCAGAGAGGAGGCAAGAATCTTTCATTTTTGGGTTCAGCGCGATTAGAATAGGGTTTTTGAGGATGGGAATTGGTCTAGGTCTGAATTGGTTTCGGGTACTGAATTAGGGCAATCTAATCCAGGGTCATATCGGACATTTCACACTCCACCTGGACAACATTGCGCTGAGTTGGCGTCTCATTTCCTGCCACGTGGGCCACTTAACAGACAAATTGGACGGAAAGGACCTATTGGTCAAAAATTGAGAGATGAGGGAGTAAACGTGTGAAATTAAAAGTAGAGGGACTGAACTGTTTTTTCCCAAAAAGTTCAGGGAGTAAACAGTATTTAACCCATATTTATATATGTAAAAAAAAATGTCATATATGCCCATATCGATGTCTTGTCGTTTTATACTTCTTCTCTTGTTCTTACCTCACCTCCATAATCCAAATTCTCAATTCTCAAAACCTAGCAGCTAATTCATCATCAGATCATTGATTCATCGTCGCCAATAATCATCATCATCTGCAATTATTCTTTTATTTTCCTGTTCTTTGTAATGTTTTATTAATTTTTCTGAATTTATGGCAAATTTGAGAATTGGGAAGAAGGAAATAGCCAGTGATTTTAATCTTTTGATACTAATTAACACAACAATTTCTTTAGGCAAGCCTTTAAGTATTCTTTGCAAATTCAAATATTTTTCAATGAATCAATGATTAAGATTTTAGGGTCTGTTTTCTTTATTTTTCTTCTTATTCGATTCGTCTGAACTCTGAACTAATAGTGATTATAACTAATTATGAATTAAGTGCATCTTTGTTATTTGTTAATGGAATAATGGTAGACTGGTACTAGTGCCATAGTGGTATCAGGATGTAAGCTAGAATTTTTTTTTTGATACATAAACCACAGAGCTATACTCTATTATGCAGAGATGCGAAAAAAATCCAAGTGCAGAAGATAGCAAGTTTTGTTGCCTTTGCTACCTTTTGCTCCTGAAATACTGACAATATATATTCAGAAAGTAAAACCAAGACATGAAAGGTCGATCAAACTGACAAACTTTTATAAAAGTAGAGGATTGGTTTAATGGATTATGAAGGCAGAGTGTATTAGTGAGGACTTTAGTAGTTTAGTTGCAAGTGACTATACTACTCAATTGTATTCTTATAGAAACCTGTAAGCCTATTAAAAAGCTGTAAACTTAATAACTTACTTAATTTTAAAGTGGGAAAAAAAATTGTGAATATATTTGAAGGTGGGGAGCCCCATTTTTTTTTCCGCCTAGAGCCCCTGAAAACTTAGGGCAGGCCCAGAAATCATTTCTGTAGTCTGATCGGAATTTGTAACGGCCTCACATGCCTGCATATGGCGACATGCCCAGGACTTCCGAAGTACCCACAATAATTTGGAACCCTTCAGTTTTAAAGATTGTGATTTTGCCTACGCTTAGTATCAGTCAGTCTACAAGTAGTTATCTTTTTTTTTTTTTTTTTTTTTTTTTTTTTTTTGATGAAGGGGTTTGGAACCCAGCTTAACTGGGAGGCACAGCCCCACGCCCGGATTTAATTAAAGAAAAAGAGAAAAAATACAAAAGGGGAAAGGGGGACTAGACCAAAACCTCTCCCACAAAAAGAAAACAAAAGAGAAAAATCCAACCAAATCAACGATAATGGAGGACTCCTAAGGCATCATTACGAAGCTTAGAAAAAATCTCCATTGGAGGCGAAGGGAGCCAGCAAAGAGAAGGAAAGGCCAATCCCAAATTCGCCAAGCAATCTGCCACTGAATTGCCTTCCCTATGAATATGACTGCAATAAAATTGCATCGAATTAAGGCGAGCTAAGCAATTGTGCCAATGAACACGCAGAGGCCAAGGGGGCTTGTAGGTAGAAGACCTCAACCCTTCAATCACACCCATAGAATCACACTCTAACCCAGAGAGTATGCCAACCAAGTTATCTACAAACTCACTCTTTTGGCTATGATGCTGAGAGTGAATGAGTGATGATTATAAGGTTTTAAGAATCCTACTGTCTGAAGATAGATTATTAGAGACAAAACTATGTGAGGTTGAGGTCTACTCATTAGCCCGTAATTCTTGGAAGCGTCTCAGTAGTACTACTTTTCCGGCTTCCTTGCGATCTACTGTATGGTTTACACGTAAATATGTTTTTGTCAATAATGCTCTGCATTGGCCTCAATGCCAAGATTTCGACAAGGACAAGAACATCATTGTCTTCTTTGATATGGCCAGTGAACTATATATTTAGCTAGATAGAGATGCCTGAAGCTTTCTCGGATGAACGCAAGGTCATTTCAGTAGCAAGATATGGAGAGTCCCTTGCCTTGATTGATATGAAATGGGTTATGAAAGAGTATGGTGTGGTGCAATCTTGGACTAAAATATTAGGGATATCAAGTCTAAAGTTTTGTTACCTGTCACTTTTTTATTGTAGAAGCAGTGGTGAATTGGTATTCGGAAAAATAGAAACTGGTCGTCGAGAATTAAACAGGGTGAATTATAAGACCAAACAGCAAGTTGAAAAATTTAGAATAAATGGACGAAAATACATGGGGGTCGATTCTTTTGTAGATAGCATTGATAAGGATCTAGCCCTGGGTATCGAAGAAATTAAAGAAGAAACTGGAAATGTAAAAACAGAAAAATAGAAAGGAAAATATATTTCATTCAATGGCTGCCGAAACCCTATTACATCCTATATATACTCAGCTAAAGGGTTAGGATGGAGCCACGTCTCATCCCACCAAGTAGATCGCAGAAAGCAGAAACTACAATAATTGAGCTAAGCAACAACAATTGAACCGAGTACGTACTGTAATAAACCTAATACTGCCTAATTAATAGTGGCCACGTGCAAACCATGCTAACGGGCAACTATATTCAATCAAAGCTAGTCAAAGTTGACTCGTAACAATTCTTCCTCCACCAAAACAAACTTGTCCTCAAGTTTCATAGCTAAAACTGGAAGTCTGGGTACCTCTGGATAATGTCGTGAGCAAATTCCCATGTTGCCTCGTCAGGGGAGGTCCCAAACCACTGTATGAGCCATTGTGTGGCAGCCTCACCACGTCTTTTCACCATTCTAGTTTGTAGAATAGCTTCTGGTGCCCACCTTGGATTGGAAGTATCATGGATGGCGAGTAATTGAGATTCCACCACAACAGAATTACCAACCTTCTTCTTCAAAAGTGACACATGGAATACATTATGTATTTTAGCTGAAGGTGGAAGCTGCAGTTTATAGGCCACCTCTCCAATTTTCTCAAGCACTTGGAAGGGTCCATAATATTTGGTAGATAGCTTGTGAAACACACTTGCAGGCATAGAGTGTTGCCTATAAGGCTGGAGTTTAAGATAAGCCCAATCTCCAGCTTGAAATTCTCTCTCTGTGTGCTTTTTATCATAGAGCCCCTTCATTCTGGATTGTGCATGGTTCAAATTTCTTTTGATCACAGCTAACAATTCATCCCTATTTTTCAGTTGCTGATCCACATAAGCCACTGATGTAGAGCCGGGAAAATAAGGAATAATGGGAGAGGGTTCATATCCATATAATGCCTGAAATGGTGTGACGTCGCTAAAAGCAAGCGCGCAATTTAACCCTGAAATATCATTAGTAGTATAAGCAAATAGGGATCGTTCTATTCCGGGGATTGAGGGTACACTTGTAATTGTGAAACAAATAAAGAAAAGTATTATTTACAAAAATAAAATAAAGAATATAAATATATACAATTGTATAAACAAATAAAGAATTAAAATAATAAAGTATTATTTACAAAAATAAAATAAAGAATAAATATATACAAGTGAACAAAAATAAGGGGGATTTTGTTTTTGGATTTTCGAAAATAAAACTAAGTTAACAAAATAATTAAAATGCAAAAACATAAAAATAAAATAGAGTGAGAGAACAAAGATCAAAAACCGAAACATATGATTAAAATTGATTCAAACCCTAATATTGTTCATCTAAGTCATGAGAGAGGAGTTGATCATGTGAAACATTCGAAAGCAAATGATTTCCCATATTTTACTTTTCAATGCTAATTAACCTAAGCGAAAGCACCTAGATTAATCCTATCAAACATGCAATCAAGCCCTAGAAAGCTAGTCAATCATGACATGTTTAATGCATTAGACATAGAGAAAGGCTATCAACTCAAGTGTACAACTTAGTTATGGAAAAGTCCACCTAATTGCAATCATCTTCAATTAAATTCGATTCTTGTCCAGAACCTTTACTACTTTTGATTCAAGTTACACAAAACGAAAAGTCGATTTCATGTTCTTAAACCTAGCACCAATTACATGCAAATCCTATAAGTGTCGACCCAAATAAGATAAACATATAAAAGTTTTCTGTAAAGCAAATTTAATCGAACAAACTCACATAAGCAACTTAGAATCACAATTATATGAATCTGAAAATTCTCAATTAATCATAAAATTCCAGAAATTAATATTCATTCAAACACATATGTCAACTAGAACAAAACCAACGAAATCAAAGCAAAGGTTACAAAGGAGAATCGGATTACACCGTGAGATGGAGATGAGATGAACGAATTGAGGATGTGGTCTCTTGAATCTCGAAAGCAAGCTTCAAGGATGGTGATGGAGGATGATGCTCACGGCAATTCTTCTTCTCCCTTGGCCTTGCTTGAAATGTTGAATGCATTAGAGGATGGAGAGAAAATGGAAAGGAAATGGAGAGACAAAGAAGATGGAATGGATGAAGGAATTCGTTTTGAGAGTGAGAGGAGAAGTGTATTTATAGCCCAAAAAATGATGAATGGAGGGTGGAGATGAACATAAATGAAGGGCTAGATATGTTAGACAAATTTGTAAAAAATATCTTCCCACATGTTTATCACTTGTTCAACTTGAATTGATTTTCCTCCTCAAGTTTTTCCACTTGGTTGCAACTTTGATTTTCCTCCTCAAGATTTTCCACTTCCTTGCAACTTTGATTTTCCTCCTCAAGATTTTCCACTTGGTTGCAACTTTGATTTTCCTCCTCAAGATTTTCCACTTCCTTGCAACTTTGATTTTCCTCCTCAAGATTTTCCACTTGGTTGCAACTTTGATTTTCCTCCTCAAGATTTTCCACTTGCTTGGAGGTCCTAAAAAAATAGAAACTAATAAGAAAAATAGAAACTTTCCTAAAATGAAAAATGGCAACTTACTAAAAATGATAAATAGAAACTACAAAAATATAAACTTTCTACAAATAGGAACTTTCCCAATCAAAGAATGGAAACTTTCCTAAACAGGATTTTAATAAGGAAATAACGTAAGAAATGTAGGGAAATGCAGTTAAAACGTCGCATTAAAATGCTCCTATCATGGTGTCATTTTCAAAGCTGAATCGTAGCCATCGAATGACATCGCAGAGGAAAGGAATTAAGATTAAAGCTAAAGAAACTAAGAAGATAAAGACTGATTTTTCATAGATGCCTCAAAATGGCTGGAATACAGAGATTATAAGATGGAAGGTACTATCCTTGACGCTACGGTAGAAAGAGCATTTGTCGCTGCAATCGTCCTACTTGCTGCATCCAAACTGGTGTCATTATACCGAACACTATCAACATCGGAAAATGATGTTTTTGTGTCTGAAGGAGGACTTGAGGTACATATGCAAAGCTCAGCTCTTTGTTTCTGACTTAACCACCAAAATACTTCTATCAGAGTGTTGTAGAACCTCATTCCTAGCCCACATTCCTCATATTTTAGTTTGTCAAAAACACACTCCACCATCTGCCAGTTAGAGTTGCCATCACAGTCTCCCTTGATCATCTCCTCCATCACTTGATGAATATCTAATATCCTATTTGTGAGCATCGCATTCAGCAACTTAGTGACATCATCCCACCAGTCAATCCTTGCATAAACAAGATCTCCAAAACTCTGTTGCCCATTGAACACATGCGGCTTACAAGTCTTCTAAAAAATTGCAGCGATAACCAAACGTGAAATTTCAGAAATTTCAGAAACTGCAATGGTGGTAAGTGCATAGGGCCAACCTTGAAGATTTTCACAGATCATATTAATTTTGGTGGCATGCTTGCAAATGTTTCCTTGCATCGACCACACATAGTCACAAAAGGAAAATTCTAATCCCAAAATCCACACTAGATGTATAATGTTACAGTTCTTCTGGCTTGAAACCTTGGCAAAGAGAAGACTTTTATCATCCATGGTAACAGTAGAATCAGAAATTTGCAGTACCCTGTGCCAAGACTTAGAAGCAATACATTCTTCATTGACGTTTTGAAAAGAACCACATTTATCAGCATATTGGTCTAACCCGTAGCCTGAGTGCAGCTCTGTTGTCAACTTGTGTACTAACGAATGAACTCTTTGGAGTGTTCCAAGATGTGAATCAGCAAACAATTTCACTTTCAACTCTAGGTGATATGCTTCAATAGCACCACATGCCTCCTGATGTGCAATATTAACTACTGGTGTGAAAAGGAAGTGTAAGGCCTTGAGAACATCCACTGTACATTCAACTTGAGGCACAAACAACATAATCTTTGTTTCATTCTTGTGTTCAGAACAACCCCATGTAGAAATAGCTCCCTCAAAATTTTGTACCATGTTGTCCTTGAAGTTTCTCAAGACAAATATAAGATCACAGTAAGAAGAAATTAGGTAATATGCCCATGTACAAGTGGTGTGAGATTGTAGTGATATCACCTTTGCGTGCAGCGAACACATGTTATAGTGAGCCATTTGTGAATCTGAGTTGTTAATGTGCAAGTCTTCGCCAAAATAAAAAACAAGGCTAGTAGCAAATGTTCCAACGGGAGTGATGAGAGATATTATCAAATAGCACAGCAGGCAATAATCAAAGATAGGCTTTAAGAGAAACGTTGTGGCACCAGAGTAAAAAATGGAAATTTAAGAAGTGAAGTGCTCTTGCCAATATTGCTTTTGTCTTCAGGAATCAACAAGAAGCAAGCATGGAAAGTTAGGTGCACAATAGGTTGAATAGTAATTGTAGTCATTAGAACCACTGGACAAGAATGGTACCCCCAAGATGAGAAAGCAAAATTGATTTGGAGAAAATCAATAGCTTCAACAATAGAAAAACTTCTTGGCTGAAAGATTGCTCTAATTATATTCTCAAAAATGACACCCATTTCAATTATAATGATTATTGTACCACGGGTTTGTAACAGAACTATGTCCTTGCACATTTGAACATACCAAAAAACACTAGGTGGAGCAGCATGAGTTAAATTTCTATGAGTCATCCCACAATTAATGAAGGTGGGCTTTACCTTTGGAATCAGCAAGCAAATCATCACAGTGTCAAACCTGAAAGAAACCATTTGTGCCGAGGTTGTTGGCTAACAAGGATTTGCCTTCAACAAGATAAAGTCACGAAACTGACAACTGAACACTTGAGGAATAACCCTTGAATAGAGAGATAACCCTTTTAGCTTTGACATTTGAATGAACATGCAAAGAGGAGGCTGATTTTGTGCACCTTTGACACCAGAAACAAGTTTTTCAACAACTTCTTGTTTGAGCGGCTCAACCACTAGGAACAATTTGGACCCACCTTTATGAGCCACACTGCTAACCTCAATTTCAACATTAGAATCTTCTTTAGATCTCATATCATACTCTTTTTGACAAGGAAAACTATGCAAGAGTTCCTTTGACTCCTGCCCATTTATATTCTCAACTTGAGCACATATAGGATGAGATCGTTCTCCATTGATACAAGGAACAATCTTATCAACTGCCACAATTGCACAGTCCCTATTTCCATTGGAAAGCAATGGAGCCCTCTCAGCTGACATAGATCTTTTATCTATATGTTGTTTAATTGTAGGCTGGGGAAAATTGCCGCCTGACAAGTCTGTTGAATCATCTCCAATATAACCAGTATCAATATCAGTGCTATCATAAAGAAACTCCTGAAATTCCTTGCTTTCATCTGGGTTGAATCCATCTATTACACCTTTTTTTTATCAATTTTCCAACTAGTATTAATGATGCGCCCAAAGCAAGCGCATAATTTAACCCTGAAAATATCGTTAGTAGTATAAGTAAATAGGGATCGTTCTATTCCGGGGATTGAGGGTACACATGTCATTGTCAAACAATTAAACAATTAAAATTAAAACAAAGTATAATATTCACAAAGATATTCACAAGTATAAACATTATTAACGAAAAAAGGGGGGATTTTGTTTTTGGTTTTTTCGAAAATAAATTAAGTAAAGAAAACAATTAAAATGCAAAAACATAAAAATACGAATGGAATGAGAGAACAAAGATCAAAATCGAAACATATGATTAAAATGGATTCAAACCCTAATAATGTTCATCTAAGTCATGAGAGAGGAGTTGATCATGTGAAACGTTAAAAGCAAACAATTTCCCATATTTTACTTTTCAATGCTAATTAATCTAAGTGAAAGCACCTAGATTAATCCTATTAAACATGCAATCAAACCCTAGAAAGCTAGTCAATCATGTCATGTTTAACGCATTACACATAGAGAAAGGCTATCAACTCAAGTGTACAACTTAGTATGGAAAAGTCCACCTAATTGCAATCCTCTTTAATTAAATTCGGTCTTTGCACAAAACCTTTACTACTTTGATTCAAGTTTACACAAAACGAAAAGTCGATTTCATGTTCTTAAACCTAGCACCATTCATATCAAAACCCTACGTGTTTGCAACCACATAAGATTAAAATACAAAAGTTATCTATAATGCAAATTTAATTAAACAAACTCACATAAGCAACTCTTGAATCACAATATATGAATCTGAAAATTCTCAATTAATCATAAAGCAACATAAAAATCAACATATAGAAATCACAACTTTATCTCAAAACATATAAACGGGCTTTAAACTTTGCCCTTAACATTATTTGTTAACTAGAATTCATAGTTCTACAAATCTAAACAAAGAAAACCAAAAGAAATTACAAGGAAAAAGATAGAATTACACCATGAAGGGAGTGGATGATGAAGAGCTTGAGACATTGATCTTGAATCTTTAAAGCAAGACTTCACTATCACGGCACAAGGTGGATGATGACGGCTAGGAGGCTTCATGGCTTCTTCTTCTCTTCTTCTCTTTGCTTAAAAATGCAGAAACTTAAAACTAGAGAATGGAGAGAAAAATGGAAAGGAAATGGAGAGACAAAGAAGATGAGATGGATGAAGGAAGATATGTGTAGGAAAATGGAAAGAAAATGGAGAGACAAATAAGATGAGATGGATGAAGGAATATGTTTTAGAATGAGAGGAGAATGTGTTTATATAGGGAAGAAAAAGAAGAGTGAAATGATGAGTGGAAGAAAAATAATGAAAGTGGAGTATGAAAGTGATTTGTAGAATATGGAAAAGAAAGAGAAATGATGAAATGAAAGCAAAGCATGAAGGTGCAGCAACATGGAAGTGATGATGATCTATTAAAGAGATTGCAGAAAAAATATATCCAAGGAAAAAGAGAAAAGCATCTAGCTTTCTTCATGTGGGTGGGAAACATGAATATGTGGTGTTGAGCTGTTTTCAGGTCAGTTTCTGCCCCTTTATTCCTTCAATTATTTCTCCAACAAAACTTCATTATATGCCTTCGACTTCTTCATATGAAATGTTCCACTATGAGTATAGATCATCCTGACAAATTTTCAGAGCTTCAATCCATGTGGTTGGGCCGGAAATGCTGCTGGACCTCTTACAGGTCCAGTTTTCCGGTTTTGCTTATGTAGAAAATTGGGCTGATTGTTTGAATGCCTTCCACTCATATTTTGCTCTGGCACTCTTCATAAGAAATGATCCTTTGGGTGTCTAGAATGGATCTGGAAGGTTTTAACTCATTTGAAGTTCATTTGGTCAGGCGGCCGCTCCTTCTTCTTTGCTTGGCTTGGTTTCTCCTAGCCGGAGTAGGAATATGTGTAAAATTGATCTTTTAGTACATTTCCATTTTCATCTACTCCAATGTACCTTCATCTTTGCTCCCCTTGGTGTTCGCAAGCTCCTCTTTCCATTTATGAGTTCATTTCCACTTTTTAGCTCGGAGGTCCTGAAAATAGAAACTAATAAGAAAAATAGAAACTTTCCTAAACTGAAAAATGGCAACTTTCCTAAACTGAAAATGGAAACTTACTAAAAATGATAAATAGAAACTACAAAAATATAAACTTTCTACAAATAGGAACTTTCCCAATCAAAGAATAAAAACTTTCCTAAACAGGGTTTTAATAAGGAAATAACGCAAGAAATGTAGGGAAAAGCAAGTAAAACGTCGCATTAAAATGCTCCTATCAATTAACACCTCCCACAACTTCCATACTTTGATCACCACAAACTAATGTAGTAATTGAAGCAGTAGGTGTACTGCCCACAACATGATTCATACTAGCATTATCACTAAATCCCAATATCATATCAGTGGAAGACAAAATCAATTCACAATCGACAGGGGTTCTATGAATAATACCATTATTAGCAGGAATAAGTGATGACAAAGCCTCAGTTGTAGCTGCAATTAATTTGGGTGTTGATGACGGTGGAGTATCAACTTGGCTCGCCGGAGATTGCGACAAACCCCTCAACAACTGTAGCTCTTCCTTGAATTCAGATATGAAGGTATCCATTGAGCTCTTCAAAGATTTCTGCATCTCACACAGCTTAGCATCTGTGTGTTCTTTATGAATTTGATTCGCCGGAACCTCGTGGTGGTGATGGTGGTTTTTCAGCCCTCTTAAGCTTGACCGTAGGCTCAGGTGTGAAAGAGGAGTAGGATGAATCAACAATTGGGACCTCCCAATTATGTACCCGGTCAATTTCAAGAGAAATTCGGTCGTACTCGGGTATGGGACAAAGTGGGTTTGGATCTGCAATTGTATGTGGTTGCTCACAAGGGGGAGGTGGAGGAGCAGAATGGTAAATAGGTTGTGTAGTCATGGTTTTTGTGGGGACAAACTGAGAATAAACACTGGGAATTGATGGTTTATGTGAATGGCTTTGTGAAATTGAATGATGAATCCATAGATTTGGGTTAGGATGAGGTGAGTGGTAAGTTGGGATGTATGGGTCACGAGGAGTGGTGGTGAGAGGCTGCTGAGCAACACTTGGAAATTGATGAGGGAATAAGTGGCCATTGATGATGATTGCAGAATGGTTGAGTTGCAATGGTGGGTAAGGGTTTAGTTGCGATGAAAATTGGGTAAACGCACAGGTAGAGCTACCGTAAGGATGATAAGGAGTGTTGTGATACCTGCCGGAGATCCCACCGCCGTAACCCGCCAGAAAAGTGCCCAGTTGCCGGCTCTGATACCAATTGTTACAATCCCCGGGATCGTAGCCATGAAATGACATCGTAGAGGAAAGGAATTAAGATTAAAGCTAAAGAAACTAAGAAGATAAAGACTGATTTTTCATAGATGCCTCAAAATGGCTGGAATACAGAGAATATAAGATGGATGGTACTGTCCTTGACGCTACGGTAGATCAACACGTGTATTAGGTGATAGGAGCATTTTAATGCGACGTTTTAACTGTTATTTCCTTAATAAAACTCTGTTTAGGAAAGTTTCTATTCTTTGATTGGGAAAGTTCCTAATTATAGAAAGTTTCCGTTTTGTAGTTTCTATTTTTCATTTTTAGAAAGTTTCCCATTTTAGTTTAGGAAAGTTTCCATTTCTTATTTTAAAAATCTTCTATTTTCAGGACTTTGGAATAAATAAGCTGAATTGAGTTCATAAATGGGAAGAGAAGCTTCATGAAGAGAGAAACAAGGAAATGACGTGGAAAATCAGAAAATATAATGGGTGACGCGCTCGAAGCAAGCGCGCAATTTAACCCTGAAATATCGTTAGTAGTATAAGTAAGTAGGGATCGTTCTATCCGGGGATTGAGGGTACACTTGTAATTGTGAAACAAATAAAGAAAAGTATTATTTACAAAAATAAAATAAAGAATATAAATATATACAATTGTATAAACAAATAAAGAATTAAAATAATAAAGTATTATTTACAAAAATAAAATAAAAAATAAATATATACAAGTAAACACAAATAAGGGGGGGGGATTAGGATTCTTAAAATTAAAATTAAAATAAATAAAATAAAGAAAACGTAAAAACACATGTACAAGAATGAAACATAAGAAACAAAGATTAAACCCAAGTTTATCATTGAATTCGAATTAACCCTACATTGTTCTTCCAAGTCATGTGAAAGGAGTTGATCATGTGAAACATTCGAAAGCAAACGATTTCCCATATTTTACTTTTCAATGCTAATTAATCTAAGCGAAAGCACCTAGATTAATCCTATTAAACATGCAATCAAACCCTAGAAAGCTAGTCAATCATGTCATGTTTAACGCATTACACATAGAGAAAGGCTATCAACTCAAGTGTACAACTTAGTATGAATAAGTTCACCTAATTGCAATCCTCTTCAATTGAATTCGATTTTTGTCCAAAACCTTTACTACTTTGATTCAAGTTTACACAAAACGAAAAGTCGATTTCATGTTCTTAAACCTAGCACCAATTACATGCAAATCCTATAAGTGTCGACCCAAATAAGATAAACATATAAAAGTTTTCTATCAAGCAAATTCAATCGAACAATCACACATAAGCAACTTTGGAATCACAACATAAGAATCGAAATTCTTTATTAAATCATAAAATTTCAGAATATAAACTTTGTTCAAACATAAATGTTAACTAAAAACAATTCTCACGAAACTAAGCAAGATTACAAAGAAAGAGGTTGAATTACACCGTGAGATGGAGATGGGGATGAAGGATGAAACGTTATGGATTCTTGAATCTCGAAAGCAAGCTTCAAGGTGGAGGATGGATGATGATGCTCACGGCTCCTTCTTCTTCTTCTTCTCCCTTGCTTGAAACGTTGAATGCACTAGAGGATGGAGAGAAAATGGAAAGGAAATGGAGAGACAAAGAAGATGGAATGGATGAAGGAATTTTGTGAGAGAAAATGGAAAGGAAATGGAGAGACAAAGAAGATGGAATGGATGAAGGAATTGGTGATTGAGAGTGAGAGGAGAAGGTGTTTAAATAGGGAAGAAAAAGAAGAGAGAAATGATGAGATGAAGAAAAATAATGAAAGTGGAGTATGAGAGTGGTTTGTAAAATATGTAAAAGATGAGGTAATGATGAAAGCAAAGCATGAAGGTGAAGAAATGTGGAAGTGATGATGATCTTTTAGGGTAGAAAAATTGTATCCAAGGAAAAAGAAATGCTTTCTTCATATGGGTGGGAAACATGAATATGTGGTGTTGAGCTGTTTTCAGGTCAGTTTCTTCCCCTTTATTCCTTCAATTATTTCTCCATCAAAACTTCAGAATGAGCCTTCGACTTCTTCATAAAAATGTTCCACTATGAGTGTAGATCATCCTCACAAATTTTCAGAGCTTTATTCCATGTGGTTGGGCCGGAAATGCTGCTGGACCTCTTACAGGTCCAGTTTTCCGGTTTTGCTTCTGTAGAAAATTGGGCTGATTGTTTGAAGGCCTTCCACTCATATTTTTCTCTGGTACTCTTCATAAGAAATGATCCTTTGGGTGTCTAGAATGGATCTGGAGAGTTTCAGCTCATTTAGAGTTCATTTGGTCAGGTGGCCGCTCATTCTTCCTTGCTTGGCTCTGATTCTCCTAGCCGGAGTAAGAAAATATTCAAGGTTGACTTTTTAGTGCATTTTCATTCTTCTCCATCATTTCTAGGTAATTATGGACGTAACACTCATTTCTTCTTCATCTACTCCAATGTACCTAAAAATAGAAATTAAGTTAAAAATCGATTCGTTAAGGAATAACTAAGCAAAATGTGAGGAATTAACATTTAAAATATCACATTAAAATGCGCCTATCAATGGGTGGAGGAAATCAAAAGGAGAGATTTTCTTGGGAGACTTTTATGGAAGGAAATATTGTTGGAGGAATAATTTGGTGTGATTGCCAACGTGAAAATCAGAAATAATCAAGGAGATGACGCCAAGAGAGATTCAAGGGAGATATTTATGGAAGGAAAATATGTGTGCACCAAGGAAAAGCTCAAAACATGTCTAGGTGCATCCCTAAATTCCCTAAAAGAATGTTGGCCGAAATTCATGAAGAAAATCAGAATAATTTCAAGGAAATTTGGCAATTAAATATTAGGGAGGTATTTTAGAGAATTTTGATTGGTTGGAACACATCACAAGGCTTACTTGGCATTCTATGATTGGTTGGACCACATCACAAGCTTACTTGGTGAATTATCATTGGTTGAAGCTATGTGGAAAATTCTGATTGCTTTGTGAACCCTAGCCGTGCTCCTATATATACCCACCTCTTTGACGTTGAGAAGGGTTCCACACCTTAGAAAAATTCAGAAAATACACATTGTTGCCGTGAGCTTCTTTCATCTTCTCTCCATCCTTTAAAGCAAGCCATGGAATTCAAGCAAGGCCAACGAAAGCAAGCCACGGAAGGGAAAAGAAGGAGCCGTGATCTATTCCTCACCATCCACCATTGAAGACTTGCTTTCAAGCTTCAAGGATCCCAACGAAAATCATCCATTCTCATTTTCCATCCACTGTGTAATTCGACCTCTACTTTGTAAACTTTGTTTGAATTTCGTTGGTTTTGTTTTAGTTGACATTCATGATTGAAAAAAGTTATTATTTCTGGAACTTTTATGATTAAATGAAATTTTCAGATTCTACTATTGTAATTCGAGAGTTGCTTATGTGAGTTTGTTTAATTAAATTTGCTTTATAGATATCTTTTGTATTTTAATCTTATGTGGTTCGAAACACTTAGGGTTTTGATATGAATGGTGCTAGATTTAAGAACATGAAATCAACTTTTTGTTTTGTGTAACTTGAATCGAAGTAGTAAAGGTTTTGGGTAAAAACCGAATTTAATTAAAGAGGATTGTAATTAGGTGGACTTTTTCATACTAAGTTGCACACTTGAGTTGATAGCCTTTCTATGTGTTTCATGCGTTAAACATGTCATGATTGACTAGCTTTCTAGGGCTTGATTACATGTTTGATAGGATTAATCTTTGTGCTTTCACTTAGGTTAATTAGCATTGAAAAGTAAAAAATGGGAAATTATTTGCTTTCGAATATTTCACATGATCAACTCCTTTCTCATGACTTAGATGAACAATATTAGGGTTTAATCGAATTTGATCATAGTTTCGGTTTTGATCTTTGTTCTCTCATTCCATTCGTGTAATTATGTTTTTAGTTTTCTTTGTTTTCTGTACTTAGTTTATTTCCGAAAACCAAAACCTAAATCCCCCCTTAATTTCGTAATTATGTATATACTTTATTTTATTTTTGTAAATAATATACTTTGTGTCTTTATTAATTGTGTAATTGTCCTACATTGACATGTGTACCCTCAATCCCCGGATTAGATCGATCCCTACTTGCTTATGCTATTAATGATATTTTAGAGTTAAATTATGCGCTTGCTTTTAGCTGCATCATTAGGACCACAACTAAAAATGGGCTGCTCTAAATGGGTTCAGTACTTATGGGCTCATGCATAACTATTGTCCTAGTACTCATTGTGATCCTAATTGTCAGGATCCCTAGGATCCAAGCCTAGAAATATTGGCTCTGTACCATATTTCTTATGGATAAGAATTGTTGTTAGGATCCCCAGGATCCAAGCCTAGAAATGACATCGCAAAGAAAGGGAAATAAAAGAAAGCTAAAGGAAATAAGAGAAAACAAAAGCTTCAATATTCTTTAATGCCCTCTGGTACAAGTCCTATAGTGGTTATTTAAGCAAAGAAAATATCTAGAAGTAGTGGACTCCCGAAACATAAAGCCCAAATAGGCCCATACAAGAATAATGACCCATATAAAAGTATAGAATCATAACATTTCCACCCGCACGAAGAACATGCTTGACCTCAAGCCTGAATTATCTTCCAAATTGTCCTTGCGCCATCATGCAAGTCACCACCCAAGTTCAGTACTTTTTTCAAACCCAAGAAATAAATAAGTGCAACAAACTGATCTATGAGGTCATCCACATTAAGAAAAGAAGAATCTGAAGATATCACATCAGCTCCCAAATCATGCCTTGGTAAAAAAACTCTGTAAACCGCAGGTTGTAGTAGTTCTTGTATCTGTATGCTGACCAAGAGTATTGGTATAGTAGCAGCTTGTGAGTAGAAAGAGTAATAGCTTCTCAGTAGAAAAAGCATGTGTTTTGCAGCTGCAAGAAAAAAGCAAATTCTTGTAAAGTAATGCTTGCCGAAAGAACTCTGAAAATTTGAAGCTTGAACATGGATTGCATTGTAGGACAGTGCTATATGAATTAGCATAATGGAGGTGGGTGCCAAATTCCAAGTAACCCTCACTGATGATAGAGATAGATGCACTGATATAGAAACTCACGAAGTCCCCTTGAAGGTAAAAACAACTTTGCCTACCAATTGACCTCCAGTAGACAATCTGCATTCCATTTTCAGCAAGAACTTTTATATCACAATAGACAATCTTCTCGTTACATTCTTTAGGGAGATAAGTCAACCCTTTTGCAGATACCAAAGCAATACTGAATCTTGTGTTCCAATCCAAAAAATGGTCATCCTTTTTTTTTTGTTGAATATCCATTCATTTGAAGATCTTTTTGCCATGTGCTCACATACAAGAACCCTGTGAAGCCCTTTTGCACAAAAAATTCTCGGCTTGACCAACTGCACATTTTGAATTTTTTTTAATAATAGTAAATTCAGCTCGTAACACTATCTGCCCCTGAAATTTTCCTTCTATCTTTATCACAGCAAGCTGGATGCCATCTGGTAGCTCACCAGGGTGATCTTCTTTGCAGGAACTCAAATTGGATTTCATAGAGGGTTCTGCGAAACCAAGTGCAAAATAATCAAGCTTCGGATATACATAGAGAGTGTCCACTGAACTTTTGGAGGGATTACAGGTTCGGAGTGCTGGAGATTTGCAATTAAAGCGAGAGCTAAGAAGTGAACTTAGTTGGTACTGGAACCAACCATCAAAATAGCACACCAAGTAAGATTCACAATGCTCAGGAAGACTGCAAGACTCATGTGAAACAGAACTTCGTTTCTGAAATTTGAGGAAGGTGATTGAGCCATCCTGGCCTAAAACAGCTGCCCAAAAGGCATTCTGATCTCTAATGCGGGAAATAGCAAATTGCCAAAGTAAGGGTTTACTTTAATCATACAAATTCAATGAATTGGACACTAGAGACACAGAGCAAATCTTTCCACTGATCTATGGAGTCTGATATCCAGTATACAGAACCAAGTCGCTCTTATTGTCCATAGTCATAAGATCACATCCCAATTTATAATCCAATTGCAAGTATCCTGACCAAAGTACAACATGAGGAATATCACAAGTGAGCAATGGAATATACCATAATGTACAATGCATCATGTTGAGATCTTTAATGTTTATCAAGGCGGCACCAAAAGTAGTACCATCATCTGTAGTAAGTTGCCAAGCATGTAGTGGTGCACATAGATGAACACTCACATGAGAATTAGAATTTGACTGCCAATGATACAAATTTTGCATATTAGAAAAGACCCTTAGGGTTTCTCTTTTAGGACTTTGCAGTAGATTGCTTGAAATTTCAAATTCCATTGTCTGGGAATGCATAATTACGGACAACAGGATAAGTAGAAGAGCCTCATTTGAGAAAGCAAGATTGATTTGGAGAACATCAATAGCTTCTTCAATAGAAAAACTTCTTGGCTGAAAGACTGCTCTAATTATATTCCCAGATATGACACCCATTTCAATTGTAATGATTATTGTACCATGGGTCTGTAACAGATTTATGCCCTTGCACATTTGAACATACCAAAAAACACTAGGTAGAGCAGCATGGGTTAAATTTCTGCGAGTCATTCCATAAATAATGGAGGTGGGTTTTACCTTTTGAATAGGAAAGCAAATCATCACAGTGACAAACCTCAAAGAAAACATTTGTGCAGAAGTTGTTGGCTGACAAGGATTTACATTCAACAAGATAAAGTCACGAAACTGAGAACTGAACACTTGAGGAATAACCCTTGAATAGTGGGAGAACCCTTCTACCTTTGACATTTCAATGAACATGCAAAGAGGAGGCTGATTTTGTGCTCTTTCAGTATAGCACTCATTGGTAGATGGTTTTCTATAGATAGCATCAGTGACTTGATTGAGCTTATCGTTTCTAATCATCACCAAATCCCAGCAATTTGACTGTATTAGTTCAGACATCACTTTCCAGATGCCAACATCGTCAGGAAGGTTTTGGTAAATTAGAGTTGCAGACCACACAAAGTAACCTCCAGATCGCAAGACATGATTAAGCTCTAAAGGCAGGTTACCACACCCAACATCCAATATCACGCGTTCAGGAAGAGATTTTTGAATAAAATCATTATTGTGAAGAGCACCATTCTTAAATTGAGTTCCACCCCTAGGGAAATGAAGGTATTCACCAGTTACTTTACCCCAATTTTGGTGACCCTTATCAGTTACACTCATAAATTCTTCCTTCTCACTGCTATCCTCTCCCATTTCATTATCATACGGTATGCTTTCATCTGCACTAGCACTGTTGCCATTGCCACTACCATATTTTTCAAAAGCAATCAAGGAAGCCAAAGTTAGAGTCTTACCCAAAGCCATATCATCTACAAAGATCCCACCATTTAGAGGCTCTGGTTGTTTTTTTTGTATGGAAATTCATCAACATATTGACAAAAGACCCATCACTTTTCTCTTTCCAAAATGGGGGCCAGTCAATAGAATTCTCTCTGCCAACTAACCCACCCATCCCTTCCTTCTGGCGAAAAAACTCCGATTTGATCACTTTCTTGGGGGGTTCTATTGGCTCCAATGCATCGTTTTGGCTGGCATTGTCATCCACCAGCTTGAAAATCTCATCCACCGTGTCCTTATCGGTGGTCACGTCCTGAAGCAACCGAACGTTGGCCAAGTTCTCAGCCGAGCCCTCGAGGTCGACGACATCGTCGTTGTGTTGGCGTTTTTGATGCACTTAAAGCAAGCGCATAATTTAACCCTGAAATGTCATCGTTAGTATATAGTAAATAGGGATCATTCTATTCCGGGGATTGAGGGTACACCTGTAATTGCAAAAACAAATTAATAAAAGTAAAAAGTATTATTTACAAAAGTAAAACAAATAAAAATATATACAAATGAACACAAAAGGGAGTTTTAGGATTATTAAATTAAAAACTAAAATAAATAAAATAAAGAAAATGTAAAAACATATATACACGGGTGGAATGAGAGAACAAAGAACAAAACCGAAACTATGATCAAATTCGATTAAACCCTAATATTGTTCATCTAAGTCATGAGAAAGGAGTTGATCATGTGAAATATTCGAAAGCAAATAATTTCCCATTTTTTACTTTTCAATGCTAATTAACCTAAGTGAAAACACAAAGATTAATCCTATCAAACATGTAATCAAGCCCTAGAAAGTTAGTCAATCATGACATGTTTAACGCATTAAACACATGGAAAGGCTATCAACTCAAGTGTGCAACTTAGTATGAAAAAGTCCACCTAATTGCAATCCTCTTTAATTAAATTCGGTTTTTTTCCAAAACCTTTACTACTTCGATTCAAGTTACACAAAACAAAAAGTTGATTTCATGTTCTTAAATCTAGCACCATTCATATCAAAACCCTAAGTGTTTCGAACCACATAAGATTAAAATACAAAAGATATCTATAAAGCAAATTTAATTAAACAAACTCACATAAGCAACTCTCGAATTACAATATAAGAGTCGAAATTCTCATTTAATCATAAAAATTCCAGAAATAATAACTGTGTTCAACCATGAATGTCAACTAAAACAAAACCAACGAAATTCAAACAAAAGTTACAAAGTAGAGGTCGAATTACACCGTGGATGGAAGATGAGGATGGATGATTTTCGTTGTGATCCTTGAAGCTTGAAAGCAAGTCTTCAATGGTGGATAGTGGAGGAATATGTCACGGCTCCTTCTTCTCCCTTCGGCCTTGCTTGAACTCCGTGGCTTGCTTTAGAGGATGGAGAGAGTTTTTCTAATGTTTATTTTCTAATGGAGAGAGGTGTGTTGTGGTGTGAGGTTGTTGTGTGATGGTGTGATGTGTGTAGAATTGTGTAGAGAATGCTCCTATTTATAGGAGGATGGCAACTTAGTCTCCAAGTCTTCAAGATTTATCCACACAGCATTAGCCAATCAGAGAACGCCACGTCAGCTCTGCTATGTCATCCAACCAATAAGAAACCTCCAATTCAACACCTTGATTTAGGGAGATTATTTTTGAATTAATTGCATGATTATTTTCTGATTTATCTCCTCAAATAACTATCCAATCATGCCACATAGCTTCGACCAATCACAGAATGCCATGTCAGCTCTGCCATGTCACTCAACCAATCAAAAAGCTCCAAAATAAATCCATAATCTTTCCAAATACATTATTGCTGATTTTCCCAAGATTTAATCTGATTTTTCTCTTAATTTTCGGCCAAAATACTCTTGAGTGAAAATAGGAATGAATCTGGACTTGTTTTGGACTTTTTCTCCCTTAAATCTCTCCATGGCATCATTATCCTTGATCATCTCTTGATTTTTGACATTAACTCCATAATTTCCCATGGCAAAATCAGCTTTAATTCCCCATAATATCTTTGATAGGAGCATAATTATGCGATATTAATAACGTTAACCTCTATACTTTCTTTGTTAGTTAGTGTATTTTCTCGTTATTTACGTTGTTTACTTGTTTTATAGGTATTTTGAGCAAAGAAGGAGAAAAGAAGTAAAAGAGGGATTGAAAGGAAAAATTGGCAAATCTGCCTGTGCAGATCAGTCAAGTTCGACAGATCACTGAGACCAGCTCACAATGATCCAGAGGATGATCTTTATATTGATGGAAAGCTTCAGATGTCTAGTTTCCAGTTCTTTTTACGGCTCATCAATATCATTTTTCTAGAAGAAGTTATGGCCGATTTAGTACAAGAAGGTCAGGCTGCACGTGAATCTGAGGTTGGACGGGAATTTATGTTTCGAAGCCCAAATCACACCGAAAAGCCCGAGGACGAGTTTTTGCATCATATTCTGACTTAATGGGCGATGTGAATGGTTGGAATAAGTCATCAAGTTCAAGAGCCAATAGGAAAACTCCACCTAAGCACGTGAGCCCTAATTCTTTTAGGTTTTGGATTTCCTACACAATAGAAAGATGAAGGCAACCTCTAAGTATATAAAAGGAGATAAATCTGCAGCAGCTCTGGGCTTCTCTTCCCGGCTCTCCGCCCTCTCTCTCTACTGCAACAACTTATTTTTCTCTTTAGCTTGTTTTTGTTTTTCTTTCTATGAGAAACTAACTCTTTTGTTAGGGGTTGTTGAAGCCCCAAATCATGATTGTAAACTTATTATGACTTTCAATTAGTTTTGTTTATCTATTGGATGAGAATCTAATTTCTATCTTCACATTGATGATTCATTTGCATGTTTTCTTTGGTGCGCAACTTAGATTGCATGTTTAGGATTCTATTGCTAAGAATGATCATTGCCTGTGCCTTGTTTCGAGGGTTCCGTTGAGAGTTCTAGAGTAGTAAATCGTCTATAAGGCGAGTGATTAGGTTCCTAGATTAATTGAGACGCGTCGTACTCATGATGTCTTGTGATGTCTCGTTTTTCTTAATCTTAATGATTTCTATGTGTTAAATCTAGAGTTGCGTCAACCTAGGTTGCATTTTAGAAAATAGGTTAGGTGTAGAGCGTCTCTCACCTAGCATACAAGTAAGGAAGAACAATAGGTTAATTCAGGCATTGGGTTAACTTGAGCATCTTCATCCATAGATAAATGAAATTAGGTTGAACATGATTCGTTTACTTGATTGATTGGTGGTGGATGCAATTCCTCTAACTTGTTTTATCTTTGATTTTCAAAACCCTAAATCAAGTCTTTTTATTTTCGGAGTCATTTAGTGTTTCATTTTTATTTAATTAGTTCGTCAACCAAAACACCTTCAAAAATTATCAAACTTTGTCAGTAGTTAGTTTATCATGTCTAGAGTCTGTCTGTAAATTTTCGTGACATTTAGAATAGTTTAGAGTCGTCTGCTAGTCAGATATTTATAACTGGACAGTTTAGGTTTATTTTGTTTTGAGTCTTTAGATTAGTGATTAGACCACAATCTCTTGCGGGAACGATCCCTACTTACCTATACTATTTTCGACATTCTTGTAGGGTTAAATTATAGACATTTTTGTGCATCTATTTAGGTGTATAGAAATAGCCTATCAATTTTTGGCGCCGGTCGCCGGGGATTGTTGTTTCTCATTGCTAGTCTATTTTTTATTTTTTATTTTTGGTTTATTTTTGTTCTTAATCTGTATCTATTCTAACTTTCTTTTCTTTTTATTTTGCAATGTGGCATCTTTCATACGAGATGTGTTCCATATGCTCCTTGGTTGGTCATTCAACGGAGACATGTCCAAACATGCAATATCAAGCTTACTTCGATCAAAATAACATGTTTGGAGGATATCAAGCAAACCAAGGGCATTGGAATGATCAATATGTGCCTGCATACAATCCGGCATGGGATAATCATCCCTACGTTGAATGGAATGGCTATCTAAACTCCCAACAAGAATCCTTCAATGCGTTTGATGCTTCTTCGTCTTCATACCATGATCATCAGTCACCAACACCTGAAGGTAACTCTCTTGAAGATTTGGTTGCTTCTATGACTAATACTGCTTCTTCTTGCATACAGAGCATGAAATCTTATACACAAAATATTGAAGAATCTGTTGAGAAGATTGGGCAATATGTGGAGATAATTTTGGATTGCTTGAATCAAGAGTCAAGAGAGCCAGAACCAATTCAAGAGCTTTCCACAATTGAGGAGGATGATTGGCCGGCAGTTAATGAGATTTGGGAGAGCGCATTACCTCAAGAGAACTCTCTTACACCTATGACAACTCTATGGGAGCCCCCTACAGCCACTGTGTTGCTTCAATCTCGTGATACATCACATGACTCATTCTTAGATGAGGATGAAGACTACACCGTCGACTGCTTGACCGAACTTGAAGCGTTGGAGGAGGAAGATCCCTTTGATGATGAGGGGTTTTATAATGAAGAAAGTAAGGAGGAGCTTTATGACAATGAGCTCAATGTGCCGGAAGCAATCACAATACCTCATGAAGATCAAGAGTGTTTCAATGATGATATGGGTGATTTTATAGAAGAGGATACCATCAAATCACATATCATCGGGCCTCTATCTCTAGCACACTGTGCACCACCTGATTTTCCCTTGCCATATTCGAGCTCTACAAATGTTTCTTCCATCCAAGAAATCATTGATTTTGTTGATCATGTGGAGATGGTCATTTGCGAGAATTTGACATCTGATAAGGAGATCCTTCTATCCATGCTTGGTGGATCTCATAGGAGATGGAGACAATGGAAGAAGAGAAAGAAAAAGAGGATCATCCAATCGCATGTTTCCATTACTCCCAAGCTACCCAAGTTGTTATCAAGAGATCATGAAACTTCACTTAAAAGGGTTAAACATTTGAGGGATCCAAGACCAAAACCTCCTGATTACTCTTGATGGAGAGTAGGTCTGTCAGGCTGAGGACGTTAAACCAAGCGCTACTTGGAGGCAACCCAATGATGGAGGAGTTGGAAGTAGCACGGATTGTTCGCCAAACAGATTTGATCTCTCTATCTCTTCCCTTTTATTTATGTTCTTTGATTATATTTGCTCTATTGTGTCTTTTTGTTGTGTTTAATCTTTTTCTTTATGCTTGGTTTGTTCATTGTTGTACTTCATAGTCAAACATTGAGGGCAATGTTTAGATCAAGTGTGGGGGGAAGGTTAAACACTTTGTTGTTTTGCTTAGAGTTTTTGTTTTAGGAGTTTTGGCTTTAATTTCATGTTTTTTTTCGAAATCCACCGACCAGTCGGCGAAGTCTGCCGACCGGTCGTTGTTTGTCTATTTCAGGGTCAGAAGCTCACCGACCAGTCGGCGAAATCCGCCGACCGGTCGTCAGAAAAAAAAAAAACTGAAAATTGAAAAAAAAAAATAGTTTTTGTTTTTGTTTTTGTTGAGTCTTTAGGAGTCTTCCAACATTATGATGAGCATGAACTATTGATTTGAATTATATGGTTACAAGATGATTGCAAGCATGATTTTGAATTCATAATCTTAAGTAATTGCTAATAGACTTTTATGATTATTATGCTTGATTTATGGTGCAATAGATGGTTAGGGCTTATGTGATGACTGAAAATTTGATGGAAGCATGCTAGAACAAGTTAAACTTGATTTAGTCCCTTGTGAGTTATTGAGCCTTTATATGTGCTATTTCTTTTCTGAGTGCTTAGTATAGATCATCTTATTTTCTTGAAGAGGATTTTGCTTGATCTCATCTTTTATTCACCTTGGTTGAGACTCGGATTTGACATGCATATTTATATAAGGACAAATGCTAGAACTTGCCCCAAAGCCTCTTGAAGCGTATGGTTGAATTGCATGATGGGAAGGGATGAAGGCACTAGGATTACCACCAAAGCCAAACTAACCGGTGTCCCTTTATGCACACAAGATGTGCAACCCCCTAGCTAACCCCTTTGAGCCTACATTTAGCATTTTCTTTCATCACCCACATAATCCTTAAACCTTAAGCCTAGTGTAGTTTTTCCTTTACCCTTATTCTTAAGATTTAGTGGAGCTATATTCATGAGATATTTCCGTTCAAGGTGATTGTTGTACAAAACAAGTGTGGGGGAATCAGATTCATGATCCAAAGAAAAAACATTTATTGCCGTGAAAAAAAAAAAGAAAGAAGAAAAGAAAAGAAAGAAGAAAAAGAAAAAAAAAAGAATTATTCGGCATTGAAAGAAAAAAATAATACAAAGTTTGGATCTGATTCTCTGTGTGAAAAAGGAGATTGATTAGAAGTGAAGGCCCAACATGAAGAATTTGGCCTTTGTCCTACTTCACAAATGTTATAGACGTTATACCTTGAGAACTTTAAAGATTTTTCATCTCTTACTTCATTACTCGCTCCACTAGGTTTTTAGAATCTTTGTTATTTCCTATCCTTTCTTTCATTAAACCTCAACCCTTGGCCCTATTACAACCTTGAATAAAGACCTTCTGATCTTTGAAGTTGTGCATTCGATTTGTGGAGACTTGTGCAGAAGGGTGAGCATATGGTGTCACTGGCCTTCATCCGAGTTTTGGCATTCCAATCGTGGGATCATAATGAAAAAATATCAGAAAAAGCTTTTCTTTCTTGTTATCATATGTGAGCTATTTGTTTGCCTTATTACATCATTCCTCTCACATATAACTTGAGTGAATATTTATGCTTAGGCATCAAGTCAGAAAATCATGAGAGAAAAGAAATTGAGAGCATCCTTGTGAGAAATTAAGTTGAAGCTTGTTTGAAACATGAAGATGTTGAGTTTTCTTTTGTTGCATCGGTTTGGATTATCTCTGCATTATATTTTGAGCATGATGGTTATCAAAGTAAATTAGCTCTTAAGTCTGATTATGGATTTGATCTCATCCGAGCTTGAATCTTGTTGACCATATGTGCGGGCTTAAAAGTTCTCTAAGATGTTTGGAAGACGTTAGGTTTCTATCTTTTGTTCTAGTGTCTAGTTGGTTGCTAGGGACTAGCAAAGCTTAAGTGTGGGGGTATTTGATAGGAGCATAATTATGCGATATTAATAACGTTAACCTCTATACTTTCTTTGTTAGTTAGTGTATTTTCTCGTTATTTACGTTGTTTACTTGTTTTATAGGTATTTTGAGCAAAGAAGGAGAAAAGAAGTAAAAGAGGGATTGAAAGGAAAAATTGGCAAATCTGCCTGTGCAGATCAGTCAAGTTCGACAGATCACTGAGACCAGCTCACAATGATCCAGAGGATGATCTTTATATTGATGGAAAGCTTCAGATGTCTAGTTTCCAGTTCTTTTTACGGCTCATCAATATCATTTTTCTAGAAGAAGTTATGGCCGATTTAGTACAAGAAGGTCAGGCTGCACGTGAATCTGAGGTTGGACGGGAATTTATGTTTCGAAGCCCAAATCACACCGAAAAGCCCGAGGACGAGTTTTTGCATCATATTCTGACTTAATGGGCGATGTGAATGGTTGGAATAAGTCATCAAGTTCAAGAGCCAATAGGAAAACTCCACCTAAGCACGTGAGCCCTAATTCTTTTAGGTTTTGGATTTCCTACACAATAGAAAGATGAAGGCAACCTCTAAGTATATAAAAGGAGATAAATCTGCAGCAGCTCTGGGCTTCTCTTCCCGGCTCTCCGCCCTCTCTCTCTACTGCAACAACTTATTTTTCTCTTTAGCTTGTTTTTGTTTTTCTTTCTATGAGAAACTAACTCTTTTGTTAGGGGTTGTTGAAGCCCCAAATCATGATTGTAAACTTATTATGACTTTCAATTAGTTTTGTTTATCTATTGGATGAGAATCTAATTTCTATCTTCACATTGATGATTCATTTGCATGTTTTCTTTGGTGCGCAACTTAGATTGCATGTTTAGGATTCTATTGCTAAGAATGATCATTGCCTGTGCCTTGTTTCGAGGGTTCCGTTGAGAGTTCTAGAGTAGTAAATCGTCTATAAGGCGAGTGATTAGGTTCCTAGATTAATTGAGACGCGTCGTACTCATGATGTCTTGTGATGTCTCGTTTTTCTTAATCTTAATGATTTCTATGTGTTAAATCTAGAGTTGCGTCAACCTAGGTTGCATTTTAGAAAATAGGTTAGGTGTAGAGCGTCTCTCACCTAGCATACAAGTAAGGAAGAACAATAGGTTAATTCAGGCATTGGGTTAACTTGAGCATCTTCATCCATAGATAAATGAAATTAGGTTGAACATGATTCGTTTACTTGATTGATTGGTGGTGGATGCAATTCCTCTAACTTGTTTTATCTTTGATTTTCAAAACCCTAAATCAAGTCTTTTTATTTTCGGAGTCATTTAGTGTTTCATTTTTATTTAATTAGTTCGTCAACCAAAACACCTTCAAAAATTATCAAACTTTGTCAGTAGTTAGTTTATCATGTCTAGAGTCTGTCTGTAAATTTTCGTGACATTTAGAATAGTTTAGAGTCGTCTGCTAGTCAGATATTTATAACTGGACAGTTTAGGTTTATTTTGTTTTGAGTCTTTAGATTAGTGATTAGACCACAATCTCTTGCGGGAACGATCCCTACTTACCTATACTATTTTCGACATTCTTGTAGGGTTAAATTATAGACATTTTTGTGCATCTATTTAGGTGTATAGAAATAGCCTATCAATCTTCCACGTCATCATGTGGTCTCCTAATGCATTCAGGTTTCCTAGCCTCATCAGGATTCCTGCGTTGACTGGGATTCCTAGTTGGACCAGGAAAACTCCATTTCTTCATTTCAGCTCATTTCTTCTCCATTTATTCCAATGTACCTAGAAAATAAAAATTAAATAAAAATTTATTTATTGAAGGAAATAACTAAGTAAAATATGAGGAAATAATTATTAAAACGTCGCATTAAAATGCTCCTATCAGTTTTGCATCGCGATTCCAGCCCGGTGAGGCAAGGCTGACTTCGTTGGCCATGGCGATGGAGAAAGGCTGGCTAAGCTTCTCGAGCTCATCCATGATGGCAGAGACGACGAGCCTGGAGTGGAGGACCTCATTTTGCTCCGGAACATCAGAAATTGGCAGCTGAGAAGAGGACGAGCTGGTAGTGCCTGAAATGGTTGCAGATACCGAATAGGGATGAGTTAGAACCCGAGGTCAGGGATTGAGATGGGGTTGAGCCGAACATAGGTTGTGATGGAGTTGAGTCGAGTGAAGGTGTAGAAGCTGCAGTGGTGGTGGTTGGAGCTTTGGAGGATCCAACTCCGGATGATGGCAACAGATTCAGAAATTGGGTTTGGGGTAAAAAGGTGGGGACTGATGGTGACTGAAAGGTTGGAATTGAAGGGTGAATCTAGATATTTGGGGTAGGATGAGGGGAGTGGTAAGTAGGGAGTGATGGGCTTTGAGGAGTTATCGGGAGTGGTTGCGGAGCAATAGGATGAGTCCGTTGCAAGTATGGAGGTGGGAAAAACTGTGAGTGAGTCTGAGGAACACATGGAAATTGGTGAGGGAGTAAGTGGTCATTGATGATGGTTGCAGAAGGGTTGAGTTGCAATTGTGGGTAAGGGTTTGGGTGCAATGAAAATTGGGTAAACTCACAGGTAGAGCTACCGTGATAAGGAGAGCTGTAATACCCACCCGAGATACCACCACCGTAAGCAATCAGACTTGCCTGAAAAGGCCCCAGGTGCTGGCTCTGATACCAGTTAACAATTTGGATCCCCAGGTGCTAGCTCTGTACCATATTTCTTTTGATCACAGCTAACAATTCATCCTTATTTTTTAGTTGTTGATCCACAGAAGCCACTGATGTAGAGCAGGGCAAATAAGGAATAATGGGAGAGGGTTCATATCCATATAATGCCTGAAATGGTGTCATTTTCAAAGCTGAATGGTAAGCAGTATTGTACCACCATTCCGCCCAACGTAAGGCCTGCACCCAAGTGTGAGGTTTATCTCCCACAACACACCTTAAGTATTGCTCAAGTATTCTGTTTAATTTTTCAGTCTGGCCATCCGTTTGGGGGTGATAAGCAGTAGACCTACTAAGTTTGGTTCCTTGCAACTTGAAGAAAGCCTCCCAAAATAAACTGAGAAATATGGGGTCCCTATCAGAAATGATATCCTCGGGTAGACCATGTAGTTTGAATACCTCATTGATGAAAGCCTTAGCAATAGATGTAGCTGTATAGGGGTGAGCTAAAGGAATGAAGTGAGCATACTTAGTGAACTTGTCAATCACTACCCAAATTACAGATTTCCCTTCTGATTTAGGCAGCCTTTCACTGAAGTCCATAGAAATAACCTTCCAAGCCCTTTCCGGAATGGCATGAGGCTGAACAATCCAGGTGGTAGAATTGTTTCATAGTGGTTTATTTGGCAAATGTCACAATTGGCCACCAACCTCTTGACGTCTTTCTGTAGACCAGGCCAAGCAAAATTCCTATGTATTCTTTTATAGGTCCTGGTTCTTCCAGCATGGCCCCCCACTAGCCCTTCGTGGAATTCCACCATGATCTTCTACCTCCAATTATCAACAGTTGGGACAAAAACTCTTCCTTTATATAAAAGCTGAGAATTGACAATGGTGTAGTGTTTCTTACCTTGTGGGTCCTGCTGTAAAGATTGAATGATTTGAGAGGCTTCAGGATCAATCTAGCATGCTTGTTGAATGTCTGAAACAAAGCTATTAATTGGTTGTGATGTCCCAGTAATTGCTGTAAGAGGCACGGTTCGAGATAAAGCATCTGGAGCCGCATTGTTTTTTCCCACCTTATACTGGATGGAGTAGTCATATCCCATCAACTTCAACAACCATTTCTGTTGGGCAGGAGTGGTTATTCTTTGATTCAGGAAATGCTTAATCATCTTATGATATGTGTAGATCTTGAAATGATGTCCTAAGAGATAGAGCCTCCAATGTTGTACAGCAGACACCACAGCCAACATCTCCTTGTCATATACTGGAAGAGCTAAGTGTCTTTGAGCTAATGCCTTGCTCATGAAGGCAATGGGATGTCCAGATTGAGATAACACAGCTCCAATGCCTAGGTCCGATGCATCGCATTCAACTACAAACTCCTTAGAAAAATCAAGAATGGCTAGAACTAGAGTGGAGATTAATGCTGCCTTTAGTGTTTCAAAGGCTTCCAAAGCCTTTGAAGTCCAATGAAATCCATCCTTTTTGAGCATATCGGTTAAAGGTTTAGCAATTATGCCAAATCCTTTAACATATTTTCTATAATACCCTGCCAATCCCAGAAACCCTCATAATTGCTTGAGAATTTTAGGTTGTGGCCACTTTTTGATGCATTCAATCTTAGAAGGATCTACAGCCACTCCTGCCGCACTGATGACATGACCTAGATACTCCACCTGAGATGATCCAAAGCTGCACTTGCTTTCCTTGACTATCAGGGAATGTTGAAGTAATTTTTGAAAAGCCGATTCCAGATGCTGTAGGTGAGTCTCCATGGAAAGACTGTGGAGCAAGATTTCATCAAAGAATACAAGCACAAATTGGCTCAGATAATCTCTCAAAACTTCATTCATAACTGACTGGAATGTCGATGGTGCATTAGTTAGTCCAAATGGTATCACCAAAAACTCATAATGTCCGGAATGAGTTCTAAATGCAGTTTTGTTTATGTCTTGTTCTGCCATCCTAATTTGGTGGTATCTAGACCGGAGATCCAACTTTGTATACACAGTGGCACCATGTACCTCATCAATCAACTCATCCACCACTGGTATTGGGTACTTATCTTTCACAGTAGCTGCATTGAGGGACCTATAGTCAACACACATCCTCCAAGTCCCATCTTTCTTCTTAACTAGTAACACATGAGAAGAAAAAAGGCTAACACTAGGCCTCATAACTCCTGAATCCAGCAGCTCTTGCACAATCTTCTCAATTTCTGTTTTCTGGAAATGTGGATATCTGTAAGGCCTAACATTAATAGGAGCTATATTAGGCACCAACTCAATCTTGTGGTCTTGTGGCCTTGCACGTGGTAGTGATCTTGGTGTTTCAAATACTCTAGAATATTTTTGTACCAACCTTTTAATATTAGGATGAATCACTTCCTTGCCTTGAGGAGTGGTTATCTGATTAAACTGGACCAAGATGGCTTTTCTTTCTTTTTTGAGTATCCGAGACATAACTTTGCAACCTACAACTACAGCTTGTGTTTCAGTTTCACCCTGCAACAAATATTCCTTGCCCTCGTTGTGAAACCTCATTCTCATCGTATCAAAATTCCAGGATATGTCCCCCAAGGTTCTTAGCCAAGTGGCCCCCAAAACTATTTCTGACAAAACCCGACCCAAGTTCCACCCCGAAACCCTGATACAAACCTGTGGGGCCCACTTTAAGTGAAATGCTACCAAAAAATCGGCAGAACCTCCCCTAAAATAGGCTACCCAAATAATCACAAAACCTGGACATGATTAAAATTTAAACTTCTACTCAAACACACATTACCATATTTACATTCAAGCGTATATGTTACATTCAAAAGGTATGAATACCATCACAACCTCAGTATGATAAACATCAACTCAAACAAAAGCATTCTCCAAATTTAAAAGGGTTATCAGATCAACACTAGTAGCTAAGCCGATATCATACAAGGTAGGTTAAGTAATAACCTACGGACAAAAAGGAAGCGCTGATTCCAAAGTCTCTAGTTCCTGGACGCGATCTCGGCCAATCTGAAATCTGGGCAATTGAAAACGAATGGCCCAGGGGAAAACATATAAAATCCATTAGAATGAGTGGACAAAACTGAAACAAAATCTGAAACAATTAATGGAATGCTTCCCCATTTCTCTTTTCAACAAAACCAACATGCAGCGAGATTCCATAATATTTCCAACTCAATCCTTTTCCAAGAAAACTTATTTGATGATTAGGAAGGACTGCTTCCTAAGCATCTCATGCCATCTGGGAGGGACTGCCACCCAGATGACGCATCGGAAGGGACTGCCAACCGGAATAGGTGGCGGTGGTTAGATAGGACTGCCAACTAGCCACAGGTAGTTAGAACGGACTGCCAACTAACTACCTCATGTCATCTGGAAGGGACTGCCAACCAGATGACGCATCGGATGGGAATGCCAACCGGGCTGTAGTTTGGAAGGGACTGCCAACCAGACTATTACCTAGAAGGGACTGCCAACTAGGTAAGATACACATGCGCCAAACTAGCCTCCTTGTCAACTGCTTTCTTTTTAAATCCTTTTCTTTCCACAAAATCACATTTACTCAAATAATAATCCATTTCAAAACTTAATATCATGTTGCATTCATTATTTAAGTAAAAAAAAGGTCCACTCACTGATGAGTCTCGTAGCTAACCCTGATGTCTGCCTGTATCCTCCTCACTCGAGGGCTCAGCATGTCCTGTAGTAATTGACAGGATAAAGTTAACCTCAATAAGGAAGTAATCTAATAAACAAAGATTAATCCTTTGGAAAAATAATACTCACTACCCAAAATTCCTCTAACAATCAAATTCTCCAATTTTAGAATTGGGTTTTTGTCCATTTACACCATTTTTAGAGATTTTTTTCGCACTTACCACACTAAGTTTTTTTAATTCCCTCTTACCCAAAACACTCTAAGGAGGTCTTCCCTAATACCCCATTAAGATTTTTTTTTTGTTTTTATTATTTTTTTAATACCATTTTACCCTCACCTTTGTTACTTAGAGAGAGAGAGAGAGAATGGAAGAGAGAGAAACCATAGGGGACTTCGCCGGAGTCCAATCACCGGCAGTCGGATTCCGGTTACCGGGCGCCGGATTCCAGCCAACTTCGCCGGAATCCGGTCACCGGCCGCCGGATTCCGATCACCGGCTACCACCCACCGAAAAGTTTTTTTGCCCCCAATAGACGTCTATTGCCCCCTAATAGACGTCTATTGCCCCCCAATAGACGACTATCAGCCATGTATTGCCCCCCAATAGACGACTATCAACCATGTATTGTCTCCCAATAGACGTCTATTAACCATGTATTGCCCTCCCAATAGACGACTATCAGCCATGTATTGCCCCCAATAGACTTCTATTGCCCTCCCAATAGACGTCTATCAGCCATGTATTTCCCTCCAATAGACGTCTACTATCCCCCAATAAGCCAATAAGACTTTCAGTTGCTAGAATGAGAACTAATCTCTTGACTTTCTGCCCCCAATTTACCCCAAAAAAAAAAAAAAGACGTCGTCCTTTCAAGAGTGTGAAGCCTTGAAGAAAGCCGTGGACTTAATCAATTATAGTTGCCTGCTTTACCCTTTTCTAAAATATGAATCTCACTTGACTAAATAAAAATGCAGCTATTTGAAAAATCAATTGCCAAATTATCAAAATTTCATAGCATTGATGTGAACATTTCCCAACTTTTTAGAACAAAAGTGTTAAAGAACACAACGACTGAGAGAAGAAATCAACAGAAAAAGTTTAGATAAATCAAATAGTTCTACATGAGCAATTAGTTATAGACACAGAACTTGAAATTTGAATGATGCCCAGTGCCCACATTCCCATCTTGGCTCACTACATAGTGACTATAACACCTAAAGAGCATTACAATTTACAAGCTTCATATGAAAATCCACATTTGAAATCAACCCCATAATTTGAAGAATTAACATCAAAATTGAGACAAATTACTGAGCTTTGATCCATCTTCCAGGGACTACTCTCCCTATCATTACATGCAGCCAAAATTAGTACCATTCGACACTGAGGAGAACACTCACCAGGTTGGAGAAACTCGTCCTTCAAATTCATATGGTCCTCGCGGCTGGGTTTCTGAATTTGCCAGAAAACTTCAAGATCGGGTCCGAAAACTGGTCCTCTTCGACAAAATCGTAGACTTCGAGGCCTCTGCGCTGCGGTGCGCTCGACCTTAGAGAGTGTGAAGTGTGAAGACGTGCTTGATCTCACTGGAAAATTGCCTCAGGTGGGATCGATGGTGAACTTTCTCCGGGGAGGGAGAGGTTGATGTCGCCGACTCCTGTCGTCCAGAGGTTGATGTCATCGGCTCCTTCTTCCGGTTGCAGAAGAAGGTTGACTTTGCCAAAGCGGAGCCTCGATCTAGATTTGGAGGCTCTCGTCACAGTCGCCGGTGAAGAAAGCCGTTGACTAAGAGTGGAGAGAGAGAGAGAGAGAGAGAGAGATCGGGATGAGAAAGATGAGTGAGTGGCAGTGTGTAATTCATTAATTAAGTTGAGGACAGAATAGTCATTTCTCTATAAATTGGGTTAGTGGGAATAAAAATCTGTTGCTAGGGTAAATGAGATAATTTTTGCTCATTTTGGTGCTTTGGGTCAATGACCCTTTAGAATTTCCTTTAACCTTCACAAGGATCGCTCAACAACTTGGCCCCATAATTCCTCTAACAATCAAATTCTCCAATTTTAGAATTTCCTTTAACCTTCATAAGGATCGCTCAACAACTTGGCAATCTAATTCCAACTCCTTAACTATACTTAACCACCATCTTATAAAATTATCCCTTTTCAAAATTTCCAAATTCATTCTCCAATTTTTCCACCAACAAATAGCCAACAAGGTTACAACAAAACATTTTCTTCCAAAATTCCAATTTCTCTTTTGACATTCGAAACCCAATTTACTTCTCCAACCTCTCAACAATCTCAACTCAACACTAAAAACATGACAACAAGTTCTCAACCCAAGATTAAAATCTTAACCTCCTTAGAACCACAACCAACATCAAAACTCCAAGGAAACTTATATTATCCAACAACCTTAAATCTAACACAAAATTCATAGATTAAAACTAACAGTTCCTATACCTGCAACAACAACCAAATTCAAGTAGAAATATCTAGAAAAATAAAACAAGAACCCAAGAATTCTAAAGTTACTGTTTACGGTACTGTTCACAGTCTCAAACACCTTCAAATCTTCCTCCACCGATCAAAACGAGCTGTAACAAGGTTAGGAACACGTTCAGCACTTCCCCAACAATCAAAACCCCCAAAGAATCCAGCCGGAAATCTCCGGAAACCGAAGATCAAAGAAAAAACCAATTTTTCCCATTTCTAGAAATTTCCTCTTCAAATCTCAAAAACCAAAGCTACCCAAGTCAGAAATCTTACCTTAGATGCAAGAGGAGGAAGACAATATCCTCTAATGGCCGGTGGTGAGGCCGGTGGCGGTGGTTTCACCAGAAAAAGGGGTTCCGGTTTGTAGAAAAGAGAAAGAAAAGAAAGAAGGAAGAAGGGAAGGGGGGGGGCTGGAATCGGGGTTCCCAATTTCTCTCTCTTCCTTTTCTGTTTTTATTTTCTCCTTTCCACAATTAGAAACTCACCTAAAAAAAATAACCATGCTATGAATAGTAATTTCTATTTTTGATCATAACTTTTCTGTAGAAACTCCGATTTAAACAAACTTCGTGTCCACAAACTCGATTTTACGTATTCTACGACATTCTCAAAGAAATTTCCTAATTTACCTGACTAAAGAAAAGTCACTTTTCGGTCAACCACGGTAAAAAGTAACTAGTAAAACTTTAAGGTACGGGGCATAACAATTTCACATCTTGAAATAGGTAAGACATAGAAATCAGCAGAAAAATGGAATTGTTGCAAACACAGATCAAGCCTCACCTGCCCTTTAGTGTGCATGATCACCCCACTAGCAAGCCTTACTCTGAGAGGGTTGATGGCATGAACAGTGGTCTTTGATTTTTTTATGAGTGCAGGGTGAATGAAGTTGTGGGATGCACCCGAATCTATCAATACATGTGCAATTTTGTGGTTGATTTCTCCCTTGAGTTGCATGGTTGATGTACTGCTCCCATCTCCCATGACTCGTAATTCCACGTCCGGATTTTCAACTTCTTCTGTAGTTGGATAAGCTTCCTCCAACTCCTCATCATGAATTGGACCCTGCATGTTCACCTCATCTTGTAGCACTTCAATTATCATCATTGCTTGACCTCTTCTGCAATTGTGGCCTGGCCTAAAAATATCATCACAGAAGAAACATTGGTTTCTTGCTCTCCTCTCTTGATATTCAGCTTGTGTTAACCTCCTATTTCCACCAACTTGATTGACTGCCCCCACTGGTTGGGCAGCTTGTGGTCTAGCTAGATTGGCCAGTGGAATACCCCGAGCTTGACCTCCTGCATTAACATTTCTAGGTTGGACCCCAGTGTTGTTTCTGTTAACAAAAGTTCCTCTCGCTTGTTGTTTCTTTAATTCTCTCTCCTCATAGATTTTGGCTAACTCACAAGCCTCATACAGTGTTTTTGGCTTCTGAGCCTTGATATCGGCTCTTATGTTATCCTTAAGTCCCCCTAGGAAACAAGATAGCAGCACCTGTTGAGAGAAACCTGGAGCTCTTCTGGACAATTTAGTGAATTGGTCAATGTATTATTCCACATTTCCCACTTGAGACATCCTAGCTAAGGTGGCTTGGTAATCAATCACATTGTGCCCACTGAACTCTCTCATCAATAGATAAGCTAATCTTGGCCATGTATTTGGGAACTCATACTTGAACATGAACCATCTATCAGAAGCTTTCTATGTTAAGTGCATAGTAGCAATAGCTAACTTTCTGTCATTTGGTATTTGATAAAAATCAAAATATTGCTCTGCCTTGTTCAACCACTTAACCGGGTCCCCGCCACTGAAAAAGTTGAATTCCAACTTCATTTGCTTCATGGTAGGTAGGTTTGGATCAAAAGAGTGAGGAACTTGCTGATGGAATTGTCGGGGTGGATATCCATGTGGCTGTTGGTTTGGTGAACTTGGAGCCACAGTGTAGGTATGGTGTGACTAAGTTATGTAGGGTGTATAACTGTAGTGAGGCATGGATGTTGTGGACGTGGCAAATGTAGGTTGAGCTGTCCCCATGGATTGTGGAATATAAGAGCTAGGGTAGCCTTGAATTGTTGATGACTGCGACGGTTATGTGGGTGCGTTCACAAAGTTCATGGGAGTGTATGAGTAAGGTCCTGAATATGTCATAGTAAATGGATCCAAACTATTGCTTGATGGAATTTGGTGGAACTATGGATTGGGAAAGAACTGATAGCTATTAGGTGTCACATATGGTCCAGCAAAATGATTGAAAGGTTGAGATCCAAAATTAGAATGCTGATAGTAAAGGGTTTGTGATTGCTCAGCCCTCAATTGAGAGCGATGTAAACTAATTTCCTCCTTATCACCACCATCTAAATCAATGGGGTTTGGTATCAATGACCCAGATGCATTAGTCACTAAGGCCCTAGAGGACCCCAAACCAACAGATGCATTAGTGATCTCAGTGGGAATCTCGCTGGTAACCGCAATAGGTACTTCTTGGTTGAGAGGATTTAAGGAGAGGGTATGTGGAGGAAGAGATATACTACTATCAGTAGGTAGGATGGCCTTTGTTGTGTTGGATCTTGTGGAGGAGGCTGAGTCCACTTGTGCCGCTAAACCCGGTGAGCCGGATGTAGGAGGTAGGGATCCAAACTTAAGGATTGAAGAATCGAGGTGAACAGCAGTTGTAGCCGAGCTATCCTTCATGGATATGAGCTCCTTCATCATTTCCATTCGAAATGAGTTGAAGGCATCTTGATACACGTTCAGGGTGGTCTGGAGCTCATTAAGCTTGGCGGAGGTCTCATCTTTGTGCACTTGCAGATCGAACTCCACGTTTGTGAGCTCACCAATTGCTTGAGCTAAAGCCCCGACCCCTTGCCCCTTGTGTTTAACCATTGGCCCCAAGAGCAAAGGGCTCTGATACCAGTTGATAAGGATCTAGCCCTGGGTATCGAAGAAAAGAAGAAACTGGAAATGTAAAAACAGAAAGGAAAATATATTTCATTCAATGATGGCTGCCGAAACCCTATTACATCCTATATATACTCAGCTAAAGGGTTAGGATGGAGCCACGTCTCATCCCACCAAGTAGATCGCAGAAAGCAGAAAACTACAATAATTGAGCTAACCAACAACAATTGAACCGAGTACTATAATAAACCTAATACTGCCTAATTAATAGTGGCCACGTGCAAACCATGCTAACGGGCAACTATATTCAATCAAAGCTAGTCAAAGTAGACTCGTAACAAGCATTGTCTTACTAGATCAAACCAATGCTATTCCTTACTAAAGAAGTAACAATTCGGCATCTTAGCTAATCTCCGATAAATCCAAGTTGAGTTTCGACTGCCGGATAAGAGGAGAACCGTGAGTGCCGAATAAGTCCTCTAAGCATCGCAGAACAACTCTTTCGTTGACGTTGTTTGGCAAATCGTCGGGTAAGTTGGCGGGATTTTGACGATCAAATCATGTAGAAGCAATACGGTTACGTCCAACCCCAAGCAATGGCGGACTCAGCTGCGGTCATCTTCGCAATGGAAACCCTAGCACAGTTGCAAAGAAGAGGTATTCTTCCTCTCCTAGGAAAGTCGGACTATTCGGTCACCTAGGAAAGTCAAAAATAATAGGACAGATGAATACTCATTATTCTTCACCCTTGAATTTAAATCCGTTGCATTTGTGCGCATCTGAAGATAAATTAATTGACTACTAAAAAAACGATTCAATTGACATAACAATGAAGAAACAATGATTATGTGCTTGTTAAATTAGCTCTTTAAGTGATCTTACAAACTATGTGTTCCCTCATCAAAATGGTAAAATGTACTTATTTTTTGATCAAATCAGTGATCCTATAAACTTTTAACAATAGAAGTGTAGTAAATAGGTGATCAAACCTCATCAAAATGGTAAAATGTACTTATTTTTTTTATCAAATCCGTGATCCTATAAACTTCTAACAATAGAAGTGTAGTAAATAGGTGATCAAAGGTAACAAGGTTAAACTCCCGCATAAGAAGTTATAATGATCTCTTTGTATCATATGGTCTATTTCAAATTGCTCAATATGAACATAACTGAAAAGAAATTCAAGAATTTTTGGTTTCTAGGCTAGAGAAACTCCAGAATTGAGCTCAAACTCGTGTGGTTGTTCTTTCAAAATATCAACCTCGAAATCTCACATTGTTCAGATTCAATAAAAGGAAAAAATAAAACCAGGGGGTGTGTAGGCACAAACCAAAATGTATAAAATCTACAGCAGAACTAGCCTTAGCAGCCAAATGCCAAGAAGTTCTGTAACAGTTGATGACAAACAAACAAATCCAAACCTTGCAACACTACAAGAGAAAATCTGGAATTACTGGTGTTTGTGAAACCACATTCAATGGCGCATCTGCTCGTTGCCGAGCTTTGTGCCTACCACTACTTTTTGGCTTTGCTTTCTGACAGTTTTCTTCTCCTTCGTCTCCCTTCTTCCCCGGGCTTCTGTGCCTTCTCCCTTTACTATGAGTATGAGGCTTGCTTTTTCTCGTACTAGAGTTTCCTTGATCTTGCTTTTCTACATCACCCAAATTTTCCTTGGATTCGGTGGTAGAATCAACGTTTAGCTTCTCCTTCCCTTTTCTCTTAGTAGATGACCTAGTGGTGGGTTTTGTCTCACTTCCTAGAAGAACATCCCGCACTGTACCAGACAGCAAATCTTCCTGTGAATGTGGACCAGCTGCAATAGGTACTTGATCTCCATCTAATTTCACCACGACAGGCCTAGGCTTTGCATGGTTTGGCTTTTTCTTTGAAACAAGTAACTGCTCTGTAAGCTTGGCAAGATCTTCATCGTCATTTGAGTTAGCCTGTAACTGAGGGTCATTGGCAGGTGGATAATCACCATCCTTTTTTTCTGAAGGAAGATAATATAAGCCATGCTGCTTACGGTGTTCTGCAAGCAGAGATGTGCATTCATTTGATGGCCCTGGCTCTTCTTTGCTTTGAAAGATAGGGATAGAAACACCAGCCATTTCCTCAAAATGAGAACTACCATGGGAAAATGAATTTAATGAAGGTAGTTGAACATCACCACAGATTGTTTCCAAGTCCTCAAGATTCTCCACAAGCACTAAACCATCTGGTACAGAAACTCTTTCCTGAGCGCTTACTGAGATAGGACCCAGATCATTTGAGAAGGCATCATGCATCAATTTAATGATTTTGGATGCTTCTGCTTCTTCCGTATCTGAGCTCTCCTCTTTCTGAACTAGACAATCAGGCATTTGTGGCTTAATCAACTCAATGAAACAATGTACATTTCGTGCTCTCTCTACTATTTCTACATCATAGCTTCTTGTAAGTGGAACCACAGCCAATTCAACTCTATTTAAAAGGTTTGTGATAGATTCATGCGTGAAACTGTCCTTCAATGAAGCAGATGCCGATGCCTGCCCACAAGTAGAAGTTTCCTCCCCACCATATTCTACAGAAAGACCTCCAAATGATTGATTTAAATCCCTTGGGTTGAATCCTTCATCCAGTTCGGCCTCAACAGGAGCATCACATGATGCCAAGTCCGAACACCCTACGCTATCCCGTTCAGAGAACAATCCTGGGACATCTGGCACCAATTTATCAGAATACGAGGAGGAAGCAGCATCCCCCCTCAGCAAAAGGTAAGAATTCAGACAAAAGATTAAGACTTTGAACGCAGACTGTATATATATTGCTTTTAATAACGGTGGTAAGAGACTTGTACGAGGCTGTAATAGTGCTTCCATGAGTTCAAATGGGTTTACCGAGAACTCAACATATTCCCCTGACAACCAAGCAGCCGCTGATAATATCCTGTGTAAGAAAGGATTACCAAGTAATGCTGGATCAATCAGCAAATCACGACTGACTCGAACAAGCTCTGGTCTAACATCCTTGACCCTCATACCAATATCAATAAGCTGCTTTTCAATTTCTTCTCCTTTCTGGCAATGTGGTATCCTTGACATTTCTCCCAGAAGTGATACATACCAATCAAAGTCAATAATAATCTCATACACATTTCTACAACATGTCGATAAAATGGAACCCAGTATCAAATTGCAGAACTCCGGATCAGACTTAAGGGCATAGTTGACCAAAACCCTTGAAATTTCAGCCACATTACTCTCAGACACCATTGCCATAACAAGACGCAACGACTCGAGCTTAATATTTGGATCCACATCACTCAAAGACTTAATCACAACCTCCTTATTCTCCAACACCGCCCACAAGTGCTTCGGGGCCACAACCGAAAGCGCTTGCAATCCAAGATACTTCAGATTCGGATCATCATCCACCAACATTTCCCGAATCTTCACAACAGCAAGCTTCACCGCGTGTTCATAATCACTCAAACTGCTCACCACAGTCCTAATGCACTCAAACAACAACGACTTAGCCCCAGTCCTCCTGATATGCTCACAAACCGGCTCAACAACCCTCTTAGCCAACCTCGGCTCTAAGGGAGCCAACTTTGCAAATATCTTCAACACCTTAATCAAGACCCAATTGTTCTTGGAATCCACCAAAATCTTGTAAAACTCGGGCGCCAGCGGAAGATAAGAGGTGGGATCTCTCAGAGCCAGCTCACAAAACACCCCCACAGCCACAGACACAACCTGTGAATCCGAAGTCTCTAGATTCTCAACCAAACGCTTAAAACACACCCTCACCGAATCCGGATACCTATCAAACACTCTCAGAACCACACCAATTGCCTTCTTTCTCACGAACACTTTGCTGCTGGCCAGCAATGTGAATATCTCAGGCGTCAAATCCCTAGCGAGATCTACAGTGGCAATTCTGGAAAGGCATTCAAGCGCTAAGCTTACCTCGAACTCGTTGGTGCTGGTGAGGTCCTTGCGGAGCTGGTTGGTGATGAGGACGAGCACCGGCGTGGAGTCGTCGAACGAGTGGGAGGCGGCGTGGTAGGCGATCTTCTTGTGGGAGAAGCGGGTGGAGGAGAGGAGCTCGACGACGTGGAAGGCGGCGAACGACATGTCGTAGAAGTGGAGGGAGGAGAGGTAGGTGAGCTTGAGGAGGGCGGCGGATTTGGTGTCGGGGTCGGTGGACTTGGCCTCGCGGCGGATTTCGTCTAGGGCTTTGGACAGGAACGCCGACTCGCCCATCAGCTGGAGGCGGAGCCCCTTGATTAGGTCGTCCAGTGTGCGCTGGAACAGTGTGTCCATCACCGAGAACCCCGCCATCGCCGGAATTTGGATTCGATTCGATTCCGATATTCTATCAGTTTCGATTGGATTTGATCAAATTCAAGTGATTAGTGAAGATGAAAGATTGGATTGGGAATTGGGATCTTGGGAGTTGGGATTGGGAAGGAGAAGAATGTTACTGAGAAATTTCGTTTCGGGTTTTACCCACCCTGAATCTTGTTACTGCTTCCCGCGGCGTCGTTATGTGCGATGTTTGGAGTTTGTGGACTGTGAAATGGGCTGGAGAGAGCCCAATGTATGGGATTTAGGCAAATGTTAATGAAGCCCAATTGTTTGGGGTTTAGGCTAAGTTTAAGCAGTTTATGAAACCCAAAGAGGGATACTAACTCGAATCCGCAGTCTAACAGGCTAGAAGCGTTTAGTTTAGTGATACAACGTTGAGTGGGAGATTATGTGTTCCACACTTGTGATCGTATGTTAATGAAAATACAGAAAAGTTTGGGTCATTTTATCTATCATGAGTTCACCACCAAATGTACAGACTCAAAAACTGAACGGTTAAATTTGGTTTAACGCACTAATGTGCCGTATCTAATTGAAATTGGATAAGATTTTCAGTCAGCAGATTGAATCATTGTGATCGCTCCACCTCATAATAATTGATTCAGTAAATTTCATGCCCAGAAAGTGATCAATTATTGAACGAGACAAAAAACCAACAATCTTTTAGTTTTAGTCAATTTAATTTGGTTTTAGCTTTTTGATAGCCCATATATATTCAGCCAAAGAATCACTACAAAGATCATGGGATTCTATCTTTGCACATGAAAAGAAAGCACTTTATGAGCCCAACCAATGGCTAGCGACCACAGCAAACTCAAACCACTACTTGAAAAGAGCCAAAGTGACTTGTGGTGAAAGTAAAAGGGAGATATGTTGAATGTTTGCCTTACTTTGGATCATATAATTAAGTGGAGTTAAATCAGAATCACCTACACATTCATAGTGAATCAAATGACAGGCACTTCCCAAAGTATGAATATGATCTACTAGGCTAGGGTTCATACATTGCATATTGTTTACTCATACACATTCAGAAACAGCTAGTTATGCATATTCTTGGAAAAACTGATATTTTCAGTGGCCCATCAGAACTAAAGAGAGAAAGTTGATCCTTTTCTGTTCCTCTCCAACAATTACCTGCTGGTAGTAGTGCTTGTATACTGAGATTCCACAAACTCCAATAACTTGAATAGAGACCTAGTGATCAAGCTAAAAGTTGGCAAGGTTCCAGTTTGTTCACGCGAGGTCTTTTATAGAACGCGCTTCACGCGCCTAGAAAAAAAAAAAAAAAAAAAAAAGGAAAAACCGGAGGGTGGGAGCGTCTCTCCCGGCCGAACACGGCAGGCCTTCTGGCCTCTGCGTTCTGGCCCGGGAGAGGACTGATGGTTTGAAGGTGATGGGGGCTGGTGGGGCAGTGGTGTGGTTCTGGGAGAGGGGTGCTTCTCCGTTTTCGGGCGGCACGGATCGATTTCGATCTGTCATTCTCGGATCCGGGGCGAAGGTTTTGGTACTGCAGCGTCATCTTCGGCTATCCGATGGCGGTCTCTGGCGTCATCATTCGGATTGTGGAGTTTCAGTTCGGATCGGGGCAGAGGTGATCTCGAAAGGGTTCGGGCTCCGATCGGGTCTCGATTCGTACTGAGGTGGGCTGCCTGGTGTTGGGGCTGGGTCTGGAGCGACATGTCTGTGCTGCAATGGCGGAGTCGGAGCGGCGGCTTGTTGCGGTAGGGCGGCGATCTGGTGGCGATGGGGCTTGCTGGCGGCGGGTGTGGGTGGCTGCAATATTGGGCCTGTGCGGGGGGATGGGGGTCTTGGGCCGGACCACTGTTTCTTGGTCCTCTTTGGAGTTTATTTTTGTGTTCTTTTGGTTTGTTGTTATTTGGTTCTGTTGTTGTTTGTTTCAGAATATGTCCCCCTCTGTTGAGCGGGGGTTTGGGTGTTCTTAGGTTGTTCGATGCCATTGTTTTGGTATCTTGGTTGGTCGGTAGTGCTATCTCTATGGCTCGGTCTGGTGGCCGTGCCGCCTATTTATCGATGTGATGATGAATTACCCTCGCACGGGGTCCGGCGGTTTTGGATCACGGTGCTTGAGAGGGAGTTGCGATTTATCATTATATTGGTGGTAGGGATGTATCTTTACACTAGAGGTTGGATGCTACCCTTAGTAGTCCGCAGGTTTGGGTGTTGTAGGTGGTTGGATGTTGGGCTTGTTTGGCTCACAGAGGCCGGTTTTTTGGCAGTTCCGCCACTATGGTTCCAGTTTGTTCTGGTTTGGGAGGGGTGCTGTGGTTTGAGTCCACAGATGGGTACTCCCGTTCAATGTAACATACTTGTTTATTAATGAATTCCCTTTTTCTCAAAAAAAAAAAAAAAAGCTAAAAGTTGGCACAATAACAGCAAAAACAGTGAGCAGACACCAACTAATTAATTATCAAAACATAAGATAGAAGTAACATAAATCTATCATTTCAGATACCAGAAAATTATTAAATTAAAGCAACACATAAAGCGAAACAGGATTTAAAAACTGACAGTTTACAATCAGATAGCTGGCAGCAATTAGATAGCTACAGGCCATATATATCTACCAAATTACTTTTTGCAGATCGAAACTTGAGAAGAGGGTGCCATCCAACGCAACGAGTCCAACAAGACAGAATCTGGAACTGCTGTTGTAGAAGTATTACTTATCTCTACTTCAAGATAATCCAGAGTTGGTAATGGTGGAGAGCATTTGCCTCTCATTTCTTCTCGAAATATAAGAGCCTAAACCATTCATAACATAAGAGCTAGTTAATGATCAAATAATAAGGAAGACAGAACTTGTAATAACACATGTATGAACCAGAAAGTGATTAAAATCGAGCATGCTTTTTTTTTTTAATATACATACCTCGGCTTTATTAAAATTTAGACTTAATTTTTTGCAGCAATCAAAACTTCCAAGAACGAGTATCAGACAAGAATGCCACCATTTCCCGTCTCCGGGTATCCAATCCCGAACTATGATTTTAGCCTCCTCCAAATTTGGCCAGTTCATAGTAAGTTTGGTCCCAAACAATGCCGATCCAAAAGAAACAAAAGATTTCAGATGATGACTAGAGATATTACATTGATACTTCCCCGGGTATCTATTTAATATCATACTCTCAATTAAGGAGGTGGAGTTTTGAATTGAAGCCTCCAAAATATTCGGATAAAAATTTCCTAATGGCCACTCTTTCACAAGAGGTGATATCAAAGGATTCATTGCCACCCAGCTTAATAGATTCAAGATTCTCGGCTTGAACTTGCAATGACTTGCATTGCACAACGTCCAGGGATTTGAGGCTCGAACTTGAAAGTACACCGTGGAAGCCAACACATGAATTTAACAACAAATTCTCAAGCAAAGGACACCCCGAAAGTAATTGCAAGAATGTCAAATTACTTCGCAAATGGTTGAGGGACATAGTTTTCAAAGACGGAAGGCTTATTATAGCACTAGTGAAGTCCCTTAGGAGATTTACATTCTCCAACTTTAGAATGGTTAGAGATTTTGCACTGTTGAGAAGCATTGGTGATAAGGAGAAGGTTTTGCATCTCTGCCCAGCTATGCTTTCTCTTGTAAAACTTATGTCTATCTCTTTAACGTTTCTATCAACAGCAAAACTCAAGCACTTTTGTATGGTGCCACGACTTGCCGAGTATTTCATACGAAGCCCCAACTTATCTAAGTCGCGCTTATCTTTCTCCCAGCGCTTCAAATTGGTATTCACGAAGTTGATGAACTGTTTTCGCCGAGCCTTATCATCAGTGTATGGCTTAGGATCCTGATCGTACTCCTCAAAAGCTAGTACCGGAAGCGAAAACCATACGCTTGCCCATTGCTTGGAAACAAGGCTGGCCCGAGCGGCTTGCTTGGGGGAAAGGAGAGTGAGAAATAAGAGGATTTGGTGGATAACAAGGTCAGGCAATTCGGGTACGTATCTGTCGACTTCAAAGACCGTGCTAGGGCTTTTGTTTTGTTCATCGTCTTTCTTTTAGTTTGTCTTTGAGTCGTGGTAGCTGCAGCCTGAAGTTTTTCTCTTCTTAGCCATGGCTTTATAAATCATAGGATGGAGAATATGAACGACGATGAAGGAAGAGCGATTGAGAAAAAAAAACAATTCCCAATTCCCAACTCCCAAAGTATATATAACCAGAAACCCTATCTTAGCTTCTTTATATTAGAAACAGAAACCCTAGTTTTCCAAACTTTTAATTCAAGAATTCAGATCTGTTCAACTTGTATGCACTACATATCAGGCTACATATCAGCTTTGTATTTTGCTGTTGTTGTGCCAGATCACTAGGTGTCTGTTCAACTTGTATGCACTACATACGGATCCCAGTACGTACTAGTTTCTGACTTTCTGGTTATAGAAAAGTATCAAATTTCAACGAACAAAAGGGTAAAGATACGTCTATCTCTATGACTCTATCTCTTTAATATGCATATTAAAGAGATAAAGTCATAGAGATAGACGTATCTTTACCCTTTTGTTGGTTGAAATTTGATACTTTTCTATAACCAGAAAGTCAGAAACTAGTACGTACTGGGATCCGTATGTAGTGCATACAAGTTGAACAGACACCTAGTGATCTGGCACAACAACAGCAAAATACAAAGCTAGCCTAAACATAAAGTAGCTTGCTGTAACCTCTTTTTAGTCCCTTTTCTTCCCAACAAACAATAAAGTAGCTACTTCAAGATCACCACTCTATTTTAGAGCATGAACTCTGAACTGTTCCAGGGATGATAATTATGTATCCTTTAATTATCATCATTCCATGGCCACTTCATACAGAAGATATATGAATCCTGTTTTGGTTTTGAAAGTGACTATACAAGGCTGAAGGCTCATAGAAGATGTAATATCTATCATTTTACAAACCAAAAAATTAAGTAACTCATAAAGCAAAAGAGCAATTGCAAACGCCGACTTCCAGGTTGGTAGCTAGCAGCAATTAAGCTACAGATATCTCTAAATAATTACTATTTGTGGATAGAAACTTCAGAAGACGGTGCAATCCATTGCAAGGAGTCCCTCAAGACAGAATCTGTCACTGCTATTGTAGATTTACCACTTATCTCTACCTGAAGATGCTCGAGAGTGGTAATGGTGGAAAGCACTTGCTTCTCATCTTTTCTGGAAATATAAGAGCCTAAACCATTCACAACATAAACAATAGTTAATGAATAAGGATGAAAGATCTTGTGATAAAACTAAAACAAAAACAAAAACAAAAGGTCACTATAATCAAGCATGTGCGTATACATAAATACATACCTCCGCATTACTAAAGTATAGACTTAATTTTCTGGAGCGATTAAAACTTCGAAGAAAAGTTATTAGATTAGAATGCCTCCATTGCCCGTATTTGGGTATCCAATCCTGAACTATGATTTTAGCCTCCAATAAATTTGGACAGTTCATAGAAAGTTTGGTTCTAAACAATGCCGATCCAAAAGAAACAAAACACTTCAGATGCAGACTAGATATATGACATTGATACTTTCTGATGTAGGACGAGAATGAGCCTGGTTTAGCCAGAAAACCATAAAAGCAAAGAAGTGGCGTAGAATCAAAAAGAGTGATTGGAAAATAGGTAACTCACACGTAATGAAATTATTAGCTACTGGAATATTCAAGAAGATTTGGTTTTGGACCTTTTGAGTTACTCGTACAAAAGTCAGGTCTTAATTGCGAATGTAGGATGAGAATGGGCCTGGTTTAGCCAGAAAACCATAAAAGCAAAGAAGCGGCGTAGAATCAAGAAAAGTGATTGGAAAATAGGTAACTTACGCGTAATGAGATTATTAGCTGTTGGAATATTCAAGAAGATTTGGTTTTTGACCTTTCGAGTTACTCGTACAAAAGTCAGGTCTTAATTGCGAAGCAGATTGAGATCAACTTTTGGCCAGAATGTCCGTTTGAGACGCATGATACTTTTTCAGAATGGGAACGACGAGGTCTTCAAGACTCACTTTAGTGAGCCCTAACGGATTTTGGCCTAAATATGTCGTTTTAATCATCCGATTCGAGATTTAATATTTGAGTTTTTTACTAATAACTACAAAATAACACTACTATTTACCAATAGCAGAGTCTAAAACTAATATCCCATGCGGCCAATTATTGAAACAGGCTATCAGCCCATCTTAAAGAAAAACACTCAAATATTACAAAAATTACCAAACATACCACTCTCCCAAAATCAGAAAGATTCCAAAATTGAAACAGTCCCAAAATCAGAATGGTTCCAAAATCGAAACCGTCCCAAAATCCAGATCCTCCCTAAATTGAAGCAGCCGACGAAGCGAGGGCGCGAGCCAGCAGCGAACCAAGCGCACAACCCCAGCGGCGAACTAATCGCACGACCTTGACGACTAACCAAGCGCAAGACCCAGGTGGAGAAGTGAAGCCTTTGACTGCCGAGGAATTGGAGCAATACGAGTCTGTTTCGGAGTCCTCTGACTCTGACACCAACGACGGCGACGAAGACAAGGATGACAACGACGATGAGGATGAAGATGACGACGACGATGTCCAGGAGGTCGTACAGTCCTCCGGTGGCCCTCCGGTTCAGTCAATAGACGATGAGGACGACGAAGTAGACGAGGAAGACGCTGAAGGAGGCGATGACGACAACGACGATGGCGAGGGAGATGACGATGACGACGACGACGAGGGCAAGGATGAGGTAATTAGTAGAATATTTTCCTTATTTGTTAAAGTAGCTTTCAGTACCTTCTAGTAGAAAATTTTCAGATCTGGTACTATTTGTTGTTTTGTTTTCTATTTTGTATTTATTCCATAGAACTATTTGATTTGATTTCACTGGTTTTTAATATGAAAGTATGACCAAATAATTGGTGCTGAATAAAATTGAATTTCAATTTTTTTCCCCTGTATTTGGTGGATTCTCAGTTTTGTATTGAGGGTCAGTAGCTTTAGTTTTGTCTTTATGGTACTTTCTTATTGGATTATGATGGAGCTAATGAAAGCAATGCTGAAGTGAGCAAACGTGAGAAGGCCAGGCCAGTATACTACTGGGGGCCAGTACACTACTGCGGATCAGTACACTACTGAGGGTCAGTATACTACTGGGGCTAGTATACTGTTGGGGTGACATACTACTAATCCTCAGTACACTACTGCTTGTATGCGGAAGCAGCAAAGCCAGAGATAAATGATAGTGTCCAAGTTTCATATTGTAATATGTACAAATAGTTTTTGGAATTATTAAATAAATGAGTTGTTTCTAAGAAAAACAAAGATGGAATGTAGAGATATTCTTTTTTCATAATGCTACTGACATTCAGCAGTGTTAAATCACATTATCCAAATCACAAAGGCAGTTTCATAATTTACTTGTCCGTAGAAATAATTAAAAAATGGAATGAATCTGACCGCAATGGATAATACCTTGCACACTAGCACATGGGAAATAAATAAAAAAACAGGTTTGCTGATGGTAATTTATGGGCTAAAAGTGTAGGTAGTGATAATTTGCTATTAATATTTTTAGGCTAGTCTTACATTTGTTTTAGAATTCTTTTATTTTAGGTTTTTAGTTTCCTTTTAATTTGGATTCTTTAGGATTTCTTGTTAGACTATGATTTATGGTTTTGGATGCCTATATAAGCACCATTATACTTTGTACTAGATCAGTTTATCATATCAAATTAATAAAAATTAGAGATTTTTCTCTTTTTCTTTGGTGGATTCCAGAATTATGTCTGTTAGGGTTTATCGCTTGTAAACCTCGTTACTTCCGACTGCGTCACTTTCCCTGACATATATTTAATATCAAACTCTCAAAGAGGGGAAATTTTGAATTGAAGCCTTCAAAATATTCGGATGAAAAGCTTTTCCTAATGAGCTCTAGATGTCTATTTACGACACTATTTTACGACACTATCTATGAATTTGTTTTTAATTTGTGATGTTAACCAAAGTCCTCTGACCTCTTCTTCCATCACTAGTCAGAACTTGTTGGCCGGATTCTACATTAACTCTACCAGGGTATCCTTTACACGCTATCTCAATGTGTTTCCTAAGAGATGATGTACCATTTTCATATGAATTGCATGCCAAATGAGTCGAACAGTACTTACATTGAGCTCTCTTAGTATGGCTAACCACTTTCTCTACTCCATCGACAGTCTCAATTAAAGGATGATCCTCCTTCGTGAAGTGATCCCAGACGTCCGCCTATGCTTGCCTTTCTTCTTCTATCCTCTTTTTCTCTTGACAGCAGAGCTCCGAGCAGTAGAAGCTTTCCTTGGTTTACTCGACTTTGGAATAGTTGTTGCTTGTTGAGATGATTCAGGGTTGTTGCTTGCAACCACAATTTCATTGCAAGCGGATGGTTTAGAATTGGAAGCGGATGGGTCAACGGAGCTAGCAGTTGTTTCAGACATGGCTTCAAATTTTTGAATCTTCGATGATTTCTGTTTCAATGGTTTGAATGATTTGTGTTTATACTTGATAAGAGGATTTTGGAATCAAGGTCGGGTGATTGAAATATGATTCGAGGGTATAGGAACAGATTGCGTTATGATTCGAGGGTTTGGGGTTAGGGTTTTTGGTGATTTGGAGAAGAACATATGAGAAGTAAGGGTTTTGATCGAAAAGAGGGAATTCTTTGGGGTCTGTTTCTGTTTATGCTATATACCTAGGACTGGCAGCACGTGTGTTTGACTATGGGTACTAGTTCCATCGGGTTTGACCCTCTTCCAGAACTAAGAACCGAAACCGAACCGAGACCTTACTAAACGGTTCTGTTCTGAAAATAAATCAAATGCAGACAACCAGGAACAACACCGAACCGGCCATTTAGGTTCGATTCTTCCGATTTTCAGTCTAAAAGTCCCAGCCCTACCTCTTATTCTCACCAAACCAAATATATATATAAAAAAATTTTACCCACTGCGGACGTCCGTAGTTTTTCTTAGGTACGGGTTTCCATTTTTTACCCACTTTTCGATCATATTTTCACATCTTAACAGTTCAGTTTTTAGGTCCTAATATATGGATCATCTCTACAAATTTTTAGCCAAATTGATGATTGTTAAGGCATTCAAAACTGCAATTTACCATTATAAACACGAACGGTTCCGGTTCGACAGATTCGGTTCGTTCCGGTAAATTGCAGTTTTGAATGCCTTAACGACCATCAATTTGGCTGAAAATTTGTAGAGATGATCTATACATTAGGACCCAAAAACTGAACAGTTAAGATGTGAAAATATGATCGAAAAGTGAGTCAAATATGGAAATCCGTACCTTTTTGCTTAAGTGCGGATATCCGCACTTGAGCAAGGTTGTGTTTGTGTGTGTGTGTTGGGTTCTTCCACTAAGGGATCCTTTTTTTTTGTTTATAGGGATATGGCATTAGACTAACTTTCCGATTATATTTTTGCATCTCAACCGTTCAGTTTTTAGGTCTTAATGTGCAGATCACTTCTGCAAATTTTCAGGCAAATTGATTATCTTTAAGGCATTCAAATATGGCGATCTAAGATTATAAGTATAAACGGTTTAAGTTTGACATATTTGGTTTGTCCGTTGATTTAATCTAGTTTGATACATTGACGTACAATCACCGATTTCACCGAAAATTTGCAGAAATGATCTATACATTAGGACCTAAAAGTTAAACAATTGAGATGTCAAAATGTGATTGAAAAATTGGTCTAATGCCCTATCCCTAGAAAAAAAAAAAAAAAAAAAGGAACCCTTAGTGGAAGTGCCCTATATATATAGTGAGGGATTCCTTTTTTTTTTTGCCATTTTAAGGGATCTCTCATCTGACCCATTTTTCGATCACATATTCACATCTCTACAGTTCAGTTTTTAGGTATATATAAGTAGATCATCTCTGCAAATTTTCAGCCAAATTGATAATCATTAAGACATTCATACCTGTGATTTACAATTATGAACACGAACAATTCAGATTGGACAGATTCGGTTCGTCCATTGATTCAATCTAGTTCAATACCTTAACGATAATCAATTATGTTGAAAGTTTGCAGAAATGATCTATACATTAGTACCTAAAAACTGAATTGTTGAAATGCCGAAATATGATAAATAAAAAAAACACTAAGGGCATATATATAGCATGTATGTATTATTTTCTTGAAGCAAATAAAGGAAAAATATTCAGCTGACACTAGGAATATGAAATTTCCAATTTAAAACAAAAAAATATGGAGAATATTCTTTTGTTGGGGGAGTGTGGTCTTGTATATACTGAGGAAAATAGCAAAGAACTATGAATGAGTATAAAAAAAAAGTGGGTCTAGTGAGTGATCCCTTAAAATGGCAAAAAAAAAAAAAAACACCAAGGGCATATATATAGCATGTATGTATTATTTTCTTGCAGCAAATAAAGGAAAAATATTCAGCTGACACTAGGAATATGAAATTTCCAATTTAAAACAAAAAAATATGGAGAATATTCTTTTGTTGGGGGGAGTGCGGTCCTGTCTATACTGAGGAAAATAGCAAAGAACTATGAATGAGCATAGAACAATCCGTTAAGAATCTTGGACCCAAAATAATCTCAATTCTTAAAACACGGAGAGAATTGCCAAGAATGTGGTGTTCCAAAGACAAAAATGAGGTGTCTTAATGAGGGCATGAGCTGGCACGTGCCTACTCAACCATGGCACAATCAGCACGCGCGCATTGTGTGCCCTTAACCTTAATTAAGGTCATCATCTCATTCCCTTTCTTATCTAATTCCCCCAACCATTTCGAAAACGACTCATTCTAATTTCTAACATCACAAATTAAAAATAAATTCATAGATAGTGTCGTAAAATAATAAATATGATTCAGCGTGGATGCATCACAAGACTATATACATATTAGTTGCAAATTTTGTTTTTTCAACGACTCTAGATAATAATTGATAGCATGAGATTAACTCCTTCAACTTATTAAATTTTTTTTTTCTTTCAAGCTTTGATAATAAAAAATTTAATAAACCGGTGGGCGTATCAGACCAAACGACCAAGCATAGGCAAGTATGATGTTGGCAAGCTTATTTTATGCACAAGAATCTAATGGCAGTGCTTTATTAGTTTTCAATAGCAAAGAGTTGATGAGCCACCAACTCTAGCACTAACCAAATAGTTATGAACTTATAATGAAAAAGAAGAATAATCTTGAACTCATATTTAAGTATTGCTTTACTAGATTTTTAGATTGTAAAAAGTAGGTGGAACACACAAATATACTAACTTCTTTAAATTTATGAGTAATAAAATGAGTTTAACAAATTCAATAAGATTTTTTTTTGAATTAAAAATCAAACCATGTATAACTCATCATATTCAAGAAAGTTAGGATTACGTGTTGATAAAGAAAAGTTGATCCAATAGCATACATGAAAAAAATTTGCGGAAAAAAATTCGAACATAAACAAGTAGTTATTCTTAACAGCTATGTGCGGATTGGTTGGCTCGATATGGTTATAAATTATAAACTTCCACGTCGACAAATATAAAAATTAACATTTTCAACTCCATCAATTATTATATTTTACGGATACTCTGAATTTTTCGCAGCTCTTGTCTCCTGGCTGATTTCATTTTCTAAACATTGAAGAGGCTTGAAAGCTATTCCTTACGGACAGAAAACATACTACATAAACACGATACGTATGAGCGACATGATCCATATCTACTCTTCTAAATTGATAGGGATTCAAAGAAAACTTTCGAGTTATTGATCTCACATGTTTTGCAAGTGACTGGCCGTTATTGAAGTCAGCATCCACGTGGAACAACAGGCCACGTGGCAGGAAACCGACTATATAAATCTCCCGTCTTCTTTCTCAACCTCATCACTATAAACCTTGTTCGTCGCCGTTGAACAATCCCGAGCTTTATACAGCCGACGAAACCAAAAAAATATATATGTATATAATACAAAATTAAACAAACATTTAAAGATTTAAAGCGAGCGAGCGAGCGAGGAGGGAGGAGAGAGAGAAAGTTTGAATATAGAGAGAGAAAGTTTTCCGAGATGGCGACGCCGTTAACGGTGGACGGAGGCGGAGGGCTGGCGGTGCTGGCAAGCTCCGTCAACAAAGTCGATTCTCCGAGTAAGGGGCGCTTGACTAGCTCGTCGTCGTCGGAGGAGGAGGAGAGGTCGCCGATTCTGATATTCTTGTTCTTTCACAAGGCAATTCGGAAGGAGCTCGATGCGCTTCACCGATTGGCCATGGCTTTCGCCAGCGGAAAGCAGACGGATATCAGGCCCTTGCTGGAGCGGTACCATTTCTTGAGATCGATTTACAAGCACCACTCCAATGCCGAAGACGAGGTCCTAATTCTTTTCTTCTTTCTTTTTCATTTTTTGTAGAGATTTCGAATTTCTGTTGAGGCTTTGGAATTTGTTCATGGAAATGAAATTGTTCTGGAATTAGTTTTGGTTTCTTGATTAGAAGAATCTGGTGCTGCTATACAATCGTATGTTTTCGGTTGCTTAATCTTGAATTTTAGTGAAGATTTTTGCTGTAATTGTGTATCGGTAAAGATTGTAAATGTGGCTCTGTAACATTTGTGAGCCTGGATTTTATTGTGTTTCTCATCAAGATTGGAGTTCAAATTTAGTGCTTGCACTTTCAAAATTTTCTTCGTGTTTAAGTTATTTATCAGCTGGGAAATGTGATGCCATATGAGTCTCATTTTTAATGTGGCGGTTTTGTTTTCTTTGGGATTTTCTTTTACTATTTATGATTTTTTGAACATGTTTAGTGCCGCGAAACATAAAGTAAGTAAATAAAAGCCAGGAAAAAAAAAACCTGTTTTTTGTCGGTCTTAGTATGAAGTTTAGCTTTCGCGGGCACAATGAGCTTGTTTTGCAATTGAAGTTTGCTTATCATGATTTTTCTTTGTCGTGTCTTGAGTTGTAACAACATTATCCTTGGAATTGCAGGTAATCTTTCCAGCGCTTGATATACGTGTGAAGAATGTAGCACAAACATACTCGCTTGAACACAAGGGCGAAACCAATCTTTTTGATCATCTATTTGAACTGCTAAGTTCTAATGCACAAAGTGATGACAGTTTCACAAGGGAGTTAGCATCTTGTACAGGAGCCTTACAAACATCAGTTAGCCAACACATGGCAAAGGAGGAGGAACAGGTGCTGTTTCATTTTCCTGTCTCTGCATCCGTATTTAGTTATTCATTCTACCAGTTGGGCAATATGTTACTTGCAATTGCATTTTATAATTTGACAAATCAAAGATGGAAATTTATACAAAAGTCGTGATTGGTATTGTATTTACATCTAAAGCATCTCTTGGGAGATCTTTCATCATATTCTATCCTTTGTATTCATATACCAAATTAAACAATCAACTCATAACTGAAAATTTGCTGTTCTGGCCAGGTCTTACCCTTGCTGATTGAGAAGTTTTCAGTTGAGGAGCAGGCATCTCTAGTCTGGCAGTTTCTATGCAGTATTCCTGTGAATATGATGGCCGAGTTTCTTCCGTGGCTTTCATCATCAGTTTCACCTGATGAATATCAGGATTTGCGGAAATGCTTATGCAAGATTGTTCCAGAGGAAAAGCTTCTTCAACAAGTAATATTTCAGATTTAATCAATGGATCGAGTACTTTTTATTACTGCTTTTTCAAGTGAATAACTGAAAACTCTTTCTTATTTAAGGTCATTTTCACCTGGATGGAAGGTAGTACGAGCAATAATGTGGTTAAAAGTTATCATGATTCTCCTCAGTTCCAATGTTGCGTGGAATCTGGTGCTAGCACATCAAGTCTACATATAGAGAAGATAAATTGTCCATGTGAGTGTAGGACTGGGAAAAGGAAGTATTTAGAGTCAAGTACTGATGTTTCTGATACCACTGGGGGCCATCCAATTAATGAAATACTGCTTTGGCATAATGCCATTAAAAAGGAGTTAAATGAGATAGCCGAGGAGGCTAGGAAGATACAACTGTCTGGAGATTTTACTAATCTATCAGCTTTCAATGAGAGGTTGCAATTTGTTGCTGAAGTTTGCATTTTTCACAGGTACCCATTCATATCTACGGTGTTTCTATGGAATGCTAATTATTTTTTTTCTGAGACTTAGCATTTAGCATCTGCTTTATGTTATTTCTTTTTTTCTTCTTTATTGGAAGATGTGTGAGCAGTGAAAGTTGATTTATCTGTATGTTAATATGTCATAGAGTTTAATTCTTTTTGGTAATGTGAATTCCAAGTTTTTTCCAGTTTCCAAACATGGCCTTGTATGGATCACTTACTTTATTATCTTTTAATTTTAGAAATTACACTATGATCCCCATGAATTCCTTTCTATTTTTGTTTCATATTTTTGTAGAGTTTCTTTTTGGTGATCATTCTGGATTTAATAACATATAGGTGTACTTTTCTATATTACTTTGGTGGGGGACAACTGTTAACACGAGTTATGGTAGAGTACTGAATTTCTTATTTCCTTCATTTTTCATATAAACGTTACTTATTTGCTTATTTCAGTATTGCCGAGGACAAGGTCATATTTCCTGCAGTAGATGGAAAGATATCCTTTTTCCAAGAGCATGCTGAAGAAGAAAGTCAGTTCAATGAGTTCAGGTGTCTGATTGAAAACATTCAAAGTGCAGGAGCTATCTCTACTTCAGCTGATTTTTATGCAGAGCTGTGCTCACACGCTGATCAAATAATAGAAACTATACAGAAGCACTTCAGCAATGAAGAAGTGCAGGTATAATTTCCTTATTGCTGCAATAATTCTTTAGGAACTTTCAGTATCTGGTATAAAAAAAGGTAATACTTTTCTTAGATTACCGGTTAGTATTGATGTAGGACAGCAAGATGTCTTACTTTAGGCGCTTTTGGGAAGGCCCTTGAGACTTGATGGTATTGGGTGAAACAGGGAGAAAACTTGATAAGAAACTAGCGTGTTACTAATGTCAAGAAACATGAAAGTCAGACTTAGTGGCAGCTCTACTAGCCTATTGACTATTGAGAATTCAATTAGACCCCAAATTGAAATTGATGTTAATCCTTAAATCTATTATTCATTTGTTTGTTTATCTATTTATCTGTTATTTTCTTCTAATTTCTTTTATGAGGAGAGTTGTCAACTGGTCATACAAGATGTCTAGGAGTTGGTACATTACCTCATATCCTCTGCCTTAAATGAAACCAATTCAGAAACTCTATGGGCCTCAAACTCTACGAGTCTTAGATTACTAGAAACTGTGTAACCAACTTCCTATCTAGTTCCTTCTTCTAAAAAAAAAAAAAAAAAAATAAATAAATCCTATCTTGTTCCTGAAAGCTTCTGCTCCATTCCCTGCATGTCATAGGTTCTTCCACTTGCTCGAAAGCACTTCAGCTTCAAAAGACAGCGGGAACTATTGTACCAGAGTTTATGCATGATGCCCTTGAAATTGATCGAGCGTGTTTTTCCATGGCTAGTCAGATTGTTGACTGAAGATGAAATGAAGAATATTCTCAAAAACATGCAGTTGGCAGGTTCTGTGATTATCGTTTGTATGTTTACCTTTTAGTAGAAAACTAATAATCAACAAAATTTACTAGTATCTGTTCTGACAACAAGTAGTTTGATGATTCAGCTCCAGTCCCTGATTCAGCTCTGGTAACACTTTTTTCTGGATGGGCATGCAAGGCTCGTAATCAGGGTTCATGCTTGTCTTCAAGTGAACTTGGTTGCTGTCCTGTTAAAAGTTTTACTGATATTGAAGAAGATTTTGTTCGACCCGCATGTGCTTGTGCTTCTGGATTGTCTGCTAGAGAGAGACTGGTATCAGCTAAAGTAAATAATGTGAAAAGGCTGGTCAAACGAAATGTTTCAGTGCCGCGCAAAAACAGTGATACCCCTGATCAATGTTGTACTGATCAATCTTGCCGTGTCCCGGGTTTAGGAGTAAACAACACTAATCTTGGATCGAGTTCTCAATTCGTGGCCAAGTCTTTGCGGTCCTTGTCTTTCAGCTCTTCTGCCCCATCTCTTAATTCCAGTCTTTTTGCCTGGGAAACAGATAATTCTTCCTTTGATATTGGTTGTGGAGAACGACCTATTGATACTATTTTTAAGTTTCATAAAGCCATTCGCAAAGACTTGGAGTATTTAGATATTGAATCTGGAAAGCTCGGTAATGGTGATGAAGCCACACTTCGGCAGTTTATAGGAAGATTCCGTTTGCTATGGGGCTTATACAGAGCACACAGTAATGCTGAGGATGATATAGTGTTTCCTGCATTGGAATCCAAAGAGGCACTTCATAATGTGAGCCATTCATACACACTGGACCATAAACAGGAGGAAAAATTATTTGAAGACATCTCTCGTGTTCTTTCTGAACTTTCTGACCTTCATGAAAGCATGGAAAAGACTCATATGGATGAGGATTTAGCAGGAAGTAGCATGAATTTTTCTGCCGCAAATGGTGTGAACTATACTAGGAATTACAATGAGCTGGCTACAAAGCTTCAAGGGATGTGCAAGTCTATAAAAGTGACACTAGATCATCACATTTTCAGGGAAGAACTTGAGTTGTGGCCATTATTTGGCAAACACTTCACTGTTGAGGAGCAAGACAAAATAGTCGGGCGGATTATTGGGACCACGGGTGCTGAGGTGCTCCAATCAATGTTACCTTGGGTAACTTCTGCACTTACCCAGGATGAACAGAATAAATTGATGGACACATGGAAGCAAGCAACTAAAAATACTATGTTTAATGAGTGGCTTAATGAATGCATGAAAGGATCTTCAGAATCAACTTCACGAACTGAGACAAGGGAAAGTAACATTTCTCAAAAAGGTCGGTATTATGAATATCCAAATCTTTTTGTAATATTGAATAACAAGCACAGTCTAAGGCAGTCAATTCACCTGGTTTAATGAGGTCTGTGCCTTGCCTTCGTTCTGTTTATCGGGGAAAGGGTCTTTCAGATACGCACCAACTTGATTTTGGGAACCCAAAGGATTACATCTACCGCACCCCAGTGATTACCTTGAGCCCAACCTCTAGTTGTTCTTGGGACTATTTTTAATTCATTGGTTGTAGTCTTGTAGCATCTCTGTTTCTTTTATCTTTTTTTTTGGTGTCGAATTAAGGTTTCTTCTCTTGAGTTGTGTAAGTCCAAATATGGCAATCAAATAATTGTTTGGTATTATGACAAAATTTGTTTATTGCAACAGTGGTTCATTTTACTGAATTTTCTTCCAGGTGTTGAATTTCAAGAAAGCTTGGACCAGACGGACCAGATGTTCAAGCCTGGTTGGAAGGACATATTCCGTATGAATCAAAATGAACTAGAGTCAGAGATCAGAAAGGTTTATCGTGATGCGACTCTTGATCCAAGGAGAAAGGCATATCTTGTGCAAAATCTTATGACTAGGTTAATATCTAAAAGTAGCTTGAACCTTTAGAACACTACTTTATCTTTCATTATGACATGTATAACAAGATCATGACATTTAAAAATGCCTAACTATTTGTAACCATTTGCTAAATTGTTAATGAGTACTGTTTTTTTTTAGCCGCTGGATAGCTACTCAGCAGAAGTTACCTCAAGCAACAGGTGGAGAGTCTTCTAATGGTGAAGATGTATTTGGACGCTCACCTTCATACCGTGATGTGGAGAAAAAAGTATTTGGGTGTGAACACTACAAAAGAAACTGTAAACTCCGAGCTGCTTGTTGTGGCAAGTTATTTGCATGTAGATTTTGCCATGACAATGTGAGCGACCATTCAATGGATAGGTAATTTTCCACTATTGACACTTGCATTTCAAGTTGGGTTATCATGCATCTGATGTTCTTAGTGTTTCCCTTTCTTTTCTTGCTGTTAAGATCTCTGATGATTTTTTTTTTAAAGGAAAGCAACATCGGAAATTATGTGCATGCGCTGCCTAAAAATTCAGCCAGTTGGGCCCATATGTACTACACCTTCATGCAATGAACTATCTATGGCAAAGTATTATTGCAATATCTGCAAATTTTTTGATGATGAAAGGTACATAAACTTCTTATTTTTCAATATTATGTAACAATTATTAATGCCAATAATTAGTGTTTTTTTTTTTTTTTGATGAAAGGTATATGCTAGTTTTCTTTTTCACATTCTAGATATTATTCCATTTTCCATGTTTGACGTGAACTCCATTAATTACCCAAGTGCCGCCCCTTCCCTCTAAAAGGAGAGAGTGGATTTAAACTCAGTTATTTGCTACAAAAAAACTCTTGAAAAACTTGAAGCTTGAAATTGTTGAAGCATATTCTGTTGGTTTAAATTTTTATTCACTACAATTTACTGAACCTGTAATGTTATCTAGAATGATGAAAAAATTTTATTTTGTTAATTCGATCCATGTTAATAGGACTCACATTTTGTAATAGCCTCTTACTACAATTCCAAATTGAGTTTCAGAGATCAAATGATTCTGAGGAATGTCTTTCCCTTTATTTTTCGTGTCTTAATTTACATTATCCAATGATGGAAATGGGTGACCTGTACTTCCTACTTCCTGTTTCCCCGGTAAATGGGGATATTTATTTAGGTCATATGCCTACCAAGATGTTTAAGCTTTCTAATGCCATGTCAGAAACTGACTCGATAGAACGAAGGCATATTTGTCATTTGATAGTACCAACTACCAAAGATGCAAAATAGTAAATGATGGTTTTTGACATGAGATGGGATAGACTGTATAGATAGGTAGATGAACCTTCTTTGACATTCACATAAATTGCCCCCATTGTTAGCAATATGTTTGCCTAATATTCAACGGGGTTTTAACTTTCACATTGTAAGTTGCTAACTAAGCACACTCTACTGATGCCTATAGACAACTTTTGACTTATGGCATTTGTCTTCCAGGACTGTATATCATTGCCCGTTTTGCAATTTATGCCGCCTTGGGAAGGGTCTTGGCGTTGACTTTTTTCATTGCATGACATGCAATTGTTGCCTGGGGATAAAGTTGGTGAATCACAAATGCCTGGAGAAAAGTTTAGAAACAAATTGCCCTATCTGCTGTGATTTCTTGTTCACATCCAGTGCAACAGTTAGGGCTTTGCCATGTGGCCATTACATGCATTCAGCTTGCTTTCAGGTCAATTCTTGAACTTTTTAAACAATTTTTTTTTTTTTATGTGATCTTTCTCCTGAAAACTTTTTCTGGAAGAGAGTAAGTCTGAACTCCCATCTCTTTTTCTGTTAGGCCTACACTTGCAGTCACTATACTTGCCCAATTTGTAGCAAGTCTCTGGGAGATATGGCGGTAAGAGGATATCCCTTTCTTTTTTTTTCACCTTATATTTCTGTACCTAGTTGAATCTTTCTGAATCGTTATACCCTATTAGGTTTACTTTGGCATGCTTGATGCCTTATTGGCTGCTGAGCAGCTTCCAGAGGAATACCAGAACCGTCAGCAGGTATCATGCTTATATATCCTATTATAATGGTTAATGCATTGCCATATCAGTTTTACGTAAAACCTTGGTTACCTAATTTCAATGCGAATGGAGGATGCTGTAATCTTGATAAAGTTTATTTGTCATTTCCCTAGACATAACATGCTTTAGTTCCTAATATGTGAATAACCATCAATTTGTCCAAAATATAGCAATGTTATAATTATCAATATATCATAACAGTAATGTACTTTTCCAATTTAGGACATCCTTTGTAATGATTGTGATCGAAAGGGTACCTCACGCTTTCACTGGCTATATCACAAGTGCGGTAACTGTGGATCATACAATACCCGGGTGATCAAGGGTGAGGCAACAAATACCGACTGTCCTATGTCAAACTAACAAACAGGTTTACTTTCTTTGACAGATGTATACATATTAGTTTGTAGATACTTGTATAGGCAATTCAATTTTCCAACAACCAGAAAATTGGTTTTCCCTTACTCTTTTTCAAAAGCTGATGAGCCCTTGTAGCCCCTTATACATCAATTTTGTAGAATCCTGGTAAATATCATCTTGCCTTGTTGTCAAGATTCATTTACAAGCATTTAGACAGGGGAAGTGACAGAGTATAGCATATTCAAATGCCCTCTGTACAGAAAATTGCTAGTCGAACTTTTTACAGACATCTATAAATATTAGCTTCCCCTCTTTCCGCTTTTGTTTAATTTTGATTACCTTGCCTTGAAAAATTGTTATGCTGTCAGTTCCATATTCTCTTCAAAGGTGGGTTTGCTTTCGATTTGCTTAATGCTTTCATTCACCAAAAAAATTGAGCTGGAAATGTTCCTGAAAGACTTGACCAATCTATCATCACGACAATGCACTATGTAGTCACTGGCTTGGAGAAAGTCAAGCACGCTAAAGAAATTGCACACTCGTCAGAGACATAAAATCTTGCCCATCAACATGGTATTGTACTTGCGTATGAATCAAGTTTGTGAGATCCATTATTTATAATGAGATCGTGGGGGACTCTATGATCATGTTTTCGAAGTGGACTTCATGTGTTTAACCAGGTCATCACATTTATTTTTCTACAGTAAAAGAAAAAGAAGAAGGAAAATAGAGGTAATCCATATGCAACAATATGTCAGATGCTTATCCGAGCCGCTAAATGAAGGAGCGTTCTATTGTGCTCCGGAGAGAGTTGTTCTTCAATGAGTGAGGCGTATGGCAAGTAGTAACTGATCTAATGACCGTGTCTCTCATCTAAATGCACACAAATGCCAAGGTTTCATTGCTCATAGAGAAGAAAGTAAATCAATTCGAGGAGGAATCAAATCTGACCAGTGGCTACCGAACTGCCAATTGGACCTGGGAACAAGAAATTCAGATGGAATGGGGATAGTAAATTTTTGGGTTATGTACTTATGTCTTTACCCTTCACTCCACAGTAATATTTAAAATCAGGGTAATGTTGATCCATCATCATCATCATCACATTCATCAGTGACACAAGTCACCATCGGAGTACATATCAAGGCAACTTCATATCTTTGGCACATTAAGGGGATAAAGCATCTAGCCAAGCTTGCTTCACCTCAATATTATTATATATATAAAAAAAAAAAAAAGAGGCCAGTTTCATGACAAACCCACACATGGCTCCGTGATTAAATTAAGCTCAACAGCTAAAAGTTGATCCAGAAAAGAAATCTAAAGCTGAAGGCTTTTTCATTCTAGATTTGCTTAATTTCAAACCCACCACATGAAACTAACCAACTCTCCCCCTTTTCTTCAATCACAATCCTTGAGAAAATCTCAACTCACTCATAATTACAAGCAAAAAGAAAAGGTCAGCTAGCTAAGCTAATGGTCTTCTCATTAAGAAACAAACAATGATGAACAGCTAGTTCAGAGATATGAACCAAAACCACCTTGAGAGTTATGATTAAACAAAACCAATGGGGACAAGTCCTTAAAAAAAGGGTACCTGTTGCTGTTGGGGTCTCCTTAGTTAATGCAACTGTTGCAAATATCCAATCTTTTCTTTACAATAATACCATTTACCCCAGAGAACTCAGATGATTTGGTTAAAGATGGAGCAAGTGAAAAAACCAAAGTCATTTCTTTTGCTTCTTCTCCTTTCCTTCAGGGTATAGAAAAGAACTCAAACAAAAGAGCTTTGCAGTTCCTCTAGAAATGTGAGGTGATGGTACATTTAACACAACGCCATTGCCGTAGTTTGATGCTCCTCCATGACCCTTCTTTGACGGCGGCCTCGGTAGCATTCGGTATTGATTTGAAGATGAAGATGAGGATGTTGATGATGACTTTGACATAAAACCTGATGATGAGGACTGCCTTTTCTGTTGAGCATGAGCATCCTTGTATATTGTTGACCTCTTTGGGTTTGGGGCAGACCCTGTTGAATTGCTTCTTCTCAAAAACTCTGGTAATGAGCAAAGTAGACTCTTCCTGTTCTCTTGATTAAGGCTGCTGCTTCTCTTGAACCCCCAGAAGGACTTGGACTGAGGCTTCGTGTTTTGCTGGTCCACATCTTCAGGACTATTCACATCCATGAACTGTGAATTATCATTGTTGTCCTTGCTGGTGGTCTTTTTCTTTGGATTCTGACCTTGAAGAGGAGGAAGAGAATAAAGGTGTCTGGCTTTTGGTGCATCCTCAACTGATGACCTGTCTCTCGGTTGTATAGGTTTGATGACTCCATGGGAGAAAAGCTCATCTGCTGAAGAAGGCTCATCTTGCCTGAAGCTTCTGCTAATGCTGAACTCAAAATCACCATTCAAGTCCAGCAGCGAGGAATCCCTCCTGGGTATCATATCTGCTTGGCCAAGATCATGAGAAAATGATATTCGAGGAGGACTAGTCTCCGAACACATCATCCTCTTCGAGAAATTTTTCAGCGCTACAGTCAAACCACCTGCCTAGCTTACAATAAAATCAAGAATCAAGAATCAAGAAGTAAATTAGAAACTTTGAAGGAGGTAATTAATATTTGGAATCAAGAAGAGTTCTTGGAATGGTGTGAAGAATGTGGAAAGGATGAGAAGATGTAGTACTAGAATTTTTTTGAGTTTCAACAATGAGGGCTTGAATTTTGGGAGGCTTGGTTGGACTTTTAGAGTCAAAGAAGAGGAAGAGAGAAGATTTTGAATTTATTTTGGGTGCAGGAACAAAGAGGACAGAAGATTTAATGGCAGCCTTTTCTGCACAATATTTAAGAACAGTGAGTAATTCTACGAAAACCGCAGAACCTGAATGTCCTCCCCTTCCTCTGGAAATGGAGCAGAGGAAACTTTCTGCAGTTGAGAGTAGAAACAAGAAAGGGAGACAGTTATATTGTATTTCAAGGCAGAATGTTTTCTTTTTTATTTTAGATGAATAAAAAAAGTGTTTCTTATTTGTCAAAAAAGAAAAAAGAAGTGTTTCTTCTGCGACAGCTTTGGATAGCTAGAAGCTCGCAAATTGCATATTAAATATGAGACTATGAAACTCAAGAAAATCAAATGATCCCCAAAAATTGGGAAAAAATTGCCCAATTCCTGTAAGAGAAAAATACAGCAACCGTTCCCAAATTATTGTGTCAAAACTAATTTGATATCCAAACTCTGGAATGTAATACCCAAAGTCTTATATTAATATAAACGAGGTGGTTCCGTTCAATTTCCGTGATGGCTATGTCAAATTGATGACGTGGCAAGCACATGTTACACATTTTTTTTATCAAATTGGCATTGACACAATAGTTTGGGGACGGTTACTGGAATTTTCTCTTCCTTTAATTGCTAAGCTTTGTAATAGTTAAAGTTTAAGGCAAAGCTTGAGACAACCTGAAAGTGGGTGACTAACCGACTATCTTGCTTTGTGAATTAGGGAAATAATGGGAAGTCTATTTAAAGAGGATGAGGATATGGGACATCTTACCATATGTTAGACTTTTGGAATTGCCATCCTAACCACTTGACCTTTCCTTCATTTTCAAAATTTCTCTAATTCATAGCTTTAGAAGGAAATTAATTATTATAAACAATGTGCAAGAACTTTCTCTGATTTTGAAATTTCTCTCCTAATCACATCTTTCTCTTTCTGAATTATCATGTTTCCTGGGAACACCCTGCTTGTTGGTGCAAATCAAAATGAACCTGCACTTTTTGCCTGCACCTTGAAATTTAAGCAAAGTAACCGGGGGGGGGGGGGCATTCATATAGAGAAAGGGTAATTTCTCCATTATAGATAATCCCCTTTGATGAGAACCAAAAGGGATTGCATTGTCTTCTTCATTTTACTAACTAAAGCCAAGCTGATGAGTTGACGATAAATTGCTTGCTACTTGCTAGCTTAGTCAATACCCTATCTTTGTGATTTTAGGATAATTAATATGTATTTTTCTTTTGCCTTGATGGAATCTTAAATTATGCAAATTACGCATTAAGAAAGTTGCTTACACCAAAGACACAGACCTCTACCATTTACAATATTTTGTCAAACCTCAGACCAATTAGTCTCAACTAATTAACTGTAGTCCTTACCCTCAAGTCTGATCATTGCTTAATCAAGAATTCAAGATCAGTGGATGGCTTTTCAATTGGGAAATTATTGTAAGATGGAATGTAGCGTCATATATAACAACATGAAATTTGCTCCAAGGTATTTAAGCACTGTGGTACTGACAAAAGATTTCCAAAATGTAAATCCTTTCATGTGATAAAAAGCTTAATGATTGATCCAATGTCAGGTTACATCAAATGAAGGGCTGACCAACCAACCAAATCTAATCTATGGCCAAAAAAAAAATTTAATAGATGCTTCCAACCGGTACCAACTGGTTCGGCAATATTAAAACAACAAATTTAGCAATCATTTTAATTGATATTTAAGCATTTTTGGTAATAATACTCATCAGTTCATGTAAGTATATAGTATCATTCAATCTCTGAATGATAAATTAAAAACTGCAGCATTTTTATCCCTAAAGATAAGACAATTTTTAATAAAGAATATGTGATTGTCTATGAACAGGACAGGTATGATAATTTTGGGTGTGTGGTATAGAGGGAGACTTGGTAAACATGACTGAGTAAACATAAATAAAAATGGAGAATAAAGAGTAGGGTTAGTTGAAACTTGGAAAGATACTTTGAATTATTAGATGGTGATGCTATAAGTATATCATATTATCATGAAAGATCAATTAAGATTATATTGATCCACTTGACTGGGTGCTATTACAGCAAACATATCCATGCAGTCTGTCTTTGCAGAAACATGTCATTCATCTTCTCAAAAAGAACATATAGATTATTAAAACTTTAACTTTGCTTCTGGGGATGTGTATTAATTTGACATTTTCATAAAATTTCATTGATGCAAGAGTTAAATTTGAGAAAAACCCAGATTCAAGAAAACACTTTTTTTTGAAAAAAAGTCAGATTCTTGAACCTCTCTAAGGTTATTTTTTATAGTAACTTGTTCAGTATTGTTGACATTTGACTTCATTAATTATAATTAATAAGGACTTAAATATCCCAGAAAGGTGTAGTTAACCAAGAGCAATGTATTATGGATAGGAATGCCCGGTAAGCTTAAAGTCTTAAACCCATCACTTTACATCGTAGGCCCTATTATGAGTATCCATTATGAGTTAGTTTTCCTTAAACGGTATTAGACTTTTGCACGGCGAAGGTTCAAACTAAAATTGAACTATCGGCAGCTCAAAATTTAATGTTAAGGGTTGTTAGCGTCTGCTCTTCTACCATACTAACAAATCGAACAAATGGATTAAACTCGATGGTGAAAACAAATTATATATGAGAAAGTCTTTAGTGGAATGATCGTGTCATGTGACACATTCTCTCTACCTATGAAAATAAATAAAGATGAATCCTCATACCCATAACAATCTCTATATGTCATTTAAAAATACGCTTCATTCTAAATAAGTGGCGAGTTGTGATTGAACGGTTTGATAAAGTTAATAGTTTCACGCTCTATGGAAGACTGTCTAGACATATAGATCAAACCTTCAAGTGTAAACAAAAGAAATAACCCGTCAGTCTGAAGGTTAAAAACTAATCGGGAGCTGAACCATTGTCGGATTAGGATTAGGATTAGGATTAGAATCAGGCAGGTGTGCCGAGCTTCATCACCAACATGATGGGCAGACAACAGTGAGGCATGGAAGCAAAGCATATGGACCCAAAAGACTGCAACTCTTCCTACCTTTGTACGAGACACATACTCCATTTTGGGCAACTGGCCATGTGACCTGACTCCATCTTTTTGTTTTGTGGATGATTTTTGAGATACAAAGAGACTGATGAGACCCCCCCTTAATTCCCAATGGCACGAGGCTCTATCTTAGCTTAGCTAGCTTGCAAATGCTTTGCTTTTATCCCTTGGCAGAACATGGAAACCACTCACTGTGTATGTGATGGAACCCACAGAGACACGGATTGGGTATCTTCTTGCATCAGCATTTCAAGAGAGAGTCTTCTGTATAGCGTTGGGGTAACATTTCCCGTTGCGTGTACAATTTTTTTTTTTTTTAAAACGATGTATTTTCGACTTTTTCTTTACAAATCCGAAGTATTTTGGATATAAGAGTCTCTCTATACTCCTGTATTGAAATTGGTGAGGCGGACCTCCCACGAGACACGACCACATCTCTAAAGACTCTCTCGCATTTCAAAAATAATACTACTCCGTATGCTAGTGGGTACAGTGAGGTAGGTATACATGCGGGATGTGCTGTTGTCACGACTCTAGCTAGCAATTGATCCTTTGCTTTGTGTTGGTGATCAATAAATGGTGTTTTGGTACATGCTTGTTTTGTGTGTTCTGGACCACAACTGTTACGAAAGTTACTTATATCTCAGCCTAACTAGCTATCAAAGTCTTCATTAAAGTACATGAAATTATCAAAGGGCCGGGACCGACACTCATATGGGTGGTGGTACCCATGCAGTCTAAGAGTTACGATGCTTTCTAAGGGAGCTGCGTGCTGCTTCATGAAAAAGAAAGAAGAGGAAGACGTGAGGAAGAGAAAGAGAGAGGGTTCTCTCTTTTTTTTTTATGGCAAAGATGACTGCTGGAAAAGAATGATGAAGTACATTGTAAGTTTCTATGGCTATGGCCAAACCGCCAAAGCATGAAAAAAGGTTCATCAAGATAGGGGTTGATGAAAAGCTGAAATAGATCCGGAACGGAGGCCCTGTTAAAAAGAAAACGCTGCGGCTCTTTTGTATTTTGTAGCATATATGTTACATATTACAAAATAAAAGGGAAGTTGTTCCCTTGCATGAAACTTGTTATCACTCGTTCCATCATAATTCGTAAAAAGAGAATGTGAGTCAACATAAGTCCTTTGTGTTTTTTTGTTTTTGTTTTTATTTTGTATTTTTTGTTTTTGTTTTTTGTATGAGAGGGGCACTCGTGGCATATCGAAACATATCAACCCTCTTTTTCTTGAAATTCTTTTATGCCATAATTTCACCAATAGTAAAACATGATTTTTTTTAAGAATTGCTCCAATTGACAGACCTAAAAAATCTTGACCTAATTTTAAAATGATTTTCTTTGGTTTCTAATTTTGAAAAATTGTAAAAAAAAAAAAATTGAATCGAGATTTTTCAGATCCATCAATTCTAAGATTTCTTATAAATCATGATTTGGGGGTTGGAAGGTTTTGGTGAGAAAATAAAAACATGTGATTTTGGCTAAAAAGTTGTGCAGTAGTCCACAGTTTTGGTATAGAAATCATGGTTTTTGGATTTTTTTTTTTTTTTTGTGGGGAGAAATTTTGTGGCTTGGTTCTTATGGAGTTGGGATAGCATACCAAGTCATGTGGTGTGCTTAGTCTCAGCGGACACCTTAGTCATGGTGATGGTCATAGGACATGATTTCACTAGTTAGCACTAGGTATCCTAGCTGTATTAGGAAAAGGAGTCCACCTATAGGAAAGCTTCCAGGTTAAACTTGGGAATCACGACCCTCCGTTCGTTTGCTTTTCCTACTATTAGGTGGAATTACTCCACTGCAATTAGGGAACTCCCAGTATGTGTGTGAATATATTTCATTCTTAGGCGCGCCTTAAACCAAGCACTCGATCATATTTCCTCTAATTCTCTCTTTACTAGTTAGCCTCTAGCTCCTACCTGCTACCATGGAATTTTGCGAGGTTGATCGGTTCCATTGTTGCCTGGAACCTAGCTACATTAATATTGGGTATAATGACGAGATAAAAGGACAAGAGATTCTTTCTGGGAATAAGCTGCATTAGACTCTAACCTCATAGTACCAGGCACTGATGTACGTGCACAATATAATTCAGACTGACATTTTCTTTGTCGCCCTGGCCGCCAAGTGTGACATGGTAGAGGAGGAGGAGGATCGTGAGGGTCCTCGAAGAAAAAGAAGAGGGACAAGCAGTGGAAGTGGTGGTGGTGGTTGTTGTGGTGTGTGTTTGGACTTTGGACGAGTTTATAGTCGGAGAGTATGTTACTCGAATGCCATGTTTCCATTCGTTTCATAGTCAGTGCATAACAGCGTGGCTGACACTGAATCACTACTGTCCGAATTCCAGTTTGAGATGCCGGTGACTGATGATGAGGCCGATGTTCAGTCTGTTGATGATCGATGATGATTATTGCTGAGACAGTCACTATTTTCCATTTCCACTCTTCAGAGAAATTTTACTGCGTAGTTAAAAGTGACATTGTTGTAGGAGAATAGAATTGTGTTTATTATTGATAATAGGAGCCCTTTATATAGGGAGTTTACAGAGTACTCAAAAGGTAACAGAATCGGAATACAATTAGTATACCTAGGGTACTTTCCTATTACAACTCTAACCCTAGTTTGTAGAGGCACACATTATGTCGATATATATCCTTCAACACTCCCCCTTGTGCCGCTCAAACTTGGTGATGACGCTTTGATTGTTGCCTCGTTAAAAACCTTGCCAGGTAACAAAAAACCCTGTGGGACAAAAATAACCCTGGTCGAAAGACAAAAAGAGCACAACACGTCCTTCACTCTTCGAGATCGAACATGTAGACATCATGCCTCCCCCTGATGTCAATATCTCCCCCTGATTGCTACAATCATGGGAGTTCGGATAACTTTCTCAATCCGATGCTCTTCACATGTTTCTCGAAGGTGGATTTTGGTAACGACTTAGTAAATAAGTCCACTACATTATCCTCTGATCGGATTTGGTTCACTTCAATATTTAGAAGTGCCTGTTGTTGCTGATTGTAAAAGAACTTTGGCGATATATGCTTGGTGTTGTCACCCTTGATGAAACCTAACTTCATTTGCTCAATGCAAGCTGCATTATCTTCATAAATGCATGTAGGTTTATCTATGGTAGACTTCAAACCACAAGTTCCTCGAATGTGTCTAACTACAGACCTTAGCCATATGCATTCTCGCACGGCTTCATGTAGAGCAATAATCTCTGCATGGTTTGAGGAAGTGGCAACAAGGGTCTGCTTTGTAGACCTCCAAGATATCGCAGTGCTTCCCATGGTAAAGACATAACCCGTTTGGGAGCGACCTTTGTGAGGGTCAGAGAGATACCCTGCATCAGCAAAACCCATCAAAACATCGTTGTCATTTTGATGGAGGGGAGGAGGAGCACGGAAGGTGGCATTTTGCCTTGTGGAGTCCGATCCAACACTTCCGTTGTTTCTCTTCTCTCTGTAGGGATAAAACAAGCCCATATCAATCGTACTTCTCAGGTATCGAAAGATTGTCTTTATGCCAATCCAATGGCGGCGTGTTGGCGCAGAACTATGTCGAGCTAACAAGTTCACTGCGAATGAGATATCTGGTCTTGTGCATTAGGCTAAGTACAATAATGCGCCTATTGCACTTAGATAGGGCACTTCAGCCTCTAATAGGTCTTCATCCTCATCCTTTGGACGAAACGGATCCTTTTCTGGCTCAAGACTACGACTGATCATGGGAGTACTCACAGGCTTTGCTTTATCTTCATTAAAGCGCGTTAATAACTTTTGAGTATATGCTGACTGATGGATCATAATCCCATCACTACGGTGCTCGAGTTCTAATCCGAGGCAAAACCGTGTTTTCCCAAGATCTTTCATCTCAAATTCGGATTTCAAATACTTAGCAGTTTCCTTTAACTCATCTAGAGTTCCAATTAGGTTCATGTCATCGACATAAACTGCTACAATTGCAAATCCGGAACTTGTCCTTTTTATGAACACGCACGAGCATATTTCATCATTGACATATCCCTTCCCAATCAAGTAGTCACTTAGACGGTTATACCACATCCGTCCGGATTGTTTCAATCCATATAGTGAGCGTCTCAATCTTATTGAAAACGCGCTCCGTGGTTTAGAGCCACTTGACTTGGGTAATTGAAGTCCATCTGGAACCTTTATATATATCTCTGAATCTAGATCCCCATAAAGATATGCTGTAACCACATCCATAAGCTGCATGTCAAGTTTTTCGGAAACTACCAAACTGACAAGGTAGCGGAACGTTATAACGTCCATTACGGGAGAGTATGTCTCCTCGTAGTCGATTCCAGGGCGTTGTGAGAAACCTTGCGCCACAAGGCGGGCTTTGTACCTAACAACCTCATTTTTCTCATTACGCTTTCTAACAAAGACCCATTTATGGCCAACAGGCTTTATACTTGGGGGTGTCAGCGTTATAGGCCCAAATACCTGTCTCTTTGTTAGTGAATCCAATTCAACGTGGATCGCATTTTTCCATTTAGGCCAGTCTGCTCTACGTTGACATTCTTCAACGGAGCGAGGTTCGATATCATCATGTTCTATAATTCCTTGAGCGATAGAATATGCAAACACATCATCAAGGATAATAGAGTCTCGACTCAACGTCTCATGTACACTAGTGTAATTCATGGAGATCTCTCTATTCTCTAGAATTGGTTCTGACATTGGAGCGTCCCCCAATGATGTCTCTTGGACATAACCGTAATCCGGAATATCTTCATGAGACGGGTTATTTATGTCGATGATTAATGGATCTTTTTGTGCCAAACTCGCTTTCTTTCTCGGGCGAGAATCCATCGAACCTTTGGGCCTCCCACGTTTCCTTGCTGGGAGCCCAGCCTGAGCCACATTGCCATCACCATTAGTGATGGTGACGCCATGCTCAATACCTCTAGAGGTGGCGCCATGTCCACTATTTTTAGGGACATCAATCCTTGCAGGCACGTTTGCAGCAGGTATATGTGATCTTGTCACTTTAGCGATATCAGAAAACGCGTCAGGCATAGATTCTGCTACGTTCTGAAGATCGAGAATTCTCCGCACTTCAATTTCGGACTGTGCGGTTCGGGGATCAAGATGAGACAAAGTGGGGACAGACCACGACAATTCCTGTCGTTCCTGTTGAACATTATTGTTCTTATCTCCCCCTAACGACGGGAAGACGGTCTCATCAAAGTGACAATCCGCAAATCTTGCGGTAAATTGATCGCCTGTCAAGGGTTCCAGATAGCGGATAATGGTTGGAGAGTCATATCCAACATAAATGCCCAATCGTCTTTGAGGACCCATTTTGGTGCGCTGTGGCGGCGCAATTGGCACATAAACTGCACACCCAAATATGTGTAAGTGTGAGACATTAGGCTCATACCCAGTAACCATCTAGGATGCAGAGAAGGGTTGAGTGGCAGTAGGCCTCAGACGAATAAGCACAGCTGCATGCAATATTGCATAGCCCCAAGCAGAAACAGGGAGATTGGTGCGCATAACCAATGCTCGAGCAACCATTTGAAGTCTTTTAATGGTGGCTTCTGCGAGACCATTTTGGGTGTGAATGTGAGGAATAGGGTGTTCAACCTCAATCCCAATGGACATGCAATAGTCATCAAAAATTTTTGACGTAAACTCTCCAGCATTGTCAAGACGAATTGACTTAATGGGATGATCAGGGTGGTGAGCCCTTAACTTAATGATTTGTGCTAGGAGTTTAGCAAATGCAGCATTTCTGGTGGACAAAAGCATGACATGTGACCAACGTGTCGATGCATCAACCAACACCATAAAATATCTAAATGGTCCGCAAGTTGGTTGGATAGGTCCACAAATATCACCTTGGATTCGTTGCAAGAATGGAATATTTTGTTTAGTGTCCTTTGCATAGGATGGTCTCGATCCTAATTTTGCTAAAGAGCAGGCTTTGCAAAACGAAAGATGGGCTTTAGAAGCAACCATGGAAGAATCCGGTTGAGCCACGAAGTCACAATTGACTTTAGAAGTAGAGAAAGGAACCAAGGAGGCATTATTGGTGTCAATACCACTATTGGGCCGCAGGGGGTAGGCGGCTCTGGCCCTACCTTGGACCGAAATTTCGTTCTGACTTCTTTTCATTTTGAAAAATGGATGTCCGTGTGAAGTCTTTAGTATACGGATCATCATATCACGACCTGGGTGTCCCAGAAGATCGTGTCAAAGCCTATATGTGTCAGAATCCCATAAGTCATCTCTCATGATATGGTTGGATTCAATGACTCGAATAGTGGTTGCATACAACCCACTAGAGCGACACATAAGTTTCTCTAATACTCGTTTATGCCCGTAGTCATTAGAGGTGATGCAAAGGAACTCTTGTCCATTCTCACAATGTGTTTCCACATGAAAACCATTGGCTCTTATATCTTTAAAACTCAATAGGGTCCTTCCAGCCCTAGGAGCATATAGAGCTTCGGTGACATTAATATTTGTGCCATTTGGCAACATAAATTGAGCTGGTCCTCGACCATGAATCAATTGTGATGGTCCAGCCATCGTAGTCACAGAAGATCGACTAGGCGTCATGCATAGAAATAGTTGCCTATGTCGCAATATAGTATGTGTGGTGCCACTATCAACAAGGCATTCCAACTCTCCAGGAAACATACTGAGAAAAAATAAAGTTCGAAATTAAAAACATGTCCATGACATTGAATAATACGATACTTTATTAATAAATATAGCCAATGATTACATCAATTGGTCCAAAAAGGTCTAATCCAAAGTAAAGAAAATCAAACTGAGACACATTGTAGTCACTCTATTCGTTTGGCAACTCCAATCGAATATGACCAGGAAAGTAGAGAGAGAGGTTGGTGGAGCGAGGCTCGCTTAAGTACCAATTATCTCAATGACCTTCCTAGACATCATATTTTATTGGGTATGCCACATAAGAAAGAGTTAATACAATTGTCATTTATTGACTATTACATGATTCTTGAAAAATAAAGAGGACTATTTCTAATCAAAGTCTGCAGCATCCTTGTGCACTTCATCTTCAGGTTTGAAGTCCTCCATGGTGAGATTCACATCTCCACCATTTTCTTCTTCTTCTGTAAGGTACACTTCTTGCTCCCTCAGGTCCCTGTATGCCCTGTATCTTGAAGCTAGTTGCTCGCTTGCCTTGCATCGCTTGAACCAATGCTCACTAGATCCATATCGATGACACATATCATTGTGGTTGCCTCCCTTCAATTGAGGTGCACGTTGTGCACGTTGTGGGCGTTCCCTAGGAGGATTTGCGCCTCCACCACGACCCATGGTGCCACCACCACGAGCCATGGCTCCATTACCACAGATAGTGTTGCCACGACCTCCTCTCCCACGTGTGGCATTGCCACTACGTGTATCCGCTCCAAACTTGCGGTTTCCTTCCTGATTAGGGCGGTTATATGGACCCATACGTCCCTCATGTCCCTTATTCCTAGGGTTCTGCTCCTTGCGCCCTCTTTTGGGTGCATTATAATTCGCCTCATGAACGCTCTTAGTTCCAATGGGCCTTGAATTATAATTCCTCACGAGAATGTTATCATGTTTCTCAGCTACAGATATGATATTGATAAGCTGATGAAACCTCGTGATCCGTCCAGCATTGACTACTGGAGGAGAGGCCGGACGGGCTTGGTTGCTGGAGGCTGAGGCTGGTGGTGGACGGCCGGTATGGAGTTATTTTTTTTTGTTTTTGCTTTGGGTTGGCGGTAGAGAAGAAAAAAGATTTTTCTTCTAGGGTTTTTTTTTCTGAAGCTAGGGTTAGAACTCGTGCTGATAACGTGTTGTAGGAGAATAGAATTGTGTTTATTATTGATAATAGGAGCCCTTTATATAGGGAGTTTACAGAGTACTCAAAAGGTAACAGAATCGGAATACAATTAGTATACCTAGGGTACTTTCCTATTACAACTCTAACCCTAGTTTGTAGAGGCACACATTATGTCGATATCCTTCAACAGACATGTAAATGTTAATAATAGTTCATTTGTTGTTCCTCAAGTGCGCCTAGATTGTTTATTTGTGCTTTTTAGTTGTTGATGCAGAACTTTGAACTTTCTCGACATGAATAAATTCATTCATTACTATTGTCATTTATAACATCTGGAGATGCCAGTGGCCGATGGATGATGATGATATTGACAGATGTTCAGCCCAATGATGTTAAGTCTGATGGGGTTAAGCAGCTAGCCTAGAACCTAAGTCGTCCATTGATCACCTGATCAGTAAATGATAAGATATTGTAGAAACTGATTTTTCAATGTATTGATGTTTACAAAGATACACATATAGCAGTAAATTGCTATCGTTATAATACAAGCATTAAACTATATTTACAGCTGATTATAACCATATCAAAACAGCCTATGACTAATTTAATACTGAAGAATTATGGCTTAATTTCAGGAGGAGATTTAGGTTCTCTAACACCCCCCCCCCTCTCAAACTTGAGGGTCCTGGACGAACAAGTTTGCTACAAAAGAGATGATGACGAGACCTGTGTAACGGCTTAGTGAGCAAATCAGCAGGCTGATCCATGGAAGGAAGGAAACAGACATGGTGACTGCCAAGAGCAACCTTTTCACACACATAATGGTAGTCAAGTTCAATAGGCTTGGTGCGAGAATGAAACACGGGATTAGATGCCATATAGGTAGCAGTAAGATTATCACAGTGTAAGAAAATAGGAAACTAGATGCATGCACCTAATTCATATAACAGGTAGGCCAACCAAGTAGTTTCAGCGTAAGCATAAGTAAGATAGCGATATTCCGATTCAGCACTGGAACGAGCAATTGTCGGTTGCTTCTTGGAGCACCAAGAGATCAAATTGGAACCAAGATAAACAAGATAACCTGATGTGGAACGACGGGAGGCAAGACAGCTGGCCCAATCTGTGTCAGAATAAGCAAAGAAATGAACTGGCGGCCGTTGAGGTGCAAAAAATAAACCATGACCAAGAGTGCCTTTGACATATCGAAGAATGCGCTTCACAACAACCATATGAGGGACACGAGGCTGACTCATAAACTGAGAAACCGAATTCACCGAAAAGGCAATATCCGGACAAGTAATCATGAGGTACTGTAATGATCCCACGAGTGTCCGAAATTCTGTGGGATTGTCAAGAAAGGCACCATCAGGAGCAGTGAGATCATGTTTAGAGGACATAGGTGTACTCACTGGCTTGCTGAGTAGCATATCATGCTTAGTAAGAAGATCATGAGCATATTTCACCTGATTGATATGCAGCCCATGAGATTTTGTGTGTACCTGCAGACCGAGAAAATAGTGGAGATGGCGCAAATCTTTGATATCAAACCCACGGCCAAGAGCATCAATGAAACTTTGGAGAAGTTGATCATTGCTTCCAGTGACCACGATATCATCAACATATAGCAAGAAGTGGATAGTGTGCTGGCCATGATGAAAGATAAACAAGGATGAATCTGCCAAACTTTGTAGAAACCAAACAGACAACAAAAAGGAAGTCATTCTTTGGAACCAAGCTCTAGGAGCCTGTTTAAGACCATAAATGGCCTTATTAAGCTTGCAGATATGTGATGGCTGAGATGGATCTATAAAACCAGGAGGTTGGGTCATGTACACATCCTCCGTAAGAAAACCATGGAGAAACGCATTTTTAACATCTAATTGGCGAAAAGACCAACCACGAGACACAACAAGACTAAGAACAGTACGAATGGTAGCAGGTTTAATCACAGGACTGAACGTTTCATGAAAATCAATACCGTGCTGCTGATGGAAACCCTTGGCAGACGTGCTTTGAAACGTTCGACTGAGCCATCTAGATTGCACTTCACACGAAAGACCTATTTACAGCCAACTGTATGCATGTTCGGAGAGAATGGAACCAGGGACCATGTGTTGTTCTTCAAGAGGGCATTAATCTCTCTTGAAGAGGAACCTAAACTGCTGATACCATGTAGAAACTGATTTTTTAATGTATTGCTGTTTACAAAGATACACGTATATAGCAAGGAATTGTTGCTGATACAATACAAACATTAAACTATATTTACCATATCAAAACAGCCTACGAGCAATTCAATAGAGAAGAATCATGGCTTGATTTCAGGAGAAGATTTAGGTTCTCTAACATATATTATATGTTCAATTCCATTGTTCTGGTTAGTTAGGATTGATCATGCTAATGTTGGTCGAACTTGAAGAGGTAAAATGTAGTTGCTAGTTGCCTAGTTCATTTGTTCTTACTTCTCAGATCAGTTCGATTCTTTTTCTATCCTTCAGTACTTGGTATAACTTTGTAGTTTCTTGACATGAATAAAGTATAAAGTTACTAGTCTCTCAAATCTCAAAACACCATACCAAACACTTTTAATTACTGAAAATAAATCATACCAGTAATCTCAGAAAACCAGTTTCTCATAATGGTCGGAAGCAGACCAAACTTTAGAATGCACACTGCTAGCATCACAATCACCATTTCTTAGCGTGAGTCATGACTTAACATTAGGAATGTAATATATATTGTAATTATATCATAGTTAGTACTTACCTATTCTATGTGTGGTAGAGAATAGAGACGTAAGTCAATTGTATTCATGTAATCCTCTTTATATACCTCCACTGTGGGATGAATAATATATTAGAAAAAATTATTCTCTCAACCATGTTCTTTTTAACTTGGTATCAGAGTAAAGGTCCGAGAGGACTTTGTCTCTTATCTTCTATATTTTGTTTTTCCTAGTTCGAGGAATTAATTCAAAAACCCCATTGTTAGGGTTTTGTTATCTTAACAGCGTTATTGTTCTCCCGTCGTTATCTTCCTCGCATCAACGTCCGTCCAAGAACGACCAGATCATATTCTTCCTGGACTTCGCCGTTATCAGGTCAGCTGCCTCCAATAGACGCCAGCCTTCATCTTTGCAGATCAACTTCGTCGTCTGTCCCTCTTTCAAGATCAACTTCATCTCGGCTTCATCTTTCCAGATCGCTGCCACCTTGATTCTCACTCTCCAGCGTCGTTGCCCGGATCAGTTTCTCCACTCCGGCGACGTTGCCCAGTTCCTTGGCGTCTATGCAAGGCACCCAAACCTCCAGCTCTGATTTAGACTCCGTCTTCTCAGGTCGCACACCACCATCGTCGCAGTTTCTTCATTTCTGCGACGTTGCCCAGTCCTCGCTGTCGATGCCCAGTTTCCCGGCATCGTTGCAAAGCACTTAGACCACCAGCTTCCTCTGATTCAAACCGCTGGCTTCCTCTGATTCAACCCGTGCAATAGGAAAAAAAAAGTAAAAGAAAAAAAAATTACTGCACGTTCTGTTACTATTATTGTTTGGAGTCTTCTATTCTTTTTATTTCGCTGCATATTTTGTGAATTTTCTACTATATCGTTGCGATGGGTGGTGATGAAAGTGAAGGTCAGAGTTCCAAGATTAATGAGGTTCAAAAAGTTGAGGTTTCTGTCCGAAGTTCAGACGGTGGTTCATTTGGGGGTACAAAACTCAATGGTACCAATTTTCGCACGTGGAAGAAGATTATGTCTATCCATCTTCGTGGCATACACAAGATGGGGCATGTGACTGGAACAACCAAAGCTCCTAGTGAGGAGGATGTGGATGCCTATACTAAGTGGGAGGATGATGATGGATCTGTGATGGCAATCTTATTCAAAGCCATGACTGAAGATGTCACGCCCCTGATTTTTAACAACAATAAAAATAGATATATATAATCCCATAATTATACATGCGTGAATGTTCAGTCATCAATACAAATACCTGAAACATCTTTCCCTTAAAACAAGTACTTACTGAGGAACTGATCCATCCAAATTAATATACACTCGCTCCACAGAGTTATATATTACACAAATTTACAAATTTAATTGTCATCACAAAATAAAACGTAAATGCTCCTCAGAGCTTACTACATAGCGGAAGTCATATACTGGCAAAGCCAATAAAATTTGCTTCCTACCCGTCCTGCTGCCAACAAGCTACCTCAGCTTCAGCCACAATTTTCCTGACCTGCAGGATTAGCCCCTACATCGTTTGAATGGTGCACCGGGGTTTCCAAACAACAAACCCGGTAAGCTTTTGCAAGCCCGTATGAGTAACTCATGAACATCAATCAACAACTCACATCAATCTACTTAAGGAAACATGCAGCCATGATTCCTTCTAACATTCCATATCCTTTCCACAGAAAGGACAACATGAGTCACCGCTGTGACAATGTTCTATTTGCTAACTTAACCATCAAGTAGCAATTCAAGTCTCATCTAGACAATTAAAGAAGAATACCATCAGAACTCTCCTTTAAACTACATACCTATGAGTCTCCAGCAACCTCGACCATTACTCCAATAATCTATAATGGCAGACAGACTACTGCTATATTGAAATCGTAACCACTCGTCCGACTACGGACGTGATTACCTATTTCCTGCCTTGGTCACCATCTGCGACCTGTCACCATCTGTGACATGTGGTTTCAGACCCCGTCTGGTCTCAAAATCAACATTAAGGTCACCATCTGTGACACCTGAAGGTCACCATTTGTGCCTTGTCACCATCTGTGACACATGATCTTCAGACCCCATCTGGTCATGAAATCAAACATCAAGGTCACCGTCTGCAACCTGTCACTATCTGTGATCTATCACCATCTGTGACATAAGATCTTCTTAGACCCTATCCGGTCTTAAGGTCAACGTTAAGTAAGTCGCATCCGACCTAAGAACGTTACAAATATCTAGTTTCGGCTTCCCTAATCCCTGCTCACCATCTGTGACCCATGGTACAAAGAACAATACATCTAAAATGAGTCACGCTTGACTCAAAATGTAACATCAAGTTCAATACTTTTCAAACAATAGAAAACATCTTTTTCCACAACATTGTTTCCTGAAAAGTCACATTCAACAATAATATGAACATCATCATGCATATTATTAGTCATCACAATTATCCACAAGGATATATATATTTCATCTAAATATATATATACGTAGTCATTCGCTCAGGAATGCCTACTAATACCAACTATAGTTTGCAGTTAATTAATTAACGCCAAAACGATAATGGTACTTCTGTTCATAAAGATCCTTGTGAGATTTACTCACCTCGAAACTCCTGCTGCGTCATCAATGCAGAATAAGTAGTCAAACTACAGAATAACCGTCCAAATACTTCGTCAAGTACCTAATCACAAACGGTTTCCACTTAGTAATGATTCACATTTAATTTAAGTCTGAAACCCCTGTTTTGAACTAAAATCCCCAAAGTGGCGCCAATCGAGGCAAAACCACATTCGAGACCTCCCAAAGTCTCCGGAATACGTCCACGATCGATGTGACCAAACCACAAGTCGATCGGACGCTCGAATCCTCACGGATCAAATCAATCTATCTGTATGAAACTGCAAAAATCATAACAAATCCATTCGAACTCCAAAATTTTCATATTATATATCGAAACGTTCGTATCGACGAGTAGAAAACATATAATACCAGAAACAGTCCCATACATGGCCGGAACACCGCCGGAACGCCGCCACAGGCAGTGGCGCACCGCCGCCGGCCAAAACTTAATATTTCACAAAACTCCCAACATTAAAAAGCTTCATCTAAGCATGCTTGTGAACTTTCATAACTGGATTGAAGTCAGAAAACAAGCCTAAGGGATCGAAAACTACCTCACAAACTGTGAATAGTAATCCCAACTGAGTTGAACCGAGTTCCACGTAAATCGATCGAAACAAACACCATAGATCGACTCAGACGACCGCCACGAAGCCAAAGAAGGAAACTTGAAGCCTTGACGTCGCCGGAACTGCGTTTTCCGGTCGGGTCTGAAAACGCCAAGCTGCACCTCCTTGCTGCGCCGTGCACGGTGGTTATCGCCACAAGAGGATGCCACAGAGACGACCAGAAGGAGGAGACGAGTAGTTCTGTGCATGTTTCACGGCTAGAGGTCGTCGGAGATCGCCCGAAAATCTGGGTCGGGTCAGTCTGAAAATTTCATTTCTGAAGGAGTCGACCGAGAGAGAAGAGAGAAAGAAGAAAGAGTTTCCGGAAAAGGAAAGGGAAAAATGAAAATAATTTCATATTTTCCCTATTTATACTAAAATGGAAACTTCTTAAAATAGCCATAACTTCCTCATACGAACTCCGATTTACGAGTTCCGCATGTCCACGAAGTCATATCGACTCGCTCTACAACTTTCGTGAAGGAAGTTTTCCGAGAATCTCAACGTATAAAAATTCAAACTTCACACGACCCCCTTAAACTGTGAAATTCAAATATTTATACGTACGAAAACCATTCCACTCCACATACAACCTACGAATAAAGCATACTAACAATTATTCGTACAACTGGTCCATTATTAATTACCAAAATTACATAACGAAAATCCAGGTCATCACAGAAGATGTGCTACAATTGGTGGAAGAGTGTGAGACTGCTAAAACAATATAGCAGACATTAGGGGATCTGTATACAAATGAGTCTGATTTTATACAGGTTCATGAATTGATGTGCAAAGCTGGCAGTATGCAACATAATGGGCAACTAGTAGTTGTGTATTTCACCAAGTTGAAGAATGTATGGGCTGTAATTGATCAGAAGCGTCCTTGCAAGATCAAGAATCAGGAAGATCTTGTGTGGTACCAGAAGGAGAAGGAACTTGAAAGGGTTCACGTATTCTTGAGAGGGCTTGATGAGAACATATCAATGCTAAGGGAGAATTACTTAGAATGATAGAACCTCCTAATCTAAACACAGCTTTTACATATATCCACAAGGATGAGTCTCAGCAGGAAAGTATCAAACATGCATAGGTTGAAATGTCTAGCCTAGCCATTCAGGCCAAGTCACCGGCACCTTTCCTTCAGCAGCAGAGTTTAGTCCCACTTCATCAGCAAGGTTTCCCACCAGGTTTCACCAACCGCCCTCGTCCTCAATGCTCTTATTGCAACGACCTTGGACATGTTCGAGAGACTTGTTGGAAATTAAATGGGTATCCTAAAAAGAAGGGTTATCGTCCTAAGGCGAAGGCAGCTACAGTTCAGTTGGTCCAAGAACCAGACTTCTATGGTGTGGCTGGACAAGATCATCATACAGTAGGTGGGGCTACTCCTACAGCCTCTATAGCTGGTCGTGGTAAGATTGGTATGGCTTTAAAGGTTTTTAACTTTGTTGGTTCTGACACATGGATTATTGATTTTGGTGCCTCCGATCATATGACTTATGATAAATCGTATTTTACTGAATTGTTTTCTCCACCAGTGTCCTATGTCACCAATGCCAATGGTGAGGCCTTTAAGGCATCCATCTTTTAGTCTTATGAGAAAAACCATGCCTACTCTGTTTATTGGTCTAGATGAGTCTGTTTTACATTGTGAAACATGTGTTTTGGCCAAGAGTCATCGTGCTGCTTATTCTCCTAGCTTTTCTAATAAAAGTGTTATTCCTTTTGAGTTGATTCATTTTGATGTTTAGGGACCTTCTAGAGAGCCTACTGTTTAAGTTGGATGCTCGGGCGCTTAAGTGTGTGTTTGTTGGCTACGGAGGCTATCAGAAAGGATACAAGTGCTATCATCCACCTACCAGGCTACCAGAAAGTATTATGTCACTATAGATGTTACTTTCTTTGAGGACTTGAGCTATTTTTCCTCTTCGGATATAACTCTTCAGGGGGAGAACTCATATTTTGAAGAGCTGTATCATGGAGAGGGGGAGGAATCAGAAGGAAGAGAAGAAGTCATGCAGGTAGGAGGAATTTTGACGGATCCAGTTGAGACCATCAACTCGTCACCTCTAGAAGCAGAAGCTTCAGACATCCAGGAGCCAGTTTCAATCACTAGAAATGAAATTGAAGACACAATTGCCCCTCCTATCATTGCTCCTACCCCTGACCCACAGCTCCCTGGTACTGAAGATCACTCATTTGAGGTATGTTGTAATAACCCGAAAATTAGTATCAACTATAGAACACTATATTATTAACTATATTTGAAAAATCTTACTTTGTTATTGAAGCTCAAGACTCTCATCTATATTATTTGTATGATGCATGTCATTTTAGTAATAGTTATTGCCAACACATATTTGAACCTTAAGAAAGCATATTAATCTTCGTATTAGTTTGAGTAGATGTGTATCTATATGTATATGTATACACAATTCAAATTCCAATACATCTAGAAGAGCTAATCTTATTTTTTTTCCAACCATAGCTAGCTTTATAGGAAATTTCCAAGCCCTTGTAAGTGCTTTGTGAACTTCCAACTCACTTTTGACTTACAAGTGTTAATTGATTTTTTTAATGCATTTTTCTAGCCTATATAAACATATGATCTGATCATATTTCCTACAAGCCTTAAGATCAAGTGCAAAACTGATTTGGAAGCCTTAGTTGTAGAGAAAACTCACCTCACTAATCCTTCATCATTTTTCTCTTAAGAAGCTCCCTTTGTTTTTCTCAAAGAAGTCCAAGCTTGAATCCAAGACCAAAACATTCACTCCATCTCTGAGTTTCTTAAGTAAGTACATGAATACATTCCTATATTCTTTTGCCTTTAAGATTTATCAAAGTGCATAACCAATGATAAAATGGAAAAGAATCTGTTTTGCTGCAATCATATATTTTCGTGTTTGATAAAAGTTAATCTTGTCAAAACTAATTATATTTTCAGTTTCTTCATGAAAAATCCTTCAGTTTAGGCTTTTGAATCACAAAAAAAGGTTAAGAAATGAAGAAGTTATGGCTAATCAAAGTTTTCAACTTTCAAACTCGCTGGAAATCTCATACAGCTATCACAACTTCAAAAATTCATATCTCTCTCATTTCTTAACCATTTTCTACAAACTTTATATCAATTTGAAGCTTAGGACCTCTACTTCTGATCTGGAGAGTTTGAGAAGTAATGGTAAAATACAAAGTACGTAATTACTTAGACATCAAAGGACAGTATCAAAAATATTGGTTTCTGCACTGTTATGGTTCTTCACCATTTATGGACTTTATCACTCTGATCTGGACTACATGACTTATTCCATTGAATTCCTTATGAAAAATCCTATGACTTGGTGTCCTCACTTGACTATTTCGGACATGAATTGAACAAGTTATAAAAACAGAAAGTTGACGGTACTTGGTATATTATTTTGATTGACGAATGGACACTTTGGACTAAGATTTCCAATACTATGGAAAAATGACTACTGACTCTTTGACTACTAACTAATATTCTCTTACTACTTTTAATTTGCAGTACCTTTATTTTATCGCACATTTACTTTCAAGTTTAATTTGCAGTACCTTTATTTTATTGCAAAATTACTTTCAAGTTTTGAGTATATATATATATATATATATATTAATTTGTCCACACAATTTCAGTTATATTTATGTAAGCTTGTTTATATGCTTTGTTATTATTTATGTAGCTGTTTTATTTACTACTTAAAGCTTACTATGCTTTATTGACGTAATTATATCTGGAGATGTGAAATTGGGTGATTAGTACTACCCCGTGCTTAAGTGAATTACTGGTAAAAGTGTGTTGTGTTATGAGAAGTTAGCCTTGGGCCCTAGTCCCTACAGATAGTGCACTATTATACTCTTAGGAAGGTTGCTTACTTTGAGTATACATACTTTGGTAGTGTCCTTGGTATGCTGATGGCTGTCCCATGCTTTGGTATAGTACGTTGGACCCTAGCATGTGGATTTATGATTTGTTACCAGTCAACCTGGTTTTCCCGTGTTTTGGGTATAGTACGTTGGACCCTAACACGTGGATTTATGATTTGTTACCAGTTAATCCGAAAATTCACTAAAAAGAGAAGTGTACTTATATTTATTTTGATCAAATATATGTTTGCAACATGTTATTAATATGTTATGGTGTTAAGTGAGAAGAAAATCGAGCATGCATTGTTTTGAGGTTATTTGCACCTATTATTGCTGCAGTATTTGTTGATTCGATAAAGAGATGTGACTATGTGATTTAATACCAGTTTTATAATCGTTTATATATATGTGTCTGTTGTGTGTATACAAATACATATTTAAGATTTGGTGTGAACATCTAAATGGTTCTCGGTACATTTTTACTTGGTTGTTCAGTTTTGATTTCTTATAAGACACACTAGTATAAGAATGTAAGCTGTACTTACTGGGTCTGTGTTACTCATGATGCTACACATTCATGTTTTCAGGTAACGAGTAGATGCATGGGGAAACATGGGATGAACCTACTAAATAAAAGAAAGTTTTTCCTACTGCTATTTCAAGAGTTTGAGTACTGTAATATGTTTTGCTAAACTTTGGTATTGTATAAATAATGATTTCTTTTCCTTATAAAAGTACTATTCAGATATATCTCTACATAGTCTTTTACTTTCTTTCAATTTATTCAAAAGGAAGTAGTTTTATTTATTCCGACTCGCGTCACAAATTCATGAGCCATATTTCAATACAATATTGGCCTTAAATTTGGGGGCGTGACATATGTCCACCCACTGGTACTAGTAGTAGTGAGTCTAATGTTGGGCAATATGTATTACCAAATAGGACTACTCGAGGTCAACCAGCCAAAAGATATGAACCTATTCTTGCTGCCAAATCAAATACCCAGTAGCCAATTGTATGTCCACTAGGAGGTTGTCTAAGTCATATGAATCATTTGTGAATCAAATATCTACTGTATCAGTACCTAACAAAGTGCAGGATGCATTGGGGGATCCAAAGTGGAGGAAGGCAATGGAGGAAGAGATGGAGGCATTGCAGAAGAACAATACTTGGTAACTTGTGCCTCCACCACAAGGCAAGAAGGTTATAGGTTGTCGTTGGGTGTTTACCATGAAGCATAACGCATATGGATCAGTGAATCAGTACAAAGCACGCCTTATAGCAAAGGGGTTTACTCAGACGTATGGTGTAGACTACGATGAAACGTTTGCTCCTGTTGCCAAGATGAACACTATTCGGGTTCTGCTCTCGTTTGTTGCTAGTTTAAACTGGCCACTCCGACAGTTTGATGTCAAGAATGTGTTTCCTCATGGAGAGTTAGCCGAGGAGGTGTACATGAGTCTTCCACCTAGGTGTGTAGTTGCTTATCCTGCTGATTTTGTATGCAAATTGAGAAAATCTCTGTACGGTCTGAAACAGTCACCTCGGGCGTGTTTGGAAGATTTTCACAGTTCATGCGGAAGATTGGGTACAGACAGAGCAACTCAGATCATACCTCGTTTCTCAAGCATCAACAAGGGAAGGTAACAGTTCTAATTATTTATGTGGATGATATGGTAATCACTGGCAATGATACTGTTGAGATGGATAGACTGCAGAGACAGCTAGCTTCTGAGTTTGAGATGAAGGACTTGGGTGAACTTAAGTACTTCTTAGGGATTGAGGTAGCTAGGGGAAGAGAAGGGATCTACTTGTGCCAGAGGAAGTACGTTCTTGACTTATTAACAGAGACAGGTTTGTTGGATTGCAGACCTATTGATACTCATATTGACCAAAACCAGTGTTTAGTTGAGTATCCGGACCAGGTACCTACTGATCGAGCTCGCTATCATAGGTTAGTTGGGCACTTGATTTATTTGGCTCATACTAGACTAGATGTTACATATACAGTGAGTATAGTGAGTCAGTTTATGCATAACCCGAGTGAGAGTCACATGGATGCTATTATGCGAATTTTGAAATACTTGAAGTCAACTCCAGGAAGAGGAGTGATGTTTTCTAAGCACAACAACATTCTTGAGGTTTGTGGCTTCACAGATGCAGATTGGGCTGGAAATATTACAGACAGGAGGTCGACGTCAGGTTACTTTACATTTGTGGGAGGTAATTTGGTTACATGAAAGAGTAAGAAACAGAAAAATGTGGCACAATCTAGTATTGAGGTCGAGGATTAGAGGTATGGCTCATGGTGTGTGTGAATTGTTGTGGCTGAGAAATCTGTTATGTGACCTGGGTTTCAAACTCAAAAGTACCATGCAGTTGTATTATGACAACAAGGCAGCCATTGATATATCACAGAATCCAGTACAGCATGATCGTACTAAACATGTGGAGGTTGATCGTTACTTTATAAAGGAGAAGCTAGATACCAAAATTATTAGCTTTCCTTTTGTTCATACTGAAGAGCAACTTGCATATATACTCACTAAAAGAATTTCCAGAAAGGCGTTTTATGACTCACTAAGCAAGTTGGGTATGGTTGATGTGTATGCACCAACTTGAGGGGGAGTGTTAGCGTGAGTCTTGACTTAACAGTAGGAATGTGATATATATTGTAATTATATCGTAGTTAGTACTTACCTATTCTATGTGTGGTAGAGAATAGAGATGTAAGTCAATTGTATTTCTGTAATCCTCTTTATATACCTCCACTGTGAGATGAATAATATATTAAAAAAAATAATTCTCTCAACCTTGTTCTTTTTAACTCCATTTTCACATAACACTGAGAACAACACAATGTCAATAATGGCATCTCATTCCCCTTATCCCCTGGTTCTTATCAACTACCATACATAAATGCTGATTCCACCATTCCGGCATAAAAGATGTTCCACTTCATACAAAATCAAGGAGAGATCATTCCTTTTCAACAATAATCAGTGTTATATATTCATAGCAAACTGATGATGTTCAACGCTAAAATAGTTCTACAACTCCAGACAACACAAATTTCATTCTGGGGCAAAAAGCAAGAGCAGCAATGGTACGGTTCGACACGAACAGAACTTCAATCTCTTTCATTTTTTTTTTAAGCTTCAAATTGCAGAGACTGCCATAGCTCCAACATCAGTGATTCCTCCAACAAGGTCGGCGAGAGTCAGATGCTTGACCCCCCATCAACACTGATTTCACACTACACATCTTAAGAACCAATTTCGTGAGGCCCAATCCCCGCATCGATAATGTAGAAACAGCTTCTGAGCTTGATCTTGCCGTAGTAAATGTGCCCAACCATAGCTTCTTTTGGGCTTCAAATTGTCTGGGCTTCTTCACATTAGCTGAGTTCAACTTTGTGTATGGGCTTCATCCCATGCTCAAGCGTGATGCTGGAATCCCAATGAAAAGTTGTCACAACCCCATGGAAATTGACCACAGAATTTTCTCCCGAAAAAAAAAAAAAAAACTTCTCCAAGACTACAATTTCTGTAATCATTCATTATAGTACACGTTTTTTCAGTCATATCTCACCAAAAAATTTTCACCCTACTACATCAATTTAAAAAAAATTCTCAGGAACTCAAAAATCTCAATCGTTTTTTAATAAACACAAACACACTATGAGCGCGCGCTTTGGGGCTTAAGCACTAAACATTCTACAAAAAACTTTATACCAACAATTTAGAGGTTTAGGTGGGAAAACTAATTTTTGAGATGAACTTGTCCACTAGAAGCAGATATTTGTAGCTCCAACAGAACATACTTGAAAGGCCCTCCTCCAATCACAATAAATCCAGTAATGCAAGAACGCTTCTTCACTCATTGAAGCCATTCTAGTTTTAACTGAATGGCTACAGATTGGTACATATGCAATCAAATGTACAGCCAACTAGCAAACATTTCATTCTTTACAGACACTTCTACATATGAAGGGCCAAGTCTGATTATAAATCCAATATTGCACTGGTGTGTGTATATGAACAATTGCATCAATTAATGTTTAACCATCTGAATATCATGTGTATCATTAATTCATTATCGAAGATCGATGACGTCAAATTTAAGATTTGGGCTCATATAAACATCTGTACAGGTGTTGTAAATTGGCCCACCATCTGGTGGCTGATCATGTGAATGAAAACCACGCTGCGGGCACTTTCTAATGACTGACATGCCACCCGGGGTTGTCAATCGGAAAATGCCATGGGTTCTGTAAACATGAAAACACAGAAGATGATCTACCAAAAATAAATATGTGGTAAGCAAAAAGACTCTTCTATTCTACTACAAAGGCAGTCACTGGCGACAATATCATAAATTGATGGAAATGTTATCTATACCTTGCACTATCTCTTGGTGCCATGACAATTGCAACAGCTTCGGGCAACATAATCTGAGTAAGGCATGAGCATTGTGTCACTAGGTAGAAATAATGTTTTGAATTGAGTGAAGACAAATTGGAATAATGTTTTGAATTGAGTGAAGACAATTTGGGTGCAGGTCCTACATTGCAGAACTACTGCCAATAGACTTGAATGAATTTCAATCATACAGTGAATGAACGAAAGATGTTCTTTTACCGACCCTCATTTCTTACTTAACATTTGTAATAAAAGAAAAAGGCAAAACTTCATTGGAACACAGGATCAATTGTAGAATGAATTATCTCTGAACAAACATTTTTGATACCAATAAAAGGCACAGACCTGATAAGAATAATGCGTGTGAACATCAATCGACGACATGAAACAAGACTGTGTAGGATGAGTCTGAAAGTTGCACGACACATGGAACGATCAGCATAATGAATTTAACTAAAAGAATGTGTCAGTAATAAGCATAATATAAACTAGGCACTAAAACAGATGCAATTACATCATGCTATAAATCTTAAAGGAAACAAGTAGAGAAAGACGTGTTACTCTTGTAGCTATTGCACAAACATTTCTAGTAGGAACACATGAAGATATAGCTCATCCATCAAGTATATATTATAACCACTGCGTTACCAAAAGGCATGACCATTTTATGTTGGTTTGCTACTAAATCTTGGTTCATGTGGACATGTTCTTAAGTACACCATCTTTTGAAGCACTTACCCAAATCTCCTTGAACATTTCCTTTGTGACAACAAATATTCTGCCTAAAAGCAAAGCCTGAACTTCACACAAGGGTCTTGGAGATTGTATTACGCAGCAATAAAAACATATATAGCCTCTGGCTTGGAGATTGTATTATGCAGCAATAAAAGCATATATAGCCTCTAGTAAGGTTCTTTTCTTGGGGCAGTCAGAGCTAGAAGCTTTAGAAAAGTTAATGAGCAGCATATTACCAAATTGCTATCATAATATCTCAGTCATGTTCTATCAATACGCTTCCTATCTTATTAACGAAAGAAGTGCACCCTTAGAATAGATCCCACCCCCCCCCCCCCAAAAAAAAATGATACTAGTTGTACATTTATAGTGAATGCAACAAATAAGAATTGCTCACTGATTGAAACCCAAGATACTCACATGTATCCAGCCAAGAGGGAAGAGAGATCGTTTGTCCTGAACTTCAAATATCTCCTCTTCATGCGTGGCCTGGCACTGACAAGAAAATGTACATTCAATATGAGTCACATGTAGAAGCAAAATATAATGTAATATATATATATATATATATATAGCCGTTCCAAAGAGGATGTCCACACTGTTGTTAAAGTGCGGACGTCGACGCTGCAGCTCGGCTCGGGGAGCGACGGGGCTTGCCAGACAGACGCCAAGGATCGGACGGAGTGGTCTGCAGTTGGTGGAGTCGCCGGCGACGGGGTTGCTGCCCACAACCTGCAACCCCAACCTCGAACCGTCCGAGATGCCTCCGGCCTCCCTCCTGCAAGACGCCGTTGCCGCCTGGAACGCCTCAGCTGCGTCGACATCCGCACTTTAGCAAAGTGCAGCTAAAGTGCGGACGTCCGCTTCAGAACAGGCTCGTATATATATATATATATATATCCTATCCAGAGCGAGACCTCACTCTGAAATTAAAGTGCGAGGTTGGAGTTTATGGTCACTTTTCGGTCGCATATCCACATCTCGACCGTTCAGTTTTTAGGTACTAATATATAGATCATCTCTGCAAAATTTCAGCCAAATTGATAGTCGTTAAGATATCTAACTCGCTTAAACCAATGGACGAACTGAATCTATCAAACCTAAACCGTATTAGCTTTAAGGCAGTTATCAATGCCTTAACGGCTATCAATTTAGCTGAAATTTTGCAGAGATGATTTATACATTAATACCTAAAAACTGAACGGTCAAGATGTGGATATGCGACCGAAAAGTGACCATAAACTCCAACCTCGCATTTTAATTTCAAAGCGAGGCATCGCTCTGGATAGGATCTTTATATATATATATATATATATATATATATATCATTCAGGAAAGAAATAACTAAATAAAACTGACATACAGAATTTGCCGTTGACTCTTGCTTTGGTATGATGAGAGCTGTAACATAAAACTTTCTGTTTTTCTGGAGAATAAAAGAATTAAACCATTAGATATTTAGATACCTCAGGAGTTAAATACAAAAAATAGTGACCAAGTTCTGCAGACTTACAAGTGAACCAGCTAGAATGCCACAAGTTTCTAAGTCCTTTTTAGTATTTGACTTTGCTAACTTCAAGAAATGATCCATCATCGTTGTTGACTGCAAAGAGCAACAAATGATTCAGCAAGGAGTATTATAGACCCCACCATCAGAGAAATCTTACATATTCCAATACACCATTTCTAACAAACAAAGCTAAATACCCAAAAAGAAGAATCTCACAATGTGCAATTGCAGGGGAGATTCAGCGCGAAGAAATTCATCTGATGACAGAGTCTCCAATTCACTTTCTACCGCAGAGACTTGGGGTGAAATTGCTGGGATCAAATCTTGCACTTCAGCAAGTACAGGTGGAGGAGAAGGCTGTCTGATAAGTTGTGCATGTTCAGGAGGTTCTATTGATTCGAAGGAAATAAGGGAAGGTTCCTCAGTACGAGGTATCTGACCATCGTTACTACTCTGGGTAGGAATCGGTTCTAAACTTGGTCTTTCATGTTCCGAATTGCTTAAAGTCGCATTTTTGCCTTCTATGGACTGTTCCAGACTGTTTGCCCAGAAAAACAACCAGATGCATAAATATAGCTATAACTCTTCACAAACAAAGATAAAATTTATATATCATGGACTGTAAATAGCCTGGAATGTTTTACTTTGGAAAACCCATTTCAATACTAACAATCACATAAGAATGAATCTCCCATTACTCAGACCCAAACTAACCAAGGTACTGAACTATGGGGAAAAAGCTTTACTAAGTGAAGCAGGAGACAGACCTTGGGATTTCAAGAGGAGTCAAGTCTACAATGCTTGGATATTGAACCTACAATTTAAGAGAAAAGTTAACATATTTTTCTTCCTCGAACCAAAACAAATATAGCCAGAAACCAACATACCCCTATATCAATTTTAGGTGGCTGCCACTGCCCATAAAGCCCATTTGGGCCCAAAATTGAATGTTTGGAAAGAGTATCCACCTTTGGAGGCCGAAGATTTATGGATCTGTAAGAGGCCAACAAGCCAGGATGGTCAAACCTGGTCCATGCGAGGTAAATATGGAACGAGATGGCAAATACAAAACAGCAAAATTTAAGATTCAAATGCATGACATATTAGATCACATGCAGCATATCTTTACTTCAGATAAGTTGGCTCGCAAACTATATTTGAGTTCACACAAATTGCCCAGGTGGATATCCATTTAAAATCCATTCTGTATACATAAACTCAGGAAAGCAGTATTATATGCACAAAGTAGACCGATCAGAGTTCAGATATTGAGGGAGATTCTTTGGCATATACTGATGACTTATCTAACAGTACATCTCAGACTTATATACAACACAATAAAAGTTCTAACCACATACCAAGCACATAAATGAAAACGTTTTTGCAGCATGGAAAACAAAAATATTACGTTATCATATCAATAAGTTTATCAACTTAACCTTCCAAGAAATTAAACTGAAATTGTGAGTCAAGCATATACGATTCTTGGTTTTGGTGGAACAAATATAATGAATACTCGTTTCTACCTACGTAAATACTCACAGTTTGCGAAATTGCTCCTCCATGGGCCTGGCATATGAAAACTGAGTCCCTGGATTTTGATAGAACTGTGCTTTTGAAGCTGGATTTGCTGCCTATCAGATTTAGACCAGCAGTAATTGTGTCAGTGAGAAACATATTGCAGCAGCGGGAAACAGAAATAAGGAGGAAATAACACTGGCTCGCAACAGAGTGGCACAATTTGACTAAAATTTTGAGGTTGCAGTTCCAAAAAGCAATCAATAAAGCACATAAACATTGGTATAAGTAGATTTAATATGATGAAGTACCAACAGTACCTTGTTTATGTCATAACTAATCAAATTTTGCTTCTTCGGAGGAGCTTGAATTTGATGATTATGGCCCCACCCGTTGTTTTGATATGCATTTCTCCTGTTAAACTCATCATTCTTCTGTTTCACTGCTGGCTTTAATTTCTCCAGTTCACAGAGAGCATTCAACAATTTCTAGAGCATGAAACAAAAATCATACTGTGAACAGTAACCATAAAAAATAAAAACTAATATATATTGAATAAGAGATGACAACATTACCATTTTCAAAATATCCTTTTCACTTTGAACAGATGTTCTATAGTCTCGATGACACGGTATCGTCTCGGAGGCCAAACTGAAGCAGAAAAACACAAAATAATTTCAGTGTTATATTTAGTTAAATTTTACATGTCCAAACACGTAGACACACATTTGCTATATTCTTTCCCTAATTAGTAGAACCTCACAGCCTTGTATAATTAATTGGTTGGCTCTTGTTCCTTACCTCGAAAATCTTAGGAGCATGACATAAAGGTCTATAATATTCCTCTCTTGTCGAAATATATCAGCCTACAATGCAACATCATTTTCAGGAGTTCAGCAAAACAAACTAAAAGCGGAGGATAAGAAAATATAACACAGCAAGAATGTTAAGAAACAACAAAACCTCAATATCTCAATCAAAGAACAAAGCACAAGCTGTAACATTCAGAGACCAAAAAAAAGCATTTCTGGTCTACATTTTAGCTTCACCACGGGATGGCAAGCATTTCCACTGTAAACCACGCAGTAGATAATCGACTAGGAACTATCGTTCTGAAGTTTCTGACCAGCAATTTAGCTATAATTCAGTAAACAACTGATACAGGTCCTCATTATTGTAGTGTGTAAAATATGGAAAATTCCGAGAACATTGAATATCACTCTCCTTTCTGACCTTATTTCCTAGTGTCAAGTTTTAGCTCTACAAAGCTAGAAACTACTCGGCTCTAGTTCGGAAGCAAGATCCCCTAGAACTGATCAAATGTGCTCTGTGTTCATATCTCACATTTTTCAGTTACTTCCCTCAATCAAATTCCAAAACAAGATGATCAAGCAATCCACAACAAATCAAATTCCGCTAAACTTACTTAACAAGATTGCAACAAGCTGATCAACAAAGCTTTAGAACAATCAAAATTCCGCGAAATTACTCAAAACAAAATTGCCTAAGAAACTAGAGAGAGTGAAGCGAAACCTGTTTGAGAAGAGTGTTAGCGATCCGAAAGTAGATACGCAGCGAAATCCGATGGTCGACATCGAGCCTCTGAGCGTTGGCGGCAATGTCTATTCTATCCGAGCAAGACGACGACGACGACCTCATCTTTGTCGTTTCTAGACGAACACCATTCTTCTCCGGGATCGAGAGAAATTCAGGTACGCTCGGCCGGAGAACTAGCTTAGGTGAGGTCGGTCCTCAACGGCGGCTTGTGATCAGAGAAAAAGAGGGGGGTGGGGGATGGTGCGGTGAGAACAAGGAGGTAGTTCTGGATATCTGACGTGGGCAAAAATGGAAGAAAAGAAAATTTTGAAGGGTCGTGACATATTTATATATATATATATTCATTATTATGTCTTGGACTTGGATGGCAGAAGAGAACAGGCTCATGGGCTCCTGAGCTCATGGGAGAAGAATTGGGCCTCTGTTCACATTGAACCAAGTTGAACTAGAAATGTGGACCGAAATAAATCTGTGGGCTGTGGCTGGGCTTACCCATTGTTTTTTTTTTTTTTTTTTAAATAGCGGCTTTACCCATCGCTTAATACTTAATAGAAAACAAGACGTCAATTTATTGGTGGCTTGAATATCGAGAAATAGGTCATAAGTTTGAAGGATGAGATTTTAAGAGAAATAGGTCAATTGACTATATAGATCCAACGGTACATCACTTTACTATCAACGATCAAAATATTATATTATTCTTTGTATAATATTACAACTGTAAATAATCCGATGAATCTCATATGGTATGTTGTGGGCACCCATTTTCGTCTACAATTATATTATAAAGCCAACATACTTTTTATCAAACTCAATAAAATCGCATGCTATACGTTGTCTCCCACTTAATTTGTTCAATATGACAACAAACTACTACTAAATAGGGTCCTTGCCTAAAAATACTAAAATGAACCAAACTTTTCTCACTTACCCCAGCAACGGATTTTTATTCTCACTAACCCAATTCATAGTACAATGACAAATATACCCTCAGTCTAATTAAACAACTTCATTTTATGTCATTCTCGCATATCTCTCTCTCTAGTACAGCACCATATTCTCTCTCTCTCCCTCTCTCTCTCTCTCTCTCTCTTCCTTTTCCCGTTGTCCAGCGAGTTTTCGATCAAATCCGATATCAGAACTCAATCAAATCCAGAAATCACAGTCCGTCAGAAAGTGAGCTTGGAGAGTTATGGTTTGCCGTCGCTGTCGACCTTGAAGAAGACCTCCGCGAGTTCTCTATCAAATCAGATATCAGAACTCGATAAAATCCAAAAATCACAGTCCGCCAGAATGTGAGCTCGGAGAGTTATGGTTTGCCATCACTGTCGACCTCGAAGAAGACCTCCGAAGCACCGCCGCCACGCAAAGAAGACCTCCAAAGCTTCGCCGCCACATGAGGAAGATCTCTGATTCCAGGCTCCGTCGCCAAGCGACATGCACTCCGATTCCAAGCAGTGGCGACCCGACCTTGCTATCAAGTTGCCCCAGCAAAGGAAGCCATATGATTTGAATTCAAAAATGGGTTTGGTTAGGTAGCAGATGACGGTGGGTTTGCTCTGATTTGGTGCCCATGGGTGCCCAAGTCAGATTTTTTTTTTTTTTTTTTTTTTTATTTTGTAAGTAACGGGACAGAAGGAAAGGAGAAAAAGTTTTGAATGTCTATTGGGGGGTAATAGATGTCTATTGGAGGGCAATAGATGTTTTTAAATTGATATAATCTCTTCGTTTTTTTTTTAATCAAAGTTTTATTTGTCTAATTTTAGAGAGATTAGTTCCCATTCCAGCTACCGAAAGTTCTATTGGAGAGTAATAGACGTTTATTGAGGGGCAATACATGGCCAATAGTCGTCTGGGGGCAATAGACGTCTATTAGAGGGTAATACATGGCTGATAGTCGTCTATTAGGGGCAATAGACGTGTATTGCCCCTCTATTAGGGGGTAATAGATGTCTATTGGGGACAAACAAATATTTCCAGTGAGATTTTCAGCAAATTCCTGTTGGCGGCAGCTAGTGACCGGAATCCGGCTACTTGTGAAGGGAATTCCGGGACCGTTGACCGGAATACTGCGAAAGTTGACCGGATTCCTGTGAAAGTTGACCTGATTCCAGCAACAGGTGACTGGACTCCGGCGGCTAGTTACCAGGCTCCGGCGAAGCCTCCCATGGTTTCTCTCTCTTCCATTTTCTCTCTCTCTCTCTCTCTCCCATTTTCTCTCTCTCTCTCTCTCTCTCTCTCTCTCTAAGTAACAAAGGGGTGAGGGTAAAATGGTATTAAAAAAATTAAAAAAAAAAAAAAATCTTAAAGGAGTATTAGGGAAGACCTCATTAGAGTGTTTTGAGTAAGAGAGAATTAAAAAAACTTAATGGAGTAAGTGGGAAAAAAAAATATTTAAAAATGGTGTAAATGGACAAAAACCCTACTAAATATGAGGAAAGAATTTAGAGCACCGACATCCATTTGTATCAATAGAAATAAACCATTAAAAAACATCAAGTGTACTTTTTGGTTGTTACAAAAAAAAAATTAATTAATTACAAATATCAATGACTGAAAATCACTTGATAGGTGCTAAATAACTTGCATTATCTGTACATTAAAAAAAATTAATTAATTACAAATATCAAGGACTGAAAATCACTTGACAGGTGCTAAATAACTTGCATTATCTGTACATTAAAAAAAATTCCTTTTTAGTTTGCATCAAGATATTCGAATTATTGACTGGTAGCCCTAAGTCGTGATCATACTAATAAATCCAAATCCAGCACTACACTTTGAAATTTGAATTATTGACCATAGCCCTAAGTCGTGATCATACTAATAAAAACACTACACATTAATCACTTGTCAAAATAACATAAAATAAAATAAACGATTAATGTGAATCAAGGTAGAATGTGAAGAAAAATTCATGAAGCAAAACAAAGAACGGAAGATAATGTAGAAAAGTAACGAAGCAGCAATTAATAAGAAGGAGGCGATTAGACAGAAGTTGACCATCTCAAACCAAAAAACGAGTTGAATTCCTAATCCCAAATAAAATACGTATCTGACTTGGGTTATCAAAATGACCCGCCAATAAAAAATAATAATAAATGCAGCCAACAAATATGAAGGAAGTTCCATCACGAACAATACAAAGACCACATGGAAAAGACAGACGAGTCAAGCAGTACTTATTTAGTTGTGAGGAAAAAGTCACCACCGAAATCCATCTCCTCCTCTCCCCACAACGGCGTCGTCTTGTGACGAGAGTACAATCCAGTGAGGCAGCTCTCATGGATTGTTGCTCTGGTTTGTGTGCCTGCTTTGCCCGAAAAGGCGCGCAGAGCCAAGACGACGACGCTGCTTCGGAATCGTCTGACCTGTTTTTTGAGTTACAAGCTCTGCAAATCGCCACCGGTTTCTTCTCCGAGGTCAACAAACTCGGACACGGTGGCTTCGGCCCGGTTTACAAGGTACGTAATTTCCCAACCAGGGTCAATCTCGAACTCGAAATTATTATTATGTGAGGTAAAGTTGTGAGCTTTTGTGGTTAAATATTCAGGGTCTGTTGCCAAATGGGGTAGAAGTAGCTATAAAGAAACTCTCTTTAGATTCGAGGCAAGGAGTGAGGGAATTTACCAATGAGGTAAAACTGTTACTTAGAGTTCAGCACAAGAATTTGGTAATGTTAATGGGGTGTTGTGTACAAGGACCTGAGAAGATGTTGGTTTATGAGTACCTCCCAAACAAGAGCCTTGATTACTTTATTTTTGGTATGTAAAAAAAAAATAATAATAATGTTGTGGAATTTTTGTTTGGTGGTTCAAAACTGGGGTTATGAGGAAGGACTAATTAGTGGTGAATTGTTGTTGTTGTTGTTCAGATCAAATCAAATCTGCATCTCTGGATTGGATGACGAGGTTTCGGATTATAACAGGAGTGGCTAGAGGTCTTCTTTACCTTCATGAAGAGGCGCCGGTGAGGATCATTCATAGGGATATTAAAGCAAGTAATATATTGTTGGATGAGAAGCTTGACCCGAAAATCGCGGATTTTGGATTGGCAAGGCTGTTTCCTGGGGAAGACACTCATGTAAATACATTTAGGATTTCTGGTACTCAGTGAGTAGTTTCTATTCGTCAGTCGTCTTTTGCCTTGATGCTATGCAAAGTTTTCAACATTTAGTCACATTGTTCCATGTATTGTTTGGCAACTTGTTTTGGAGTGAAACTTGACTCAATTATTTTGTTGAATGTAGTGGTTATATGGCCCCTGAATATGCAATGCATGGATATTTGTCAGTGAAGACGGATGTTTTCAGTTATGGAGTATTGGTGTTAGAGATTGTCAGTGGGAGAAAGAACCATGATCGACAGCTTGATAGAGAAAAGGCAGACCTCTTGAGCTATGTAAGTTGCATTAATTTTGTGTACAGATTGTACTGTTGATGCAACTTTTGCAGAAATTAACTTAAAGTGTGAGCCCTCGATAGTCTAAATGGATGATCATCTATTATATGATAGATTAAAGCCTTCATTATCATCTTTGATGAGTCTAATTTTTAAGAATTTAATCTTGAATTTTGATCAATTGTCGAAAGGCCAACTTGTTTCACAAGACTAGGCTGTCTGAACCTGCATTTCATGCAACACAACTTGAAATGCAGTTCATTTCTGTAGTTTTATAATATGAGTACTTGATGAAGTACTACCTAATTCAGCAGTCTTGGTGTTTAAGTAAAATTAGTTTGCAATGTTGGTTAGCAATTTAGCATACAAGGAGTGTTTTTATGTTGCTTCTGTTGGACGAATAGATGAGCTTTGTTCTTTGCTTTCTTCTGCAGACATGGAAGTTGTATGAAGCAGGAAAGGCATTGGAATTAGTTGACCCAGCCCTAGCCAGGTGCAATCGTGATGAGGCAGCAATGTGCATTCAGCTAGGGCTTTTATGTTGTCAGGCAAATCTTGCAGATAGGCCTGACATGAACTCTGTTCATCTCATGTTCTCAAGCGATTCATTTACTCTTCCCAGACCAGGTAAACCTGGACTTCAAGGCCGTGGAGTACGGTGGACTACTACCTCTACTTCGGCCTTTACCAACAATACTAATGCTAGTAGTGGATTCACTGGTGGTACTAAGGTTTCTGGGGGCAGTAGTTTTGTTGAGGAGTATTCTAGAAATTCAATTTCTTATTCTTCTATTGATGAAGGTAGGTAGATCACTCATTTGTAATTTAGAAGTGTTGTGATAGCTCCATTTATGTGATGTAAAGTAATTCTCTCAGCTATGACTCTTATGCTAACATAATATAATTGATTTTATTCTTTTAATGTGATCATTTCCTGCACTAGGAAATAGGGATGACATAGTTGCTCTTTTTAGTCAAATTATTAGAAACAAAATACTATCATGAGGTCCAGCCTCAAATTAAGGCCATCCACGTAAAACAAAAACTCAAAATGTATCGCAGGTAACAAACAGAAATCATGAATGAGAAACAATTAAGAATCTGAAATCAACCGATCCCAGAAGCCAAATATTTGTTCAGATTCAGAACCAGAGAGGGTGGGTTGGAGGTTGGAGAACCTCCTGCCCTAAACGTAATAGACCGGCCACCACCCTCTTTTTGGTTTTTCGTGCTACAGCTTCTGCTAATAGCTTCAATTCAACTGCTGAAATCCAACTTGCAGGTGTCAAATCTCATTCATCTCATAAAATTTCAATGGTTCAATTTCCAGTTTCTTCCTCATAAGCTTTCTGTAACCATTTGATCACATTACCTAGGAGAAACTTGCTGGCTTAGCAAAAAATAAACCAGAAAGGACAAAAATTCTATATATTACAATAAATGTGATAAATAATTAAGTAAAGAACGAATTGCACACATTGTTCTTGCACCACAAAATGTCAAACTATAAAACTGCAGTTCCTTTTTCACTGTTCTGAACTGAAATGAATGGAATAGAATCGCTGCAATGCTTTCAACTTTAATTAACAAAAGAAAAAAAACCGTTCTTGCAGTACTGGCTTTTAAAAGAGCAGAGAAGATATGGACATTTTGGACTTGAGGATAAATTGGGAACTCAGAAGATGCTGCAACCATGATCAAGTGATATTTCTGATCACTACTGCTATCTCCATTGTCATTATACTTGTGGTAATCTCTTTCTCTCTATCGATTATGGAGACTGCTTTATGAAAAGCACTACGGAACTGTGGTCAAATTTTAGCACAGTAGTTTCCTGGAAAATGGGCATAGCCAATTACACCTGTTCTTGTTTTACTTTTTAAGTAAATATGCAAGACACTAGTGTTTTATCAACATTGTTCTAAACTAGAGTCTAGTCCCTTGGTGCAGAAGCATCATAGGTCATACACTGCTTTGAAGAATTTCATTAACTTTGAATAGAGAATACTTAAATCTGATGTGCGAGTCATGTAAATGAAATCAATCTTCACTTTCTTGTAGCTGTGGAGGACAGTAGTGATGACACCATTTAAGCTTATAACTGTGTTTCTCCACGAGGTGAGCCATGCTTTGGCTTGTTGGTTTACATGTGGGAAGGTAAGAAATTCTTTCATACTTTTTATGTAAAACTTTCATAGCTCTCTCCCTTGATGAAATGCAACAGAATGGTTGGCTTGCTCTAGCCTATATATTTTGCTGAACTTAAGACAGGCAGTGATACATATTAGTTTGCAGGTGGAAGGGATTAAAGTTCATGCAGATGAAGGTGGAGTCACACAAACCCGTGGCGGTGTATACTGGTTAATTTTGCCAGCAGGATGTACTTCATTTTATCCCTGTCCCTGTTTTAATTACTTTTCAGTTACTTGCATCTGTAGCTCTTCTCCACTTAGGGAATACAATGTGACCAGAAATGCTTTTAGCATTCTACTCGTTGATTTCTTCTCTCAAATCGATCTGAACAACTACTGGTATATATAATTGTAAGCTTTCTCATGTATCCATTTTGTGTCACACCAGATCTTGGTTCATCCTTTTGGGGGATGGTATTGATTCTTGCATCTACGAAAGGAATTACTGCACAAATAGCTGCCGGGTGTTTTACTGTTGCTCTAGTTGTTGTGCTCTTTTTAGCTAAAAATGTAAGTACTAAACTTTATTTATCAGTTACATTTTGAGGCTAGGATGGACTCTTGAAAGTATTTCGGACATAGAACACCTTTTAGCATTGGAAGCTCTCGCATTCTTGACAAACCTAAACTGATTCTTTATCCTTTTGTGTTTGTGCTGCTTGATAATTTACAGTGGACACTTCGAGGCCTTTGTCTAGGTATGCATTCCACAATTCCAACCCTGACATATGACTACTACAGAATGCAATATGTAATTTGAATGCTTTTGACGCTTACATATTGTGCCACCAGGTTTCCTCTTTTTCTTTGGTCTAATTTGGTATCTCCAAGTATACACACCTGTTCGTATGCTACGTGAAGTGATTCTATTTACTGGTAATTGCAACTCAGCTGTTATTGATTACCAAAGTAGCTTATGATGTATTATTGGTTACAGCAATCTTTTGTCTTTATCAATTACAGGTGTAATGAACAGCTTGTTTTCAGTTTATGGTATGGGTTCAAACACTATCTGATCCTCAATTTTACTGCCTGCTTTGGTGCTCTATCATACTAGTATTGTAATGTATACGATGCAGATATCTACGACGATCTCATATCCCGTAGAATCAATTCCAGTGATGCTGAGAAATTTGCAGAAGAGTGTCCTTGCTGTACTGGTTGTGGTTGGGGTGTCATTTGGTGAGCTTCTTATCACATGCAAGAAGAAATGATCTGATTAGTGTTCTACATCTAATGTGTGTTTCCTTTTTGTAGGGGTTTCTTTTCTTTTGTGTATCTTTGTGTAGCTCTGTACCTTGCTCTTGTGATTTTGGCTAATAAGCGTTGAGCTACACGTTATGCTTATTGTCAATGTGCATCCAGCTTCAACATTTTTGTGTCGTGTCAAACAAGCGTCGCATTGCAGATATCCCGACATGAATTCTGTTCATCACATACACCATGTAAACCTCGACATCAAGGCCGTGGAGGGTGTTGGCTTTCACCAATACTATTGCTGGTAGGGGATACATTGGTCTCACTTAGGCTTCTGGGAGAAGTAGTTTTATTGAGGACTGTATAAATACCAATGTCTTATTCTTCTATACTTCTATTCATGAAAGTAGTGTTGTGTAGTAAAACAATTTTTTCGTAATTATAAGCCAACTGAAAGAAAATATAATTTGTTGTTCTTTTCAGAGTAGTAGATTAAAGAACTACAGTTATCCTAGTTAAAAACATGAATCTGATAATAAGTCTGATTATCCTAATGTGACAAACAAATAAACAGATTCACTACTTGATACTTCCGAGCATTCCAATCCTTAAATCCAAGAGCTTTTTCTGAAAGCAATCCCAGTTACATTCACTGTAATTAAACTTCAGGACAAAAGAAAAACGATTGAAAATTAACCGACCCTGTTCAACTGGAACACTCAATTTTAAAATGACCGGATCTAAAAGTACTATGGGAAACCGTGTATCCCGCATAGACAGAAGTCTTTGAAGTCAATAGGGTATGGAGCAATGTCCTGATTGGTTCAACAAAGTTCCGGAATTTAATTATTTATGTGGTAGATACAAAAGTTAAAGGTTCTTTCTTTTGGTGCTAATAAAAAAAGGTTTCTTTCTTTTGGTTCTGACCTCCCAAGTTCAAATCTTTTCTGGACGGACTCTCAAAGTTTTAAATTCAAACTCATTAAAACTACCCAAAATTTCCTTTCTGAATACTTTGTTCTGTGTAAAGTGGGTCTCTGATGGAGCCGAATTGGGGACTGAAGAATTGCTGTAACCATGACCAAGTGGTGTTTCTCATTACTGTTTCTGTCTGCACTGTTGTTATACTTGCGGTAAATGCTTATCAATCTCTCTGTTATCTCTATAAGATAGGAATGGTGTTTCTGTTAGATTGGTTTTGGGTAGAGATATAGTTGAGTGTTTTGCTTTTCCTTTGATGTGTTTGAGAAGTTGGGTTGTTGGCTTGTTCTGGGTTCATCTTTGTTTTTCAAGAGCTTTCCAAAGTTTCAAAATTTATGAGCAAGAGCACTTTGAAATTATGGAGGCTAATTTCTTGTTGTTGGTGAATTTTGGGACTTGGGATCTTTGGCATTGCTTCTCATTTACTCATAAGTTTGAAAGCATAAATAGTTAGACGGATACTTTGTGCTGTTTAGTAATGGAGTTGGTTGTTTTGTTGATTCTTGTAGCTTTGGAGGACAATACTGCTGAGACCGTTTAAGCTTGTCACTGTCTTTCTTCATGAGGCTAGCCATGCTATCGCTTGTAAACTAACATGTGGTCATGTAAGAAACTCTGTTCTTTCACATTTTGATTTACAGGTTTTATAGTATTCATATTGAAATTTCGCAACTGAATTCATGTAAATGCTTAAGGAGCCCTAGACCCAGAAATTGTATCACTGTAATGAAGGGAGAGTCATCTTGACTCAAACAATCTTGGTGAGGTGGAATTCTAAGCTATTAGTAGCTTCCTAATTGGTTAAAGTTAGAATAACTTACATTTATTGAAGGCAGGTAATGATATAGTTTAGTTTGCAGGTGGAAGGAATGCAAGTTCATGCAGATGAAGGTGGAGCTACACAAACCCGTGGTGGTGTATACTGGTTAATTCTGCCAGCTGGATGTAATTTCACTTTCTCCTTTCCGATATTTGTTTCTTAGTTAATGGCATCTATAGTACTTCTATTTTGGATTTGGCAAGCATAATGCCTGACTTTTGTTTATGGTTTAGAAATTTTGGGTTAAATTTGATCCGTCTCTCAGTCTGGATCAATAAGTCTCATCAACTGTAATCTTTCTCATCTCTTTGTTCATGTGGCATACCAGATCTAGGTTCATCCTTTTGGGGGATGCTCTTGATTCTTGCATCTACAAATCTTCTTACAGCACGGATAGCCGCTGGATGTTTTCTGGCTGCTCTATTTATTACTCTCTTTATAGCTAAAAATGTAAGTACACTGATTACTGAACGTCTTTTACTTGATTTTGATTGTTGCATGTTCAATCTAAATTGCGCCTATGAAGCATTTGGGACTATCAATACTTTTACACTGGATTCGTGCAAAATGAATGCATAAGTATGTCATGTAAACTGATTGATGACAGCATGGAATCTCTGCATTCGTGAAATTCCTGAGCTGATAACTTTATTTGCCTTTAAATGTAAAGCTTGCTTCTATTGCTATTTAAACTCCTTCTCCTTTTGTGTTTGTGTTCCCCACTTGATGATTTACAGTGGACACTTCGAGGACTTTGTATAGGTATGCATACCACATTGCAATAAAACATTTTCATTATGACATTTAGCACTGAATGCAATATGACATTTATATTGTTTATGTGTACATATTTACCACCAGGATTCATTCTTTTCCTTGGTGTAATTTGGGCTCTGCAAGAAACAACAAAAGTTCGTATACTTCGGTATATTATTCTGTTTATAGGTAACTGCAACACTTCTTGTATACCCTACTTGCCTATAATTACTATTCTTTCTTTTGAAATATATTGATCACTTGTCCTTTATTTTCTCTGATTGCAGGTGTGATGAACAGCTTATTTTCAGTATATGGTATGAATCCACAAAAAAAATGAATTAGATGATCCTCAAGTTGACTGTATGCTTTTGTATTCACATATGCCTTATAATTTTCATGTAATGTTACAGATATCTATGATGATCTAATATCCCGTAGAGTTCATTCTAGTGATGCTGAGAAGTTTTCAGAAGAGTGTCCTTGCTGTACTGGTTGTGGATGGGGTGTCATATGGTGAGCTTCTTATTGTTAATGAGATTGCTGCGTGAGGAATTCCTATCTTCTTCTGTAATTACTTTTAGTTGCACTAACAAGTGGCATTACATCTGTTGTGATATTCTAACTTTGAAAGCTTGCTCATAGGGGCTTAATATCTTTCTTGCTTCTCTGTGGAGCCATGTACCTTGGTCTTGTGATTTTGGCATGAGGTATGTTTTGCTTCATAGTTCTTCCCTACTTTCCTTCTGTGGTGAGAATATTTTGATTGTCATTCTAAACGGCTAATGTACACTTCTCTTATGTGACCGTCACGGGAACACATAAATACTCTGTGTAGTTCCAAATGGGAATTTGTAATCTCATAAATTTTCGAATTTTCCATTCATCTGGTAGTTGCCAGTTGGTTGTGTGTGATTAGCTTAGTAATCAACCACTTAATATTGATCCCTTATCTGTGTTTATAGCTTTTGAATCTTAATGTGATTATGATATTATGCCTATATTTTCATGAAAATTCCTACAGCGGATTAGTCAATAATGACTGCTGTATCTGTGCAGTGTACAAAATGTGGTGAAAAAGATTCAATTGCTGGAATGCCCTGATACCAATTTGTATGTGGCTTTGACAGACAATATTTGGAGTACCTTCTCATTTTTATCAAGGAGATTTTCTGATCATGCCAACTCCTGTAAAATCATTCTTTTCAACATTGTGGAGCTCGCATATCTCATTTATGACAACAAATTTTGTTTATTGGACGTGCTCGAGTATCCCATAATCTTTTGTGTAGTAACCAAGTCCAAATGAAATTCTTCTAATTTCTTTCGTTTCTGTTTTTTTTTTCAAATTTGAACTTCAACAAGCATGAGTCTATTACTATTAGAAATATACCAATTCAAGGGTGTACTCCATCCTGATTGGAGTAGGCTGCAATGAACCAACGCATTTGTAGACCAACAGATGCCGTCAGGTTTTCTGTTAGATTGACCCCGTCAACTCGCATAGGACAGGAAAGATGAAACAGTTATTCCTGTTGTTACCAGAGGGGCTTTTAAGGAAGAAGGATTAAGGCATGTGCATTGAGGAAGAGAGCGGGTTTTCATCGGACTTGGCTACTATAGCCGAGCGCTTCGCTTCTTCCTCTACCTATCCAACAATAATTCAATTCAATTCAAATGCAAATGGGTTGTACCTTGTTGGGTGCTAATCACTCTCTCAATCCAAAACCCAGTCAAGTCTGCCTCTCTCTCGATCAAAACTTTCTCTTCTTTTTAGTCTGGGTTGTTACAAAATCCGACAACATTAGAATTACGTATACGTGGTGCCTGAGTTCTGCGACGACGATAATCAAATAACTGTCTGGTTCTTTTCTCAAACAATCCCTACCCACTTTTTTTCATCCTGCAAACTGCAACACTCTGCACAAGGTATATATCTCTCTCTCTCCCTCTCCTATGATCACCTGTTTTTGTAATATTTTGTTTGTGAAAGCCCCTTGCTTCAGTTCCATTGAATTCTAATTTCGCTGGGCAATGTATATAAAACTCATGATCACTCAAGTACCCAATTTCAATTTACTTGTATTTCATCCACTTGCTCATAGTTTTATTGAGAATTGAGGTTTGGATTGCTGTGGGTTGTAGTTAGTTATTCCGGTAGTAGATTGATAAGAGCTTGTGCTTTTATACTATGGTGTGCAATTCTGCTCTCAACTATTCTTGATTATGATGAAATTTCCATTCTAGAGAAACTTTCAGGTTTGCTCATATGCTTGATTTTGCAAAGAGGATATCTTGGTTTCATATTATTTATATTGGGATACTGGTAATGATTTTTGATACTTCTGCTCACATTCGAATTTTAGTGTTCTAAGCTGAAGTGTTAGGATTATATTTGTTTTGTTGAGAGGTCATGATTTGGACTCCAAATCAGTTCAAACTTGAAAAAAATGATGGATGGTACTGAATGTTTTTCATTTGTTGGCAGGATGGTAGTTTTAGGTTAATCTAGAACTTTGATTGCATGGACTTCTTGGACTTCTTATAATAAGTTTCAAGTTATTCAGTAGCAAGCAGCTTTGGAGGACAGTAAAAATAAGGTCAACTTACGTTTTACAGGCTTGGATTGGAGCATTAGAATTTGAGATTGTAAGATATAGTTGAAAGCTCCTTTTAGTTGTATCTTGTATCTTCATATATCGGGGGTGGTTAATTTTCTGAAACTGGTTTAGGGGAAGTTTTTTCCCAATTTTTTTAGTCAGGTTGTTAGATTCTCTGGTTATGCATGTTAAGTTTTCAGGTCGATTGGCAAAGTTTTCAGGTTGCTACTTCACCTCAGATACCTGCAATTCCTCAAAACAACCTGCAAAAAAACAAAAAGGGGGGTTTTAATTTCCTCATTGTTGTTAAACAGAAGATGTGTCCCTATACACTCGTGTATTTTCTTATTATAGATTAAAAAATAGAGTAACTTACGCAGCGATGGTATCAAATTACCTTATTCTTCTTCTTCTTTTTTTTTTTTCAACTTACTACTGAGATGCCATTTTGGTCATACACTTATTTATTTTTTGGTTTTGAATGGAAAAACCTGAAATCATGAGTCCTGCTTTTTAGTTACTCAATTGTACTTTCATTTTGTTCATAGTTTAACATTTACTAACTATTACTATATGGGTTGTTTCTCAGAATTTGTTAGGGTTGTGTTGTCACTAACAGTGTAATCTGATTTCAGGTTGATAAAGCTTTTCTGAAGCAGCTCAAACTGTTCCAGAGTTAATTTTTTCAACTTAGCTTTCATTTTGTTATTAAGATTTGGTTGTATTCAATTTAATTGTGATTTGTATTCTTATGGATTTTGTGGCAATTTTGGTTGAAAGAACAGGGAATGGTAAGAGACTTGGAAAGGGAGGATTTCATACATGAAAGCTTTGGAAATGTTATCCCCTCAAGGTATGAAATCCTGGATCCATCATTTTTTGTTTTGTTTTCCCATATAGGTAGGAACATAGGCGATAATGAAAGCAAAGAAGTCTACAATAGTTTCTTACTGAAAAACTGTCCTAGTTATATAACAGTAGATAGGCACAGATTGTGGTAGCTGTCAGAAAGTCATATATTTTCTCAGTGGAACCAAATTGTTTATATCAGTGATATCGAACAAAATTAGACTGACATGAGATAGAAAATTTGGTAAGATTTATGTGTCCTACAGAGGTTGTGCTAATGGTTTCTTGGTTTGCCTTTTTCTCTGTTTAGCTATTATGTTCTTCAGTATGGAATATATTGTATATCAATAACTTTGTTTGGATATACTCTATTTGACCTCATTTTAATGAATGCTTGACATTTCCAGCTACATGTTTTGATTCTTAAACGGTCTGCATTGATATTTGAGTGCGGTATATGCTCTGGTCAACCTTTCGCCTAATCTTTTGCTCGTGGTTTTATGACCTTATGCCCTCAGAATAGATGCTGAAGCCTGCAGCATAAGGGAGGAACTTGATAAACTGATGACACTGCAGCAGCCTTTAAGTGGAAGTTGTAACAATTCATCGGAGACCGCAAAAGATGCAACTGTAGAGGTATACTTGATTTTCCTGCATAGGCAAATGAGCTTAAAATCCATATAAACAGATCCGTACTGCACAAATGTTGTTTAAGATAATTTTATACATGATCCAACTGAATTTCCATTTTAGTAAGGCACCCGATTTCTGTGTGCATGCTTGTTCTAATTTGTCTTCCGATTTTTCTATGCCTCTGTAATAACCATTTAATATTAGGTGCTCCCATTTATCACATCAAAAGGCACAACATATATTTTTGCTTGCTGTATTTTATCTCTTTATTCACAACTAAGCACTTCTGTTGGTCCTTATTTTTTGAATAGTGGACCATGTTCAATCAGTTTTCTCAAACATGGTCTCAATTAATTTTTCAAGGAAGGAAAAAAATGTGAATGGAGTCTTTGGGTTCAGTATGTTTCAGTTGTGCTAAACTACCTGTACGGTTCAGGCAGTTGAACTTGACCATTAGTGATACTTGTACCTGATACAGTTGTGTTGATATAAATTTATTTCTTTATTTAACTAAAGAAGTTGTGACTCATCAAAACTGAAAGCTCTAATTTCCTTGCAGCATTTAAAAGCAGCACTCGTAGAAATTCAACTATGTTCCAGGTTGGAGTCTCTGTTACTAAAGAAGAAATCCTTGAACAATGGGGACTCACCTGAGCTGCACACTGAAAAGGTCCCAGTTTGATGTCATTTCAGCTATCCAGTAAAAGGGCGTTAGAACAAGCATTTCTTGGTTGCAATGGATAAAAATAGTCCCGAATAGGCAAATATTATGATACAAAATTGAAATTATACTATAAAAGTTCATCTAAATTCCGTACTTTATTCATTTATCTGAAAAACTGAGTGATTCCTTTGAGTACTGCATGTGCTTAGTTAATAATGAACAATCTTCTTTTTCCATATTACTATTGAACTCTCCTCTTTTAAATTGCAGGTCGAAAAATTGAAAGTATTATCAGAATCTCTTGCTAATTCCACCTCACAAGCAGAAAAGCGCATTTTGGACCACAGTTTTGAACTTCGCTTTCATTTTGTTATTAAGATTTGGTTGCATTCAATTTAATTGTGATTTGTAGTCTTATGGATTTTGTGGCAATTTTGGTTGAAAGAACAGGGAATGGTAAGAGACTTGGAAAGGGAGGATTTCATACATGAAAGCTTTGGAAATGTTATCCCCTCAAGGTATGAAATCCTGGATCCATCATTTTTTTTTTCCCATATAGGTAGGAACATAGGCGATAATGAAAGCAAAGAAGTCTACAATAGTTTCTTACTGAAAAACTGTCCGAGTTGTATAACAGTAGATAGGCACAGATTGTGGTAGCTGTCAGAAAGTCATATATTTTCTCAGTGGAACCAAATTGTTTATATCAGTGATATCGAACAAAATTAGACTGACAGGAGATAGAAAATTTGGTAAGATTTATGTGTCCTACAGAGGTTGTGCTAATGGTATCATCTATTCAAGATGTGTACAAGTGTAAGCTACACTATATTTGGCTTCATTTTATTGACTGTTTCTATACTTCCTTGTGGGTGCTTCTTTGTTTAATCCTTCTTACAATTTGTTCTAATTTTTCTTTTCAATTAGTGTAATTGTAAATTTTCCCATCTTTCTCTTGAGTGGGTGAGTAAATCCCCTATTCAATATTTGCATTCAGCATCATCTCATCAAGCTCTGCATGTAGCCTTGTGGGTTCTTTACTTTCTGTTTTACCAATTTGGAGTTAGCTCTATACTGCTGCTGCTAATAAAATGAAATTGAAAAACGAAACTTTTGCACCGGAGCTCTTAAAAGTTTACATTTTGACTCGTTAGATAATATTAGAGTATGTAGCGCGTACACAGTACACACATATTGTAGCTACTGCTCTCTCATTCTATTGCTTAATCTACTTAATGAGGTCATGGAAAGGGATTCTCTTAGGATTGCAATATTTCCTAAAAATTTGTGGTACCATTTGTCTGTTTTCAGTTTTTTGCTTTATGTTCAGCGCACTTCTATGTTGGTTTTGATAAGACCACCTTTTAAATAGATTAAGAGATTAGTGCAGAAAAAAATACGCTAGAAAAGACCACCTCTTGTTCGAGCCACTTAGAAAAGTGATGATCATCTCCATTTAGATATGCAGCTAGAAACATCGATGCATATTTTCTCTTCATTACAGAATTTCATTGTAGGTTAATTGTTAGCTAGGTGGATGGGAATACTCATAAAATAACACAAGAAAAGTACTAAGAATAGGTATTCCACCTAAGAAGCTAGTCAATACATGCAATTTTTTTCTAGGTTAAATGCATACTGGACGCTGCTTGCTCAAAGTTCATTTCATGGAGCAATGGTAGGGTTCACATGCTTTTTAGTTAGGTTTGTAGTTATCCTTTCTCTTACAAGTTTGTTTATTGTCACACTTGAATGGTGGAAGCTTCTACTTTAACTTCATCGTCTTAGTATGTATCTCATTCAAAAAGTTGCTCTTAGAGTTTGAAGTTAAGACTCACATATTGATCTTTTTTTACTTTGATATACATCATATTACTGAGAGCCAGAACCAGGTTGTGATTACCGATAGGATCTGGGCCACAACTCCTTTCTTCAACCAACCAACCGAGCTTCTTAAACCCCAAAGATGTTGATGAAGTCCAAAAAGAGGAAGAGCCTCCAACTCAACTGCTAGACAGGGAAAATTGTAAAGCTAGCAAGTACTGAAGACATTCCTGGCATGATATGAAAACACAAGACTGTTTTATTCGAAACCTTCTGTTAGAATCGATCACTAGTATTCAGATCTTTGGTTGATGCCCTACTGATCCAGAATGTTGATGGCAATTCACATTTTTGACTGCTAGTATCATCTGTGGAGCATAATTGTTTGTTGTTGTATCAGATGAATTCAATTCACCATGCCCTACCGAAGAGATTTCCGCTTAAAATGTTCATTTGATATACGCAATACTAGCATATCTGGAATGGGATTAGCAGTCTAATTAAGCTCCATCCTGTACGAGTTTGTAATTACTTAGGTCATTGCATATTTTTGACAAGTGCTGCTACTGGCCATTTGTTCTGTTGGATAGTTTTGGGTGCTTAGCAGTAGATAGTAGTTTGGATGTTTAACAGGAGCTGCTATATATGCCATCTGTTCTATTTCATTTTTATGCTTTCGTCTTAAAATTGAGTCAAGTATATTCATCCTTTACACGTTTCCTGCAATGCGGTAACGCAATTATTTCATTGAATCTGCACGCCATACCAAACAGTCATAGTGACATGGTCATTCATTGTTTTGCGATATATCATGTGTAGGGCTTGTTTTTGAGTTTCTAACCGTATTTGTTCATTTCAAGGTCTCTAATATATCCATGTACCTTGCGGACTAACTACTTCGTATGTATTATGAGTTAGATGTCATGAATGATTCATTCTACTGTGCGCTAGTTTTTCAATCTTCATACTGCTTGCACTGATAGATTTTTCTTGGTTGAAAAGAAATTTGAAATCATTATTCTAGTTTTGCAATTGAAATTTAATGCTCACGTCCAAATAGTAGGTATGGGCAGAACCAAGTTTCATCAACTTGTCAGTCATATAGCTCATGTGGGGCAATAATATGGAGCTCAAGGAGGTGATGAGATTGAGCAGTGTAATTGAATGGTTGGCTGAAGCTGAATTTCAAATGAATAAAGACTGATATACTTAGAAAATTTCCATAGCATTCAAAATTGGTAAAAATCATAAAATCCCACAAACAAAGTCTACTGGTAGCATCTTGATCAGAGCCGAGTCTTCTAGCCGTCTCGGTCAGGCATAATTTTAGGTACAGATCATAAAATCCCAAGAACAAAGTAGACTGGTAGAATCTTGTTGGTTAATCAAAGGTACACTAAACAAAGCACACTAATATCAGATTATCAGTAAACAAAAAAAATGACATAGTTGAAAGTTTCTTGTTCTACATGTCCTCTTCAATAGTGTCCATGTGCTCGTTCAAAAGCTCCTCTTCAATAATAGGCTCCAAGTGCTGCTTGCTCAAAAGCTGGCTGATAAAAGACAACAAATTAAACACACAACTCCTAAAAATTGGGTGAACGAATAGTACTTTATTGGAGATAGAAAATCAAGACGAAGTGATTACCTGGGATGGCTAGAAGACTCAGCTCTGATCACCATCCAATAGGATAAGGAGGCCAAAGCCTTATTTGACAAATTTATGCAAGTTCAGGCCGTCTTTAAATACGTCATATATCAATCTCTTGCCTATCAACATCTCAAATAGCAGGATTTCATAGCTATAGATGTCACCACTTGTTGACACCTCCATTCCTATGCTGTACTCTGAACTTCATTTCCAAATGTACAAACGAATACGACTTGGCCAAATCTAGGACCTATGAACTATCATGTTTGTGTGCATCCCCACCTAAGGTCCTCGACTCTTAATGATTAGACTGGGCCAAATCTAGGACCTAGATGCATTCTTTGACAACTCAAAGATCACATTGTAGATCAGTAGATCACCTTGTAGCATATTTATGTATACAACATGAAAAAGATAAAAAAGAACAGCAAGCTTTGACAACAGAACAATATAGTTGGATGTCAAATAGGGACATTCATAAACACATTGGGCTTCTCCCAACCTACTATAAAATCCCTCTATAATTTCTTATACTCTTCAAATAGCTTCTGTAATAATCAGACCCTCAAAATCCATAATCACAACTGAAATAAACCATTTCAGGTTATTAGAAGAAAAAGAAGCTCAAACCTTACTCTTTGATACTTTCAGCTACACTCTTGCCAAGTGCAATGACTACTTTCTTTAAGATAACTTCAGTTTTCCACGGCCTTAGATCACAAAAAGAAAAAAGAAATAAAATATAAATTAGTAAAAAGAACTATATATTTAAAAACCACCCACCTAGATTGAACAAGACCAATTATACAAAACAGCAAAAAAAAAAAAAAAAAACAAATTCAATTCGAGTTCAACAAAAACTGATAATCAAATTGAAAACCGAAAATCCTTGAACTTTTACCGGTATCGAATCAAGCACGAGAAGAGGATGTTTGTGGTGCATGCAGGAATCGAGGGCCATTGCGCATAAGCAAATAAGAGAAAGAAGAATATGCAAAGACCAGCAGTAGCACATCAGATAGAATAAAATAACCCACTTAAAGTCCAGATTTTTAGGTCATGTTAATTCTTCCAGCATATAATGTGATCCACTTACACATTCTGCTTGATTATGTGCGCAAGTGTAGGTGGACAGGTGTGATTATATATATTTGTCTTTTTATATTAACAACACTTTTCTCAGTAATCATTTGTCATTGACAAATTTAAAGCTTACTTACAGAATAGTTGACATCAAGCTTAGGATCGCTATTGCAAACCAAACAAGTCTGAGCAATGCAGTACCAATGCGAGTGCGCTGTGATGTTTTGGACCTCCTATAAATATCTCAAATATAGACATACAAGAAAACAGTGATATGAGAATTCATTGATCGCTTGATAAAAGTGATAGCATTGAAATATTAAAAATCAAATGCAAAATGTTCAAGAAATCATTATAACCATTCATCTCTTTCTATAACCAAACTTGTACCAAATTATACAAAAAAATCTATATTTCCAATTGAATAACAAACCTGCTTCTGGGGAGCGAAGTTGGGAATCCACTTGCACAAATTCTTCAAACTGGTATTCCTCTCCTGTCAATTCCTAAACTCATCAGCACGGCAGTCTGAAAGTCCTATAGCACTACCAACTCAATAATCAAACTAATAATCTTCAAGCAACATAAGAAATAACAGTAAAGCCAATAGACTTGCATAATAAACTGAAACTAACAATCAAAAAGGGTTCACTGCATTTTCTTCTCTCTTCTTGTCCTGCTTCAATTTCCCAGCAACCAAACATGAGATTTCAAGAAGAGCATCAAAACCTAATAATAATCAAACATAACCAAACCCCGAATCCCATAAATACCCAACATAATTCACCAAAACTAATACTTGTTGAAGAAAACAACCCATAAAAAGCAACAGGCAAAAGCTAACCAAAACGACGCCAATTTCCAAATCAATCGAAATTCATATTGATGCGACAGTAATATGCAAAGGCAGCTCTGACAATTTATAACAAAATGTAGATTTTCATTAAGCAAAAGCCTGAGATGAAAAATACATACCGCGTAGTAATGGACATTGAAGGATCGGGTCTAAATTGGTCTGAGATCAAGGGCTTCTTCTGATTCACCGGCTTCCGCTACAATTGCAACAAAACAGCCTTGATCGATGATCAAGATTTAGAAGGTGGAGATGTTCGACGGGGACGGTGGATTTAAGGAATTGGAGTTGCAGATTGGAGGTAGATGAGAATTAAGCCCGAAACGGTGAAGTGAGAAAAGGAAAGGTATCCTTGTATTTTATTGCTAAAATTTGTTTATAATCAGAGTACCAATTGCCCAAAATTTTTCGCGCAAAATTTGGCGAAATATTAAAATTTGAGCTTACCGCCCAAATAAAATTTGAAAGGTAAATCTTGGTATTTACAGCCTCATGTATATAATTTCTATGGACGGTTCAGACGCAGAGCAGACGGTCCAGATCACATCTTTTGAAAATTATTTTTTAATAAATAATTTATTGTTCAAGGAAAACCTAATTTGTGTTTAGCCCAAACTCTAGGTTACTTGACCTAGTGGTAATATGATTTAATTAGAAGGATCTAGAATTCTAATCAATGTAGAATTACTTTCCTTGTATGATTGAGATTCTATGCATTGTAATCCTCTGTATAAAGAGGCCCCTATTATCAATGAGAATACACAGCAAATTCCTCTCAAATTCAGTTTCTCTACAACACGTTATCAGTACGAGCCCTAACCCTGAAACAAATTGCCAAACCCTGATTCAAGAAGCTAAAAACCTTGAATCCGAATACAAATCGTTGAAGCCTTTTCTGCCTCCACCTCACACCTTAAAGGAATCGATCTCAGGAGTCCAGAATCGGCGGCCCCACCCCAAGAACTTGCCGGAAACTTACCGAACCGGCCACCGGAAGCTCCATACAACTCGCAGCAAATATTCCACCGGTTCACCATCTTCCAGACCTTCAAATTTCACCAAATTTTGATACCAGAAGCCCATTGATATGAAGTTTCAGGAACCGGAAGAAAATTTGCAAAAACCGGCCTCAAAAGGAGTGAACCGGCCACTTGAGCTGCTGCATCTTGAACCGGCAGAAAAGAAAAGAAAAGAAAAAAAAAAAAAGCAAAAGAAGCCCAAGCCCAAGCCCACTGACGCAGACCCCACGGCCACGTCAGCATTGGTCAACGGTCGACGGTCAACGGTCAACCCTTTTCCGGCCACTTTCCGGTGACTTTTTCCTGGCAGCTACAGTAACTTTCCGGGCGACATTTTCCCGGCCATCTTTTAAGGTAAACTTTTCTAAAAGTTCCCGTTTTTTTTATTTCTTCTTCTTTTCTCGGGGACTTCCAACATCCCTTCTTCTACCCCCCCCTTTCTCTACATAGGGGAGACCAAAAGCCGAACTGTGGGGGTTCACGCTCATTCCAAGCTTGGAGCTTGTAGAGTCCTCCAAACTTAGAGTTTGTTGAGAAGAAAACGATCGACCACATACATCGTTGTTTCGATCTAATCCAAAACCTCTCTTGGAATTAGATTTTCTTGGAAGCGACTACGCTCAGAAAATTCCTAATTTCTTGGAAGCGACTATGCTCAGAAATTTAATAGTTTTTCGTGGTTGCATTTTCGCTCTGAAACTAACCCTAATCTTGTGTTGTTTTTCAGGATGAGTTACCTGAACAAGTTGAACTTTGTTCCACTCGAGACAACTGGCGCAGGATACCATAGGTGGGTCCGAGATGTGCGCCAACATCTTAAGGCTGATGGAATTCTGGAAACCATCCAAGAGCCTAGTCAGAACGTGCTCTCCATTGAGCAAGCTACTGCTTTTGAAGCAAAACAAGCTAAAGCCATAATTCTCATGACAAGGCACATGAATGACGCGCTCCAAAATGAATACCTCAATGAGGAAGACCCAAGAAAACTATGGGTAGAACTTGAGCAACGATTTGGCAACGTTCGTGACTCCCTGCTTCCTGATTTAGAAGTGCGATGGCATAGCCTCCGCTTTTGTGATTTCAAGTATGTGCTTGATTATAACTCGGAAGCTCTTCGTATCAAGTCTCTGATGGAGTATTGTGGCCAAGCCATAACTGATACGATGTTGATCGAGAAGACTCTCTCTACCTTCCCCGTCTCTGCACTGATGATTTCAAAGAATTATCGGATTGATGTAAATGCAGGATGTATCACAAGGTTTCATGAGCTCATTGGCGCCATGAACGTAGCTGAAAAGCACGATAATATCCTTGTGAAGAACTATAATGCTAGACCAGTGGGAACTAAGCCTATTCCGGAGTCTAACTATAGTCGCGCCCCAATGGAGGACGCAAGGAGCGAAACCCTAAGGATAGGGACAATTCTGGACGTTCTGGTCCATATGTTCGCCCTAAAGAGGAAGGAAATCGCCAAGAGAGACGTGCACGGAACCGTGGAGGTCAATGTGTGAAGAGAGAGAGAGGCGGAGCCTCCGACCATGGTGGTAACGCCACCAAGAGGATAGGTCGCCCAAATCGCGCCCAATGGCGCCTCTATCAAGGGAGCCTGACCATAATGATGTTTGTTTTCGATGTGGATCAACTGAACATTGGGCCAAAACATGTACCGCACCCCACAATGTTGCAAACGCATACAAGACGTATCGTGAAGCAAGGGAAGCAAATTACATGGCACAAGAAGATCAAGATGGTGATCTAGATCTAAGGGTGGAAGACTACAAGGATCAAGACCCAGAAATTGGCGATTTTGATTAAGTCTTTTTATTTTCCAAGAGATGTAGGCGATTGCCATATTACTTTTTATTGGATTAGATTTTCTTTGATCATAGAAATAATGATGTATTCCGTTGGCTTATGAATAAAATTTCGAGTTCTTTTCATTATGACTCCATTTTGATTCTGAGCATATGACTTTGTGACTACGATGGCTAGACCATCGGTATTAATTCAAGGACATGGAATAGCCCAAGTTCCACTTGCCAAATGGCACCTTGATTACAGTTATCACAGAAACTCTCTACGCTCTTAGGGCAAATAGTACGCTATGAATAGCCAACAAATTCCATGCGAAAATGCATGTAGAGAACGAAAATGAGTTCCTTTGCATTACCTCTAATGATTGCGAACAAAGACGCATCTTAGAGACGTTTATGTGTCTCTCTAGTGGACTTTATGTCACTATTCGAGCTATTAAATCCAATAAAGTTTTGAGAGAAGATCTATTGGATTTAGACACATATTGGCTCTATCACGACAGGATAGGTCATCCTAGTCATGATATGATGATCCGTCTACAAAAAGACTTTACACGTACATCTTTTCTCTCGAGCGAAACGAAGCATGAATCAAAAGTTGATTCTTAGACTAAGTGTGACCGACGTTGCTGCCTAGGGAACCGCCTCCGTCCACCACCAGCCTAGGGCTGACGTAGTCCCTATCCATGACTCCATGGATGGCGTCCATCATGGTGATGGCGCCCTAGGTGATGCTGCAATCACCAACTTGCTTCAAAATAGTGTTTCAGACGCTCAGGCCTAACCAAAATTCTCATTGGTTGCTTCTAAAGCCTCTCGCTCGTTTTACTAAGCCTATTCCTTAGGGAAATTAGGACTGAGACCGTCCTATGCAAAGGATATGACATTACTCATTCTGTTCTTACAAAGAATCCATAGGGATTTTGTGGATTGATTCAACCAACTTGCGGACGCTTAAATATTTTATGATGTTGGTTGACACGCAAACACGCTGGTCACGTGTTGTGCCATTATCCACATGTAAATTCTACTTACGCTACACTCCTAGCACATATCATATGACAATGGGCTCACTCCCCAAATTATCATATTCAGTCAATTGGATTTGACTATGCTAGTGAGCTTACATCGAAGACTTTCGATGGTTATTGCATTTGGGACTGATGTTGGACATCATATTCCCATGAGCACACCCAATTGGTCTCCCGGAAATGACTACGATGGTAGTCCGAACATTGGTAATGCGCACCAATCTTCTTACATCCGCTTGGGGTGATGCAATATCGCATGCAGCTATGCTAATTCGTCTACGACCTACCGCCACTCAATGTACCTCTGCGTTACAGCTAGTGACTGGGTACATGTCTTTTGTACTTACGCACATTTGAGTGAGCCATTTATGTGCCAATTGGGCAGCCACAGCGCTCTATGATGGGTCCTTACAAGACGAATGAGCAAATACGTTGGATTTGAGCTTCCAACAATCGTCCGCCACTTAAATGCCCTTACTAGGCGATCTCCTTACCTCTAGATTTGCAGATGTCACTTTGATGAGACAGTCTTCCCATCGTTAGGGGGAGATAAGAACACAAATGTTCAACAGGAACGACAGGAATTGTCATGGTCTGTCCCCACTATGTCTCATCTTGATCCCTATTAAAGTGACGAGATCACACAAATATGCTGCAAACATGCCTGCAAGGAAGGACGTCCCTACGAGAGGACGTAAGCGCCACCCTACACGGAGGTAGGCATGGCGCCAATGCCAAAGAGAGTGGTACTCTGGCGTTACAGGCCATGGCCCCAGCTAGGATGCGTGGGAGGCCCGTGGGTTCGAAGGATACTTTGGCACATTCCAATCCTTTAATCATCAAGACTCAAAATCCGTCTCATGAGTATCTTCCGGGTTATGGTTATCGTTGGGGGACGCCTCAGCGTCAAAACTTATTCTTGAGAATATAGAGCTCTATGAAACTTACACTAGTGTACATGAGACATGGGATAGAAACTCCATCATAATTGATGATGTAGTTACGCATTTTGTTGCGCATGAGTTTGCTGAGTCCAATGATATCGAACCACGCTCCGTTGATGAATGAATGCCAACGTAGAGAGTTTTTGGCCTAAATGGAAAGATGCGATCCAGGTTAAGATGGATTCTCTAACGAAGAGGAAGGTTTTCGAGCTAGAGATGCCAACACCTCCTAACATAAAACCTGTTGACTAATGGGTCTTCGTTAGAAAGTGTAGTGAGAAAAAGAGATGGTAATCTCGCCTTATGGCGCAAGGCTTCTCACAAAACGCCTTGGAATTTACTACAATGAGACATATTCTCTCGTAATGGATGTCATTGCACTCCACTACCCTGTCAGTTTGGTAGTTTCCGAATAACTGAACATGCAGCTTACAAATGTGGTCACTACGTATCTCTATAGGGATCTAGATACGGAATATACATGAAGGTTCATGGTGAACTTCATTTACCCAAGTCAAGTGGCTCTAGACCATGGAGCGCGTTTACAAAGAGGTTGAAATGCTCACTAAAATGACTACTTGATTGGGAAGGGATATGCCCACGCGTTTCTATGACAAGTTTCAGATTCTATCGCGGTTCATGTTGGACATGATCTTCATTAGAAGCCCTTAAAGAGTTAAGGGAAACCGCTGAACACTTGAAATCTGAGTTTGAGATGAATGATTTTAGGAGAACACGATTATGTCTCGGTTTGGAACTTGAGCATCATGTCGATAGATGCTTAGGCATTTTGACAAGGTCAAGCCTTCAAGCACCCCCATGATCGTCCGTAGTCTTGATCCTGAAAATGATCCTCTTCGTCGAAAGGATGATGACGAAGATGTGCTAGAGGCAAAAGTGCCTTACTTAGTACAATAGGCGCATTATTGTACTTATCTCAATGCACAAGACCGGACATCTCATATGTTGCGAACTTGTTAGCTAGATATAGCTCTGCGCCAACGCGACGCCATTGGATTGGTGTAAAAGATATCTTTCGATATTTGAGATGTACGATTGATATGGGCTTGTTCTATCCCTACGAAGAGATGATGGATTCGGACCCATCACACACCAGAAACACCGTCAACGCTGGCCTGCGTTCTCTATCCCCATTCCAAAACGACATGTGTTTTGGAAGGTTTTGCTGATGTTGGGTATCTGTCTGACCCACACAATGGTCATTCCCAATCTGGTTAAGTGTTCACCATGGGAAAAAACCGTGACATCTTGGAGGTCTACATAATAGATCCTAGTCGCTATATCTTCGAACAATGCAGAGATCATTGCTCTTCACGAAGTGGTTCGTGAATGTATATGGATTGGATCCATAATTACGCATGTTCGAACAATTGTGGTTTGAAGTCTACCACAGTTGAGCCTACGAGCGTTTAAGATAATGCTACTTGTTTTGGACAAATGAAGCAAGGCTACATCAAAAGTGACAACACCAAGTATAATCAGCAACAACAGACACTCCTCGAGATCAAAGTGAACTAGATTCAATCTGAGGACAGTGAGGCAGACTTGTTTACTAAGTCATTGCCCAATTCCACGTTCGAGAAACATGTGGCAAGAATTGGCTTGCGGAAATTATCTGAACTCCCATGATCGTAGTTGATTATACGCATTTATATGCGTGTAATTATATCTAAAACACTATAAATAAGCAAATCCCCATGTCAATTAATATGTAATTAATCCATTTTTATTTACTTTGTAGAAAATAAGCGGAATTGCGAAAACGAGAGAAAATTGTGTGAAATTGGAGCAAATTGGAGTTTCCGACAAAATGACTAAATAGTCAATGCGGGTCAACCGTGGTCAACACCATTAAAGGAGCGGAATCCAATTATCTCTGTTAATATATGTGGAAGTGTATTGAGAAGAGAGAAGAAAGAAATAATGGGGAAACCGGAAAAGAAATAAAGAAGAAAGGTGAAGAAAAGAAGAAAGAAAAATAATAATAATAAATAAATAAATAAAAATTATGTTGTGCTGACGTCATAATGACATCAGTGTTGGCATCATATCTCCATCTCTTTTCTTCTCCCCCACGTGCTACCTCTTCTTCTTTCTTTGTTTTTTCTTTTTCTTTTCTTTTTCCTCCCTCCTATCCCATGCTGCCACATGTCCCTCTCTCTTCTTCCTTCCTCTCACACCAGCCACACACTCAATTAAACCTAATCATCCACTCACCCATATATACGAGCAGCTTCCCCCCACAATTGGGGGATACCCTTTTTTTTCTACAGCGCCGCTGAGCCAAACGGGGAGGGCTGCTGCCCTCTCCCATCAATCACATTCCCATCATATTTTCTTTATTATTTTCTTAGTAATTTTTTGGGAATTTAGAAGGTCTCACTCAAAGCTTCAAAGGAATCATCACCAAAAGCACCACACCTCCATTTTGGGTAGTTGGGTGAAGAAATTACTTGGTTCATACTAGCCCATAGCTAGAAGTGAGCCAAGCTAACTCTCCCCTCTCTTCCTTTTTATCTATTCCATAATTTTATTTGCTATTGATGATGTATTTGACTATGGATAGTGAGTAGTTCAATTTTGAGAGTTAGGGTTGTGAAGCCCTAACTCATCTTGTATAAATATTGATGCTTTAATTTTAATAAATGCAATTTCCATTGTGTATGCTTTAAATCCGAATTTATTGGTCCTTAGAAGCATGTTTCTAGGCTTTGTCACCCTTTGAAATTATGTTGTGTCACCCTTTGAAATTATGTTGTGGGCAATTGTGATGAATAGATTGATAAATTGACAACTTATTAGTCTTGTGGCATCTAGGATTTAAGTGTGGTGACCATTAGCTAGCTTAATTGTAGCTAAGCTTGCTTGGGTCTCTATTATCTTGCTCTCTAGGCCTCTAATTTTAGATATTGCGGCCTTAACCGGCGTAATGCCCAAATTAGAGAGTTGATTGTGGCCTTAACCGGCATAATCGATACACTGAAAGGATAATTGGTTTAGTAGCCTTAACCGGTACTAAATACGGGACTCGACACATATAGGAAATGCATGCATTTGTGAAATTGGCATCGATATTTGCAAGATAGTTAGTGTGAATCATCCAACACTCTCATGTTCCCATTAATTTGAAAACCCAAATTTAATTTTCTAGTTCATTAATTAGTTGTTTAGTTTACTTTTCGGTTGCGTTTAATTTAGTTAATTCACAATTCAAATCTTCCTACAATTTTCGACTCATTTGTGCATATTCACCACTAGGTTCTTAGTTTTGATTAGGCTTTGGTGAAAACCAAAGCCGAGCATTACTAAGGCTTGGTGCCTTAGATTAGCCTTTTTATTCACTTTATTTTTATTTTGTTTACTTAGTGACTTTAGTTCCGACCACCCAAGGATTGTGGGTTAGCCACTAATCCCCGTGGTACGATAATCTTTGGGCTCAATATTTCCCTTACTTGACAACGATTCGTACGCTTGCGAAAGTTTATGAGTCAAGTCAGTAGTCATCAGGGGGAGGTGCAGACATCAGGGGGAGATGTCTACATGTTCGTCTCGAATCGTGAATGGTGTGTTGTGCTCTTTTTCCCATTCAACCGAGGTTATTTTTGTCCCACTAGGTTTTGTTACTCGGCAAGGTTTTTAACGAGGCAACGTGAGAAGCACCGCGTTTGGGCAACACAAGGGGGAGTGTTCAAGGAAAACCTAATTTGTGTTTAGCCCAAACTCTAGGTTACTTGACCTAGTGGTAATAGGATTTAATTAGAAGGATCTAGAATCCTAATCAATGTAGAATTACTTTCCTTGTATGATTGAGATTCTATGCATTGTAATCCTCTATATAAAGAGGCCCCTATTATCAATGAGAATACACAGCAAATTCCTCTCAAATTCAGTGTCTCTACAACATTTATATATTTTTTTGAGAATATTATACATAAATAATTTTTAAAATTCTGAAACTTCGAAAAATCGTAATAAATAGCTCGGGTGTCGGCAAAATCCTCATATATGCCTAGTAATGTAATATAACTTGTTTATTAGGTGTATTACAAAATTATACCTTCCATGAGCAACTTGATGAAGGACATATAATTTATCAAAATTGGCCGTTGGATGTTATCATGCGAAAATGTTCACCTGGTCAGTTATTGACCAAGAAAATAATGTTCAACCACCCTTGGATGTAAATCCAATGGCAGAGAGAATTATTATTAAGTTGAAGTGTTTTATTTTCCACCATTGGATGTAAATCTAAGGGTTATTGAGCATAAATTCTTTGGTCAGCAACTGACCAGGTGAACACTACTGTGTTATCATGATAAGAAAATATGGTTATGGTCAAAATTTCAGCTATTTCCATCACCATTTGGGTCTACTAGGTCAACTCTAAATCCTAAAGACCACATAAAACTATTATACCCATAACCTGTCCTTCGCAATTTATTTTTTCAATATGTCAGCTCTCTCACTCTCGTGGGTATGGGCTATATAAACTAATGTAAAACTTTATAAAAGTTTATCTCCTCCTGCTATAGCTCCCCTTAGGGAAGTATAAGTATATAAAGAGTTGACCGCTTTGTTTGATGTCGAAATTACGGCGGATCTGGTTAATTTTTTTATATAGTACCTATTAATACGCTATAAATAGATGGGTAATCTCAAATTTACCGATTTTCAATTACGAATTTTTAGATTGCACAAAATCCTTATACGCCTAGTAATATGGTCTAATCCTTATACGCCTAGTAATATGGTCTAACTAGTTTATTTGGTGTATTACAAAATTATACCTTCCAAGAGCAACTTGGTGGAGGAAACATAATTTATCAAAATTGGCCATTGGATGTTTTCATGATAAGAAGATAAGTTTATGGTCAAAATTTAAGCTATTTTCATCGTCGTTTGGGTCTCGATCTACTAGATCAACTCTAAACCATAAATACCACATAAAACTAATATGCTCATAACCTGTCATTCACAATTTATTTTTTCGATATGTCAGCTCTTACACTCTCGTGGGTATGGGCTATATAAACTAATGTAAAAATTTCTAGAAGTTTATCTCCTACTGGTATAGCTCCCCTTAGGGAAGTATAAGTATATAAAGTGTTGCCTGCTTTGTCTGATGTTGAAATGATGGCGAATCTGGTTAATTTTTTAACATAGTACATATTCATACGCTATAAATAGATGGTTAATCTCAAATTTACCGATTTTCAATTACCAATTTTTGGATCGCACAAAATCCTTATATACCTAGTAATGGGGTCTAACTTGTTTATTAATTAGGTGTATTACAAAATTATACCTTCCAACAGCAACATGGTGGAGAAAATATAATTTATCAAAATTGGTCATTGGATGTTATCATGATAAGAAGATATGGATATGGTCAAAATTTCAGCTATTTTCATTGTCGTTTGAGTCTCGATCTACTGAGTCAACTCTACACTCTAAATACCACATAAAACAAATATGCTCATAACCGGTCATTCGCAATTTATTTTTTCGATCTGTCAACTCTCACACTCTTGTTGATATGGGATATATAAACTAATGTAAAAATTTCTAGAAGCTTATCTCATCCTGGTATAGCTCCCCTTAGGGAAGTGTAAGTATATAAAGAGCTGGTCGCTTTGATTGATGTCGAACTGACGGCGGATCAGGTTAATTTTTTTACATAGTACCTATTAATATGTTATAAATAGATGGGTAATCTCGAATTTACCGATTTCCAGTTACAAATTTTTAGATCGCACAAAATCCTTATATGCATAGTAATGTGGTCCAACTTGTTTATTAGATGTATTACAAAATTATACCTTCCAACAGCAACACGGTGGAGTAAATATAATTTACCAAAATTGACCATTGGATGTTATCATGATAAGAAGATATGGTTATGGTCAAAATTTCAGCTATTTTCGTCGTCGTTTGAGTCTTGATCTAGTGGGTCAACTCTAAACCCTAAATACCACATAAAACTAATATGCTCATAACCAGACCTTCGCAATTTATTTTTTCGATCTGTCAGCTCTCACACTCTCGTCAGTATAGGATATATAAACTAATGTAAAAATTCTAGAAGCTTATCTCGCCATCATATAGCTCCCCTTAGAGAAGTGTAAGTGTATAAAGAGTTGACCGCTTTGTTTGATGTCGAATTAATTGACGGCGGATCGGGTTAATTTTTTTACACAGTACCAATTGACATGCTCTAAATAGATGGGTAATCTCAAATTTACCGATTTCCAGTTACAGATTTTTAGATCGCACAAAATCCTTATATGTCTAGTAATGTGGTCTAACTTGTTTATTAGGTGTATTACAAAATTATACCTTCCAAGAGCAACATGGTGAAGGTAATATAATTTATCAAAATTGGCCGTTGATACAGTTATGGTCAAAATTTAAGCTATTTTCGTCATCGTTTGGGTCTCGATCTACGTGGTCAACCTTAAACCTTAAATACATATAAAACTAATATGCGCGTAACCCCTCATACACAACTTATTTTTTCAATTTGTCAGCTTTCACACACTCGTGGGTATGAGCTACATAAAATAATGTAAAAATTTCAGGAAATTTATGTCCTCGTGATTCAGCTGTCCTTAGGGATGTATAGGCATATAGAGGGTTGACCGCTTTATTCAATGCCGAAATGAAGGCGGATCGGGTTAACTTTTTTACACAGTATCTATTAATACGCTTTAAGTACATGAGAAGTCTCAAATTTATCGATTTCTAAGTTTGATTATATGGATCGCACAAAATCTTCATATGCCTACTAATATGGTCTTTAACTTATATTAGTTATATGGAAAAGTATATCTTCCATAACCAACAAGGTGGAGGAATTAGAATTTATCAAATTCGACCGTTGGATGTTATCATGACAAGAAGAAGTAGTTATGATCAAAATTTCAACTATTTTCGTCGTCGTTTGGGTTTCGATTTACGTGATCAACCATGAACCCTAAATACATATAAAACTAATATGCGTGTAACCACTCATACACAACTTATTTTTTTGATCTGTCAGCTCTCACACCCTCGTGGGTATGAGCTACATAAGCTAATGTAAAAATTTCAAAAATTTTATCTCCTCATCATTTAGCTCTCCTTAGGAATGTATAGGTATGTATATGATTGACCGTTTTGTTCGATGTCGAAATAACGACGAATCAAGTTAATTTTTTTATGTATAGTACCTAATAATACGCTATAAGTACACGGAAAGTTTTAAATTTATCGATTTCTAAGTTCGATTATATGGATCGCACAAAATCCTTATATGCCTATTAATATGGGTCAACTTGCCTAAGCTCATCAAGGTATCTAAGATGGGTCAACTTGCCTAAGCTCATCAATTCTTAGGTTATGCAGATCTAAAATATGCAAGCACCTCAAGTTTGAAATGATTGTATTGTGACGATGCTTGATCCTGAAGTGGTAATGCTGATTTCAATTTCACATTGGTTAACTTTTTGTCAAATCAATTTTATGGACCATTTGATTGTTCTTTTTCTTCAAGCAGTGAACAACATTTCCCAAGAATAGAATCATTGTATGCATTTACCCTTAGCTCTGTATCATACAATAGTTTTCTGCATGCTAACAGGCATTATGGCCAGTCTCTTGATCTTGACGAGTGACTACATTCAACTTATTGTTATGTTTCAATTGATTGTATGAACTCATCCAGAGCCGTACATACAAAAATGTTAACAACAATTCCGCAGCAATAGCGTGGGCGCTTTTGCTAGTCAAATCTAAGAGTGCTTTGCCTACTCTCAAATGCCCAAGTTGCGCTATTTTTCTTTTATTTTGAGCTAATTTCACAAATGGCTCATCCAACAACCCATACCCAAAGATCAACTGATTTCCTAAACAGCAATTTGACACCCACGGTATACTTGTCTTCAAAGTTGGCTACAGTTGTTGGAATGCAGGTCAAGTTCTGTGAAATTCCTTTTTCCCCAGTTTAACTCTGTCAATTTTTCTGTCGAAGACGAAGATATAGAGGCAAAATCTTGAATGCCGTATTGCTTAAATATATCTAGTCTCTTATTCTGGGTAAAAACCTGAAGGGAGTGACATGAATACAATCATTGTAACTACACATCCAAACTAGAGCAACCGCCACGTAAGTAAAGCAAAAATGGCGTCACAAAAACCTAACACTGCCTTTTTTCATGCACAACAAAAACCACAGTAACTCCAATTGGCATCACCATGCAATTTATAACAGCAACTAGAACCATCTAGAAAATGTCCAAGTCCAATCATCGAGTTACATCCTCAAATAGTCAAGTAATCGTGTAGCTGCTTAAATTTTGCCACAAGAGCTTGTTTGCCTTCAGCAGGTTCCTCAAATTTTTTGACCTGTGTATCACCAGTAAGGGATTAAAGACATGCTTACCATAAAATATTAAAATGTTCAGCATTATGATGTCACTTACATTAGACGGTAAAAGAGATCCCCCATACGGTGCTCAATTATACTATAATTGATCTTTTGATCATCCATATCAGCTGCTCTCTCTACAGCCTGTAGACATTGATACCTTCACTTATCTAATTAAACATCTAATAAAGTTGACATGGCCAAGGCTTATGATAGGGTTGAGTGGTGTTTCTTGGAGGCTATAATGTTCAGACTTGGATTTCATCCGCACTCGGTCTTCAGAATGATAAATTGTGTCACAACAGCCACCTTTTCGGTATTATGGCAAGGAAATCCTTTGGGTCACATCTAATGAAGTTGCACCTTTCTGGGATTGGTTCCCAGAAAGAAGACCGGGAAAGACAATATTATCTGTTTTCCTTGCCCTAAAATGCTTCAGCCTAAATAGACATGAATTCTTCAAACATAATGGTAGGTCATATAAGAAAGGATTTGAACAGAATAGTTCACCTGATTTGCTAAATTAAAGAAATGGATGATATTCTGCATCATCCAAACAGACCTGTAGAAAGGGCAGAATTTATCATATCTGTCCACCCTTACAACAGGTAAATGATCATTAGTGACTAATAGTCCCAACCAAAATGAAAAGTAGATATGGATCAAAGAAAAGATTAAATGAGGAACTTACGGAGTAAATGCATCTTGCGCGAGAGAATTCTCTCTCAACAGCTTTGCAGTTTCTAAGGTGATCTTGTCTCCTTCAGCTAAAGCACCCTTTCCTACAAGCTACAAGATTACAAATATGCCAGGCTTTTAGCTATGGGCAGATAAAGGAAACCACATTTAATTTTTAACTTCTCCCCCTTCATTAATCACACAAAGAGAAGAACTGTAGGCGTCCTTCAGTTTGATAGGACGAAGCCAAAATCTCACTTATGACCGGTCCTACCAGGAAGAAATTGTACAAATGATCATCAAGGTGATTAATTCTAGGCATCCACTCAAAATCAGAGAATCAGTAAGCTAGACTAGAGCCCCTCAACATCTTCAATTAGAAATGCACATAAAGCCTAAATTAGAGACACCCAACCCAACAATCCTCCTAATTAAGAGATCACCAACGTATTACACATAAAAATTGGACACAGCTTAGCAATTTTTATTTCAATTAATCACCACTACTATAATGGTCTTCTCTCTTCCTATCATATACCAATTCTGTTGCACACCATATTACTATTAGTTTGATTGGTTCAACAATTGGTACAGAACTCAGGTGAAACAGAAAAACTAATTAACATATTCTCACATTTGCTTCTCTATATTCCTGAGAAGGGAGAGTATAGGAGAGCAGATTCCGTAATCACATTCCTTACTATTCAGAAGTGCATGATGAAATACATAAGTGCATTGCTAGAAGCAATTGAAAGAATTAAGAACTAACAACTTGATTTCCAGTACAACATAATATGATATCAAAACCAGATCAAAAAGTATTAAGCTAAAAGACATGTTGACCTCAACCCCCTAAATAACATGTATGGTCGTCTGAACAAATGAGTTTCTAATTGCATTTTAACATTCTTTCCTATGAAGTCAATTAAATTATTTGATGAGAAAGGTATTTAAGACAATAGCATGATATTGTCTACATATATAATTCAGATTGGAGCAAGCTTAGAATTTGAGAAATTTGCATCTATGCTAGCACAGCAGCAACAATTGTAATTACAAGAAGTAATAATTTCCCATATTAAACGAAAATCCCAGTTCAAAGCAAACTGACCTTAGCAACACATTCTAACACGTGCAAGAATTTTCCCAATTGCTTCCCTGCATTAGAAAAAAATTATTTTAATGTCTTAAGCCCTGATTAAAAATAAGACATATGCATTTATACCACTCTTATAAAGTCTTTTCCCTATAAAGCAGAAGAGAAAGACACATCTAAACTGCTACCATATGAACATAACAATTCCTTCTCATTTCTTAACTTTCTACTATACTCTGCTCAATAAAAAGCAGATATAGCAAAAAGTGAGGATCAAGAAATGTCCTTATTAGTGGAAGGAAGAAAACTAGCTAGATCATTTCCAGCATATATTAAAACCAAACAAGCCCAACGAAAGACGTACCAGTCTAAATTTGAATCAACATCCAAGCACAATCTTGATTCAATAGGTGTCATAGCCTCCTTGGCAGTCTGTAAATTGAAAGATGCTTTATTATTAGGAACACTTCACAGATTAAAGAGAGTTTATCTCAATGCTTAAAATTGCATGAAGATAACTGAAACATGTAAGTAAAACTAAAATAACTTGGAAACTAGCATTAAAATATGTTCAAAGCAATATCAGAAACAAACAAAGTACACCGTGAATGCACTTGACCATGAAAGGAACCAAAAGGTTGATAGTATAATACTAAGGACCACTGGCATGAACAACCCAATATAGATATGGGAGATGCAATAAAGAATTTATAATCACTCAAGTATAGAACACTTGTTTGAAATTATTAGGCACCTCTTCAGTTAAATCTACCGCTCCACTGTAATGGTTGTCATGTGTTAGTTCACCTCCCTTTCCAGCCTACAATGGACAGAAATAGTATGTCAAGGAAGAATAGGAAACCACGAGAACCAGCATATATGTTCCGGCATTTTCAGCAGCCACTCACTAATCAGAAGTCACATTCAACCCGAACAACTGGTCGTAGACTATTTACATAAACATTTTTTTTCACCAAAAGAAATTAGAAATATGAACAAAATATGAGAAATTGCAAGTGGTAGCATGCCATCCAAACTGTCAATTTAAATTGCTCACCTCAAGGTCGTGAATAGAGACAAGGGCTTTCTACTGTGCTCGCCTGAACAAATCATCTCCATGTCCAAGTACAAGATCAAGAACCTGTAACCATGAATTTAAAGAAATAGTATTATAATCTGAAACCCTAGAGCCTAGATGAATACACTGCTTACTCTGATATTTTTTTTTTTTGGGTACAATAGCTTACTCTGATTTTAGTGATAAAGAAACATAATTATGAGTGCAAATACAGAATTATCACCCGATATAGAATGAAAAAGAAAAAAAAAGATCATTGACTTGTAACAAGTAATTTGAGGGGGGTGTATTCAATTAAGAGTCTACAAGATTTTTTAGTATTTTAGAAGTCTATGGGTATTCAATTAAGATTTTAAACAGTCCTTTAAAATCTTGATGTATTCAATTAAGATTTAAAATTACCCATTCAAATATGCTGATATTCAAAAGTATACGGATTTTTAAGGATTTTATAGTGCTTTTTATACATATCAAAACTCAAAAACAATCCAACCACTTCCCAAAAGATTTTGATGGATTCTTTCTTACTCAAAAAATAAAAAACCTCTTCACCCCAAAAAAAAAAAAAAAAGCAGGACTCAACAGATGACACTTATCCATTTTGTCTTAGACTTATTTTCCCACTATCTTCCTCTGCCTCTGCCTCTGCTCTCATCTAATCATTTTTTATTTTATTTTTATCACTATAGCTCTAGAAGCCTTAATCCTTCTAGCTAATGAAGCTCACTTTCAATGGTATTATTAAGATGATACATACACACATGATTCTTTTGTAAATTAGATATGAAATAAATTATGTCATTAGTTTACTACTTTATTTTTTGTGTAACATTTTGGCTTGTTAATTTTCTCTTATTGTTCATATATCATTATACACAACATAAAGAATGGTAGATTGCCATACTTTCTTGTCATTGATATAGCATTATAGTTGGATCCATACATCCATTGCTTAATTAAAGAAGAAGAAGAACAACAAAAAATGTTAACCTACCAAAACATCATAAGCTAGGATTTGTAAAATCTAAATAAATACTAGTAAATCAATCCATTAAAATCAATCAGATTCCATATAGAATTTAAACAATCTGTGGATTAAGTAAATCCATGGATTATAAAAACTCAAACAAAGTCTTTTAAAATCTGAATTGAATACACCCCCTGAGTGTAGGTGACTAGGTGCAATACTTAAATGTCCAATAACCAAAATCAATTAATAAAGCAGAAACTGAGGTCTAGCTAGTGCAAGGCTATGAGCATTAATTTTCCAATTGGGTAGGCGATACTGGATAACAGATGATCATCAGAATGCGAACAAGCCAACAGAAAGCCCATACATATTTTGAGCATATAGCTTGTGAATGGCAAGTCACAAGTCAATCGCAATCCCAATATCCCATTGCATCTCAATGAGCTTAAGACAAATCGAGTAGGCAACATACCTCTCTGAAGATTAGAACAAATGTTATAGACATCAAAACGGCAACAACAGGGTGAAAGATTTCATCAAGGTACAAAGGAAGGGCCTGAAAAATAAAAATAAAATCCAATGTAATTCATGAACAGGTATTCAAAGATCCTAATTTTACAGCAGAAGGATCCAATTCAGATCGAATTGATGCTTGGTTTCGAAGAAGATGACATTGACATGCATCCACAAATGGCAGCAAAGCAAACTCAAAACTTTCTCAGTGTCTGTCTGGGTGATTCTTCTTCTTTTTCTTCTTCTTCTTCTTCTTCAGAGTAAGATCAAGGAATCAAAATCGATCAAACCGACGGGACGATTGGGTTTCATCGAATGGGCTCGAAGCGGTGCGATAGCCAGTAGCAGTAGCACAACAGTAATAAAAAATAAAAATAAAAAAAGACCAGAGAGAAGGAGCCCAAACCAGATATTTTTCATCGTTTTGATGCCAACCCATACAAGTTATTAGCTGTAAGCCTCATCCCAGATGCCAAAATACCAGATTGATGCCGGGATTGGTTTGCTCTCTCTGCTTTTAATCAGCTGTAAGGAGAAAGAGATATCGAGAGGTAGATGACTTCAATGAAGCTGGGTTATGGAGATATTTTCACAGCGAAAATACCATTAGACCCGGCTTGTTTCACCATCACGGCAAAACAATTACAGTTAACGTTCAATTCACGGTCAACAAAAAGTAAGCAATTCCTAAGGATGTTAATTGGCCACGTCGGTGGGGCCCATTTGGTTTACAATTTTGTTGGTTCATTGCATACTCTTCCTTAAGTTCAAAGTTCAAAATTCTAATTGATCACCTCTTTTCCCATAGCAGATTAACAAATAATGAAGAAATAATTCCCCTTTTTCTTTTCTCCTTTTCTGGTCATGACTATTACTCGATTGGGGGTACACACATTTCTTCCATTTAGGTATGTACATCGTGAAAGAATAGTGTAGTTCAATTCATTTGGACATTGGAGGGACACAGACTTGACTCTCATAAATTATGATTGTACAACTTTCTGTCTTTTGCATAAAAAGTAGAAACAAGGTCTTTAATTTGTCTCTGTGTTATACACACGAAGACATCAGTAGGAGAAGAAAGAGAAAATATCACAAATGGTCACTCAACTTTTATGTATTCGACATTTTGGCCACTCACATTTTAAATATATCACTTTGGTCACTTAACTTTAACTCTGTTATTCACTTTAGTCACTTCTTTAATTTTTTTTCATTAAAAATAAAATATTTGCCACAATATTAATGATATTTTCGTCCAACCAATTGTGAAAAATTGATAAATATATTCTAGAATGAATGGGAGGAGTGATCAAAGTGAGATAAAATGTCTCTTTGGGTGACTAAAGTGATTGACAGTGTAATAGTTGAGTGACCAAAGTGATATATTTGAAACTTGAGTGACCAAAGTATCAAATGAGTCATAGTTGAGTGACCATTTGTAAAATTCTCCCGAGAAGAAAAACATGAGCAAGCAATTTTGACTCGAGTCTTGGCCTCTGTCTTTTGCGCCCTTTTAGCATAAAAATCTATAAAAAAAAACGAAAATCTTCAATACACGAAGGGTGGACGTGCACGGCGTACGTGGTGAAATCTGGGCCATAATCAAAACATGTGCAAAACATGTGGACTCACGTAGTGCAGCCAATCAGAGTTGCTGCACATGGGCCGTGTACTGAAGAGTCTCCGATAGAAAAGAATGAAGATGAACAATTTTCTGTACCTTTATTGGTTTCCATTTCAAACGGTTGCTGCAAAAAATCCATTTCAAACGGTTGCTGAAGTAAGTACTTATTTGTTTCTTAAATGTTTGATATGGGTATGCTTTGGAAGCATAAAGATTGTTTGTAAATTGCTTTCTTAAATTTTTTTAGGACTATCAAGTAATTTCTTTTAGTTAATAAATTCCATGGCATTGCAACTTGTTGCAAAATTTTCAGGAAAAAATTATATTCGAATCATAGTCATGGCAAACGGTATAGAGAGCAGTTGTACAGATATTGTTAAAGAAGATCATGGGTTCAGAGTCATTCTTGAAGGATTGGAGAACACCATGACAGCAAAGTTTCGCAAGAACTCACTCTGGTCTGGTAAGAGCTGCATTTTCAGAGTTCCCGAAGTGCTTCGGAGGCATAAACCAGAGGCATATAGACCTGATGTTGTGTCAATCGGTCCCTTTCACCGAGGCGGTAAAAAATTTCGACCCATAGAAGATGTGAAACGATGGTACTTACAGAACCTTCTCTCTCGCATGAATATAAGCTTGAAAACCTTAATGGAAGGCATTGATAATATTATTGAGTTTGAGAAACGCGCCCGTGAATTTTATTCAGAACCCCCTCATCTTAGCCGGGATGACTTCATAGAAATGCTGATACTTGATGGTTGCTTTATAGTAGAACTATTTTGGAAGTATTTTTGTTGGTCGTTTATGCATTTCTTGAAGACAGATCTAGTTCCAGCTGAAGAACTCAATATTGATAATGACCCTATAATCAACAAGGACTGCATGATCCAATATATTTACCATGACCTTTTGCTACTAGAAAATCAGGTACCTTGGTTTGTTCTCGAGTGTTTATATAACCTTACTCTGGACAAATACTTCCCCTTTCCTCTTAAGAGAATTGTGCTTGCTTCCTTTTGCAAGCAAGAATCATTGTCTTGTATGTTGCAGTTCTATCTTAGTCACCGTCAGGATGATGATGATCACGATTATGATGCTGTTAGTGGTGATGCTGACGACTTTGATGGTGAGATTTTGCACATACTTGATCTAGTAAGAACTGCCACAACTTTCCGATTTAAGAATAAACCAATTCCCGGCTCAAAGGTAAAACTGTCTCCTGCAACAACTCTCTCAGAATCGGGTATTAAATTTAGAAAGAGCACTGATTCTGGCATAATTCCTTCATTCCTCCACGATTTTCTTTCTTGGCTTGGAGGATTCTCTTAGATCGCTTGCCCACTGATGATCGGCTGAAAAGAGGTGGGATTCCGATTGTGTCCATCTGCCAATTATGCAACAGTTCGGCAGAGTCAGCTTTACATTTATTTTTACACTGCCCTTTCTCCCAATATCTTTGGGGATGGCTGGCAACTCAGTTTGGAACCTCATTTCCTGCTTATGACTCTCTGTTGGATTTTTGGGTTGGCTTTTGTCACAAGAGTTTTTCCCCTCAGCTTTATAATTTGTGGTTGGCAGCTGGTTTGCTTACTTTCATGGAAATTTGGAAGGCGCGAAATAGACTCAGGTTTGATAATCGTTCCCCTATTTTTTCTACACTGTGTTGTTCAATTATGGCATGGATTCGGCAATTTGGTTCTCTTGTTCCTGGTTACTATAAAGGCGTCCTGGATTCCCGACTTCTTTCTTCCCTTGGGGTGTGCCCCAAGCCTCGTAAAGCGCCCAAGATTCAACGTGTCCTATGGCATCCCCCCCTCCCTCCTTGGGTTAAAGTTAACACTGATGGTCTGGCGAAAGGTAATCCTGGTCCTGCAGCTTGTGGAGGAGTTTTTCGCGATGCTTCTGGGGTCTATTTAGGGAGTTTTTGCCAACCTCTGGGTTGCAATTCTTCCTTTTATGCTGAACTTTATGCTGTTATTGTGTCTATTGAAGTTGCTTTCACTAGAGGTTGGACTACTCTGTGGTTGGAAAGTGATTCTATTAGTGTTTTAGCATCTCTCTCCTCCGATTCTTTCTCTCCTCCATGGGACTTGAGAGTTAGATGGCAAAACTGCTTGAAGAACATTCAACAAATGCAATTTCGTAGTACTCACATTTTTAGGGAAGGGAATGCAGCTGCAGATAAGATGGCAAACTTAGGTGTTTCAAAACACTCATTTACCTGGTATCCTAGACCTCCTGCAGAGCTTCACAGGTACTTGCAGGCGGATTTTTTGGGACTCCCAAATTATCGCTTCACAGGTTGCTGAGATGATTATGTTCGTCTGCCTTTCTTGCCCGCTCCTTCTCAGAGGCTTTCATTCCCAGGAGGTCGTGCGCAATGTTAGCTTCATATGCATCTACATGCAGGCGCAACCAAAATTCTGGCATAGTTCGTGTGTCCAGTTTTCACTTATGTGGCTGATTTTTTCTTCTTGTAGATTTGTTCATGAGGGGGAAGTTTCCCTCTCTTCTATTTCGCTGTTAATTTTGTTTTCTCCCTTGAACGATGTATTTTTCTTCTTTTTTATTAATAAATTGAGTTGGGGGACGGGCGGTGGGTTCCCAGAGTGGGGCAGACCCTTCACCTTCGGGTTTGAGGGTGGGACTTGTGCCCTGCATTGTCTGTCTCCGAGGAACTAATATCGCCTAATCCCTTTCTCCTTAAAAAAAAAATAAAAAAAAAAAAAAAAAAAAAAAAAAAAAGAGATAAATTTCGAAGATGGGGTTCTCACTATTCCACATCTGTCCATTGAAGAGCTGACTGAACCATTGTTGAGGAACCTCATTGCCTTTGAGCAATGTTGTCCCGGTCGGTCCCATAAAGTAACTGCGTATGCTATTTTGATCAATAGCCTCATCGCATCCAGCAAGGATATGGATTTTCTTGGTACGAAAGACATAATCGGTAACCGGTTTAGTTCCGAAAATGCTTCCCAACTCTTCAACAAGCTTTGCGACAATACAACTCTCAACAGTTGCTATTATGGGGAACTGTGCACTAAAGTGATCGAGTATAACAACGTTTCATGGAACAGGTGGCTAGAAAACTTGAAGCGCGATTACTTATCTAACCCATGGAAGATTACTTCTTTGGTTGCAGCCTTTACTCTTCTGGCTCTCACCTTATTGCAGACCACATATACCATTCAGCAATACTACTATTCTCCTCGTCAGTGATTACTGTTTGTTAACTAGTTTACTTTGTGGTATTCATTTCCTTATTTGGCAATGTATCTTGATGTATGGGATTTCAAATAAAAGTTGGATTTGCATATGGATGAAGTTCCTTGATTTATTAGTAGGTTCTGTCATCAATAAAAGATACGTCTAACTTATAGTTTCATTTTCACAAGTCATTTCTCATTTCCTTTCCATAAACTATTGAGCATGATCTGGTAGTTAATGGATTGCATACAATGAAACAATTGTATACGTATATGAAAAGAACTTTCACCCTCGATTGGAATGATTGGATTGCTGCAGACATACTGTTTTGCTCCAATTTTGTTGTAGCTGGTCAACAGTCTCTTTTCTTGCGGGCATGCCAGCACCGTTACGGTGCGGTCGTCAGGGGTGTCTCTTGACCTGACTTCTTTCGTGCGATTGTGGATGAGGAGAGCACCAACCTCGTCGCGGGATTCTTTGTGCCTCGTGGTGAGGACTTTTGCTTAGGTTCTTTGAAATCACACAATCGATACTCGACGTTGTAGATCGAGCAGAGCGAAAATCACCTGGAAGTGGGGAGAACTTGCTAAAGCGTGACTTTAGCTTGGCTAGTTTGCGAGGGCGTTACCCTTGCTTGGCTGGTTCCGTAACCGTTGTGGTCACGGCACTACAGTCGGCTCCTGAGGAGACTAGGACAGAAGCACGTTGACAGAGGGTTTGGTGGTACTGACAGTCGGCTCCTGAGGAGACTGAGACTGGAGTGTGGTCACCGGTAAGAGAGAGAGTTGGTTACTCCAAGGAGGCTTGGATAATCGTAGAGATTAGTTGATTGAATTGTATGTGTTTGTGTTACTTGTTGTAGCCTCTATATATAGGCTACCATGCCATAGTGGTTGGCCTTAAACAAATCATGATGAGTTTTCCATTTAAGCACTAATGGAATCATGATAGGTTTTCCTATTAAGCACTAATGGAATCATGGAGCATTTAATGAAATTATGGGGCACTAAATGGAATTTTGGTGGGTTAGGCACTTAAGCACTAATGGAATTGAAAATGATGAGTTTTGGAGTGGTTTTGAGTCACTTTCTGCTCCTTTATTCCTTCAATTATATCTCCACCAAGAATTCAGAATGGGCATTCGACTTCTTCATATCAAATTATCCACCATGAGTGTAGATCAGGCCGGAAACGCTGCTGGACTCCTTACAGGTCTGGTTTTCCAGTTTTGTCTTTCAGAAAATTGGACTGATTGTTTGAAGGTTTTCCACTCCAAAGTCCAAACTAGCTCTTTCACTATTCATAAGAAATGATTCCATGTGGTTGGGCCGGAAACGCTGCTGGACTCCTTACAGGTCTGGTTTTCCAGTTTTGTCTTTCAGAAAATTGGACTGATTGTTTGAAGGTTTTCCACTCCAAACTAGCTCTTTCACTATTCATAAGAAATGATCCTTGGAATGTCTAAAATGAATCTGGAAAGTTTTAGCTCATTTGGATTTAGTTTGGTTAGTTTGCCGCCCCTCCTTCCTTGTTTAGCTCGGTTGCTCCTAGCCGAAGTAGGACATTGTGCTAAAGTTGACTTTTTATTTCCATGCTTCCATCATTTCCTTTTCTTGCAGCTCGCATAATCTTCCATAATTATGCAGATAGGCTTTATTTAGCCTCATAATAATATATTTCGAACTTGTCGACAATATATAGCTTGAGCCACTGACATTGGCTCAATTTCTCCATGACATGCCTTGTCAGGCCAAAATGCTCATTTTGAGTTCAAACACATACTGCAACATAACTGTAAGTATATGGGTATAACCTTAGCCTCATGTTTTATATCTTTGTATGTTGGTTCATATAGAAATGGCACAACAAATGTACATTTGACAACTCATTTCAATGTCCTTTTTATGCTGTCAAGATCGTATTGACCTATCTTTTTGAATGGCATGAAGTAAATAAGATAATGGAAACTACTACTTCCACTAAAGTTTAGTTGCTTGGCTGGGGAAAACCAAATTTCACTACTAAAAAAAATTGCATTTGCGACGCCTATTTTGCGACGGCAAATTGGGCTTTTGCGACGGAAAAAACTTTTCGCGACGGAAAATTGAGCCTTTTGCAACGGAAATGTTGGCGTTGCAATAGGTGGCGTCACAAAATCCATTTGCGACGGTAAAATGCCGTCGCAAAAAGTATTTGCCTCGGAAAACTATTGCCGTCGCAATGGATAAACTATTTGCGACGGATACTTTGCCGTCGCAAAAAGATATTTCATTTTAAAAAAAAATTGGGGTGAATTTGTTGCAACGGATACTTTGGGTCGCAAAAGAATATTTCATTTATAAAAAAAAAAAATGGTGTGAATTGCACACCAAAGCTAGTACCATCTAAACCACTCCAAAGAAACATATTACGTATATACAATTATACATATATACAAGAGTTGAACTATATAGAAACATGATCAAAACCCTTACAGCAAGGGATAATGCCCAGTGGCACCAAAACATCAAAACTAAAGAAGGAAATTTACAAAGACAGAACTCTTAACACTCGGGCACTCTTTTCACAACCCTGCTACCTAAGTATCTGCAAAGAAACAAAAAAAATAAAATAAAGGAGGCATGAGCAACTAAAGCTCAGTGAGTAGCTAAACAACAATAAATGAAAACGTAAAGACTAACAATCAGTACTCCAAATGAAAAGTAAACAGCACCAAAATTTATCACCCAAGTCATGATCAACCCACTGGTATTAATCACAGAAAAATCTAAACTCCAACACAACCAGTTGCCACAGCAAACTCAGTCATGAAAATAATCAGGCTTCCAAAGCCCCCGAGCTACCACAGCTCAATGACTGTGCCACTAATCATGGTCACGTCATATGTAATGTGCACATTGCCAACACCACTCTCTTGTTGACTAGAGGATTGAAAACACAATTAATTTTAAGGTAATTCTCAAATCATGATCCATAACAATTGCAGCACAATAAAACCATCAAATTCACAATTCGAAACACATACTGAGTTGATGACTAACAGAACATATAATCAAGATCCAAAACCCAATACTCCAAAGTAAAAACCAATAAGGAGATTAACAAAATAAAGAAAATAGATAGAGGATACCACAAAGTAGAAACATGAAACCCTCACCCTTGACTTAGTACCCGAGCTTCTTAATACCCAAACCAGAAACAAGCTTAGTTTGTACTCTCTTTCAAAACCAAGGTCTAAATTCCTCTCTTCCTTCTCTCTTCAATCCCCCGTCTCAAAGAAAAGAAATCTGGAACTATGTAGTACCCTCCCCAAATCCGTTTCTCGATGGGAAACAAAAGCCCAAAAAGAAAAGAAGACAAAGGCAAAACGGTGGAAGGGATAGAATTTAGGCTAGGTGGGCTTCTAGGTTTCAAACACGTCATCTCAACACCCACTGATGCTAAGCAAACAAACATAAAGTTAATTTAATTAACAATCTCTATCAATAACAATGAATAAAGAGAACAAGATAAAGGTACCCAACTGACAAGATAAAAGAACTCATTCTAAAAACAACCTTAGGTAAAGAAAAAAAATAAAAAAATCAGTTTCAGGATTTCACAGTCTTCACATGATAAGAGAATATAAAACAAAACCCAATGTGAGAGTAATATACTGATGACATGTGCCAAAAAATTGAACACTAGAGGATCTACTCGGCAGAAATGAAAAGGAGGCAAAGCAAGAAATTACAAGGCCGACCAAAATGCACCAGGGACATAACCAAATACTTATGCAATAAACCAGAAACATGTGATTGATAAGCAAAGCTGAACAAATGGCATAACTGTAGGATTCAACTTACCTCTCCATTCATCTCATAAGCAAGTAAAACATCTGCTTCTGGGCTTGTGGCATGAATCAATGGAATTGATGCCTTGTAGGGGCCTTCATTCTCCTCCTATAAGATGTAATCATTGCTCTAACTATTAGAATGAAAACAGATTTCTTCTTGCTAAGAAAATGTACTCTTTATCTACCGGAAAACATCTTAAAACCAAAGAAATGACTTCAGAGCACATATTAAGTATGCAAGCATGTACCTTACACCTATCAATGCTTGATGTTTAAAAACTAGTTTAAACTATACACTGAAAACAACATAGCATTATCATATATGCAATTGAGGCAATCATGCTTGGATTTTAATGTTAGGGAAGGTACTGATGGACATAACCAAAGTGTTAATGATCTTATCCAACAGAATCGGGGCAAAGGTTTCTTTCAAGGACCCATTATAACACGTGGCTCACTTGGTCTGGTTGATTGAAACAGGTCCCCAAGAAAATAATTCAGTGGCCCAGCTCGTTACTATAATCTATAACCGAGAACCAAAAAACAAATCTGCTGAGGGTACTTGCACATGGATACCATGAATGCACAAACTATTAATATCATGCACTCATTCCATATCTCCACCAACGAGAGATATGCATAAAACCTAATAATTACACCTCATTTCATTTACGGAATTGGAGCATTGAGATAAGAAACTCAATCATGGATACCTATAATCATATGTTAATGGCTCTCCGACTTCTATTGATCTTGCAGCAAACACACCGACATGTGTTTCCCCCTCAACTTGCCTGCAAAAAAACCAACTTACATTATTGATTAGCACTTGGGACCTAATAGTGGGTTAACATTTTATTCTAATGAGCAGATAGAGAATTCAGTTGTATTACCAGTGGATTATATCACTGTATTAATTTAATAACAATTGTAAATATGATAAAGAAATAAGTAATTTTGAAAAGAAAAACAAAACAAAACAAAGTGGTACTGCCCAGTCGGACATTGTTAATCTGGAGTACCCCAGATGGAGACTATTTCTTGCACCCACAATTCGAGCATCAAATTCCAAACATATTATTACTAGTTGGCTGGAACCCAAAAAAAAATCTTGTCTAAATTTACTGGAATAGCAACAACGTGCTACTTAAGAAAATTTGATGCTCTAGAAGTCCATAAATCTTGTCTGATGCATATAGGATCCATAATTAGTTAAGATGTAAACAACTATGGTATGCACTATGTTTATAGGACTGTTATGTTTAATGATTGGTCTGACCATAAATGTTGGCTTAACAAATTATCATATACATATTCATGTTTAAACACGAGCATATAGGATATACATAACCACTTCAATAATTATAAGATTAAAAACAACATTGAAAGAGCAAATTATCTTAACAAAATCTGGAAGTGGGCAATATCTCAAATTGCAAAGCAAGATATAAGTAGTACTGTCAAACCACACTAACCACTTTTCAAGGACGCAGTTCGGATCACAGCTGTGATTGAGAAATCGTGATGGATTTCCTTTAAAAGTAGCGTCGATTGTGAAGTCTTTTTGAATTTCACACATATAGAAATTCTTCACTTCTTTGTATTTCATGTCCCAAAGCCTTTGTTCGCACAACGCATCATTAATAACTAAAAAAGCAGGAAAAAGTAAACCGTGCATTTATTCTTCACTACTATATTCACTTTTTTTCACAATCCCTTAAAACTATCCCTCATATGACTACCGACACATCAAATAACACAACTTGCGTAGAAAAGGTCCAAGTCATATCACATCCTTACTGATAGCACGTACATATGTACTAGAGGTAGATCATTTTGACCTTTTCTGATAAGATTGTCCAATTTACATGCACTCATGCAGTGTTTGGTGTTCTACCCAAATGGATAACAAACTCAACATGTTTACCACCAGATTTAGTGGCGCCTGTCAACTTCGGTATTCCCACAAGATTCAAGTTGTGGTAAAACCTGAAAAAGCAGGGAATGAATCAAGCTCATTCTAAAATGGACCAAGTCTCAATTCCTTGAGACGGGTGAATGCGTGTGGGGATCCTTTTGCTAACCCACTGTTATATGCTCTAAGCAATGAGACCAAAAATTGATTAACTGTGATATGAGTCATGGTTCCCAACATAGAGAGCTCAAAAACCTCATCTTTATCACTGAGCAGTACCTAAAAACTCAACTCAAAATTTAATCCATAATCCGATCCCAAAACCCTAACCTAGAACGATCCAAATATCACCTAAACAGCGCATAATCAAGGAAATTAGAGCAAAACCCATATCAAAAATTGGACAATAAGATAGAAAGTTGAGTACCTGTGGGCCCAGGCGTCGATGCCGGAGTTCTTGGCAGAGAAGACATCGTGAGCGGTGATCTTCTACTTAGCGCGGTGGAACTCGGCGTCGGGGTCTGCGAGGTCTTTGTACTTCTTGGAATCTTCTTGAGACTGGTAAAGCTAGGCTTTGAGCTCCATGATCGAAGAGGCTCCGACGCCGTCGCGCGGTGCTTCAGAAGACATCGTGAGCGGTGATCTTCTACTTAGCGCGGTGGAACTCGGCGTCGGGGTCTGCGAGGTCTTTGTACTTCTTGGAATCTTCTTGAGACTGGTAAAGCTAGGCTTTGAGCTCCATGATCGAAGAAGCTCCGACGCCGTCGCGCGGTGCTTCTTGGCATTATGGTTGACTCCGTCAGCCATCCCAGTGATTCCACCACCACCATATCGTTATAGAGTGATTGATAGAGGAAATAAGAGAGGTGGTAGAGGTCGGGGTGGCCATGGAAGAGAAGATCGATAAGAGCAGAGAGCTGTAGCGAGAGAGAGAGAGAGTCAGAGAGAGGAGGATGAGAAGGAAAGTGTAGCCACAGATCTAGATCTAGAAAAGTTTTTTCTTTTTTTTTTACTTTTCCTTAACAATTTATGCGACGGCGTGGCAAAACCGTTGCAATTGGTTTAAAATTATACGACGGAAACATTATATCCGTCGCACAAACTTGCAAATATACTACGGAAAAATATCCGTAGCACATACCGTCGCAAAAGTTTACTTTTTGCGATGGAAAAGTTTTCCGTCGTAAATTTCCGAAGCGAATGCAATTGTTTTTAGTAGTGTTTGGGCCAGTTCAACCATCATTTGTAGACTTCCATCTATACCTGCCTTTATTGCTCCAGTTGTCGATGATGTTATAGGCCTTGTTAGGCCTATGGATGCTACCACAACTACTATTTTTCAGTTTTTTGTTTCTTCTTGGGCCTTGGACCCCTATTGTATTAAAAAAAAAATTACATCCAAAAATTGTCTCAACTTCTAATTGCTAAATAAGGACTACTTCTACTTGGAGAAATTTTCCTGTGCTACGGTGAAGCTATGTCAGCATGTTGACATGGTTAGACGAGTTAATAAAATATTGACACGTGGTAATATTTATTAAAATGAGATTATACCTCATCTCCAAACTCAGACACCGTTATATGCTTGTACATTCTCTCGCTGTCATCCAGGTCAGGGCTTGCCCAAGGGCAGCTTTGGCGACAGCCCAGGGCCCAAGGGAAGGTGGGGAACTATTTTGATATGTACTTTATATACAGATCCTATCCAGAGCGAAGCGCGAAACTCCACTTTGAAATTAAAGTAAAGATTTTGACTAAAGTCACTTTTCGGTCGCATATCTACATCTCAACCGTTTAGTTTTTAGGTACTAATGTATAGATCATCTCTGTGTTTAAGAATAAAGGATTCAAGAAAGAATTGATGAGAGAATTGTATATTCAATATTGAGAATATGAGCCCTATATATAAAGATTACAAAGTACATGTTCTAATGTTACGAGGAAAACTATTCCGACTAGGACTAGGAATTCTAGAACATTCTCTCCTATTATAATCATGAAACTAATCCTAGTTTGAATAGGCATACAAAGCTGATTTTCCTTCAACACTGCAAATTTTCAGCTAAATTGATGATTTTTAAGGTATCTAACTCGCTTAAATCAATTGACGAACTGAATCTGTCCAACCTGAACTGTACTAGCTTTAAGGCAGTTATCAATGCTTTGGCTGAAAATTTGCATTGGTAGATGGAACAAGTGGCTAGCCCGATTGAAGCGTGATCATTGTTCTAACCCATGGAAAATCACTTCCTTGGTTGCAGGCTCTATCCTTCTGGTTCTCACCATATTGCAGACCTCATATACCATACAGCAATACTATTTTCCTCCTCAGTGATATTTGTTAACCAGTTTAGTTTATGGTATTCGTTTACTTGCAATGTATTTTGGTGTACGACTTGTTTAAGGAAATTTTAAATAAAAGCGGGATTTGCATATGAGTGAAGTTGTTTGTTGATTATGAGGAGGTAGTCGATCATCTAAGATGCTTTCAACTTTTGATTTCGAAGCTGTTTTATTTCTTTTTCATTCTCATTTATACTCTCACATCTGGATGCTTAGCTATAATTTGTTCCTAAAATATGAGCTGGGGGTGATGATTGGATCACAGACAAACAAGTACATGCAAATTTGATCACCTACACATTGTAAGCGAATAGAAAGAGACGTATGCACGAATCAGGACTAACTACACTAAGCCACTAGCTAAGGGACAAAAGAAAGAAGGATAATTCTATGAAACCCTTGTCATATAATTAAATAAGGCCAATGTCTTGTAATAAGTAGAAAGAAATTCTACAATGTGTTAACGTATGACATGCATACAAGTGCGTTAAAGTGATAAAATGAGTCATCAAAATAGTAATATTAGTCCTCACAGTGGTAACATGAGTGCTTAAAGTAGTAAATTTTCTTAGTTACCACATGAGTCCTCAAGTGGTCAAATGAGTTCTCAAAATGGTAAAAATATTTGATATATTAGAAATGTTAACATACCATAGTCTTGCCCCGTAAGTAGATACTATTTATATTACTTTGTTTGCAACTTCGCAATGAGCCATTTGGCTGTTTGGTATCGTTGCTATCGAGGCATTTCAGATACAAATTACTACTAAAAACAAAAACATCAACTTCGTCAACGGATAAAAAGAGTGTGTTTAAGTAAATCGAAATTGCAAAGAGAATTGATGGGAGAATTGTAGCAGTATTATTGATAATAGGAGTCCTATATATAGGGATTTACAGAGTACACAAAAGGTAATAGAATCCGAACATAACTAGGAAATCTAGAACCTTCTCCTATTACAATTCTAGGACTAAACCCTAGTTTGAAGATGCATACATGATGTCGACTTCCTTCAATACTCTCCCTTGTGCCGCTCAAACTTGGTGATGACGCTTTGATCATTGCCTCACTAAAAACCTTGTCAGGTAACAAAAACCCTATGGGAAAAAAATAACCATGGTTGAAGGACAAAAAGAGCACAACACGTCCTTCACTCTTCGAGATCTAACATGTAGACATCATACCTCCCGCTGATGTCAATATCTCCCTCTGATTGCCAGAATAATGGAAGTTCGGATAACTTTCTCAATCCGATGCTCTTCACATGTTTCTCGAAGGTGGATTTAGATAACGACTTAGTAAATAAGTCCGCTACATTATCCTCAGATCGGATTTGATTCACTTCAATATTTAGAAGTGCTTGTTGTTGCTGATTGTAAAAGAACTTAGGCGATATATGCTTGGTATTGTCGCCCTTGATGAAACCTAACTTCATTTGCTCAATACAAGCTGCATTATCTTCATAAATGCACGTAGGTTCATATGTGGTAGACTTCAAACCACAAGTTTCTCGAATATGTCTAATTACATACCTTAGCCATATGCATTCTCGCACGGCTTCATGTAGAGAAATAATCTATGCATGATTTGAGGAAGTAACAACAAGGGTCTGCTTTGTAGACCTCCAAGATATCGCAGTGCTTCCCATGGTAAAGACATAACCCATTTGGGAGCGACATTTGTGAGGGTCAGAGAGACACTACAAGAGAAAATGTCATCGGCGACAACCCAAAGTTGTCGTAAAAAGTCAAAATTTCTCGCTGAATTGAAAATGCGACGACTTTGGGTTGTCGCAACCAGTTGCCACCTTATGTGTTTTACTGATTGTCAAAAGCGACGAAATTACACGGTTGTCTCTTTTCTAATATGTGACGCAATTGGTTCCTCGCATATCACAAATTGTGACACTCACAAATGTGTTACCAAAAATTATATGCGAGACTTTATATTTGTCGCTGTTTTTAATATACAAGGCTTTGTTTACGTCGCATATTCCATATGCGAGGTTTGGATGTTTGTTGCATTTTCAATTGGCGACGCAATTCGTTCCTCGCATATGACATCTTGCAAGACAAGAGAGTGCGTTACAGAATGCTATAAGCGAGACTTTATATTTGTTACAATTTCCAATATAGGAGACCTTGTTTACGTTGCATATTCCATCTGCGAGGTTTATATGTTTGATCGAAAATTTATATGCGAGACTTTTTTTGTTGCAAAAAATAACTGCAAGGTTTCATTTTTGTTGCATATATTAACATGTGACACATATGCATTTGTTGTAGAAAATGATATGCGAGGCTTCTTGTTTGTCTCATATAATTTCGTCGAGGAACTTATTGCGTCGCATATTGAAAAAACGACAACCCTGTTATTTCGTCGCTTTTGACAATCAGTAAAACACATTACCCGACAACTGGTTGCGACAACCCAAAGGTGTCGCATATTTAATTAAGCGAGAAATTTAGTCTTTTTACGACAACTCTGAATTGTCGCCAATATCTTTATATAAAGATATGTCAAATTAGCATAGTTGTCGAAATATAAAATGCAAGAATAAATATTTGTTGAAAAAAATAATAAGCAAGATCGCATATAATGTTGCATATAATGATTTGCAACATATGCAAAAGAATCATTGTTTGTTGCAAATGACTTTAAATGAGGCTGGATTATTTGTCTCATTTGATAATTATTTATTTAAAATTTTCAAAATAATTTGAATATTTAAAAAATTAATTTTTTAATATTAATCAAAGATTTATTAAATCATAAATCAAATAGAGTTTACAAAATTCTACCCACAAAATAATAATAGCTAATAAAAAGAAAAATTGTTTGCCAAGCTAGACTAGCTAAATCCTAATCCAAAAATTACTAAAAATGACTTTATGAATCACAAATCTTCCTCCAAATCCTCTGTTTCAGAATTATCTCCATTGTTTTGGACACCGTCTTCATCTCTTCCAAAGACATTATCTTCTTCACTGTTGGGTACTACGATATTCATGTCAATGTTTTCTGTATCAGCAAAACAACCTTGGCTATTCATCAGGAACTTCTTCAACATTGTCATTAGCTGTGCATTTTGTGACCGCATAGTGTCCACAGTTGATTCAAGCTTCTTAACTTTATCTTGCATTACGTTCATCTCAGAACTCACAGCTGTTGAAGATGTAACAGTTGGAAGCCCCATGCGAGGAAACGAGCCTAAACTTCTTTTTCCCTTCCTTCCACACTCTTCAGCCATGATTGGAATCTCATCACGCGTAGTAACTTGTACAGATTCTGGTGGAGTACCCTCTGGTGCCTCTAGGGTTAGTTTCTCCTTATGCTCTTCTCTCTTATTTTTCAGTCGATCCTACAAAAATAAAATATAACAACAAAAATAAATATGTTATTTACTTATATATTTAAATAGTAATTATTTTCCCAAAACTAATACGACTTTAACAACATTGATAACAATACTTACATATTTACCACGTGCAGCATCACTAACCCAATTGCTATTGATACATAGCTGCCCAATTGTCTATGAAAGACAAAGGATTGCCCTCCTGCAATTTAAAAAAATCTCCCAAATTAACAATTATTCAAGATAACATTTGAATCAACTCACTCGAAACTCATAAAATTTACCTTGGCTGTCCTCAAAGAATGTTGAATGAAAGGCATAGCTCCACCACGATGTGTACTCCTTTGTCTCTTTCGGCTAGTTGAATTCTTTTTGCATTTATCCTTTATAAATATTGTGAGGTTAATTATGTACTCTAAAATTTTTAATCAAAGCATAAAACTGTAATATTATTTCTTTTAAAAAAACATACAACAATAAAAATATTTTGAAAAAAATAAAGGAGTGAAGAATACATACAATATATTTTGGATCGGTGTAGAGTTCATCACATAGCCAATGCCACTCCTCTGTCGATCTCTTACCCCATAGATCAGGTGGAGGAAGTGTGGCTCGTCCCTGAACAGATGTGCCACATTTTTGGTAGTGATCGTGCAACTTCCACTTGAATTGAGTATATGCCGAGCGCATCTTATCATCCACAAAATAGATAACTTTTGGTATCTTATCATCTAGATACCATGCATCAGCAAAAACCATCAAGACATCATTGTCATTTTGATGGAGGGGAGGAGGAGAAAGTCGGACACCATGGACGGCGGCGCCGGCGTCTACATCACGAAAGGTGGATTTTTGCCTTGTGGGGTTCAATCCCATACTTTCGTCTTTTCTTTTCTCTCTATAGGGATAAAACAAGCTCATATCAATCGTACCTCTCAAGTATCGAAATATTGTCTCTATACCAATCCAATGGAGGCGTGTTGGCGCAGAGCTATGTCGAGCTAACAAGTTTACTGCGAATGAGATGTCCGGTCTTGTGCATTGAGCTAAGTACAATAATGCGCCTATTGCACTTGGATAGGGCACTTCAGCCTCTAATAAGTCTTCGTCCTCATCCCTTGGATAAAACGGATCTTTTTCGGGCTCAAGACTACGGCCAATCATGGGAGTACTCACAGGGATCAAGATGAGAGACAAAGTGGGGATAGACCACGAAAATTCATGTCGTTCTTGTTGAACATTATTGTTCTTTTCTCCCCCTAATGACAGGAAGACTGTCTCATCAAAGTGACAATCCGCAAATCTAGCGGTAAATAGATTGCCTGTCAAGGGTTCTAAGTAGTGGATAATGGTTGGAGAGTCATATCCAACATAAAGGCCTAATTGTCTTTGAGGACCATTTTTGGTGTGCTGTGGCGGCGCAATTGGCACATAAACTGCACACCCAAATATGCGTAAGTGTGAAACATCAGGTTCATATCCAGTAACCATCTGGAACGCAGAAAAAGATTGAGTGGCAGTAGGCCTCAGATGAATGAGCATAGCTCCAAGTAGAAACAGGGAGATTGGTGTGCATAACCAATGCTCTAGCAACCATTTGAAGTCTTTTAATGGCAGCTTCTGCGAGACCATTTTGGGTGTGAACGTGAGGAACATGGTGTTCAACCTCAATCCCAATGGACATGCAATAGTCATCAAAATTTTTTGATGTAAACTCTCCAGCATTGTCAAGATGAATTGACTTAATAGAATGATCAGGGTGGTGAACCCTTAACTTAATGACTTGTGCTAAGAGTATAGAAAATGCAGCATTTCTTATGGACAATAGCATGACATGTGACCAGCGTGTCAATGCATTAACCAACACCATAAAATATCTAAATGGTCCGTAAGTTGGTTGGATAGGTCCACAAATATCACCTTGGATTCTTTGCAAGAATGATATATTTTCTTTAGTGTCCTTTGCATAGGATGGTCTCGATCCTAACTTTGCTAAAGAGCAGGCTTTGCAAAACGAATGATGGGTTTTAGAAGTAACCAAGGAAGAATTCGGTTAAGCCACAAAATCACATAGGATTTTAGAAGTAGAAGGAGTCAAGGAGGGGAGCATGGCCTTAAAACCATGCTGTTGCCGTAGGGGGTAGACGGTGCCGGCCCTTTGTGGCCGGTCATGCACACTCATGGCGCCTTATGGCACAAGTGTTGCTCCTTTGACCAATTTTTGGTTCGTACTTCTCTTCGTTTTGAAGAATGGATGTCCGTGTGAAGTCTTTAATATACAGATCATCATATCACTACCTGGATGTCCCAAACGGTCGTGCCAAAGCCTATATGTGTCAGAATCCCATAAGTCATCTTTCATGACATGGTTGGATTCAATGACTCGAATAGTGGTTGCATACAACCCATTAGAGCGACACATAAGTTTCTCTAATACTCGTTTATGTCCGTAATCATTAGAGGTGATGCAAAGGAACTTTTGTCCATTCTCACAATGTGTTTCCACATGAAAACCATTAGCTCGTATATATTTAAAACTCAATAGGGTTCTTCCAGCCCTAGGAGCATATAGAGTTTCAGTGACATTAATAATTGTGCCGTTTGACAACATAAATTGAGCTGGTTCTCGACCATGAATCAATTGTGATGGTCCAGCCATCATAGTCACTGAAGATCGACTAGGCGTCATCCATAGAAATAGTTGCCTATGTCGCAATATAGTATGTGTGGTGCCACTATCAACAAGGCATTCCAACTCTCCGGGAAACATACTGAAAAATAATAAAGTTCCGAATTAAAACATGTCCATGACATTGAATAATAATAGGATACTTTATTAATAAAAATAGTCAATGATTACATCAAAGTTTCCAAGGTCTAATCCAAAATAACAACAACAAAAATCAATCTTAGACAAATCGTAGTCACTCAATCCGTTTGGTAACTCCAATCAAATACGACCAGGGAAGTAAAGAGAGATGTCGGTGGAGCGAGGCTCTCTTAAGTACCACTAATCTCAATTACTTTCCTAGACATCATACTTCATTGGATGCCCCACATGAGAAACAGTTAATAAATTGTCATTTATTGACTAAGGCATATTGCCATTACATATTTCTTGGAAAATAAAAAGGACTATTCTAATCAAAGTCTGAGGCATCCTTGTGCACTTCATTTCCATCTTTGAAGTCCTTTATGGTGAGATTGACATCTTCACCATCTTCTTCTTCTGCAAGGTAAACTTCTTGCTCCCTCAGGTCTCCATACTCCTTGTAGTGTGCAGCTAGTTGGGCGCTTGCCTTGCATTGCTTGAACCAATGCTCACTTGATCCACATCAATGACACATGTCATTGTGGTTATCTCCCTTTAATTGAGGTGCACGTTGTGGACGCTCCCTAGGAGGGTTGGCGCCGCCACCACGGCCACCTCTCCCACGTGTGGCATTGCCACCATGTGTATCCTCACCAAACTTGCGGTTTCCTTCCTTGTCAGGGCAGTTATATGGACCCATATTTCCCTCATGCCCCTTATTCTTAGGGTTCCGCTCCTCGCGCCCTCCTTTGGGTGCTTTATAATTCGCTTCATGAAAGCTCTTAGTTCCAATGGGCCTTGAACTATAATTCCTCACGAGTATGTTATCATGTTTCTCAGCTATAGACATAACATTGATAAGCTGATGAAACCTTGTGATCCATTCTGCATTGACCTCTGTACGATATTGCTTTGAGACCACAATTGCTGAAACTGGGAAGGTGGAGAGAGTTTTCTCAATTAGCTCTTGCTCTGTGATGGGTTGTCCACAAAATTTCAACATGGATTGTAGACGAAGAGCTTCTGAATTATATTCAGCAACGGACTTGAAGTCGGCAAAGCACAGATTGTTCCATTGAACCTTTAAGTCAGGGAGGAGGGAATCTTGGACATTGCCAAAGCGCTCTTCTAGCGCTACCCATAGCTCTCTTTCATCTTTGATCGACATGTACTCCAATCTGAGTGATTTGTCCATATGACGTCGCATTAAGATAACTGCTTGAGCATGCTTTGTAGGTGTTCGTATGAACACAAGATCTGTGTTAGGTGCCTGGATTATGGGTAATATTCCCTTTGAAGTGAGGTGGTTCTCAACATCGGTTACCCAGCTATGGTAATCCGAGCCTGTTGAGTCAAGCATGGGAAATTCGAGTCTTGGTTCATTCGACATCCTGAAAATAAGAAGATAAGATGTATTAGTTTCGGAGCTAAACTTCCACGAAAACTAAAATAATAAGATTTCCGAGCTATGCTACCAAGAAATCAATTTCCAAGAATATTTGGATTAGACCAAACAATGATGTTTAATATGGTTACAATTTGATGCTTGCGGACGCTCTTAGTCCGAATATTATGAACACTCTTAGTTCATTGATTACGAACGCTCTTAGTTCGAATATTATGAACACTCTTAGTTCATTGATTACAAACGCTCTTAGTTCGTTTAGTGTGAATCTCCACAACTCCGTTTATTAAATAATCGAACTCATGTTCGGATATTGCAAATCCTGCAGCAAATAAAGAAATTTAAAAGACAAGAAAGCAGGAACTTTAATCACAAAACCTTACTTGATGATTCGGGGCTTGAGAACATGTGCGTGTTGAAGCAGGCGTGTTGGGGCAGCAGTAGCAACAAGAGGCAGCAGCAGCAAGTGAGCTGCAAAGCGAGGCAGCGAACGCGGGGCAGCAGCGAGGCAGCGAGGTAAGCAGGCTGGCTGGCGGATGCGCGCGAGGGGCTGGCTGTAGGGCTGCAGATGTCACCCGGGTGTGCAGGGGCTGCGGGGGCAGCATGTACCCTTGTGAGCAGGGGCTGCAGGGGCAACAGGCAAGCGGGTTCGCGGGAGGCAGGGTTGCAACGCGGTAGGCTAGCAAGGCTAGGGCTTGCGGAAGTTTTTGGTGAGGGGGTTTTCGGGTTTTGGTTTTAGGGTTTTGGTTTTAGGGTTTTTTTTTTTCTTTTAGGGCTTGGGTTAGGGCTCATGCATGTTGATAACTTGTTTAAGTAAATCAAAATTGCAGAGAGAATTGTAGAGTTCTAACATAACTAGGAAATCTAAAACCTTCTTATATTACAATTCTATGACTAAACCCCAGTTTGAAGAAGCAAACATGATGTCGACTTCCTTCAACAGAGTGAGCACTTACTGCACACTTGGTCTTATAAATACTAACAAAGACAATGAAGCTTACTTTGGAATCAGTCATGGCAAACTACATAGAAAGATGGTGTGATGAGCATGATAGTTTGATTGTTGTAGAAGATGACAAGAAGAGCACAGAAATTGTTGAAGCATTGGAAAAGACCATGAGCGCTAAGCTTCGCAGTGATTCACCTTGTCTGCTAAGTGCTGCAACCTGATGTTGTTTCAATTGGACCTTTTCACAGAGGTGGAAAACAATTTCAGCTCATGGAAGATGTAAAACAATGGTATTTACATAACCTTCTCTTGCGTCTGAATATAAATATGAAAACTTTGATCCAAGGCATTGATAATGTTGTGAAACGTGCACGTAGATTTTACGCACAACCACTTGATCATATTAGCCAGAACGACTTTATAGAAATGATGATACTTGATGCATGCTTTCTCATAGAACTATTTCGGAAACTTTGCTTTCCAGAAAATAAGCTTTCTTGTACAGGAAGTGTCCCTCTAGTTCAAGAAACAGATACTGGCAATGACCCTATACTGAACATGGATTGCATGCTCCAATATTTATGCCATGATCTTTCGCTACTAGAAAATCAGCTACCTTGGTTTGTTCTTCAGTGTTTGTATAATCTGACCGCATACAATTCTCCCCACCCTTGCCTCACCTTACTAGTGCTCAAATTTTTCAGCTGAGAAGCATCACTGGCCAGTAATTTCAAGTATTATTCCAAACAAAATTCTAGATATAGAATCTTACACATACTTGATTTAATAAGAACTGCAATAGGTGTCCCGAGCAAAGTATTTTGGTATACTAACAATAGATCAGAATCAAAATTGCCTCCTCCATGCGAATATTCTCTCAGAAGCTGGCATTGAATTTAGAAGGGGTGCTGCTGAAAGCATAATGAGCATAGATTTCAGAGATGGCACTTTTATGATTCCAGAACTAGCAATTGGAGAGTTGACTGAACCATTGTTCTGGAACCTCATTGCCTTTGAACAATGTTATCATGGCCACTAGCATAAGATCACATCTTATGCCCTGTTAATGAATTACCACATCAGCTCCAGCAAGGATATGGATTTCCTTTGCAACAAAGGAATAATGGTTAATTGGTTGAACTCTGAAGATGCTTCCCAATTTTTCAACAAGCTTTACAATGACACTGTTCTCAAGCAATTCTACTATGGTGGACTCTGTGCTGAAGTGAATAGATATTACAAAGTTATATGGAACAAGTGGCTGGAAAAATTGAAGAGTGATTATTTATGTAATCCATGGAAAATTACTTCTTTGGTTGCAGCCTTCATCCTTCTGGTTCTCTCACCCTATTGCAAACCACATACACCATTCTGGAATACTATTATCCTTGATCATAGTGACTAGTTGATTTACTTTGTGGAACAAAAATACATTTGTATAGTATGAATGTTGAGCTCACACACTTTATAGCATGAGCAGTTGGATGATTGAATTTTGACACTCAATGGTCTCATACTGTTAAAATTCTACCTGACTGGTGCCTAAGATTACTATGAAGTTTCATTATTTATACTAATTAAAGGAATTTGAAATTAATATTGAAAGGCTTGGACCAGAAAAAAGTCGGAGAGCAATCAAATTGTTAGGCTTTATATGTTTTTGTTGCATATGCTACTTGATCATATGGACTCTTAAGCTTAAGGAACCTTCTCCTATTATTCAATAAAAATATGAAAAGCGTGCACATATAAAGTGCAGCAGTCTTGATCGAATTTTCCTTCCCCCAACAGAGATGGTCAGTTAAAACTTAAAAAGACTTATAGTAGTGCATCTTCTCACAAGCTTGACAGTGAAAAAGAAACAGCATGTAATTGAGTAACCTGCAAGTATTCAAACTAAGGCTTATAAAATTTGAAGTTGGACTTGTACCTTATTAGTTTCGATTTTCAGTACTTCGTATTCAAGTTCGATTTCTGTTCCTCTTTGCTTTGGGCAAATTCCCTCTTATCCAGTTAGCATCACCACTTTGAACCTTCAAATCATGACGAATCATACAGAAAGTACAGCAGATCATTCTTTAGTTGGTATAAAAGGCGACACGGATATAGTTGGAACATTTGAAAACACCATGAGATCAAAGCTTTCTAGTCAAACCCCATTCTCTCCTACATGTTGCATCTTCAAAGTTCCTGAGGTGTTCAGAAGACAAAAACCAGAGGCCTATAAACCTGATGTGGTCTCAATCGGACCCTTGCACCGAGTAGGTAAACAAGTCCAACCCCTGGAAAATGTGAAACATTGGTATTTACATAACCTTCTCTTTCAGTGTAGCATAAGTTTGAAAGCTTTGATCCAATTAATGCATTCTTGAATTTGAGAAACAAGCTAGCTAGTTTTATGCAGAAACACTTGATCATCTTAACCAGAATGGCTTCATAGAAATGATGATACTTGATGGTTGCTTTCTAGTTTCTAATAGAACTTTTTGTAAGATCATATTGAACTAGATATATAAAGCTGGTATGCACACGAGTTGCAGCAGCAGCAGACAAAGAGAATAGAGCTAAGTTATTGGGATTTAATAAAACATTGATGATTTAATTGAGTTGTAAAATCATTTAATGAACACTTGATTAAAGCCATCTGATTTGAATTTAAACATTCAAGTTATGCATTGATTAGGATAAGGGCTTGTCTGAATAGATAAGAAGTTATGAGCAGTTTCCTTGATGGAAGGAACTGCTGTAAACTGCAAAATAGTTATAAAACCTGTTTATCAGATTTGTTGATTCCCCTGCAAGAACATAAACGTTTCTCTATAAATACATTCCCATCAATGCAAAGAGAACTTGTCGTATGGATCTTGGAGAAGGAATGGACAACACCAATCAAACTGGTCAATTACTTGAACTCTATATCTAATCCTAGTCTGACATAGAAATATGTTTTAGTTTATATACTTGTTCTGCATATGTGTTGCAGTAGGCTAATTTTAATTTTACAATTGGTATCAGAGCTTTTATGCTTAGACTAAGATTGATATATCTATGATTATGAGATTACATGAATGCTAATACACGCTTATATGATTATATTGATCTGGTTATTTTTTAAAATCTGCAATATTGATATGATTGTTGAAGGATGTCGATATAATGTGTGCCTCCACAAACTAGGGTTTAGAGTTGTAATAGGAAAGTGTTCTAGGTATTCAATTGTATTCGGATTCTATTACCTATTGTGTACCTTGTAACTCCTTATATAAAGGGCTCATATTATCAATAATAAACACAATTCCAATTCTCCTACAACACGTTATCAACACGAGTTCTAACCCTAGCCCAAAAGAAAAAAAGAAAAAAACCTAAAAACTCTCTCTCTCACAAAAATCTGTTGTAATCCCTCCTTGCCCACAAAAACCCTAGCTTCGGCTCCACTCCAGCTGCAAGACTGCCTCCCGCTGCAGACTGCAGCCCTCCTGCCGCGAGCCTTCTGTAGCCCGCTCTGCACACCAGCCTGTACACCTGCGCACCCTCCTACACACCACCGCCTGCAACCAGCTACTTCCTGTTTTCCTGTCGCACCCTCCAACGATGCACACCCTGCTGCTGCCGCAAACCGCAAGTCCCTGCTGCTGCTGCACAACCGAGCGCACCCCTGCGTCCCTGCACCCTCACTGCTTGCTACCGAGCCCACTGCCAAACTAGCTGCCTGCTGTTGCTGAACCAGTCGCACCTCCCTGTCGCACTGCACAGCAGCCCCCGCTGCTTCCTGCCTCCCTGCTGCACAACTGCTCAAGTCCTTTGCCTGCTACTGCCAAATCTACCGCTGCTGCTCACCTTTAGGTCACTGCTCTTGCTACTGCAGTTTGTCAAAACACGCCTGCTCCAACACGCGCGTGTCCTCAAGCCAAGAACCATCACGTAAGTTTTTGTAAATTAAAGTTGTTATTTTCATGTATTTTAAATTCTTTTATTTTCTGCAAATATTGGAATATATGTTGCCAAATGGTTTTGAGTATTTAACAAAGCGGAATTGTGAGGATTCACGCTTAACGAACTAAGAGTGTTCGTATAAACTAAGAGTGTTCATAATTAAACGAACTAAGAGCGTTCGTGTGAACTAAGAGTGTTCACAATGCTTGGACTAAGAGCGTCCGTTAGCATCAAATATGACCATATTAAAACATTGTTGTTTGGTATAATCCAAAAGAGATTCTTGGAAATTGATTTCTTGGTAGCTTGGCTCGGAAATCTTATTATTTTTGTTTTCGTGGAAGTTTAGCTCCGAAACTAATATATCTTCTCTTCTTATTTTCAGGAGGTCGAATGAACCAAGGCTCGACTTTCCCATGCTTGACTTAACAGGCTCGGATTACCATAGTTGGGTAACCGATGTTGAGAACCATCTCACTTCAAAGGGAATATTACCCATAATCCAGGCACCTAACCCGGATCTTGTGTTCATCCGAACATCTACAAAGCATGCTCAAGCAGTTATCTTGATGCGACGCCATATAGATAAGGCACTCAGATTGGAGTATATGTCGATCAAGGATGCAAGAGAGCTATGGGTAGCGCTAGAAGAGTGCTTTGGAAATGTCCAAGATTCCCTCCTCCCTGACTTGAAGGTTCAATGGAACAATCTGCACTTTGCTGACTTCAAGTCTGTTGCTGAATATAATTCAGAGGCTCTTCGCTTACAATCCATGTTGAGATTCTGTGGATAACCTGTCACAGAGCAAGAGCTAATTGAGAAGACTCTCCACCTTCCCCGTTTCAGCCATTGTGGTATCAAAGCAATATCGTACTGAAGTCAATGTTGGAAGGATCACAAGGTTTCATCAGCTTATCAATATCATATCTGTAGCTGAGAAACATGATAACATACTCGTGAGGAATTATAATTCAAGACCCATTGGAACTAAGAGCGTTCACGAGGCGATTATAATGCACCTAAAGGAAGCCGCAAGGAGCGGAACCCTAGGAATAAGGGACATGAGGGACGTATGGGTCCATATAACCGCCCTAATCAGGAAGGAAACCGCAAGGTTGGAGCGGATACACGTGGTGGCAATGCCACACGTGGGAGAGGGGGTCGTGGCAACCCTAGCCGTGGTAGTGGAGCCATAGCTCGTGGTGGTGGCGCCATGGGTCGTGGTGGAGGCGCCAATCCTCCTAGGGAACGCCCACAACTTGCACCTCAATTGAAGGGAGGCAACCACAATGATATGTGTCATCGATGTGGATCTAGTGAGCATTGGTTCAAGCAGTGCAAGGCAAGCGAGCAACTAGCTTCAAGATACAGGGCATACAGGGACCTGAGGGAGCAAGAAGTGTACCTTGCTGAAGAAGAAAAAGAAAATGGTGGAGACATTAATCTCACCATAGAGGACTTCAAAGCTGAAGATGAAGTGCACAAGGATGCTGCAGACTTTGATTAGAATAGTCCTCTTTATTTTTCAAGAATCATGTAATAGTCAATAAATGACAATTGTATTAACTCTTTCTTATGTGGTGTACCCAATAAAATATGATGTCTAGGAAAGTTATTGAGATAATTGGTACTTAAGCGAGCCTCGCTCCACAAACATCTCTCTCTACTTTCCTGGTCATATTTGATTGGAGTTGCCAAACGGATAGAGTGGCTACAATGTGTCTCAGTTTGATTTTCTTTATTCTGGATTAGACCTTTTTGGACCATTTGATGTAATCATTAGCTACATTTATTAATAAAGTATCGTATTATTCAATGTCATGGACATGTTTTTAATTTCAAACTTTATTATTTTTCAGTATGTTTCCTGGAGAGTTGGAATGCCTTGTTGATAGTGGCTCCACACATACTATATTGCGACATAGGCAACTATTTCTATGCATGACGCCTAGTCGATCTTCTATGACTACGATGGCTGGACCATCACAATTGATTCATGGTCGAGGACCAGTTCAATTTATGTTGCCAAATGGCACAAGTATTAATGTCACCGAAGCTCTATATGCTCCTAGGAATGGAAGAACCCTATTGAGCTTTAAAGATATAAGAGCCAATAGTTTTCATGTGGAAACACATTGTGAGAATGGACAAGAGTTCCTTTGCATCACCTCTAATGACTACGGACATAAACGAGTATTAGAGAAACTTATGTGTCGCTCTAGTGGGTTATATGCAACCACTATTTGAGTCATGGAATCCAACCATGTCATGAGAGATGACTTATGGGATTCTGACACATAGGCTTTGGCACGATCGTCTGGGACACCCAGGTGGTGATATGATGATCCGTATACTAAAGACTTCACACGTACATCCATTTTTCAAAACGAAAAGAAGTCAGAACAAAATTCGGTCCAAGGTAGGGCCAGAGCCTCCTACCCCCTGTGGCCCAACAGTGGTATTGACACCACTAATGCCTCCTTGGTTCCTTTCTCTACTTCTAAAGCCAATTGTGACTTCGTGGCTCAACCAGATTCTTCCATGGTTACTTCTAAAGCCCATCTTTCGTTTTGAAAAGCCTGCTCTTTAGCAAAATTAGGATCAAGACCATCCTATGCAAATGACACTAAACAAAATATTCCATTCTTGCAACGAATCCAAGGTGATATTTGTGGACCTATCCAACCAACTTGCGGACCATTTAGATATTTTATGGTGTTAGTTGATGCATCGACATGTTGGTCACATGTCATGCTTTTGTCCACTAGAAATGCTGCATTTGCTAAACTCGTAGCACAAATTATTAAGTTAAGGGCTCACCACCCTGATCATCCCATTAAGTCAATTCGTGTTGACAATGATGGAGAGTTTACATCAAAAACTTTTTATGACTATTGCATGTACATTGGGATTGAGGTTGATCACCCTGTTCCTCACATTCACACCCAAAATGGTCTCGCAGAAGCCACCATTAAAAGACTTCAAATGGTTGCTAGAACATTGGTTATACGCACTAATCTCCCTGTTTCTGCTTGGGGCTATGCAATATTGCATGTAGCAATGCTTATTCGTCTCAGGCCTACTGCCACTCAACCCTTTTCTGCGTCCCAGTTGGTTACAGGATATGAGCCTGACGTCTCACACTTACGCATATTTGGGTGTACAGTTTATGTGCCAATTGCGCCGCCACAACGCACCAAAATGGGTCATCAAAGACGATTAGGCATTTATGTTGGATATGACTCCCTAACCATTATCCGCTATTTGGAACCCTTGACAGGCGATCAATTTACCGCAAGATTTGCGGATTGTCACTTTGATGAGACGGTCTTCTCGTCGTTAGGGGGAGATAAGAACAATAATGTTCAACAGGAACGACATGAATTATCGTGGTCTGTCCCCACCTTATCTCATCTTGATCCCCGAACCGCACGTACGAAATTGAAGTGCGGAGAATTCTCGATCTTTAGAACGTAGCAGACTCTATGCCTGACACGTTTTCTGATATCGCTAAAGTGACCAGATCACATATACCTGCTGCAAACATGCCTGCAAGGATTGATGTCCCTAAAAATAGTGGACATGGCGCCACCCCTAGGGGTATTGAGCATGGCGCTGTCACCACTAATGGTGATGGAAATGTGGCTCAGGTCGGGCTCCTAGCAAGGAAACGTGGGAAGCCCAAAGGTTCGATGGATTCTCGCCCGATAAATAAAGCGAGTTTGGCACAAAGAGATCCATTAATCATCGACATAAATAACCCGTCTCATAAAGATATTCCGGAATATGGTTATGTCCAAGAGACATCATTGAGGTACGCTCCAATGTCAGAACCAATTCCAGAGAATAGAGAGATCTCCATGAATTACACTAGTCTACATGAGACGTTAAGTCAAGAGTCTATTATCCTTGATGACGTGTTTGCATATTCTATCGCTCAAGGAATTATAGAACGTGATGATATCGAACCTCGCTCCGTTGAAAAATGTCAATGAAGAGCAAACTGGCCTAAATGGAAAAATGTGATTCAAGTTGAATTGGATTCACTAACAAAGAGACAGGTATTTGGGCCTATAATGTTGACACCCCCAAGTATAAACCCTATTGGCCATAAATGGGTCTTTGTTAGAAAGCGTAATGAGAAAAATGAGGTTGTTAGATACAAAGCCCACCTTGTGGTGCAAGATATCTCACAACGCCCTGGAATAGACTACGAGGAGACATACTCTCCAGTAATGGACTTTATAACGTTCCACTAACTTGTCAGTTTGGTAGTTTCCAAAAAACTTGACATGCAGCTCATGGATGTGGTTACAGCATATCTCTATGGGGATCTAGATTCAGAGATACATATGAAGGTTCCAGATGAACTTCAATTACCCAAATCAAGTGGCTCTAAACCACGGAGCGCGTTTTCAATAAGATTGAGACGCTCGCTATATGGATTGAAACAATCCGGACGGATGTGGTATAACCGTCTAAGTGACTACTTGATTGGGAAGGGATATGTCAATAATGAAATATGCCCATACGTGTTTATAAAGAGGACAAGTTCCGGATTTGCAATTGTAGCAGTTTATGTCGATGACATGAACCTAATTGGAACTCTAGATGAGTTAAAGGAAACTGCTAAGTACTTGAAATCTGAATTTGAGATGAAAGACCTTGGGAAAACACGGTTTTGTCTCGGACTAGAAATCGAGCACCGTAGTGATGGGATTATGATCCATCAGCCAGCATATACCCAAAAATTATTAAGGCGCTTTAATGAAGATAAAGCAAAGCCTGTGAGTACTCCCATGATCGGCCATAGTCTTGAGACTGAAAAAGATCCGTTTCATCCAAGGGATGAGGACGAAGACTTATTAGAGGCTGAAGTGCCCTATCTAAGTGCAATAGGCGCAGTATTGTACTTAGCTCAATGCACAAGACCGGATATCTCATTCGCTGTGAACTTGTTAGCCCGACACAGTTCTGCGCCAACACGCCGCCATTGGATTGGTGTAAAGACAATCTTTCGATACCTGAGAGGTACGATTGATATGGGTTTGTTTTATCCCTACAGAGAGAAGAGAAATTATGGAAGTGTGGGATCGGACTCCACAAGGCAAAACGCCACCTTCCGTGCTCCTCCTCCCCTCCATCAAAATGACAACAATGTCTTGATGGGTTTTGCTGATGTAAGGTATCTCTCTGACCCTCACAAAGGTCGCCAAACGGGTTATGTCTCTACCATGGGAAGCACTGCGATATCTTCAAGGTCTACAAAGCAGACCCTTGTTGCTACTTCCTTAAATCATGCAGAGATTATTGCTCTACATGAAGCCGTGCGAGAATGCATATGGCTAGGGTATGTAGTTAGACATGTTCGAGGAACTTGTGGTTTGAAGTCTACCACAGATGAACCTACATGCATTTATGAAGATAATGCAGCTTGTATTGAGCAAATGAAGTTAGGTTTCATCAAGAGTGACAACACCAAGCATATATCGCCTAAGTTCTTTTACAATCAACAACAACAAGCACTTCTAAATATTGAAGTGAACTAGATCCGATCAGAGGATAATGTAGCAGACTTATTTACTAAGTCGTTATCTAAATCCACCTTCGAGAAACATGTGAGAAGCATCGGATTAAGAAAGTTATCCGAACTCCCATGATTGTAGCAATCAGGGGGAGATACTGACATCAGGGGGAGGTATGCTGTCTACATGTTCGATCTCAAAGAGTGAATGACGTGTTGTGCTCTTTTTGTCCTTCGACCAAGGTTATTTTTGTCTCACAGGGTTTTTGTTACCTGGCAAGGTTTTTAATAAGGCGGCAATCAAAGTGTCATCACCAAGTTTGAGAGGCACAAGGGGGAGTGTTGAAGGATGTCAACATAATGTATGCTTCTACAAACTAGGGTTTAAAGATGTAATAGGAAAGTGTTCTAGGTATTCAATTGTATTCGGATTCTATTACCTATTGTATACCTAGTAACTCCCTATATAAAGGGCTCCTATTATCAATAATAAACACAATTCCAATTCTCCTACAACAATGATAAAGCCTATATGCATAATTTAATTTTGTTAGAATAAATGTTGTGTGATTTCATTGAAGTTCATATGCTACCATAGTAGTCATGAATAAATTGACATGTTACAGTTCATGAAATGTCATATAAAGAATCAATGTTGTTATACTGTACGCTATCAAAGTAGTCACAGTAAAAGAACATTATAGTTTTCTGTAAGAAAACACTGATCAAGATATATCTTTTTTCTGAATTGTTATATGCTTCCAAATAAGTCATTTCAATTAAATCAGTATGGTGGTATGAGTATATGTAAGAAAGAACTTTTAGTTGTCTTTTGAGATTGTATATCACAAATGATATCACTCTTATTTTGACAAATGTTTATCTTAAATATATACATTGTATGAAATGCAAATTATCAATTTGCAGTTGGGAAATTATATTGAGTCAATGGTATGTAGATACCATACTAAATACATCAATACATATTGCAGCACTACATTTTCCAATGAGCATCAGTAATATTGAACTGCTCAATGGATCAAACTACAAGAAATGGAAGGGAGACATTGAATTAAACCTGGGAATTCTAGACTTTGATCATGTGCTAAGGGAGGATCCACCACAGGAGCCAGCTGCTAATGCAAGCAAGGAGACTAAGGACAAGTACCTGCAGTGGCATAGGCATAATAGAATGGCCTTGATCTGCATGAAGAAAAACATGACAGATGCAGTGAAGGGAGGAGTTCCAGATTCTGAAAATGCAAGGGTGTTTTTCAACTCCATTGGAGACAAGTACAAGGTGTCTGACAAAGCTGAGACTGGAAATTTGATGAATAAACTGATCAAGATGAGGTTCAATGGATAAGGAAGCATCATGGAGTACATTATGCAAGGGATAGACACTGCTAGAAAGTTGAAGGGCCTAAACATGATAGTTGAAGATGCCTTCTTGGTGTATCTGCTACTTAACTTATTGCCAGACCAATACAGTCATCTCAAGAGTCTCTACAACACTCAGAAGGAAAAATGGAGTCTTGATGAACTCATCTCCATGTGTGTACAGGAAGAGACTGAGGTACTCAAGAGGGGTAAGGCTATAACCATAAACTACATGGGAAACCCTGTGAACTACTTGGGAGAACCCAAGTTTAAGAAAAATTCTGGAAAATATTTCAAGGGAAGTTCATCTAAGAACCTTGTGAAATCTGATTTCACAAAGGGTAAATCTCTCAATGCATCACAAAGTCAAGTGAAATGCTTCTTTTGCAAGAAAGTTGGACATTTCAAGAAGGATTGTGATGGCTTCAAGAATTGGCTGAATAAAAAATGTAACTTTTTACTTAAATCTGTTTTCTCTGTTGAGTCAAATGGTTTTGAAACTGACAATTCCTGGTGGTTTGATACTAGTTCACCTATTCACATTGTGAACTCATTGCAAGGATTATCCAGAATAACAATCCCAAGAAGGAATGAGACTAAAGTATGTACTGCAAGTGGACAAAAAGTAGAAGTTCAAGCTGTAGGAATTGTCAAGTTATTGTTTAAGAATAAATTTGTGTTAGAACTATCTAATGTGTATTGTATTCCAGAAATAAAGAGAAACCTAGTATCTTGTTCTCAATTTGTAAAAGATGGTGATTTTAGCTTTTCAAGTAATAATATTAGATTGTTGTTTTATAAAGATGATTTCTGTTTTGGTAATACTGATATTATTGATGGCAATGCATGTTAATTGTGTTAATGAAGTTTTCTGCAAAAATAGTTGTTATTCTGATGTGTTTTCAATAAATCAAGTTTCTGGTGTCAAAAGAAAATTCAAGCAAAATGCATCATCTTTTCTGTGGCATAAGAGATTAGGTCATATTTCAAAATTTAGAATGCAGGAATTGGTTAAACAAAATATTTTGCCTGCATTAGATTTCAATGATTTTGAAACTTGTATAGACTGTTTACAAGGAAAAATGACAAATTCCAGAAATTTTAATTCTAAAAGAAGTGAGCATCTTTTAGACTTAATACATATAGATGTGTGTGGACCATTTCCAGTTCAAACCGTTTGTGGGAATTCATATTTTGTCACTTTCATTGTTGACTTTTCAAGGTATTGTTTCATGATCTATCTCATTTCTGAAAAATTACAAGTGTTGGATTGCTTCAAAATTTTCAAGAATGAGGTTGAAAGACAAACTGAGAGATTGATTAAGATGGTGAGATCGGATAGAGGAGGTGAGTATTTTGGCAAATACTCAGAAAAGGAACAATAACATAACGGACCCTTTGCTTTATATTTGGAAGAGTGTGGAATTATTGCTCAATATACCACACCTTACACTCCTCAACAAAATGGGGTTTTTGAAAGAAGGAACAGGACCCTAATGAACATGGTTAGGAGCATGTTCGTTAGATCAGGCCTGCCAAAATTTTTATGGGGAGAAGCCTTAAAGACAGCTAATTACATTAGTAACAGAACTCCTACAAAAGCTGTGAAAAATACTCCATTTGAGCAGTGGTTTGGATATAAACCAAGCCTGAACCATTTTAATGTTTGGGGATGTAAGGCTGAGGCAAGAGTCTACGATGTGAAGAAGAAAGATAAGTTGGATTCACAATCAATATCAGCATTTTTTGTTGGATATGTAGAAAAATCAAAGGGGTACAAGTTTTATAATTCTGCAAGAAGTCAAAGAATTTTTTAGACAAATAGAGCAACATTCTTTGATGAGCTATTTGATCAGTGTGAGGCAGTAATAGATGCATCAAGCACAAGTCAAAATGAGAAGAATTTTGAGGAATGGTTTATTTATCCAGAAATTGTGGTTAAAGATAATGCTTATACTCAAGAAAACATGATCATTGGAAATCAAATTCCAATAGACGTTGTGCAAAATGAATCAGTTGCTGTAGTTGAAAATCAAGCAAATAATGGTGTGGAATTTCAAGAGAATGAAGTAGGTGGAAATGAAGCAGTTGAAGCTGTTCCAGAAGTAATTTTAGTGAGAAGATCAACAAGAGAAAGAAGACCTGCAATTTCTGATGACTATCATCTATTTTCTACTAAGGTGGAATTTGATTTGGGAGAAAATAATGATCATGTTTGTTACAAGGAGGCAATGCAATCTGTTAGCAAAGAAAAATGGAAATTGGCTATGGAGGATGAGTTGCTGAGCATGTCAAAGAATTGTGTGTGGAACTTGGTGGAAAGAACAGCAGAAATGAAGCCTATAGGTTGCAAATGGGTATTTAAAACCAAAAGAGACGCAAATGGAAACAGTGAGAGGTATAAATCTAGATTGGTTGCAAAGGGTTACAACCAAAAGGAAGGAGTGGATTATAATGAGACATTCTCACCTGTGTCAACCAAGGATGCTTCCAGAGTCATCATGGCTTTAGTGGCACATTATGATTTGGAATTGCGCCAAATGGATGTCAAAACAGCATTTTTGAATGGAAACTTGGACGAAGAAATTTACATGCTTCAACCAGAGGGATATGTGGAAAATGAGAACAAGATTTGTAGTTTAAAGAAGTCCATTTATGGATTAAAGCAGGCTTCCAGGCAATGGTACTTGAAATTTGACAAAGTGGTCACAGATTTTGGATTTGAAGAGAATAAACTTGATGAATGCATATATTGCAAGATCAGTGGGAGTCATTTGATATTTTTAATTTTGTATGTTGATGATATTCTACTTGCCACAAACAGTGTAGCCTTGTTGAAATCAACCAAAGAATTTCTGCAAATGAATTTTGACATGAAGGATATGGGAGAAGCACACTATGTACTTGGTATTGAAATTGAGAGGGATAGAAGCAAACATGTGTTGGGATTATCTCATAAGCATTATGTGGATAAAATACTGCAAAGATTTGGCATGGAGAAAAGGAGAAATGGTGAATACCAATGTCAAAAGGTGATAAACTTCACAAGGGTCAGTGCCCACAAAATAATTTTTTCAAAAGAAAAGCATGGAAAATGTTCCATATGCAAGGCTAGTGGGAAGTTTAATGTATGCTCAGGTCTGCACAAGACCTGACATAGCTTTTGCGGTCAATATGCTATCCAGGTTTCAATCCAATGCAGGCCATGAGCATTGGGTAGCAGGGAAGAAGGTTTTGAGGTATCTAAAAGCAACTAGAGATCATGTGCTGGTCTACAGAAAAATTGAGGATCAAGAATTGAAGGTAGAGTGCTTTACAGATGCTTCTTACAAGCAGGATCCAGATGACTTAAAGTCGACATCTGGATACATATTTATGCTTGCTGGTGGAGCAATATCCTGGAAAACCAGCAAACAATCATTAACTGCAACATCAACATTCCAAGCAGAATACATTGCTATCTTTGAAGCAACAGCTGATGCATTGTGGCTTAAGAATTTTATTTCAAAACTGAAGATTATTGATTCTGCAGCAAAACCAATGACTATATATTGTGATAATGCAGCAGCAGTTTTCTTTTCAAAGAACAACAAAAGAACTTCAGCATCTAGGAATATAGATGTGAAGTACTTCTCTGTAAGAGAGTGTGAGAGACAAAGAGGTGGAAATTGTGAAGATAGGAACAAAGGAACAATTGGCTGATCCCTTGACAAAGGCTTTACTAGTTGCTTGTTTTGTGGAGCATGTTAAGAAGATGGGAGTGTTGTCTAGTATTGATGCTTAAGTTATTGAAATTGTAGGTTTACTGTGTAATGGTTGCAGTATTAATAAGTGCTACAATATTCAAGTGATTTGCTTATCACATTTAAGTCTATTGCTTCATTTACATATAGTATGAATTTAACTGAATATTGCATCTGCATAATCATTTCAAGTATACATGAAGTACTAATATGAATCAGTGATATTATGCAGTAGATAATAGAATTATTTCCAAGATTAATCTGGAATCAATAATGCTTAAAGAATTGTTGATTACAATATATGTTAAGCATATTCAGTTCTTTGCATTGCGGTAATTCATGTAATTGTGATTACTGTGTTGTGATTTCAAGGAACCTTGTGTTGTTAACACATTGCAATTCTTGTAATTCAATACAGATGGTTGCAATTGACAGAATTTTGAGAATTAGATGAATGTTGTTTAAATCCAGTGCACACTACAGCAATAGTTTGGTTCCTTTTGCATCTAGTCATATATCTAGTTCAATGGGAGATTGAAAGATCATATTGAACTAGATATATAAAGCCGGTATGCATACGAGTTGCAACAGCAGCAGACAAAGAGAATAGAGCTAAGTTATTGGGATTTAATAAAACATTGGTGATTTAATTGAGTTGTAAAATCATTTAATGAACACTTGATTAAAGCCATCTGATTTGAATTTAAATATTCAAGTTATGCATTGATTAGGATAAGGGCTTGTCTGAATAGATAAGAAGTTATGAGCAGTTTCCTTTTTTATATATATAAAAAAAGGCTAACTCATTGCCCTTACTCAAAATTTTATCGATAAGCAATAGAAGATACAAAGGAGGGGGACTAGGCCGAAACCACTCCCTGATGACAAGAGAAACAATAAAAAGCGGGGGACTAGGCCAAAACCGCTTCTAATACAGCAATCTAAAACTAACAAAAGAAATAAATAATACAAACTGGAACTCCAAGTAAGAGCCCAAACTGTACTAGTTAAATCTGTAGCTGGTGCGCAAAGAAACATCATGACCAAACGGAGAGGCGAGAAAAGATGGTAGCGAAGAAGTTATGATTAGGATAAGGGCTTGTCTGAATAGATAAGAAGTTATGAGCAGTTTCCTTGATGGAAGGAACTGCTATAAACTGCAAAATAGTTATAAAACCTGTTTATCAGATTTGTTGATTCCCCTGCAAGAACATAAACGTTTCTCTATAAATACATTCCCATCAATGCAAAGAGAACTTGTCGTATGGATCTTGGAGAAGGAATGGACAACACCAATCAAACTGGTCAATTACTTGAACTCTATATCTAATCCTAGTCTGACATAGAAATATGTTTTAGTTTATATACTTGTTCGGCATATGAGTTGCAGTAGGCTAATTTTAATTTTACACTTTTTCAGATCAAAGCTCCGGAACTTGATAATGATCCCATATTCAACATGGATTGCATGTCAAAATTTCTTTGACATTTTGCTACTACAAAATCATCTACGTTGGTTTATCCTGGAGCGTTTATATTGCCTTTCCACAACTTCCCCATCCTCCTCTTACCTCACTATGCACAAGCATATTTCTACGGTAAACTATTATTAGACTCATAATTTTGAGTCCTATCTTCACCGAAGCCCTGATAATGATGATGAAACTTTGCACATTCTTGATTTGATAAGAAATGTGATAGTTTTTCCATTCCATGCATTTGGATCCACCTACAGCTTAGACACAAAGCTGCCTCATGCTACGGTTCTCTTGGAGGCAGGTGTTGACTTCAGAACGGGATCCGGTCATAGCATAACGAACATAGAATTCAAAGATGGGATTCTTACAATGCCCAAGTTGACTAGTGTAGAGTTGACCGAACCATTGTTCAGAAATCTCATTGCCCTTGAACAATGCTATCATGGCCGCTCGCCTAAGATAACTTCTTATGCCCTTTTGGTGGATAACCTCATCGGTTCTAGCAAGGACATTGAGTTTCTTTGTGAGTAGGGATGGCAATGGGGAGGGTAGGGTAAGGGGATTAAATTATCATCCTCATACCCGACTTCATGGATGGCAATGGAGAGGAGAGGGTAGGGTAAGGGGATTAAATTACCATCCCCATACCCGACTTCATTCTCCATCCTTTTACCCGCCCCAATCCCCGTAATAAGAAACTGGGGATTCCCTGTCCCCTTCCCCATTGGGGATTAGGTCCCCGTACCCGCCCCAATCCCCGTTAACAATATTATTAATTTATTATATAAAAATTCATACAAATAATTATTGATTGTAAAGTATGAAGTTAAAATCAAACATCAACATAAAATAAATTCTTTATTTCAATCAAACAAAAACAAATACAAGTCTCACTTTTTTTTTGGTAATGTACAAGTCTCACTAAAAAAAGAAGAATAAAAGTCTACATTCTACAAAAAATTCTAATTTAAATATTGACAAAAAGATGAAGTTTACCTAGATATTTATTTATAAATAATATCAAAAATATATATAATATATATATATATATATTTTAGATAATTCTTATTGGATGGGTATGGAGATGGGGATCAAAATATCATCTCCGCCCCATACCCGATTTCAGAATTCAAATATTGGAGATCCTCATCCCTGTTACCCGATTTCCCCTGAATTTCTCCCCATTAGGGTCGAATACCCGATGCGTACCCTACCCGATGGGCATTATTGCCATTCCTATTTGTGAGAAAAAAATCAAGATCATCGATAACTGGCCGAGTTCCGAAGATGCTGCACAGTTTTTCAACAAGCTTTACAGACACATTTCTGAAACAGTTCTACTATGGTGAACTCTGCGCTGAAGTGTAATAAAGTTAGAGAAATTGAAGCGTAACCATCTGTGTAACCTTGGAGAGATTCTTGATTGGTTGCAGCCTTCATTCTTCTGGTACTTACCCCAATGCAAACTACATTTAACTTTCAGCAATACCATTTCCCTCGGTAGTTAATCACGTTTGTGTTATTAGTTTATGGTTTTGTTATTGGTTAATCACGTTTCCTTAATTTCAATTTCATAGCTGATATCGGACCGTTACTTCTTTGTTTGCAGCATTGTGATTATCTATCAAACCCATAGAAAGTCATCTTTGGCTGCCACATTTACTTCTGTTTCTCATACAATGAAAACTACTATTCTTAAAAGTTACCAATGTATTTTGCAAAACGATGAAAACTTCTAGTACCAAGTATCTTTCAAATAGATAAAAGCTAACAGAAGCTTTTATAGTAATTTCATTTTCAAGAAAGAACATTGAAGAGACCATAGAATAGAAACCTCATATTCTCAAACTCAAAGCTTTAAAATCCTACATTAAACCAGCCATATTAAAAGATAAATAATCTAACAACGAAGAGAACAAAATTCATGAAAAGGCTATTTTCGACCATGCCCTCAACATCAAAATTTAAATCGTCTGACTGCCAAAAAGCAGTTCTTGAGAGACAGAAAATGGCAGAACAGTATTTAAAAAGTGCCATCACATTTCTAGGCCTCGGTGATGGGGTATTCGAAAACAACATCTTTTCCTGAAAGCTTACGGTAAACTGCAGAAAAGCTCTCCAACTTATACTCGGTGTTGTTTCGCTCTTTCGGGTCAAGGAAAACCTGCTCAACAAAGGAAAAAAGATTGGAATAAGTATGAAAGTAATCAGACAGAGAAACATAATACTTGCTCATACATGCACTTTTCTTAGAAATCAGATCAAACTTCAGTCCAACTATGGGGATCTTCCGAACTAGTGTAACGGTGTCTTCTGCTGTTTTTGAAAGACTAATCTCAATTATTCCTTTCAGTGTGTCTACCACCAGAGTACAATATTTTGTGCTTCCGTAAATCATGATAGCTTACCTTCATGATCTTGGAACCATCAAGGCGATATCTGGTGCGCTTGCCAACAATTTCAGCAGGTAAAACAACATCCTCCAATATTGCCTCATGAACAGCAGTCAGGGTGCGAGTGCGCGGACGTTGAGCAGCAGAGCCTTTCTTCGGAGGCCTCACAATCCTACGTGTGGCAATCAGAATCACATCCTGCCGCATGAAAACCAAAATGCCAAATAAACATCACCAAGTTTGCAAATATGTTTAGAGTTGTATCACTTGTGATACATAATCACAGGCAAGAAAAGAAAAGAAAACCAATATAGCAGCTCAAAACTAGTAAGCAAACTAAATAGTAAAGGCAAAATACGCAATGCTACATGATGAAAAGCACAGTTCCATCTTTCCACTGAACTTCTTAAAAAAAAAAAAATTCAGTAATCACCTTTCCACTGAACTTCTTCTCAAGCTCCCTCACAAGCCTAACATGGATCTTGCGGTAAGCCTTCCTCAGTCTATAAGGAACATGGATAACAACAGCCTTCCGATTTCCAGCAACATCAACGAGACTGCATCAGAAAGAAAAGAGTATTAATCATACAATATGCAAGAGTATCTTATAAACTAATATGCATCCAAAAAACTAGTCTTACGCTGCAGAGTTAATGTACAAGTCCTTCAAGTCACTTTTCAGCTCTTGGTTTGTGTTCTCCAAATCAAAGATTGACTGCATGCGTAACAATTCAAGTGCATAAGTAAAAGAAATTACTACTAAAAGAAATAATCACTAAAAAGCATGACGAAACGCAGAGCTTACCTGTGCAACAGACTCCTCAAACTCAGTAGGTTCAGCATCCTTATCCTTGTGGATCTTCTTCCTTGAAGTGAACATGTTGACAAATCTGAAGATACAAGCATGAAACATATTAACATTCACCGAACACCAATGCCAAGGAAGAAAGCTACTCCAAACACCAATGCCAAGGAACTCAAAATGCCAATGCAACCAACATATCTAGTGATTTTGATAAACAGCAAAACGATAGCCAAATTCACAATCTCTACAGAGAAATAAAAAAATACGCAAAACGGAGATGTTTATGTTTTCATACTATCTCTACAGTATTTCAGCAAAACAATCTGTTTCGAGACTCATGGGATGAACAGTTCATCCCAGACCTTATGAAATTTTCAAATCAATTAATCAAGGTTTAGCTTCTCAAAAAATTCAATCACAAAACAATGAATGAACTTTCATACATGTAATCCAGTCAATTTCTCATATTTTCTCCTCAAAAAAACGCAGCAATCAGAAAACTCGGAGCCACCATCATAAGCTTCAAATCAATCAAATTACACATAATAATCCATGTAAAATACAATATGATAGCACTAGAAACGAATTGAAAAGAAAAGCTCAAAACTTTGCTCGGTATAGACGAAAAAAATTCATGGAGTTTCTGACGAAATAAACTAGTAGAGGTAAAGGGATTGGATTAAGAAGACGAAATGGAATTAGGGTTTACCTGAAGGGAGGAGAGTCGAGCCCTCGGAGAGATCTGCCGCTCAGAGTGAGTGAAAGCTTCAAACTTTGGCTTCGGCACTGACAAGAGGAAAACCCTAGTCTCAGAATGAAGGTATTTATAGTGAGGACAGGGATGGTTTATTTGTGGATCGGACGGCTGAGATTAGCTGGGCAAAATCATCTCGGCCCAACATGGAAGTGAAAGCCGAAAGGCTAATGAGTTAAGCCCAACCAAAGTAAACTTTCAAATGAAGACAGAACAAGAACTTTAAGCCCAACCAAAGTAAACTTTTGTTTTTTTTTGTTTTTGGGTCTGAACAGCGAAAGTAAACCAGAGATTGGTAAAGTTTGGACTTTGGACCCTGGGGGTGCTTTCAAATTGAGACAGTGTCATGTAACACGTTTGTGCTCATAAATTTCATAAGAGAAAATATCACAAATGGTTACTCAACTTTTACCTATTTGATATTTTGGTCACTCACCTTTTAAATATATCACTTTGGTAACTCAACTTTAACTATGTTATTCACTTTAGTCACTTCTTTAATTTTTTTCATTAAAAAAAGAAATTATTTGCCACAATATTAATGATATTTTCGTCCAACTAATTGTGAAAAATTGATAAATGTACATTAGAATGAATAAGAGAAGTGATCAAAGTGAGATAAAATGCTCATTGGCGGACTAAAGTGATTGACAGTGTAATAGTTGAGTGACCAAAGTGTTGAATGAATCATAGTTGAGTGACAATTTGTGGAATTCTCCCTTACAAAAAATTATCTTATAAGGCAATCGTGACAAGTTGTTGGTCCGACCTCTAATAGAAGAGTGGATATATTTTGATTGACGGATCAGACGTGTTATGTGAAATAGTTATCCCACCCAAGACTCTTCCACCAATTGCATGACTGCAGAGCATTGAGGTGAGTATTTTGTCATATTGGTTGTGATACTTTAGGTATTATTGTGGCGCATAATTGGTATATCAGACACATGACACGAGCGCTCCATTTAAAACATTCTTATTAGACTATTTGGTCTTATAAGAAAAAAATTCTTTTCAAGACATTTGATGACACGTTTACTTACTTGAAATGAAAAAAGTCATGAATTAAAGTTGATTTCAGATGAATTGATTCCTAAACCCAACCAAGCTTCTCCACCACTGAGTTCAAAACATTGGGTTGTTTCTTAACAAGTTCCTGATTTTGAAATGGGATCCACTTTCATTTCAATTCTCTTTCATATGAGTAACCACAGGGAAAAACATATTCTGAAATCGGATCTCTCTTATTTCAATATCCATTACTCATAATGGCTTACGTTTTGGGACACTGGTGAAAGCATTATCAACTTTCCAAAAGCAATCAAACAGGCCAGAAAAATCACAATTTGCTAGGTTTAAGGTATTCGATCTCCAATTTTGTGACGAGAATAGTCAAGCCACTATGGAGTTGTACAGTGTGAGAGAGAGCCTTTGACCAGTCCAGTTGAAATCCAATTCAGACCATCTTTCTTGCTGGTGATCATGACAATTCTCATCCCTAGCTAGCTACAAACCCCGTTCCAATTTGCTGAAAAGTTTTGCGGTAGCCGCTACAAACCTTAATTCAATCTTTGTTGGCTGAGGCTCCCTCACTGACTTCCATCTACATTAGCTGTTGAAATTAATATCCAAATTGACAAAGGAGTAAAACGACAACCGTCTATACCGGCAATTGTATACAGTCTTATACAAAATTATCTTTTTTTTTTCTTTGTCTTATATACGATATGGTATAATGATTCATTGACGTACCTTGGAGGCTTGGATATAAGTACAAAAGTAGCGTTTTCATAGATAATTAAAGAATTAGTCATAATCAATGTCCAGCAACCTCTCCTGTTATGCACGTGCGAGTTTTGAAGTCTATATTTTATACGTCTCTGCAGACGTACTATGAAATTTCATACTGACGCAACGTGGCTGACTATACCAAGTTGTAGGTTAATCCAATCTGAATGTATGCATCTCTGAAAGATATATAACAACTGTTTTTCTTTTTTCTTTTTTCTTTTTTCTTTTATTAATTTCAATTGCAGTCATTTTATAGTGCTTTGATATGGTATGGTATGGTTGGTTGGAGTCCATTGATCCACTAACTACTGCAAGATCTTGCTTCCTAGAATTGATCACTTCAGTCAAAAACAACTCCACCACCCCACTATATGGGCAAGAAGAAAAATAGCTGCTGAAAAACGTGAAGCATCTAAAATAAGGCTGCAGGGACACATTCAAAGCATGTTTCAGAAACTTCTTGCATTTTATATCTCAAAAGTTTCTTAGGATTATTGAGTATCAGAAGAAGAATGAATGTTGGGAGATGAACGCAGAACCAATAGATTGGCTTCACAGAGGAGTGGCATTGAATTTTAGTCCAAGAAAAAGATGCACATTAATAACGATGGAAAGTTTAAACTAACAACAACTTGCACTGTTCTGCACTCAAGTTGTGGAAAATTAAAATTAACAAATACTGTTCACTTGATAAATGATCTGGAAACTATCTATATCAAAAAACTTATCAGTTCCGTGAGGGTTGTCCGAAAATAAGTCCCTCAATCTAGATGTAGAGCATCCGATCCAAAAACGAATTGGGATAATGGGATTGGTTTGAGAGGTCCGTGCATGTTCTTATACAGTATATATATATACTAAAAGTATTCGGGCGATGTGGGACTTTGCGTGCTAACACCTCTGCAACAATTCATCCATGTTCCACATGCTACATGAAAAATCAATTTCAAGCCAGTTGCTTTCGCTTTCTGGCACATAGCAAGTATCAGCAGCAGCAGAATTCCCCAAGTTGAAGACTTCCATGTCATGGCTATTGTTGTTTACAAAGTGATCATTGCGCACTATGGCTCCACCAAAAGAACTAGAAGGGTAATATTCTGAAAATTGAGAAGTGTTTGAGCTCTCCATTGGTAACTCTGAAGGCAAAATGCATTCTGTGTTCTGCTTTTTGATATCCAAATCGTATACAAATCCGCTCATGTCAACAGCTCCTTGCTCAGTAAATTGTGGCTGTGATGGTGGTGCTGTTATTGAATGCTGATGAGAAGCAGCTAATTGGTTTTGGTCTCCTATCTTCTGCAGCAATCTAGGCATCCAAAAGCACCTAATAATATTCTGAAACTCTGTGCTGTCGGTATCAATTTTAAGATGCTTTGCTTGTTTCTGCACTCTAGTTCTCCAGTAGTTCTTGATTTCATTGTCTGTTCTTCCGGGTAAGTATTGCGCAATTTTCGACCACCTACAATCACAAGATGAATGAAAATTTTAGTATTTTGAACTAGATTAAGCATAAGTTGAAGAACTGGAATTTAAGATGAGCTCAGCTAAGCACACACCTATTTCCCCACTTGGAGTGGAGGTCAAGAATCAACAGCTGTTCTTCCGGAGTAAGATTTCCGCGCTTAACATCTGGTTTCAGATAGTTCAACCATCTCAATCTGCAACTCTTCCCAGTTCTCCGTAATCCTGAAACCCGAAAACATGAATAACATTGAGCAAGAGGAAGAGTACTACTAATACCACCACCTATGAAAAATGCATTATGATGTACAACTAGACTACTAATCATGATCTGCTTGCAAAAGGGCTGTAATTACCTGCCCGATTTGCTAGCAGATTCCATCGGCCTTCACCGTGACGAGCTATGTATTGAATCAGAAGAGTGTCTTCTTCAAGAGTCCATGGCCCTCTCCTAAGTTCATTGTCATCTTCACTGGAACTGCTGCTGAAGCTTTTGGTATTAGAAGACATAGCTGCTAGCTCTCTTTGCTCTTGGAGATTGAAGCAAACTATGCCAAACCAGACTTGTGTATCACTAACTAATCCAAATCTTTAACTAGGGTACTATATATATAGCCCGCTATGAAACTTCTTTTATTTTACTATATTTTATTTTATTACTAATGTTTGGGAAAACCCAAAAACTAAATTTCAAGAAAGGTGACTTGGTGGAACTAAATTCTCTACATTGATGTAGCTTCCACTAAGCTTCCAATCTCATTAGTCCATTTAAATATGGAAAGAAGAAAAGAATATTACAAGCTCACCTATTAGCAGCAAAATCAACCCTTGGAAGTAAACAACACTACTGGACTAACATAAATTCTTGGTCAATGTAAACTTATTCATCATTTCAAAACTGTTAAATCTTGACAATAACTTCATCAAATGATGGGATTGCGATAATTTCAATTCAACTCATATCTTAGAACTAGAAAAAATCCCATCCAATGCAATGTAATGAAAGTGAGTTGCATATCACTTTCATAAGGCTGAATTATTAATTAGCGATTCTTTCTTCTTCTTTTTTCATGATAAATTTTTGCAAGTTAATGCTCCTATTTAGTTTCTTGCTCCTTGTTTTTCTTATTTTTAAACATGGAAATGATATATGATGGAGTTTTACAAGAAAGGAAGATGCAAAGCTGTCATTTGGAAAATAAGAAATGTATGAAGTGCATGTATTGGACTTATTGTAAACGCTAAACATTGCAAAAACGCATGTGGTAATATACAATGAAAGAAAGGGACAAGGAAGAGTCCGAGTTTACAGAGATGCACTTATGAAAGACGACTTCTGTGGAAAAACATGATCTGCTTATCGAAATTCATCATTATTATTAATTAGAGGGAAGCTGTTTCTTTAAGTTGACACCAGCCACCTCCAAGAACCCAAGTCTTCAACAGAAGCTGTTCAAACATGTAATGAGATAAGATTTGATCATCTTTTGAATTTTGACCCCAAGTTGAATTGGGTTTGGTGAGTTTATAGATGATGACCTAGCTTCACTTCTCTTTTTTGGCAATAAAATCAACATAAAACGAGATATGTGTAGTTCTAGTGATTAAAAATATTTACTTCGATATAGATTTGAGGTCCAATCTTGAACCCTCACCTCAAGATATTTTACAAGTAATGAGCAATAAAGCAGGGCATAAAATTGCTAGAGTTCGAGTTGCTTACGATGCTGCAATGCAATTGAGAACTTTGTTCTTACTTTGACCATCTGCTTAGAATTTTACTCGTTTCCCATATTAATTTTGTATCATTTTATTCATCTATTTGAATGAAAATGATCATATCCTACACCTTCCTATGGGGCTACAGAGCCTAATAGGCCCAAAACAAGAGGTAGAGAGAAATGAGTTGTCAACTTCTTATGAAAGAAATTAAGAAAATGGGTCATTCAAAGTTTCATAGTTTCTTCTTTCTTTCTAGATGATCTAAAACAAGATGCTAATAGAATATGAAACGTGCTTGACTGAACAAAATATTCGTATATGTCCTTCACACCCAAAAGTTTGCTTCTTGTTGGTGCTTGCCTTCTTGTTGATTTGAGGGGGGGCGGCATTTTGAGCTTTTACTTGGAATCTCAAAACACTTTATCACCTCCTTTTATATATTTTACTTGGTTGTCATATGATGTCGGCTTTTCTATGAAACAGTGTAATCACCTCTGTGGCTCTTGTTCCTCCAAAGTCCAAACCCAATCAGCTTTGAAGACAGAGACATGGAAAGAGGTGAACTGGAAAAGTCTGCAGATTTTGTTAAGTGCAGCTAAATTTGACTTTACTAAGGTACTGTAGATTCTCTTATGTTTCTCTTTGTGTGTATTTCAGTATAAAACAGTACTAGCTAGTACTAGTTCGGTTTTTCTTGCTGAGTACTTGATGGCTGCCATTTTACCTTGTAGCTTAAGCTAATTAATAGTGGAGATTCTAGTCCTAATTAGGCTCAATCATAGTCGGCAAGAGGTATATATAGTATGATCTCAACCGTTTATGTGCCACAAAAGTTGGTGATTAAAAATTTAAAAGTCGTAATGCTAGCTGCTTCTAGTATAGTGCACAGCAGCTAGAATTCTTGACACTGAAGCCGGATGGCTAGAGGAGGAGAATGAGGAAGGCTAGTACAGACAATCTATCACCTCACTCAAAGTTGTGTTTATTCGATGATCACTAGCCGCCTCAATCGGGATAGTGAATAAACATAACCGGCTGCCTACACTAATGAAGTAAACCTGGCTAGCTACACTATCTCAACTTATGTTCCAGTTACTTATATCGTTTTGTTCTTTTTCTGAAGGGTGCAAGAGCAAGATGTTCATTCAAATGTCTCGAAGAAGCGCAAGCAGGAGCAACTGCACTTTACTGAGGTTGGTACTTGAAGACATCATTCTTTCGGGCATAGTTGGATTTCGATTTCAGATCAGTTCAAAATAATAAGCTAGTTAGTAAGAGGTAAAGCCAGAAAGTGCAAATAGCCCTTTATTTGGTTTGTAATCTAGCTCTATACTAGTCAAACAACAGACACAGAACCAAACAATGGGTTGGAGTGGAATAACAAGTTCATCACCTACCTTCAAACAATTGTATAATCTTGAGTCATATATTCTTAATTTTCACAGGCTACATGTATATTTAAATCTTAGGAAAGGGACTCCAAACTGATAACCACAGAAATGGAAAAGTCTAAGACTGCAGCAAGTCAGCAACCAGCATGACATCAAACTACGCCAATTTGGTGTACTTAGCTAGCTAGCTAGACTTGATTAAACTACAGCCTCATGTTGATGACTACATAAACTAATTAAATTCGGGGACCTTGTGCATGACTATATAAGTACATTCTGATGAGGATTTACTTGATGACGATAAGTCGATGACAATGACAGGATTATTATGATTTTTAAGCGTAATTAACGGCGAGTACTCCCCAATGCCCACCATGATTGGTTATATATATAACAGGAAACAACAAAGCTTATTTGGTAACCACCACAGGTGGTCGAGTTGGTAAGAGCCTCCTAGGTTTGAATCCTGCCGACGCTTATTGGAGTTAAATCCCAATATATTCTTGGTGGCCAGAGGTAGGGATGGCAAAAATCCCTAGCAGGGCGGAGCTCCATTGGATACCCGCCCCTAATGGGGGGAGAATTTGGAGACAAATGAGGATCCCCAATCCCCGCTATCTAAGATTGGGGATGGAGTATGGATGGTATTGTGATCTTCATCCCCAAACCCGCCCCAATAATATATAAATATATTTAACTTATATATATTTTAATTTATTGTATATAATATAAATCATATTTTAAATTTATTTATTGTAGATTTTGATTTTTAAAAAGGCAATATGAGAAAAAATTATTTTATTTATTAAATTCTTATTGGGGATTTAGGACGGGTTTGGAGGTTTAGTCCCCAGTGGGCATGGGGACGGGGAATCTCCAATATATTTTTATTGGGGATTGGGGATAGAGAATGACTCCGGGGATGGGGATGGTATTGTGATCCCCATCCCCAACCCGCCCCATTGCCATCCCTAGCCAGGGGGGAGGAAGCCGACGCTTATTGAAGTTAAATCCCAATATATTCTTGGTGGCTAGGGGGGAGGAAGCGTTCTGACAAGATCCTCCGAGCACATATTAGTCTCTAGGCCTAGGAAGCTTTTGAGGATACCGTGTGATTAACTGATTGACAAATAAAAATAATAAAAAAACAAAGCTTATTTGGTGCAAAGAAAACAACAAAATGTAATATTTTACTAAATCCAAACGCTACACACACATATTGACATGCACACTATTATTTTCCTATAGCAACCTGCAGATTATATATATTTTCATCTTGCATGCATATTGTGCAGTGAGCTATGTATTCCTAAGCATAGTATACCTAGCTAGCTAGTTTGCTTTATTCAGCACAGGTTTGGTATTACAGTGACTAAAACTCCAGATCATGCTAGTTAATTAGCTCAGCTTGGCTCTGCTGCTAGCTTTCTTACATTACAAGAAAGATCAAGGCGCATACATTCAATTTGGTCTTTATTCTGTATCTCAGTATATTGATATGAATTGCTAGCTACTATCTATATCCTCCTCAGTTTCAGACTTCGAGTGTTTGACCTTGTAACAGTAACCAGTTCTGAACAAATTAATCATCCAGAACTCTGAATATGAATATCTAGCTGTTGATTGAGACTCTGCAATCAGTGGAACTTCAAAGAAACAATCAGGGCCGGCTAGAAGAAACTGTCAATAGTCAGGCCGTCTCTCTCTTTGAACTAATGAACTAATATATATACTCACACTAATTCTCGGAAGGTGATGAAGTTTTGGACTTGGTTTTGAATGAGACTTGTTCATGGCCCAGTATTGTTGTGTATCTGTTCTTCTTTTGTAGCATGTGTTTGAGTCTTGTATTGTACAAACACTAAACCCTAAAATTTGGGTAGTGGCTCCACTCATGTTGTTGATACTTATTAAAGATGATCCACGTAGATCACTTAGAATTCAAGTGAAAACAGTATGGAGTTTCTGATCTTCTGTTCTTCTATATATGATAGAAATTTAGAGCTTCTGCTTTGATGCAGATGTTTATGGTGAGAATTTCTCTGAAGCAAACTCTGATATGGACTGATATTCATTTGGATAGGCCCCAAATGAACTTAGGAGGAAAGTTAATTGTTTCTAGGCCCAATGCCTTTAGGACATGATGCAGGTCTATGCTTTTCTATCTACACACATCCAGTAATTTGGTGAGTTATGACTTGTTGGTTACTTGTTATATCGATGTTGTAGAAGTCTTGGGTTCATGCATCATTGACACGTGTGAGGTGGGATAAAAAAAAGCAAATATATATATATATATATATATATATATATATATATATAATAAAAGTTTGGTCTTGTGTGTGGAGAGCAATGCAACAACAATCCACAATGTAATTCACTCACTTGGTTGCAGAGGAAGCAACCAACAATTCTGCAATTGACAGCAATTCCACCCCAACAAGGTTTAGCACCTAATGCTTAGTCCTTACCTCCAAACCCTCCATGTCTTACTCAATCCAAAACACCCCAAAACATTTTCAAAACTCAATCACTTCATTCATATGATCTAGCACAACACACTTAAAGCTCAGTGCCAAAACCCTACATGGCCCCCCTTATTATTGGATACATACCTCCTGAAAGGGGTCCCACTGGGGAACACACTACTCTGCCACGTGGCCCCTTTCCAATTCTTCCTCATTATGATCAATATTAAATATCAACTAATATATTGTTGTTAAGGTAAGATGAGATTACATGCAGATGTAATCCTACACTATAAATAGTAGTTCCACACTTGCACAGCTACATTATCCAAAAACCCAATTAAGCTTAGAGCTAGCAGGAGAGCTTTGTGAGTCTGCTATACCAAATCCAATGGCTCAGTTCACAGAAGATTTGAAGCCTTCTTTTCCTTTCTTAGACATTGAGCCAAGCAGTATACTTATAAACCAGTATGCAGACCAATTCAATCATCTTGGTGTTTTGGACTACTCAAGCTTGAATCACTTCCAAGGCTACATGCCTTTTTCAAGTGACAATTTCTTTGGCAACAGCCAAGGACCTGAATTCCCAGGAACCTTGGTCGAAAACTTTCCGGCTGGTTTTGTTCAACAGAACAGCAGCAGCGACAACAACTTGCAGAATGATGAGGCCTCAGCTGCTCAGTGCCTTGTCGCAGCTGGAAACCCTGAATTCCAAGAAAGCAAGAAGAGAATAGCAATGGAGATGTCAGAGAGCAGTTCTGGAGTCTCCAATCCCTCAGTTTCGAAAACTGGGATCAAGAGAAAAAATGTAACCATCAATTAAAATCTTTTCAATTCGTTTCTGGCTTGTAATTTGTCTGTTTAGTGCTGATTGATTTGGATTGTGTATGTTGCAGAGCTTGGGAAGAGGAAAGAGGGTGAAAATCAGTAATGAGGAGGAAGATGAGAAACCAAAGGAAGTGGTTCATGTTAGAGCCAGGAGAGGCCAAGCCACTGATAGTCACAGTTTAGCAGAAAGGGTATACTAGCTTGCAAATAATTTTTTTAACTCAAATAGATATCATTCTTAAATACATGCATTATGGGTTTTTATTGAATGCTGCATTATTATCCCACCAGGTTAGAAGAGGAAAAATCAATGAGAGACTGAGATGCTTGCAAGATATTGTCCCAGGTTGCTCTAAGGTAAAGAAATTTGTTAGCAATACATATTATGTGACAACAACATATACCTTGAGTCTGTTATAATTTTTCGGTACTCATTATCATGTGATTACAGACTATGGGAATGGCGGTAATGCTAGACGAGATAATTAACTATGTGCAGTCCTTGCAGAACCAGGTTGAGGTCAGTTGATCAATTGACAATGATCAAACAAATTGTAGTTATTTTTTTCTACTTCTTGTTCTAAAGAAATTAATACCTTTTTTTTTTCTTTTGAATTCAGTTCCTGTCTATGAGGTTAACTGCAGCAAGCTCTTTCCATGACTTCAACACAGAGACAGAAGATGCTATGGAAACAATGCAGGTACTCACATTTTTTTCCATCAAGAACGTTTTATAAAACTTTTGGACTTCCGAATTTGGCTCCTTTGAGATTAAAAACTAATCACTCAAAAGTGAAAATCCATTCAAGGACTTGATGTATATATTTATATGTTGCAGAGGGCAAAAGAGTTGGAGAGAGTGAAGATAGAAGCAGGATATGGAGGAGTAGTTGATAGTAGCTTCCAGTATTCCTCAACTAATTATTGGTCTCTCTGAGTCTCAAAGAGTCTGACTACAATTTTGGATGCTACTGCAATATACAACAAACACATGAAGATGCTATTGCTCTAGCTCCATCTCCTGATATTTTATGTATAATTTTAGGGCCTTCATTTTAATATAAAATTTGTCCCCATGCACTTCATGCTATGTCTGGCATAAGTGTAAAGTCTCATACTTTAATTGAAAAAGCCTCACTCATGTGGGAAAATTTATCCAGATTAATACAAGGACTACAGTCAAATTTTTCTCCTAGTTGTGGTTTTACATAGATGATAGACAGAAGAATGAGTAATGCTGCCAAATCAAAAACAGAGACACAAGGAAGCATAATCCAGACAGCATTAGGAAAATGTCGATTTCAGGAAAGGAGTTAATCTCATCTCCTTCAGTTCCAATACATATACAGCTGTTTCATAAGTACAGAAACTGTAATGACTTCTTCTGACAGAATCCTAATTTTCAATAATTGGGCTCCAACTGGGATATGCTCAACTGGCCATTACTACCTACATTTGGTGGAAACTAATTAACCCAGCACTGTCATAAATCATCAACAGTGGATTTAGGAATGTATCTCTCTTTTAATCAATATGCAGAATGAAAGATATATTCCTCAAACATCTTATCTCAGCTTTTTCGCATGGCCCTCACTCCTTCAAGACATCTTTATCTTTAGAGCATTTTAAGTTTTTACCAAGAATAGTGTTAGGTGAACCACATTTTTGGGTATCACGTGTATGCAAAGATAGATTGGACTTTCTGCCACATAAGGTGGGACGGAGATAATACCCAAAAAGGTTGTTCACCGAGCATTGCTATTTTAACAAACATTTGCCTCCACACATATAAGGAGAGCATTTTAATACTTCAATAGCTGCCCCAAAGTTTTGGGTGAGTGAATGCCGAGTGCCGTCACTAGCTATCACTTCATTTATCCACCCTGGCCAAAAAAATTCAGTTTCTTTGTCTACTGATAAAAAGTCCGAGTAATGTTTATACGTATCATATTTACCTATCATATTGATAACGTCATCGCTGAGGTTCACAAGAGAATGAGATATATCATTATATCTTCATAAGAGATGTAACTATAACAGTGGAACAAATAGTGTTATGGTTGGAAAAACACAGTCAATCCACATTGAGTCATAACTGAGACGTGGATAAACACTAAGCTGTCGACTAAAATGAAGGCCACAGCTCATACGCGGCTTGATGATCAGTAACTCCAACTTGTCTAATGTGAACATCATCTTTAGCACAGCAGCAACTTGGATATATATCACACCAGCAATTTTAGATAAAACTTTGGAATTATCTTCTATATTTATGTCGGTAATTAAAAGTTTGGAAATGTCTAATTGGGGGCATTAATATTTTGAGTGAGACCCTTGAACCAAAGAGGAGCCAAGTCGCAAACTGTCACAAACTTGGAACCAGAATTGACAAGCAACCTACACCATCTAGGAGGACTAGTTAACCAAAGCTTGCTGTGATATCCCACAATTAGATAGATACACATGAAATCCTCTAGGACATTGCCAATTCATGAAGTGAATGATTGGGGGAGAAAAAAAGAATTGAAGAGTTTTTTTGTCTTCAAGTTTAGTTTTTAAGTGAGTTTGGGAGAGGAAGAAGGGTTAGATGCATTGCATCCATGAAGCTTGGAGAGATAGAGAGAGGGGACAGCTAGAATGGGCCAGTGGTTGCCTCCAAAAAGAGGCATGGGCAATTGTGGGCACTCACTCACTCACTCACTCACTCTCCAACTTCGCAAAATGATACGGGTTTATGAACCTTGATCTCTAAAGTTATATCTTGCTTTCCCTCCATCATATCCCACTGAACTAAATCTTTCTTCTTTTCTCTTTGACCCTCTTTTGACCACGTCTTGGTTTGTCTCTTGGAGAATATGCATGAACAAAGAGGAGGAAGAGGGTTCAAGGGTCCCATGGAAACAGTTAGTGAATGGATTGTGCCAAATAATTAGATTGAGGATCTTAATTACGTAGTGAAGTTAGGAAGTTGAGAACTTAGATTGGGCAAGTTCAAGGACCCTTGTACTAGTAGTCTTTAGAGCTTTTATTTGGAAGTGGAAATGGTGTCATCCCCACTACTATGAAAAAAACTAAGATTGAGAAAGAAATTGAAAAAGGACTGTATGTGCATGCATGTCCATGATCCCCAGCCCCAAACTCAAACTTACAAAAGTTGAATGAAATTTACTTTTTCACTTTTAAATTAGAGTAGGAAAAATTTTTGTACGAAAAGTTAAAAACACAATTAGAGGCCTCATTAAAACTTTGTCTGGAGAAATTTAGTGGGACAAAACTCTAAGCGAATGATCCAATAACCAAATTGACTTTCCGATCATCTTTAAGGCCACATTTCATGGGATAACGTCCGAGTTAGATGGCGCCAAAATAATTAAAGTCGAATGTGATTTACATACTTTGTGACCTAATTCCAAGTTTTTACAACTATTCATCGACAACGAACATGATGTGCATAGTTAGGTTGAAGGAAATATAGATCACATATTAGATAGATTCACGTCCATGTCTTATCTTGTTCAATTCTCATGGGACAGGCATATATGCAGAAATGCCTGAAGACTAGGGGTCAAACAATAATGCTAAATGAAACAGTCCATATTTGGATTTGGATTATGCGCAAGATCAATTTATATACAGAATGTTTAAGTCGACAGCATGATTTGGTTTCTCCCAATAAGAGTAAAATGTTGAGGTGAAGTTAGCTTAGCTCCAAAGTTTGTGGCCCTATATTTACATATACTGATGCTGAAGCATCTGGAGTGTGAATGCTGATCAAACAGAGTTACAGGGATTAAACTCTTTGAATATTCATGTGAATTTTGCAGAAAATGAAATGGCTAGGGGACAGTGATGGACAGATTGTATTAAGTTGTTTGTGCAGAGCTATATATGTATCGTGCGAAAGTTTTACTGTCCACCGGAGCAATGTAAAACATCCCTGATCCCTAGCTTGTATTGTGCTGTTCAACTCAAAGTTGGGAATCACCAATCACCAAATAATCCATGTTACTACTTACTAGTAGTTAACGTTTCTAGTACTCACCAAAAACAAAAGGGATCCATCAACGTTGCTAGTACTCACCAAAAACAAAAGGGATCCATGCTTTTGTTCAATATGGAAGAGCTTTCAGTCTTTCAATCTGGCAAACCCACTGGTTTGAGCAGCAGTACTAGAAGGTTATAGGGCTTTTAGGAAATTTTCCACAACTTCTAGTCTTGTGATTTAAAGGCCCATAATATAGTGAGATGGGCTTTTTGTTGTGGTGTGTATGGGCTCTAAGCAGGAAATTCATGCTAAAATTTCAGTCTAACTTGGAGATACTGTTACAGAGTTGAAATTGTAATGTGATAAGGATGGATGTTAATATATTGTGACAATAATGGGGATCTGAAGAAGAAGAAGAAGAAGAAGAAGAAGAAGAAGATAGGATTGATCGTTTTATGAAGGTGATAGAGTAAGACAAATGATGAGGTATGGTGACAATTTATCATTTGGGGAATTGTGATGATAAATTGTTGGTGTACATTAGTGAATAGTCTAATGGTGATAACATTGTTGCAAATGTGCACCTTTTATTGTGATTCTTGTGCCCTATATGGTAACAATCCTTTCATCAACATTTCACTCTAGAGTTCTGTTTCCTTGGTAGGATTATTTCAGATGTGTGTATGTGATTATTTTACAATTTAGTAAATGGAAAACGAAAAACAAAAGTAATATGTATTTTCATATGTGAGATTTTTATTGATGATGTATTTTTCAATAGAAGTGTGTCATCTTTATTTTATTTTTCATGAGAAACTTGTAATAACAACATTTAATTTACCTTGTACCAATAATTCGTGTGTAGGCAAGCGTACGCTCTTTTTTATCTTTTTTTTTTATAGAAAATTACATACAAGTGTCAGTTTGAAACTTATTTTTGTTTTATAGAAAATTACATACAAATGTCAGTTTGAAACTTAAATTAGCTATAAGGCCACCAAAGTTTTATTGTACACATAAGGCCACTTGTATGTTTAAATTATTTACACTCTGACAATTTTACCCTTTGTGGAATATTTTTCCTCCAGCCAAAACAAAAAGAAACTCTCTCTCTCTCTCTCTCTCTCGTTTTTTTCCCCGATCTCTCTTCTTCTTCTCTTCCCTCTGCAATCACCGGAAACCCAATTGCATCGACCCCTTACATCGATCACAGATCTCTCTCTCTCTCTCTCCCTCCCTCCTCCCTAATTTCAACAAGCCCACTCCAATTTCAACGAGAAAGCTCTCCTTCTATTTCTCTACTGCTCCAATTCGACCACCAGCATGGTGCTACCAGACCTTGCACCGCTGTCGTCACCTATTATAGATCGAACGAAAACAAGAGAGGAACAGGCAGATCGGGAAGTCGTCAGCGGCAGTCTGATTTCTGGTTGATAATCGTGATCGGAGAGGTGATAGGAGAATCGCGACGATGATGAAGGTGCATGGCGAGGACAGGCGAGGCGAGGCAGCCCAGACATCGACGACATCGTTTAGGGCTCAGTTTGGTATTGACTTGAGCTTCTGGAACTGCCTCCTAAGCCGCTCAGGGCTCATCGTCTAGTAGAGCGCGATGGTCACCGACGCCGGACTGAAATCTAGACCTCACCGGCGGCGTGGAGGCTCGAAGAGAGGCAGAGGTAGTTCATTTGCTCGGCTTGCTTCCAGATTGCTTCGCACCGGTGTTTTGGGATGATTCGTAGTCGTCGAGGGCCGATCTGGCATTCAATTTCGTCTATGAGATGAAGGTTTGGATTGGGCTTTCGAATTGAGTGCACTTGCTTTCAAGAGTATGATTTGAATCATGGCAGATGGGTTAGATGATGCAGAGAGAATGATGCTCTAGTGTAGCTTTTGGTAATTCCCATGGATTTTTTGGCTAACTCTAATGAATGATGCTCATGAATACAAGTTACGTTGATGGATAATGATATGTGCAATACATTCAAATTTGAGCAGTGCATGGCTTCAACATTGTATATTTATAGTTGTTTTGATTTTTCGTTGTGGCTTTTGTGTTAGTTGGTAATAGCTTTCTTAGTCGGTGATAGTAGTTTTGTTAGGCTATGGTAATAGTTTTTGGTGTTGGTTAAGTAGTTTTTGGTGAGAGTAGCTTTTGATGTTGGTGAAAGCAACTTTTGTTGTTGGTGAGAGTAGTTTTATAGCGTTGGTGAGAGTAGTATTTATTGCTGGTGAGAGTAGTTTTTGGTATTGGTGACAGTAGGTTTTGTTGGTGGGGATAGTAGCTTTTTGTTTTGGGGAGCATAGGTTATTTGGCAAGCAGTAGCTTTTATTATTTGTGATAGTAGCTTTTGTTATCTCAACGGAGGTTGCCGGAAATCTTACTAAAGTAGCTTTTGTTGCTAGTGACAGTAGCTTTTATTGCTAGTGATAGTAGCTTTTGTGACCTCGCCGGAGATTGCCGGAAATTTCATCAGAGTAGCTTTTGTTGTTAGCTACAGTAGCTTTTGGTGTCAGTGACAGTAGCTTTTGTGACCTCGCCGGAGATTGCCGGAAATTTCATCAGAGTAGCTTTTGTTGCTAGCTACAGTAGCTTTGTAGTCGCCGGAGTTGACCGGAGACCAGCCGGAAGTTGGCCGGAGGCGGTCGGAGACCCGCCGGAGTTGGTCGGAGACCTCGCCGGAGAGGAGAGAGAGAATTAATGTTGACTTTTTACTCTAGTGGCATTTATGTAAATATGTTGGTTTTTAATATCCAAAATATAACACATTTTTTAATCTAGTGACCTTATGAGGGAAAAAACTTATTGGTGGCCTTATGACTAAAAAAACATTCAAAGATGCACTTATATGTAATTAACCATTTTTTTTTTTAATGAGAGATTTGTAGCAATGATTTATTCATCGATTTTTACATACAAATATAAAGAACATTTTTCTCAATATTTGACCACTCTTCAAAAATCAGTCTATATACAAACTTAAACATTTCCCGTCAACTCGAAGTCGAGTTTTTTTCCCATTCCTTGGAAAATAAACCTAAAGTAGAAAAAATCAAGGAGTTTTTGGAAATGTCAAAAACAATCTCCAAAAAAGGAAATTCATAGAACACGATTCTAATAATCTGATGCATTAAAGTATGAGGCTATTAAAACGTAGTCAGACCAAAACATCCCCTGCACCCTTTCCTCTTAATAATCGAGTCACCGATTTCTCAACGTCTCAGAATGACGGAACTAGTGTTGTTGGACACTACTCTTGCTGTTATCAAATTCTATTCTTATCCATCAATCTTAGTCTTCCCTCTTTCTTCAATATACTAAAAAACCCAACCCCACGCCAGAATAACCATGTCCCTTCTACGTGGCTCGTCTCACCGACTCTTCTCTGCTTTGGTACCAATCCCAATCTCGCAAATTGGTGAACTGGGCTGGTGGAGATTGGTCCTGAGCATATAATCCGAGTTGGGTTTTGTGGAAGGTTGCAGAAAGTTGGAGACTTTGATCGGGAAAAGCAGAGGATGCTGATAAAGGTGTGAGCTTGACTGTGCATTTTGTGGTAAGTGGATTATGTTTTGGGTTGTTGGGCTCAGTTTTTTTTTTTTTTTTTTTGCTGATTTTGACTTTAATGAGATTTTGTTGGGTCTGTGGCAACTTCAAAGAGATTGATTGATTACTAATGGTGAAATTTGGTTATTGGTTACATTGATGATCAGCTTCAAAGAAAAGGGTTCTTTGGATTATGAATTGCAAGTTAGTTTGATGATCAATAAGAACTGAAATGATAGTTTGATGATCAATAAGTAATATTGAATGAGGAAACTGTGATGGGAAGTTACTGAATGTGCTGTAAGAGGAACATGGTGTTGGATTTTAAAGTGGCTAGGCTAAATTTTGGTCATTGGGAAATAACAAATTTGAAACTTCTTGGGTCGTATTTATGTTTCTATTGGTTTGGAAAGGGTGATTAGAGGCAGTGGGGTTGGTGAAGTTGGGCTCATGAGTTACAATCAAGAAATGTGAGTATGATTTGGTGCTGTAATTCATTGCAGTTTACGTAAGTACATAGGAGGGGAGAAGTGGGGATGGCAGTGGCAAGCAAAACCAGAAATATGCTCGAGAATCTTGTAAGAGAAGGATCGTTCAAATGGTTGATTGGAAATCGAAGCCCTTTTGATGATGAATTGGAGGAGATGGACAGGTCTCCTTCAGCCCCAACAAATTGGATACCGGAGCTATCTCCTATTGCAAATGTAGTTGTCCGTAGATGCTCCAAGTAAGTTTCCTGCTTTTACATCTCATACACTCTTAACTTGTAGATTGCCAGAGTGAAAGTGATCATGATATTGTTTCCATTAGAACCCTATTTTTCAATGTTAGGTGCTTCATATGACTATCAAGATTCGTAACTTATTTTTCAAAATATTGTAACTAGTTTAGAGAAATGAATTGCTTATGATTACAAAATAATGGTGCAGAATCCTTGGTGTTCCTACGACTGAGCTTTGTAAAGGCTTCAGTGCAGAGGCTTCCGAGTCTATAAAGCATCCATCTCGCTATGCAAGGAACTTTTTGGAATACTGCTCGTTCAGAGCTCTCGCTCTGTCAACTCAGGTGACAGGTCATCTGGCTGATAAAAAGTTTCGACGCCTAACATATGATATGATGCTAGCTTGGGAGGCTCCAGCTTCTGACAGCCAACCTTTGCTAAATGTAAGCTTAAAGTTTTTCTGAAATTTTTTTCCCCTTAGAAGCTTATTTCTTTTATTGTTGATATTTTGATGTTTAAGTCCTGATACACGTTCTAAACTATAAGTTTAATAAAAGCATGCTTATCGTGCCTAATTGTGATTTGCATTAGAATGTCTGCAGTGCTCTGAAATATCTTTGCCCATTGTTACTACTTACCTGTATTGTCTACCAAACTATTTAGCAGGTTAATACCTTCAGACACGCAAATCGCTTTATATGCATTTCTATTTGCACTCCTCTTAATGAGACGTGTTTGACTATCTGTATAATTAGTTGTTTAGTTTCAAATTTCTTTAGCTCTCTGGTGGTGCGCTCTCTCTCTCTCTCTATCACTCACTCACTTACAAGAGGCCCTTGTCTTTTGTGCAGTTAAATGAGGATTTATCAGTTGGGATAGAGGCTTTCTCTAGAATAGCTCCGTCAGTTCCCATTATTGCAAATGTGATTATCAGCGAAAATCTTTTTGAGGTACTTGCAACATCAACTGGTGGGAGACTTCAGTTCTCCACTTATGACAAGTATCTAAGTGGACTGGAAAGGTACATACTTCAATTAAATTTGCATTGCACATACATTTCAGGAAACAAAAGCATTATGAAAAAAATAAAAATAAAAGAGCACAGGATACCAGAAGGATATAACAAGCAATCGACCTAGGAAAAGCCTAATTAGTCAATACTGGCAGTTAAATTCTTGTCATGAGTTTGGTCATCATTATGATAAGTGAACTAGTCTCCACCCTAATTAGTGAGGGTCATGACTTATGAATTCCATTAGGTCTCAAAGACCCCACACAGGGGTTGGCTTAATTATAGTTGGTTTGCACTCTAACAGATAATGTATTGTTAATTTGACAGAGGAAAAGAAATTTCCACTAGAGAGTACCAACTAAAATGTATTTTTATGAGGAAATACTGCATAATGCATATATCAGTTAGTTGGTGGAATACAGTCTCCAGAAGGGATTACTAAATGTTGAAACAGTGCAATTTCCTAAAGTTTGTGTAATCATTGGGAGCATATTCATTCGATCTCATATCTAGTCCTGCTATTTTAAAATTTTTTTCATACAGAGCAATAAGAAAAATGAGGACCCAATCAGAGTCATCTCTTCTTTCTGCTGTACGATCATCAAGAGGAGAGAGAATTCTGGAAGTGGATGGAACAGTAACTACACAACCAGTTCTTGAGCATGTGGGAATTTCTACATGGCCTGGTAGGCAGATGTGATTAAGATTGTAAAATGGTCAATGCATATCTATCGAGTATTTTGAAATTGGTTTTTAAATTTTTATGGTGTGCAAACAGGACGGTTGATTCTGACAGACCATGCACTTTACTTTGAGGCTCTGCGTGTTGTATCTTATGACAAGGCAAAACGATATGACCTATCAGATGACCTAAAACAGGTCGTGAAACCTGAGTTGACTGGCCCATGGGGTACTAGACTGTTTGACAAGGCAGTCTTTTATAAATCAATTTCATTGTAAGTTATTAGGAGTTGACTGGTCCATGGGTTAGAGTTTTTCTGTACATTTTACTTTCTTAGTACTTAAAATTGCAAAAAATATTGTTTTATTAGAACATGATCATCACTTTCATACTATTTTTTCTGTAGATCAGAACCAGTTGTGATAGAGTTTCCTGAGCTGAAGGGGCATTCTCGTCGTGATTACTGGCTAGCGATCATAAGAGAGATTTTGTATGTTCACAGATTTATACATAAATACCAAATCAAGGGGGTCAAACGAGATGAAGCGCTATCAAAGGCTGTGCTTGGGATTCTGCGAGTACAAGCCATTCAAGAAGTTTCTTCTGCTCCTTTACGCTCTGAGGGTCTTTTAATGTTCAATCTTTGTGATCAATTACCAGGTGGAGACCTGATACTGGAAACTCTTGCAAATATGTCAACCGTAAGCGAATTAAATAGGTCTGACACATCTAAGTCTGGTGGTGGAATGTATTCAATCTCAGCATTAGATATGATTTCTAACTTGGGCTTCGCATTTGGAACAAGTTCTAATAATTCGGTTGAGGCTGGTCTTGCTGTGGGTGAGGTAACTGTTGGACAACTGACTTCACTGGAAAGAGCAGTTAAGGAATCAAAAAACAATTACGAAAAAGTGGCACAAGCACAAGCTACAGTAGATGGAGTCAAAGTGGAAGGCATTGATACAAATGTTGCAGTGATGAAGGTATTTGCTGATATTAAAGGTTTTTTCCCCAGTTTTTAAACCTTCCCCTTTATCCTATCTCAATTCCTGTTTTAGTTGAAGATGATTAGAGTATAATTAAAGGAGTTATGAAAACATTTAATTTGTAATCCTCAGCAGTGGCCAAAAGACTCCAGTGAATCTCTAATTCCCTTTGAGACATCATCTGCCATTTATTCCATTATGTGCTGGTAGTTTGGATGTAATTATCCAGTTGATGCTTAATTGGATATAAATATGAGTTTACTGCATTCTTTTCTCACCTAGCTTATGTTTTGCTCCATTTTCTGGCAACATCTTCTGAACTTTGATCGCTTGCAGGAGTTGCTCTTTCCAATGATTGAACTGGGGAAATGGCTTCTTTCTTTGGCATTATGGGAGGATCCACTTAAGTCTCTGGGTTTCTGTGTTGTTTTCACTTACATCATATGCAGGTAAAGTGGGCCAATTAAAAATTGTGCAACATTTTTTTAGTAATCCTAAGTGTAACAGCTTCTTGCTTTACTCATTAATCATTATCCAGACTTACGAAGGAGGGGACGGTTGGGAAAATGAATTTTTTACACAGATAAACTTTGATGATGGCATAATGTAATAATATAATAATAGTTTTGTTTGACTTCTGTTGGCTTGAAGTCTGTGTATAGTACTTATATAATACTAGATAATAAGTTAACCTGCTCTGTTACTGCAACAGTGCATGTTTGTCATAGTGGTACTCGTTTTGGTCTAAGCCACTATAGTAGTATTTGAATGAATAATGTGTAAAACCTTCATATACTTTGATGTTACATGTTACAGTGTATGCGCCTTTACCTTCATGCAATTGTGATCAGAAGAAATAAATTCGGCATATGATTTTCAGAAAATTTGGTCACTATTTCTTAGAGCTCTTATGGGATGGGAGAGAAATGTTGCAACAGAACAGGAGATAGCTATGGAATAAAGACTATGGAGAATGAGATTATGCTCTGTTTTGTTTCTTTCGGCACTTGACACTGGTGGCCATCTATTGCCAGCTAACTTAAAGGGTGTATATTTCAGGGGATGGCTGAGTTATGCCTTTGCATTTACGCTCGTCTTTATTGCGATCTTCATGATGCTCACCCGGCTTTTTAGCCAAGGAATATCCGTTCACGAGGTTAAGGTGTTAGCACCACCACCAATGAACACAATGGAGCAGCTTTTGGCTGTTCAGAATGCAATTTCCCAAGCTGAAGGGATCGTCCAGGATGGGAACATTGTTCTCCTAAAGCTACGTGCTTTGTTGCTGTCACTTTTTCCGCAGGTTTTTCTCTCTTTGTCATCGCTGCTTCCTCCAACAATGTCTCTGGATAATCATTATATATGGTGTTCTGTACATACCATTTGTCTCCCTCACCTTTTAGTAAATTGCTCATATTTGCTTGTTTTTCCATCTGATGATCAGGCAAGCGAAAAATTAGCAGTGGCTCTTTTAGTGATGGCTTCGACTCTGGTCTTCCTCCCCGGTAAGTACGTTGTTCTGTTGATCTTCTTGGAAGCGTTTACACGGTATTCACCAATGAGGAAAACTAGCACGGAGAGATGGATGAGAAGATTGCGAGAGTGGTGGTTCAGCGTACCGGCAGCTCCAGTTATACTTGAAAGAGAAAAGGAAGAGAAAAAGAAGAGATGATGCTGTAATATCTGTATTGTAATTGTATGCTAATGTAGTGTTTTCTTTGCACATATAGAGAGAGCTCCCGAGTAGAGAGAGGTGAGTGTGTAAATCTTAACATTGAAAGTCAAAATAAACTGATACGAAAATTTATAAAAATGAAAAGGTTTGATCTAAGAACTAGCCCAAAATATTCCTTGCTTTCTGTTTCTGCGCCTCCAGCTTATTAACTGATACAGATGATAAATTGCTGCTATTTGAATCATCAAAGTTTGAACCTTGTTTCAATCATTATCTACTCCAAATTCTGTCCTCAGAAACTCGTGAATCAAATACGTTTTGATTCACATTCTGTGTAAGTAAATGAGTCGCACATTATATAAGAAATATGTATTGTGGACACTCAATTCAGCACATAATTTAGGAAATATATACTGTAGAAACAAATAAAAAGAAATGCAACGAGAAGAACCTTTAATCGAGCAATGAATTTCTTTGTATAGAGTAATATCAAGTGGTAAAACAGACACTATTTTAACCTTTAACAAGTTCTACCCAAAAACTTAGAACTCTTATTTGCAACTGACTTGACCATACCAAAAAATCAAATGGTAAACAACAACGTACCAACAAATTTTAATTTTTATGAATTGAAATGAAATACTCTAACAAAAAATTGGTATGAGTCCTTCCCTTAACCAGTCTTGCGCGTAATTACGGCCATCATTCCGAGCTCTGGGAAGCTTTTATCTCTGTGAATTGAAGAATTGCCGACGAATTAAAAGGAACTAGTAGTCTCCAGATCAACGATGATCGATCATAGAGTCGTAATTAAATATGTTCATGGAATTGGTGCACAAGAAATCCGTGTTCGGCGTGAACACCGGAATGTTGGTTAGATATGGATTCGGCGGCACAAAGCACGATGATGAATCCCCTCCTCCTCCTACGTTGTTAAGATTATTATTACTGTTATTGCTGCTGCAATTCTCTTCGGTAATCACCGACGAAGATTCGTTGTCGTCGTTTCTTATCATCACATTGTTGCTATTAACCTGATTAGGGCTCTTATGCATCATCTCCTCCTCCAATGACGACATGCCAACGTTGTTGTTGTTGTTATTTCCCGTCTCTAGCGGTTCGGGTTTCGCCGCCGCCGGCGACGTGTCATCCTCGAACCGCGAGAGGCCGGTGAGCTTCTGCACCAGCGACATGAAGTCACGCGGGTGCGTGTGGATGATTTTAGGGGAATGCGTGTAGATGATCACCGGGTGGCGCTGCTGCTGCGGCGGTCTAGTGGCGGTGGACCCTAACATTGCGTACGTGGACGATGAGGATGACGACGACGGCGGCGAAGAGGTGCAGGAGGAGGAGGAGGGTTTCTTGATGAAATGGGAGTCCTTGTTGATCTTCAACGGCGGTGGATATAGGGCATTGGTGGTGGTGGTGTTGTTGGTGGTGATCTTATTTGCATGGGGGCTCATCTTGGTTTGAAATTGGTTGGGAAACTAGGTAATTGCAATTTTAGGACCTCAAAACTATGAGAAATGAGCTGAGAATGGAATTGTTTATATAGGGATAGCGATTAGAGAGAGCACGTTTAATTTTGTTCCTCCTATTTGGGTGGGATTGGTTGAAACAAATTTAGAGGGTGAGTGAAGAATATATGGGGCTGTGTGGTTTTATCGAATTTGAAGGGTAAGAGAGGCATCGAGAAAAATACTTTACCACGGAGTAATTTGCACGTTTATCTCAAATATTATGCACGCTGGATACCTCCTACTTATCGATCAGATGAACTGATGAAGCAGAGAGAGTTATGGAATATTTTTCACGTTTTGTTTTAAATACCACGAATATAACGGGCCGTGATTGGAAGGTCGGACGTGCCACTTGTGCTCACATAGTACGTCCAATCCACTAATGTTTTACTCGTCATCCTGATCACAATGATCGAGTGCAGGCATTCCTATTATTCGACGAGCAGACGCGTAGTGCCGCCGTGCCACGTATGGGGTTGTGATATGTGTAAGGGAGGGAAGAGGCGTAGTTCCATGATTTTAGCACTGGGGGTATTGGTGTGTGACAGATGGGATAGGACAGTTGAGACATATTTGGTGAGTTTGAGGGCTTATCGGAAGAAGCAGTTGGAGTGTTCATTTTGTGGAAGCTGCGGATGGCTTTACACTCCTTACTACATTCTCATCTCTCTCTCACTCCCATTTTTAAGTGTGTTTGAGCTATGTTATCCCCTCATGGCTGGTAAGGAAAATGTGGGGAATAAAATACCTTAGAAAGAACCTAAAAAGTCCTCATATAATTCGGTGTTAGCGAATTAGCCTTTTTGATTTGTTTTAATTTATGGTATTGTTATTAACTTACTATAAAAGTCAATTTTGAATGTGTTTTTTTTATTCACTTATTTATTAATTGTTGATAATATTAGCTCCAATTGCATCTAAACTTTTCAATTAAAGATAGCGAGTGAAATTACCAATCTCGTAGAGAATAAACAATGTAAGTTTAAAGAAAATCGTTATCAGAATGTCAAATATTAGAACTAAAACTGCTAATATTAGCGTCAATGAAAAATATAAATTAAAGTATAATAAAAAAAACATTTCAAAATTGATACGAATGACCCGAAAAGGCTAAAGAAATCCGAACTAAAAAGGAAAAGAAATTCCAACTAAAAAATGCAATGAAACCTAAAGTAAATAACGCTTAATGGCACATTTACTTACTTGGAATGGAAAATAATCATGAATCGGAGACAAGTGGAATGGGAGAAGAAAGGAATCGGTATTGATTCCGGAGGAATGATTCCTAAACCCATCTCCCCCCCCTTCGTAATAGAATTCCTGAGTATTCAGGAATCGATTCCTGATAAATAGGTGGGATCTACACCAATTCTGATTCCTTCATGTGTTAGTAAACACAGGAATTCTTTTACCTGGAATCATTTCGATTCCTTTATGTGTTAGTAAACACAGGGGTGTTTTTACTCCGTAATCATTTTATTACATTCCATTCCATTCCATTCCAAGTAAGTAAACATGCCGTATTAGCTCATCGATTCACTTGGAAGGAGGGAAGAAGATTGCATCAAAAGTTCTCTTTGATCGGAAGAGTTTCTCAGTATTTGAATCCACGTTGAAGGAAGCTTCAAGCACCTGAGGAGATAACACCTTCCAAGCACCAACACTTCCAGCCAAATGAGTGAATATTGGATTGGGAGTGGTGATGATAGAAAACCATTCCAAAGCCTTCCGGATCAGCAATCTTTGAAACAATAAAGAATCGAGGAACAATGAATAAGTTGCCGGTTGTAACGGTCGTTTCCAAGACCTTCTTCCCATGGACACCAACAACTTGCACACGGCCACTTCCCCTAACAATGTAAGTCACCTACAATGCATAGGCACAAGAAAACCCTGGGGAGCACATAGCACTTTCGTCCAGCCTAACAAGATCAGCACCAAGCCCAACCTCACCGACCAAAGGAAGATTCTTAGGTTTCAAATAATTCTTCCACCGCCCTTAATATCAACATCAAGAGGAGCCTCTTCGCAATTCAATGTCATCCCATCTCTATGTTCCTTGTTTGGCTCAGGCAAATTAGCTCCCCCTAACTTAACAATGCCCTTGCCGGTTTGCTTGCCAACAAGAGTCTTTACAACACTCTCCTCCAAATCTCATGCTCAGCCAACAAACTCAATTGAGAAGCCAGTGAAAATGTCATTAGAACCATTGAGATAGAAGTCAGTGAATTAGCCTTTTTTATGGAGACAAGCTATGGTACCTACCATTATGAGAACAAAAATTTGAACAAAAATTTACAAGTATTTGAACCAAAATTACAACATTGACAACAAAAGTTATCATATTCATTTACACTATTTACAACATTGAGAACAAAAATTACAACATTGACAACGAATTTGTTCAAAACTTGTAAAAGTGTCGTAAGAGGTGTAATTACCATTATTATAACAAAATATTACACATAGTAGGACTCAAATTACAATTTTGAGAACAAATTTGTTCTCACTTTGTAAGTGTGGGTATGGGATACATACCAACACACTAGAATTTCCCTTTTTTATGAGCTGTTTTGGTATCACCCAAGAAAAGAACCACAAATTCAGTGTCCTCCTTGTGGTACCACCATGTGATAACTCCAAAAGGGAGAGCAATGGCATCACCCTACTTCACTGGAAGAACCTTTTCTTCCTTCTCCGGCAGAACAATTCCAACTACTCCATTACCTTGAAGGACATATGCAACTCTGGCAAAGTCAGAGTAATTGGGGAGAGCAAGGCCATCCTTCTCTAGAGAGAGCTGGGCAGCTCCGATGTCACCTTCACGAAGCATGGGAAGCTCCGACGGAGACCAGGCAGGGTAGGAACCACCATCTCCTCCATAAACTTTCTTAGCCAACCTTAGTGTAAGATCAATCTCCATCTTTTTTAAAACCCAGAAGCAAATTAAAAACCCAAAACGAGAGCGAAGTGACAATACTAAATATCAAGAACAATGTGTGTGTGAGCGATGAAAAGTGCTTGTTTCTTGGCGTGTATTTATATAGGAGTGATGAGAATGATTTCAGTACACATCCATCTTCTACTAGCTAGGAGAAAGATTCAGTATCTATATAGGAGTGATGAGAATGATTTCAGTACATGTCATCTTCTACTAGGAGAAAGATTCAGTATTTGATTATAACAGGGTAAACCTGGATTGTCCTGACCCAAATCAAATTACCCATTTAATCCTGGGTTAGGATTATTAGCTTACCATGTATGAGTTTCTAAAGCATAAAAGAGTTTCATGAACGGAAACAAGAGTTCCAAATCCACTTATCCCTAGGAACCCGAGGATTGGGATAGAGTTTTAAATCCTAAGCATTAGCAACCGAAAACTGACCATCACTAGAGAATTTCCAAACAAGTTTTGAAGTTATCCTACGCTCCCGGCTAAATGAGAAGAAACACGTATCCTAGAAATGTTAACCCAAAGAGTTGTTGTCGAGATTTCTGAGTTTAATCCAAGCCGAGATTTCTGAGTTTAGTCCAAGCACCATTAACAATAAAATCAGAAACCTCCGAGAGCAAAAAAAGAGTAACAGGTCAATTTCTAACCTGAGTTAGGACCGTAGAAGGCCAAGCTCAATTCGGAGTTGAGCAATAGCAAACTAAACCTGGTTATTGACCAGAAAAGAGCATTAATTTGTTTTTCACACTCGATCAAAATTCAAAGGTGATCGACTAAGGTTCACAAGGTAAACATTCATAGATATGAAAACATCATCAAAATTTATCACACTGATATAGCTCTACAATCAATAACAACCTACATCAACATCAATGTTTGTTTATCATTATTTTTTTTTAAAGAAGTAACAAAACTAGTAAGGGGAACAGATCGATTTTTCCTTTGTTTGAGTTTGAACAATGTAATCGGTTCAAAGCCTGTTATTCAAACTCAAATTATCTAGATAGCTCAAAACATCGCTCTCAACAAAGTAGCCTCCTTCGGCTTGTGGAGCCAAGAAAAAATTTCTTCCTTTGATTGTCTTCTTCAGTAAAATACCCAGTTACTACGACGAAAATTCCCCCATTACAAGAATGTTCTTGAGCATCAACATTTACCACATGCAAGGATCTCCAAGTACACAGATTTTGAAGAGCTATCAACTTCTCTTTGATTTTTTCTTTGGTGGTTGTAATGCTCATGACTCCATTATCTTCAGGACGAGCGAGCTTGCTACTATATCTTTGTAAAATCCGTAAACTTGCTCAGGCAAGGTCAGCCACATCTGATATTATTTGTTAGTAAATGCGTAACTAACTTCCTTGTTCCTTGGCAGAGAGCCCGAGAGGTTCTGCACACCATGAATCGGAGAAGCCATTTGCTTTATAGGGTTTTGCTGATTGTAGGAGAAGAGTGGTCAATTATTAGCAGGGAGATGGATTCTTATAAAAAAGAGTTTTGAGAGTTGGATATTTGGATTGGATGGGCTGGGCTTGGCTGGGCTGGAAATTTAATAAGGCCGCGAGATCACCTTTGTTTATGTCCCAAACATATCTTTGCATGTAAGTGCTGATTTCATATGCACGTACTCTTTGCGTCACTGTCAAGAATATCCGATCAATGGAGCAGTGCTTTATTAGGGGACGACATCAAGAACATGTTGAGATCAAGCCCACTATCTGGATCAGCCCACTAAGCTAAATTGTCTGGAGATCTGAGTAACAAGTACTATAGTACATTCCCAGTTTGCGCGCACCAGCGATATCAGTTGCATCCCTTGTCTTCAACCTTCAGTAGCTGCAGTTTGTATTCATTTGCATAGTGGCGGTCCTGTGCCACGTGTCTCCTCCTTGTTACATGAGACATTGCTATAATTTGTATGCTCTATCCCCAGTTTTGGGCATCAATGATATGCAAACTGTTTGAATTTATGTGTTTTCCCTTTTCCTCTAATTGTGCACCCAATAGAACACTGCAAGACCCTTCGAGTCCATTTTGTTCATGCACATATTTAGAGAAGTAAATTTATAACTGATGTTAGACACAATAGTAGATAAAATCTGAGAGAATTCTATTCCATTAATTCAGAGTCGAACACCCTTTTATTTAAAAGTTTAGGGTCAGATTTTTATTTTATTTTATTTTTTTATAAAATTAAATAGAGGATTAGGCGATATTAGTTCCTCTGCAACAGCCGATTTGGGGTGACTGGCACCCACCCACAATCTCGAAAGAAAGGGGGCCACCGCAACCGGGAACCCACCGCCCATCCCTCTATTTTATTTTATTAAAAAATGAAAAGAAAACACAAGAAGAGAGAGGGGGACAAGAACCAAAGCCTCTCTGAAAACAAAATGAAATAAAGTACTCAAAGTGAGCACTGAGCTAAAATAGTTACAAACTAATGAATAGAGCAACCATGCAGCATAAACCACCGTTGCACAAAATCTATCAAGCACTTCCGAATTAGCTAGTACGGAAATTCGGTAACCCTTGCAGATTGTGAACAAAGGCAGCTGATGCACAAGGAGGGCAAGAGTCCCACCAATAATGCCCCTCATGATCCACCCCATAGTTAGCTAAGCAATCAGCCACTTGATTCCATTCTCGATAAATATCTGAAAACTGAATCTGCATAGAGGAGAGAATGGTACAACAATTGACCCAATCAACACTTAGACGCCAAGGGACTGAGTAATTTTTATTGGCAAGAAAGTGAATTGCTACCGTTGAATCACACTCAATCCAGAGAGAAGCCCATCCTTTTCCTGATGCTATTGAAACTGCATGAATAATGGCTTGAAGCTCTGCTTCTAGGGCAGTAGCAATACCCAAGGAACCAGCAAAACAACCCATACAATTACCCAAGTGATCACGAAAAATACCTCCATAGCCCGCGAGTCCTGGCGTCCCACAAGCAGCACCATCTGTATTAACCTTTAATTGAAAAGCACAAGGAGCATGCCAATTTACCCCACGAATTTGATGCGATCTTGAGGCTCGACCACTGATTCTAAGAGCACTGAAAATACAAAGCTCATCTACTGAGTTACGCATAATTCCTAAACCCAAGAATCAACCTCTCGAATTTGCTGCTTGATAGAGCGAATCAAATAATCAGTAGTTAAGCGACGCTCATCAAAACGGATAGAATTTCTAGCCTCCCAAATAGTGTAGAAGCCAGCTCCCATCATTCCCCACCATAGCAATTGCAATTGAGTACCAAAACCATGTTGCAGTGGGTAAGAGAAGAAATCATATATATCCAGGAAATGAATACTGACTTTAAACCAAGATAAAACTGCAGACCATACCTCCATAGAGAAAGAGCACAAAAAAAAAAGGTGGTGGGCCGTCTCAGCAGATGCATGACAGAGAGAGCACATAGAAGCAAAAGAAAAGCCTCGCTAAAGTAAGAGATCATCTGTTAAAAGCTTACCATGAAGAAATTTCCATAAAGTAACAGAGTTTCGAGGACGAAAGCATTGACGCCAAACCCATCTATCCCAAAGAACAATTGCCTGTTTACTCCTCTTGAACTCATAGGCTATAGATAAAGATAAACTCCCATCAGAAGAATCCAACCACACCAGCTTATCCTCCATGTTTGAATAAGGAAGTCTAATAGCTGAAATTTCTGACCAAAGTGCAGAAAGATCAGCAATCAAATTTGTAGAGCAATACCAAGAGCCATCTCTGATGAAATCAGAAACTTTGGCACATAATAATTTGCCAAGCTGATGCACAATACCCAATCTATCAACAACTGAACCATTAAGCCAATTACCATGCCAAAAATCAATTGATCGACCATTGCCCACTAACCATTTAGAGTTGTAGAAAATATCCATAAACAAGGGTCGCATGTTAGGCCAAATAGATGATTTTTTATAGTAAGAACATGGCTGACCTGAACGTTGAAGAAACCGAGCAGAAAAAAAAGCAGCGGCTGGTGTAGACTTAGTTAAGAAATCCCAAATTTTTTTTAGGAGGAAAGCCTTATTAAGAGCCATAATATTACGAACTCCAAGATTAGGGTCAGACTTCACTAATCAGAGGCTTTTGTAATTTCTTATAGAAAAAATAGAGCAGTGCTCTCTCTATATTCACACAAGTCTACTCATGTCATGCACGTTATAGAAAATTCATTCGTATGATTTAAATGTACAAGCGCAATGACCTTATAATGAAAAATTACTGATGACTTTAGGACTTGATATATCATCAGATTTAAATATCGCATTCAAATGATCCAACGATTGAGTTTCAAAATTTTTAATGAATTTTCATTTAATTTAAAGTGTTCCTCAAAGACTTTAATTATCGCATATATATTATGGTGGGTAATTCAAGTAATATATGTGCGTGTGTGAGAGAGACAATTAAATATCAGGATATGTGTACCCCTAATTGTGATGAGTAAGGTGAGGAGAGTAAACCAGAAAATAGAATCTGTTGGTATTGACGACTATCGAATGGGATCGAATATGCTTATATAGAGATAGATGCGAGAGCTAGTGGTTCAAGCTAAGCTGTAGTCCATGATTGAAACCATGTAATATGTATGGAGCAATCATATGTCATATCTGTATGGACCAACATATCGTACGTTGACTTTAACGATAAGCTAGCAGAGATATTTTGTGCTCTTAATTATTGGTTTGGAAATTCGATCTGGTTCACAATTATTAGCAGAGATATTTTCTCGTCACGCGACGTACAACTGAATGAAAGTGTCGATATCATTAGGAGTAAAATTATCTACTTGTATTCTTCTCAAAAAAATTATCTACTTGTATTTTACATTTAAGTTTCAAATTCTAGTTTGTGTCAACTTATACAACTCAGAGAAATATATATATTCATTCTTCGATCACAACTCGTATGACTGCATTCCCTCCACAACCGGATCAATATGAGAGCAAGGCAACACTACCTCGAGTCCTCGATCTAGCTAGAATTCCAACTCTATCAATGGTGATTATGTTGATGAAGCTTTCTTAATAGACTTTTTCAAAGAGTCAAATTAGGTACACGGCTGGTTTCTTACGAACATATATAACCTTCCTTTTCATGGTAACTTCATCATCTAGCTAGCATTTCAAATAATTAATTAACATAAACAAACACAAACATAAAAGAAGAAATTAGCATCAATTCTGTCATCTTGATCAAATTTCAAAAGCAACAACTTTTGGAATCGGCTCCCATTTCTCTGTCATCTTGCAGTCGTCATTTGCTGATCCCATTGATTTGTTCGTAATTTTAATAAAGTTTTTCTTTGACTAATTAAACGTCACTGCATTTTGTTTGCCAGGTTAATATACACACATATATTGGTGTATGTTTCACGTTGAGAATAATTTTTTAAATAAAGACTAAAAAACAAAAGATGATCATGATCATGATTCATTAAAATTTTATGTCAAATCAATAAGGTTAATTTGTGATGTGCTTCTAGTCTTCTAGATAGCCATGAGAAAAAGAAAGGATAGAAAAAGAAGTCCAGGTCTTTGTGATATATTATTCAAATAAAAAGTGTAGTCTCACGTACACACACCTTTAACAATATGGCATCATCAATTGATCTCATTATAGTGAATAAATGGATTTGATTCATCTAATTAGTGTTATAGGTTTCAAATTGGCCATATTGTGATTAGTTTCATCTGTTAAAGAGATATAATTTGATGAATTTGATTTCTTTTATATCCTCATAGTCTCTTAAATTTAAGATTTCAATTAATTTTATCTTATTTTCGATGAATTTTGTAGATCACTATATGACAAAAGTGTATGATTATGATTAGTTTCATCTGTAATCTGTTATAAAGATATAAAATGACGAATTTGATTTCAATTATATTCTCATAGTCTCTTAAATCTAGAGTTTTTAAGTAATTTTATGTTGTTTTTTTATGAATTTTGTAGATCACTATCTATTGAGAAAAGACAACCGATCTTTATTTGTACCAACAAGAAAGACAAAAAAAAATTGCCCTTACAATGCGCAACATTGAAAAACTACATACAGGTGTACTGTTGTCGAAATTTTAGATTATATATTGACCAAACTAATCCCTACACATTAGCTAATAAGACCAAATTTATCATTATCACAATTATTATTACCAATAATGAGCGTGACATGCATAATTCAGAGTGTGTGACAGTGTGTGTTCGACTTAAATTGATAAAAACTATTCGAGTTGACAGCGACTCGACTCGACTCTACACCCAACTCGGCTCGGCTTACTTGTACGATATGGATGCATGCTGCTAAAGTAAAGAGCACATCGTCTAACAACCCTACTTTTTGCTTGATATTTTCTCGTTAAATAAGTTAATTTAATCCATTAAGTAAGAACACATCATCTAACAACCCTACTTTCCCCTTGAGATTCCTTATTGGATAAATTAATCTCATCCACTAATCTTAATTAGTGAAAATAAAAGAAACCCCATGAGTGCATGACCATGCTCGTGCTCGTCAATGGGGTTACAGAAACCAGATTTCAATGGTGGATTGATTCTAGAAAATCCAAATACCCCATTAATTAGAAGAAAAAAAAACGTTAAGTTTTGGTTGTCCAACCTTATTAAGAGTTAAGACACTCCCACCGTTTTCGATCCACGTGATTCAGACTTGTACGGCCCTCCGGCGCGTGCACCCCACTACCCAATCACAGCGCTAGTTCGTACTGCAATCGTATGCTGCCACGTACGGAAGTCCCGCTTCAACGTTCGTCGTTCAATCGCCAACCAGCTCTGACAACAACAACAACAACCACCAGAGTCCAGAGTCCAGAGCCCTCCACAGTCAACGGGTCAAAACGCAAAAGCACTCACACCGAAATACGGTGCATCCGAGCTACACCCGAATTAAAATCCGACGGCCCAAACCCCACCTTCGAAGGGACCCACCGGCCAATCGATGCCATCAAGGGCGGGAGACAGATAGCGGATGAGGTGGGACCCGCATGGGAAAAGCGCTTTAGGGACAAAAGCACTTTTGGTGGCTTCTATAAACTGCTAATATTCGGAGTTTCGGACAATTACACCCGGAGGTTTTCAGAGTTGTTAACTAAAAATGGTCTCTTTTTCTAGCCTTGACTTTTCCTCTGTGTGTTGTTGTATTAAATTTCTATGTTCTCCATGAAAATGTAGAGAGCTGCTTCAAATCCCACAATCACCGTTGAGCTTATTCAACTATCATTTATTCATAACTACATCCCCATTAACTCATTTCACGATTTTCACCTACAAAATTTACTACTTCTTTCACAAGTCTGATCACACAGATCAAAACTTTCTGAGGTTTGTTGATGAGAAGAGGAAGGTGAAGTGTTTTCAGAGAAGGGTTTTTGATTTGAGGGTGTGTTCTGATCAAATGAGTAGAGGAAAGAATAAGAGAAGCTTGAGGGTTGAGGATGCTGTGGAGTTCTTCAACTTTGTGGTTGAAGAGAAGCCATTTCTTCCTGTTTTGATTCCTGTGGTTTTGTTTGCTTGGGCTATTGAGAGATGGGTCTTCTCCTTCTCCAACTGGGTCCCACTCGCGGTGGCCGTTTGGGCAACTGTGCAGGTTGGTGATGACCTTGTTATTATGTTTGTAGGTGAATCTCAGGTCTATGTGACATTTGGTTGAGTTTTGGAGTTTGAAAAGTTTCAATTTTTGTTTCCGAGTTTATAGTTGGTAGAGTGAGATGGAATTGTAGTTGTTTGTGTTTTTGTGAGGGATTTTGGTTTGTGGAGGTTGGAATCTGATCGCCCTCTTTTCAAGTTTCCCGTTTGTGGATGATAGGGTGCTTGGTTTATTTTTAGTTCTACTTTATCCATTGGTTGAGATTGAGTTCAATTTAAGTATGTTCTTTTTTTAGCAAACTGCAATTCAGATCTTTTGAGTTGTTTCCACTCAACTTCACTGAAAATAAGCTGTCACTTGCTCTGTCTGCAGTATGGGAACTATCAGCGTCGAATAATTGTTGAAGATTTGAACAAGCAATGGAAGAGAGTGATACTTAACACCTCGGTACGATAGTTGTTCACATTTCTTCTATTTTTAGTTGTATGAAATGTGTGCTTATCGAAGCTGAATTTTCTGTTTGTGATCCTTTTGGTTGTGTAGCCCATAACGCCATTGGAGCCCTGCGAATGGCTGAATAGGATGTTGACGGAAGTATGGCCCAACTATATTAACCCGAAGCTTTCTTCAAGGTTTTCATCCATTGTTGAGGTGAGAATAATCTTATCCTGTTTCTTTTTGTTAGTGTCAGTTGATACTTGATACTATGCTGTATTTTGTTTAGCTAGTTACATTTGCATACTTTTTAAAGATGCTCCTTGAGCAATGTGCCACTTGTGTTTTATGGTCATGACATCCTTCCAGTAACTTTTTAATAAGTCAAGAAAAGTTGTCTATAATTTCAGAAACTCATTAGCTGGATTTTGAGTTTCTTTTGCATTCACTAAATGCATGCTTATAATGCTGGAAGAAGTTGTGGTCATTATTATTATTATCATTATCATTCTTCTACTTTTGGCAGGATGTCTCAATTTGTCCATTGTACATGCAAAACGAAAGTTTTTATTGTCCCAGCTAATTAGTTAAGTTCTTGTTGTTTGCAGAAACGGCTGAAGCACAGAAAATCAAGGCTTATAGTAAGTGATCTATTCCTCTACTTTTCTACTACAGTTTGAAGTTTGAAACTTTGAGTTAATTTGCACTGTAGTGACATATTTAACGAGTGTACTAAAGAGTAACCATTTTTTTCGTGTAGGAAAGAATTGAACTGCAAGAGTTTTCACTAGGTTCAAGCCCTCCAAGCTTGGGCCTTCATGGGACACGTTGGTCAACATCAGGTGATCAGGTTTGGTTTCTATTTTACTTGTAGTTCTCAAACTTTATCCAGAATGGTACTTTTGTACTCATTTCTCTTGAATTAAATTGATATTGCTTAGACTGAGGTTTATATAAGGTGGTAGATATGTTTCTGTTTGTTGACTTAAATTATTACTTCATCAATGTTTCATATTCTATTCTTAGATCTTAGACTGAAGAATGTATTTCTATTTGCATTTTTACAGCGAATCATGCGCTTGGGTTTTGACTGGGACACAACGGATATGAGTATTATGTTGCTTGCCAAGCTTGCCATGCCATTAATGGGGACTGCACGGATTGTTATAAATAGCCTCCACATCAAGGGAGATGTATGTAAAGCAGCTTCCTTTTCATCTTTTTTTCTTGTACAGTTCATCTCAAACCAATTTACAACTGAAATTATATATACACAAACATAACTTAGCTTGCTTTTCCTTCTCTGAGTTGTGGCTATCCTATTGGAAAGCATTGACTGTTGTGCATCACTCTGAAGCAATTTAAGTTTTCTTTGGTGAGTCCTTCATCCAGTAAATTGCATTTTGCAGCTTCTCCTGAGGCCAGTTTTGAATGGGAGAGCAATTTTGTACTCATTTCTGTCAGTTCCTGATGTGAGGATAGGAGTTGCGTTTGGTAGTGGTGGAAGCCAATCACTACCTGCTACAGAGCTTCCTGGTGTTTCTTCTTGGCTGGTTTGGTTCTTAAGCATGAAAACCTTTTTGTACTGAATGTCTTCAAAATCTCTTACTTTTACAAATAATAGATTTTTTCTCTCATAGGTGAAAATTCTTAATGAAACCTTGGTTAAGACGATGGTTGAACCTCGCCGCCGTTGTTACTCTATGCCAGCAGTAAGCCTAAGGAAAAAGGCTGTTGGAGGTATTATATATGTGACAATCGTTTCAGCCAGTAAACTTTCTAGATCTGGCTTGAGATTAAGCCCATCCAGAAGGCAATTTGATAGTACTTCAGAAGAGCATTTTGTTGATAAAGATCTACAGACATTTGTGGAGGTTGAGCTTGAGCAGTTAACTAGAAGAACAGATATGAAGTTCGGTTCAAACCCTAGATGGAATTCAAAATTTAATATGGTGTTACATGAAGAAACCGGTACTCTTCGATTTAATCTTTATGAATCCACACCAAACAATGTGAAGTATGACTATCTGGCGAGTTGTGAAGTTAAGGTACTATTATTACCATGCTTAACTTAATTTTGAAATTACAGTGATAACTTTAACCTTATCTTATCACCTCGTTGAGTGTCAACTTCAACTAAGTTGAATTGTTGTTCCTTTCGAGTAGGTGAAGTATGTTGAGGATGATTCTACAGTGTTTTGGGCAATAGGACCCGACTCTGGTGTAATAGCCAAACATGCTTTATTCTGTGGAAAGGAAGTTGAAATAGTTGTTCCATTTGAGGGGGTCCATTCTGGGGAGGTAACACATAAGATTTTGCCTGGGATTATAAGATTTATGCCTGGTTTCTGTATCCCATTTTCACTTTATGTAATTATTTATTAATTTATTTTTGCTCAATGCATCATGCAGTTGACAGTGCAGCTTGTCCTTAAAGAATGGCAATTCTCTGATGGTTCACACGTCTTGGACAACTTGAGCTCCCAAAGATCGCTTTTTGGTTCATCAAATTTTCTGCCGAGAACCGGGAGGAAAGTTAACATAACTGTTCTGGAAGGAAAGGATCTTATTTCAAAAGACAGGTCTGGGAAGTGTGCTCCATATGTTAAATTGCAGTATGGCAAGGTAGATATTTTGTTTCCCTTCATTATGTTCTTTGATTTTCTCATTGGTATATACTTTGCAGATAATTGTAAATATTATTTATATTTTGTTACTTTCTTTCAGATTCTCCAGAGAACAAGGACTGCTCATGCTTTGAGTCCTCTCTGGAATCAGAAGTTTGAATTTGATGAGATAGGAGGAGGTGAGTACTTGATGATAAAGTGCTACAGTGAAGATACCTTCGGTGATGACAGCATTGGTAGTGCACGAGTTAATTTGGAGGGACTGGTTGATGGATCAGTCAGGGATGTTTGGATCCCTCTAGAAAAAGTTAATTCTGGAGAACTTAGGCTTCAAATAGAAGCAGTTAGAGCTGAAGGCTCTGAAGGATCAAGGGTATGTTATTATAAAACTTAATGAATGATTATACATGTGGATCAACTTATTAGTCTGATATCTGTTTTGGTGACTAAATTATTCTGCCTTTTCACCTCTTTGGTATTTTCAGGGTTCGACTACGCATTCAAATAATGGATGGCTTGAACTTGTTCTCCTTGAAGCGAAAGACCTTATTGCTGCTGATATCAGAGGGACAAGTGATCCATACGTGAGGGTTCAGTATGGGCACTTGAAGAAAAGAACAAAGGTTAGTAGAAGTATCACATTAATATTGTAGATGCCTTAGCAGTTCCGCTTACCCTTTGATTTTCCTCACCATATTTCTGAAACACTATTATACTTGATATTCCATGGATCAGGTTGATAAATTCTGCGATGACTTGCCTTGCAGGTTATGTACAAAACTCTGAATCCCCACTGGAATCAGACCTTGGAATTCCCTGATGATGGAAGCCCCCTAGAGTTGCATGTTAAAGACCACAATGCTTTATTACCAACATCAAGCATCGGTGACTGTGTTGTCGAATATCAGAGACTGCCTCCAAACCAGATGTCAGACAAGTGGATACCCCTCCAAGGTGTGAAAAGGGGAGAGATCCATATTCGGATTACAAGAAAAGTCCCAGACTTGGAGAAAAGAACGAGCTTGGAGTCTGATCCATCCATGAAAAGAGCACACAGAATTTCAAACGAGGTAAATGAGAATTATGACTTGCTCATCTTAGCCGTTGTACAAAAAATGTTTCAAACAAACTCAACTCCATTCTAAGTTTCTAACTCTCGAGTTTGTTTAGATGAAACAAATGATGATGAAGTTCCAGTGTCTAATTGAGGATGGAAATCTGGAAGGACTGTCAACGGCTATGTCTGAGTTAGAAAGCCTCGAGGATACACAAGAAGCGTACATGGTTCAGCTTGAGACTGAACAATCACTTCTTGTTAACAAGATAAAGGAGCTTGGTCAGGAAATGTTTGACTCGTCTCCTTCCCTTAGCAGAAGATCTTCTGGAGTCTAAGCCCTTTTCAATTTTGAGTTTTAACCCTAATGTTTTGCTTTGGGTGTTTATGTAATTACATGAAAACCTTAGCATATAGAGTATGTACATTGAGTCCTATACAGTTCAGGTCACCATCTTGCTGCATAATTGTATATGGGTCATAGATGCTTGATCATATTTCTGCAGCAAATAAAGTACTTAGATTCTTAGCTTTTTGAGAAATCACTCGCTACTTAGAGAAAACTGTTTGGAGATCATTTCGGCATGTATAATACATCCCCTCAATTACTTAATGCACACTATATTTTTTTGTCTTATTTTTTAATCCAACTTTCATCTATGTCCATCATCATTAAATAAGATCCACTATGTATCATCAATTTTTATTTAATACATTCTTTTACTATAATTTTTTGATTTATTGTGGAATTAATTGCTAATTAATTCCAGCACATCTCAATATGGTAATTACTAATTTTTTTTTCCTCACATCAAAGAGGTTAGTGTTTTAGGGAATCAGAAATTGAGAGATAATCGTTGTGTATTCTCATTGATAATAGGGGCCTCTTTATATAGAGGATTACAATGCATAGAATCTCAATCATACAAGGAAAGTAATTCTACATTGATTAGGATTCTAGATCCTTCTAATTAAATCCTACTACCACTAGGTCAAGTAACCTAGAGTTTGGGCTAAACACAAATTAGGTTTTCCTTGAACACTCCCCCTTGTGTTGTCCAAACACGGTGCTTCTCTCGTTGCCTCGTTAAAAACCTTGCCGAGTAACAAAAACCCAGTGGGACAAAAATAACCTCGGTCGAAGGGGAAAAAGAGTACAACACACCCTTCACGTTTCGAGGTGAACATGTAGACATCTCCCCCTGATGTCTGCGTCTCCCCCTGATGACTACGATCATGAGAATTCAGATAATTTCCGCAAGCCAATTCTTGCCACATGTTTCTCGAACGTGGATTTGGGCAATGACTTAGTAAACAAGTCTGCCTCACTGTCCTCAGATTGAATCTAGTTCACTTTGATCTCGAGGAGAGTCTGTTGTTGTTGATTGTGCTTGGTGTTATCGCTTTTGATGTAGCCTTGCCTCATTTGTTCAAAACAAGCATCATTATCCTAAATGCTTGTAGGCTCATCTGTGGTAGACTTCAAACCACAATTGTTCGAACATGCGTAATTATGAATCCAATCCATATTCATTCACGAACCACTTCATGAAGAGCAATGATCTCTGCATTATTCGAAGATATAGCGACTAGGGTCTATTCTGTAGACCTCCACGATGTCACGGTCTTTTCCCATGGTGAACACTTAACCGGATTGGGAATGACCTTTGTGTGGGTCAGAGAGATACCCAACATCAGCAAAACCTTCCAAAACACATGTCGTTTTGGGATGGGGATAGTAGACGCAAGCCAGGGTTGGCGGCGTACCTGGTGTGTGATGGGTCCGAATCCATCATCTCTTCGTAGGGATAGAACAAGCCCATATCACTCATACATCTCAAGTATCGAAAGATATTTTTTACACCAATCCAATGGCGTCGCGTTGGCACAGAGCTATATCTAGCTAACAAGTTCACAACATATGAGATGTCCGGTCTTGTGCATTGGGATAAGTACAATAATGCACATATTGTACTAAGTAAGGCACTTCTGCTTCTAGCACATCTTCATCATCATCATTTCGACGAAGAGGATCCTTTTCAGGATCAAGATTACGGACAATCATGGGGGTGCTTGAAGGCTTAACCTTGTCAAAATGCCTAAGCATCTATCGACACGATGCTCAAGTTCCAAACCGAGACATAATCGTGTTTTCCCAAAATCCTTCATCTCAAACCCAGATTTCAAGTGTTCAGCGGTTTCCCTTAACTCTTTAAGGGCTTCTAGTGAAGATCATGTCCAACATGAACTGCGATAGAATCCGAAACTTGCCATAGAAACGCGTGGGCATATCCCTTCCCAATCAAGTAGTCACTTTAGTGAGCGTTTCAACCTTATTGTAAACGCGCTCCATGGTCTAGAGACACTTGACTTGGGTAAATGAAGTTCGCCATGAACCTTCATGTATATTCCGTATCTAGATCCCTATAGAGATACGTAGTGACCATATTTGTAAGCTGCATGTTCAGTTATTTGGAAACTACCAAACTGACAGGGTAGTAGAGTGCGATGACATCCATTACGAGAGAATATGTCTCATCATAGTCGATTCCAGGGCGTTTTGTGAGAAGCCTTGCACCATAAGGCCAGATTGCCATATCTTTTTCTCATCACGCTTTCTAACGAAGACCCATTAGTCAACAGGTTTTATGTTAGGAGGTGTTCGCATCTCTAGCTCGAAAACCTTCCTCTTCGTTAGAGAATCCATCTTAACCTGGATCGCATCTTTCCTTTTAGGCCAAAAACTCTCTACGTTGGTATTCATTCATCAACGAAGCGTGGTTCGATATCATCTGACTCAACAAACTCATTAGCAACGAAATGCGTAACTACATCATTAATTATGATGGAGTTTCTATCCCACGTCTCATGTACACTAGTGTAAGTTTCATAGAGCTCTATATTCTCAACAATAGGTTCTGATGTTGAGGCATCCCCCAACGGTAACCATAACCCGGAAGATACTCATGAGACGGATTTTGAGTCTTGATGATCAAAGGATTGGAATGTGCCAAAGTATCCTTCGAACCCACGGGCCTCCTACGCATCCTAGCTGGGGCCATGGCCTGTAACGCCAGAGTGCCACTCTCTTAGGCATTGGTACCATGCCTACCTCCGTGTAGGGTGGCGCTACATCCTCTCGTAGGGACGTCCTTCCTTGCAGGCATGTTTGCAGCATATTTGTGTGATCTCGTCACTTTAATAGGGATCAAGATGAGACATAGTGGGGACAGACCACGACAAATCCTGTCGTTCCTGTTGAACATCTGTGTTCTTATCTCCCCCTAACGACGGGAAGACTGTCTCATCAAAGTGGCAACCCGCAAATCTAGCGGTAATGAGATCGCCTTGCAAGGGCATTAAGTGGCGGACGATTATTGGAGTCTCAAATCCAACGTAGTTGCCTATTCGTCTGTAAAGACCCATCATAGAGCGCTGTGGCGGCCCAATTGGCACATAAATGGCTCACTCAAATGTGCGTAAGTACAAAAGACGTATACCCAGTCACTAGCTGTAACGCATAGGTACATTGAGTGGCGGTAGGTCGTAGACGAATTAGCATAGCTGCATGAGATATTGCATCACCCCAAGCAGATGTAAGAAGATTGGTGCGCATTACCAATGTTCGGACTACCATCGTAGTCGTTTCCGCGAGACCAATTGGGTGTGTACATGGAAATGTGATGTCCAACATCAAGCCCATTGCAATATCCATCGAAAGTCTTTCGATGTAAACTCTCTAGCATAGTCAAATCCAATTGACTGAATAGGATGATCTGGGGAGTGAGCCCGTTGTCATATGATATGTGCTAGGAGTGTAGCATAAGCAGCATTTATAGGTGGACAATGGCACAACACGTGACCGGCGTGTTTGCGTGTCAACCAACATCATAAAATATTTAAGTGTCCGCAAGTTGGTTAAATTAATCCACAAAATCCCTACGGATTCTTTGTAAGAACAGAATGAGTATTGTCATATCCTTTGCATAGGACGGTCTCAGTCCTAGTTTCCCTAAGGAGCGGGCTTTGTAAAACGAGCGAGAGGCCTTAGAAGCAACCATTAAGTATTTTTGTTAGGCCTGAGCGTTCGAAACGCTATGTGAAGCAAGTTGGTGATTGCAACATCACCTGGGGTGCCATCACCATGATGGACGCTATCCATGGCGTGATGGATATGGACTACGCCAGCCCTAGGCTGATGGTGGACGGAGGCGGTGCCCTAGGCAACAACGTCAGTCACACTTAGTCTAGGAATCAACTTTTGATTCATGCTTCATTTTGCTCGAAAGAAATGATGTCCATGTGAAGTCTTTTGTAGACGGATCATCATATCATGACTAGGATGATCTATCCTGTCGTGACAAAGCCAATATGTGTCTAAATCCAAGAGATATTCTCTCATAACTTTACTGGATTAATAGCTCGAATAGTGACATAGAATCCATTAGAGAGACACATAAACTTCTCTAAGATGCGTCTGTATTCGTAAACATTAGAGGTAATGCAAAGGAACTCATTTCCGTTCTCTACATGCATGTTCGCATGGTATTCGTTGGCTATTCATAGGGTACGATTTACCCTAAGAGCGTAGAGAGTTTCTGTGACAGCAGTAATCAAGGTGCCATTTGGCAATTCCATGTCCTTGAATTAATATTGATGGCCCAGCCATCGTAGTCACAAAGTAATATGCTCAGAATCAAAATTGAGTCATAATGAAAAGAACTCAAAATTTTATTCATAAGCCAACGGAGTACATCATTGTTTCTTTGATCAAAGAAAATCTAATCCAATAAAAAGGAATATGGCAATCGCCTACATCTCTTGGAAAATAAAGACTTAAACAGAATTGGCGATCTATTTATCCCAGCCAGATTTGTAGTCTTCAACCCTTCACTCTAGATCATCTTCTTGATCTTCTTGTTCCACATAGTGAGCTTTTCTTGCTTCACAATATGCTTTGTAGGCGGTGACAAGTTCTTCACGAGCTCTACAAATGTGTGCCCAATGATCAGACACTCCACATCGAGAACATACATCTCTTTGATCGAACTCTATTGATTGAGGCACTTTGAAAGCGTCATTTAGATGGCTCTTAGTGTTGGTGACGCCACCAACATGGCCAGAGGCGTTGCCTCTCTCTCTCTTTCCACGTTTACCTCTTCGGTTCCATGTTCGCCTATTTTGGCGGTTACCTTCCCAAGTAGAGCGATTATATGGATCAGAATGTCCAGAAGTATACCTAAGATTAGGGTTTCGCTCTTGGCGCCCTCTCTTAGAGGTGCGACTATAATTGGATTCCGGAATATGTTCTGTTTCCACGGATCTCGAATTATAGTTCTTCACAAGGATATTATCATGCTTTTTAGCGACATTCATAGCTCCAATGAGCTCATGAAACCTTGTGATCCGTCTTGCATTTACATCGATTCGATAGTTCTTAACAACCATCAATGCATAGACGGGGAAGGTAGAGAGAGTCTTCTCAATCAACATCGCATCTGTGATCATTTTACCACAGAATTCCATTAAGGATTTAATGCGAAGTGCTTCCGAGTTATAGTCAAGAATTGTCTTGAAATCACAGAAGCGGAGGCTATGCCATCTCACTTCTAGGTCAGGAAGCAAGGAGTCACGGACGTTGCCAAATCTTTCTTCGAGTGAGACCCACAGCCTTCTAGGGTCTTCTTCATTGATATACTCGTATTGGAGCGAATCATCCATATGACGAGTCATTAGGATGATGGCTTTCGCCTTATTTGCCTCTAAGGCTGCTCTATTTGCTTCCAAAGCTTGAGCTTGCTTAGCAGTTATCACGTCCTGGCTAGGCTCGAGAATCATATCCAATATTCCATCGGCTTTGAGATGCTGGCGGATATCACGAACCCACCTGTGATATTCAGAGCCAGTTATTCCCAATGGAGCAAAGTCCAATTTGTTCAGGCTACTCATCCTGAAAGAGAACAAGAAATTAGGGTTAGTTTCGGAGCGAAGTAGGCTACCACGAAAACATATGAAATTTCTAAGCGTAATTGCTTCCAAGAAATTAGGAATTTCCGAGCGTAGTCTCTTCCAAGAAATTCGATTCCAAGAGATATTGGATTAGATCGAAACAATGATGTAAGTGGTCGATCATAAATTCTCTACAAACTCTAAGTTTAGAGATCTCAACAAGCTCTAAGCTTGGAGTGAGCACGAACCCCCACAGTTCGGCTTAATTTGGTCTCCTCTATAATGAAGAAAGGGGGGTAGAAGAAGGGAGGTTGCAAGTCCCCGAGAAAAAGAAGAGAAATTGAAATAAAAACTAAAAAACGGGAACTTTTAGTAAACCATACCTCTTAGGATTGCGGATCGCATTCGATCCTTATTGTAGGATTGCAAACAAACTTCAGTTCTAGGCGAATCAAACTTGTTGAAATTCGGAGCAGATTCGCTTCTAAACAGCTCCTACTCCGATTGATGTATAGGTCACAAAATGTCTCCAATAGGACTTGAATACTGTACAGGTCTAAAAAAGACTCCAATAGGGCTGAAATTTTGAGGTCAGATAGAGGAGATAGAGATGAACAACTTTGATGAAGAAAGTATTTTGATCAGAGGTCCCGAACAAGACGTTTCAGGGCGTACAAGCAGGCTAATCTGCACAAGAACGAGCGAGCTGCTATGCTACAGGGGCAGCAAGAGTGTCGCAATGCTGCATGGGCAGTAGGTGGCACATGGGTGCGCAAGGGCTGCAGGGACAGCTTACGGCATGGCTAGCAAGGGCTAGGAGCTTGCGGCTGTTTTGGTAAGAAGAGTTTTGGTTTTTAGGGCTAGGGTTAGGGCTCGTGCTGATAACATGTTTTAGGGAATCAGAAATTGAGAGATAATCGCTGTGTATTCTCATTGATAATAGGGGTCTCTTTATATAGAGGATTACAATGCATAGAATCTCAATCATACAAGGAAAGTAATTCTACATTGATTAGGATTCTAGATCTTTCTAATTAAATCCTACTACCAATAGGTCAAGTAACCTAGAGTTTGGGCTAAACACAAATTAGGTTTTCCTTGAACAGTTAGAATATTGTTAGAATATTGAATAGCTTAATTTTTTTTTTTTAATAAAGAGTTGGTGCGGCCCTCAAGCCTTGATTAATGAAACCGTCAAATGACTTAACTTTCTTATCTTTGAACAAGTTGAAAAACTTGTGCAATATTAAATTAAAAAAAAACAAAGATAATGAGAGCTTTCCTCCCTTTCTTCTGGTGGCAGCAAACCCTATCTCTAGGGTTTTGCTCGTCGAGATCGTTGGCATCCGAGGAGATTTCTTTCCCCCGTGAAGCTAGTTTGTCGCTCTCCTTGAGGTCAAGATTCCATTATGTTCAACCTCTAAGTTGTGGTATCCGGCTCTTATTGGCTTGTTGTTCGATACTTTATTGCGGTGCTAGTGAGGAGATTGGTCGAGAGATCGGCTGTTCCAGGGAATTTGGCACTACGAGGAATTTCTCCGTTGCAGGTGTGTGGGAGAAAAATCAAATTTGGGATCCTGGTTATGCTTCTTCCTTATCAGGGGGAAGGTGGAGTTGTTGCGATGGTGATCGGGTTTGCTCTCTGGTGGTTGCTGCGGACGGTAGAGGACGGAATGATTTCCAATTTGGGAGTCTGAGGACGTCCGGTGGTGTAGGGTGGTTGGGTTCGATCCGGTTTGGTGTGATGGCAGCGGCCTGTGGGGTGTATGGCCTCATGGTGTTCTTCGATCCGTTACAAGATCGGCGCTCTCCATGGTGGTGGCTCCGAGCTGATGGAGATGGTGCACTCCGACGACGGCATGGCTCAGCTTGGAGGAGTCGGGTTGGTGGTCTGGGTGCCCTGAGCATTTTTTTAGGGGATTGGGCTTGGGCTTGTTTTCTGGTGTCATGGGCTGCATTAGGGCTATTTGGTTCTGGGTGGGCTGCAATGGTTAGACCCGCAAGGCATTTATTGCTAAAGTAATGGACAAGGAAGAAGGCATGGAAGAAGAGATCTCTTCCGGAAAATATTTAAAATTTTGTTAGGTTGCAAAGATCATAATCTCTGAGGGTTTTTTACTCTTGCTTCTAGGATTACTGGTCTTTGTTTAGAATAAAAGTGCGTGAACTGTCTAAAAGGTGGATGTACTGGGGGTATATTGAGTTCTTGTTCTTGTTTTAGAATATGAGTCTCAGGGTACTCTGAAAAGCGATTTTTTCTGTTAACCCCTTAGGGGTATTTCGTTTTTGTACTGCTTGCTAAATCTATATAATGGGCTGACCTCTTTTGATAAAAAAAAAAAAAAAAGTTGAAAAACTTGATGCCTCGAAGATTTCAAAGGATTCATATATGTCAATATTTACATGATCCATATAATCACGGTCAGTATTAAAATCGGTAAAGTATGAGTGATGTTGGTTGTTTATGATGATGATGTATTCATGCATTCAAGATATATTTATGGCACGTTTACTTACTTAGAATGGAAAATAATCATGAATCAGAGACAAGTGGAATGGGAGAAGAAAGGAATCGGTATTGATTCCGGAGGAATGATTCCTAAACCCATCTCCCCCCTTCGTAATCGAATTCTTGAGTATTCAGGAATCGATTCCTGATAAATAGGTGGGACCTACACCAATTCCGATTCATTCATGTGTTAGTAAACACATGAATTCTTTTACCTGGAATCATTATGATTCCTTTATGTGTTAGTAAACACATGAGTGTTTTTACTCCGTAATCATTCCATTACATTCCAAGTAAGTAAACATGCCTTAATGGTTTTATAACATCTTTCAATTTCATTATGAGCTTTTATTTTTATTCTAAAGAGTATTTTGGATATTTCAAAATTTGGAAAAGTATTTGACACCAACATTTGGCTTCCATTTATATCAGTATAGATATTTTTTGGGAATTGAAATTTACACACTTCATTTTATAATCTACACTCTCCATCACATTTTTACAATTCACACTATAAAAAGACAAAAGTTAAAATAATAAAAGGGTTAATGCTCATACACCCCAAATCTGGGAAAATACTTCTCATACACCCCAGTGTATTATTTTTGTTCCCTTTTACACAACTTTTTCTCACTTTCTTTCCTACATACCCGTCTTTTCAAAACCACTACCATTAGTACCCTTTTTCTTTGAAGTCTTGGTCTGTTAGAGTCTGCATCTGCATAAGTCTCTTTCATTTAATTGTTAGTTATTTGTTTTAGAAACGTGGTGGGCCCATCAGAGTTTGTTTCATTTGAATATATATATGAAGCTTACAGTCATCCTCTAATTCGAAAGGTAAACAGTACAAATTACTATTCATAATTTCAGTTGTAGACAGACTTGAGTTAGTAGCTATATGCAAACACACTACTAAAGAACTGCAGATAGAGAGAGAAAAACTGAGAAAATTAAAAACCTATCGGGACAGCCTTGATAGAGAATCTCCCAATTACTGGGATATTATTTATAGACTCCAGACTAGAATCTATAAAATAGAAGAAGAGATAGAAAATCTCCTATATGTTCTGGAAGAGGAACAAAAACCTCTGAATTATTTGAGCATTGGTTAGATCCGCATCTCACTGGTATCAGAGCTTGTAAAAGGCTCAAAGGAGAACCCCTCCTTAATGGGGACAATGTCAGAATTATTATTAGAGAAAATAAATTCTCTATTGAAATCTTCTGATGAGAAATATCAGAAGCTGTTACTAGAAGTATCTAGATGTCAGTCGACTCTAGAAAAATTACCTGCTATAATCCACCAATTGGAAAGATTAGAAAACAAAATGAATTATATCAAAGAACTTCCAAAAACGGAAGAAGAAAGACTGACAAGTGTCAGTAGAAAAATCAAAGAACAGCAAAAAACGCTGAAATCTATACTGAAGGACAAGAAATTGCCTACAGTAAAAAAGAAGACTAATGGGTTCAAACCATTAGAGAAACCAGACTCAAATCGTGTTCCTAACATGATTTTTCTGGAACCATCTACTAGTCAGTCTAGTATCCGGTATGAAAACCCGGAGAATACAGAAAAAAGAGAAATGAAGATGTTAAGCATCTTTGGAAAAAAGAAAAGAGTTCAACTCCTAAATTCTGAAGAATTTGAATACAATGAAATCGAGCATGAGGTAAAAAACTCCTCAATTCCAAAGCTAGATTTCAAACAGATCTACAGACGGGGAACATTTGACCTGATGGATAGCCATCATTTCAAAGTACTTGAATTCACAACCCCCTCAACAACAAGAGAAACAGATCTCTTGATGATCACCCCTGTTGAAGTTGCCAGAGCACAAACAAAGCAGTACCAATTTATGCACATTGGAGTAGTCCAAGTCGGCATAAAACTATTGGCAAGAGAAGGCATCAACTGTTCAGTCCTATGTGTCCTGCAAGACAACAGACTGACAGACTTCCAAGCTAGTCTGTTGGGAACTCTAGAAGCATCACTATGCAACCAGGTAGCATATTTCAACTGCTTCCCCAACTTCTCCACCAGCTTGAAAGATGCAGCCCACTGCCTCAGACTGAGAGTCAAGACAGACGGGATCTCAATGAAAGAAGAAATGCAAGAATTGGCAATAATATACAGAGTGTACTATAAACTGATGAGCACCACAGTGGAACTAAAGACAAGGATCTCCAACATCCCTGGTCTCACTACTGGATTCCTCACCAGCCAGAAGAACCATTCATAGCAAATTCACAAGGTTGCTTGGAATGAAGTGACTTTTCCTCTTGAATGGAAATTATCCGGTCCAAAAAAGCTGCCGGAAAGAGCAAAAGCAAAGATCTACGAGAGTAGACGCACTGGAGAAATCAGCCTCAACTTTGATAATCACAGAAAAAGTGATGTCTGTCCTGAAAATATCAGGATAAACAGCAGTCTTCTGAGAAGAAGCTATAGCACCAGAGAAGCCGATGTCAGTGGTACAAAACCCACTATTGAAGAGCCAATATCAGAAGAAGATTTGGAAGCTGATCTATGCAGACCAGTCCACATGCTCAGAGCTGAAAGGCTCTATGATCTTTACAAAGAAGCTGAGAATTGTGAAAGCCCTGAACGATTAAAAAAACTAATCGAGGAAATGAAAGAATTCAAATGCAGAAAGACAAGAAAAGTCTTTCCTTACCAAGATGTTGAAATGGAAGAAGGAGGAAGCTCCAGAACTTTCATAAAAAAAGAAACAAGGGAAATGAAACTCCCAGTTCAGAAAGCCCCCACGGGTAAAAAAGGAGAAAGAAATTCTCAAAGATTTGTCCCAGAGGACAATCTGCCATGAGTTCCGATCACGAACTATGGCATCTGGTTGAATCTAGACAAGAGTCTAGACAAAAGAAAAACCATTGACCAATGGGTAGATAGCCTGATGATGGCTTCTGCACTGACCCTTGGAAAATTTGAAGCACCAGATTTGCAGGTGTATTATGAAACTACTCTTACTGGAGTGGCAAAAAAGTACTACCTATCTTTCAAGGAAACTACCAGAGGAAGAGACTGGCTTGAAGAGATAAAAAATTCAAAGTCTCCGTATGATTTTGCAGTACCCCTGTACGATCAGTTATGTGGAGATCTCTCAAATCTGAGTGAGAAAGCCAAAGAAACGGCAAAGTCGAATATCTATACTCTCAAAATCTGTGACATGAGATATTTCGAAGAATACCTAAATGAGTTTCAGGAATATTACTGTACAATTGGTGAACTAGAGAATACTGATCTAGTTAATCTGTTGCACAGAAAGCTCCCTGAACCATGGAGAACAGCTGTGAGAGAAAGCATAGCTGAGAAACCAATTGAAAGATTTTCAGTTGGAGGAATCGCCGACAGAATCCGGCAACTACTGAAGGAGCAATGCAAAGCCAATCTTAGAGCTAAGATGGCCAAGAAGCAACTCAAAGGAGTTGAAAATTTCTGCTATGGAATACTAGATATGCCCACGAAATGGGGATGTCATGAATCCAAATTCCACAGAAAAAAGAAAAAGAATATTACTCTAAAAAATTCAAAAAGAGTAATCAGAAGAAGAATTGGAGATTCAAGAAAAGCTCCAATTACAAGAAGCAACAGGATGAAGATCCAAAAAAGAAATTCTTCAAGAAAAAGAAGAATACTCAGCAGTATAAACAACCTAGCAAGAAAGCTTGCAGATGTTGGTTGTGTAAAGCTGAAGGGCACTATGCCAATGAATGCCCAGAAAAGGGTAAAAGATCTACTAAAGCTGTATTTGAAGAATACGAGCAAATAGTAGAGGTAGCAAACATTAAAGGCTACAAAATAGCCTATTCTGATGATGAAGATGACGACAGGTCAGTCTATTCTGCCTGGTCTGAAGAAGAAGAAAGTTCATCAGAAGAGTCTGAGATTGATTCTGAAGTAGAGTACTACGAATCCAGACAAATGAATGTTTTGAAAGTCAAAAACTGGGAAGAAAGCAAGACAGAATCATTCATGTCTTCTTATCAGGTCAACCCTGGTTCATTCGTCTGTGACTACTGCTTATGTCACGAGAAGAATGGTCTCCCTATGTTCTGCGAAGAGTCTAAGAAGACGTATCACAAAGAATGCTTCATAGCTGAAGCAAGAAGAAAAACCAAGAATGGACTTGTCAGCCAATGGGTTGAGCAAGAATATGAAGAGTATTTCGCTGAGAAAAAGGCGAAGGAAGTTGAAACTCTGTTCCAGGAAACCATGGAACAAGCAAAAAGAGTTGAAACAACTGTATTCCAAGAAACGACTATGGAACAACCATCTTCCTCAAAACAAAGGAAGAAATCATCGGTGAAGAAATAATCGATGAAGATATTGAACTGGTTGAAATACCAGAAAATGAAGCAAAAGAAGAACTGGTGAAACCACCAGAAACTGTTCATCTCTTAGAAAGACAAGAGATAGCTGCAGATACTGACACATGGGATCTACTTGGCCAACCTTCCGGCAAGTTTGATTACAAAGTCAGATATGATCCTCCCTCCTGGCTCAGTAATCCAGACAGCAAGAAGATAATTCCTACAGACTGGGATGATACACAATCAGCTAGTTGTGCTGAATCACCCACTCAGGAAAATTTTCCAGAAGAATGTAAACCATTCATTCCTCAGGAACAAGCTCAAGAAAATGAGCTTCACCAATCGAAAGTCGTCTCTACAAGTAGATACAGCAACTACATAGAGATTGGACTCAAGTTCCCTGATCACAGGAAATATCATCTACATGCTTTTGTAGATAATGGATCAGGATTTACTGTTGCAAAGAGATTTGCAATTCCAGACGAACTCTGGAAAGAAGATAAAAAGAAGTCAGCTACTGGTGTTACATTTGATGGAAGCCATCTCACCATGAAGAAAGTAGCAAAAAATGTTCATATCACCATAGGTGGAGGAACATTTATCATCCAGAATGTTTGGCAATCTGAAAGCCAAGGATCCGATTTCTTGTTGGGAAATGATTTTATTCTCCAACAACGATTCATTCAGGATGAAGAAGCGATAGGCTTCAGAAAAGGAGAACGGGTGTTCTGGGCAGACCGACTCACACGGGCATTCAGTGTGGTAGGTCCCGGTTTTACTACTCACTATCAGAGATCGCAACAGAATAGTGGTGATCTTACTCCCTACAAACCCAAATTTCAGCCCATACTCCAAATCAAACAACAAGAAGAACTGCTTGTTGAAGAATCTTCAGAAGAAGAAGAAGAAGAAGAAGCTAGTGAAGATGAAGAAGCTAGTTTCATCTATGAACATAACCTCAAGCACTGTCAGAACAAGCTTGAGTCTCAACAAACTCCCACTCTTGACAAAATCAAGAAACTACTCGAGCAGAATGTGGATACAAATCCTCAGAAGTTTTGGGAAAAAGACCCAGTGGTCTGTGAATTGAGATTGCACGACATGAACGCTATCTGCCATGTCAAAGCTATTCCTCAGTACAAAGAGGAAGACCAAAAAGAATTCAGAAGTGATATTGAAGATCTCCTGAAAAAGAGATTAATCCAACCTTCCACTAGCCCTCATCATGCTCCAGCATTCTATGTAAGAAATCATGCAGAGAATCTACGAGGCAAAGCTAGAATGGTGATTGACTATAGAGATGTCAATAAGAAAACTGTCAAAGACGGATATCAAATCGCTCAAGTCAGAGTGCTGATCAACCAGCTCAGAGGAGCTAAAGTCTTTTCGAAATTCGATGCAAAGTCGGGTTTCTGGCAGGTCAAGATGCATCCTGAGAGTGTACCTCTCACTACATTTGGAACACCACAAGGTCATTACGAGTGGCTGGTAATGCCTTTTGGTCTCAAGCAAGCTCCCTCAATCTTTCAAAGAAAGATGGACAACATCTTCAAGCATGTAGCGGAGTTCTGCGTCGTCTACATAGATGACATCCTGGTCTTCTCCAAAAACAGAGAACAACACATGAAGCACCTCCACGAGGTAGTAAAGCTGATAGTTCAGCATGGAATTATCCTAGGTGAGAAGAAAATCTTCTTTATCCTTGATGAAGTTGATTTCCTAGGAATAAACATCAAGAATGGAGTCATAAATCTCCAACCGCACATCCTTGAAAAGATCTGGAAGTTCCCAGACAAAATTCCTGATGCTAAGAGTCTAGAGAGATTCCTTGGTGTCATAAATTATGGGAGAGATTTCATCCCTATAATCTCAGGGTTAACAGCAATGTTATCTCCCAAGACAAGTTCCAAAAGAAAATGGAACTTCATAGAAGATGATGAAAAGATCGTGAAGCAAATAAAAAACCTCTGCAAGAACCTCCCTCCTCTTCAACAACCAGAAGAGAATGATGAAATTATCCTCCAGACAGACGCGAGTGATAATTACTGGTCCGGTGTTGTTCTGGCGAGAGCGCCCGGAACTAACATTGAAAAGATCTGCAAATTTTGTAGCTGCAAGTTCAGCCCTGCAGAACTAAATTATCCCACAGGGGAAAAAGAAATTTTAGCTGTCAAGAAAACGATTTTAAATTCTCCAGCTTATCTGGGAAAAACCTTTACTGTCCGCACCGATTGTGCTAGAGTAAAGAATTTTAAAAATTTTAAACTTGACAAAGCTGCTGATAAAGGAAGATTAGCCAACTGGCAATTGTTTCTTAACCAATATGATTATACTGTTGAATTAATTGCAGGAAACAAGAACTATCTTCCAGACGCATTGACCAGAGAATTGGCAATGTTCAGCCAAAGAGAAGACGACGAAAGTCGTAATCCCAGAAGCAGAATGACTGGGAAAGAACAGGAACCTGAAGAGGATCCAAAAGAAACCAAGGAGAAAATCCTTAAAAGGTTTCTGCTAAGCTCAAAAGGCTTGGCTTCAACTGATCAATCCCAGGGTAAAGGATTGGCTAGCCCGTCTCAAACGGCAGACGGTAAAGGCACATCAAGACCGTTGATGGCTGCTGCTTTGCCAAAAAGCAGACCAACTCCGAGTGGAGTTATAAATGTTTTTAATTATGAATTAAGAACTTTTGATACTCCTGTGTTCAGAACTGGCAGGAGACTAGCTTATCACCAGAAGGCAATCCTGGACAATCTCTTATTTGCCTTTCAAGAAAGAAGCAGTGGATTAATGTTCCCAGCTCTGCTTGCATTAGCTGAAGAACTCTACGAGAATGGTAGACCACAGGGTGAAGAGCTTCATACACAGCAGAGTGCTGTAAGGAAAGAAAAACTATCCTTCCTTGAAAGTCCAGAAAGTGCTAGGGTCCCTATCATGGCACTCAATGAATCAGACTGGTATGAATTCCATAATCTGATCGGAAGGCACAATCCTGAAAACCTAGTTCCTCCAACCCTCTTTATTGTCTCAGGACCATATGTTGGAAGATACCTGGTAAATGTTCAGAGTGAACATCCTCAAGAACACAAGCTGTGGCTTGTTGAAAATGGTTTTGTCCATAATTTGTGGACTAAAACTAATGATGATTTAAGAGGCTTGCCGCCTATTATTGTCAACACGGTCAAGAACATCAGAAAAGACAACTGTATGCTTCGTCTGAAGTTCAGATCCACTCCTCCAGAATGGATCCAGAAGACAGATGGTGAAGTTGAATATATTCCTCCATACCATTATGTGAGAATTATTCAAAGAAGATATCTTCAACCAGCCTGTGTAGCATACAACGGCCAACCAAATTCTAGCATCCCCTGGATGAAGGCCATGGCTCTTGACTACATCAAAAAGATCATCTCTGAAGACAGCAACAACACATTCCTGGCAGCAGGAGAAAAGACAATTATCACTGCTTACGATCATCCTGACGTAGTCAGCAGCGATATATTCCTATCTCTAACCAGAAAAGAGATAGACTCGACAATGGCATGCATGCGTTGGGTGGAAAAGCTTGAAAATGACAACCACTACAAGATGTATGTTGATACAGACGTCGAGGATAATGCAACAACAACTTGCATGGCCCAGACAGACAACAACTCCTTTGTCTTTGGCCACCATTCTGAAACGGACGAGAACATGTGAAGCTACAGGTGAAGAATCAGCACCAAAATAGCAACTGTAGAACTTTAGACTTTTCTAAAGCTACTTTTGCTTTTTCCTTTTCAAAAAGAAAAGGTTAAGTGAAAAACATTTCACTTTTTCCTTTTGCTTTTTCCTGACCGACCTCCACCAGCAGGAGCACTACGAAAAGCAAGAGTCACGGAGTTGTCCTGTACATTTTGTATTTTGAATTCTAGTTTGAGTTCCGCTCCCTATATAAGGAGCCTTAGCTTCTCTTAAAAGGCATTCGAAGTTTAGATCAGAAAAACTCCTCTGATAATAAAAATAGTAGAATAGCAGTGTGCTTCCCTTCCTATCTAGGTGTGAAGTAGTGAGCCTCCATTACAAGTAAGTAACTGGTCTCATTCTTATGGATAGCTAAACAGCTTTTGCTGTTTACCTGAGAATGAGGCTCTGACTGTTCAAAGCTTGTATGTATATTTGAATAAGTAAATTCAGATGGATATTCACCCACTTCTTTAATTTATAAAATGTTTATGTCATTATCTTTACATTTCGTAATCATCTTTATCATGCATGGTTTACTATGTCAAAGTTTGAACATTCGAATGTATGCATCCCATGGAAAACTAAAGTTCTAAAGCTTTACTGTTCAGCCAAAAGAATCAGTTTTAAAACAGAAAAAATTAGGACAAGCAGCAGTGATTCCGCCCTGTGAGTAGCCGTTTAGACAGGAAGTCGTTAGGCGAAATGTGGCATGTTGAAGGCTAGTCTTGTTTTTGTTTTGAAGTTTTTACTGTTCCTTTTTGTTGGATAGAACGGTAGAGGAATCTAAGGTCAACATAAGATACAAAGGGCATTTGTTTGTTAAAACTATCCTTGTTAATCTTTGTCTTTCATCAATAGTGAAATACCAAAGTGTTAGGCAGTTGGGAAAAATACCAAAGATTTTTGGGTACGCGGGAATTACCTCATAATAAAAAGGTGTGAATTGGAAAAAAAAATATATATACCCGACGGAAAACACTATCCAAAAAAAAATCTTATCATATCTCTATACAAACAGTCTTCCCCCAACCTCCCGCCCCTCTCTGAGCTCCGAGCAATCAAACTCAAAGCAATAATGTCCCTGAAATTCAAACACCTCCACCGCCACCAACCACTATAAGCTCAGCTCAGCTCACCGAACCTAAACCCCTCGCCACAAATGGCCTTCGCAACCGCCAAAATTTCCGAAATGCCACTCAGAAACTCACTCCCGCTCACCTCTCACTCCCCTTCCTCTCTCAACCTCCTCTTCTCGTCCCCAAAACTGTCATTTCACATCCTCAAGCCCTTCTCTGCTCTCAGAACCACCGAGCACGGCGGCAACCCGAACGCGAGGCCGTCGCCGCACAAGTCCAAGCCCTCGTCGTCCTCCTCCACCGCACCGTGGCTGAATAAGTGGCCGTCTCGCGGTGCTCCCTCGGAGTTGCCCCGCCATAAGGTCAACGATAGAGTCAAGGAGTCCAAGGGCGGTGGAGAGAAGCCGAGTAATGGCGCTAGGTACGTGGACAAGGACAAAGGCCAGAGCGCGATAGAGAGGATCGTGTTCCGGTTGCGGAACCTGGGGTTAGGCGACGAAGACGAGGAGGAGGAGAGCGGTGATGGTGTTGAATTGGACGGTCCGGATTCAATGCCGGCGGCGAGCGGAGAGGAGAAGCTCGGCGATTTGCTGCAGCGGGAGTGGGTCCGGCCGGACTATATATTGGTGGAGGAGAAGGGCGACGATGACGTGGCGCTGCCGTGGGAGAAGGAGGAGGAGGAGGAGGAATTGAGTGAGGATGAGGAGGTGAAGGGGCTGAGGAGAGCTCGGAGGTCGAAGGCGCCGAGCTTGGCTGAGCTGACGATTGAGGATGAGGAGCTGAGGCGATTGAGGAGGTTGGGAATGTTCCTGAGGGAGAGGATCAGTGTGCCGAAAGCCGGGATTACGCAGGCTGTGCTGGAGAAGATTCATGATAAGTGGAGGAAGGAGGAGCTGGTGAGGCTCAAGTTTCATGAGGTTTTGGCTCATGATATGAAGACTGCTCATGAGATTGTTGAGGTTCGTTCAGTTCTTGAATTTTCGTCTACATTTTGCAATTTTCTGTATGTGAATTGTGAACTGAATGTAATTCTTGCTGAATACAGATTAGGATATTATGTCTAGTTTGCTTAGTAATGATGAACCAGTAGTATATGAATATATGCATATATCGAAAGGACTAGTTTGGTTAGTGATGAACTAGTTTAATGAGCTGTTGCCATAGCTGCTCCATTTCTGAGGGATTCATGGTTAAATGTACTGAAAGTAAGTGAGTATTTTCTCAGCTGATTGACACTGATTATGGTGTGTAAAGTTACCCTCGTTTCTCATTTGCATGAGAAACCTAGTACACGCTTCTTATCCATCATCCTTTTCATTCTTTTTTGTGCTAACTGAGTTTGGTTAACAAAAAGAACTGCACTCGGGTTTTGTTATTTACGCCTCACATCTTGCTCTCGCTTCAAAGAGCTAAAATCTTGTTGCTGATGCAGAGGTGGTCTGAGTTTCTCAGAATTTTGTGTGTGTGTGTGTGTTTTGTGGTTTCATGTCCTTTTTACTTGTCCGATGTCATGAAATTTTGCCAAACTTTAATGCTTACAGTTTTCTATTTTCTTTTGTAATGTAACTGATTGCCTTTAGTGATGGTCAGCGTCGAACAGGAGGTTTAGTTTTATGGAGATCAGGGAGTGTCATGGTTGTGTACCGTGGGATTAACTACAAAGGCCCTTCTAAATCCGAACCCGTTGGTAGGGAAGGAAATGCTCTTTTCATCCCAGATGTTTCATCAGCTGAAACTCCGGTAACAAGAAGTGGCAATGATGTGACTTCAACTCCAGATAAGACTGAGCAAGCTGTGAAAATTCCAGCACCTCTTCCGAAGATGACAGAGGAAGAAGCTGAATTCAACAGCTTATTGGATGAATTAGGTCCTCGTTTTGTTGAGTATTGGGGTACAGGAATACTTCCTGTTGACGCTGATTTACTTCCTAAAACAATCCCGGGTTACAAAACACCTTTCAGGCTTCTTCCTACCGGGATGCGATCACGGCTGACTAATGCAGAGATGACTAATTTGCGGAAACTTGCTAAATCAATTCCATGTCATTTTGCCCTTGGTAAATTCTCCTTCTGTTTTTATTTTTAACTTTACTCTAGTTTACCATGTCAACATTTGCTGACACTTCATTCTTGATGTCTTGATGAAGGGAGAAATAGAAATCATCAAGGGTTAGCATCTGCAGTACTTAAAGTTTGGGAGAAAAGTTCCGTGGCGAAGATTGCTGTCAAACGAGGTATCCAGAATACAAACAACAAAATAATGGCTGAGGAGCTGAAGGTCCGTTCTACATTATCTGTTTTTCATTACTTTTGGTACTTTTTCCCAACTTAATGCTGCATTTTAGTTAATGTGTCAGAGTCAAAACCCACCACTTGAAAAACATTGTAATCTTCACAGGAACATTACTGAACTAGAAGTCAAGGTGGTTTTTTATGTGAAATGATAGTTGTTCCAGTAATGTTCTCTTCGGGAAAAATAAAAAAGTGATAGTTGTTCCTATAATGTAGTGTTCTTTTACAAGAACATTACTGAACTAGAAATCAAGGTGGCTTAGCACTCTTAAGATTTTCAGGTTGGCATGGTTGAATCTTTTTGTTTGAAATCCATTAGGAGCTCCCTTGCCTCAAACTTACTCATGACTGTGGCTTAGATTATAGATCCCTGAGTTGTGTGGCATCCAGCCCCTGTAGTGTGGTTCATTTTATGATGTTGGTTACTTCTGCAGCATGTAGTGTTCATAAGAGCTTTTCATTTGGGCCTCAAACCCTAATTATTCAAATCCACAGGACTGAATGGAATTAATGATATAGAGATTATTTTTAAGTATGCGGATATATTTGCCCAGTGGTTGTTCAGCATATCTACTTATCTCGCTGCTATACTTTTCACAAGCTTAGTCTGCACAGTGAACTGTGCTTTTCTTTCAATGCAAATGAGAACCACTGCCATTCTAAGTAAGAAACCTATCACAATCTTTTGTTAATCATTATTGGCAAGCTTGTAGATAGGCATTTCTTTTATGAATTTTCTGGCAAGCTAAAGCACTCACTATAGGTTTTATTTATCTATTTTTATTATTAATTGTTTGTTATAAATACAATATATTTTTATTTATTATAGCTTTTTCATTTTTTTTACCTGGTTGCCTGTACAGGATAAAGTTCAACGGGTAATAATTCTAAATTTATTCTACATTGCAGGCATTAACAGGTGGTGTTTTACTACTCAGAAACAAATATTACATTGTCATTTACCGTGGAAAGGACTTTATCCCAACAAGTGTAGCTGCTGCTCTGGCTGAAAGACAGGAACTAACGAAACAGGTTCAAGATGTGGAAGAGATAGTGCGTGTCAAACCAATAGATGCAGCTTCTTCAGGTACAGAGGAAGGACAGGCACTTGCAGGAACTTTGGCAGAGTTCTACGAGGCCCAAGCCCGATGGGGAAGAGAAATATCTGCTGAAGAACGTGAAAAGATGATTGAAGAAGATTCAAAAGCTAAGATTGCCAGGCGTGCAAAACGAATTGAACATAAGCTAGGCGTTGTAAGTATCCTTCCTTTAGTGTTCAATGGCTCCAAACACCATTTCCTCTTTCCCTCTCTCTGCTTCTCTCAGTTGCTCTCCTTCTATTCTGCCAACATTATGCCATTAACTTAGATGTGGTTGCTGTGGTTTTGATTTTGGAAAATTGTTTGCATATAAGTGTCAAATAAATGTGAAAAAACTTTGTTTATGTTATAAAATAGTGATGCAGATAATCATGTCAAGAATCACAAAGGCCTTACCTTGCCCACACAATTTTGTTTGAATTTAGGAAGGTTTTGTTGTTATCACCAAAAAAGGGCCTGTTGTGCATTTAAAGTTATACAAGCTTAGTAATAATTTTCTTGTGGCTGCTGAATGGATCATGGTGGTTGTAATTAGTCAACATGGACATCTTCTTACATATTTATATGAGAGAAAATGGTGGTGATGTGGTCTCTTAATTTTGTCCTCTTGTATCTCCAGTGTTGGTAGACCTAAATTGTAGGAGATAGACTTTGTACGTCCTGTGTAATGTTTTCTTGTCCAAAAGACATCATTAATAGCCTCACTTATAACTTGGGTACTACTAATATGTGTGTATACACATCTGTCTGACTTGGTTTTAAAATCTGAATTCGCTGACAGGCCCAAGCTAAAAAGCTTAGAGCAGAGAGACTCCTATCCAAGATAGAATCAGCAATGCTTCCTGCAGGTCCTGATTATGATCAGGAAACCATCACTGATGAGGAGCGGGTTATGTTTCGCAGGGTTGGCTTAAGAATGAAAGCATACTTGCCTCTTGGTGAGTGATCCTCTATATCTTTGGAAGTGAAGATAGAACTATGAACTGAAACACTGATGATCTTTGTTTCATAATGTACTAGGCATACGTGGTGTCTTTGATGGTGTCATCGAAAACATGCATTTGCATTGGAAGCACAGAGAGCTAGTGAAATTAATATCCAAACAGAAGACCCTTGCTTTCGTTGAAGATTCAGCCCGGTTGTTGGAATATGAGAGCGGTGGCATACTGGTGGCTATAGAAAGAGTTCCCAAAGGATATGCTCTTATATACTATCGTGGAAAGAATTATAGGCGTCCCATTACCTTGAGGCCAAGGAACCTTTTAACTAAGGCGAAGGCATTGAAACGTTCGGTGGCCATGCAACGCCATGAGGTTTCAGTTTCTTACTCTTCCCCAGTTTCTCTGTTGAATCTGATATTTGTCTTTGATTTGTTCTTCACCTCACGATAAATATTATATGTATCCATGTAGGCTCTCAGTCAGCACATCGGGGAATTGGAGAGGACCATAGAGCAAATGAGATCTGAAATTGTAAGTTATAGACATATAATTCACAATGCTTTTACTACGCTCATATGCAGTCATGTGTATGCTCCTATAAAATACTTGATATTGTGCAAGTTAACCATGGCATTGTTTAGGCTAATTTGCTTGATCAAATCTGCAATAATTGATTCAAACTTAGTGCTAGAAAGACTAATATATTTATCTGCTAGTGTGTTTTACAAATTTATTGCATATTCTCTATTCATCAGAAGATAATTTGGACAGCCAGGCTACATTACTCATGTTGAATTCATAAGTTATGTACATCATAGTTCAGCCTTGTTACAAAATGAAAGTGTACAATGTGATAAGTTGTTGAATAGTAATGGAATGTACATATGCCAAATGATCCTAAATCATGAGGATCATGGATTGGTCCTAATTGTCTACATTCCTGAAATTGTTGTCTTGTCTACTATTTACGGGGCACATGTGATAAAATTGCTAGGTTCTGTATGACAATGTAAACTTGTACGCTTAGTTAATGCTATTGGTGACCACTATTGGTGTAAACTACTCTGCCTTGATAAAATGATCCAAGCATTTGTGACCCTTCCTTGGTCAACATAAGCGATCTTGTACAGTTGGAATGTTTCCAATAATATAAATGATACGAATTTCATGGCTGTTTCCAAAAATGTACAGTCAGTATTTTTCCAATAGAATCATGTCCTTTTGCATTGCTGTTTGCCCTTGTGTATGACGATAGCTTTCCAAGCAGGGTATTTCTGAAGATGTAGAAAATGAGAGCACTTGGACCTCAAGAAATCCCCATCAGAGTGGTCATGACTCGGAATTTAACCAAGTGAGATACTGTTTCTCTTATTTATCTACTATCAAGTGCTGATGATGCTATGACCAGATATAGTCTTGGTTAATGTGGTCAACATAACAAAAGTTGGGCTTAGATGGGGTCTGAGATTGAAGTCTTAGCATGCTCCTCTAGGACAGTTTCTGTTTCTGTTAGCTCTTTCCTTTTAGGACCTTCTAATGAGTTAAGAGCCCCTTAATGAATTTATATGCAGCAATAGGAGTAAATGTTTGGTTGTTCTTATCTGCAGAGTGAGGATGAAGCTTCTGACATGGAATCAGATGGTAGTGACGATGATGAAGGCTCAGATTGGGAAGATGAAGATTAAACATTAAAATCCACAATTTTAAAAGGAAAGATCAGTTTTGACAAGAATTCTTGACAACGTGGAAATAGGGGAGGTTTCTGAGAAAGAGTTGGCTTCTGTTAAGCCTCTGGAATGGATATAATGATACTTCCTCAAAGAGGATTCGAAGTTTACAGAAAAACAGTGAACACCACACAGGATATCATCAATTGAAGCTGAAGAGTGCACCGCATACCTCACCAACAGATGTAATCAGTATCTCTTATGTAAACAGGCGTCCACTATTGTAGTCAGTCAGCCCATTGTTGTATATTTAGGTGACATTGTATTTATTCTTGTAAAGTTTTCTTTCATGAATTGTGTATACAATGGACCTGGATTTAACGCCCTAGTCTTGCGGTATAACTGGATGAATTTTTGGCCTCCCATAAAAAAATTTTAAAAGGGAATTCAGAAATCTGCTTAAGAACCAGAGATCTTAAATATACTGGAAATGCAAGTCATATAATTCCCAACAAGAAAACTCGGCAAGTGATTGCCATCATATTTCCAAAAACTACAATTTGAAACCGTTTAAAATTGTCTCGGATGGCTCTTGCATAAACTTCTACATACAAAGGTCCAATTGATTAGTAACAAATCTATATGATCAACAGATAACATTTTCTTTCTGCAACAATGGATAGATACTTTAGGGTTTAAATCACCAATGATAACACTGAAATCTCTGGCCGGAAAGCAAAAATTGAAGCTCAAGGCTGCCCCTGCTTCCCTACTGAAAAATCAAAATTTCAGCAGTTTATTGGCGCATTATCTGCTGTAGCTGTAGCACTTGTTTTTTCTGTTCTGGAGGCAGGAGATTAATTTGTTCTGGGGTAAGAATCATCACTTGTTGAAGCAGTGCCTTCTCCTCATCAGGGGTTAACTGCACAACGAGCAAAAAAATCAATTGGTGACAGGAAAACTCAAGACATAGATAAAAGCTCCGGCTGATATGAACAGTTGCAGCTATTTTACCGCTGTGCCACGACCAGGCATTTGACCAGGAACTAATGATGGTGGTCCTGAAAGCTGTGGCACTGACGAACTCTCTGGCGGGCCAGACATCCAAGATCCTCTATCTGCTTGCATAGAAGTTCCAACTTGATTGCTGTACTCTGAACCCAAATGCATACCTCCTCCCTGAAAGAAAAAAAGCATCAGGTATGATTCACTCATATCCATCCAAAAACAATATACAAAGTTCATTGCAGATTAGAGCACTCCTCAATGAAAACCCAACAGGTAGTTCATTAGGGGAAACATTGCGTCACCAGCAACTGACAATTCAAACAAAAAAAGGATAAATCCAGACTTGGATGAAACAAAAAAGCTCAAAAGAAATTCTGGAGTCAACAGCCTTGCAAGTAGATTTAAAATGACTCTGTTAACTACCATAACGTTTCCCAGAATCAAGCAAATTCAAATTATATAAACATAATGATAAACATTGTCCGGGTCGATCAAAACCTACCAAGAAGCCCACACGTACACGTTTTTTTGTTATATATCCTACTCTACTCTTCTTACAGGATGTACATCTCATTCACTAGAGGAATCATTATTCTTCCATGGTATCAAGAGAACACAGTTGAAAGGTTCAGGCAGAGATGTGGCTAACAATAAGGGCGAAAGGTAAAAAGGAATGCATGAACCGAACTTTGGTTGAGTCTCTAACGGCATACAAGCTACTTCAAGCACGATTTTAATAACATCAAGAATTTGATATGATAAGGCATTCCTCTAGGATGCCATTAAGCCTAATCAACCCTATAAGAATACTAACTGATATACAATGTTCACATCCATTCAGATAAAACAAACTTTCTTTCTGATATAGAAACACATACCTGATACATGGATTGAGGTGGTGGGTGACTTGGAAGTGGTGGCTGTCCCAGGGGAAATGAAGGCCCAACACTAGTAGGGGGTTTCGTACTTGACTGAAAAAATCATTGAAGACAGTAAGTCCATTCTTCTTATATTGACACATTTTATAGAAACCAGTGAAACTACAAATCTCAGCTTACATGAAACATGGATTGTGAAGGATGTTGGAAACCCGAATTGGGCCCCATTTGTGGGGGATACTGATGGTGGTAGTTAGGCATTGAAGGTCTTGGTTGTGGTGGCAATGGTGGTTGCAGGGGCATATGATGACCTCCACTTGTCTGTAATGGCTGTTGCAACTGGTTGTAAGAAGCCATTTGGGTTTGATGAAGTTGAGGTGGCTGTGAAGAATGATGAGGGTGTGTTGGAGGATTTGGAAGTTGAGAGGATTGTGGAAGAGATACTGGAGTCATTTGGGGATTCAGATGTCCCTTAGGCTGCTGCTGGGTCTGCAGGGGATATGAAGGCATAGGCTGAGACTGAAGATTAAACGCAGGAGGACCAGCCGACGAGCTAGGCACTGTAGATTGGTTTTGGTATTGCTTTCTTGCAGGAGCTTGGATCTGGGATGGACCTGGTTGATCCTGAACACCAAGGCCAGGCAATGAGGGAGCTGCCAGAGCATTAGACTGCTGAGTTGGTTGCACCGACTGCTGTGAATGCTGCGACGTCACTGGCTGAATGGTGGGAATCTACAAAACAACCACAATTTAGACATATAACAAAACGCAACCCCTTATAGACAACTTTTACAAGTACAGAAGAGCATACCGATTGAGGTGGCCGGACCATTCCAAGCATAATTTGTGCCTGGTGAAAGAACACACTTAATATCAGCAGTTAGAGACTAAATGGTATACTTTTGAACAAAAACTACTTCACTTATGAAACCTATTCGAGACCATTAATCAGTAATGCAATTCAACTCAATGTCCACACAGCAATTCAGAACTTAGAAATTGAAGTTATTTCCTACTAAAATTAGCAACTTCTGAACAAAACCATTCACAACACAGCCCTAATCACACAAAATCATCTCAAGAAAGCAAAACAAAATTGAAAAAAAAATAATAATAAAAAACCTTGCATGCACAAAATTATCTCAAACAAAACAAATGACATATTTAAGCAGAAAGGGGGGAAAAGCAAAACCCTAAAAATTCAGAAACCTGGAAAAGCGCTTTGGTGAGAAGCGGATTCTGTATGAGGATCTGCCTCGCTTGCTGCTGGTTCTGTTCTATCAGACTCTGTAATTCAGAAAACGACGCCGTTAGAACAGGGACATTAGTTCAATTGGGATCTTTGAAGCGAAAGAAATTTTGGGAAAGGAAATTTAAGCACGAGAAGAAAATTCGAGAGGCAGTGGTTATATACCTTCATTTGAGACATGATTTCGTAGAGCTGGTTCTTCGACATTCCGGCTATATTCGCCGGTAGGCCGTCGCCGGAGATTTGCTTTCCCGCCATTGTTTCACCGAGAGTCCAGAGACGGAGAGAGAGAGAGCGCGCTTATGGAGTTCGGTTGTTGTTTATGGCTTTATTGGTCCCCGGTAGTAGTTTAAAGACGATTTTTGTGTTTCTTTTTTTCTTTTCTTTTTTTGAAGTGGGCTGAAGTCTCATTGAACCCATCACCCATGAAAGGCATGATTGCAAGAAGTTGGGAGGTCATTTTGGCACCAAGTAGAGTATCGGCACTGGATCAAACCCGGGGATGCTAACGCAACCGGGGTTTTTTTTTTTTTTTTGAGAGAAGGAAATGCATTGCATTAAACTACTAAACGCAATCGAGATACAAGTACAGGTATAAGTACCAGAAAGTTAAAATGACAATCCACAACCTAATATGAAAATCAGGAAACAAAAGTGTCATCACTACTAACTAGCTGTGCTGCTCGTAACTTTCACTAGAAAATACTTATAACCATAAAATGGAAGAAGTGGAAAAATGTCTTCACTTCTTCTCTTCAACCTAATCTAGAACTTCTTTGGTTGAAGAAGAGAAACAGTGGTGGCCTCGTTAAAACCTTGTTTAGATAAAGCCAGTGGGAAAAACTTCAAACCGAGGAAATTAGAGTACCACCCATACAAAACAAAACACACCACAAAAAAACTGCACTGTCTAGGAAGACCCAGACCTGTCACCCAAAATGGTAGAGAACAGGGGAGGGGGAAACAAGTTGGTTGTGTCCAAAGGACACTCGTTACTGCTCTTGCATGTTTGATTGTTTGAAAGCTCCTTTACGACGCTTGGACTTGGGAATAACCTCCTTAGAGACCTCTGAAACCTCGTCCAAATTGCCAGATCAGTGAGCACATCGTCCAAAGGGTGGTAGAGTGAAGGAGACTGATTAACTCCATGTATAACCCCTTGCGGAGAAAGAGGAATTTTAGGGTCAACAACCGTCTCTCCTTGCGAGAGAAAAAGGGGAATTAACCGCAGTCAACTGTTGAAGAAGGGTGGGCCTATCAAAAAGTAGATCAGCTGTGATTGGGCTTGGGCCCGAACTATGTTTCAGAAAAAAATGGGCTCCCACAACTGTCTTTAACCAGATACGACATTTTCGCATCAGCTGTTGATGCCAAAGTAACCGCTTGAGAGCCATGCACCGCCTCCAACGTCGGCATCTGGGGTTGAGGAGCCTTAACCATCTGGTTTCCGGCAGACGAAGAAGATCTGCATATCCAAATTGACTGAATTCATTGATGGTAGCATAATTCCTTCCTCTTGATCTGATCGAAATCATCTCTACAATTGAGTTGAAGTCTGTCAAAATTATGTATCTTATTGCTTGCAAAGATTTGAATGCTCATGCAATCATCAAATTGAAACCCACAACAGTTATATCAATGAAGACAATTAAAACACAAAGCAAAATGAAAGAGATCCTGCAAAACAGAGTCAGAATTAATAACCCATAACAAACTAAATGCAAAATTGAAATAAGGAGGCTTAAGCATCACAAAGGATGCATCTTGAGAGAGAGCCTGAAGATATATGTATTGAACTTTGAAAGCATTTACAACCTAACGCAACCGAGGTTAAGCGCACAGTTTTTGGTCAAAATCGCATGCTCTTATTTGTGTGCAATTTTTTTTTTACTATCAAACGTGATTTTTAAGAGATTTTAGAATTGATGGAACTCAAAAAATCAAGATCCGATATTTTTTTGAGATTTTCCAAAGTCGGAAAACCGGAAAAATAGTAAAGAAAATTGAGTCGATAGTTTTGTATTCCATTACTTGCAGGCTGCAGCGGCTCCTAAAAATAATATAGTACCAATTATCAGATTATGACATAGAAAATTCATTATTTGAAGTGTTAATAAGCACGAGAAGAAAATCATATAGTACCAATATTTGGGTTTTAGGATTTTATAAATCATTTTTTATTGCTATTAGGGTTTCAAGTATCACAATTGAACAAAAAAAAAATCACATTCAACAACTACAATGAACATGTTGGGTATAAAAAAATATTGATATCATGTAAGATTAGAGAAAAGATAAGAAGAAAAAAGGAAGAGAGATGATAGATAACCAACCTCTTTGCGCGTAGAGAGAAAACTTTGATAGATTTAAAATAATAATAATAATAATCTTTGATAGACTTTTTCAAATATTTGGTCTGTTGGCTAGAAAATTATTAGAATTTGGTGTGTATAGTTAACACTACAAAGTCCATGATTATCCTTGATTTTCTAATTCCATAAGTATGAATGAAATTTTGAATACCCTCTAAACTTTTATTCATTTTTAGAAGTCCTAATTGAATACCCCTAGATTTAATTTGGTGGAATTCATAAAGTCTTTAAAAATTCTAATCTAATACCCAAGACTTTCATGGACTGCTGAAAGTCTATATTGAATGCACCCAGACTTTTAAATTTCATAGGTTTCTTAAAAAGTTCAACTAATTCCATATACAATACACCCCCTTAGGTTCACTCATTGGGTGAATGAGCATATTCAACATCTCTTGTAATAAAGGCATAATAACTTTATAATTTTCTAATCCGACTATTCATATTGTATAACGTAATATAAATATTAGTTCTGTAAAAAACCAATCAAATTGAAGACCTTTTAGTTATTTTTTTCTATGAAATACTTGGACGGTTCATCATAATAGTAATAAGTGTTGTTAGAACCATCTATTTGTTTGATTCAATTATATAACTAAACGATTTCTAATTCGATTGAATTTTTACAGAGATGATCTTTAAAGCCTTATTTATGATATGGACCTGTGAATTATAAATTTATTAAGTAAAAGTATGTTAATCGATAATGATAGGTGAATATGCTCGTTCACCCTAGGGTGAACCTAAGAATGACTGATGATGCGGCTCGATAGCCTCTACACATCTCGACACCGCTTGTTACAATCGGTTAATTGGCTTCCCTTGTCTTCCTTTTCCTTTCTTAGTTTTCTTTTGTCTTTCTGTCTTCTCTTTGTTTCCTGTTTTCTTCTCCCTATATATGATGCATCATATCTTCGAGCCACTAAAGGTCCGATAATCGATGCCAATGATCTGCATTGGTTAACCGACACTTGGGTGCAGTTCCAGAAATTCAGTCAATTCAATATTGGTTAACTAACTGAAATTTTGGTTCAGCTGAGTGGGAGTATATAATAGGTAAAGCAAAAGCTTTTAGCCATTGAATTGCCAAACACCATTGCATTCGCAGTTTGTGATCCATTCCATATTCTATGATTATATTTTCTGGTATATTATGGAAGTTTCAGAATTCAGAGAAGAGCATATATACCACATATATATATAACAAAGGACACTAGGGTTTCCCCAGCATGCATACATATATTGAGCAAAAAAAGACATAAAGAAAGTAGTGGCATACGCGCAGTTACACTTAACAACACCAACGTACACCAACATGAACATTGTTACGTAGTTATTTTGATATATATGACATTTTTATATATATGCGGGGAAAGGTGAACGAGAGATAATGAAGTCGCTGTACTACCCAGTCATAGTTCCTTTTCTTTCATGTACGTACGTATCCGGATTAACATACGGTCGAAAATTGTCGTTTAAGAAGTTAGCTAGCTTATGAATCCTTGATGATCCTGCAACTTCACCATATGGAGTCCAAGTTGAATGGTTGCCCCGGATGCTGTTGTGACTGCGGCACGGAATCCATGACCTGATCCTTAGATGATGAAGAGGCTTGCAAATTTGACGAATTCATGTTATGATCAGTGCCAAAGTGAGACATTAATCCAGGTTGCTGTTGCTGTTGCTGTTGCTGTTGAGCTGCCATGAAAGAGGAGTAGTGATCTTCTAGACCAGCTGCTGTAGCATCTCTAATCGGTTGCTGATAGATGGTACTATTAGTACTAGCACTGCTACTCCTAAGTTGTAATGCCCTAAGTAGCAAGGAGTTCACTGACGAAAGATTCGATGGACTTAGCAAGCTAGATGGCCATGATCCGAGTGCTGCTGCCGGAAGAATGGCACCACTAGCCGCCGCCTCTCTCGCCCCGAGCCAATTATTCATGTTTAAAGTAGTGCTGATCATGTTAACATCATTATTGATTCTCTTATTATCAATAACGTTGTAATTGTTGCCTTCTGGAATTGACATGTTGTTGCTGATGAACCCAGTACTAGATGAATTTGCAATGTTGTTCATAAAATTAGGCAACTCCACATCTCCAAATTCATTTATCATTGAGTTTGTCTCGCCAAGAGAATCGACAGATTGCGGTGAGGAAGATGTAATTTGCTGTGGTTTTTTCAAGGCTATGCTCTTCTGAAACACCCTACAAACCACCCATTCTTCCTGCATACATGTGAAAACTAGCTAAAGTTAGCCCTAGCTAAAGAAATAATTACCAAATAGTTCCATGGCTAGATTCCATCCGTGTAGTGCACGTAATGTATAAACTAAGCTTTCTACAGAGAGAGCAAGCCTCTATTAATCTGCAAACCAAACATGACCTAATTGAGTTCGTACATACCTTTGAGGTTGAGGATTTGAAGGGATGGTGCTTGTTTTCTAGTCTGTATTCGTGCATGACCCAGTTGGTTTTCTCACCCCTTGGAGCTCTACCCCTGTAGAAAACTAGGGTTTTCTTCATTCCAACGAGTACCCCTTGACGAAGTATTTCTTTGTCTTTGCCAGTTGTCTTCCAATACCCTGCTTCTGTGGCTCGGTTGGTCCGAAGTCCAGTAGGGTATTTTCGGTCTCTTAAGTTGAAGAAATACCATTCTTTCTCTCCCATCGAAGCCTTGCCTACACCAGAAGTAATTAATTGTTATTCAACTTATACGACTAGATAATTTAAGAGTTTCCATAATTTAGGTGGTTGGTAACTAATTAACCAGAACTAATTAATTAATTAGGAAGATAAAATACTATAGGAATCAAGAAACATTAATGCTGAAATTTCCAACATTTACAATTTCCCTTTGGTGAACATTTTCATTTCATAAAAGAATTCCTTGGTTAATCATTATATGCAATTGACTAAGCTAGCTCGCCATCAGGATTCAGGAATGGAGATTAGGGTTTAAGAAGACAAAGAAAATAAGACCAAAATCATAAACAGAACTACAGATAGAAAAAAGAAATCATAGACTTTTCATCAAAAGGTAATTAAGTCAACAATCCAGCTTGCTCTCGGTAGATCGATGGAGATAAGAGATAATACAGTTGTAACTTGTACCAAAGAAATAGTAATGGAAGATGAAGAAAGGTAATCGATCATTAACGGCAGATCTTTGATGCATATGATAATTAATACCTGGGAGGTCCCAAGGTTCACACTTATTGAGATCGACAACAGCTACGGCTTGTGATGTGAAGCTAACATCAGAAACCTTGCGCCCGAGATAGTATGTAATCAGTTCTTCATCTGTTGGATGGAATCTGAACCCAGGAGGAAGATTCTCCTGCATTCTTGTCAATTACTTGATAATCAGAAACCTACTGAACCGAATAGCTAGTATTGGATGGATACCCTTAACTGCTGCACTCTCTAGCTATTCGATTCTTCGGAAGCTTGGAGCGTAGACGAAGTAAGATAATGATGAAGATGATGAGGTATTAATGGAGCTGCATATCTCATCAAATCTTCAAGAAGAAGCGGCCATTGTCATTCGCCTGTAGTCGTTTTATATTCTGATGATAATTACAGCTAACACTTTGACAAACTGAAGAGGACAATTTTTTCTTCTCATGCAAAGTCCAATCAAATTACCAAAACGCCACTACCATTACTATATACGTATTGATTATTGAACAAGTAAGAGGGTTAGCGCGCATTGACTAAGAATGGCTCAATATATCAAAGTGGATACGAAAATTTCTCTGTCACAATTTGTATAATAATTTAAGCCTCAGATTTTACACATGAGTGGCAATTGTTTGGGCACGACTCACGAGGGTTAAGGGTTGTCTCTGTTACACCAGATTTTTGATTTCATATGCAACTTTGTTAATTTAGTTGTATTCTATGTGATATGAGATGATTCAAAGTCCAACCACCTTCACCCATTTCTAACCACCCAACCCTAGCTTGGCTACTATACTCTACTGCCCCAATGGGAACGTTCTTGGCTATTTACTAGTATCGCTTTCCACTCGTATATATACTAAACCCTAAAACATTTGTGTGTGTGTGTGTGTATATATATCTATCTATCTGTCTATTTATATATTCACTAGTATTGACACTTGTCTACGCCTCTCATTATCTCTCCTTCTCATGTGATTGTGATTTTAGCATCCTTCTTGCAACTGTTTACATATATAGGTTGCAAAATGAATTTGGTTTGGTAATCTATCTAAAATAGTTCATGATAACCCACCCAAAAATAGATATAAGAACATTTGAAAAGATTTGTCGTAAGCTAGCAGATTAGTATATAGCTTCTAACACAATTTTTACAAAATTGTTGTGAGCATCTCACGTTTTCATAAGTATAGTCGTCGTTATAGTTAATACGTGTGTGTAAAACTTTACATGTAAAAATAAGGTGCGTATTATTATTAATGTAGGAACTAGCTATGAAGTACGTAGTAGTACCACCAAAACCCCATAAACATACAACATGATCTATATGCTTAATTGTAGTTCTTTTTCTGGCATGTTCATGGAATATTGAAGACTTGACAGTTTCAGATCATCTTAATTTCAAATTAACGTCCATCGCCTCTTTGTGTACTTTTTCGTTATTTAATAATGGGTGAGAAAAGTTTACATATAGACTAAGACTAGGACTAAGAACAAGAGTAAGATTGAGTGGTTAAAAAATGGTCACCAACTCACACGACTGGGATACCGCTTGGGTAAGCGTTTTTGTTGGATATCGTAATTTTCTTCATTCATCACCTTTTTTCTTTCCTAGCTTCTCCATCAAATTCAATCCTAACTTGGAACTTTTCATGTAAACAGTAGTAGAATATATTCAATTCTTGCTTTGGCAGCTAGGTTTTCTAGAAGCATTAAGCATATGTGTATTGATCCACGTGCGTATTTCTGCATATGTCTCTCTCTCTCTAGCTTAATCGATTTCTATGGGGTATTACCCAGAGAGTACTCATTCATTTACCATTATGTATCCCAAGTTTGATTACAATGTTAGTTACTTTTAATCACACGTGAATTCCTTACTCGGAAAACAATTGATATTATATATGCTACTTAATTTGCCTCATTTTAAGATGAACATGGGAGATGAGGCAATCGAACTAAGTACGATGAGGAGTACTGGAAGCTTGATCACTAAATTAAGTTCTACTTAGTTATATACCTAAGCTTTCTATATTCATTTAGCTAAAATAGTTTGAATTTCTTCCCCAATGACACCATCTAATGAAGTGAGGTTCATGCGTGGTGGGATCATATATTTACCATGTTAATTCGGAAAGAACCAAAATGGCAAAATGAAAGTAAAAATTGGTGGGGACTTCATCATACTATCTTTGTGCTAAACCTTTTTATATGTTCAGTTAACTTCACCCATTTGATTAACATGGTTGCCTGGCTGCGAATGGCAATGATAATACTATGACTTATGCAATTTAAAGGTGGATAATTTGCAGTACTGAAACCAATATAAATATAAATGTGTTTGATATTTTTATTATTTTCGCCTAGAAGATATTCATCTCCGATTTATATATGCATGAAAAAAATATTTTACATTTTAAGATACTGGAGGCAATTAAAAATTTACTACTCATCGAATCAAGCAATAAGTTGAGTCTTTGAAAAATCATCACGGTATAATTAAAATTTTCATACTCAAAACCTCAACTAGTCAGTTTATAAGCAACAAATTCAACGTGAGGATTAACCAGAAACACTACAAAAAAAAATTGCAATGGCTTCGGCATGCTTTTCCAGTCGCCAAAAACCGCTCTTTTGCCTCGGCAAAACCTTGCTGTCACAAGGATTGAATAAGTTTGCTACCCCATTTGTAGACAGTCGCAACTGCCATGGCCAAACAATACCCTTTACATCGGCGAAACTTAGCCGTCGCAAACACGTCTAAAATTTGCTACTGCAAGAAGATACGGTCGCATCAATTACTTATAATCTTCTGTCGCAAAGTTTCTCGATCTTATTAAGGAACCCAATCCTTCTAGGGTTTATAAGAAATCCTCTCTCCTTTTCTCTGTTCTCTCCCTCGGCACACTTTCTTCTTTCTATCCTTCTCGATCTTTAGATTAATTTTTGTTCAGATTTGTTTCACTTCTCTCTTAATCTCTATGAACCAAAAGCTTGTGATTCTTTGCTAGCTAGAAAAGGGTGGAGCTTCACCAAATTTCCGTCAAATCTGGCCACTTCAATAGCAGATCTACTACTTTCAGCATCCTCTATAAACCCCAGCAAGAAATTTAAGCAAATCACAAAGGAATAGGTGAAACCTAATTCCATTTGTTTGTGCTTTTAACTTTTCGGTAATAGAACATGGTGAGAAAAGAACCAATTTTGTTCCACAAGTAGAGCTTTTGGTACCTTAGTTGTTTTGGGATTAGGATCTTTGCGGTCTCTAAGGCCCTGACTATTGGCACTTACAGTCTCATATTATATTACGCCTTGAGCTCTAAAATTGGCTTGTCTTAATTGTTGATGATTAATTAGTTTGAAGTTTAAGCTGTCTCTGAGCAATTGATGGGTCCTGATTTCTTACTGATGTTATTAAACTATACTTTCTTTCTACTAGTTTAGAACCTCGTTTGCTATTCTGGTGTTCATTTTGATTTATGAGATACATGGTTGTCAGTTGTTCTAGTGATTTCTTGTTTCCCACATGTTTCTTATATCTTGTGAAAATGTATGTTACCATGTGAAATCAGGTTTGCATACCAAGGGGCATAAGAGGTTGAAATAATCTTCTGATAGAAATGTATTTGATGGAATGATCTTGTCTTCAGGTATGCATAGTGAAACTGTACAGAAGAAACCATTATTGATGTTGTTGCCTATAGGATTTTGAGTGATACAGTCAACTTTGTTCTTAAAGAGCACAATTCAGAAAAGGTATGGAGACCTTCTGTTTTTCTTTTTTCATTTTTTAAAATTATACGTAGTCTTGCTTATGTTTCATTTGCAGATGAGTGATTTGTATCCTATATATGTATACAGTTTCACTACATGATAGATTATAACTCAGTTAGACTTTGTGATTGCCTCAAATTGCAAATAATCCTACAATATTTCTACTTCCATCACCTGTTATAATATGTCATTTTTTATATTATACGACAGTCAAACATGGAAATCTAATCATCTAAAACACATAACCTCATATTATAAGAGTCTAAGAGTTAAGTTCTTATTCTATGTAGAATGTATCGCAGAAGGCAAAAGAGAATGTATTGCAGAATCAAAAGAAATAAAACATTCCTTTTTTTATTTCCTTCTTCTTTTCTTCTGGTTTTCAATTGAGTTCAAAAGTAATACAATTTATTCTAAGCATTGGCTTTGGCCTAGCAAGCATAGTTCCAGTAGCATTCCTGGAATGGTAAACTTGGTGTGGGTGTGGATTGTTAGCTTATTTAAACTTTATTTTACTGAAATTGCAGGTCGTGATTAGAAATTGAGTTCTCATTACCTCTTTTCTATATGCTTGTTTTAGGTATAAAATCCCTTTCGCCTTTCTACATGCTTGACTCAATATGTTTGCAGAATTTGTTCTTCGTCCCCTTGTATAAACTTCTAAAGTAATACGAATTTATTATGTAGATCTTGTTGTACCTAATCTGTTGATAAGGTTCATATTGAGGTAAGATATTGAATTCTCATTTTATCATAATTACAACCTATTATTACACTTTAAATTTCTTTCACCGTGCTTCAATGATAGGCACTGGGTTTCACTTAAGTGGAAGCTGTCATTTTTATCAATGCTTTTGTTAGTTAAAGAGTACAGATTTCTTTTATTGCTTTAGCAAATCAAAGAATTGAAATCGATTGTGTACTGGGATTAATGTAATGAAGTATGTGATGACATAGGGGCTGAAATAAAGGGAATGCATGGCAGCAAAGCCCAAGTAATGATAAGTCGTGTCTACTATATAACTGAAATTTACTACTTTTTATCTTGCACCACCTCATGCGTCAATGCCTTTTACTTTATTATTTATTATTATTATTATTAACATCATCATCATCATCATCATTATTATTATCATCATCAGACTCAAAACTCTAATCTCGGTCGAGTGACCGAACAACGCCTAGTCATACGACTCAAAACTATAATCTCGATTGAGTGACCGAGAAACTCTTATTTCGGTCAACACCTTCATTTCGGCCGTATGACATAAATTTTATATTTTCGGTCGATCTAATGCTTAGTTGACTAATTTCCTCATCTCAGCTGAATGATCAATTAATTTCATTCTCGGCCGAATGATCGAGTGACTTCATTCTTGGCCCTTACTTAATCTCAGCCAAAATTCTCTCTCATCCAATAGCGAGAGCTTAGTAGGTCGACGTGCAAAAAACATGTGCAAACACAAATGAGGCTATTGCGACGGGGACGCGCCGTGGCTATTGCAATTTTTTTTTGTAGTGAAACAACGAATACAACTAGAGAAGTTATTAAAATAATCGACTTCAAACTGAAGCTTATTACATTATAATTACATGAGAAACCTCGAAAACTAACAGTTTAACACAAATCACTATGAATTTTCAAAGAATTCAACCAGCAAATTCAAATCATGCCTTAGAATCACACACCATATCAATTTAGGCTAAGTTATCCAAAACTCACAAAAGATAAAAGAAATCATCGAAATCAAACACAAACAAGCAAGTCTCAGAGAGGAATATCCAACATTTCAAAAGTGATCTTCATCGGAGCAGTTAATTTATAAGCTTTAAGCTAATTAGAATATAGTATAAATGCCGTCAAAAGCACGTTGCATCTCAATATCGTAAAATTTGGGCTTTATAAGTGTGTATATGTTGAAAGGCTTGAAGACTCGGGCTACTTCAAGTTGGTCTTTTGGGCTTGCAAAACAAGTTGAGCATGTAGATATGAGATGAATCATGATCTCCAAAGTATTCAAAAGCATTTGAAAGATTCAAACCAGAAAAATAAAAAATAAGAAAATCAAAGATCATATGGAATTGAATAATTTAGCACTTAGTCGATAATATAATGTTGATTATTTTCGATTTGATTCGTGACTCATCTTGTAATCAACCTCTGAGTTGATGGACAAATACTTCTGCAGAGAAATCTTAATGCCAAAGTTAAAGACAAAGAAACAACTGGAAGATTTCTAAAAGAAGGTCCAATTTGACTACAGCCCACCCCTACCCTTTACGAAAGGCTCTTTTATTCAATTACAATTTAGGAGGCAAAGAATACTAATACCTTCAAGCCTCGACTAAACTAGCTACACACCAAATATAAAAATAATTATATCTTAATACTTCTTTTGAAAAGTTGCATGTATACATGTCTACCAATGCGTGTGGCTAAGTGGCTTGGTTTCGGTCTCTTTTTTTTTTTTTTTTGGTTAATTTTGATATCATAAACCCTTTTGACCCTTTCTTGTAGAATAGAGTTTTCTACATTACATTCAAGAGAAAAATGAAGGAAGACGCAGGTTTTCTAATGTATATCTACACACACACACACTATAATACAAGGTTTTTGTACTTTTAATACAAAGCTAGCGCAGTACAAATGATTCCATTGAGTTTGTTTTACAAACTGTATGCACATGCAAAAGAAGTTTAATTCATCCCAAGGTTGACCTAGTTTCAACCTGAGACTAAAATTTTCAAAAGCAATCTTAATGAAAACCACGTACAACAATGGTTTCAAATACACTAGCTCGCTAATTCCACGATGCACATTTTATATAAGATATTTGTAATCTTCGATTTTCAACCTAAAAATAAAATTTGTCATGTTATTATTTATTTTATTTTTTTGAATAAAGGGCCGGTGCGATTGCCATCAAATCTTGATTAATGAAACTGTCGAATACAAGGAGAGATATTGAGTTTAAACCCCTGATTACAATAAGTATATAAAAAACATTCTAAAATAAAAGCAGAAATCTCTACCAAATAAATGTAGAATACATGTCTAAATCTGTCATGTTATTTAAGAAATTACGAATATAGTTATTAAGACTAGTATAGAGTTTTGTAATATTCTTTAATTTTTCACTTGTTTCTAAGATTATATATACTTGATATTCGGGATCGTAAGATCCATTGATATCTTCATCTTTTGGTTAGTTATCAAGACATAAAATAAGGTTTTTAGTACACTTACAAGAGTGCAGGACATATTAGACATTAGTTCAAAAACAAATGAACCAATTTGACAAACAAGGAAGAGATTTTACGAAAGCAACCAAAGAACACGCTTTAGCTTTTTGAAGGGGGTAGCACTCACTTTGTTTTGCTTTGCTTTGCTTTGTGAAGGAGTCCCCATAGAAACTCATTTTGGAGAACCAAAGGGAATTAGAAAATGCCATGTTCAACAGAGGAAGCACTTGCTAGGCTCTTCTACAATACTTCATCCTCCGTCTACCTCCTCCTTCTCTTCCTCTATGTCTCGTCCATTGTTCTTGCCAAGTTCTTCTACTTCGTTGGCAGCAACCCAATATTCCCAAGGTCTTACAGTTTACATGCTATTATCAATATCGTAAATCTTCACTCTTCTAGTTTTCATGCTTTAATTTGTTGTGTTCCTTTTGCAGAAACCAGAATGGATACGAGAATTATCTGTTTTCGGATGAAGAAGAGGAGGAAGAAGAAGAATTAGAAGAAAGGCACAGCTTTCATGTTCATGGTCATCAGTACTACACTGAAAACGATCATCTGGTGGCCGACATCATTCATGGAGGTGAAGCACTAAAGTTTTTGCCTAATGACAACCTTCAGAAGGATCGATCAAGTTTTTCTGATCAAGAGTTCATTAGCGCCGGGGGGAGCCTAATTGAAGAAGACCAAAATGATATGTCACAAGGTTCAGAATCAGAACAAGATCATATTGCAGAGGAAATCCCTGTCAGAGATACTGCTTCTGTTTGCAATTCTGTCCCGAATGATCAAGTCTGGACCACTTCTCCGATCACTATAGAACTACACAGAAGTGAGTTGAGGAGAAATGACAAAAGATGTGACGGTATATCACATTCTGAGAAGCAACATCTTAGTTTGTTACACTAACTAGTCACATGTAGTACTTCTAATGCTTCCATTTACATTCTGCAGTCTGACATTGCTTATGATTTTTGTACAGATCATAATCATGAGGATTCTGATCAGATTACCGAAAACAATACAGAGACAAAATTATCTGGGGATGAAAATTTTCTAGTATTTAGGCCGCCCCAGTCGGAGACCAAGAAATTAATCAAGGTTCAAGAAAACAAGGAGGATGAAATTTTTGGTGACTCGACAGTTGGATCAACTTCTAAGAGCTCTTCTGAATGGAGAAGCTCAATCAATTGTTCTGCGACCGAAGATCCATTTTCTTCCTCATCACGGAGAAGCTGCCCCAAGTGGGAGTCTTACACTGTCTTTCAGAAATATGATGAAGAAATGATGTACCTAGACAGAATTAGTGCTCAAAAGCTCCATGAAACAGGTCATTTCATTTCTCTGGATACTTAATTATTTTGGTACTAAACATTGTTTAAAAGCTTAGCTTGACTCTAAAACTCCTGTAATTTTTTTTTTCAGAATCACTTAGGTCTATTCAGGTTTGTCCAAGATCAATTTCAGAGAGGATTGTTCATCGAATCTCATTAGCAACCAAACGGCCATCTGACGTACGTCACAACCCTTATCATGAACTAGAGGCTGCTTATGTTGCTCAAATTTGCATAACGTGGGAAGCACTTAACTGGAACTACAAGAAATTCGAGCAAAAAAGGGCCTCGTCGCATCACGATTTTGACCCTGGCTGTCCTGGCCAGATTGCGCAGCAGTTTCAGCAGTTCCAAGTTCTTTTGCAGAGATATGTAGAGAATGAGCCCTACGAGCAGGGCCGGAGACCTGAGATTTACGCTAGGATGAGGCTTTTGGCACCGAAGCTACTTCAAGTTCCAGAATATCGAGGTACTCATACAGTCAATTGCACTTTAACTTCTTTTATTTCACAATGACACCTCCTTTTCTTTAACAAATTGAATGTGCAGTAAAGTTAAAGTTGTAGTTCCATGATGGTATCAAGAAATGCATATTAAAGAGTATAGGGATCAAACAAATTAAGTAATGCATTCTTTTGTTCTATTTTTAAGCTTCAGAAGATGATGATCATGAAAAGGAAGAAGGTTTTGGCTCGAGAATCTCCTCAGCTGCGTTTCTAATGATAATGGAAGATGGAATCCGAACGTTCATGGAATTTCTTAAGGCTGATAAAGAGAAACCCTGCCAAAAGTTATCAGCCATGTTTAGGAGAAAACGAAGAGGTTCAGTTGATCCAACTCTTCTAAATCTCATGAAAAAAGTTAACCAAAAGGTAAGTTATATATATTAACCATGTTTGGCTACGTTATCATTATCAAATTCAATAAGGCGATATTATTCACTCTTAGGAACTTATTTTACACTCATTCTGGTGTTTGAAAATGATAAAATGTAAAATTTAGAATACAAATGAGAGTCTATATAGTGTAAATAATAAAATTCTGCCTTTAGAGTCCAAAATAACTTTCTTACAGTATAAATACCAACTTTTTCTTAGAGTATAAATACCAACTCTTTCTAATATATGTACACATGGATATACTTGATTTTTCCGTGTTTTTAATTTTGCTCTTCCCCGTTTGGTGAGCAGAAGAAGATGAAGATCAAAGACCTTCGCCGTTCGCACAAATGCTTGAGAAAGAAAAGCTTAAAGGTGGAGGAAGAGATGGAGATACTGCTTGGCCTAATTGACCTAAAACTGGTATCTAGGGTTTTGAGAATGGGTGACTTGAGTGCGGAGCAACTACATTGGTGTGAAGAGAAGATGAGCAAAGTGTTAGTCCTGGATGGAAAATACCATAGAGATTCCACACCACTTTTCTTCCCAGCACAGTGATCGGTGACCCACCACCATCTCATGTAAATTGCTTGATGACTAGATCCTGATCAATGTCTATTAGTACCGAACAAGATGAATATCCTAGCCAGGTACCCTTTTGTAAATACACACATACAATATCATGGAGCTGATTAGCTAGGGTAGGAGGGACCCTACAGATCAAAGCAAGCACATGTGGAGTGACAAGGATTTGGGAGATTTGGAATCCATGAGATGTGAGAAGTGTAAAGATAGTTTATGTGATTCATGAATATTGAAAGTGAAAGAAGAAAGCAAGGAACATGAAGATGGAGGGAGAGGTGAGACTTTAGCTTTTAGCTTTAGCTTTTTAATTGCGGTTTATCTAGAACTATAAGGGAGATTTGATTAAAAGAACAGCAAGGCTGCTGTGGGGAATAAAAAAGGTGGCACATGTTACACTCTATCCCTGGAAATAAAGTCCAATAAATCAATCCTTTCAGTTCAAAGATGTCTGACTAGGGCATGGATGAGATTAATTTCTTGACTTTCTAAAGTTGATGACATTGTAGTTGGGCAATCATGATTTATGGAAAGGAAATATATAAAATTTGTTCACATTTGCAGCATATGGGAATTTGGAAACTCTGACATAATATCTCAAATGTCTCGACCTTATTTATAGAATAACAAATTACATATAAATTATTGACAAAACATGACTTAACAAATACATCATTTAAAGATTGAATTAAACATATAAGGACTAAATCTACAATCTGCTCTCCACTTGACACATGTCATAAGTTAATTTACTTTTTTACCTTTAACTAATTCTTTTGACTTTTAATTCATTTATAATGATTAAATCTTACAAATAAGGACAATCTGCTCTCCACTTGCCACATGTCATAAGTTAATTTACTTTTGGGCTAAATACTGGTTACTACCCTGTGGTTTAGGTCCAAATTCAATTCAGTCCCTAGACTTCTAATTTCATCAAAAACACCCATGTACTTTCAATTTTGATCTAATAAGTCCAATTCGTTAATATTCTGCTATAGGTTCAACTTATAGTTGAATTATTTAATGAAAAACTTTTTATTTGATAGATTTCTAATAGTGAGACCCACTCCTAAATTGACTATGGATGCCACCTCAACACCACATCATAAAACATAGGCCATATATGAGCTATGTCAACAAGTTAAATGACTCAATTATCGGAACACTAACAGATTGGACCTATTAAATCAAAATTGAAACTGCATGGGTGTTTTTGATAAAATTAGAAGTCCAGGGACTAAATTGATTTTGAACCTAAACTACAGGGTAGTAACCAGTATTTAGCCCTTTACTTTTTTACCCTTAACTACTTATTTTTTTAATGAGAATAATCTCTTTATGTTATTTTTTTTTCTGAGAATAATCCCATTTATGTTTTTTTTTTTCTGAGAATAATCTGTTTATATTACCTTTTTTTCTTAGAATAATCCTTTTATGTTAACTTTTTATTTTATTTTTCTAAAATAGATTATTCTATGTTACTTTTTTTTATTTATAGAATAATCCATTTTATGTTACTTCACAAAACCTCACTCTTCTACTACTCTCATCTCATAGCTTAATCCTGCTACTGCACTCATCCAATCCTGCTACTGCACTCGCTGCACTCATACTCGTCAAGTTATGCTATTCATGTTTTACTACTGCACTCGTCATCGCCTAATCTTGCTACTGCACTAAACCAATCCTGCTACTGCACTCGCTGCACTCATACTCGTCCAGTTCTGCTACTGCACTTGTACAATGTTTGTGTACAAATGCAGGAGCAGTAGTAGTAGCAGTAACAATTAGATTTGTCAATCTGAAATTGAAAGCATAGAAAATCACATTATTTCCACAACAATATTACCAAACCAGTAGCAATTAGTCAAACCAGTGGCAATTACCAAACATCAAATCAATCACAATCATCATCAAAAACAAAAACCCTAACTCTCCTGTCAAAAACTTGTGTGAAGATCAAATCTTGCAATGGCTGCTCCAATTCACATATCTAGAATGTTTCAAGCCTGAAATCGAAGGCACAGTGAGCAAATTATTCTTGCTTGAAGCTAAATTAAAATGGCTCAACCTAAACCATTTAATATTTTCTTTTATTTCCATCCACCACCATGCAACTCTTTCACTACCCAATTATCTCCTCAAGCCCTACATTTCCCTCCCGTCTTGGGTCGGGCCGACCCGCCTTACCGTCCAATTTGCCTACCACTCTGACTCCCTCAACTTCCACAACTTCGTTGGCTCCACCCGATCCGACTGGCAGAGCTCCTGTGCATTCTAGCCAGCAAGGTCATCTGCTCCCAGGAGCAGCCCGCTCAAAAATCCGGAACCGCCGACCACGTTGCTTCAAAGGTCACAAGACCTTCGTTGACCTCCACCTCATCCCCATCGAGAACCTCTCCTCCACCAAGGACAAGCCGACCTCCCCTCCCGCCAAGACCCTCACCATCATCGACCTCTCCCCGGCGAGTACTCCGAGGCCGTTGCAGGTAAGGCTTACCTGAACTGCGAGGCCATTCCCTGCGAGCAATTCGAAGTGGCTTTCCAGGCCGTGGAGCTCTAGATGGCCGACCATGCCATTTTTCCTATCGGAAGCTCCCTTGGCGGCTCAATCCACCGGAATTACGATCCTCTCCTCCGTCACCGGTTCCACATCATCTGTGAGGTACAGTTACTCGTCCACCACTGCCTAACGGTACTATACATATCAAACCTTTGTTTTGGGGTTACTCTATCCTACAGTGGCATCATTGTAATTTTACCAAAAAATTATTTCAATTTGTAATTGCATATGAAACATCAGGGATTAAGCCTGCTTCATTTTCTTTTGGTCTGGGCTCCTTGTCCTTATTTGTATAAAACTTATACAAGGTGGGTTTTCTGTTTTTTAATCTTTGATCTGTTACTTATATGTAGTTTTCTATTTGTAGAATGTATACAAAAGAGTTCTCTTTGGTTTTGATTTTGATTGCCACCCTCTTTCTTTCCACGTTGATCTCTTCGGTTCCGTGTTCGCCTATTTTGGCGATTACCTTCCCAAGTAGAGTGATTATATGGACCAGAACGTCCAGAAGTATCACTAAGATTAGGGTTTCGCTCTTGGCGCCCTCTCTTTGGGGCGCAACTATAATTGGATTCCGGAATATGCTCTGTTCCCACGGATCTCGAATTATAGTTCTTCACAAGTATGTTGTCATGCTTTTCAGCGACATTCATAGCTCTAATGAGCTAATGAAACCTTGTAATCCGTCTTGCAGTAACATCGATTCGATAGTTCTTAGCAACCATCAATGCAGAGACGGGGAAGGTAGATAGAGTCTTCTCAATCAACATCGCATTTGTGATCTCTTTACCATATAATTCCATAAGGATTTAATGCGAAGTGCTTCCGAGTTGTAGTCAAGAACTGACTTGAAATCACAGAAGTGGAGGCTATACCATCTCACTTATAGGTCAGGAAGTAGGGAGTCACGGACGTTGCCAAATCTTTCATCGAGTGAGACCCACATCCTTCTAGGGTCTTCTTCATTCATCCACTCGTACTGGAGCGGATCATCCATATGACGAGTCATTAGGATGATGGCTTTTGCCTTATTTGCCTCTAAGGCTGCTCTATTTGCTTCCAAAGCTTGAGCTTGTTCAACAGTTAACACTTCCTGGCTAGGCTCGAGAATAGTATTTAAGATTCCCTCGGCCTTAAGATGTTGGCGGACATCACGAACCCACCTGTGATATCCAGAGCTAGTTGTTCCCAATGAAGCAAAGTCCAATTTGTTCAGGTTACTCATCCTGAAAGAGAACAAGAAATTAGGGTTAGTTTCGGAGCGTAAAAGGCTACCACGAAAGCATATAAAATTTCTGAGAGTAGTTGCCCCCAAGAAATTAGGAATTTCTTAGCGTAATTGCTTTAGGGTTTTCAATTCCAAGAGGTATTGGATTAGATCGAAACAATGACGTAAGTGGTCGATCATAAATTCTCTACAAACTCTAAGTTTGGAGATCTCAACAAGCTCCAAGCTTGGAGTGAGCACGAACCCCCACAATTTGGCTTAATTAGGTCTTCCATATGATGAAGAAAGGGGGGTTAGAAGAAGGGAGGTTGCAAGTCCCCGAAAAAGAAGAGAAATTGAATTTAAAAACTCTAAAAAAACGGGAACGTTTAGTAAAAAATACTTCGAAATAGGTCGCCGGAAATGGCCGGAAAAGTCGATGGAAAATGGCTGGAAAGTCGCCGGAAAATGGCCGGAAAAGTGGTTGACCTGCGTTGCTTGGAGGGCTGACCGGTGTTGACTGGATGCTGACGTGGCAGTGGGCTGGGCTTTGACTTCTTCCTTTTTGGGCTGGGCTGCTTCTTTCTTCTTCTTTTCTTTTTCTCTTCTTTTCTGCCGGTTTAGCAAGTTTTAGGCCGGTTTTTGGACTTTTTATTCCGTTTCCTGAAACTTCAAATCAAGTGGCTTCTGCTACCAAAATTTGGTGGAAATTGGAGGTCCGGAAGATGGTGAACCAGTGGAATATTTGCTGCGAGTTGTATGGAGCTTCCGGTGGCTGGTTTGGTAGGTTTCCGGCCGGTTCTTGGGGTGGGGCGGCTGGTTCTGGACTCCTGGGATCGAGTTCTTCAAGGTGTGAGGTGGAGACAGAAAAAGCTTCAAGGTTTTGTATTCGGATTCAAGGTTTTTAGCTTCTTGAATCAAGGTTTGGCTATTTGTTTCAGAGTTAGAGTTTCGTGCTGATAACGTGTTTTAGAGAAACTGAAATTGAGAGAAAATTCGCTGTGTATTCTCATTGATAATATTGGCCTCTTTATATAGAGGATTACAATGCATAGAATCTTAATCATACAAGGAAAGTAATTGTACGTTGAATAGAAATCTAAATCATTCTAATTTAACTCTATTACCACTTGGTCAAGTAACCTAGAATTTGGGCCAAACACAAATTAGGGTTTACTTGAACAATATTGATGTTTGATTTATGATTAACTTGCCAAATAGAAAAAATAAAAAAGAAACAATATTACAAGGTATGATAGTTAGGGTAATTTGTAAAAAATAAAATTAAAGTAATAAAAAACAGAGGGTGTGTGAATAGAGAAAGTAAGTGTGTGAATAACACCATCCTAAAATAAACATTCTCATAAAAGAGATCAAGTTTCCGATACTATCTTCCGTGTAAATATTGTTGGCAGTCATTTACTCAAATTGATTGTTTGGAGGGTTAGTGAGTTTATGATAAACAAGGTCAAATATATTTCAAACCAGCATGGTAAAATTTCATGACCAAAAAACAAAAGCATGATGAAATTATACTGCTGAGTGTAGATGAACCAAGTCCATAATCAAAATTGTGCCAAGAAAATTCGTGATAACAGTACCTTGAGAAATGGTAAAGCCAGCTGCCACTGTTGGTGGTCAATCCATTTGTCACCTACCTCTTATCGTTACCATTGTTTTCTCTGCAATGGATTTCTCAGAAAATAAAACAGAGGGCGAATCGCAGTGGCTCGAGATCAAATGTGTGAGGCGGTCACTCTATGACCCATGGGCCAACATACAAAGGGCTGAAACATGGCCCGCCCATCTACATTTTTGGTGAAGAGCCCATCTACATTTTTTTGGTCAAGAGCCCATCTACATTTTGGACATCAATCCTCTGCTATAACTTTGCATGTATGGATATGTTTGGATTTGAATCACTTCATTTGACGAAGTGAATAAATGTAAAGATGAGAATGTGACATATTATCCAAGCATGAGGTTTTACATTCGAGAAAACGCGACCCAAGATTTGACTCTTACATATCCAGTACCATTTGGTCTATCAACATAAATTTTTTACCCTCATATAATGATGAACTTAAATCTTAAGGGCAAAACAAGCTCAAACTTTCTGTCGAAATGAAGAGGGAAAAACCGATATCAACAATTTAGATTCTTGGAAAACTTATCTAGCCAGAAGAGTATTGAGCACACATTTGTGGCCATTTTGTCGTTATGGGCTCCATATCTAAACTTTCGAGTAATCACTCTATGTTTTCATTGAAGTCAAGAGTTTGGATTCGACTTCTTCTTTCCGGATCGGAACACACGGGCATTTTACACAGTTTATGGCTCCACCTTACCCGTTGAGAATGGGAGAGCAATCCGCCATAGGCATTTGATAGTGACATGACATCTAACCTAGTGACCCTATTGCAAGAAGTTACTAGGGCATGGATACTCCTATTCCTAAATGAATTGCAAAGGACCACTATTGCTACTTGGCATAGTATTTAGTAAAAACTACCCAACTTACCAATTGAACTCCACCCAGAAAAACCTTACCCAGTTTAAGAGCCCCAGGCAAAGGCTAGGCAAAGTGTCATGTGGGAAAGGGAAAGGGAAAGGGTAGGGGAATGGGGTAGGCGTAGTCCCCACTGGCAATACTCTATTTGCAAACATGTTCCTCCGTCCTTTACACCTTGGATTGGAATCATGGAGGATCCTCCTCACTCCTTGGCCTTTTCTGCTTACCATAACACACTTTGCTGCTACAGGATTTTAATCTCCTCTTTGAGTCTTTTCAGATGGATGCTTCTTTTTCTTTTTCCTACAAAACGCAAAAGCTTCTTCAATTCCTTGGCTTTAACGTGTTGGATTGTTTCTACTCTTCATTACATGTCAAGGTTCGCCATTCAATTTCAACTTCAAATTTTGTGCCTTATTGAAAGAAAAAAAACTTCAAATTTTGTGAATATCCTCAAATGGAAAAATGGATGTTTTGACAGTTTTGTGGCTCATATGGTAGTACTTTTGTTGAATGCGGTGATATTAAGATTTGTAAGTATAAATTCAATTTAATAATTGATATTAAGATTTATAAATTCATTCACAAAGTATGATAGATTATGATTCAGGCCTAAATGAATTTTTTAATTTATTTATGTGACCTTGTTATGACAAACTTGTACTAAGCATGCTCCCATTCAAACGTCCTTCTCATGCTCGTTGTGGAAAAAATAAGGAGAAAGTTGTTCATAAGAATTTAGTCAATATGTTGATTTCATATAAGAAAATTAGAAGAGAATAAGATAATTTATTTATACCATCAAAATCAATCAAGAGAGTTGAATAGTTTTGATATATCACTCTCAAAATGGGATTATGGGAAGTATAATGTATTTTTAACTGTTGGGTTGAATTCAAGGAAAATGAAGGTTAAGGGTGAGATCTAGTTGAAATTTCTCTTCCAAATCAACCCTATACAGTATACAATGATTGTTTGGGCTTGTAACATACTCTACTCAAGACTCAATGCTTCAAATTTAAATTTCCTCTTTACTATCTATTAAGGCAAAAAAAACATCTTAATTTGCATTAATATGGTAGCAGTTTTGATTAGGGCTGTCAATGGGTCGTGTCAGGTTAAGGTATTTGTCGTGTCGCAAGATACAAACCCAAACCCAAAGCCAAACCTAAACCCAACCAATTTAATAATCGTGTCAAAAATTTAAATCAAATCCAACTTATTTATTAAACGGGTTACCCGTTTCCAACCCACTTAACCTATTTAACAAATATGTCGTGTTGTGTTAGACAAAATGATTTATTTAAGAGTTAATAATGTGACCCATTTAACTAAAAAAATGCATAAATTGATTAAATTCACTAAAAACTCCACAAGACGAAGAATATAAATAATTTTATATATTTATAAATAATTAAATCCAATAATTATAAAGAAAAATATTTGAAATTATCTAATGATATAATCCTATGATCAAATACTCCCAACGTCTAAAATTGTAAGAATAAGTATAGTATAATCGGGTTATACGGGTTCACTTCGTGTTGGCGGGTTGACCAATTTATTAAATGGGTCATGACGGATTGACCCACTGCCGACCCGTTTTTTAATCATGCGGGTTCAACCCACTTTATTTCGTGCGGGTTTTGAATAGTGTTATCGGGTCGTGTCGGAATAATGATACGATAAGTATCAACTAAATTATATTACCGACGCAATTAAGAAATATACCAACAATCATACTGTCACTATAAGCAACTCCAATCCAAGTTGTCTTCGACCCAAACAACCGACTCATCACGAGAGCTCCCTTAAAAGCCATAGCACTCGTGGCTACACGATTGAAGACAACACTAGTATTCTTTATCAATCCAGCTAACTAGCTCGACAAACACAATTGATTAGGGCTGGGCATTTTAGCCCGAAAGCCCGAAAACCCGGACCGGATCTATCCGGACCGACAGGACCGGGCCGGGCTTTGAGGAAAAAAATAGATAAAAAAAAAAAGCCCGGACCATTTCAGTTTAAACGGGCGGGTCCCGGGCCCTGGTATCCATAATCCCCAAAGCCCGAAGATGAGCCCGATTCAGTATAACCCTACTCATTTGCAAAACTGTCTCTAACCTTTCCAGCCTGTCGACACAAACCTTCGAAGTTTGAAATTAGTTCGCAGCCATCCCCGAGACCCCGACCCTTTCCATTCGCAGCTCGAACCTAGTCGATTCGCAGCCATCCCCGAGACCTCAGTTCCCAGTTCTTCAAACCCAGTCGATTCGCAGCCATCCTCGAGAGGAAGAGGGTCGAACCCAGTCGAACCCAGTTAATCACAGTCTAACCCAGTCGATCCCAGTCGATTCGCAGCCATCCCCGAGAACTGAGTTCTTCGAACCCAGTCGAACCCAGTCGATCACAGTCAATCTCAGTCGAACCCAGTTGAACCCAATCGATCCCAGTCGAAGCCTTGAAGTCTCGAACCCAGTCGATCCCAGTCGAAGCCTCGAAGTGTCGAACCCAGTCGAAGCCTCGAAGTCTCGAACCTAGTCGAACTGTCGAAGCCCAGCAACAACCCAGCTGAGGGCTCTCTCTCTCAAACTGGGTACCTCCCCGAAAATTTCAGTAAGTGTTTGTCTCTCTCAAACTGGGTAGCTTCTGATTTGGGTCGTAATTGATTTGGCCATTTGGGGTTATCTGATTTCAATTTGTTGTTTCTGGGTACAAGGATTCAAGATTCGATTTTGATAATGCCTGAAGCAGCAATGGAACCCGAAGCAGCTGCAGTTATTGGGGACGAGTTGGATTTTCATGTTTATTGTGATATGTGCTTGTTGTGTAATGTGATCTGTTGCATTTATATGTTTATTGTATCCTATGCTTGTGTGCTTATGTAGTTATGTGCTTGTTTATGCTTTGCTTGTTGTAGGATGAAGCTTGTTTGCTGGACACCATTTGCTGGCAGTAGCTGGAGGCTTGGAAGCAAATTAATGTAGTTTGAAACTTTGTTAGTTTACTTGGTTTGGAACATTATTTGCCCATTTGGTTTGGAATTTTATTTGGTCTGAAACTTTGATCATATAAAAATCAGAAACATGATGAAACTGTGCAGAAAATGAAGACAAGAAAAATAGGACTTTTAGGCCCGAAGGCCCGGCAGGACCGGCCCGGGCCTGTATGGTCCGGTCCTTCACGGTCCTTATAATTGAAAAACAGTATTTGAGCCCGGCCCGAAAAAAATAGGCTTGGTCCCGGGCCTAGCAAATTGACATGCGGTCCTGGCCCGTGCCCAGGCCTACAATTGATCGATAATCTTCCCAACATACCATAATCTAATTTTCGAATAATCACGATTTTCAATCAAAGTCTTCTTTAGAAAAGCATAGATGATCCAAAATCAAGAATTTGACCAAATATAGGAATCCAAATTGGTAGAAACAATGCACATGCTATATGTAAGTAAAAAACTTGGATATTTTCCCCTTGAAAGAATATACAAAGTTTACAAAGAAAAATTTCATTTAATCACGGAGGAATCTCAAATCTCAAACAAAGGGCGTACGTGCATCACGTGGAGTGGAGCAAATCGGGGTCAAAGCATGGTCCCTACGAAACAAAAATAGTCAACCAGATCAACGGCATAAAATCTGACAGCAGTGCACAGGAGATACAGCTCATAGTTTCTCCCAATATATACCCAGCCAACCCTTTTCCTTATCTCTCTCTCTCTCTCTCTCTCTCTCTCTCTCACCCCAAAACAGAGCAGAAAAATCTCTCAAGCTTCATCTCCAATCCCCTTTTTCCTCTCCTCAATTCTCTCTCTCTCCTCCTCGGAGGAGCCTCTGGCAGCTCAAGGTTCGTTCTTGATTCTCAGATCTATCTGGGTTTGGTTGTTGTGCGTGAAAGTTTGAGGCTTTTTGGTACAAAGATTGCATCTTGGTTTTGATGGGATGGAATTTTTGTTTGATGCAGGCGTTCTTTGTTGAAAGATCTGTGAAGAGATGAACAGATTCGGTTCTTACGAGCAGAACGCCATGACAGGCTTTGAGGGGATGAAGATGGTGGATTCAGTTGTGTGCCCAAAACCGCGTCGTTTAAGCGCCTTAAATCCGTCGCTTAACGACTCCATCAGACCTCCTTGTAGATTCTTCAAGTATGTATCTTGGTTCTGGCTTAAGCTCTTAGCGATTTGATTATCCAAACGACATGACAGTATCAAAGGTTGTTTTTGTTTGCTAATGAAATTTTGGTTTTTTGCAGTCACTACCAATCAGAGATTGAAGATTCTCAAGCAGCGTCCGAGCTTCTGGACCTGATTCTCAATAAGGTATCTTTCTTTTCATCATGTAAAATTTAATGTCTTGTTGTTGTTGTTGGTAGGAAAGGTTAAAATCTTTCATTGATTTTAGCGCAAGCTTCCAAAAAATTGATCTTTTTTCCCTGTTTGGATTTATGAATTACAGGGGGATAGTGGAGGTGAGAGATCCATGAAGCAATTGGCTTCGTCGCCACCCTTCTTTTGCGGGTCTCCGCCGAGCCGGGCATCCAACCCGGTCATCCAAGATGAGCAGTTTGGGAGCAGCAAGGTTGGGGGGGCCCTTTCTCGCCGACGGCGGGGCGCAACGGAGGATGTGTCCGGATGAAATCCGGGGACAAGCCGGTTGCGGTGCGCATCGAAGGGTTTGATTGTCTTAGCAGGGACCGCAGGAACTGCAGCATCCCGTCTGTAGCTTAAATCTGACTAGAAGAAACGCAGGCCCTCAGAAGCAAAATCAAAAGTGATCAAGAGGGTGTTTTGGGAGAGAAATCTAGAGGAGGAGCTTACTAATCTTTTTTGGGGTCTTTTGAGTCTCAGAGTGTGTAAAATTTTTGTATATAGAAGTCATGGTCAATCTGATGTTTGTTATTCCTTTTGTATTGTAAAACCGAAGGATGATGTATATGTAAATTAAGGCGAGGTGGGAGATGATGAAGATGTCCCATTCTGAGGAATAAAGAGGGAAAGAATTAGTGACTGAGGGGGTATGTAGCCATCTCTGTTTGGGGAGATGGGAGAGGTTTCATGGGACGACGAGTTTGTAAATCTCCCAAATGCTTTGTCTGGTTCTCATGTCGTCCTCCGTTTGTAATTGTATTTTGGAGGAACTGAGGATTTAGATCTTTTGGAATTTATAAAATTCATGTGTTATTGTTATTGTTCTGAGTTCTCTTTATGCACAGATGAATGTGATGGGTCAATGGCTTTGAAATTAATGAATTATAAATGAAGGTGGCCTTGTGATTACCTAGTTGTTTAATGGAAATGATGGAGATGGGTATGATGGGTCTGGGTGGGTGGAAGAGGTCCAGAGGAGTGGGGTATTGGGTATCCGACTTTGGAAGCATCGATGTGCTTGTGTGGATTGGATTGGTTCGCTTGTTTTGTTTGGTTGTAGGGATATGTTTGGCCTGGTTTAGGCTGACTTGGGGAAGACGTGGAGGATTGTTATTAGGCTGTTGAAATGGTCAGGAAGGTGATGTAAAAGTGACGAGTTCCGAGTCAATTAGGGGTTGCCATTGATTATGGTGTTGGGGTGTATCTATCAAGGCCAGTTAGGCATGTGAAGTTGCGAGGAGGGTGTTTTGGCTTTTGAAGGTTGTAGTGGTTGCGAGGTGCTAAAGCTGACCGGCCTATTCATTTTGTTGGCCAAAGCTGTCAGCAGCAACTGAGAACTGCATGTGCTTCGGAGCGTAAGCGGGCAGGTGTGGGCTATAGGCTGCCCTTTGCCTTTTGTTTTATCTTAGTGGGGGCTTGAGGTGAGCCAACAACAACACCAACAACATTGGGGTAGAAGTAAAATTTGAGCAACCAATTACCGTCGGTGAAAAGCTTTTCGAACTTGTCCGTGATTGGCTCATGAAACCGATCAACGTGTGGGCGAGTTAAAGAAATAGTAGTATGTCGAAAAAGATATAAGAGAAATATAAAACCACTTGGCAATTGAATTGGTAAGCAAAAAATAGAATTTGCGCGATTGTCTTCAACAGTTATGAATCTCCAATGTTTTTAGGTTATTATAAGACAAAATGCTATATAAAGGGTTTTGTTTTAACAGTATTTTTGTTGCGTTTCTTTGAAGCATAAAGAAATTTCATCAATAAGTCCCAAGTAATTATAGAACTTTCGAACTTTCACTTTGCAAGCACTTTTTGAGGAAACACCTTGTCATCTTCTACTAAAACCACTCTGATTATTTCTAAATGCCCGACACAATTGACAAACAGGCCCTAAATATTCGAGCGATGGTGTCTGTAAATCCTTCGATTTTTGAAGAAAAATGTGAAACTTATCGGAGCATGAAAAATCTGGTAGGTGAGTAAAGAAGAAGAAAGCAGCCTCGTGAGAAACAAGATCATTTCACCATAAAAGCCGAACTTGTAGTTTGGAAACTTTTGCCTTGTATGCCTTAGGTTGGTGCATCGTTTAGTACCTCCATTATTGCATTGCCTGCTATAGCTCAACAGGTCCACTCTATTGTGCTGAAACTTGTGTTGGGTCAGTGTCTCTATGAACGTAAAGCAATGGTTTTAGTACAAGATTCCATGGCCATAGGATTCACCATTACTTGTACACAGGACAATGCTATATACATTTTCATTTTCTTCTTCAGTTCAAAATTGAAGTCTATAAACACAAACTCCGTTTCTTCAATCAGTACAAGACTCATGACTGAAACAGGCAAATTTGGAATGAGATATTCCAAGTAAAAGAAGAAGAAGAAGCATGTAGATGAGCTTTAAACCTCAGAATAATTACACCTAAATCACCAAGTGGGATTGGAAAGCAACAAAAGTATATGCTAATTATCAAAGAAAAACTATACATGTATACGAAAAATGAGAGAAAAGAAGAAATTGTAACGACTGGCTTCTGATTATTGCCATCGTTTAGAAGCTGGTTTCAGTGAGGAAGAGCTGCTACTTTTTTTTAGACCTGAAATAAGAGATTGTTAGCAAAATGTTAGAGAGAGATAATATATCAAATTAACGAGGAATGGACTACATGCTTTTCTACCAAGAGAAAAGCATACCTGATGAAACTTTCGGAGAGCTTTTTGATCCTAACATCATAGATGAGGAAGTTACTGCTGGTTTTGACCAAGGTCGGGGAATCCTAGTAACCCCTCTCGGCCTGCTGAAAATTTTGAATGAGTTAGTGCTGGTTTTAGTCATTCTTGGAACATTGGTGATGAGTGGAGTCAATGGACAGCAGACCAAAATTTTAATTTACGCTGAAAAATTTTGAATACCAAAGTGGAAAAGACAGTAAGAAAAATGAAGTAACACTCACTTTTCTAAGCTATCTGATTTTGTGCTTTCAGAATAGCTCGTACTGTCAGCAGAGGCAGAGCCATCAGTTTCTGTTCCACCAGAAAGACCACCGTCAGATAAGTCACTTAATTTCTCCTCATAATCTGCCTCTCCAAATCCTAACATCTCAGCATCCGCAGAATTATTCTGACCTATGTCACCTCCGGCAACCTTTGATCGCCGGAGTGTATTATTTTGGTGTTTAAGGTCATGCATGGACTGCTGGGAATCAGTTTCAGAACTGTACAAAAACACAGTTTTCAGGATCAGAAGCTTCCTTAAGTCCTAAGCCTATCCCGCTTGGCGGTTTTTGGCGTTGCTGAGGAGCGAGGAGTCCTACCTATAGAACTGTGCGCTTAGGTGAGAAGATTCATACCTTAACGAGCCTGTCCGACGCTTCTCCACTCGGATATCTTTAAGTAAATGCAGTCGTTCTATCTCATTATCCTTCTTCGATATAGTGTCTTTGAGAATTGCCACCTGCAGAGCCAAGACAAATTCAGAACCCCAATTTGCTTGTGATGCAAGAAATGATGTATAAAATGAGGACCTGTTCCATCAACTCCCTAGCATCCCTGCCCTCTTTGTTGCTTTTTGCCGCCCCTAGCTCTACTCCAGCAACCCTCTCAGCAAACTTTAGAGTACTTAAACTTTCAGAATATGAACTTGTTTCAGGATTAAGCTGCACAAACATAAGTGTTTTTGCTTGTCCACCTATTGTAAACCACCAGAAACTGTTGCTTGAGCTATTGAGGACAAATCTCAGGGAAAACGAAAAGAATAACAATTCTAGGAGCAGAGGAGTACCGAGAGAGCTTTGAAGGACTTGAGTAAGCTTGCTATTTCTGTATGGTACATGAGGGCTCTTCTGTGCAAGAGCAAATATGACATCTCCAAGTGAAGATAATGATTTGTTTATATGTTGTGCTTCCTTAAGTCTATCTCCAGTAACCTCAGAGCGATCTACCCTTTCACTTCCTGCCAAATCTACAAGATGAAGATTGCCGACCAAAGCAGAACTAGTCTTCAGATCCGTCCCTCGTACATGAACTGTAAGAACACTGTACACACACATTTAAGTGTCATACTCCTAGAAAATATATAAGATGTAGACAGATTTCATTAATGATGAGATACACAAACCTATGAGAGCGACTACTTCTTTCGTTGAGGGCAGTGGCACTAACAGCTCGGTTCTTAAATCCTATATCCATTAATTTAATGACATCTGAGGTTGATTTGACAGGGTGCATAGTAGCATCCGGCACAGCTAACCCAGTGGGTTGAGAATGAGTCATAATCCCGAGTGTGTGCAAGTCAAGGGAAACAAATGCTTGTAACCAAAATCAATAAAAAGAATGCTGATTTCACATTGATTTGCCAAATGCTGATTCCAAGCAATGTGAAAAATAATAATAATAGTAATAATAATACCATTTGGAACCATGCTATGAAGCAGAATATAAGTTTTCTAAGATTTCATTTGAAGCAACATTTCGTAATTTGAGAAGGATATTTTTTCGGAGTACCATCACTTGATAGCAAATCGCGCACTTGTTCATTGTATATTTCAACCATTTGAACACCAATTTCATACATAATGGAGCTTTTTCTTTGCTGAGAATCATCAAAAAGGTCATTTAAGGCTCTATAGTTGACCCCCCAGTTCTCCTTAGTTGCATTGTTAGGACCAGTCTGAGAAAAAATAATTATCAGCATTAGCATCTTGTGAAAATATTAGCGTCCTTAAAATTAAGATGAAATGAAGCTCCATACCATTGTGTAGGTTTTTCCAGATCCAGTTTGACCATAAGCAAAGATACACACATTATATCCGTCAAGTACAGATCTTATAAACGGTTGGGTATCAGTGTATACTTCAGCTGTGAACAGAAAAATAAGGGCTACAAGTTAAGCATCACAATGTTTTTCATAAGACCATCACTTTCAAGTATAATTGCTGCAAGGATCATCAATGCAGATCAGTCAAACAATAGCTGAAGACACAGAAAAGAAAAATATATAGCAGAGAACCTTGAGTTGCATCTGAACCATAGACCTTATTAAACTTGAACAATCGATGACCATCTTTCCCTGGTCTGGAGCGGTCTGCAACTACCAGTTCTCCATTGTCACCAACATGTTCTACCAATGTTCTTTTCTCCTTCTGTCCAGGCAGAAATGGTCTTATTCGGCAATATACTCTGATGTTTCCTGAGCATGAAAACTGAGAAGTGAACTCCAATGATTACATCTCAGATATAACCTAAGTACAGCAATTAATTTTGTGGCACCTTTTAAATCCTGAATTTCATTAAACAGCCTCCTATTTTCAGCCAAAAGTGAATGATAATTCTCGGCTGCATCTGCTAATGCTTGAAGCTTCACTCCTGAAAAAGGCCATATATATAACAACGCATGAAAATCTTCCATCACCAAGTACATGGAACGGATACAACTTTTGAATAGCACAACCCTACCTAAATGATCAAATTCACTCGTGTAGCTTCGTTCTGCCTTCATTATTTCTTGCTTAATGGACACAGAAGATAGCCTCAATTCCTGAATATTTCATGAATATTAAAAATTTGTATGACTGTTTATTAGATATGCATATTTAAATCTAAGAATACAATTATATTTGATCTAAAGCATAAGTACCTTCAAAGAACCAAGTTGAAATTCCATAAAGTTATGGTAAACACGCTCTTTCTTAATCCAACTCTGACATTTTGACTCAGAATTTGCCTGAAGCTCTTTCTCCTTTTTCCTTGAATCTGCCAAGAGATTTTCAAGTTCTTTCACCCGCTCTTCAAGCTGACCTTGGGAAAACTGATATTTTGACTCTGAGCTTTCCTCAAGTTCTTTCACTTTATTCCTTGAAGCTTCCAAGAGGCGTTCAAGTTCTTTTACCTTTTCTTCAAGCTTTAAAGTTTCGTTAGAAACCTGATGTTTTGACTCAGAGTTTTCCTCCAGCTCTTTCACCTTATTCCTTGAATCTGCCAAGAGGCGTTCAAGGTCTTTTACCCTTTCTTCAAGTGCTGCTTTAACACCTCTCGCGTCTGTTTCCATTTGCAAGCAACGCAAGTCATATGTCTTTTTGGCTATATCCAACTCTTGCTTCAGTCCTGAAATTTGAAGGTTACTATGCTCCTTCTCTTTCTTCAATCTGATCACATCCTCATCATCAGCTTTCTTTTTTTCTTCAATTTTGGTCCTCTCACTCTGCCAATAGTAACCATTCCCAATAAAAGTTATTGTGAAACTTATCTAAAATTAACGAAGATTGTTATCTAGATTTATCTAGTAAAAGTATACATAGTCTTTAGATCACTGAAACAAAGTGCAGGTGATAGTTGATCACCTGATATCAAAATCTCTTATGATAATTTAGCAATCAAATACAAGCTTTTTTTAGTGTTGAAGAAGTAATATGTGAAAAAAAAATTTGGTGCTGCCAATTAGTGAACTGAACAAACTAGCAGAAGAAAAAAATAAACACCATTGTCTCTGAAATATACCTTCATTTGCTGAAGATGGTTCCTAAAAAGCTGTTACACAAGTTTCATTTAAAGAATCAGACATAACATGTGTGCGAAGCAGCCAAATACTACTATATTTGTTTGAATGATCCTTCGTACCTCGCTTTCCTCATTGGTTCCGGATGCAAGGGCTTCAAGTACTCTGATTCTTGACTGGTATTTCTCTTCACGAGCCTTGAAAAGATTGTTTTGCTGGATGCACAAAACCATAAACAACTTTAGACAGAGCATTTCTTAATTGGATCAAGTAAAAATGTTTGTGAATACATATTACAGTTCTTAAATGCTCTGCTTGAGTTGATATGCGGCGCTCAATTTCCTGGACAACTTTTCTCAGTAGACAAGCCACACGCTGCAAAACAAAGGCAATTTCAGATGAAACTTACTGTATTTGTATTGATGGTATTATATTTTTCACAACAATGTGCTTTCTGATTGCCATACATGAGGTATTTCACTATTATTTCTTTCAACGCTTTCGTCAAGAATTCCATTTACAACGCTCAAAAGGGACTGAGTCGGAGCATTCTGCAACAAGAGATACTGAAATGCATTAAATTAAGCTGCATCAAAATTGATGAGAACACAAAACAAGAACCTTATTTAGTTTCCAGGTACATCGACAGCATACATCTAAACTGTTGGATTTCATCATTTCTGAGATCTTTGCAGCAGGAAGATCTGCGTAGCGTCCTTGTTTCACCTGAAATACCTCATGGAACTTATGTCCAACATGATGCATTAATCCTGCTGATGGCTCTGTGGAAGGTAAAGTTGCGTCAAAGATCAACTGTTTGAAGAAAACAACATCTAAAAGTTTGTCAACTGAACCAAATAAAGGCTATATCAGCAAAAACAAAATTTGGTATAGGAAAACAGAGTGAGTGGTATTTACTACTATCTTCTTTTATCCATAATCATTTCAGCCAGTTACCATGCCTGATGGATCTGGTGAGTGCAAGAGAATAACTGTACCTGACATAACAGGACTACGCAATGAACGTTGAAATTTTGACTCAGACAAGACCTTCTGCCTCTCTTCTACAGTTAACGGAGAACTAAATCCACGGGAAGATAAATCTCTTCGAGGGCTGTCATAGTTACCAGTTGGACTAAACAGAGAAAAACCGTCTGCTGCAACACTTGACCCAAGTCGTGTTCTAAGTGTTAAAAGACAATCTATAACAGTCTTCATAGATCCCTGCACAATAATATAAACCAGAAAATGAGTAAGAGGGAACTTATGAACAAGGAAAATCTCACAATGAATCAAAAAGTTGTGCCATATGAAATTTCTCATGCATGAAAATCGTCAGAATGTCAATATATTAGAATTGTTCAATCTTTTAGACCTAAAAGCTGGATTACATAGGCACAATGCAAAGAAATCTGTTTACATAAAATTTATATATAGTTATACCTTCTCTAGATCCGCCATATTAAACTGGGGCAGGCCTAATGAATCAACAGCAGCCAAGAACCTTGCGACATTTTCTGAGCTTGGCACTGAGTTCTGATCGGATCTATTAACCTATAATAGAAAATGCACATTGAAAGTAAGAAACCAGACATTCAATCCAACTGGTAAACAACTTGTAGCGGGGAGACTAGGAAATGCAACCTCATCAACAGAACAAGGTCTAAGCCTGTTCAATAGCCGACATAAAATGGTACCATCAATCAATACTGATCTCAAGTCCTCATCTGAAGCAGTTTCTGGTAAACCTAAATCAGGAAGTATACTATTTAACCACTCCACTAAAAACGCTAGCCGCTTGCCTGCAAAGTACGTTACAGAAATATGAGCAAGGTTTTAGATTGATTCACAATGTAGCGGAAAAGTGGATTAGGCCAACTATCCTTACCTTCAGTCTCACCAGTACCATTTACAACTCGTCCAAACATATCCCCATTAGCAGGAACACTTGAGGTCGAGGTTCCTCCCTTTTGAGTTTTGTGGTTATCAGAAGAGGAATCCATCATCAAAAACTTCGGAGTGACATCTAGCTTGGGAGCTCCACTATAAAGCTCATGGCAAGCACGTACTACTCTATTTTATAAGAACAATTCTGAAAGATGAGAACTTTAAATCAATGTAAGGGTACTGGCCATATGGAAACTTTAAATTAATGCAAGACAAATAAGCTAAATACTCACTCAAAGACAATCAACTTCTATGTTAAGTACACATTCTCTATAGAAGGAATTAAGATAAATAAAGAAGAAAAAAGTTTAATCTGACATATGATGCATAGAACAATCTGACCTATTAGCATTCAGATGCATATATCCATACATGTATATATACATATATATATGTGTGTGTATATGTCACTTTTTTAACTTTTTTTTAGAATATATCATATGATTATACATAAGAATAAAATTGACAAATGCAGCTGCAGAAGGCAAAAGCATACCTAGCTTGGATTATAAACCTTAGTATAAGTCTGGGACGATGCTCTACAAAAGAACCTGTATTTGAAGGACTTAACAATGCATCTGAAACACCATGATTGCAAATAAAGATACAACACAACACTCAAGAAATAAGACAAAAATCAAACAGACTCACTTTTCATATTCAATGTTTCTGTACATGCATCAAGAACAACATGATGAGCAAAATTGAACAGAATGGGGAAAACAGAGACAAAAATCCAACCTGAGAGAATGGCCTTATTAAGCTAATGGTTGGTCTGGTTATGATCAAAACCTTAACGTCATAACTTATTGAAAGGGAAGGAATTGAACTTGGTCTTTTACTTTGATTCCTTAATCCTCACGTTTTTTTGATTCAAATGTTTTTCTTTGGATTTGTTTAGTTTGGTCTTTGCCGTGTGACCCCATTGATGTTCAATGCGAGTTGAGGACCAGTCACCAGCCCTTGAAAGTAGGAGCACAACTCTCTCAGCTCTACGTCTTGATCCTTTACGTGGGTAACTGCCACGTGTCCTCGACCCGACGTTGACGGTCCATCTTCTTCGGTGTGCTCCTGCCATCTTCGGTGGTCAATGATTGGTGGGAACTTGAAAGTGGTCACTATCCATGACCCGAATGTATCGGGTCAAGGCTCCGAACCAAAAGTCATCGCAAGTTGTAACAAACTGTTCGACAACCTTTCTGAAACATTATAATATCTAAACTTTTGGTGATTTTGAACTTGGTCGAAGATTCTATATGTCGGTCTATGTTATGAGTAATTTTGCTTTCGGATCGAGTAGAAAATGTGATTTAATTCTTTAAAATGTTTCTCATGGACATTGAATTTGTTATTTCTATGTTATGAACTTAAAAAATGTACATCCAAATTGAAAGAACAGTACGAAATTTCAATTTTATTAGAGGGATCCGGCTCCTCTAAAGTAAAAACTCTCTAAAGTTTTGTAAAGTTCATCAAATCTCAATCCTTCGAATAATCTAATGATTTGAAAAGCCGCCACTTCATTAAAATTAGTATTTTAAAATTTTTAGCCAATTGGAGATTAACAGTGATACTAACTTGCTGTTAACCTCATCAGAAACCAACAAAAAAAAATTTCTTTTCCCATATCAGTTCATGAACTGTGGGAAGGAAAAAAATGCCAGCATCGATCTGAATGTGGAGTATGATACAATTAGTATTGGTGTTTTTATTGAAAAAAAAAATCCTTCACAATATCAATTATACATATATAATTCCCAGACCTCTCACTAAATTATTATCAAACTAATTTAGAAGTATAATCTTTCATTCCACGATTCCCTCTCCAGAAAATCAAAACTGATCGACCATCTCCAGAATTGATTTAGATTTGAAGAGGTTGTTGCTTTAGCATTTTGAATGGAGCCCTAATGGGAGGGCCAACTCAGTGTTCTTGATCAAGTCACTCACCTATGATAAAAGTATCCAAGGGATCTTAGGGCATTAGACCTTTATCAATTGACGCTCATGAATGCCTATATAGTATATATCAAAGACTCAAAGTGGCGATTGAGGACCATATATATTTCAAAGAAAAAGTTAATTAAGTTGTGCATCATATCCTTGGGCCAACTGTTGTGTTGCATATAGAGATGGAACCTCTCAACCAAAGACCGACGCGGTTTCACCAATGGATTGGGAAAACATATGTCATCTCACAGTTCGTGAACTGTATCTGGGAAAGGATTTTTTTTTTTTTTTTTAATGAGGTAAACGGCAAGAGTTAGTCTCACGGTTAACCTCAAATTGACTAAAATTTCTAAAATACTCAATTTTAATGAAGTGGCATCTTTCTAAATCATTAGATTACTTGGAGGATTGAGATTTCACGAACTTTACAAACTTTAGAGAGTTTTCACTTTAGAGGAGCCGGATCCTTATTAGAGAATACTATTTAGTTCCACAAAATACTATTCATAAACAATGGCAATTAGAAGGCACCATAATAAGGAGTTTGTCGACATGAAATTGCTGTCATAGGTTTTACTAATTCGGTGATGAATTATCAATTTGGTAATAGTATTTTAGTAGGAGATAAAATTTGAACATGAAATTTCTATCAACATTTTATTGGAAACAAAAATGTGTTGTAGACTAGGAAGATCCAAATTTGACCACAATTACAGAACTCATCCAGTACTTTCTATTTCAAAAAAATTATATAAGCTAGAATTTCACTTTCTATTCATCATCAATATACAACAAAAAGAACCTAGCTAGCTAGTTCCGATAAAAAGCAGTAAAACTGAACATGGATTCGTCTCCGTGCCAACACAGACCAATATCATCGCCCTTCTTCAAATTTCTCCTAATCACAAAGTCATCTTTCCACCTCCCAACAAAGACGAACCTCCCCGTTTTCAGCTTCTTCAAATACAACACATGGAGTGAGCCTTGCTCACAGTCGTGAACAATAACTCTCTCACTCTCACCACGCTCGACTCTAGCGGCAGCGCTAGCGGCGAAGAAAGTCAAGACCTGCTCAACCACCCAGGTCTTGCTCACCGCCAGCTTTTTCCGGCTTTTGCTAACATCACTGCCGTTGAGCCTTTTCATGTACCAAGCGTCACAGAGCCTCAGCTCCTTAGCAAATTTCCATCGCAGCCTTGCATCATGATCGGCGTCCAGTTCTTCCGTCGCTTTTCTCTTTTTAGTGGCAGCTTCGAAGAACGTCGATGGCGTTGGTGTTTCAGCCTTTGCAACTTCCATTGCTACAGAGCTATCTCAGAATGAGAAAAGGGATTATGATTTTGTGGAAAATGAATGAAGAATGAGAGCTGAGCTCCTATTTATAAAGTATGGTTTGCCTAATCCGTGAAGGGTTAGGAAAGGTTTTAGTTTCCTAAACATTTAGGAATGGAACGCGGAATCCCAATTTTTTTTTAATCAGGAGTGTGCAATTGCCTCTTCAGTTACGTTAGCGAGTTAGTATTCGGACCGAGGTGCACGAATAATATCTCAGCAAAATCAGGCTAATCTCTCGCCGCAGGTGCACGAACCCAAACACCCCTCAAACCTGCTAGTTACAAACTGGTAGGAGTTAAGACTCGACCAAATCTTACTGCACTTTGTACTCGGGATAGAAATTTTAATTTCTTAAAGAAAAAAAATATATAAAAAAAAAAAAATTGGATCTGAGTCCAAATTAAAGTCCATGAGCAGGCATTATCAAATTTCCCCACAAAAGCAAAACTAAGAAAAATTGGAGCCTAGGGCCCAAACAAAACGGCCCAAAGAGTTACAGTATGACCCAAACCAGATGTAGTAGCTCACGGCTATCACAATTCACAACAACAGAAGCGAAGAGAGAGAAGAGAGAGTCTGAGAGAAAATGGGAAGGAAGAAGGGAGTGGCGGACTTCGACGAGTCGCCGCCGGATGACTTCGATCCGGCGAATCCGTACAAGGACCCGGTGGCGATGCTGGAGATGAGGGAGCACATCGTCCGAGAGAAGTGGATCCAAATAGAGAAGGCCAAGATTCTCCGGGACAAGCTCCGCTGGTGCTACCGCGTCGAAGGCATCAACCACCTCCAGAAGTGCCGCCTCCTCCGCGACCAGTACCTCGAGTCCACGCGCGGCATCGGTTGGGGCAAGGACCACCGCCCCTACGAGTTCCATGGTCCGCCTCACACCCTAACATTACCTCTCTCTCTCTCTCTCTCAGTGAATTTTTTTTTTTTTTTGAAATTTAATTTTGGTTAATTCTCAGGCCCCAAGCTGGAGGTGAAGGTGGAGGCGGAGGAGTCGGACTGATCGTTTAAGGTACTCTCTTTGTTGCTTTGAAGCTCTGAATTTGATAATGTAATTGAAATTGTTTTGAATTTCTTGGTTGTTTTCTTGTTAGAGTGAAGGAATGGTTATGTTGCTTCGTTTGTTTCAATTTCGTTGTGAAGCAATGCTAGAGGTTTCGATTTGGTTAAGCTTAGAATGGTGTGGTTATATTCAATGTTTAGTCCTTTCCAGGCAATGATAATCTGTGAGCTATAAACATGGATAAGTAATCACAGACCACTCTTGTGAAATGCGCTGATAAAGAAACACAAGGGACCAACCCCATTCCGCCAATGTCTGAAAGACACTTTTATTTTCGCAATTCACTGCTAGTTGTGTAGGTATGATCCAGATAGGCTTCCAGATGGACTGAATACTAGATCAGTTTAATTTAAGAGGATAATTGATTGAATGGTGAAACCAATTGAGATAAGTTTTTGCGACTTATATTTAATTTGAATCAGAAAATGACACCATTATACTGGAGCTTAATGACAAGGGGTAGAATTTTGGAGGTTTACTACTGCTTTTCCATTATTGAGGGACTGTTCTGTACTGTTATATTAGTTGAAATATGAAATATAGTATATTGATGCGATGTGAATGTCTTGTTTGATTTTGCATCAAAGCTTTTGGATGGTTCATAGAACAGTCTCAGAAAGTTGAAAGTCTTCAGATTGCAATTTTGATAATCTTATATTTGGTAGGTCGAGCATAGTTCCAAAGGAGTTGCCAACTTTAAGTTTTAAGCGACAGAAATTAAACACATAGTTAAGGTTTACTGGAATTTTCTTCAATTTTGTTTTATTCAATCTATTACATGTGCATTGAATTTGTTGATCAGTGTTGGGAGTTTTGTGCTCAGTCTTGTTGGCATCTCTGCAATCTGAAATTTGAACATTCTTGAAGATGACTTTGAATATTTGCTTGGCATGCTATGCATGATTTGTCTGGATCAGAATCATCAGATGATACATTTAAATACACTTATTCACTTGACTGGAGGGAGTTGGTGATCTTTTTCATGTTTCCTTCATGCAGGTGAATAAGTTTGGCCTGCAGAGTAGAGCTTAAATTGGAGGGAAGTTGGGGATCACATACATTATTTGGTGCACTGTTGTTGTTCTCTTGATCTGTCTTAACTAGACCCTGTGAAGAATGGTTGTTTCGTTTTTCTTTCTTGTCACAGCTAAATTTCAGATGTTGGGCCTTGGCTTTTCTGTAGATTATCTTGCTTGTTGGCTTCCAGATATTGAAAGAGATATCGAGCTATGCACAGACAAAATAAAATAAAATTCTCTCATCTTTGATGATGTTTGAAAGATGGATAAATCTCTTGCAATGATACAGTGACCACGAGAATCAGTAACTTTCCCAGTTTTCATTAGAAGTAATGCATATGTTATATTATGGTTATCCTTGGGTTTTCTTTTGCATCTTATTCCCGTTTTGCCATTTTGGAATATTACTATCAAGGGATGATAAGAATGAACTAATGAGTTGTCACTGAAGCTTGCGCTGGCTTTGTTTTTTCCGTATCAACTTCTACATGCATCTGTAGGAGAAGGACTTTTTATGTGGAAGATTGCTATAAATATCTCACTTCTATGTACTTTTGTTCTTGCATGGAACTTGGTTCATGTTCTTGAATCTTGATGACCGATGATGGATACAGGATACTATACAACTGACTGACTGAGAACGGCGAAGTTCTGAACCTTGCAAATATTTTGGCAAAACCTTCTCTTCCTGACTATAGTCATGAGAAAATATCTCCCAATCGAAAAAAATGAGAAAATATCTCATGTATGGCAATCAGAAAAGCACGCTGTTGGTTGATCTGTCTTTGTGTTAGAAGTAGGCCTATGGCTTTTGGTTGTACTGCAATACTACCTTGTTACATTACCATTCCGCTTGAATGCAATTTCTTGCATTGATTTGATGGCACGTTTACTTACTTGGAATGGAAAATAATCATGAATGGGAGACAAGTGGAATGAGAGAAGAAATGAATCGGTATTGATTCCGGAGGAATGATTCCTAAACCCGTCTCCCCCCTTCGTAATCGAATTCCTGAGTATTCAGGAATCGATTCCTAATAAGAAGGTGAGACCTACATCCATTCCAATTCCTTCATGTGTTATTAAACGCAGGAATTCTTTTACCCGGAATCATTCCGATTCCTTTATGTGTTAGTAAACGCAGGAATGTTTTTAACCCGTAATCATTCCCTTTCCTTCCAAGTAAGTAAACGTGTCATTCAATAAAAAGAAAAAAAAGAAACAAAATATCCACTTTGGAGAGAACATTTGACGGAGGCAATTTCAGAACACTTTACGAATACTTTCTACTCCAAAGCAATGGATGACACATTATTTAATAACCGAAATCAGAGTCTTTATAGGTTTCACAAATTACTGTTATTATTATTTTTTTAAATAAATTAGATATAAATCCAATTTTCTAAAGAGATATTGGAAAAAAACTCACACTGTTTAAGGATATCTCTATTTGTGTTTGATCCAAACTCTAGGTTACTTGACCTAGTGGTAATAGGGTTCAATTAGAAGAATCTAGAGATTCTCTTTCCTTGTATGATTCTAACTCTATGCATTGTAATCCTCTATATAAAGAGGCCCATTGTCACGCCCCGAATTTTGAATAAGAAATTCAAATCCGAAACATGAATAATTACAAATACAAATACCAATCTAAAATTTTCTTTCAGAGTAACACGCCTCGCACCACTCAATATTACAATACCCAATTCCTCAATTTCTTATTACAGCACATTAACACAATTTCCAAATTGATAAGTTCAAAATGAACATAACGAAACTCACAATAATGCTGTAACTCAAATACCACTACTCTAGGCAGCCTGATCGCCTTCTCGATTCTCCTGACCTGTAAGATTTCCCGCTACACAAATATATATTGTGTACCGGGATTGCAACAACACAAACCCGGTGAGCTTGACAGCCCGTATGAGTAAACGAAAGGATTGCACAAATCTAATATAACAATTTCAACTCAAGCAATTGAAATTGTAGTAATAACACAATCACAACGACCACCACAAAATCTCATCACTTTCTCACTCTCACATATATATATATATATATATATATATATATATATATATATGGACACCTATGAGTTACTCTCGGTTTCGCTCATAAGGTCACTCAACATTTGGCAGACAGACTAGAGCTCTAACTGATTGTTTCCACCTACCCGGCGCGAGAGCGTGGTTCACGATTTAATGCTATTAGTTCCACCTACCCGGTACAAGAGCGTGGTTCACTAATAGATGCCATGGTCACCCCCGTGACCTATTGATCTCCACAGACCAATATATCTCAACAAATCAACAATTTATTGTTCCTCAAACAATAAACTCAACACCTCACTCAATATATAATTTCCTCAACACAAACCAACAACACGTATATTTTATCAAAAATAAAATATGTATAAAGTCATTCGCACATGTATTAACAACAATAAATATTATAGCATTAAATATAAATATTTAGAACTCCGGTTCGTGAACCATGTGCGGTTTACTCACCTCGATACTCCCGCTGCGTCTTCAAATTAACACAATCACACCAAACTCGCCCGCCCAAGTAAAAACCGTTAATCACCTAATCATAAGCGACTTGAGTTTAGCCAACCACTCACAAAATAAAATAAATGACAATCTGACAGTCTGATCGAATTTATACGATGATCCAACGGTTGGATCGAATTTATACGATGATCCAACGGTCAGATCAAATTTATTCAATGATCCAACGGTCGGATCCTCACGGATCGCCCTTTGGATCATTCGCCCGAAATTATCACGAAGATCCAACGGTCGGATCTTCCTGAATCGCCTTTATTAACATCTCCTCAGATTTATAAGAAAATCTGACGGTCGGATTCTCACGAATCACCTTTCAAAACACCATTTCACCATTATACGAAGATCCAACGGTCGGATCTTCGCCCGTGACCACACAAAGTCATCGGAACAGTCATACGATCAACATATTTAAATTTCAAGTCCATCCAACGGTCTGATCTTCACAGATCATAAATCGAACGATCGAAATCGATCGAAATCGTAAAATTCATAACTAAATCATACGATATCGAAAAATTGCGTATAATATATCGAAATGATCGTATCGAAGTATAGAATCTAAAAATGTACATAAACTGTCCTTGTGACCCCCGGAAGTGGCCGGAAATGGCCGCCGGAGTCAGTGGCAGAGCCGCCGCCGACCACCACCAATGGTGTCGGGGCCAGGCTGATCTGTTTCATCTCATCAAGCCTAATGACTTTACTAACTAGCATGTAAGCTGAAAATTACCGGAAGGGATAGAAAATACCTCAAACCAGTCGGGTTGGCTGGAAAAAAATCCAGAAACCGGCGAGCTCCTAGTTCGACGTAAAAACTGCAATCTCAGGCCTCGATCCCTTCTGGAAAGTTGTTAAGAACATCAATGCGAACTCATTGGTTCAATAATCAATCAAAACCAAGCTCTACAACTCGAGATATACCTGATCGAAGGTTTCGGGTGCAACCGGGTTCGAGTTCCAGCCGCTTCCAGAGGCAGCGCCGCAGTGCAAGGGAGGTTCTGGGAGCTTCGGAAGGTCAAGGCGAACCTATGGGTGAAGTTTGGGAAGGTTTTGTGGCCGGTAGCTCGAGGAGAACGAGTTAGTTCGGTTTCGGTGCAATCCGGGTCCGAGCTGGGTTGCCGGACCTTGCGGCTGTGCTGGAGAAAACGACGACGTCCAGCAGGTAGAGCGGCCTGAGGCGAAGCCAAGGGGAGTGGTCCGACGTCTGGAGGTGGCCTGAGGAGGGAGAGATGAGTTGATGAAGTTGGCTCTGTTTTTGGTTTTGTTTCGGCCGAGAGAGAGAGAATGAGAGAGTGAGATAGATTTCTGCTGCTTTCTTTATTGAATGATTTTCAACGATATACAACACGTAAGCAAATAAAGCACCGGTCTTGATTGATCCACTAATGCTTAAAACATGGAACACCCTACCTTTGATCAAAGATGCTTGCCACTAAATTGATTTGACTAAAACAAAGCAACCAGGTATTACACCCATATTATTAGGGATGACAAAAATCCCCAGCGGGGCGGAGCTTCATTGGATACCCGCCCCTAATGGGAGGAGAATTCAGAGACAAATGGGGAATGAGGATGGGGATCCCCAATCCCCGTTATTTAAGATTGGGGATGGGGCGGGGTTGGTATTGTGATCCCCATCCCCAAACCCGCCCCAATAATATATACATATATTTAATTTATATATATTTTAATTTATTTTTTATAATATAAATCATATATATATATATATTTACTTCTTTACTTTATTGGATACACTTTTACTTTAATGGTGTTTTGACTTTTGAACTCACTGAATTATGATTTATGAATTTAATCATGTTTTAAATTTATTTGTTGTAGATTTTGATTTTTAAAAAGGCAATATGAGAAAAAATTATTTTATTTATTAAATTCTTATTGGGGATTTAGGGCGGGTTTGGAGGTTTAGTCCCCAGTGGGGATGGGGACGGGGAATCCCCAATATATTTTTATTGGGGATTGGGGCGGGGATGAGAGTAGAGAATGACCCCGGGGATGGGGATGGTATTGTCAATTGTGATCTCCATCCCCAACCCGCCCCATTGCCATCCCTACATATTATCAATGAGAATACACAGCGATTATCTCTCAATTTCTGATTCCCTAAAACACGTTATCAGCACGAAGCCCTAACCCTGAAACAAATAGCCAAACCCTGATTCAAGAAGCTAAAAACCTTGAATCCGAATACAAAACCTTGAAGCCTTTTCTGCCTCCACCTCACACCTTGAAGAACTCGATCCCAGGAGTCCAGAACCGGTAGCCCCACCTCAAGAACCGGCCGGAAAACCACCGAACCGGCCACCGGAAGCTCTATACAACTAGCAGCAAATATTCCATCGGTTCACTATCTTTCAGACCTCCAATTTCCACCAAATTTTGATAGCAGAAGCCTCTTCATCTGAAGTTTCAAGAACCGGAAGAAAAACGCTGAAAACCGGTCTAAAACTCACTGAACCGGCAATCTGAATCATCCGGTAGAAAACCGGCAGAAGAAGAAAAGAAGAAAAGAAGCAAAGAAGAAGAAAGAGAGAAGAAAAGAAGGCCCAGAAGGCCAGAAGCCCAAGCCCACTGACGCAGACCCCACTGCCACGTCAGCAAACAGGGACCACTGCCACATCAGCAAACAGGGACCCACTGCCACGTCAGCATTCAACGGTCAACTCCGGTCAACTATTTTCCGGCCATTTCCCGGCGACTTTTCCTGCCATTTTCGGAGACTTTTCGGGCCATTTTCCGGCAACTTTTTCCTGTCAAATTTCCGGCGACCTATTTCGAGGTATTTTTTACTAAACGTTCCCGTTTTTTTAGAGTTTTTAAATTCAGTTTCTCTTCTTTTTCGGGGACTTGCAACCTCCCATCTTCTACCCTCCTTTCTTCATTATAGGGGAGACCAAATTAAGCCGAACTGTGGGGATTCGTGCTCACTCCAAGCTTAGAGCTTGTTGAGATCTCCAAACTTAGAGTTTGTAGAGAATTTATGATCGACCACTTACATCATTGTTTCGATCTAATCCAATATCTCTTGGAATCGAATTTCTTGGAAGCGACTACGCTCGGAAATTCCTAATTTCTTGGAAGCGATTAGGCTTAGAAATTTCAAATGTTTTCGTGGTAGCCTATTTCGCTCCGAAACTAACCCTAATTTCTTGTTCTCTTTCAGGATGAGTAACCTGAACAAATTGGACTTTGCTCCATTGGGAACAACTGGCTCTGGATATCACAGGTGGGTTCGTGATATCCGCCAGCATCTCAAGGCTGTAGGAATCTTGGATATGATTCTCGAGCCTAGCCAGGACGTGATAACTGTTGAGCAAGCTCAAGCTTTGGAAGAAAATAGAGCAGCTTTAGAGGCAAATAAGACGAAAGCCATCATCCTAATGACTCGTCATATGGATGATTCGCTCCAGTACGAGTATATGAATTAAGAAGACCCCAGAAGGCTGTGGGTCTCACTCGAAGAAAGATTTGGCAACGTCCGTGACTCCTTGCTTCCTGACCTAGAAATGAGATGGCATAGCCTCCGCTTCTCTGATTTCAAGTCAGTTCTTGACTATAACTCGGAAGCACTTCGCATTAAATCCTTAATGGAATTCTGTGGTAAAGAGATCACAGATGCGATATTGATTGAGAAGACTCTCTCTACCTTCCCCGTCTCTGCATTAATGGTTGCTGAGAACTATCGAATCAATGTAAATGCAAGACGGATCACAAAGTTTTGATGAGCTCATTGGAGCTATGAATGTCGCTAAAAATCATGACAATATCCTTGTGAAGAACTATAATTCGAGATCCGTGGAAACATAGCATATTCAGGAATCCAATTATAGTCGCACCTCTAAGAGAGGGCGCCAAGAGCGAAACCCTAATCTTAGGTATACTTCTGGACATTCTGATCCATATAATCGCTCTATTTGGGAAGGTAACCGCCAAAATAGGCGAACACGGAACCGAAGAGGTAAACGTGGAAAGAGAGAGGGAGGCAATGCCTCATGCCATGCTGGTGGCGTCACCAACACTAAGAGCCATCTAAATGACACTTTCAAAGTGCCTCAATCAATGGAGTTCGAGCAAAGAGATGTATGTTCTCGATGTGGAGTGTCTGAGCATTGGGCACACATTTGTAGAGCTCGTGAAGAACTTGTCACCGCCTATAAAGCATATTGTGAAGCAAGAGAAGCTCACTATGTGGAACAAGAAGATCAAGAAGATGATCTAGAGTGAAGGGTTGAAGACTACAAATCTGGCTGGGATCAATAGATCGCCAATTCTGTTTAAGTCTTTATTTTCTAAGAGATGTAGGCGATTGCCATATTACTTTTATTGGATTAGATTTTCTTTGATCAAAGAAACAATGATGTACTCCTTTGGCTTATGAATAAAATTTCGAGTTCTTTTCATTATGACTCAATTTTGATTCTGAGCATATTACTTTGTGACTACGATGGCTGGGCCATCAATATTAATTCAAGGACATGGAATAGCCCAAGTTTCACTTGCCAAATGGCACCTTGATTACAACTGTCACAGAAACTCGCTACGCTCTTAGGGAAAATCGTACCCTATGAATAGCCAATGAATTCCATGCGAAAATGCATGTAGAGAACGAAAATGAGTCCCTTTGCATTGCCTCTAATGATTGCGAATAAAGGCGCATCTTAGAGAAATTTATGTGTCTCTCTAGTGGATTATATGTCATTATTCGAGCTATTAATCCAATACAGTTATGAGAGAAGATCTCTTGGATTTAGACACATATTGGCTTTGTCACGACAGGATAGATCATCCTAGTCATGATATGATGATCCGTCTACAAAAGACTTCACATGGACATAATTTCTTTCGAGCGAAACGAAGCATGAATCAAAAGTTGATTCCTGGACTAAGTGTGACTGACGCTACTGCCTAGGGCACTGCCTCCGTTCACCACCAGCCTAGGGCTGGCACAGTCTCTATCCATGACGCCATGGATGGCGTCCATCATGGTGATGGCGCCCTAGGTGATGCTGCAATCACCAACTTGTTTCAAATAGCGTTTTAGATGCTCAGGCCTAACCAAAATACTCAATGGTTACTTCTAAGGCCTCTCGCTCGTTTTACAAAGCCCGTTCCTTAGGGAAATTAGGACTGAGACAGTCCTATGCAAATGATATGACAATACTCATTCTATTCTTACAAAGAATCCGTAGGGATTTTGTGGATTGATTCAACCAACTTGCGAACGCTTACATATTTCATGATGTTGGTTGACACGCAAACACGCTGGTCACGTGTTTTGCCATTGTCCACCTATAAATGCTGCTTACGCTACACTCCTTGCACATATCATATGACAACGGGCTCACTCCCAGAATCATCCTATTCAGTCAATTGGATTTAACTATGCTAGAGAGTTTACATCGAAAGACTTTCGATGGATATTGCAATGGGCTTGATGTTGGACATCACATTCCCATGTACACACCTAATTGGTCTCGCTGAAACGACTACAATGATAGTCCGAACATTGGTAATGTGCACCAATCTTCTTACATCCGCTTGGGGTGATGCAATATCGCATGCAGCTATGCTAATTCGTCTACGACCTACCGCCACTCAATGTACCTCTGCGTTACAGCTAGTGACTGGGTACACGTATTTTGTACTTACGCATATTTGAGTGAGCCATTTATGTGCCAATTGTGCTGCCACAACGCTCTATGATAGGTCCTTACAGACGAATGGGCAACTACGTTGGATTTGAGATTCCAACAATCGTCCGCCACTTAATGCCCTTGCAAGGCGATCTCTTTACCGCTAGATTTGCGGGTTGTCACTTTGATGAGATAGTTTTCCCGTCGTTCAGGGGAGATAAGAACACAGATGTTCAACAAGAATGACAGGAATTGTCGTGGTCTGTCCCCACTATGTCTCATCTCGATCCCTATTAAAGTGACGAGATCACACAAATATGCTGCAAACATGCCTGCAAGGAAGGACGTCCCTACGAGAGGACGTAGCGTCACCCTACTCGGAGGTAGGCATGACGCCAACGCCAAAGAGAGTGGCACTCTGGCGTTACAGGCCATGGCCCCAGCTAGGATGCGTGGGAGGCCCGTGGGTTCGAACGATACTTTGGCACATTCCAATTCTTTGATCATCAAGACTCAAAATTCGTCTAATGAGTATCTTCCGGGTTATGGTTATCTTTGGGGGACGCCTCAACGTCAAAACCTATTCTTGAGAATATAGAGCTCTATGAAACTTACACTAGTGTACATGAGACGTGGGATAGAAACTCCATCATAATTGATGATGTAGCTGCATATTTCATTGCGCATGAGTTTGTTGAGTCTAATGATATTGAACCACGCTCCGTTGATGAATGAATGCCAATGTAGAGAGTTTTTGGCCTAAATGGAAAGATGCGATCCAGGTTAAGATGGATTCTCTAACGAAGAGGAAGGTTTTCGAGCTAGAGATGCCAACACCTCCTAAAATAAAACCTGTTGACTAATGGGTCTTCGTTAGAAAGCGTAGGTGAGAAAAGAGATGGTAAACTCGCCTTATGGCCCAAGGCTTCTCACAAAACGCCCTGGAATCGACTACGATGAGACATATTCTCTCGTAATGGATGTCATTGCACTCCACTACCCTGTCAGTTTGGTAGTTTCCGAATAACTGAACATGCAGCTTACAAATGTGGTCACTACGTATCTCTATAGGGATTTAGATACGGAATATACATGAAGGTTCATGGCGAACTTCATTTACCCAAGTCAAGATGTTCTAGACCACGGAGCGCGTTTACAATAAGGTTGATACGCTCACTAAAGTGACTACTTGATTGGGAATGGATATGCCCACGCGTTTCTATGGCAAGTTTCGGTTTCTATCGTGGTTCATGTTGGACATGATCTTCATTAGAAGCCCTTAAAGACTTAAGGGAAACCGCTGAACACTTGAAATCCGAGTTTGGGATGAAGGATTTTGGGAGAACACGATTATGTCTCGGTTTAGAACTTGAGTATCGTGTCGATAGATGCTTAGGCATTTTGACAAGGTCAAGCCTTCAAGCACCCCCATGATCGTCAGTAGTCTTGATCCTGAAAAGGATCCTCTTCGTCGAAAGGATGATGACGAAGATGTGCTAAAGGAAGAAGTGCCTTATTTAGTATAATAGGCGCATTATTGTACTTATCCCAATGCACAAAACCGGACATCTCATATGTTGTGAACTTGTTAGCTAGATATAGCTCTGCGCCAACATAACGCCATTGGATTGGTGTAAAAGATATCTTTCGATACTTGAGATGTATGAGTGATATGGGCTTGTTTTTATCCCTACAAAGAGATTATGGATTCGGACCCATCACACACTAGGTACGCCGCCAACACTGGCCTGCGTCCACTATCCCCATCCCAAAACGACATGTGTTTTGGAAGGTTTTGCTGATGTTGGGTATCTCTCTGACCCACACAAAGGTCATTCCCAATCCGGTTAAGTGCTCACCATGGGAAAAGACCGTGACATCTTGGAGGTCTACAGAATAGACCCTAGTCGCTATATCTTCGAACAATGCAGAGATCATTGCTCTTCATGAAGTGGTTCGTGAATGAATATGGATTGGATTCATAATTACGCATGTTCGAACAATTGTGGTTTGAAGTCTACCACAGATGAGCCTACGAGCATTTAGGATAATACTGCTTGTTTTGAACAAATGAGGCAAGGCTACATCAAAAGCAATAACACCAAGCATAATCAGTAACAACAGACTCTCCTCGAGATCAAAGTGAATTAGGTTCGATCTGAGGATAGTGAGGCAGACTTGTTTACTAAGTCATTGCTCAAATCCACGTTCGAGAAACATGTGGCAAGAATTGACTTGCGGAAATTATCTGAACTCCCATGATCGTAGTCATCAAGGGGAGGCGCAGACATCAGGGGGAGATGTCTACATGTTCACCTCGAATCGTGAAGGGTGTGTTGTGCTCTTTTTCCCCTTCGACCGAGGTTATTTTTGTGCCACTGGGTTTTTGTTACTCGGCAAGATTTTTAACGAGGCAACGAGAGAAGCACCGCATTTGGACAACACAAGGGGGAGTGTTTAAGGATATCTCTATTTGTGTTTAATCCAAACTCTAGGTTACTTGACCTAGTGGTAATAGGGTTCAATTAGAAGAATCTAGAGATTCTCTTTCCTTGTATGATTCTAACTCTATGCATTGTAATCCTCTATATAAAGAGGCCCCTATTATCAATGAGAATACACAGCGATTATCTCACAATTTCTGATTCCCTAAAACACACACATATTTTTCTATCAATCTACACCCAATCCACGTAGGTAACTTTCCTTATAGAGTGTTGATGTATAATCAATATTTTTTTTGTGTTTTTTTATATGCCTGATTTACCCTTGGACAACTTTTTTTTTTTGAGAGGTTGGACAACCTTCCTTGTAGAATGTTGATGTGTAATTATAGCATATGACATTATGGCTTAAATCATGCATGTTTTGATTTCAAATTTTCATTGATGATATATATATATATATATATATATATATATATATATAACACCATGATTTCAAGCAATACAGATACTAGTTCAGTTCTATAGATCATAAGAAAGAAGTTCAAATTTGTTGTTATGAACTTGTATATCACATATCACCTATGCATTCGTGACCATATTATCTTTCTAATATTTGGCTTTTGAAAGTATGGTATCTACTCATAAGGTATGTTATTCATGAGATTTAGTTTTCAAATCTTTTCATTTGTCATTATTGTGCCCTATATTTTCTTATGGTAAAGTATCTTGTTCTAGGTATATTGTCATACCTAGAACAAGCTACTTTTCTTTTCTTTGAACTTTTCCCTTTGCATATTGTCATATTAATTTAATGATTATTGTTCATTCTCGATTGTTACCTAATAGATAGGAATATGCATATAGGGATAAGTTAGATATTTTCAACCTAAGAAATATGGTCAACTCACAATGATAGAATACCTAAGAAAGAGGTTGATGTGAAAATGATTCGAATAAGTAGGTTGAAATGAAAATTCCTAGAAGTGAGGTTAACTAAACACATGTGTCTAATCTTTAGGTTGTAAGGAAAAAGAAAACCTATTAGTTAGGTTAAAAACTTAAACCTCTGGTTTTCCTTGACAGAGAGTGATGCTCCGTCTGGCGGCACGTCCCCAGGGCGTAGTCATCAGACGGGTCTGTGTTGATTCGACGCATTCCAGCGGGGGGTTTATGTTACACCCCACATCCGATTTACCCCTTTTACTGAGTTACACGAATCAATGTATGTTTTACCATACGCGGTTATAGTTTTATCTTTTAGGGGGGTGGCTAGAAGTTGACTTTTTACGGGTTAACAATTTGAGAAAATTTCTTTCATGAAAGTTGTAGAGGACGTTAAACCGAGATCGTGCATATGTGGTACGTAAAAATCGGAGTTCGTATGTGAAAGTTATAGCTTAAAATGTGAAAGTTACTGTTCATGGTAACAAAAATATATATATGGAAAGTTACCACTGTAGGTTTCCATTTTTAGAAACCCACGGTAACTCTCCCTCTCTCCTCCCCCGACCCCTTCCCCTTTCGGCCCGAGCTGGTTCACCTTCGATTTCTCTCTCCTCCGGCTGACCCACGACGGAATCCGGCTATCCCCAAGCTCGTCTCCTCCCCCTCGACACATTGGCGGTGGTATTTTGTGAAGATTTGACCGGAGAAGCTTGATTTCGCGCCGGGAAGGTAACTGTTGCAGTTTGCGATTTTTGCCGATTTCAGGCGATTCCGGCCTTCTCCGGTCACCAGACCGGCGTCGAAGGTCGGGTTTTTGCTGGAGATTATTTCCCCTAAGGTTTTACTTTTCAATTTGCAGTGTGGAGGTCGAATCGATCAAACCCGATCCTAGGGTTCTTGAATTTTTCTGGAAAATTTTCACCGGCTTAATTGGAGCTCTTACAGGTAAAATTGGCACTTGTTGTAGTTGAGAAAGAGATTGGGTCTGTTGAGTAGGTGGTGCTGCCAAAATTTGGTGGCCATTGGTGGTGGTTGGCAGGTGGCGCGTGGGCCGCACGCGCGGCCACTGTGGGTGGCGTGTGGAGCTGCAAATTATTTTCTGTTTTGGCTCCATAAATCCCTTAACGATTGTAGAAGTTTATACATGAAGTTTGGTGGAAATTGGAGGGATTACGAATTGAGTATAAATGGATAATTATTGATTTACGTGAATTCGATCATCGAAATTCTTTCGAATTCACTTTAGAATTTATGCATCGATGAATGAATATTGTTGGCATATTGTGGATGGATTCGTTGTGAATTAAGGAGTTGGATTTTGAAGGGGGACGTTATGAATTTCAATTTCTAACCATCGTAAAGTTAATTTCCGTCCTGTAAATATATTTTTACGAGTGCTATTCGTACAGGACGAGAGGAGTCTTCATACGAGGAAAATACCGAGCGACGTCATGATTGATCATATACTGTGAGTGGACTTTTATTTTTCAAAGAATGATGCATGCATTTATTTAATTGGTTCCGAGGTTATAATTTGTTTATCGTATTACTTTCCCGAGCATATGGTTATTTTCATAAATGGTTTTGGATATTTAATTATTTGAAGATTTTATGGCGTGCGGGGTCACGTCATTGGATTATGCTTTCCTTACCTTATTTATTCATTTCCGATGTGATTTCCGGATTTATACTATTTATATTATATTTATATTCGTCGATTTGAGATTTTTATGAGATTTTCGAAATGAGATTTCGATGGAGTAAATCTTTATATTTATTTATCTCCTATTTATTTTGAACTTGAGATTATCTTGGCGTGTGGGACACGTCATTGGAAATTCTTTTACGAGAGATGGGGAAGCCTTATGTATTTATGGATTTACTTGGTTTTCGGATTTTCTGTTGCCATACTTTGGGTGACTATTATCATTGCTAGCATTGATTTTCCGCCTTTGTGGCACGGTGATGGGATCACCGTAGCCCTCTGCCTTTGTGGCGCAGGTTACTGTCTATGTGACAGTAATTCTGTAGCCCGGTATCCTATCGCTACACTTAGTGGCGTAAGGGTATATTACGGGAGTAATGGGAGTATTTTAGCCTGGGAGGCTCACTTGTATGGCTATCGCCTTCCCCTACTCACTTTACTACTTAAGCTAGAGGGGCTAGCTCGATTTTCGTTTAACCAACGGGGCTGGTCTTATTTTCCTTGAGTATCAGAGTTCCAACTTTTTCTTTTAAATAGTATGTGACTAGCGGGGCTAGTCGGTTTTCATGAGTGGAACTCATTTTATTTTATTTTCGTTAATCACTGCATGCATCGGGAATTTTTTAAGAAATAAATGTGGGAAAGTATAAAATCCCTTTTGTTTGAAATTGTTTATTTTTGTCCACTCACGCTAACGTTTTTATGTACTTTCCCCTGGGCCCTTCGGTTTCAAATGCCCAGTTTTCAGTATTACTGCTCGGCATTCAGGAGTGAGCCATAGTGACCTCATCCACTTCCGTCATCATATTTTGTAGGTTATCTATTTAGCCTACTGTACTCTATGTTAAATTTACGTTCCTAGAATTGCTCTGATTACTATGGAATTGTGACCCAGACTTGTATGGAAATATATTTGAGGTCTATGACCTAACTTTGGAAATTGTAGTATCTAAAATCTTGGAGTTTCTTAGACTTGAAGTATTTGTTAAACTATTTTTTTTTTTTTGGGCTTGAGTTGGTTGAATGTTGCGAGCAGGGTGGCTCCGGGAGTTTGTGGGTGGATTATTAGAAGTGAAATTTGTTTTCCACAGGTTTTGGGTTGTCCATTTTTAAGGGAGGTTATGCCGAAATTTTTGGTAAACCTTCTTTAAAAGTGGGTCCCGCAGGGTCACTTCGGATTCCAGGGTGGAATCCGGGGCGGACCCTGTCAGTTTAGGTGAAGACGTGGCCGAAGGAATGTGGCAGGCACTGGTTTTCTGGGTCGGACAGAGAGAACTTGATATGTCCTTCGCAGCTTGTCGACGACTGCAGGTGTGGTGCGGTAGAGCGGCGGCATGATCTGGTGTCTTCTATGCATCTGAGTTCTGGGCATCAGCTGAGATTTGGTGTTCTGGGCAGAGTCAATCCAGATATGGATCTATTCTGCCTGGGGATCCGGCGACCGTTGCCAGTCAGACTCATGCTGTGCGGCGAAGCTGTGTAGCGTCTTGGTGGTGGGATAGGTGGGAGCCAGGTCGGGATCATCTGTGGTGGTTGCACAGGCTGCGGTGGGTGAGTTTTTGGATGGTGTTGCTTGAAGATGATGAAGGGGATCGGGTCGGGTCGTGGTCACAAGTTAGAGAGTGGTTGGTCAAACCTTCCTTGAAATGGTTATTGGGAAGGCGATGGCTGTTGCTCAAAGTGTTGACTGGGTCTATTTTGGTATGGCTTCATGACTGCAGGATTTTGGCGGTGGTGCATCTGTTGTTGTGGGGCCCATCCTTCTTCCATTTGGGTGAAGCATGGGGGTGTGACATTGGGTTCAAGAGGGCCGGGCCTGGGCTATTTTCGCCGGTTTTGCAGTGTCTATTGTTTAGTTTATTGCTTAGTCTACTTCCGTCGTTGTTAGTTTTTGAATATTTTCATCAGATCTCAAATAAGTCTATTCTCTTTAGAGTTACGGTTGTCGTCGTGGATTCCTGCAATCAGTTTGATTTGGGTTGCTGTTTAGTCGCTAATGGTACACAGTCTTTCACCGGCTTAGTGTCGTGTGTTTCGTTAACAGCCTATGTTGTCGCTGTTTTGATATCAGCCTATGTTGAGGGTTCCAGGAGATCTTGGGATGACCCACCCAATAGTTCTTTATTGTGGTCAGTTCCCATATGTGGGAGTGGACAAATTCTGCTGGGCCTGCAATTAAGGCGATTAACTCCGCAGTTAGTATGACATTAAATTTTTGTCATGAATGTGGTGATTATTAAGACAATAACTACGCACAATGATTATGGTTATAAGTGCGCAATGAATGACTATGATAAATATGCAATGAATGACGGTCGTAAGTACGTAATGATTAACTGTAATTAGTGCAGCAATAATTATCATTATAAGTGTGTAAATAAATGCAGCCATCAAAGCAGAAATAATGGCGGCTTGTTCCCGAAGTAAGTCATCGCCTATATAAAGGAGGCTCGACGTCTAGGTAATCTAGCGAATTCTGATTCTCAATACTCCACTACTAAGAAACGTACTAACTTAGGCATCGGAGGGTTTTCTATAGGTAACGCCTTCTCCTCGAGCCGACGGTCAAACTCCAGGTCAACGCTCCAAGGACGCTTCTCGATTGTTCCCGGTCAGTTCCCGCTCCAGTTCATATTAATTGGTGAGTCAAACTCCTCAACGGAATTTTTCGTCATCAACAAGTGGCGCCGTCTGTGGGAAACACTTATCCCTAAAAAGTGATGGCGGGAGCTGCCCCTGACGGATTCTATTTCTGTCACTAAGGACTAGAAGTGATGGAATACAAGCCCGAAGTGACAAAAGTCTGGGTAACGTAGGCTACCGTTCTTTCCTTTAATAATCACATTCTGACTTTTTCTTTTATATTTGAAATATATTTGTGGTCAGTGTTGTTGAAAAGTATGTGTAAGGCTGGTGGCCATAGTAAATACCCAAGGTCGGTGGCCAAGGAGAATAAAATGTTGTTGATCAGATTCAAAGGGAAATGGGGGCAATTCCATGTCTCATGCTGAAAATGAATTTTCGCCTTGAGGAAAGAATCGAGGAGGCTAGGGCCTGAGGAAAGAATCGAGGCGGCCAGGTTCCGAGGAAAGATTCAGGGCGGCCAGGGCCCGAGGAAAGAATCGGGGCAAGATTTGAAGCAGCCAGAGAATGGAAATTTCCTCTTAGGACGAGTGTCCAAAGAGAAAATTTGGGGGCATTGTGGGAGTGAGCAAATTCTGCTGGGCCTGCAATTAAGGCAATTAACTCCGCAGTTAGTATGGCGTTAAATTTTTGTCATGAATGCGGCGATTATTACGACAATAACTACACACAATGATTATGATTATAAGTGCACAATGAATGACTATCATAAATACGCAATGAATGACGGTCGTAAGTACGCAATGATTAACTGTTATTAGTGCAGCAATAATTGTCATTATAAGTGTGTAAATAAATGCAGTCATCAAAGCAAAAATAATGGCGGTTTGTTCCCGAAGTAAGTCATCGCCTATATAAAGGAGGCTCGACGTCCAGGTAATCCATCTAATTCCAATTCTCTCTACTCCATTACTAAGAAACATACTGACTTAGGCATCAGAGGGTTTTATGCAAGTACCCCCCTCCTCCTCGAGCCGACGGTCAAACTTCGAGTTAACACTCAAAGGAAATGAAGCTTCTCGATTGTTCTCGGTCAGCTCCCGCTCTAGTCAGCATTCATTGGTGAGTCAAACTCCTCTACGAAATTTTTCGTCACCAACACCATCATGTTGAAGGAATATCGATTTAGTGTGCCTTATCAAACTAGGAGTAGAAATAGGAGAGAAGGTTCTAGATTTCCCAATCCTATACGGATTGGTATTCCTTGTAACATTAGAACTAGTACTTTGTATTCCCTATATATAGGGCTCCTATTCTCAATAATATGATACACAATTCTCTCTACAATTTCTCTCGAATCTCTTTTTCCTTAAACACGTTATCAGCACGACTCTAACCACAAAACAGAAAACCAAAACTCATTCACAAAGCAGCCCCTAGCCCGAGCTAGCCGAGCCTTCGCTGCAGCCCGCGCGCCCGTGAGCCCGTGCGTTTGCAACCTTGCACAGAAACCCCTGCAGCCCCCTCCCTGCAGCCCTGCATTCCAGCCTGCTGCCACCGAAGCATCCCTGCTGCGCAAACAAGCCAACACACAGCCACTGCATCTTTTTCCCGTTCCTGTGCACATCCGTCTTATTGAAAGCCTCGAAACATCTAGTTAGGAAGCTCAGATCGAAAAACTTTCTTCATCAAAGTTGTTTGTCTATGTCTCTTACATCTAACCTCCGAATTTCAGCCTTATCGGAGTTATATTGAGATCTGTACACAAATCGAAGTGCAATCTACTCAGAAGAGAATCTGTTCAGAATTTCAACAAGTAAGTATTCAAAAGAGTAAGTTTTGAAGTTCCTATATTTCGAAATTAATATTCCTTCTTTTTCTTCGGGGACTTGCAACCTCCCTTATTCTACATCCCACCTTTCTTATAACGTGGGTTCGATTCTTGAAAAGCTGAATTGTGGGGATTCACGCAATTAATGAACTAAGAGCGTTCGTAAGACTTCGGACTAAGAGCGTCCGTAAGCATAGATTTAACGAACTAAGAGCGTTCGTAAGCTACGGACTAAGAGCGTTCGTGAGAATCTATTTTGACCATTCAAACATCATTGTTTCGGTCTAATCCAAATTTCTTGGAAATTGATTTCTTGGTAGCATTACTGCTCAGAAATCTCATATTAGTTTTCGTGGAAGCATTGACTCCGAAACTAATACGTTCTTGCTTTCCTTTTTAGGATGTAAGACTTGAACGAGCTCGATTTTACTCCATTGGATTCTACGGGAACAGAATTTTCTTGTGGACTCAAAATGTTGAGCTCCACCTAATTGCCCTTGATTTATTGGCCATAATTCAGGAGTCTTGTTCTAAAAGAACCACTCAAGGCCCTCAAATTGAGATAGATAATTCCAGGGCATTTACCCTGATGAAGCGCCACATGAAGATGGCCCTCCAGTTTGAGTACATGAATGAGGATAACACTAACAACCTTTGGGTTGCGCCTCGTGAACGTTTTAGTAACATTCACAATTTTCCGGACTTAGAAGCATAATGGAATAATATCAGCTTCTCTAAACTTTGAAAGAGTTATGAAATATTGTTCGGAGGCTCTCTACATCATATTATTGATGCATGATTGTGAAAAACACAAAAGAACAAATTGATTGAGAAGACCCTAACATGACCATAGGAGTCATGACTTTGAGGGTATAGGGTTGGACACCATGGCGCCACTTTTGGCCATGGTTGCACTATTCCAACGCCATTGGTCCTAGGGACCATATGTATTGTGTCAATACATCTCAATCAAGAGAGCATCCTCTTCATGTTATTTTATGGAGTACCTGATTAATGGTAATCAAGATATCGAGCTATAAAAGACTTTAAATCTGGCGATGAAAATAGAATGCCGCAGATTTTTATTTAGAATAGTCTTTTAATTTCCAAGAATTATGTAATGGCAATTATGCCTTAAATCAATAAAATGACTTATTGTATTAACTCTTTCCCTCTAGGCGTACTCAAGAGTACTTGTGATGTCTAGGCAAGGTTTGATCTGAGAGAACGGTTTTAAAAGTGAGCAACGCTCCACCAAAATCTCGCCTTACCTGACATGGTCACAACTAAATTGAAATTACCGAACGGATTGAGTGACTACGATTTGTCTACGGTTTGATTTTTATGTTGGATTAGATTTTGGTCAAGAAACTTTGATGTAATCATTGGCTATTATTAATAAAGTATCGATTACTTAAAAGATATAAGAGCCAATGGTTTTCATGCGGAAACGCATTGTGAGAATGGACATGAGTTCCTTTGCGTCACCTCTAATGACTACGGAAGTAAAAGAGTCTTAGAGAAACTTATGTGTCGATCTAGTGGGTTATATGCAACCACTATTCGAATAATTGAATCCAATCATGTTATTAGGGATGATTTATGGGATTCCGACACATATAGGCTTTGGCACGACCGTTTGGGACATCCAGGTCGTGATATGATGATCCGTTTATTAAAGACTTCACACGGACATCCATTTTTCAGAACGAAAAGAAGTAAAGGTCGGTTTTTGGACACCGAAGGAGTCCCTGAGCCTCACGGCACCATTCACCCCCATATCCGGCCACCCTTGGCTGGCGCCGCCATCCCCCTGCTGCATCAGGGTGGCATTGATGCCACCAAGGCTCCTTCATCTCCAAATTTTACTTCTAAAGTCAATTGTGACTTCGTGGCTCAACCAAAATCCTCATTGGTTGTTTCTAAAGCCCATCATTCATTCTACAAAGCCTGCTCTTTAGCAAAATTAGAGTCGAGACCATCCTATGCAAAGGACACTAAAGAAAATATACCATTCTTGCAAAGAATCCAAGGTGATATTTGTGGACCTATTCAACCACCATGCGGACCATTTCGATATTTTATGGTGTCGGTTGATGCATCGACACGCTGGTCACATGTCATGCTATTGTCCACTAGGAACACTGCATTTGCTAAACTCCTAGCACAGATTATTAAGTTGAGGGCTCACCACCCTGATCATCCTATTAAGTCTATAAGATTAGACAATGCTAGGGAGTTTACATCAAAGACTTTTGATGATTATTGCATGTCCATTGGGATAGAAGTTGAACATCCAGTTCCTCATGTTCACACCCAAAATGGTCTCGCAGAAGCCGCCATTAAACGACTACAAATAGTCGCTAGGGCATTGGTAATGCGCACCAATCTCCCTATTTCTGCTTGGGGCTATGCAATATTGCATGCAGCTATGCTTATTCATCTGAGGCCCACTGTCACTCAATCTTTTTCTGCGTCACAGATGGTGACTAGGTATGAGCCTGATGTCTCACACTTACGCATATTTGGGTGTGCAGTTTATGTGCCAATTGCGCCGCCACAGCGCACCAAAATGGGTCCTCAACGACGATTAGGCATTTATGTTGGATATGATTCTCCAACCATTATCCGCTACATAGAACCCTTGACAGGCGATCTCTTTACCGGTAGATTTGCGGATTGTCACTTCGATGAGACAGTCTTCCCGTCGTTAGGGGGAGATAAGAACATCAATGTTCAACAGCAACGACAGGAATTGTTGTGGTCTGTCCCCACTCTGTCTCATCTTGATCCCCGAACCGCACAGTCCGAAATTGAAGTGCGGAGAATTCTCGATCTTTAGAACGTAGCAGAATCGATGCCTGATGCGTTTTCTGATATCGCTAAAGTGATGAGATCACACATACCTGCTGCAAATATGCCTGCAAGGATTGATGTCCCTAAAATTAGAGGACATGACGCCGCCACCTCAAGGGCACTTGAGCATGGCACCAAGGTCCACAGTGGTAGTGACGTTGTGGCTAGGCCCACGGCTCCCGCCAAGAAGCGCGGGAGGCCAATAGGTTCGATGGATTCTCGTCCAAGAAAGAAAGTGAGTTTGGAACAAAATAATCCATTAATCATCGATGTAAAAAATCCATCTCATGAGAACATTCCGGATTATGGTTATGTCCAAGAGACATCATTGGGGGACGCTCCAATGTCAGAACCAATTCTAGAGAATAGAGAGATCTCCATGAATTACACTAGTGTACATGAGATGATGGATAGAAATTCTATGGCAATTGATGATGCATTTGCATATCATGTTGCAAAAGGAATCATAGAATATGATGATATCGAACCTCGCTCTGTCGAAGACTGTCAACGAAGAGCGGATTGGCCTAAATGGAAAGATGTGATCTAGGTTGAATTGGATTCACTAGCAAAGAGACAGGTATTTGGGCCTATAACGCAGACACCCCCAAATGTAAAACATGTTGGCCATAAATGGGTCTTTGTTAGAAAGCGTAATGAGAAAAATGAGGTGGTTAGATATAAAGCTCGCCTCGTGGCGCAAGGTTTCTCACAACGCCCTGGAATCGACTACGAGGAGATATATTCTCTCGTAATGGACGTTATAACGTTCCGCTACCTTGTTAGTTTGGTAGTTTCCGAAAAACTTGACATGCAGCTTATGGATGTGGTTACAGCATATCTCTATGGGGATCTAGATTCAGAGATATATATGAAGGTTCCAGATGGACTTCAATTACCCAAATCAAGTGGCTCTAAACCATGAAGCGCGTTTTCAATAAGATTAAAACGCTCACTATATGGATTAAAACAATCCGGACGGATGTGGTATAACCGTCTAAGTGACTACTTGATTGGGAAAGGATATATTAACAACGAAATATGCCCATGCGTGTTCATTAAAAGAACAAGTTCCGGATTTGCAATCGTAGCAGTTTATGTCGATGACATGAACCTAATTGGAACTCTAGATGAGTTAAAGGAAACTGCTAAATACTTGAAATCCGAATTGGAGATGAAAGATCTTGGGAAAACACGGCTTTGTCTCGGTTTAGAACTCGAGCACCGTAGTGATGGGATTTTGATCCATCAGTCTGCATATACTCAGAAAATTCTAAGGCGCTTTAATGAAGATAAAGCAAAGCCTGTGAGTACTCCCATGATCGGTCATAGTCTTGAACCCGGAAAAGATCCGTTTCGTCCAAAGGATGAGGACGAAGAGCTATTAGAGGCAGAAGTGCCCTATTTAAGTGCAATAGGCGCATTATTGTACTTAGCTCAATGCACAAGACCAGACATCTCATTCGCAGTTAACTTGTTAGCTAGACATAGCTCTGCGCTAACCCGTTGTCATTGGTTTGGTGTAAAGACAATCTTTCGATACCTAAGAGGTACGATTGATATGAGCCTATTTTATCCCTACAGAGAGAAGAGGAATGACGAAAGAATGGGATCGGACCCCATTAGGCATGGAGCCACCGTCCACCATGACAAATTGGCCGGCCACGTTGCCGCCAATGCCGCCACCACCACCAGGGGTGGCCGGCCTCACCCTATCCCCCTCCATCAAAATGACAATGATGGTTTGATGGGTTTTGCTGATGCAGGGTGCCTCTCTGACCCTCACAAAGGTCACTCCCAAACGGGTTATGTCTTTACCATGGGAAGCACTGTAATATCTTGGAGGTCTAAGAAACAGACCCTTGTTGCTACTTCCTCAAATCATGCAGAGATTATTGCTCTACATGAAGCCGTGCGTGAATGCATATGGCTAAGGTCTGTAATTAGACATATTCAAGGAAGTTGTGGTTTGAAGTCTACAACAGATGAACCTACATGCATTTATGAGGATAATGCAGCTTGTATTGAGCAAATGAAGTTAGGTTTCATCAAGGGTGACAACACCAAACATATATCGCCTAAATTCTTTTATAATCAGCAACAACAAGCACTTCTAAAGATTGAAGTGAATCAAATCCGATCAGAGGATAATGTAGCGGACTTATTCACTAAGTCGTTACCTAAATCCACCTTCGAGAAACATGTAAGGAGCATCGGATTGAGAAAGTTATCTGAACTCCCACGATTGTAGCAATCAGGGGGAGATATCGACATCAGGGGGAGTTATGATGTCTACATGTTCGATCTCGAAGAGTGAAGGACGTGTTGTGCTCTTTTTCTCCTTCGACCAGGGTTATTTTTGTCCCACAGGGTTTTTGTTACCTGGCAAGGTTTTTAACGAGGCAACGGATGAAGCGTCACCACCAAGTTTGAGCGGCACAAGGGGGAGTGTTGAAGGAATATCGATTTAGTGTGCCTTATCAAATTAGGAGTAGAAATAGGAGAGAAGGTTCTAGATTTCCCAATCCTATACGGATTGGTATTCCTTGTAACATTAGAACTAGTACTTTGTATTCCCTATATATAGGGCTCCTATTCTCAATAATATGATACACAATTCTCTCTACAATTTCTCTCGAATCTCTTTTTCCTTAAACACATCCCAGTTATTGCTACTAATTTTGGTCAATTTTGCGCAATCACCTACTTAATTCAGACTTCATCGTTGGATCTATTGACGCGTCAGTCTCTCTTTGTTAGAGTGAGGATTCGTGGTGTCAATCTTTGTTTATTAGTTCTTTGTTGTAATCCCTGGTTGGGTGCTGTGATTATATTGTAATTGCAGTTTTAATTGAATGAAGTTTATTTCCGATAAAAAAAAAAAAAAAAAACTTAAACCTCTACCTTTAAGTCAGGTTGCAAGTAAATGGATGGAAGACAGAAATAGAATACACAAAATCTCAAAATCTATTAGCTAGGTTAAAAAAAAAAAAAAAAACCCTATTAGCTAGCTAGTTTAAAAACTTAAACATCTACCTTTAAGGCAAGTTGCAAGTAAATAGATGGAAAACAGAAATACAAAACACAAAATATGCCTTTAAAATAGAAAGTTTAAATTCCACATTCATTTAAATCTATAAAATTTTTGAATTGTTCAAGTAAATCCAGAATATGTGTCTTGCCTAAACTTTAGGTAATAGTCGCACGCCCCTTTTCCTTCTGGGCTTTTTTTTTTTTTTTTTTTTCTTTTTCTGGGCAGGGGTTCTGCTCGAGCTCGGCTAGGCTGACTGGAATCAGAAGATGGCTGGACACGGTTCAGGGACGTGCGACTATTTTGAAGGTCAGTCTGGCAACTTTTCGGCTGGTTTTGGTCGCTTTTTCTCATGAATTGTAAAGAGACTCCTATTATCAATGAAAATACAACTTAATTCTCTCCCAATTTCGGTTTTCCTTAAACATGAATTCAAAAAACATAAATATGTAAGAAAAGATCCATAATTCTAGCAATAATGATGAGTAGAAGGAAAATTACTAGAATAATGGGACCAATAAAAAATCTATAATCAAGGTATTTAAAGAGGGCGTTAATTTTGCTAATTGACTAATATTTATTAAATTTAAATAGTGGCAATATGTGTAATTTTTAGGAAAAAGAAAGATAATATTATATCCTAGTTGACAATAATTGGATGTAGATTGAAAAAAAAAATAATAGGTGGGTTTTTTCTATTAACTTTTTTTAGAATTTGGGTTTATAATGAATTTCTCCATTTTTTTTAATTAAGGAAAACAGCTTTGATATTTGTCAGCAAAGTTATTCATTTGTTGGTCAGTAGTCTTTCCTCAATATTTCTATCTTCTCAGATATCACACCCCAACTTTGTTTTGCTTCTCTATATCACTTGACTCGGTCTTTTGAAGCAATTAGTTAATGCATATATGTAGCTTCTTTGCACTCTCCTCAATTGAGTCTCTTTCATAGAATCTAACCAACATTTTCACCCCTCACCCCAGAAAAAAAAAAGAGAGAGTATGAAACAGATGAGTACGTTACTCGCTCCTTCGGTATGCACAGATTGCCATTGGCCACAAATTAAAAGAACCGAAACCCCAGGCTGCTGGAACACCTTGGCCTTAAAACAACTGCATTTCATGAATACATTCAAAAGGATTTAGGAGCACCACTAAATTGAATCAGCCCTTCTGGCTGAAACTGATTGCTGATACAATTGTTAGCTATGTTGAAGACACTGCACTTGATCTTTTTATGTTCAAGAACTTCTGCTTTTTTTTACACGTACAGCACCTGCTTCGAACTTCCAAGAACTAGTTATGAGTATTGTGAGAGAGGCATGATCGAAGAGGCAAGGCAAGCTACCAAGTTATATACTTCATTTATTGTAAAGCAGGCCATATATGATATATGATATATGGGCCATGCATGCATACATCAATTAATTAGTCAGACCAATTTTGCCACAAAACAAGCAAAATTGGGAGTTGATCATGATCAGTCCGTACTCCTCAGTACAGTACTGTTATTTTTTGAGGTGCTGGTGCTGCTGGTAGTGAGGTGCAGCAGAAGTATTAGTAGTTGAACTACTCCCCATCCCCATCTGGAAGGAGGTTCTCTTAACGAATCGACCTTTCATTCTAGGCCTCTTCTCCGCGTTGAGCTTCCTTACTTCGTATCGAATCTTCTTCGAAAACAATCGTGTCCTCCGCTTCTCTCTGTACCTCGATACTCTTGCTTCTCTTCCTGGCCGCTGCTCATTATCGCCTCTCCTTCCCATCCTGCACCCTGCTGCACTACCATCTCCGTATCCTTGCAAATTCATAATCTGATCTGTGCCCCATATGCCCTGCAATATATTTAAGTTTATAACCAAGTTAATCACATCCTGCACCTTAAAAATGTGTAACATTAGTCAAATCATTAAAATCAGCAGATAATTTGAGACTGTAAAAGTGTAATGATTAAGGTTCTATGCAATTTTGCTTCGTATTGTAACGTTAGAAACTTGTTAGTTCTAAAACGATACATATGTACTGACACACGATTTGTTTTGTACTAGAAATCACATGCACTACATGAACATGTATCACCTGAGTGATTGAACGAGTACATTTTGTTCTGTAGCACAAAATAATATATAGTAATTAAGACAACAAAATAGAGACAAGGAGATTAATATTGATTATTACCATGCAGTCGGGCCAGCCATCGTCGGGGTTGAGCTCCGGCTTAACTCCGGTGGTCCATGGAGAGCCTTGGCTTGCCCAGGCACTAATGACTGCCTCATGATTCAGCCTCAAACATATCTTCTTCCTCTTCTTCTCGGCCTCCATGAGCACTGCTACCTTCTCTTCCTCCTTCTGATCAGTATTAGTACTTCCCCCAAGCAACACCGCAGTTGACTCATCATCATAATCAAAGTTCCAATCCAGAACCGAAGGATTGAATTCACATTCCATTCCTTGATCCTCCTCCTCTTCAATCTTCACTAGCTTCCTCTCTTCAATGCCAATACAAACATCCATACCATGGTCCTCTTCTTCTTTAGTCCCATCCAGTAATCCCAAACCCTTGATGTCACTGCAGTCCTCATCAAATCCCTTCCCAAGCATGTTCTCAACATCAGCAGCAAACTCTGCGAGCTCCATATCCGAAGGTAGAATTAGCCCCTGCAAATTATCCAACTCGTCGCTCGGACTACTAGTCCGAGCTCCATAATCTTCATGACCATTTCCCATTTTGACCTCATGATGATCAATATTTGTCATGTTATTGCAAACCTCAGCTTCAAAAGGGTCGAATATGGGGACCCTATAAAGCAGCTGCTCAAGATCTTCACTCTCATGATCATCCTCTAGGCAACAATAGTCAACTTCTTCGCTCCCAATCTCCGGCACAAAAGGCATAGACTGCCCTAGAACCTTCCCAGCTTCATCTTTGCCACTCTTGTTATGATTCCCATGGCCACGGGGAGTCCGTGCCTTGCGCTTGACCCCCTGCTGCCAAGTTGGCACCGGAGGCTCAATTGCCAAGTGATCACCGAGCTTGTGAGAAGCAGACTTGAGACGAACCCTCTCGTGTCTGCTGGCTAAGAGGTTAGCCGAGTGTACAGAAGCATCACATCTCTGACAAAGAAAAGCATCATCTGCGCCGCAAAACCACCGTGCCCGCTTCACTAGACAGCTGTCGCAGGCTCGCACACTGTTGCCTCCCATGGCATTAGCAGCTTTCTTTTCGGTGATCATAGCGCAGCTGAAACAGCTGAAGATTTTCGATGGAATGACGCAATTGCAGAGAGTAAAAGTAACTGAGCTAAAGTTTAGTGTTGGATGAACTGCTAGGGAATATTGAGGTGGCTTCACATATTTATTTAGGGGCCCAAACGGTTCAATTATTTCGTGTGGGGTTATGGTCTGAGAGTGATCGGTGTGAGTGAGGCTAAGAGAGCCTGAGACCCGCACCATGCAGCAGCTGTTTTACTCTTTCCTCAGTCTGCCATAAGCCCCATTGCGGTTGTTTCTGGTTTTTAGCTAGCTACAGAAAAAAAGATGTCGACGAGCTTCTTGGGACCCATGAGGTGTTATAATTTCATCCCTCATTGGCTAAGCCTCTGAACTCCATCTTATTCTCTGAATTCTCATTGGCTACAAGTCTAATGGGGGATCCATGCATGCCATGTGGACCATAAGCTAGACTGGGATTGGTCTCTGTGTATTTTGTGTGTGTGTATATATGTGTTGGTGGGGATTGGAGACTAGAATGTGTAGGAAATTGAGAAAGACCCTTTTGTTGGTTTGTTTTGGAAATTTAATAATTTCCTACTAGACCTTTAAAGCTTCTTGTTTTTGGTCCCCTCCATGGCTTTGGTTGCTTTCAGCTCCACTTGTGGTTTTCATCTCTCTGACTCTCACCCACTGCATTCTGCTCCAGATGTGGCCCTGGTGAATTCAGATAAAGTCGTTAGTTCTGTTAAAACTTTTTTTTTGTCAACAAGTTCTGTTAAAACTTGTAAACGAATTTGAATCATAAGAACATAACTGCAACCCACGCCTAGATCTAGTAAATATGGAAAATATCTGTTTAACGTAATTAAGAGAGCTTCTATTGGTACCTAGCTTCTACTAGCCTCTGCAGCTAGTGCCAGACCGGCAGAAGATAGCAGTATCCGATTCAGATGGGCAGCATCCTGTCTGGTCAAGTGGCTGAGTTAGAAATTTGTTAAAAAAGAGGCCGGCAGAACATAACTTCTGAAATGCATCGCGTATCTTTGAGGTATTTCATCAAGAACATTCTATATTGTGTAACAACAAAAAAAAAAAATCAATGAGGCAAGAGATATACGTTCAATTTTCATCAAGGTTCAGATGGGAGGAAAACTAAACTTTACTGGGTAAATTCACTAAATTGACCCATTGACAATCTGATACAAAACTTTGGCTCCTGTTAAGTTTCCCCAGCCTAAAGGCAATCGATCATTCACTTTCAAACTAGTGATTTATGATTGATTCAGACCACTAATTGACCGTCATTGGTCCTAATTGGTATCCATATATATCTTGTGTTACCCCCCACCATCTGCAATACTCGACCTAATTTTCTCCTTGAATAACAGGTCACACACATACTATAAAAGGCAAAACAAATCATAATACATCTAAATAGGAACAATTATTAGTGACAAAACTAGAAATTTGTCAAAGTAGAGGCCAACATTAAGCTTGAACTTACGAAATGCTTATTTGAGTAATTTCATCAAACACCATCTATTCTAGATATAAAAGTTCAAGAACCATGCGTGAGGCAAATCTATACATCTAAGGAAAAAGAACTTTCAATACATTTAGGTAGCATTAGTAGTGAAACTAGAAATTTGTTAAAGTGGAGACGGACAAAAAATCTTTACTTATGAAATACTTTTTTAAAAATTATCGATCATCGAACATTTCCTACCCTCTCTAGATATAGAAATTCAAAAATCAAGGAGAACAATATACAATTTAACATGAGAAAAACTAGGGTTGATGATCCATTGGCAATCTAATACGTAATTTTGGCTCCACCACCCACCCCAAATATTGTTTGGCTTTTGGTAACTCCGAAAGAAAGCAATCATTCACCAACTACTAGTTATTGATTCAAACCACTAATATATAACACCTCATCATTGCCTTGTGGCAACTCTAAATCACTGTCATTGCTCTAAATTGCATCCATATATATCTTCTGTCACTACTTCCCCCCACTATCCTTAACGCCAACTTGTTGATTTGACCTCTTCTTCCTTGATTAATAAGTCTCACACACACCCACATATATTAGAGACACCATCTCCACACTTCAAAACAAGAAATGAAACTATAATAAATCTAGATTACTGCTTCTCGGAGATGTAATACACAAGATAAGCTTTTAATGGACTAATGGGAATCAGGCCAAGAAGAATTTCCCATCAGATTATTGGTCAAAACCCATAACAGAGCCAACTTTTGCTATAGATGGTAGTATTTTGATGAGGATGAAGAGGCTAGTGATGGGTTTTGCCGTTTTGACACATCTGTACCACCATGCTTATCATCAATACGTATGTATGGACACACATCAAACGTCCAAGAACGACGAGAATCTCAGTACAATTGTTGTTGTCAATTTGACGATGATGGCTTGATATCTAGCAAATGGTTGGTGTCGAGTTACGTTTTGACACCTGTAACCTCTAAGTGGGAAGGGGATAATTCAAAATTTTGGGTCACTGACTTGAAGATTGCTAGGATCTATTATGAGAAAATCTCGTTCAAGGAAGTCAAAAAGAGAATCAAAAGAGATGTATTCCCCTCAATAATAATAACTAGGGTTAATGCTCATACACCCCAAATCTGGGAAAATACTTCTCATACACCCCAGTGTATTATTTTTGTTCCCTCTTACACAACTTTTTCTCATTTTCTTTCCTACCTACCCATCTTTTCAAAACCCCTACCATTAGTACCCCTTTACTGTTTTGGTCTGTCAGAGTCTGCATCTGCATATGTCCCTTTCATAAGTTTATTCTACTATATATGTTGTTTTAGAAACGTGGTGGGCCCATCAGAGTTTGTTTCATTTGAATATATATATGAAGCTGACAGTCATCCTCTAATTCGAAAGGTAAACAGTGCGATTTACTATTCATAATTTCAATTGTAGACAGACTTGAGTTAGTTGCTATATGCAAACAGACTACTAAAGAACTGCAGAAAGAGAGAGAAAAACTGAGAAAATTAAAAACTGATATTATTTATAGACTTCAGACTAGAATCTATAAAATAGAAGAAGAGATAGAAAATCTCCTATATGTTCTGGAAGAGGAACAAAAACCTCTGAATTATTTGAGCATTGGTTAGATCCGCACCTCACTGGTATCAGAGCTTGTAAAAGGCTCAAAGGAGAACCCCTCCTTAATGGGGACAATGTCAGAATTGTTACTAGAGAAAATAAATTCTCTACTGAAAGCTTCTGATGAGAAATATCAGAAGATGTTACTAGAAATATCTAGATGTCAGTCGACACTAGACACAATACCTGTTATAATCCACCAATTAGAAAGATTGGAAAACAAACTGGATTATATCAAAGATCTTCCAAAAACGGAAGAAGAAAAACTGACAAGTGTCAGTAGAAAAATCAAAGAACAGCAAAAAACGCTGGAATCTATACTGAAGGACAAGAAATTGCCTACAGTAAAAAAGAAGACTAATGGGTTCAAACCATTAGAGAAACCAGACTCAAATCGTGTTCCTAACATGATTTTTCTGGAACCATCTACTAGTCAGACTAGTATCCGGTATGAAAACCCGGAGAATACAGAAAAAAGAGAAATGAAGGTGTTAAGCATCTTTGGGAAAAGGAAAGGAGTTCAACTCCTAAATTCTGAAGAATTTGAATACAATGAAATCGAGCATGAGGTAAAAAACTCCTCAATTCCAAAGCTAGATTTCAAACAGATCTACCGACGGGGAACATTTGACCTGATGGATAGCCATCACTTCAAAGTACTTGAATTCACAACCCCTTCAAAAACAGGAGAAACAGATCTCTTGATGATCACCCCTGCTGAAGTCGCCAGAGCACAAGCAAAGCAGTACCAATTTATGCACATTGGAGCAGTCCAAGTCGGCATAAAACTGTTGGCGAGAGAAGGCATCAACTGTTCAGTCCTATGTGTCCTGCAAGACAACAGATTGACAGACTTCCAAGCTAGTCTGTTGGGAACTCTAGAAGCATCACTATGCAACCAGGTAGCATATTTCAACTGCTTCCCCAACTTCTCAACCAGCTTGAAAGATGCAACCCACTGCCTCAGACTGAGAGTCAAGACAGACGGGATCTCAATGAAAGAAGAAATGCAAGAATTGGCAATAGTATACAGAGTGTACTATAAACTGATGAGCACCACAGTGGAACCAAAGACAAGGATCTCCAACATCCCTGGTCTCACTACTGGATTCCTCACCAGCCAGAAGAACCATTCACAGCAGATTCACAAGGTTGCTTGGAACGAAGTAACTTTTCCTCTTGAATGGAAACTATCCGGTCCAAAAAAGCTACCGGAAAGAGCAAAAGCCAAGATCTACGAGAGTAGAAGAACTGGAGAAATCAGCCTCAACTTCGACAATCACAGAAAAAGTGATGTCTGTCCTGAGAACGACAGGATAAACAGCAGTCTTCTGAGAAGAAGCTACAGCACCAGAGAAGCCGGTGTCAGTGGAACAAAACCCACTATAGAAGAGCCAATATCAGAAGAAGATCTGGAAGCTGATCTATGCAGACCAGTCCATATGCTCAGAGCTGAGAGGCTCTATGATCTTTACAAAGAAGCTGAGAATTGTGAAAGTCCTGAACGATTAGAAAAACTAATCAAGGAAATGAGAGAATTCAAATGCAGAAAGACAAGAAAAGTCTTTCCTTATCAAGATGTTGAAATGGAAGAAGGAGGAAGCTCCAGAACTTTCATAAAAAAAGAAACAAGGGAAATGAAACTCCCAGTTCAGAAAGCCCCCACGGGTAAAAAAGGAGAAAGAAATTCTCAAAGATTCGTCCCCGAGGACAATCTGCCAAGAGTTCCGATCACGAACTACGGCATCTGGTTGAATCTAGACAAGAGTCTAGACAAAAGAAAAACCATTGACCAATGGGTAGACAGCCTGATGATGGCTTCTGCACTTACCCTTGGCAAATTTGAAGCACCAGATTTGCAGGTGTACTATGAGACTACTCTCACCGGAGTGGCAAAAAAGTACTACCTATCTTTCAAGGAAACCACCAGAGGAAGAGACTGGCTTGAAGAGATAAAAAATTCAAAGTCTCCGTATGATTTTGCAGTACCCCTGTACGATCAATTCTGTGGAGATCTCTCAAATCTGAGTGAGAAAGCCAAAGAAACGGCAAAGTCGAATATCTATGCTCTCAAAATCTGTGACATGAGATATTTCGAAGAATACCTGAATGAATTTCAGGAATATTACTGTACAATTGGTGAACTAGAGAATACTGATCTAGTTAATCTGTTGCACAGAAAGCTCCCTGAACCATGGAGAACAGCTGTGAGAGAAAGCATAGCTGAGAAACCAATTGACAGATTTTCAGTTGGAGGAATTGCCGACAGAATCCGGCAACTACTGAAGGAGCAATGCAAAGCCAATCTTAGAGCTAAGATGGCCAAGAAGCAACTCAAAGGAGTTGAAAATTTCTGTTATGGAATACTGGATATGCCCACAAACTGGGGATGTCATGAATCCAAATTCCACAGAAAAAAGAAAAAAGAAAAATATTACTCTAGAAAATTCAAAAAGAGTAATCAAAAGAAGAATTGGAAGTTCAAGAAGAGTTCCAATTATAAGAAGCAACAGGATGAAGATCCAAAGAAGAAGTTCTTCAAGAAAAAGAAGAATATTCATCAGCATAAACAACCTAGCAAGATAGCTTGCAGATGTTGGTTGTGCAAAGCTGAAGGGCACTATGCCAATGAATGCCCAGAAAAGGGTAAAAGATCTACTAAGGCTCTCTTTGAAGAATATGAGCAAATAGTAGAGGTAGCAAACATGAAAGGCTACGAAATTGCCTATTCTGATGATGAAGAAGATGACAGGTCAGTCTACTCTGCCTGGTCTGAAGAAGAAAGTTCATCAGAAGAGTCTGAGAATGATTCTGAAGTAGAGTACTTCGAATCCAGACAAATGAATGTGTTGAAAGTCAAAAACTGGGAAGAAAGCAAGACAGAATCCTTCATGTCTTCTTATCAGGTGAACCCTGGTTCATTCGTTTGTGACTACTGCTTTTGTCATGAAAAGAATGGTCTCCCTATGTTCTGTGAAGAGTCTAAGAAGACGTATCACAAAGAATGCTTCATAGCTGAAGCTAGAAGAAAAACCAAGAATGGTCTTGTCAGCCAATGGGTTGAGCAAGAATATGAAGAGTATTTCGCTGAGAAAAAGGCGAAAGAAGTTGAAACTCTGTTCCAGGAAACCATGGAACCAACAAAAGGAGTTGCAACAACTGTGTTCCAAGAAACAATCATGGAACAACCTTCTTCCTCAGAAATAAAGGAAGAAATCATCGGTGAAGAAACAATCGATGAAGAAATTGAACTGGTTGAAATACCAGAAAATGAAGAACTGGTAACACTACCAGAAACTGTTCATCTCTTAGAACGACAGGAGAATACTGGCGCATGGGATCTACTTGGCCAACCTTCCGGCAAGTTTGATTATATGGTCAGATACGACCCTCCTCCCTGGTTCAATGATCCAGACAGCAAAGAGATAATTCCTACAGACTGGGATGATACAAAATCAGCTAGTTGTGCTGAATCACCCACTCAGGAAAATGTTCCAGAAGAATGCAAACCATTCATTCCTCAGGAGCAAGCTCAAGAAAATGAGCTTCACCAATCGAAAGTCGTCTCTACAAGTAAGTACAGCAACTACATAGAGATCGGACTCAAGTTCCCTGATCACAGGAAATATCATCTACATGCTTTTGTAGATAATGGATCAGGTTTTACTGTTGCAAAGAGATTTGCAATTCCAGATGAACTCTGGAACGAAGACAAGAAAAAGTCAGCTACTGGTGTTACATTCGATGGAAGCCATCTCACCATGAAGAAAGTAGCAAAAAATGTTCATATCACCATCGGTGGAGGAACATTTATCATCCAGAATGTTTGGCAATCTGAAGGCCAAGGATCTGATTTCTTGTTGGGCAATGACTTTATTCTCCAACAACGATTCATTCAGGATGAAGAAGCGATAGGCTTCAGAAAAGGAGAACGGGTGTTCTGGGCAGACCGACTCACACATGCATTCAGTGTGGTAGGTCCCGGTTTTACTACTCACTATCAGAGATCGCAACAGAATAGTGGTGATCTTACCCCCTACAAACCCAAATTTCAGCCCATACTCCAAATCAAACAACAAGAAGAACTGCTTGTTGAAAAATCTTCAGAAGAAGAAGAAGAAGCTAGTGAAGATGAAGAAGCTAGTTTCATCCATGAGCACAACCTCAAGCACTTTCAGAACAAGCTTGAGTCTCAGCAAATTCCCACTCTTGAGAAAATCAAGAAACTACTAGAGCAGAATGTGGATACAAACCCGCAGAAGTTTTGGGAAAAAGACCCAGTGGTCTGTGAATTAAGATTGCATGACATGAACGCTATCTGCCATGTCAAAGCTATTCCTCAGTACAAAGAGGAAGATCAAAAAGAATTCAGAAGTGATATTGAAGATCTCCTGAAAAAGAGATTAATTCAACCTTCCACTAGCCCTCATCATGCTCCAGCATTCTACGTGAGAAATCATGCAGAGAATCTACGAGGCAAAGCTAGAATGGTTATTGACTACAGAGATGTCAATAAGAAGACTGTCAAAGACGGATATCAGATCGCTCAAGTCAGAGTATTGATCAACCAGCTCAGAGGAGCTAAAGTCTTTTCGAAATTCGATGCAAAGTCGGGTTTCTGGCAGGTCAAGATGCATCCTGAGAGTATCCCTCTCACTGCATTTGGAACACCACAAGGTCATTACGAGTGGCTGGTAATGCCTTTTGGTCTCAAGCAAGCTCCCTCAATCTTTCAAAGAAAGATGGACAACATCTTCAAGCATGTAGCGGAGTTCTGCGTCGTCTACATAGATGACATCCTGGTCTTCTCCAAAAACAGAGAAGAACACATGAAGCACCTCCACGAGGTAACAAAGCTGATAGTTCAGCATGGAATTATCCTAGGTGAGAAGAAAATCTTCTTTATCCTTGATGAAGTTGATTTCCTAGGCATAAACATCAAGAATGGAGTCATAAAGCTCCAACCTCACATCCTTGAAAAGATCTGGAAGTTCCCAGACAAAATTCCTGATGCTAAGAGTCTAGAGAGATTCCTTGGTGTCATAAATTATGGGAGAGATTTCATCCCTAGAATCTCAGGGTTAACAGCAATGTTATCTCCGAAGACAAGTTCCAAGAAAAAATGGAACTTCACAGAAGATGATGAAAAGATCGTGAAGCAGATAAAGAATCTCTGCAGGAACCTCCCTCCTCTTCAACAACCAGAAGAGAATGATGAAATTATCCTCCAGACAGACGCGAGTGATAATTACTGGTCCGGTGTTGTTCTGGCGAGAGCGCCTGGAACTAACATTGAAAAGATCTGCAAATTTTGTAGTGGCAAGTTCAGCCCTGCAGAACTGAATTATCCCACAGGGGAAAAAGAAATTTTAGCTGTCAAGAAAACGATTTTAAATTCTCCAGCTTATCTGGGAAAAACATTTACTGTCCGCACCGATTGTGCTAGAGTAAAGAATTTTAAAAATTTTAAACTTGACAAAGCTGCTGATAGAGGAAGATTAGCAAACTGGCAATTATTTCTTAACCAATATGATTATACTGTTGAATTAATTGCAGGTAACAAGAACTATCTTCCAGACGCATTGACCAGAGAATTGGCAATGTTCAGCCAAAGAGAAGACGACGAAGGTCGTAATCCCAGAAGCAGAAGGACTGGGAAAGAACAGGAACCTGAAGAGGATCCAAAAGAAACCAAGGAGAAAATCCTTAAAAGGTTTCTGCTAAGCTCAAAAGGCTTGGCTTCAACTGATCAATCCCAGGGTAAAGGATTGGCTAGCCCGTCTCAAACGGCAGACGGTAAAGGCACATCAAGACCGTTGACGGCTGCTGCTTTGCCAAAAAGCAGACCAACTCCGAGTGGAGTTATAAATGTTTTTAATTATGAATTAAGAACTTTTGATACTCCTGTGTTCAGAACTGGCAGGAGACTAGCTTATCACCAGAAGGCAATCCTGGACAATCTCTTATTTGCCTTTCAAGAAAGAAGCAGTGGATTAATGTTCCCAGCTCTGTTTGCATTAGCTGAAGAACTCTACGAGAATGGTAGACCACAAGGTGAAGAGCTTCATACACAGCAGAGTGCTGTAAGGAAAGAAAAACTATCCTTCCTTGAAAGTCCAGAAAGTGCTAGGGTCCCTATCATGGCACTCAATGAATCAGACTGGTATGAATTCCATAATCTGATAGGAAGGCACAATCCTGAAAACCTAGTTCCTCCAACCCTTTTCATTGTCTCAGGACCATATGTTGGAAGATACCTGGTAAATGTTCAGAGTGAACATCCTCAAGAACACAAGCTTTGGCTTGTTGAAAATGGTTTTGTCCATAATCTGTGGACTAAAACTAATGATGATCTAAGAGGCTTGCCGCCTATTATTGTCAATACAGTCAAGAACATCAGAAAAGATAACTGTATGCTTCGTCTGAAGTTCAGATCCACTCCTCCAGAATGGATTCAGAAGACAGATGGTGAAGTTGAATATATTCCTCCATATCATTATGTGAGAATTATTCAAAGAAGATATCTTCAACCAGCCTGTGTAGCATACAATGGCCAACCTAATTCCAGCATTCCTTGGATGAAGGCCATGACTCTTGACTACATCAAAAAGATCATCTCTGAAGACAGCAACAACACATTCCTGGCAGCAGGAGAAAAGACAATTATCACTGCTTACGATCATCCTGACGTAGTCAGCAGCGATATATTCCTATCTCTAACCAGAAAAGAGATAGACTCGACAATGGCATGCATGCGTTGGGTGGAAAAGCTTGAAAATGACAACCACTACAAAATGTATGTTGATACAGACGTCGAGGATAATGCGACAACAACTCACATGGCCCAAGCAGACAACAACTCCTTTGTCTTTGGCCACCATTCTGAAACGGACGAGAACATGTGAAGCTACAGGTGAAGAATCAGCACCAAAATAGCAACTGTAGAACTTTAGACTTTTCTAAAGCTACTTTTGCTTTTTCCTTTTCAAAAAAAGAAAAGGTTAAGTGAAAAACATTTCACTTCTTCCTTTTGCTTTTCCCTGACCGACCTCCACCAGCAGGAGCACTACGAAAAGCAGAAGTCACGGAGTTGGCCTGTACATTTTTGTATTTTGAATCCTAGTTTGAGTTCCGCTCCCTATATAAGGAGCTTTAGCTTCTCTTAGAAGGCATTCGAAGTTTAGATCAGAAAACCTCCTCTGAAAAATAAAAATAGAATAGCAGTGTGCTTCCCTTCTTGTTTAAGTGTGAAGTAGTGTGCTTTCAGTACAAGTAAGTAACTGTTCTCATTCTTATGGATAGCTAAACAGCTTTTGCTGTTTACCTGAGAATGAGGCTCTGATTGTTTAAAAGTTTTATATGTATATTTGAATAAATAAATTCAGATGGTTGTTCACCCACTTCTTTATAAATGTTTATGTCATTATCTTTACATTTCGTAATCATTTTTATCATGCATAATTCTACTATGACAAAGTTTAAACTCTGTTCCAGGAAACCATGGAACAAACAAAGGTTTACAATGTCAAAGTGGAAAGTTTAAACATTCGTATGCATGTATCCCATGGAAAGCTAAAGTTCTAAAGCTTTACTGTTCAGCCAAAAGAATCAGTTTTAAATGGAAAAATTAGGACAAGCAGCAGTGATTCCGCCCTGTGAGTAGCCGTTTAGACAGGAAGTCGTTAGGCGAAATGTGGCATGTTGAAGGCTAGTCTTGTTTTTGTTTTAAAGTTTTTACTGTTCCTTTTGTTGAATAGAACGGTAGAAGAACCTAAGGTCAACATAGGATACAAATGGCATTTGTTTGTTAAAACTATCCCTGTTAGTCTTTGTCTTTCATCAATAGTGAAATACCAAAGTGTTGGGCAGTTGGGAAAAATACCAAGGATTTCTGGGTATGCGGGAATTACCCCTAATAACTAGTATTCCTCCACACATGCTCTGCATGTGCAAGTATTTTTATTTTTATTTTTATTTTCAGAAAGAGAAAAAGATAATGGATTAAAACAGTTATTGTAGAGAGAAGTTAGTGGAAAACAAAAGTGGATTAATTATGAGATTTTTTTGTTTATTTTTTTAATAAAAATATAATTTGTAATTGTCCTAATTGCCCTTATGATTTAATTAATTCTTAAAGTTTTTTAATATTTCAGGGTCATTTCTGTCAAATTTTTTAGTTTCGGCTAACAAAGGCTCTTCTTTTAATAATAGTATAGATAATAATAATAATAATAATAATGAAAGTATATCAAGGTCAATTTAACTACCTATTAAAATTAAATAAAAAATAAAAATACCTAAGCCCACCCCACTCTTATATATGTTAGTGAGAATCGAACCCATAACATTTACAATGTTAGAATTACAACTTACCATCATGTTACAACTCACTAATTTATGAAATTTTAATTAGTATGATATGAAAGTCATAGCGCTTGGATGTCCGTCATTAGATTCTATTGTAGTGGATCCATTAAGGAGGTATGGATTTTCTGGTGCAAATAGAAACATGAAGATTACTAGTAATTGGGAGTAAAGCAAGGTGTACTTTTCTTATTGATTGTATCTTAATTTTCTTATGTGTTTCGTTATTCAATTTCTTAATTGTGACTGTATGTGTACGTGTGTGTATTTAAAAGAAAAAAAAGAAAAAGAAAAACTTAGCCCACCCACTCTTACATAAGCCAATGAGAATCAAACCCATGACCTTTACAATGTTGAATTTATAACTTAATTGTGATTGTATATTTCTCATATAGAACTTTGTCAAGTTTTGAATAAAGAGCTCAATAACACAATAATTGAGACCAATCATGGTATATCTTAGCTTGGTGGCAATAAATAATCTGATTAACGAAGACAGTAAGAGAGTCATCAAGTTATGACAAGCTAATGATAATTTGACAACACGAAAAACCAATTGTTTGATAACAAATTACCTAATTGATAAAAGTTAAAAACTAACAGATAATTATCATTAAATCCAGAATTTTAGAAATTGTACATTTGACAAAATCTACGCGTGGATATATAATAACGAAAGGAAACTGCATGTCGCAGATGTATTAGATTATCTTTAGCAGGCTCTCTATTTTGACTCCATAGTTATTTTGGAGAGTATGTTTAACTTTTTATATATTTTAGCAGCTGCATCAGACTCCTAAGTGACTTTCCATTATAACTTTTATCTATCTCGCTCATAAATATATAGAGCAAGATGAGGCTCTTTATAATTTAAAACATTCATTTTGAGTTATTTTATCTAATTTATAAATATATATATATATATATATATGTATACTGTTATTAAGATAAGAGAGTTTGTTAGCCGAAACAGAAAAAATGTACCATAATGACCCTAGATTATTAAAAACCTTTAACACTCATAAAACAGATAGGGGTAAAATAGTTAATTTATAAAATAAACAGAAAATAGAAAAAAGAAAAAAAATGTAAAAGTGAGAAGCAAATAAGTTGCAAAAAAAAAAAAACCACAAACTTCCACAAAAAACTACCAACTCCTACAAAAAAAAACTATCTACTCGCTGTTTTACAAATATATATCAATTTTCACACACATAGTGTGTAGAGCCCGTCTAGTTTAAACTATTTAATCTTCATTTAAAAAAATAATATAAATTCAAACTAGCTAAAATATAAAGCACTGATACAAACGTATTTCTAAATTAACTAGCTAAAATAACTTTTTAGATATTTTAACTAATATTTAACTAAAAAATGAATAACATTACTAAACATGCTTAGCCTTTAGAGTTTAAAGGGTCCCTCCATATCATTCTGTAATCTCAGCGCACAGCCAAAGCTTAGCAAAAGATCAGGTGAACAATGGCTGCACGCACCAAAAAGGTTATCATCGAATGGAAAATTTCTTTGTTGAGCGACTGCACTTGGATTAATCCTCAACAAGCTTACCATCGGAGAAGATAGAAGATCATTCTCCGAGGTCTGCAAGCAATGGTTAAGAGTGGAAAGTCTAAGCCGATCATCACTTCGCAGTCGATACAGCGACATTCCCCTTGGTATTTCCCTTGGTGTACTGGTGTACTGACTAAATTCTCCAATTCAGTCGATTTCAAATTATGGAAGATTACCATCGACGCCAACCTCGAATTCAGACCCTATAGATTTCCTCAAGTCGAGTTCATCCAAGTGAACAGCTCTTATTCTTATTTGGAGCAAGAAAGTCGACATCGTCGTGGTATTTTGGGGAGAAAAGATCGAGCTACTGGCTTTGGGGAATAGTTGTCCCAAATTGTCTAGGGTTTTGCTGGTCGGAGAAAAATCTGTAGGGAATGCCGGAGTTGTTGCACTTTTACAGTCAGCACATAACTTGACGTAATTGTATACATAACGTGACGTAATTGTATTTGGGAAAAAAAATCAAAAAATAGCATGATCTCGAACCAAGCCCTTAAAGTATATTTTCCCTTAGAATTCTGAAGCTGGCCGGAAAGCTGTTGCAACATTACGGATGTGGGATTGGTTTTTTTGGCAAATGGTTCTATTTCAAAAACCTTGAAGAAATTAGTCCTTAAGAGGTGTGGATCAGGAATCACTGATTCTGGGGTTGAGCTTTTGAGCAAAATGTGTAGCTTGGCCGGAGGGCTTGGATTTGTCTTTTTATTGGCTACAAATCACTGATGTTGGAGGTGTGGCAATCTCTGCAATTTAACTGTTAAGAAATTGAAATTGTGTCCTCTTTCGGGCTTGTCTGACACTACCATTGTTGCTCTCCTTGAGAATTTCCAAGGCTTAGAAGTACTTAATGTAAGTGGTTGTGTAGGGTTAACCGGAGCTGGCTTTCGTGCATTTTTTATGATGTGCTTGAAAAGCCTTTTATTGCTCGGTTTATAGAAACGGGATTTTGATCTTGATGTGGTAGTTAAATGCCCATCGTTGGAATCTGTTTGGGAGAATTGTTGGAAGGTTTCCAGTACGTATGCACTGATACACGAGAACACTAGAAAAAATTCTGTAGTTAGCAGAGGAATGCTTCTCCATTTAATTAATGGCTTTTCCATGGACATGTTGAGTTATAAGACTCACAAGTTTCTTGATTTTATGTTCTTTGTATCTTTAACTTTAGTGAGCAAAATTGTGCTTAAGCTTCTCGTGGACTTTGAGTTTCAGTGCTACTCCTTGCATGATTCAGTTTGCTACGTTGTTGTGATCAAATACGTTTTAGTAACTATTACAGTACTACCAGAGCAAGTAGCTCTTTGTGATTTAGAACGGTGATTATTCCAAGATTAAAGGGCTAAATACTAGTTAGTACCCTGTAGTTTAGGTCCAAAATCAATTCAGTCCATACACTTCTAATTTCATCAAAAACACCCATGCACTTTCAATTTTGATCTAATAGGTCCAATTTATTAATATTCTGTTATGGGTTCAACTTATAGTTTGATTATTTGTAGAAAAATTATTTATTTTTAATAGTATGACTCACTCCTAAATTGACTATGTAGACCACCTCGACACCACATCATAAAACATAGGCCATATATAAGCCACGTTAACAAGTTAAATAACTCAATTGTCAGAAAACTAACAAATTAATTGGACCTATTAGATCAAAATTGAAAGTGCATGGGTGTTTTTGATGAAATTAGAAGTTCAGGGACTGAATTAATTTTGGACCTAAACCACAAGGTAGTAATTTGTATTTAGTCATATATATATATATATATATATATATATATAGGCCCGATCTATAGCGGACGGCGACGCAGCAGACTGTTCTAGGTAGCGACGGTGGGGCAGAGCTTGCCGGACGGAGGCCAGAGGCTTCCCAGACTCGTCTTGGCAGCGATTGAGGTCGGGGTTGCAGGTTTCTGGGTAGCGACCCGACCTGCAACCGGACATGCAGCTCTGCAACCTCGTCGCCGGCGACTCCACCCGACTACAGACAGGTATGTCTGACCCCTGGCCTTGGTCCGGCATGCCCCACGGCTCCGTCGCTCCTCGAGCTGAGCTGTAGCGTCGATGTTCGCACTTCAGCGAAAGTGCGGACGTCCGCTATCGATCCTCATATATATATATATATAAGATATCTATGAAATTTTAGCACATGTAGGTGATAGTTTATGAACATATATACATAGAGTTGGAAAATTCAGGTTTAATACTTAGAAGAGTTCAGAACTTAGAATTAAATGGGTTTTAAGAGAGGTCAAGATAAAACAATTGTGGGTAGAGGAATGCTAGCTTCCTTTCGCATTTACCTTTTCTTTCCAACCTTCCCCAAACATCAATTGCCACATGTATTTTGGCAACACCCAACCTATGACATTATGTTTTGAAAATCCAATCCAACATACATTTTACTAAATTTGCCCCTAATTAAAGCAAAATGTACTTTTATTGTTATTGATTTCAATTCTCTCAACCACCACAGGTGGTCGAGTTGGTAAGAGTCTTCAGGTGTGGAACCCTCACACCCAGGTTCTAATCCCGCCGACGCTTATTGGAGTTAAATCCCAATATATTCTTGGTGGCCAGGGGGAGGAAGCGTTCTGACAAGATCCCTCGAGCACGGATTAGTCTATGGGCCTAGGAAGCTTTTGAGGACACCGTGTGACTGACAAATCAAAAAAAAATTTCTCTCTCTCTCTCTCTCTCTCTCCCCGAACGTCTCTTCTAAGTTCTACTTCTCCTTCTTATCTCTTTGCTGAACGATTTCTTCCTATTTTCTTATTTTTTTTTCCTGAAGTTCAAAATTTGTTAATTAAATCTAAAATCCACATCGATGTTCTAGCTTGTTTTTGGAGAAAACCCAATTCATGGATTAGACTTTCCTTGAGGCAAAATATAAATAAATAAATAAATGGAAAACAACAATTTAATTTATGAGGTTTTCTAGAGATTAGATCATCACTAAGTTAGTCTGCTTCCTAAATAATTCAATTTAAACGACTTTTAGTTTTGCCTTGCAAATTTCAGAACCCAATAACTGTACTTTGAGAGTGAAAAAAAAAAAATGTTGCAAATTTAATATAGATAATAAAGAGAGTTTGATATATTATTTAAGGGGGTGAAATTTACAAACCACACACCCTTTCATTTTTTTAATATTATTTCAACTCACATTTTTTACACTTCCTAAAATACCCCCAAAGTCAGATTTTCCTTTTTTGCTTTTTGGGTCCTCTCTCTCTCTCTCACTCTCTCTCTCTCTCCTAAACCACGACAAAACTCTTACTCCTCTATTTCTTCTCCAGATCTTCTCCATTGAAGCTTTACTAACCTCAACCCTTTGTCTTTCCAAACCAGGTCACAATCTCAACCTTTCTCTTTACTATCTCACTATATCTACTCTTATTTTATGTTTAACTTTGCTTTTCTCTTCTGCAATTCAATCGTTACCATTCCTTATGCTAAATCTGACTGCTCAAAACCTTAACTTCTCCAAATCTCATCCAAATTCGATGAGGAGATCGATTCTGATACCTTACTCACCATCATTCCCCGTCGAAGTCGGCTGGAAAGCAAGGAAACCAGCTTAGAACCTCATGAGCTTCAATTTCTCGATTTTCTCTCATACTTGGTTGTTGGGACTATCTGACATCACAGATACATCGGCGACATTGAGACTTGAGAGGAAGCCGACACTACTGTTCCATCGTCGAGAAGTGGCTAGAATCGAAAAATCCGGCGTCGAACCCAAAAATATATCGGGCTTCGATTATATGTCTCCAGAGCTCATATGAAGAAAATTAAACCACAGGGACGTCGACAACGTCGAGATGGTTCCAACACCTACGCTGGGCTGGAAGAGAACACAGTCCAACGTGCACTTGTTTGGGGTTCGATCTATAGGCGAAGGGTAGGCGTTGATCAGGAAAGGGGTGAGGAAGAGCCTCCGCAGACGAGAGAGGAGAGTAGGGAACGTTTGGGTGCGGTTGGGTCAGGGCATAGATGGGCGCGAACCCAGTCGACGAGTGCTCAAACCCATTTCAACAAGAAGAAGACGAAAGCTATAGAATGAGAGAGAGAGAGAGAGAGAGAGACAGAGAGAAGACCCAAAAAGAAAAAAGAAAAATCTGACTTTGAGGGTATTTTAGGAAGTGTGAAAAGATGTGAGTTGAAATAATATTAAAAAAATAAAAGGGTGTGTGGTTTGTAAAATTTAGGTGTGCAAATTTCACTCCCCATTATTTATCATGTGGTATGATGATTTGGAATTCTGGGTTTGAAATGAACAAAAGAAAACCAGAGGGAAGAGGAAGAATAGAAGAGGATGAAATCGTTCAACACAAGCACAATGAGAGAGAGAAGAAAGAAAAACCGAAAAATAGAAAATAGAAAGACAAAACAATGTTTTTGCTTTAATTAGAGGCAAATTCATAGATTTAATGTTTGTAAAACATTAAGTCATAGATTTAAATGTTGTCAAAATACATGTGGCAGTTGATGAGTGGGGAAGGTTAGAAGGGAAAGGTAAATGAGAAAGGAAGCTAGCATTCCTTTTGAAGGTATTATTGTTACACTAAGAAAAATTAAAGGGTTAGAATGACGCTTCAACAAGACATAAGGGTCATATTATATAATAGCTTAAACTATGTCAGAGCGTACGTGGTAAAGCCAAAGACCCATATGACAACAAAAACATTGCTACTTGTAAAAAGCATTGTTCGATACATCTAATACATATATTTAAAGATTTTGATCAACACTAACAAGACATCATGTGTCTTCCTTCAACCTAAAAATGAGATTTTTGCGAGAGACAATGACTAGTTGTGCATGGCTTCACTACAACAAACATCAGCAAAACAATCAAACAAGTCTATAACAGTACCAATTTCTTATAACAGATTTCATTATTTCTTGAGAAAATCGTCCAAACAATGTCTGAACTTTTTTAGACTATTAATTTTAATATATATAGTTCAAAAAAAATCAAAATGGTACCTAAGTATTTGAGCCCTACTCAATTCCAGTACCTAGCAACAGTAAAATTGTCAATGTCATTAACTTTTCAAGGGTAAATCTGGTACTTCATGTGTGACAAGCAGAACTATTAACACCACTTTCTGGCACCGCCGCCGACCCCATCTCCGAAACTACCTGTTGGCCACCAGAGCCAGGCAGAACTGCTCCCAAGCTAACAGGCTACTCCCATTTCAAGTAGCCCAAATCAAGAATCATAGCTCCCACATTCGAACTCACCATTCGGGTCTCAACCAAGGGCATCAAGTCTTTCATGCTCTAAATCCGCTTGAATAGCTCTTTCGTCACAGCCTCGGGCTTCGAATTGCTAACCAATACCAGATTTCTCTTCTTGCTCGGCTCAATTTTGTCCAAATTACTTTGTTGTCCCCTGTAGCCTGGGATTCAAATACATGTTCACTCCCTGATACACTTAACCACAAAGACTCTGATTAATCAACTTTGATTACCCAGCTGCGAATCTGGTCATCTTCCAAGCTATCCAAACCGGACCTTCTCCTAGTGGCCATTGCCGGAAAGGAAGCGAGGCTTCACATTACGAATCAAGAAGAAAGACAAGTTCTTGATCCTCAACTCATACTTGGATTTCATCATAGACAAAGCCAATGTTATCCGCTGTAACAACTTGACCTGGGTCTTCTTCTTCATTGCATCCAGCAATACCGATGGTCACCTACCTCCGCATATATTCCAATCTAGACCAACGGTCAACAAAGAGATTGAAGCGAAATGCGGGAGATAGAATTGAAGATCGTGAAATGCTCTAAATTCGAGAGCTTTATGGCGGCGGAAGAATCTGACCTCATTAAGACACTCCATGTTTTGTAGTTTGAGCTCACTGGACTGGTCACCGTCACCTGTGATTTGAGGAGCTCTGTAGGAAATTTTGGGAAGGAATTAGATGGCATGAGATTGAAACGGTCATCCATTCTCTAATCCTTACAGCAGTCAATTCTTCTTCCATGTTCTTTGCTAAAGCCTACACCTCACAAACGACCCAATCCGCTCAGTAGACCCAGTCCTTTCCACTAGACCCCCACAAACACTTAGTCCTTGAGGAGAAGTTCTGAGAAAGGGGGAAAAACCTGTTGGAGAAATTACAATAAAATTATAATTTCTATATGAGAAACTCGTTGACAATAGGCTGAGGCGCGGGTATCTCGCTCTCTTTAAGGAGATTCAAGTCCTCTGCGGAACAATGCTGGTGCACTAGAAATCTCTTGACTAGTCCCCTCCAGGATAGAACAGTCCAACAACAAGTTGTACGGCTCACACCAATCTGCACAAATTGGAGGAACCCAAAGCTCCACCAGAAAAACACATTTCTTTGGCCAAAAAACACACAAGACACTTTGGGGGATTTTGGAAAGAAAGTTGATGGGTGCATAGTAGTGTTTCGTAATAGTTTTACAAAAAAAATAAGGATCTATTTTAGCATGCAACAAATTGTGTTATTTATAGGCTCTTAGAACACTCCCTACAATTAATAGGGTAGTAACCAAAAGCCATAGGTTACAAAAAATTAAAACCCAAAATAAAAAAAAATAAAACACCATGAGTGATAAATAAAATTCAAAATAAATTCTGAATTTAAACGCACAAATAAATTCAAAATATTTCCAACAAATAGCACATCCACCTAATGTAAAAATATAACCAGTGGTAGAGAGAGAATTACCTGACAGAGTATTCCAATCAGCATCACAAAAGCATCACAAAAGCCTTCAAGTACAACATGATATTTTTTATAAAATAATCCACAATTTTTAGTACCAAGCAAATATTTCATAACACGCTCAATTGCATGTCAATGTTCTTTACTTGTTTTACTTATAAACCTGCTAAGTACTCCAATTGCATATGCAATGTCAGGTCTAGTACAGTTAGTTGCATAGCGCAAACTGCCAAATTATGCTGGCATATTCCTTTTCATTAATCACATCATTTTCACTCTCAACAGGAAATAAGTGAACACTAGAATAAAAAGGAGTAGACACATGCTTGTGGCCAACATAATCATATTTCTTCAAAATTTTCTCAATATAATGTGATTGATCAAGAAAAATACCATCACAAGTTTTTGTTATTTTCGTGCCCAAAATAACATTAGCCTCACCAAGATCTTTCATATCAAAATTGCTCTTAAGCATAGTTTTTGTCTTATCAATTACATGCAAATTTGAGTAAAAAATTAACAGATCATCCACATAAAGGCTAATAATAACATGTGAAATTCTCCAAGATTTATAATATATGCACTTGTCACATTCATTTGATTTATAACCATTTTCAATCATGCAGGAATCAAATTTTTCATGCTACTGTTTAGGAGTATGTTTTAAACTCATAAAGAGATTTAGATCACTTACATACCTTGTGCTCTTGACCAGGTTCTATAAAACCTTCTGGTTGGTCCATATAGATCTCTTCCTCTAAATCACCATTTAGAAAAGCTATTTTCACATCTATTTGATGAATAATCAAATCATGAATTGCAGCAATAGCAATTAATAATCTAATGGATGTAATCCTTGTAACCGGACGAAAAGTATCAAAAAAATCTATATCAGTTTTTTGCTTAAAGCCTTTAGCAACAAGTCTAGCTTTATATTTGTCTATAATTCCATCCGGTTTGAGTTTTTTTTTTCTAAGGACCCATTTACACCCAATGGTTTTAAAACATGTTGGGAAATCTACTAATTTTCAAGTATTAATATTAGAAATTAGAGACTCTATTTCATCATTCACAGCCTCTTTCCAGAAAATTGCATCTGGTGATGATAAAGATTTTCCTCAACATTATAAACATAATAGTCAGGGCCAAAATCTTTTTCAACTCTAGCTCTCTTACTTCTTCTAGGTTCATTTTCATAAGTTTCTTGTTTATATATATGTAAATTAGGAAAAGAAGAACTAGGTTGGGCAAAAACATTTTCTCTAGATTCTTAACCCCCACTATTTTTTTATTTAAAAGGAAGTTTTTCTTCATGAAAAATTGCATCACCAAATTCAATCATAACATGATTTTCAACATCAAGAAATCTATAGGTTGTACTATTTATAGCACATCCAACGAAAACACAAGTAGTAGCTCTAGCAACCAATTTTGGTCTATTAGGGTCAGTTAACCTTACAAAAGCTAGACAACCCCAAACTCTAAGATAACCCAAAATTGGTTTATGCCCCTTCTACACCTCAAAAAGTGTAATTTTTGTATTTTTATGTGGCACTCTATTCAACACATAACAAGCAATTAAAACTACTTCACCTCAAAGATTGGAGGGAGCACCTAAATCAATCAACATGACATTTGTTAACTCAATCAAAGTTCTATTTTTTCTTTCTGCCACACCATTAGATACAGGTAAATAAGGTGGAGTAACTTCATGAACCACTCCTAAAGATTGAACAAAAGAATTGAATTTAGAAGAATCATATTCTCTCCCTCTATCACTTCAGAGCCTTTTAATTTTCTACCAAATCGATTTTCAACCTCAAGGAGGAACTCTTTAAATTTGGCAAAAGCATCACTTTTATTTTTGAACAAATAGACATAAGCATATTTAGGACAATCATCAATAAAAGTGATAAAATACATGTTACCTCCACGAGTTAAAATTCCCTCAAATTCACACAAGTCTGTATGAATTCATTCCAATAGCTCGGTATGCCATTCAACATTTTTGTGAGGCCTTCTAGTAATTTTTGCTTTACTACAGATCTCATATTTTTCAAAATCTTTTTGCATTGAAGGAATTAAACCCAAGCTACTCATGATTCCCACAGATCTCCTATTTATATGACATAAATAAGCATGCCAAAAATTCAAAGAATAGAGCATATAAACTGAAATAGATGCTTTATTATTATTCTCAACATTCAATTTGAACATATCATCACAAGCATAACCTTTGCCCACAAATACACCTTTTTTGGTGATCACATATTGGTCGGATTTCATAGTTTGTTTAAAACCAGCCTTATTAAGAAGACACTAGACATCAAATTTTTTCTCATGGAGGGTGTATGCAACACATTTTTCAAAGTTAGCACCCTACCATAAGTAAATTTGAATTCCACCTCACCAGTTCCAAACACATGAGTAGTATGTGAATCTCCCAACATAACTGTTTTGGGCTCCTTAAAAGGAGTGTATTTCTTGAACCAATCTTTATCATTGTAGATGTGCCTATTAGCACCACAATCTGCCCACCATCCTTCAACACTTTGAACCATATTTACATCAATTATTGCCACATATGGTTCTTCAGTGACGTGGGCTTGAGGAATAGCCTCATGTTTTCGATAATTGCAATTTCAGCAATATGCCCACTTTTGCCACAAACATAACAACAAGTATATTGTTGGTTATTTTCTGAAGGAGGATATTGGTTCTTATTCACATAGTTTGGTTTGCCTTTATTCTATTGGTGAGGTTTACCAACATTTTTCATATTTTTCTTCTTTGGTTGCATATGAGAATTTTTAAGAAAATGATCATTCGGCATATTATTATTGGAAGATACTAAATTTACCTTAGAGGTGTCATTGTTTGTATCTTGCATAAGAACATCTTAACCTCTTACTTCCTCCTCAACATAGATGCAAGTAGTCACAGTCTCCAAATAAATCTCCTTTTGTTTGTGACGCATGGATTTTTGGAACTCTCTCCATATTAATATACAAAACTTCTCAATATTTCTTTGAATATCAGTGAGTAGTTCATTATAATCATAATTCATAAACATTATATGAGAAATAAGTCAAGAGATAAAAAATAATAGTTATACTCATCTTTCACAAATTGAGATCTCCCATATCGTCAAACGGTTTCTCTTGTTAGGCACGCTCCATTCTCGTGAATCTCCTTAAAATTGTTGGAGAAATTACAATAAAATTATAATTTCTATATGAGAAACTGGTTGACAATAAGCTGAGGCGCGGGTATCTCGCTCTCTTTAAGGAGATTCAAGTCTTCTACGGAACAATGTGGGTGCATCAGAAATCTCTTAACTTGTCCCATCTAGGATACAACAGTCCAACAACAAGTTGTACGACTCACACCAATCCGCACAAATTGAAGGAACCCAAAGCTCCACAAAAAAAAACACCTTTCTTTGACAAAAAAACACACAAGACACTTAGGGGGATTTTGGAAAGAAAGTTGATGGGTGAATAGTGGTGTTTCGTAATAGTATTACATAAAAAGCAAGGATCTATTTTAGCATGCAACAAATTGTGCTATTTATAGGCTTTTAGGACACTCCCTACAATTAATAGGGTAGTAACCAAAAGTCATAGGTTACAAAAAATTTAAGAGTTAATTACATATAAGTGCGTCTTTGAATTTTTTTTAGCCATAAGGGTCACCAACTAGTTTTTTCTCTCATAAAGCCACTAGATTAAAAAGAGTGTTATATTTTGGATATTAAAAACCAACATATTTACATAAATGCCACTAGAATACAAAATCAACAATCATTCTCTCTCTCCTCTCCGGCGAGGTCTCTGGTCAACTCCAGCAGGTCTCCAGCCAACTTCCAGCGACTCTCTGACTGGTGAGATTTTCGGCAATCTCCTATAAGGTCACAAAAACTACTGTCGCCAGCAAGAAAAGCTACTATCACTAGCAACAAAATCTACTGTCACTAGCAACAAAATCTTCTGTCACTAGCAACAAAAGCTACTATTACCAATAAAAGCTACTGTCACCAGTAACAAAAGCTACTATCACCAACAAAAACTACACTCTAAAACCAAAAGCTACTTAAACCAACACCAAAAGCTACGCTCACCAGCAATAAACGTTACTGTCACCAACACCAGAAAGTTACACTCACCAGTAAGAAAATCTACTCTCGCACCTAAGGCTGGGCGTCCGGACCCGAAAGACCGAGGACCCGACCCGAACCAAGGAAAAAAGCCTGATTCAGTTCGGTTTTAGAATAGAAATTTTAAGTTCGGTCTAAAGCCCGACTCGAATTCATGTAATCGGTTCGGTCTCGGATTTCATATTTTCAGGGCCAGAAAGCCCGAACAGACCCTAATACTGTAGCAGTTGCCACATGTCAGTCCATGATTAGGTGTTATAATAATAGCTTAAATATTAAAAAAAAAAATAAACAACCCTAAAGGTAAAGGGCCTTTAGTCCAGCCCTAGTCTCCAGTCGACTAACTCGAGGTCTCGAGTACTCGACCTCGGCCTCCCTCTCTTTGCTTGTTGATAGTATCGAACTATCGATACCATCTCAATCTCAGCCCCAAATCTCAGTCTCAACCTCTCTCTCCAGTCTCGTTCTCTAGTCTCAATCTCTCTCTCCAGTCTCGAAAATCGAACTCCTCCTACAATGAAGTTCGTCGTCGCCGTCGATTCTCCCTGAGCCTTGATGGTCTGCACTCTGCGGCATCAATATCGGTTAAAAGGAATACTCTGGCACAAATCTTAGCTGGGATTAATTTCGGTGCGTAAACCTCTTTGGTTTTTTCTTTTTCTTTTTTTCTTATAAAGTTATGATCTTTCTGGGTTTTTTACGTTTTTTGGTGATCTTTCTGGGTTCATTAATTTCTGTAATACTTAATTTTAACTGCATATCACATTCAACTGTAATACTCATTCTGTTGCTTTTCTTTCGAGTTTCAAATACAACCTGGTTGCTTTTCTGAGTCTTAAAGAAGACTAGTGAACTAGTGATAATGATTAATTATTGAAATTGTGGGTTTTCTGATTTCTGATGATGGATGTGTTGATATGCAGATAGCTGTTTGTTCGTTAATTTGAGAAAACAGAAGACAATTTCAATATGGATGACTGGGGTAATACTGCTTTCCTTGAAGCTCGTTTTGATTAAGTTTTCCCATTACTTGTTGCTTGAGCTTATTGTACTTTAATGTCTCATGGTTGAAGGGATTGTTGGGTTTTGTATTTACCACCTAAGTTGTTCAAATGAGTTGGGTGTTTGAAGTTGCATTGTATTTGCTTTGGTGAAGTTCCTTAGTTGCTTATTGTGGGATTTTGCCCATTCATGTTATAATTATTACTTCCCCAGTACATACATCCCTTTTCATTCTGAGCCAATGGGATACAATGATTTACAGCAGCTTCATATAGTTTCTGCAATGAAACCAAATTTGCTATGTAATTAGAAAGAGTTAACTGTAATGCTATTTGTGCAGCTTCATATAGTTTCCGCAATTAACAATTCCTTGTTTACTATTTGTGATGGCCATTGAATGTGCATTTAAAGTTGTCATAGTCATAGCATTTCATGGCTTCTCCTCAGAATTCATCCCACAGTTCCGATTCCAATTCATCCCAAAGTTCTGATTCCAATTCCAATTCAAAAGCCATTGCTCTTCCAACACCAACTGATGCTTCAAGGGTTCAGACTATTCCCAAAACATTCAAAAGCTCGAAGAGGAAGGCTGGTGTGAAGAGAAAACAAGGGTCAAGCTACAGCTGCTGGACCGAGCAATGTTGGAGATGATGAAAAAGAAGAAGCAAAAGAAGAAAAACCTGCTGGAAGATCTTGGGTGTGGTTGCACTTCAAGAAGATTGAGAAGCCTCAGTTCGAGATTAAGGATGGTAAGAAAGTTCAAACTTGTGTTAAACAAATAGCTAAGTGCAATTACTGTGGAACTGATCTTGCATCTGATACTTATGGAAAGGGAACTAGTTCACTTAGGAGACATATACTAGAAATGTGCAAAAAATATCCGGGTAGGGTTGATTTAGAAAGTGGGCAACATGTATTAAGTACCGGTGGCACTACGGAGCTGGTGAAATGGAGTCAGGAAGCTTGCAGGGAAGCAGCCTGCAAGATGATAGTAATGGATGAACTGCCTTTCAGTTTCATCGAAATGCCGGGGTTTAGATACTTTTGTAGTGTGGCTGTACCTAGGTGGGATGTGCCTTCTAGGAGGGTTATTGTGAAACTGTTTCTGTCCATGTATAAAGCAGCCAGATTAGAGCTGAAGAAAGAGTTAAGGAATCATTACGTTTGCTTGACACCGATACATGGACATCAATGCAAAATATCAACTACATGGTGGTGACTGCCCATTTTATTGATGCTAGTTGGACATTGCACAAAAGAATACTGAATTTTAGGGTGATTCCTGATTATCAGGGCAATAGCATAGGGAAGTTGTTGGAGGCATGTTTACTTGATTGGGAAGTTGAGAGAGTGTTGACAATTTCCATTGACAATGCAAGTGCAAATAAGGTTGCAATTGAGTACGTTAGGAAGAAGATGTTAGGCTGGGAGAAACAGCCTGTTCTTGGAGGCAAGTACCTGCATGTTAGGTGTCTTGCACATATTCTGAACCTCATTGTCAAATCAGGTCTAAAAATGATGGCGAAATCAATTGCTTCAATTAGGAATGCGATACGCTATGTTCGGAGCAGTGGACAAAGACTTGATGTTTTTAAAAAGTGTGCAGAGAATGAGAAGGTTGAGTCGAAGAAATTATGCATCCTTGATGTGCCAACAAGGTGGAACTCGACCTTTCTAATGCTAGAGACTGCATTATAGCTGCGAAAAGCCTTTGATAGAATGGCTGATGAGGAGGACAGTAAGTACACGCGGTACTTTGATGAGGAAGAAGACATCGATGATGAAGTGGATGAGCTGCAAGTTGGAGGGTCTGATTCAAGGAAGAAACAGAAGACAAAAAGGGTGGGGCCACTGGTTAAAGAGGACTGGGAAAAGGCATCAGTTTTTGTGGGGTTTTTAAAGGTCTTCTATGATGTGACAATGAAGATTAGTGCCTCAAATCACCCAACATCATGGAAAGCTTTTCATGATATAGTGGCCATCAAATCGGAGATCGATGAATTGTTCAATAAACCGTATGATTTCACTGGTTCAGAGACTGAAATGATCTTGTTCGATATGGCTGTGAAGATGAGAGGGAAGTTTGATAAGTATTTTGGAAGCTTGGAAGACTGCAATCAGCTTTTATTCATTGCCTTGGTGTTAAACCCAAGGTTCAAGATCAGAAACTTTGAAAGTATCTGTAATAAGTGGCTGAAAATGAAGTCTGATGACATTAAGAAGAAGTCTGCCAAGGTCAAAGAGCTTCTAGTGGCCCTTTGTTATCTGTACAGCTCCTCAATGATGTCTTCAAAGGCTGGAAATGGAAAAGCTAGGAGTGGAGATAGCTCAATTAGCCAAGGCAGCAAATCCAGCTCCAAAAGGAAGGTTGAGCCTACTGGAAAAATAGCGGACATGGAACAAGATTGGGAGAAAGAATTAGAAGACTCCGACGAAGCTGTTGTTGCATGAAGTGGATAGATACTTATTGGACCCGATTGAGAAGCCTGCAATTCCTTATAAGTGGGATATATTGGAGTGGTGGAAGTTGAATGGTGCCAAGTATCCTAATCTTGCTGCCCTTGCCAAGGATGTTTTGGCAATACAAGTGAGTACAGTGGCAAGTGAGTCTTGCTTTAGCACAGGCAGAAGGGTCATTGATCCCTTTAGGAGTTCTCTAACTCCCAAAACGGTGGAAGCATTGATATGCTACCAAAATTGGATCAGATCCGAAAGCATCCACAACATTCAATATGTTCCTAGTATCGAGGACATTGAATCTTACGAAAGTGTGGAGGATGGTATGTTTTTTATTTTTGGAATGGCTTCCTTGTTAATTTATTTCAAGTTTATAATACAATGTAGTAATGTCTACCAAAATCGGGACAGTTTTTGTTTAAACTTTGTACTTTTGTTGTTTTGCAGAACTTGCAAGGGAAGAAGGTGCTAGTACAATTGATCAGCCTGAAAAGCCATCTACGTCTAAATCATCTAAAGCTTCAAAGAATTCAAGGGTAGGTAATGCAGGCAAAAGTAAAGCAGCAAAATAAGGTACTGCCCTAGTTATTCTTTAAAACTGTGCATTTCTGCATTTGGTTGAGCCTACTGCCTTTAGTTAGTTAATGTTTGCAATCTGCCCCAGTTTTTGTTTAAAACTGTGCATTTATGCATTTAGTTAGCAATATGCATTTATTTAGTTAATGTTCTGAATTTCTGCATTTGGCCTTAATGATATTAAATTCTGCATTTTATTGGTTATTGACTTGTTGCTTTAAAGATATTGGATTATTGGTTACTGCTTTAATGTTGTGTTCATGTGTCGGTATCTTTGTGATTTGGTATCTATGTTGTTAATTGTGTATCTCTGTGATTTGGTATTGTGTTGATGTTTGTATGGGAACCTGCATATTTAGATCATTATACATGTTATTGCTTTACTTTTTAACTTTGTATTTGTAAAATGTAAATTGATCAAGTTTGAAATGTGAATGCACAGAGTTGCAGACCTGTAGATCTGTGCACTTGTCGAGTTGTCATGGAGGTCTGGACTTGTGGAGCAGTTTGACTATTTGTGCAAAACTGCAAATTATGTTTATGTTTCACTTGCAGTTGTACCATTCGTAATTTGAATTTCAATTCATTGAGCATTAAGTTGAAATGATTGAAAAATTTGGATTGTTTTCTATTGGACAATGTATTCTGGATTTCTAGACTCTTTAGTTTGTGTTGTAAACTGTAAACTGTGGCTAAACTTGATTATTGCAAATTGATTACAGTTATGTTAATGAGTTTATTTCACAGCATTATAATTTGATATGCATTCCAGTCTTCCAGGTACCAAAACAGGCCAAGCTGAATAGCTGAATGATGAACTAGCATTTTGGGCCCGAAAAAGCCCGAATGGGTTCGGTTTTTGTCGGTTTTCAGTTTACAAAAAGACCGAACCGGCCCGAACCGATAGTTTCGGGTTCGGTCTCGGTCTCACTAATTTTCATGCCCGGCTCGACCCGAGCCCTGCCCTACTCGCACCACCAAAACTTACTCTCATCAACGCCAAAAGCAATAATCAAGTAGAACAAAAGTTACTTTCAGAGACTGAGAAAGGTGTTCTCAGAGACTAAGAAAACTATGACAATATAAAGGATACAACAAAAATAAAATGCTACTGGAATAGAGAAAAGAAAACATATTTAATGTTACAAAACGTATGCAGGGTTCCACAACAATGTAACTATATAAAAAGCTACTTCCATACTTGTAAAAAGCCACTACCATAGTTTGAAAATCTATTACAATAGTTGTATAAAGCTACTGTCAATGTTGTAATGCTATTGCCATTTTTCAATGGTGACGCTCTAGACCCATATGCATCATTTGCCACCTTCAGCACGAGCCTTCATTTCAACATTTTTTGGTTGGCCGAATGATCTCTTGGTCAATGGAGGCTTCAATATCCAAATTCACATCATTTTCAAAATCTACCACTACAAATGCAAAGGGAAAGAACTCTGCAAGAACAAAGATACAACAAAATATTAGTATTTGAAATGAAAACTAAAAACAACAATGTACCACTGCACCGCAAACGTGGCACTTTTTATCAACTAGATAAAAAAATAATAATAAGCAATCTGAAAAGCTACTGTCATAAATACAAAATGTTACTATAACACACATACAAAGCTATTGGATCAGTAATACAAAACTACTAACACAGGTGTCATAGGCTACTATAAAATATGTATAAAGCTACTGGACCATTAATAAAAAGCTACTAAAATAGGTATATAAAGCTACTATAACACGTACAAAACTACTGGATCAGTAATAAAAAACTACTGACATAGCTACTGCAAGTTCAAGCTACTAGACCATTAATAAAAAGCTACTAAAATAGGCATATAAAGCTATTATAACACTCACAAAACTACTGGACCAGTAATAAAAAACTACTAACATAGCTACTGCAATTTCAAGCTACTAGACCATCAATACTGCAATTTCAAGCATTTAACAACTTCTAACACCATTAACAACATCAAGTTCATAGCCCAGGGAATTAAATTCCTTTAAATCAATTACCAAAAAACACAAACAACTCAAATCCTCAAGAAAAAAATTAGCCAAATCATACGGCCAACAATAAAAATCTAAGGCGACGAAACTAACTTTGCAGAAAATTACCAAATCTGAAACAAAAAAGAAAACAAAAAATTACCTGGAGCGAGCGGTTGCCAGAAAGCGTCTTGGTCGGTGTTTCAGAGAGGAAAATCGTTGTGAAAGGTTAAGCGGGGGACGGCGGAGGTGGAGGCATGAGACGCGTCGAAGCTGTCGCTGCAAAGATACAGTCGCGAAACTGCGCCACGCGCCAGAGAAGCAATTTCAGTTGGCGAACACGATCCAGTTTTTCCATGACAACAAAATTCACAATTCCAAGAAAAAAAATCGAAACAGCAACTAGGATAGTGATTACCTTCACGAGAATCAGGTGGCTTGAAAATCAGGAGGCTTGAAGGAGCCAACACCAAACTGAGCCCTAGACGACGTCGTCGATGCCTGGGCTGCCTTGCCTCGCCTCGCCTTGTCGTGTACCTTCATCATCGTCGCGATCCTCCTCTCATCTTTCCGATCACAATCATCAAGCAGTGATCAGACGGCCGCCGTCGAGCTGCTTGCTCCTCTCTCATTTTCATTCGATCTATAATTTTTTGATCAGTTTCATTTTCTGGAAATCGAAGGTGACGACGATGGTGCAAGATCCGATAGCGCTGTGCCGGTGTTCGTCGGAATTGGAAGCAGAGACAAAGGCGTGAAAATTTGTTATCGAGGGGAGAGAGAGAAGAGGGGGGGTGGGGGAGAGAGAGATCTGTGATCGATGTTTTTTTGGTCAAAATGTGATCGATGTTAGGCTAATGGAATTGGGCTTCTAAGGTAGAAGGGCAATATTGTCATGGATGAAATAATCTTCCAATGGAAGTGGCCTTATTTGTACAAAAAAAAATTAGGTGGCTTTAAGGCTAATTAAAGTTTCAAACTGACACTTGTACGTAATTTTCTAAAAATCAAAACCCAAAATAAAACACCATGAGTTACAAATAAAATTCAAAATAAATTCTGAATTTAAACACAAAATAAATTCACCCAAATTTAATTTCAATAATAAATAAAATATTAAAATGTTACAACAGAACTTGTGGCTTTGTTTTTCTAAGTCCGAGCCATTTGAGCCAAATTTCTTTGATCCTTTCAATGGTCCCCATTGTCGCTCGATTCTTTCAGATGCTACCATTGAAAAGCAACACAAGAAAAGTCAAGAAAGATGGTGATTGAGATTTCAATAGAAAGCTGAGAGAATGGTTGATTGAGGTGTGATGTCGCATAAATCAAACGAAGGGTGAATTAGAGAGCAGAAAATAGAGGATTAGCTTGATTGTTGTAATGGGTTCTGGAAGTGTTTGTGTAATGGGTTATGGAAGAGTTTATCTATTAAATGGGTAATGGGTTTGTGTGTTGCTTCTGAAAGTTATTAGAATTCTTGATTGTGGTGTTTGAGTTGTTGACACATATGATTGATGAGGCCATTGGATGGGTTTCATGGGAAATACTTCTTCCCAATAGAGAGAAAGAAAGAGAAATGAATCAATTAGATGGAGAAGATAGCAAGCTTTTTTTTTTTTTTTTTTTTAAATATATATATATATATATATATTTTAGTTGTCTGATTTGGATAAGATGAATACTGAAAGGACAAAAATACCCTTAAAAAGTTAACGACGTTGACAATTTTACTGTTGCTAGGTATGGAAATTGAGTAGGACTCAAACACTCAGGTACCATTTTGATTTTTTTTTTTTTAAGTATAGGTATAAAAACTAATAGTCTGAAAAAGTTTAGACACTATTTGGACGATTTGTCCTTTATTTCATTGACTCTTCACATGCAGCTCAATCACTCTGAAATAATGTTCGTATTTCAAATAAATTATGTCATAAAATTGATGAGACTAAAATTCGCGGTTTCTCACAAACTCGCAATTTTGATTGTCAATCCGTTATGAAATCAAACCTGACAAATTGGCAATGTTATTATGATTTTATTCATGTCAATTCAATTCAATGATTTCAATCACGAGAAAGACGAGATTTGTGGAATGATGTTGCTATTCATTTCTTTTCTTTAATTTCTTTTTCTCTTTGGGCCATGATGAATCATCAGCCCAAAACCAGAAAGTCTATATAAAAAGGTCCAATTCCACAACCTCGCCCTGATCGTGCTTCAACAAAGATAGTAACCGCCGCCGGCGAAGATCATTGAGGAACTGAGTCAGATCGCCGTCGGTTAAGTTAAGGTTCAATTGTCAACGTTTGGTTTCATTCTCAGCAGAGAGACACACAGCCGCCCAAAATGGCCGCGCACACCCGAATAGCAGGGCCAATTACTCTGCTGTCCGAAGATTTAGTTGCCTTAATCCTTAACAAGGTGACCGACCTAGACGATAGAAACTCGTGCTCCGAGGTTTGCCAGCTATGGTTAAAAGTCGAAGGTATAAGCCGATCATCACTCTTCGTTCGCAAACCCGGGTTTCCTCTAACTATACTGAACAGGTTCCCGAATTTAGTCCAATTCCAAACCACCCAGCTCACCACCGACTCCGACCTCGAGTTCATCGCCCGAACATGTCCCAAAATCGAGGACTTCAAGGTCGCCGACTTCACTTCACCCGAAGAAGGTTTCTTGGGTCGAAATGGCCTGTCGGCTTTGGCATGTGGGTGTCCCAAATTGTCCAAGGTGTCGCTGATCGGGGACAAGATTGGGAATGCCGGAGTTGTGGAGCTTGTGAATTCTGCCCGGAGTTTGTCGTCTTTGGAATTGGGACATGACCTGATCGGGGACCCGGCTCTCAGAGCAATCGCTTCGTCTTCGATTACGGTTCTCAAGTTGAAGAGCTGCTGCAATGTTACCGATCACGGATTGGGTTGTTTGGCAACTGGGTCTACCTCGAAAACGCTCAGGAAATTGGTGCTGAAGATGTGTGGTAAGATCACTGATGATGGGTTGAAGGATTTGAAGAAAATGCGGAGCTTGGAGGAGCTGACTTTGTCTTGGTGTCAGGGAGAAATAACAGATGTTGGAGGTATGGCAATCTCTGCCATTCGAAATCTTAAAGAATTGAAATTGAATGCTCTTTACGGCTTGTCAGACCTTACCGTTTCTGCTCTCGCATTTTGCAAAAAGTTGCAAGTACTTGATTTAAGCGGTTGTGAAGGGGTGACCGGACCCGGCATTCGTGCATTTTCAAGTCATCAAGGCTTGAGACGCCTCGTGTTGCTCGGTTTGAGGAATCTTCGTCTTGCTGATCTAGAAAGCCTGGCGCTTGGATGCTCGTCGTTGGAGGCTCAATCTGTTGTGGTGGATGAGAGTTGGAGGCAGCATCCGACTTGGAGCGATGAGTTGATGCATGAGAACACTAGAAGAGTTCTCAAGTTCTCTGGATATAGTTATCACTAGTGTGCTTAGCAGTGTCTTAGCTTTGAGCTGGGGTCCTGTTTTGGCCTGCCACTATATAGTTTGCTATGAAAATATATTAGTGACTGGTAATGAAGCAATGAGTCCTTCGAATTCAGTTCCAGGAGAGAATTAGCTCTTTGTTGATGAATCTCAGATGGGCTTTATATGTTCTATGCATTAGATTTCATGGTTGTGTTAAAGGAAGGATCTTTGTAGTTGTTTTTGTATGAAATGTATTGTTTCAACAGCATATCTAGCTCGTGTTTTTGTTTGTTTTGTATATGAGGTTTTCCGGTCAGCACTGGAGGTCTTTGTTTAGTAACTCAGTCTCTTTGTTTGATATTTTATTCCAGAATGAGCATCGTCTTAGAAAGGGAAGTGGTCTGTCTTTGTTTGATATAATATTCAGGATGAGCATCTTGCTTGAAGCTTTCGAAGCGGAAGGGGTCGATCTTTGATTAGTCAAACCACTAAACACTACCCCTCTCTGGCCAGATCTTGCTGGAAATGAGTAGCTCAAGCCGTTTTGTTCATTGCTTAGCCTGCCGCCAGGGAAGATCATCAGGTTAATTTCTCATTATCTGTTTCATTCTCCGCACACACACAGTAGCAAAAGAAGCACAACGGTAGAATGGTTTCACATACAAAAGAATTAGGGAAACTTTTCTTGATGAGCGATGATTTTGTTGGTCTAATCATTAGCAAGGTTAGCATCAAAGATGATAGAAAATCGTTCTCTGAGGTCTGCAAGCAATGGTTTAAAGTGGAAGGTCTAAGCCGATCATCACTGCGCGTTTTCGCTGACCGACCTGGCTTTTCCCTGGCTGCACTCACTAGATTCCCAAATCTAGTTCATCTGGAAATATTTGAGCTTCAGACGGACATCGAAATAGAAATCATAGCCCAGACATGCCGCAAAATAGAGAGCATCACGGTTTTCTGCTTTGATGCGCATCAGGAAGGTCATGGTGGTATTTTGAGGGGAAAAGGACTAATGGCTTTGGGAAATGGATGTCCCAAATTGTCCAAAGTTATGCTTGCTGGGGAAGACACGGTCCGGGATTCTGGAATTATTGCACTTCTACATTCAAAACATAGCTTTGACGCTTTGGTTTTCTTATCTAATAGCTTGATCACGGATCAAGCCCTCAGAGCAATTGGTTTGGCATCTTCAATTAGCATTTTGGAGTTGGTAGGTTGTTCCGGCATCAAGGATATGGGATTGGGGTTTTTGGCAAATGGGTCTACCTCGAAAACCCTCAAGAAATTGGTCCTAAATCTTTGCCGGGGAATCACTGATACTGGGGTCAAGCTTTTGCAGAAAATGTGTAGCTTGGAGCACCTGGAATTGTCCTACTGTGGGAGGAGAGGAGAAATCACTGATATTGGAGGTGTGGCAATCTCTGCAATTCAAACGCTCAAGGAAATAAAATTGGATGGTCTTCTGGGTGTATCAGACCCTACCATGCTTGCTCTTGCCCAGAATTGCTGCAACTTGGAAATACTTGATTTAGAGGGATGTCAAGGTGTAACTGGAGCTGGCATTCGTGCATTTTCAAGTCATCAGTGCTTGAAACGCCTTGTGTTGCTAGGCTTAAGGAACTTTAATCTCTCTGATGTGGAGAGCGTAGCGTTTGGATGCCCCTCATTGGAGTCGGAGTCTGTTGTGGTGGATTCACTGTGGAAGCTGGATGCAACATTGATGCAGGACAACACTAGAAGAGTCCTCAAATTCACTGAAATGTCGTAGCTTTTCAGTTTTGGATCTATTTTAGACTTGCAGATTCAGTTTTCTATGTCAACAATTGGTTCAAAATTAGAATACTGATTCTTTTTTATGCTTTAACTGCATGCTGAAGTCAAGGAATGATCTTCTTTGTATGAAATAAATCATCTTCCAAAATGAGCATTTTGCTTCAAGTTCTCAAAATGGTTGGTCTTTGTTTAGTTCATGTGTGATATCTGATTTCTCCTGTTCTTTGTTTTTCTCTTTTACCTCTATGTTGTATGGTGTTTCTCAATTGTTGAATGAGGGAATTGACTGATGAGAAATGTATGATCATCTGTTTCTGCATTAATAGTTTGGGTACATGGATTAGAAAATTTATACCTCCTATAGCCTTTTCTGTAATATTCATCATATATACAGTTAATAAGAGTTGAACATTTAATGAAAGCAACTCGGACGGACAACTAATTGCAAAGAAAAGAATTCGAATGCATTGTGAAGAATTTCTTCAATTGTAGTGTTTGCGCTATCAAATTTTCCAGAAGTGCTAGAATCGAGATTATACAATTGTGCGTTTGTTTCTCTCTTAACTCTAAAAAAAAAAAGTATAATTATTTGTTTTTTTTTTTTGAGAATAAGATCCTTTATTAAAATGAAATCAAATTACATAACACGGGAATAACCGGTGGTGGACAAGAATTCCCCACTCTCCTCCCTAAAACCTAAACCAGTTACGGGTCCATCATCATAAATGACTTCCATGAGCCGAAAGAGCTCAACCCCTAACCACCTATACCGCCCAACACCTCGGGCTACCGAGAATCCCGAGAATATCGATGCCACCTCATAGACAACCGCAACAACAACCAACGCCCTCTTCCACACCGTGTCCCAAAGATGCCAGACCACGTGCAAGGATCGCTCGTCAGCACATTGACCATAAGATAAAACCGACAATAAACCAATTCGTCCCCAGGAACAACACCACATCCATGGCACCTTAATTTGACCCAACCCTAGCTTAACAGAGTAGGGACATGCTAAAAACCAGAAAAACATAACCAAAACCCTAAGCGAACTCCTAACCAAGAAAACTACTTTAAACAAAAACATAGACCAGCCGCCACAATCATCTTCCTCCGCTCAGTTGACCCTCCTGTAGACCACCACCATAGATTTGTCCAGTCGAACTCGCCCCGCCGGAAAGACTCCGTCCACGCAGCAAGCCACACAAACCTCACCTTTTGTCGGCCAGATCCAGGCATAAAGCCAGATCTTGATGAGCCCACACCGAGTATCAGTGAGAATCTCGCCGTGCCTTGTCGCCCAGCTTCATCCAACCGCCAGAAAGTTCGACACCCTTGCACTCTTCGCCGATCTACCAAACTCGGAGAGGGAATCAGCGCCGTACGATCCATGGAAAACCGCCACCACGATCCAGCCTCTGACCACCTGCTCCGACCCTACGCCGATCGCCAACCAGCCATCCTGCCCGCCTGCACCGCCACCTGAGAGGAAAGAAACGTCATACACGACCAAGAAGGTTGAACCAGATACCAAAACCTGGAGCCCCAAGACCCCATAATCCCGTCTGGCAACACCCGCCACTCATCGATGAGGCCTGGACCTACGATCGACGCTGGGGCGCCGCCGGACAGGCAACAACCTCTTCGGTGCTTTTCCAAAACCCTAGTTGCTTCTCTCTTGTTTTACCGTGAGATAGTACACATTAACAAGCACAGCGGAAGATATCATGTGTTTTTTCAATTTCATGGGAACCAACTCTAGAAGTGTTGATTCGGGTTTTTTCCTTTTCACAATCTTTCGAAGTCAAAAAATCACGAAAATCATAAATTTGCTTTGGGTAGCATTTTACCAATGCTGCGATTATGACACGGGGAATTTCAACAAAGAAAATAGTGTTAACACATTGTCAAGAATGTCCAGTAAAAAGTCTAAAATAAAAAACCGGGCCTACAAAAACAAAGCCCAGATACCAATGAAAGCCCAAAAGCAGATCTAGAAACAAAAGACTGTTGGACCCACTCATCACTCACTCCCTTTCAAGTTTCAACTGCCAGCAACAACAGCTAAAACCCTACACCCCTCTCTTCCTCGCTGCGAGGAATTCTCAAGGCTCGGAGTCGGAGACTAACAATCATCCCTTGAAGAATGCCTTAGATGATGAGTAGTTCAGGCCCCTTCATTTCCGGCGTCGAAGATCCGCAAGTTCATTTCTCATTTTTCCTGGTCCTCCGGTTTTTCCTTGTTTCATTTCAGCACATATACTACTAGCTATAGTAGCAAAGAATTTAGGGGAAGATGTGTTTGCACACCAAAAAGAAATTAAAACTGGGATATTTCCATCGTTGAGCGATGATTTACTTGGCCTAGTCGTTAACAAGGTCAAGGACAAACAAGATAGAAAATCGTTTTCCCAGCTCTGCAAGCAATGGCTTAAAGTCCAAGGTCCTGGTTTTGATTAACAGCTGTATATCGGACGAAGCCCTCAGAGTAATTGGCTCCACATCTTCCATCAGCATTTTAAAGTTAAGACGTTGTTATAACGTTACTGATGAGGGATTGGCTTTTTTGGCGAATGGATCTACCTCGAAAACCCTCAAGAAATTGGTCCTTGCGAGGTGCCCTCTTATCACTGATACAGGGGTCAAGCTTTTGGGCAAAATGTGTAGCTTGGAGCACCTGAAATTGTCTTATGAGGGAGAAGTCAGTCAAATCACTGATATTGGAGGTGTGGGAATTTCTGCAATTCGAACCCTCAGGGAATTGATATTGAATTATGTGAACCTGTCGGACCCTACCATGGCCGCTCTTGCACAGAATTGCCGCAACTTGGAAATGCTTGATTTAGGGGGTTGTGAAAGGGTAACCGGAGCTGGCATTCGTGCGTTTTGAAGTCATAAGTGCTTGAAATCCCTTGAATTGCGAGGGTTAACCAACTTCAGTCTTTCTGATGTGGAACAGATAGTGCCTGGATGCCCATCATTGGATTCTGTTGTGGTGGATTCACATAAGTGGTTTGATCCGACTTGGAAGATGCACGACAAAACTAGAGGAGTTATTAAGTGTCCAGTTTCATGATCCTTAAATGTAGTTGCTGGATTTTTATGTTCTATGATATTTAGGTAGGAGATCGTACTTACCCATGCATGTTGTAGCTTCGGATTTTGCAAACTTATTCCAAATGGGAAAAAGATCTGTAATGAACTTTGAGCACATGTAGATGATATTTTATGAAAAAAGCTGGAAAATTCAAAATTCTTCATTGTCAGTAATGAACTTTGAGCACTTGCCAAGATGCATTCTGTAGACTCTCTTCTCCACTGGGTTTTTCCTACTTCCATTATTGTCTTGTGCCTTTCTGCTGCAACTTCTTTCTTCCTGCTATTTCTTGGCTTGTACTTGTTATGGACACCATTGTTATTCTTGGCGTCCTAGTTTTTACGGTGCAAGTTTTCATGTGTCATTTGTCTGCTATTATAACAACTGTGCGGTCTGCTGTTGCTATGCTATGCTCTGCTTGTTATTGATATTACAGCTTGGATTTTGCTCTGTTCTTGCTGCTGTTGCTTGTTATGCACATCTCCCGAGAGAGCTCATATTTCAAAAAAGAATAATATATATAAGTGATTGATCCACTTAAATGGGTGGAAGAGAGGTTAAGATAAACAAAGGTGGTATTGTAGTTACAATTTCATACTTTAAAGTAGAGCAATTGAAGTTGAAAATTATTTCTTGTAAATAAGAATGTTGGTTTTAACAGTATTTAGCATTCTAATTTGCACAACATGAAGTAACCACTATGACGGTGGTTGATTTTTGCTACTTAAATTTGCAATTTTATTGGAAATTAAATGTATATGATCCTAGAAGGATTAGAATCGGGAGTCAACAATTATACGTCTCTCTCTTACAATTTTTACAAGACGTGTTGATAGTATACAACTGGGAATAGAACGATTTACCCGGTCTTTTGCCTCTTAGCAAGCCTGCAAAGTTAAGAGTGAAAAAAAAAGGTTATTCAAGCCCAAGTCAAAGTTAACTTCAGTTAAGTCTTAAAAGCCCAAAAGCAGAAAATAAAAGGCATGAACAACGAACGGATATTCCACTTTTGTTTCAAACATCAAAAATTCAAAACCCTAACCGGTCTTTTGATCCCCAAGTAACCTCGCGCCAGATCTTGCTCGATGATGAGTAGCTGAAAGCGGTCCATTGCCAATCTGCCGGTTGTGAAGATCATCAGGGTTATTTTTGAAATTGTTTCTAGTTCCTCCAGTTCTTCGTGGTTCCAAAAAAAGCAGAGAGAGATGGTTATACGTGCCAAAAAGAAATCAGGGAGCATTAGTTCCATGCTGAACGACGATTTGCTTTTCCTAATCCTTAACAAAATCAAGAACAAACGAGATAGAATTGCGTACAAACGAGATAGAGAATCGTTCTCGCTGGTCTGCAAGCAGTGGTTAAGAGTGGAACGTCTGAACCGAACATCACTTTGGGTTCGCCAATCCGTACCCCCGGGTCTAATGACTAGATTCCCAAACTTAGTTTATTTCAGAACACGTGAGCTTACCACGCGAAAGAAAAAGAGAAATAAAAGAGCATGGAAGTATCAGCAGACCGATACCCACCTCGAGGTCATAGCCAAAACCTGTCACGAACTCGAGACCTTCATGGTAAGCTGTGAGAAGCATGATCTACAAAATGATGGTCATTTGGGGCCAAAAGGTCTACAAGCATTGGGAAATGGGTGTCCCAAATTATCCAGACTTATGTTTTGTGGGAGCAAGGTGGTAGGGAATGCTGGAGTTGATGCGCTTTTTCACTCGGCACATAACTTGAAGTCTTTGTATCTGAGTTTTAATGATCTAATATCTGACCCAGCACTTAGAGCAATTGGATCATCTTCCATTAGCGCCTTGGAATTGGTATTTTGTGATAAAATTACTGATGTAGGATTAGGGTTTTTGGCAAATGGTTCTACCTCAAAAACCATCAAGAAATTGGTCCTTGTGGGGTGCCCTCTTATCACTGATATTGGAGGTGTGGCAATTTCTGCAATTCAAACCCTCAAGGTATTGAGATTGAATGATGTGGACGTGTCAGACCATACCATGGTCGCTCTTGCCAAGAATTGCAGCAAAATAGAAATACTTGATTTAGAGTATTGTGAAAGGGTAACCGGAGCTGGCATTCGTGCATTTTCAAGTCATAAGTGCTTGAAGCTCCTTGCATTGTTTGGTTTAAGCGGCTTGTATCAATCTGATATGGAATGCATAGCGCTTGGATGCCCGTCATTGGAGTCTGTTGTTACAGACAACTTGTTAACTAGGGGTTTTGAATTGATGCAAGAGAACACTAGAAGAGTGGTTAAATTCAAAAGCTCCTATAATCTTCCTCTTCCCCGTTTCAGCACCACCTCGTGGTATTGAGTCCTTCACATGTAGAGCAGCGAGAATTAGTTACACGGGCTGCGTCTGTCTTATGCTTTTGATTACATGCATGGATGATGCCAAGGAATGATCTTTATGTTTAAATTATGGTTCTGTATGAAATGGATCATCTTCTATGTGTATCATATATCTGAAAGCTTTGTTAATGGGTGAGTGTTTGTTATGATATTGAATATGGTTGCTTAATAAATGTTTGATAATTATCATTTATTTTCATTTTCAGCTGCTCTGCGTCAAAGGGTTGGTCTTTAATTGTTTGGTTCATTTACGATAGTCTGTGAAATTTCTCATCTCTCTTTTGGACCTGTATGATGATCGAGTAGCGTTGCTCGGTTGTTGATTGAGGGAATTCCCATTTTTTCTAATGTAGAGTTTCATTCTGTTGTTGGGGAGGGTTGTCAATGCGGATTAAGGGATTTGTTTTTGGAGATATATTCTCTTGTTTTGTCATTGGTATTTGTAGGGAAGAGATATTTTGTTTTACGTACGATTGTGTCTTTCTGATGGTATAGTTAATTCCTTACTTAATTTCTCATTCTGGTTACACACTTGTTATATGATGTTTCGAACACTTTTCAATTTTTTGTGGCAATTTCTGCTCAAACCTCAAGAAATTGACATTCAGTGATCTGGACGTGTTAGAGTATTGTCAAAGGGTAACCAGAGCTGGCAGTCGTGCATTTGCAAGTCATAAATGCTTGAAGCTCCTTGCATTGTTTGCTTCAAACAACTTTGTTCAGTCTGATGTGGAATGCATGGCAATTGGACGCTTGTCATTGAAGCCTGTTCTGTTAGACAAGTCCTTAACTAGGGGATTTAAATTGATGCAAGAGAATGCCAGAAGAGTGGTCAAATTCGAAAGTGATACCTTTATTGATCCACTTCTCCATTTCAGGACGATGTGGCTAAAATTGATACCATTTGCCTGAAAGTAACTTTGTTGGTTTGAACTTTGAACCATATGCATTACATTATTGACTATTGAGCCTTCTAATTTGCAGAACATGAATAAAGATTTGGGGATTTCATTTCATGATGATAAAGTACACTATGAAGTCGTCATTATATCACAAGAAAAAGCAGAGGACAACCCACAAACTGTAATATGGAGCTTGAGTAAGCCATCTGCCATACTTATTACGTGCACTATTAGGATTTTGTATACTGGAAGGAGCGTTGGCACCTGCTCCAATAGTTGGATTAGGAAATGGTGATTGTGAAGGAGCTAATGATATGAACGGGACTGTAGGATTATTAGGAGATGCCACCGGTGAAACTGTGCTGTAATAGTCGTCATCTGCACAGATAGAGACAAAGGTTACAAGTGAACCAAAATGCAGGAATGAAAGCAAATTTGACTACTGGAGTTGGTACTTACATGAGCAATGGGAATGAGAAGAATTTACTAAGCTGCAAGGAAAAGAACATCTGATCATCATGGTGAATTTCTCTAATTGTAGATTAGATATTTAGATTGCTCCATAAATTTGTGAATCTTATCATGAATGTGGTTTTCGACGAGAGTAAACAATCATGCGATGTGGTAGTATAGACTATATAATCGGTGATAGAAAGGATTTACTCTGGACTTACCCCCTGAAAATTTTGCCACCATTGTGGCCTCGATACACACAGGTGCTGATATTACAACCAGTAGCTGTTTGGTTGATGGAAACATCTCCAATGAAAAGATTAGATCCTTTGCATTGCAAATGTGAGCATGCATTGACAATCCCAGATGGGAAACACTGCAAGCTGATCATGACCAAACAACTCGTTAAACTTTTTTCTTTTGTTGGCCTATTAAAGAACGGAAGCACCTTATTACATGTACAGATGTACTTACTTGAGAGTGCTTGGCCTACAAATGCACTTAATGCAATTGCTAGCAGTTAAGGCATATGAACCATTTGGAACTATTAAGCTCTCATTGTACCAGTTAAGATTTGCTGATGAACATGCTGCAAATTTATATACATACATCAGTTATTTACACTACGCACAAGGGGATTCAAAGTGAAAAACACGTTATACTCCGATGGTTAAAATGTAACTAACCCTACATTTTGTACACTAGTAACTAACCTTTCTGCTAGACAATCTTGACAGAAAGACTTACAAACATAAACTACCTTTCTGCTACAATTTCTCATTCTCAATGAGACAACGACCCCAAAAAAATGGGGCTCTTAGCTCTCAGGAAATTGAACTGTTACCAGTGTAGTAACCAGTCTAACCTGAAATTGGAATAGCCAATATGTCTCCAGGGTCAACCCTTGGTTGGTCAAGCCCATTAACGTTGACCAACTCCATCACTGTTGTCCCAAACTCCACTCCAATGTTGCTCAAGCTCTCCCCACTCTGCACCACATATGACATAAACACTGAAGTAACCCCATTGTTACTATTGTTAAAGCAAGTACATGGCAACTGCACCAAAATGCTTTGACCGCTCGTCAATGGATTCTTGGGACTAATCCCATTCAGAGTCCTAAGTTGTTCACCACTCACAAGCCTGCCATAACTTTCTGATATCAGATCCAAGCTATCAGCTGCTCGAACCATGTAGGATAACAAAACCCTCCTGATACCATCCACACATGGACACGAAATGGGCACTTTAAGTTGAGACCTAGCACCGAAAATTTGGTTCCCCACTGATGATGTTGTGATGTTGATGGAGTTGGCTGCCATTATATCAAAAACGTTTACCTGGAAGCGGTAAGCGATCTCGGAGAGCTTTGAGTCCCAAGGGAGAACATAGGAGAGGAGAGAAGGGCAGGAGTCTGAAGAGGTGCATGGTTCTATTGTGTACTTGGCATGTGTTAGTTTGGAGGAGACAATGAAGATCAATATCAGTACAAAAGGAAGTTGCAGAAGAAGTTGGGTTCTCATCTTGAAAAAGTACTGGTTTGCTAGTTTGTGGCTTTGTGCTGAGGAGGAGTAGGAGCAAACAAGATCTCATCTTTTTGTCCACATTTCCAATGATTTTGGACTGGGGTTGGTGGGAATTGCAATCATAATTTATGACAGTTTTTACAGGCCGTTGGTGATATAGACATAGAAGGACCGGGATGAAGTATGGTGAATAGCTAGTGAGGGACTGGCATTAATTAATTGGACCAACCACTCTTGAGTCTTGACCCTTGGTGTGACCATTGAGCAACATTGAAGTCTTCGCCATGGGTGGTAATTGGTAGCTACTTAAAATAATCATGGGAAAAATAAATTAGGTATGTGTTTTTTTTTTATAAGAATTAGGTACGTGTTTGAGAATAGACTATAGCCTATAGGCTTAAGCCAAATCTTTATCTTTCTTGCCAAATTTCAGTTTTTGTCCCTTCATTGAAACCATTTTCACTTCAGTCTATGTGGTCTTGATCTTGACAAACTCCATATAAGGTTGAAGGCAAAATTACTTAAAAGAATTTTATACAATAAAAATCTGAACATGTGCTCATCTCGTGAGTAGAAATATTTTTTTTTTATCTAGATAAGAGAGTATTTATTTGTTTTCGTTAATGGGTTAACAACTTGAATTTTTTTTTTAAAAAGACAGTAGCCAATATATTGATCGAAAATCAGAATGGTCTTTACATACAATTCCGCTGTCATCAATAGACAGACAAGAAGCTGTGTTAGTACCCACAGTGGTACATAGAACTAGGTCACTCATTTGACATTAAATACATCAAAATAGCATGAATCTTCCATCGGTACTACTCCAGAAGATTCGCTAGAGGCACAAAATTGTGTAGCTCCCTAAAAATTAGGAACTTATTGAAAGTAAAACAATTACTATCCTAGATTTAGGCTTAGGGCTAAAAAAAAAACCAGCCTAAATAGAAGGCCCAATAAGGCAGCCCCAAAGAGAAGAGACCCAATCTATGGCCCAGCAAGCTAGGGTTGACCAAACCCAGACCATCCTTCCTCCACGCCTGCAGAAGGCTGTGCAGCACTGCCCTCGAGACCCGTCCTGAACCAGCCACTCCACGGCTAGCCTTGCCCCGAGCCGCGTGAGCCGCGTCGTCAAGCTCAACCACAAGCCAGCATCGCCTTGAAACCCTGAGTTTCTGCCATGTAGCGCCCAGCCCATAGCCCCACCCGCTGCACCGTCGCCAGACGCCCATGAATCACTCCGCAACTGGATCGCTCCGTCCCTGCACAGCAAACCACCACGGACGCCAAGAAAACTGCCCACGTCTGCCGTCAAAACCAACCTGCCAATCCACAAATCACAACCATCTTCTCTCCTGACCATCCCCGGGCAATGAAGGCCTATCCCGTAGCAATCACAAAGACAACGCGGCCGAAGCCAGCGCTATCCATGACCGCCGCCGGACAGGGAGTTATCTGGTGGTTTTTGTGCTCTCTCGCGGCGCTAGGTCTAGAGAGAGTTTTCTCTGAACTGAGGTCAATTAACCCTTAAGTTAACAACTTGAATTAAAATGTCGGTAGGTTTTTTTTTAATTGAAAATGTCATACAATATGTAATGATCTAATAAAACTCTAAGATTAAATTCAGTATTGACTCTATTTAATCAAATCAGAGGTTTATATCAGTGTTGTTCTCCTAATTGCCCATGGATTTACAAAACTATTTTTGAAATTTGAAGTTAAATTCAAAATAGTATTCAAAAAAAGAAAAAAATAACTTCGTTGGGCTATGCAATTGCTAAGAAAAGAAGAAGTTTTGTAAGCCAAGCCCATTAGTTTTTATACTTCGTTATAAACCCTCTCTTCACAGTTGACACAGATAACCGATCCTCGGAGCAACCCGCCACCCTCATCCTCGGGTACCTTGTAACTCAAGTGGCGCGTTCGTTTGACGCGCCACCGCTCATAAAAACGTTCCATCAGAATGGAAGAAACCATCAACGTACTGCGTCCCAAGCGCAAACATTCACTAAACACTGAAGCAGAACAACCTGAGCCTCACAAAAGGAGGCGCAGAACTGTGGAGTCCGAAACCGAACCGCTAACCCGACAACCCGACCCGTCATCTTCAAATAGGTTCCGACTCTTGTCTTGTCCATCTCCCAAGAAAGAAACACAGAGCTCTCGGGAATGGGTCTGCAACTCTTCCACTTCTTCTGCCTATGGAGGTAAAAGTTTGAAACTTTACTGTAAAGTTTGCAAATTTACTTTAGGATCGACTTGAATTGTGGGCTGTGTTAATGTTATTGAAGTTTTGGAGTTTAACTTAGTGATGATCAATCTGTTGGATGTGTTTGTTTCTGTGTTTTGTGCAGAGAAGTTTGTGGTTGTTTCTTATAACATTCTGGGTGTTGAAAATGCATCCAATCACTCAGATATGTATAATAATGTGCCACCCAGATACATGAAGTGGAAACGTCGCAGGAGGCTTATACGAAAGGAGGTCAAGAGTTACAATGCTAGCATTGTATGTTTTCAGGTATAGACTGTGGATCAAAATGTTTTTACTTATTTTTTTGCCTACTGTTATCAATAGGATTGGTTTCATATGTTACTTGTACTTGTATATGGATGGTAGGAGGTCGATCGTTTCGATGATTTAGCTCATAAGTTCCGGAAAGATGGGTTGGAAGGTGTGTACAAGGTAGCTTCAACATTCCTTTTTATTGTGTAATTACTTATCAAATACCTCCTACATTGACACATATTTTTGATTACTAATTATCTTCAGGCACGCACTGGTGAAGTAAGTGATGGATGTGCTATATTTTGGAAACAGGACATGTAAGGTTTCATGATACCTTTGAAAATTGCAAGTCCCAGCCATGTCAATTTGACTTCTATGTTTGAATTCTTGAATCTCCTGGCTTTCCAGTTACTTGAGGCAGGCTTTTAGGCTTAAAGAAACACGATGGATGGTTATAAATTGATTGTGTAGCCTATCTAGTTTTTTGTTCAATACAGGCATGCTTTTACTATAGTCACATGTTGGGGCTGTTAGTATTTCTTAATATATTATTGATTAATTTCTATCTCCAGCTCTTAACCAACTCATATTTTGAACGCAGGTTTAGCCTTTTGCATCAAGAAAGTATAGAGTTCCAAAGTTTTGGCCTTCGTCATAATGTTGCTCAATTTTGTGTTTTAAAGGTACTTGGACTTACTTTAATTTTCATATAGGGGGTTTCATGTATTCTATCCTTAAGTTGAAAATGCACGTTGATGAGCCATTGTGTTAATACTGTTTGTTTATGTACTTGTGTAGCATCCCTGTCAAGTAGCATATTCTATTGAGTATGCACATCTTTGTTGTTAGGCCCCTTTTACCCTTTGGAACTCAATACATGTTTATTCAATCAGTCCAGTTATACTTGGCATTGTGCTGTTTTAGATCTGTGACTTCTGGTGACATCTCAGAAAGAGCGGATGTCAAGGAACCCCGTCTGTTTTGTGTATTTTCATTTGATGTGCGAGGCCATTTATGCTTCCAAATGTATTGTCTAATTTAATCGCTTGTGGCTTAGTTGCAAGATCAATTAGAGTCAGATGTACCTCCTGATACATCAATGTAAGTTTTATTTGTCTGTGTTTGCATATCATTTTTGTTGAATGTGGTTAACATCACATATTGGTGTGGTCTTTCCCATGACTGATATTCATACATATAGGAGGCCATGTACCCGAAGTAGAAGCTTAGTGATTGGGAATATACATGTCCTATTCAACCCTAGCCGTGGAGATATCAAGCTAGGGCAGGTATTCTTTTATCCGATATTGAATTAACTGTGGTTATGCAATAATATTGCTTGTAATATCCTCAACTATGATTATTCATTAAGCATTGGTTGTAAACCATGGTGTAGGTTCGACTGTTTCTTGAAAAAGCTTACAAGCTATCACTAGAGTGGGGATCTATCCCTGTTATAATTGCTGGGGATCTAAATAGCACTCCACAGGTGAGATCACAATGATGATATCATTTATTTTATTGGTTTGATTGAGATGCTTCATATACTATTTATACCTCATTATCATCTTATACCTTACCTTTTCTTTTATGTCAAATGCTCAGAGTCCTATTTACCAGTTTCTAGCTTCATCTCAGGTGAGTCTGGGCCCCCTCCTCTTTATTATTACCTTTTTTCTTTCTTTTTTTCTCTGCTGTGCTAGTTTCATTTTGCAATTGTTGCTGGAGTTTTGTTGCAGTTAGACATCCAACGACATGACCGCAGACGTGTCTCAGGACAGATTGAATTTGAATCGCAGTACAGAACCTTCACGTATAACAGGTATGGAAAGCCATTCTTTTATAGATGGAGTGCGGAAGAAGTAAGGCTTGCAACGGGCTGTGAAGAAGTCACTCATCTCCAACACCATCTAAAGCTTGGCAGTGCATATCTTGGAGTACCTGTAAGACCTTAGCTCTTCTCTACTATTGCATTTATTCGAGCTTCAGAATTCCAACTCATACATCTTCATAGAAACTAAATTTCCAAGCACTTGATTGTGCTTGGTAATGTGTTATATCTTATTCCACCAGATGGATAACAAATGCTTGCAATTAGGCATGAGTATGAGTGTATGACACAATTGTAATCATCTGATCTTAGAAAAATTCCAGCAAAGTTGTGACTTTGGATTGGGAGTTATTTTATTCGAAATATATACCTTATTTGTCTCATGCTCTATGCTGTTTTCTGCAGGGTAGTCGCAGAACAAGAGATAGGTGTGGAGAACCCTTGGCAACATCATACCACTCCAAGTTTTTGGGAACTGTTGATTATATATGGTATTTCATTGAACTTGAAAATGCACAGTTTTTACTGTTTACATATAATAAATGCTTCTGTTTGCTGAAATCATCGGGTGACAGGCATACGGAGGAGCTTGTTCCGGTCAGAGTTCTTGAAACGTTACCCATCGACACTTTAAAAGGAATGGGAGGACTCCCCAGCAAGGTACCACCTGTCACCAATTCTTTTGTGCATCATCAGTCACATAGACTGGAGTAATAGTTAAATTTAATTAAATTAAAACATTTCAATGAAGACGCTAAATCATTGTCAAGTGCTGCTCTAAAGGAATTCAGTTGTAGATATATAAACTTCTTCTTTGGTTAAAGAAGAAAGTGAACTGTTTACTTAACTACTCATAGTAAAAACCTTGGCCTGAAAACTTGGTTTGATAAGCCAAATGGGCCCAGAGAAAGTATTCTAAGAAAAATTGACATGTACCCTTGATTTTCTCTATACTGCATTCGTTGTGCATTTCTCAAGTTCAGTTTTTCTTGGCAGAGATGTGGGAGCGATCATCTTGCTCTTGTATGTGAACTGGCTTTCCGTAGATGACAGCAGTAGGCCTTGACTACTACCATTTTCAGTTTAAGCCTTAGCCTGGCGTCTTACATTTTAAAGGTTTTGGTCCGCTGAAAGCTCTGACCCCATCTTAAGATACCCAGCTTTTCGAGATTATTATGAAACGGTAGTATGAATTATGTTCAGGAATTAGTAACGGTAGTATTTATTGGGGAAGGGAATGTTCTTGACATTATGGTTGTATCATTATTGTATAAACATGACTGTTGTATAATCAATTTCAAAAATTACTCTGATTAGAAGCTTGTGGTTAGCCATCCTTTTCCATATGTGATCCTTTTCCATATGGTGTGCTGACTTGGTTATACCCTCATTTCATTTAGTTGAGATAGTCTTGCACCAAATCCATAAATCCCCAATTCCACTTTTCAGCACCTATTGATGATGATTACTGAGCTTCAGAGAATTTAAATTCTGGGTAACTTTTCTTCGGAAAGCAGTTGCACAGAAAACTTCCCGTTGCTGAAAAACTAGAACACTTTTAGTTTCAGGCAAAATGCTCAAACTTGCAAGCAAAGCAACTGAAAATGAAACTAAATAATGATGATAATCAAACATTCACCAAGCAACTCAGAGACTCACCCATTAAGAGCAAGTTTCACAAAATGTGATACACATAGAAGATGATCCATTTCATACAGAAACAACTACAATTAGACAAAGCATAAGACAGACAAAAACTCATCTGAAATTCGTCAACTATTCCAAAAGGGATCCTTGCGCTTTACTAGCAAGTTACTAACACATAAACATTAGCAAACTGAACTCTAGGCAAGACTAGCTCAGTAACTCAGTCCATCAATAACTAACTTGAGAAAACTTGATGACACTTTTAGTGCGGTCATGCAGCAATTCAGTGCTCCAAGCTGGATCCAGCCTCAAGCTCAAATCCACAACAACAGACTCCAATAACGGGCATCCAAGCGCTATGCTTTCCACATCTGAAAGATCAAAATCCCCCATACCGAGCAATACAAGGCGTTTCAAGCACTTGTGACTTGAAAATGCACGAATGCCATCTCCCCTCACCTCATGACAACCGTTTAAATCAAATATCTCCAAGTTGATGCAATTCTCAGCAAGAGCAACAATGGTGGCGTCTGAGATGCGCTCAAGACACAGTCTCAATTCTTTGAGGGTCTGAATCGCAGAGGATCGCCACACCTCCAATGTCAGTGATCTTCAGTTGTGGCCAATAGTTTGACAAACAGGAAGACACATTGAGTTGCTCCAAGCTACACATTTTGGGCAAAAGGTCAACCCCAGTATCAGTGATCCCTTTGATTTCCTCAAGCACCAATCTCTTGAGGGTTTTACTTTTTAGAGACACACCCATTTGCCAAAAATCCCAAACCGAGATCAGCAATGTTGCAACAGCTCGTAAACTCCAGAGTCGTAATATAAGTTGCCGACCCAATTGCTCTGAGTACTGGATCGGAGATGAAGCAATTACATCTAAATTCCAAAGAGCAAAAACCGCAGAGTTGCCAATTCTATTTCCGAAAAGTGAAACCTTGGACAGTCTGGGACACCCACCCATAGACCTTTACGCCCAAGGAAGTGTGAACCATAGTTGGTGACCTCGATGACCTCGATTTGCGGACAGGTTTGGGCTATGAACTCGAGGTCGGTGTCGGTCATAAGCTTCCATGTTTCGAAGTGGACCAAGTTTGGGAACCTAGTCAACGCAGCTAGGGGAATTTCCGGTTCGTCAAAGCAAACCGGAGTGATGACCGGTTTAGACCTTCGACTCTAAAGCCATTGCTTGCAAACCTCGGAGAACGATTTTCTATCGTCTTTGTTGGGGACGTAGTTGAGGATTAGGCCAAGTAAATGGTGGCTGAGCACAGAAATTTTCCCTGATTTGCTTTTGGTGTCTACAGCCATTTTTGCTACCATGTGGTTCCGTGTGTGTGCTTAACTGGAGGAACTAAAAAGTCTGAGATATAAACCTGATGATCTTCGCCGGCGGCATCATCGATGCGAGGGTTTTCTTCTTGAAGCAGCGAGGATGTTGTGGGGAGAGGAAGAAGAGAGGGCCGAGAGGCAAGGGTTGAGTTTTTGTTGACCCTTCGACCTTCATGTATAGGGGCTTTGTTTTTTTTTTTTTTTTTTTTGGGAGGACCAAAGAGAAAAACACTAATAATAGGAGAACAAAGTAGAGAAATTATTTCCATGTTCATACTGAAATATATGGACTCTCGTGTTTCAATAAAAAGTAGTCAGAGAAATTATTTCTTGTTCACACAGATATAGATAGACTGTTGTTTCGTTTGATGTAGAAGAAAATGAATTATTGTGTCAGAATAATGCTATTTTTAACCGTCAGATATCAGAGGAATTTTTACCTTAAAATATTTTATTACTGAAACCACTTTGTTTGTGTAACACAGATTATACGTAAGAGTTTCTTTGTTGGTAGTTCAATTATTTATTTATATAGATGTATAATGAGTGGGTCTATTTCTATGTACCATTATGGGTACTACCACTACCTTCTTGTCTGTCTATGTCCTTAAATGATAGCGGAAGGGTATGTAATGGCCTATTCTGGCTTGTGATGAATATACTATTTCGCCTTGTGGGCTTGATTCAAAAAGTAAAAATTAATTATCTGAAAATCAGTAATGAAAATGACCTACCTATAACAAATTCAATCAGATTATCAAGTTGTTTTGATTAAAAAAAAAACGAAGAAGTGTTGGATAATGCTACATTTAACACTGCAAAATTGTTAATTTACAAAGTTACCCTTGTAACACACAAAAATTGGAAATTATTCTATGCATTGACGGTGTAAGTGACCCAATCCTTATAAAATAATCTCAACCCTTGATATTTATTATCAACTTTATTTTTAATAAACAAAAAATGTATTTAATGCAATCTAACTATTCATTTATGTTTGTACAAGTGCACGGCGGTGCTCTAAATAATCTCTCCACAAAAATATGGTAATTGATTATCTACTCTTTTTCGTTGGACACCTATGTATATAGTGGGAAAAAACCGATGCAGATCATAACAAGCCGTGCAGCAACCACAAAGCCATGGTGGAACTAATTAGCACCATCACCCGGACCGTCGGGTTTTGCCCCAAACTATTGCCGGCGGCGGAGGATGTTGGTCCAAAACCACCATCATCATGAGGCGGTGAATTATCTATTGGTATGTCACCTAGATTGGCACAAGCAAGAGCCTTAGTCACGCGAGCAAGTCTGGGCTTGACATTATTACACTCGGACGTGATTTTGTTTTTTTCGTCACCACTGTACGTGAGATCAATATCGGACAGCTCCACATTCCGGCACGGCGCGCTGTGACTACAGTCCAGCTTGACGGCTACCGGAGATGAAGACGAGCCCCTGATATTCTTGAACCTCACATCACTGATCTGTACTTTGGATGGAATCATTAGCTTACACGACTTGCCTTTGTCGCAGTAGTTCTGGTTAATGAGGATAGGGTTCTTCACATTCACCATGATCATGTCCTGGAAGAGTATATCCCAAGCAACGCTTGTTGCCGGAGAATTGGGCCATGTCTTGATTCTCGCGCCGTTGGTTGTGCCGGTAAGCGTGCAGTTCTTGACCGTGATGCCGACCACCGGCTGTTCATCTGGATACTTTCCTAGACTGCCTATGCTTATTCCATGACCTGGTCCGCAAGCAATGTTGGACACTAGGATTTGGTTGGAGCCATCGCCAATTGAAACACAATCGTCACCAGTTGCAATGTAGGAGTCGGAGACTGTGATCTTGGTCGAACTGGAGATGTGGATTCCGTCGGTGTTAGGACTATCTTCGGGTGCTGTGATGGTGAGCCGTTGGAATGCAACGTTGTTGCAGTCGTGAACACCAATGTGGAACTTTGCACTGTCCATAAAAGTTATGTCGCTAATTATGGAATTGTTGACGGTTTTGAACTTAATATCCACTGGAGTAGAGTCATGGTGCTCCTTCCAAGAATGAGCTCCTTGTCCGTCGAAAGTTCCACCGCCGGACAAGGTGAGCATGTCCAAGTTCTTAAACTGAACCCAAGAGACATCGAGTTGGCTCCGGTCTTTTGGAGCCTGCAATGTTCCTTGGAGCTGAAACTGAATAGGAGCCTTACAAGGACCTTCAAATGTTGCTTGTTGTAATAACTCGTATGTTCCCCTTGGAACAAGGACTGTACTCGTCGACATAGATGCACACGCATCTGTCCACGACATTGTCATTGCCTTTGAAATATCCGAGTCAGGCTTTCCACCATATTTTGAGCTAGTCACATCAAAGACATTGGATTGATCAGCTACAACGGTGAATGCTAACAATGAGAGCAAAAGTTTGCCAAAATATATGTTGGTCGATTTCATACTTTGCTAGCTGCTTCTTAATTTGTTTATGGTTGTTTATGCCATACTAGTAAGATGTTTATAGGAATGAACATGAGCATAAATTCCTAATCCTTTTAAAAACCCGGCATTTATAGGAATGAACATAAGTAACAGAAAGGCCAGAAGACGTAGTTGTTTTTCCTAGTAGGAAATAGGAATGAACATGAGCATAAATTCCTAATCCTTTTAGAAACCACGCATTTATAGGAATGAACATAAGTAACAGAAAGGCAAGTAGTTGTTTTTCCTAGTAGGAATTGGTAACATTTTCACTTCTTCTGTTTTGCCAAGACCTATTCCTGGTGCTCCCAGGTAACCGATCTGGATTGCTGTCTATAGTTGTACATTTTTATTCTCTCTATAGTGGATTATTGTGTTTTCTCAACTTCTATATGCTTAGCAAAGCAGGAGGAGCGCTCATCTTGCTCTTGTGAACTGGCTTTGCGTAGATGAAAGCAGTACGCCTTGACTATTATCATTTTTGATTGAACCCTTAGACTAGGCGGTGTACATTCTATAGGTTTTAGTCTGCTTTTGTTGCTTTAAGCTCCGACCAGTATGAGAAACCGGCTTTCTTAGATTTCTATCAATACCAGCAGTATGCAGCAATGACTTGGGTTGCCATGAGGAAGATGAAAGCAAACTCGAGATTTTAAGTCTTTTGGAGTTGAAGCGATTCTGTGTTCCGAGTTTCTACTTAAATTGATAGCTAGTTCCATAACCATTCTAGTTTCTAGTCCAATGATTGTGTAGCAGATACCACGAGCCACAGAAGAGAGTCATGCCTGCGTATCTTGATCAAGGGCCTTGATGGGGTTTTTGTTTTGGGATCGAAAGAAGGGCAACGGAGAGACAGGAAAACAGTGGTTAAGAACGAGGCGGCCAATCCAGGTTGGCTTTCCTTTTCATTTGGGTTCGTCAGCAATTTGCATCAGCTGAATCTGTGAATTGCCATAGGGTTTAAGAAGCCAAGACATTATGGTGAATTTCAGATTTTCAGAGGCATAGAAGTATATAACCAAGGAAGAGTCAAACCCCAAAAAAAAAAAAAAAAAAAGCCAAGGAAGAGCGGAAAGAGACAGATTACAAGATGCCACATCTTCCGAGTTCTTCCTGAAGAATATGACGAAGACAGAAAAGAAAAAAAAAACAGAGGTGAGAACAAACTTGAATTCCAGAGACGGTCTCTTTCTGAATTCTCAGAATCTAAATGGATACAAGGGCACTTCTATAATATAATTGGTGAAATAAACAAGGCTCAATTTTCTAATCCATTCCACTGAGAGATTGAAAATTGGACAACCACCAAGTGAGCACAGACACAAGAGCACTTTCATATGTTCATAACAAAGATACCGATAGCCTCAAAAGTCAAAACTGCTCAAACATTTCCAAAGCCTTTTTTTTTTTTGAGACATGTACTGAATATAAACATGCATCTACTAGTAATTCCTAGCTACAAAACTTTACGAGTACTGTGATCTGGCTTTAATCAATCCCAGTAAAACCCTGCCAAGTCACTCATTAGAAACTTACTAGGAGGAAGACTGATATTCTCACCATTTCCATGACGATGCACAGGAAGATCAACTATGTCACTCCTACCAACAAACAACTGATCCAAACCATCAAATATGTCATTGTCTACAAATCCCAAATTCATAAATCCCCAAACTTCGGTTCTTATTGGTGACAATATTGGCACTTGAGTAAATTTCAAATTGAAATGCTCTTCTTCAGAAAGCGGTTGAACAGAGCCTTCTTCAGCAATTATTGCTGATGATATTGGCACTTCAGGAAATTTCAAAACGGATAGCTCTTCTTCAGAAAGTGGTCGCACGTAGCCTTCTTCAGCACTTATTGCTGATGATATTGGCACTTCAGGAAATTTCAAATTGGATAGCTCTTCTTTGGAAAGCGGTTGCACAGAGCCTTCTGGCTGAAAAACCTCCCCATTGAAGAGTCGAATACCAAGTGCAGCTTTACTAGGAGGTATATCAAGCACAGATGATGGTGATGGATGACAAAACAAACTTGCGGTCTCTTCATATGAAAAGGTTTCATTAGCAGCAGCAGCTACTGATGAATCCCGACTCTCCCTCAATAAATGAAAGCTTTGACACTCATACTGATGATTGCTCTCAACTGTTAAATGAGAACTTTTAAACGCCTCATTTGATAATTGCAAGTCCTTATATTCAGTCTTTCTCTTTAACTCTAACTTCATGTTATCAAACAGAAGCCTCCTATTTTGATAAGCAACAGAAGCCTCCTCTGCAGTATCAAAAGTGCCAATCCACTCCCGTACCCCTCGAAACGGATCACGAATCTCTGCAGCATATTTACCCCATTTTCTACGCCGAACTCCCTTATATACAGAATAGGATCTATGATTTTTCTTACTGCCATCAGATTTATTGGTATTACCAATTCTACCTCCAGACACACATGATTCATCTTGCATGCCACCAACCACAATCTCCGAAACAAATACCTTCTTTCTGGGCACAGATTGATACTCAGTAGCATTACATTGCTCATCATCTTCACTCGAAGAATCAGTAGCATAGGGATCAGTGTACATAATTCGAACTTTCTTCTTGAAACTTGTATCCTCTTCTTTTCTTGGTTGCTTTGCCATCAGTTTCTTATAACACACATCTTGATTCAAGACTTGGGTTCTAATCCCCGGCATTTTTAAAATCTAAATGCTAAACCCCAAATGAAGCTGCAAAAACCCAAACTTGCAAAAAAAATTGAGTATCAAGAAATACCCAAAACCCTGAAACACAGTGAATATGAAAATTGCGGTCTGAAATAGTACCCAGAGCACTTCACTCCAGAACAATTCCTGTATCAAGATTACAAAAGCAAACAAATAAATCACAGCAAACAACAAAACCAACCACACATAAAAATAAAAAAAATAAAAAATAAATGTAAACCCATCAAACCCAAATTTACAAACTTTGATCACAAAAACATTCATTCAAACACTGAACATGATACAGTGAATTAAACCCTGCCAAGGTTTTAAACCCACATACCTCTTTCATTCTCAAAAAAAAAAAAAAAAAAAAAAAAAAAAAAAAAAACCCACATACCTCTTTGATCGAAACAGCCTGTAAGAAACAGGGGAGCTTTGACTGTGAGCCCAAAACTGCATGCAAAAGGTGGAGACTTTATGAACGAGAGAGTGATCAGAACAAATCAAGAGCTTCTTCGGAGCTCCCTTCAAGATATCAAATCCAGACGACATAAATCCTCAGTGTCAACCCCCTTCTCTGTTTTCACAAAGGAAAACTCCTCTCCCAGAGAAACAAGAAAAGGAAAGAATCTGCAATTGGTATTTAACAAGGAAACCAAAAGTTGCCAGAAAAATTAAGGAACCGGGAATCAAAAAAGGCAGCAAAAACTTTCAAAGATTTTGTGTCCCAAAAGTAGTCAAGAATTACAAAAAAAAATCAGATGAAATAAAAAGATGGGAAAGCTTGATTCTTACTCAAGGTTTTATGCTGATGATGATTCTGGTTTCTTTGTTTTGTGGGGTTTTTCTCTTTGAAAGAGTCCCACACACTCATAACAGTGTTTGTGCCACTCTTTTCCTCTGTACTGTGTCTCAGTTTTTTTTTGCTCACTAGCGACTAAAATGCCCAGTGGCCATTTACGAGGGCAGGGACAAAGTGGGTAACGGCTTTGGTTTGGTTCTGCGTTACAGTTCAGCTTTTTTTACTGTTATATAACTAATAAGACATTCTTTTCGAGATTAATTTGAAGGATGTTTTGGGCCGTCGGAGTTTTCTCGGTTTGTTGAGAAGGGCTTTGTCATAGAATGGGCCAGTGGAGTTGCAAGGCATAATCAAATTTTTGGTGCTAGTGAGTTTCTCAACTCATCTAACCCAGCCCATGCTGATGCTATGTTTCCTTTGCTCTAGCAAGTGACTGTCAATATCCCAATATCAATTCGTCGAGTCTAGTACTTTAATTGAGACGTTTCGAGTTCCATTTTTATAGTTATTTATAAGTTGTTGTATGATATTAAAAGAAAAAAAAATAAGGAGACATTCTGAGTTAAAACTCTTGTAAATACTTATAATTTGTTGCATCATACCAAAAGAAAGAAAGAAAAATACTCCTAGTTTGACTCTTGTAATTGCTTATAAGTTGTTGTATTTGACTCTTGTAATTGCTTATAAGTTGTTGTATGATACCCAAAACGAAAAAAATGCAAATCTCGAAAATAGGTCAAAAAGTAAAAACAAGTCAGGCGCTCTCTCTCCCCTCGCACTAAAAACTAGGGCTAGGGTTTTTGAAGTAGTTTTAACTAAATCAATCATGACTTCTGTTGATCCCATGGCCGGCCATCTTGTAACATCCTGACCTCGAATTCATTTGAAAATAATTCCAATTTTTGAGAGGAAAGTAAATAGTTTTGCCCCAGAACACCAATTCGTTCAGAACTCAATTAACTTGAGAAACAACTATACCAGGACATAGATCTTGACGAAAGGACCAACCTTCTCACCTCCTGTACAACCAACAGTCGCCGGAATACCAAAAACCTTTCGAGCTGTGATACTTCTTCCTCACCCAGCAAACCAAGACTGAAGGTAGAACCGTGGCGAGGAGAGAAATAGAATGAGATCGATGACAGGACCCGCCCCGGTTTTCACCCTGAAATCCGAAGAGGCCCTGCGGGGCCCACTTTAGAAGAAATTCTACCAAAAATTTGACAGAACTTCCCCTAAAAATGGACAACCCAAAACCTGTAGAAAAACATCCACACTTCTAAATCATCCATCCTCATTCTCCTGGAGACACCCTGCTTCCTATAACACAACATCTCACATCTCTCATTTCATAAACAATTCTGAATTTAAGAATATTAATCTCATAGGTTATCAGAGCAATCTAATGTACAGGCGTACAAGAGAAAAGAAAACAAGATGAACGACCAATACTTTTATAATGCGGAAGCTATGACAGCTATGCCTCAACTCCAAGTACGCTCGACCTCAAACTAAACTGGCCTGCAAACTGGGCATTTAAAACCAAAGGGCCCAGGGGAAAACATTTAAAATCCGTTAGAGTGAGTGGACGAAAAATAAGTATTTTCAAATGTATAAGTAAAACTTAATGCTTTCCCAAGTTATTCTCTAAAATCTCGCATGCAGTAACAATCTTGAAAATACTTTTAATCATCCTCTTTACTGAAATCTCAATCACGTAACAAGAACATCTTGAAATCTCTAAAAATCTCATTCTCAATCCTTATAAAAACATCCTTTTCATGAGGCTCGTTTGATGACTAGAAAGGACTGATCTCTAGTCATCTCATGCCATCTAGGAGGGACTGCCACCCAGATGACGCATCGGAAGGGACTGCCAACCGGAATAGGAGGCGGTGGATAGATGGGACTGCCAACTAGCCACATGTAGTAGACGGGACTGCCGACTAACCACAGGTAGTAGACGGGACTGCCGACTAACTACCTCATGTCATCTGGAAGGGACTGCCAACCAGGTGACGCATCGGATGGGACTGCCAACCGAGCTGTAGTCTGGAAGGGACTGCCAACCAGACTATTACCTAGAAGGGACTGCCAACTAGGTAAGATACGCATGCGCCAAAACTGGCCTCCTTAATAAACTGAATAGCCTCTTCAAGAACTGAAAATAACCTCTTTCAATCACTTGCTTTCGGAAAGAAACTCGATATTACCTCAATAAATCAATAATAATTCACCGAAAGCATAACTCAGTAATAACTCACTAACTCAATTCTCGATATCTCAATAAATCCTCGAAAGCATAATCACATACTCTATAATTCAATAATTGCTTTCGGAAAGAAAGCTCCATCTAACCCAAGTCTGATAAGTGCGGAATTCAAAACCCAATAAATCTTGATAAATCAATCATGCTCAAATATTTGCTAAATCCCTCGCACTCGTATATCTTCATAAAAACTGATATTCGAAAACAATAATTCTCATAATATTTTTCCGAATCAGTCACTTCCCGAAAATCATTTCCCAACTCAATAACTCATGAATGACTATCTAAAAAATCTACTAAAAGCCCTCGGGAATGAATTTCAATACTAATCTCGTAATCCATAAATAAATCTCGATAAACTAAATCTCAAATATTCAAAACATAATTAAATCTCAATTCTAAGAAAATAATAATAATACTGCATGTGGAATTAATTTAAAAACAAATGTCCACTCATAGTACTATTTAGGCGACCATGCATACGAGTTCCTTCGTCGAGCAATAGCTCGGTACATCGCCCTGTACACAATTATATTCCGTGAATAGTTATTCGACAAATTAATACGATTCCTAAAATCAAATCCTCATAATTACATCTCCACTTCTCCTCGGATGCAACCCAAATTATACCACTAATACCATTTCGTTAATTTAAAGGTTCCAAGGCAGAACCGAGAGATATCCGACGGCCGGATTCTCGTAATTCGATAATCGAAACCCTAAACTTCAAAAATTCATAATTAAATCCAAGCTTCTCCAAAATTCACCAAATTTCATATACAAGCTCTACAATATTTATAGGATTTAATGGGCTAAAAACTGGAATTAAAACACAGCCCAACACGCCTCCACGCGCCACCAACAGTGGCAGCGCGTGGGCCCCACGCGCCGGCGGCAACCACCTCAGATGGCCACTAAAATTCGGCAGCACCATCTACTCAACAAACCCAACCTCTTTCTCAACTACAACAAGTTCCAATTTTAACTGGAAGAGCTCCAATTAGGCCGGTGAAATTTTTCCAGAAAACTCCAAGAACCCTAGAAATTGAAATTGTTAATTCGACCTCTACACTGCAAATTGAAATGAAATACCTTAGGGGAAATGATCTATGTCAAAAACCGAACCTTCGACGCCAATTTGGTGGCCGGAGACTGCCGGAATCAAAAAATATCGACGCTGCCTCAAAAATGCTACAGTGACCGTCATCTTCTTCTCGTTGCTGCACCTTCCACAGTTCATATTAAGCTACGAAACGAACCCATAAATCAAGAGAAGGAAGAGAGCTTTCCAAAGACATCTTACATGTCAAAATCCTTCGCCGGATGGAGGAGTTATGGCCGGAAGAAGGTGACGACGTCGGAGAGGAAGAGAGAATCGGGGAGAGAGAAAGGAGAGGGCTCGGTAAGTTTCCGAAAATGGAAACTTACCACAGTAAGTCATGCTATTTATAGAAACTTATCATGAACAGTAACTTTACTATTTCGCTTATAACTTTTGCATACGAACTCTGATTTTTACGTACCACATATGCACGCGCTCGGTTTAACGTCCTCTACAACTTTCATGAAGGAAATTTTCTCAAATTTTGATCCGAACAAAAAGTCAACTTTTAGGGGCCCCTAAAAGCATTGAAACGACAGTAAAAGTGAAAGTAAAAGTTGTTTACCGTCCAAATGACTAGTAAACCAGTGAATTCGGGTTCGGGACGTCACAATCGATCCGTCACCACGTCGTGGCTGGACGGACGATTTTCGATAAAGACCCATTGCGGGTCGTCGAGTCATCGACAGGAGTCAGAAGCCTTGAAGCTTCTGGAGCTCCCCCCCCCCCCCCCCGATCGATATGATCTCCGCCTTTATATGGTTCTTCATTAATTGATTTTCAATGGCTGTGATCAAGCGGTGGTTAATCTCAATGACCTAGATTACACCACGAAATTTCCCTTTTTATTTTCTTTTTCTTAATTAATTATTCCTAATTTTAAAACTTCCAAACATCATAATAAATATTTCGAATGTCCGAAAACCTCCTGAAAATTCTTATAGACTCGGTGCCTCGTGTGCTTTATTATCGAGTCCACAAATTTAAGATTTCACCTCAAGAGAAATTTGAAAAAATATTCCCGAGTATTTTTTTTTTTTTTGGTTACCTAGCTCGTAAAATAATCACCCAACAATCTTATCCTTCCTCTATTTTATACGTCAAAAAAAAAAAACTAACAAAATCTCTACCTAATTCCCTCGTAATATTTATTTATTTATTTTAAATACCTCGGATATGACACATCTCGCCTCTTCTCTCGCAAGCGCTAAGAGAAAGAATTCGAATGGGATGGGTTTGCGACTCTCTAAGGTTTTTATGGTGGGGAAATTTTGACGGCAAGGTGTGAGACCCGGAAATTTCAAGTCTCTTTTGAGTTTCAGCGGATAAGTTTTTAGTTGTTTCCTAATCTTCAACATATCTCTTATGACAATTCTTGCAAAATTTGTTCAACTTCTGTATTACTTTTAAATAATTATCTCTTTTCTACAATTTATATTCCAAACATATTATTTTCTTAAGTTTCTTATTATCATCCCATATCATTAACCTCTTTTTAGAGAACTCCATCGAGACTAACCTTATTAAGCTCAATTCTCAAAAGTAGTTCTTTAAGAAACAAGCTTTACCTTTTTCTGCCAGAAAACAAAATCTCCCCTTTCTTCTCCTCCTGAAGCTTCTCTTAGCCCTGTTTACGTCAATCAATTTTCATGCCTTAATGCACTTAAATCGAAGCCTTTGATCGAAAAACGTTCTTCATGAAAGTTGTTGATCATCATCTCTTCTATAACATATCCAAAAATCAGTGTGATCAAATCTGTAATGAAGTCTGTACATAGATCTGAGTAGAGGTTGCTCAGAAATCAGCAGATTTCGAGTTTCAGCTTTTCTTTATCCCCTTTCCTTATCAAGATTCCTCAAATTCCTTTGGAAATAATTCTATTATGAGGTAATATCATTGTTCAGTTTATATTTCCTTCTCTTCCTACTGATTTTAGAACTCAATATATTGTATTGAGTATCCTACTCAATGAGGTCCTCTTATTTTACCTTGCATGTTTAAATCGGAAGTGGCATTCCTTGATATATGACTAGGCTTGGCCAAATTCGTCTTGTCCCCATCTTTTCCTGTCAAATTTCATGAGGGAACTCACCCATACGTTTGATTCATGGTGAGTGTCTTATTTTCTCTCAACTTTGTTCTTAATGTGGTTAATGATATGATTGGTTGGTTTCTGGTTTGTATCCATATTCATACAACATGCTCTCGTATGGCTTAGCTTGTATTTGAAATTTGGGTTTACTTGATCAAACTCCCTGAGTTTTATATTAACCTCTGACATAATCCTTTTTTTTTTATTGAATTCCTTGCATATCAAAGCCTATTCATGTGCATATCAATTTGAAAGAGACTCCATTTGCTCTCTCTGAACACATCAAAATTGATTGTGTTTTCATTATGTTTTTGTCTCCGGTTAAATGATTGGCAAGTATTGTGAATCCTTCACTTCAGCTCAGTGATGTTATTAAAGGGTAAATATCCAAAGCTTGTTATTTTCAGTCTCATTAAGGAATCTGGAAACCAATTCAGTTTCATTCAATTTCTGACAAGCTAAAATGTTTTGAGCATAACTCCTTCAATTTTCATCCTTTTTACTTGATTCTTTTTGGGATGTATTCAGTACACCTTGAACTTTATTTTTGGGAATTTTTAGCTTGATTGGTCAATGTTTACTATGTCTAAACCATCAGACTATCCAGTTCCAAAATAATCCAGCTTTGTCATCTTTCACTTCCATATAGTTAGTGACACTTGCTTATTTCCGGATTAGGGACTCCTATAACTCAAAGGAGATCAGTGGACGATGGTGTTGCATCGATTATTCACCCAACACCGCTTAACTTTGGACTCCAGGTAGGGGGACTCTCCCTAGTTAGTGGTTTTCTATATTGTTTTATAGTTTTAAAATTGGTTTTATATGATTATTCTTATTTGAGATAATGAGGGTAACCTGAGAGTGAGAGGAGCATAGTGACTTCCTTGGGCTTCGATCCCCTAAACCTCCGGAGGGGCCGTATGGACAGTAGAGTGTCTGACATCCTTTGAGATGTAGCACTGCTTCTAGGTGATACGGCGTAAGTGGACACTCTCGCTACATCTTGCCGGTTTAAACAATAGTAATCGTGTTAAGGGTGTAGTTGGCTTTATGATCGGTCATCAGGTTTGTTAATCGGATATCCGAATATTTGAGTTTACAGAAAATGTTTTCAATGTGGATTTTATCTATATATGTAGTTTTACTTACTCGCCGGCACCTATGTTTATATATTAGAATTGTTTTCAAACCTAGCTGGGGTTGATCCCTCTACTGGGCTAGCGAGGACGATTGCTCACCCCTACAACAGTTGTGTGATTGCAGGTATTGTGCACGAAGAGGAGACAGCTAGGATTGGCGGTGTGGCATGCTTTCTCTCAATTTCGAATTTGTGTATTGTCAAAAAGTTGTTTCAGTTAACAGGATTTGGATTGTGGATTCCAAATCCTATTATCTATCTTATTATTCTACCTATTTCATAATTCCTTGTTTGGTAGTAAGTTTGTAACAATTGATCAGAACATCTTCTTCAATTATTTTCTGCCGGTTATATATGTGTTTGCTATGAAGTTATTGATTCAAAAATTGCATGCTAAATTCCTTTGGTATTCGACGTAACAAGTTATTGTACCAAAATTCTTCTCAATTTCACCTCATTCATATTCACGCTTCTAGCTCGATTTTACCTTCCATTGAAAAGTAATTTTAGTGTCAAATCTTATTTAAATGCCTTGCGTACCTTTAGGAGTGTGGCTGAACTATCTTTAGCTTATGCTCCTAATGGTTCGCGGCACTGTAACGTGATCGATTTGAGGATGTGCAAATCGGGGTGTTACGCAAGGGAATTCAAGGCAAGGCCGTTTCTAGGTATGTTTCGTAATGCATGAAGGGTGAATTGTACTCTGCAAGAGGAATAGGCAGAGGGACACCATGTTCTCTTCACTTTTTTGGATCCAACTGATCGAGATCAGATCTGAAAAGAAGCACCGTGGGATTTCAACCGAGCTCCGGTGGCTTTGGCTACTTATGATGATGTCCCCCCAGTGGAGTTGCTACCACTGGTGAAGGCATCCTATTGGATCATGATGCAGGAAATACCTCCGGTTTTTTTTATACGAAAGGATTATGATGATGATAGGTTACACGCTTTGAGATTTTCTAGAAATCGACAATCAAGACGTCGTATTAGTAAGTATCAGATTCAGGTCGAAATCCCGTTCACTCGACTGCTCTTGTTATAACGTTGGTACTGGGACGAGGATAAGGTTGAGCTTTTGTGTAAGTTCAAAAACAATAAACTTTTTAGGCTCTGTGGTATTTGTGGTTTAGTTGCCCATGTTGGTTTACCATGCTCGGGGCTGACTTTGAATGAAGAAGACGATGAGAGAACTATTCTGGGTGATTCCTCGATGCAACAGGAGGTTTTGGAGGTGTTGGCAAGTTGGGGGACGCAATTAGCTCAGCCCCCTTCTAGTAGCTGTAGCAGGATCAATGCTGCTCTTCAAACTAGGTTATCGGTCAATAGTCAAATCCTAGTCTTTAGAACATAAGTATCAAACCCAAAGAAAATGAAGTTGAGTTTGGAGGTAGGGAAGAAGAATCTGGAAATGGTAGAGATGAGTTTGATTCCATTACAACAAGAGGTCAAGAAGAAGTGAGGTCGACCATCAGGAAGCAGAAATAGGCTTGCCTTATGGTATGGCTGCCAAGATGAAGGTACTGCAACCTTATGGGGCATTTGACAAGTAGAATAAGGTCAAGAGAATTTTGCAGGCCAAGCTAGACAATGCTGATGGTGCATCAAGCTCAAGCTCTCGAGGAAATGAGCTAGCCCTTTTTAAATATTTTTGGTAGTAGGTGATAATGTGATATGCCTAGTATAGCAGGAAGAGCTTCTAAAAGTTTTTTGAGATGTGTCTAGCTTCGTATTTGTACCACTATTGTGTGTTGACAAGTAAGGGATAGATGAATGATTTTGTCTTAAGGAGCAAGGTTTTTCTTTTGCTAGACTAGCCTTTCTTAAATGCGAGCATCCCTTTAGACCATAATGAGTTTTATGCATATGCTTAAATAGGATTTACCGAGTTTTTTCAGATTCTTGTGTAAAGGGGTTTGTAAGACTTTAATCATTTATACAGCTATTGATTTTTTTATATCAATATTCCTTTAAAAAAAAATCTCAAATACTGTATCAAATCTGATGCATTATTACTGATATAATAGTACTCACCGAATCTCGAGTACTAAGATGACTGTAGTATTTTATTTATTTATTTATATTTGAAAATAAAGATATGTATGGCTAACAACCAAAGTAACTAAAGTGATTTCCTTTTACTGATGTGGTGTGGGGCACGGAACTCAAATTGTCCCCTCATCAAGGTGCCCTAAGATCTAGTAAACAAGGAATGGTTGCACTTGCCATGACATAAATAAGAGCAACATGCTCATCAATCACCATAGGCCCCGTCAAAGCAAGCTTTGCTTTATTAATGGACCCGAAAACAACAGCTATGTACATTAACCCGATAACAACAACAGCTATGTACATTTACCCGATAAAACAACAACAGCTATGTACATTTACCCGATAACAACAACAACTATGTACATTAACTCATGATTAACGTTGATGATTCATCAAAAGAAATTCAAAGAAAATAATCTCTCAACCAATATATAAAAAAAAAAAATTAAAACAACCTTAGCGTAATAAATTTTTAGTCCAAGATATTCATCGCATAGCAATTTAGTCTTAATCAATCTCATTCAAGCATTTTATACAGGTAATTACATATGCTACAAAATTAATTTTTTGTAAAAAGACTTTTTTTTGCTTTCACCACAGATTCTTCAAATTGTTCTATATAATTCGTAATTTATATTTGTAGATCCACTAATCTCAACAACTCCTTTTCAGAAATCTCACTCTGCATATATAAAAAGAGGGAGTTCAAAGGATTTTAGATTTTAGTTTGTTTATTTTGTAATAATAAATTACAAAAAAATCAAAAATAAAATCAGAGAAACAGAGTAGAAATCCCTAATCACGTGGCAGATATTTTGGTGTTAGAGCATTATTTTGGTCCGTTGCTACACCTAATGTGAGCCCCATTGATTAAAAAATGTTGACCTACAAACGAGTCATTGTGTGGTCCACAGTCCACACAGAATCATCGCACAAGAGACTGAAACTTCATCCCACCTTCCCAAACCAACACCACGCGCTCTTTCCTCCACTCGCATAGAGAAAGTATCGTAATGACATAAAAAGGAAACCTTAACAAGAACGTTTTTAGTAGGGTTGGCAATAGGGTGGGTAGGGTAAGGGGATTAAATTACCATCTTCATACCCGACTTCATTCTTCTTCCCCTTACCCTCCCCAATCCCCGTAATAAGATACTGGGGATTCCCCTTCCCCGTCCCCATTGGGGATTATTTCCCCGTACCCGCCCAAATCCCCGTTAACAATATTAGTAATTTATTATATAAAAATTTATACAAATAATTATTGATTGTAAAATATGAACTTAAAATCAAACATAAAAATAAAATAAATTTCGTATTTCAATCAAGAAAAATTAACATGTTGATAAAAATCTTTTATTAAAATAATCTTCCTTTTTTTGAATATTTTTATTAATAGAATTTAAATATTGACAAAAAGATGAAGTTTACATAAATATTTATTTATAAATAATATCAAAAATATATATAATAAATAAATAAAATATATATATATATTACATATATTTTCATATAATTCTTATTGGGTGGATATGGGGATGGGGATCAAAATACCATCCCCGCCCCGTACCCGATTTCAGAATTCGAATACTGGGGATCCCCATCCCCGTTACCCTATTTCCCCCGAATTTCTCACCGTTAGGGTCGAATACCCTATGGGTACCCTACCCTATGGGGATTTTTGCCATCCCTATTTTTTAGTTTTTTCAAGCATGGTTGTATCATTTTGGTTTGGTGATTGTGCTCATCTCAACAGAAAGCTAACCCTTGTTCCTCAACAATAATAAAATTATTATTATGATTATCAATATTATTAAAAAAATGCTAGAAGATTTTAACTCGCTCAATTTATAATTCATAATAAAATTAATTTGCTCGTTGAATGAAACAAATTAATTTTCATGAATTATAAATTATATAAAACACTAAATGAAAAATGAATGTCTTAACTATATAATAAATTATATAGTTTAGACATTCATTTTTCATAATTAAATAGCTCTAAATGAAAATATAATTGAATAGTTAAAGCTTATTATTGTACATACTTATCAAATCAAATACTATACAAAGGTCATTACTATGCCACCAATATGATATTTTTCATCATTTCCCTATCTTTTTTTCTATACCCGCTAAAATCATAAAATTAATGGCTTTAAATTAGTCACACATGAATATTACTAATTTATATATTATTAGAAAAAGAGTCATTGTTAGCTAAAATTAAAAATTTTGACAATTTTGACAAAACAATTCTTAAAAGATTAAAAAAAATTGAGAATAAATTAAATCATAAGAACAATTATATCAATTATAAAATATATTTTTATCAAGATAAATAAATACATAAATAAATATCACACAATCCACTTTTCTCTTCCACTATCTTATTTCTACAGCAAGCAAAAATGTTTCATTATTTTTTTTCTAAAATAAAAAAGTACTTTCCGTCTGTGTGAAGGAACGATAGTTCCTAATTAAAAGAAGAAAAGTGATTATAACTACAATGATGACGCCACGTTTCTTTCTAATCATCATCAAGGCGACATCAGTGGTGTGTTACGTAACTATAATTGTGATTTTATTGATGCTTTTGCACATCTCATTCCATATGCGGCGTCTCCAAAATAGTGTGAAATGCTAGCAATAAGAGCAGGGCTAGATATGTTACTCTCTCTTCAAGTGCAGGATGTGGTTGTACAAAGTGATTGTATGGAAGCAATAGCATAAATACATACTGCAGATCATAGTTTGATAGAAAATGGAGGTATTATCGATGATATTAAGCAAACATGGTCTCAATTAACATGAGTTCAGATCATTCATACTCCTCAAAGCTGCAATGGAATAGCACACCGTTTAGCTACAAATGATTTTGAAGCATTGCATGCTTCTATATGGTTTCACGATGCACCAGAGTGCATAAGGCAACTCCAACAGCTTCTTTATAATTTTTATATTATAGAGAAGTAAAAGTAAAAGCTTTAAAATCTTACATCTTTGACTCCAAAAAAAATCTTACATCTTTGATTCAAAAAAAAAAATTAAGGGTTAATGCTCATACACCCCAAATCGGGGAAAATACTTCTCATACACCCCAGTGTATTATTTTTGTTCCCTTTTACACAACTTTTTCTCACTTTCTTTCCTACCTACCCGTCTTTTCAAAATCACTACCATTAGTACCCTTTTTCTTTGTTGTCTTGATCTGTTAGAGTCTGCATCTGCATATGTCTCTTTCATAAGTGTTTATATACGTTGTTTTAGAAACGTGGTGGGCCCATCAGAGTTTGTTTCATTTGAATATATATATGAAGCTGACAGTCATCCTCTAATTCGAAAGGTAAACAGTACAAATTACTATTCATAATTTCAATTGTAGACAGACTTGAGTTAGTAGCTATATGCAAACATACTACTAAAGAGCTGCAGAAAGAGAGAGAAAAACTGAGAAAATTAAAAACCTATCGGGACAGCCTTGATAGAGAATCTCCCAATTACTGGGATATTATTTATAGACTTCAGACTAGAATCTATAAAATAGAAGAAGAGATAGAAAATCTCTTATATGTTCTGGAAGAGGAACAAAAACCTCTGAATTATTTGAGCATTGGTTAGATCCGCACTTCACTGGTATCAGAGATTGTAAAAGGCTCAAGGAGAACCCCTCCTTAATGGGGACAATGTCAGAATTATTATTAGAGAAAATAAATTCTCTACTGAAATCTTCTGATGAGAAATATCAGAAGCTGTTACTAGAAATATCTAGATGTCAGTCGACACTAGAAAAAATACCTGCTATAATCCACCAATTGGAAATATTGGAAAACAAACTGGATTATAGCAAAGATCTTCCAAAAACGGAAGAAGAAAAACTAACGAGTGTTAGTAGAAAAATCAAAGAACAGCAAAAAACGCTGGAATCTATACTGAAGGACAAGAAATTGCCTACAGTAAAAAAGAAGACTAATGGATTCAAACCATTAGAAAAACCAGACACAAATCGTGTTCCTAACATGATTTTTCTGGAACCATCTATTAGTCAGACTAGTATCCGGTATGAAAACCCGGAGAATACTGAAAAAAGAGAAATGAAGATGTTAAGCATCTTTGGAAAAAAGAAAGGAGTTCAACTCCTAAATTCTGAAGAATTTGAATACAATGAAATCGAGCATGAGGTGAAAAACTCCTCAATTCCAAAGCTAGATTTCAAACAGATCTACAGACGGGGAACATTTGACCTGATGGATAGCCATCATTTCAAAGTACTTGAATTCACAACCCCCTCAACAACAGGAGAAACAGATCTCTTGATGATCACCCCTGCTGAAGTTGCCAGAGCACAAGCAAAGCAGTACCAATTTATGCACATTGGAGCAGTCCAAGTCGGCATAAAACTATTGGCAAGAGAAGGCATCAACTGTTCAGGCCTATGTGTCCTGCAAGACAACAGATTGACAGACTTCCAAGCTAGTCTGTTGGGAACTCTAGAAGCATCACTATGCAACCAGGTAGCATATTTCAACTGCTTCCCCAAATTTTCCACCAGCTTGAAAGATGCAGCCCACTGCCTAAGACTGAGAGTCAAGACAGACTGGATCTCAATGAAAGAAGAAATGCAAGAATTGGCAATAGTATACAGAGTGTACTATAAACTGATGAGCACCACAGTAGAACCAAAGACAAGGCTCTCCAACATCCCTGGTCTCACTACTGGATTCCTCACCAGCCAGAAGAACCATTCACAGCAGATTCACAAGGTTGCTTGGAATGAAGTAACTTTTCCTCTTGAATGGAAACTATCCGGTCCAAAAATGCTACCGGAAAGAGCAAAAGCAAAGATCTACGAGAGTAGAAGAACTGGAGAAATCAGCCTCAACTTCGACAATCACAGAAAAAGTGATGTCTGTCCTGAGAACATCAGGATAAACAGCAATCTTCTGAGAAGAAGCTACAGCACCAGAGAAGCCGGTGTCAGTGGTACAAAACCCCCTATTGAAGAGCCAATATCAGAAGAAGATCTGGAAGCTGATCTATGCAGACCAGTCCATATGCTCAGAGCTGAGAGGCTCTATGATCTTTACAAAGAAGCTGAGAATTGTGAAAGTCCTGAACGATTAGAAAAACTAATCGAGGAAATGAAAGAATTCAAATGCAGAAAGACAAGAAAAGTCTTTCCTTATCAAGATGTTGAAATGGAAGAAGGAGGAAGCTCCAGAACTTTCATAAAAAAAGAAACAAGGGAAATGAAACTCCCAGTTCAGAAAGCCCTCACGGGTAAAAAAGGAGAAAGAAATTCTCAAAGATTCGTCCCCGAGGACAATCTGCCCAGAGTTCCTATCACCAACTATGGAATCTGGTTGAATCTAGACAAGAGTCTAGACAAAAGAAAAACCATTGACCAATGGGTAGATAGCCTGATGATGGCGTCTGCACTCACCCTTGGCAAATTTGAAGCACCAGATTTGCAGGTGTACTATGAAACTACTCTCATCGGAGTGGCAAAAAAGTACTACCTATCTTTCAAGGAAACTACCAGAGGAAGAGACTGGCTTGAAGAGATAAAAAATTCAAAGTCTCCGTATGATTTTGCAGTACCCCTGTACGATCAGTTCTGTGGAGATCACTCAAATCTGAGTGAGAAAGCCAAAGAAACGGCAAAGTCGAATATCTATGCTCTCAAAATCTGTGACATGAGATATTTCGAAGAATACCTGAATGAGTTTCAGGAATATTACTGTACAATTGGTGAACTAGAGAATACTGATCTAGTTAATCTGTTGCACAGAAAGCTCCCTGAACCATGGAGAACAGCTGTGAGAGAAAGCATAGCTGAGAAACCAATTGAAAGATTTTCAGTTGGAGGTATTGCCGACAGAATCCGGCAACTACTGAAGGAGCAATGCAAAGCCAATCTTAGAGCTAAGATGGCCAAGAAGCAACTCAAAGGAGTTGAAAATTTCTGTTACGGAATACTGGATATACCCACAAACTGGGGATGTCATGAATCCAAATTCCACAGAATGAAGAAAAAAGAAAAATATTACTCTAAAAAATTCAAAAAGAGTAATCAGAAGAAGAATTGGAGATTCAAGAAAAGCTCCAATTACAAGAAGCAACAGGATGAAGATCCAAAAAAGAAATTCTTCAAGAAAAAGAAGAATACTCAGCAGCATAAACAACCTAGCAAGAAAGCTTGCAGATGTTGGTTGTGTAAAGCTGAAGGGCACTATGCCAATGAATGCCCAGAAAAGGGTAAAAGATCTAATAAAGCTCTCTTTGAAGAATACGAGCAAATAGTAGAGATAACAAACTTGAAAGGCTACGAAATAGTCTATTCTGATGATGAAGATGACGACAGGTCAGTCTACTCTGCCTGGTCTGAAGACGAAGACAGTTCATCAGAAGAGTCTGAGATAGATTCTGAAGTAGAGTACTTCGAATCCAGACAAATGAACGTTTTGAAAGTCAAAAATTGGGAAGAAAGCAAGACAGAATCCTTCATGTCTTCTTATCAGGTAAACCCTGGTTCATTCGTCTGTGACTACTGTTTATGTCACGAGAAGAATGGTCTCCCTATGTTCTGTGAAGAGTCTAAGAAGACGTATCACAAAGAATGCTTCATAGCTGAAGCAAGAAGAAAAACCAAGAATGGTCTTGTCAGCCAATGGGTTGAGCAAGAATATGAAGAGTATTTCGCTGAGAAAAAAGAGAAAGAAGTTGAAACTCTATTCCAGGAAACCATGGAACAAACAAAAGGAGTTGCAACAACTGTATTCCAAGAAACGACTATGGAACAACCATCTTCCTCAGAAATAAAGGAAGAAATCATCGGTGAAGAAACAATCGATGAAGATATTGAACTGGTTGAAATACCATAAAATGAAGCAAAAGAAGAACTGGTCAAACCACCAGAAACTGTTCATCTCTTAGAAAGACAAGAGATAGCTGCGGATACTAACACATGGGATCTACTTGGCCAACCTTCCGGCAAGTATGATTATAAAGTCAGATATGATCCTCCATCCTGGTTCAGTAATCCAGACAGCAAAGAGATAATTCCTACAGATTGGGATGATGATGACAAATCACCCACTCAGGAAAATGTTCCAGAAGAATGTAAACCATTCATTCCAAAGGAACAAGCTCAAGAAAATGAGCTTCAACAATCGAAAGTCGTCTCTACAAGCAGATACAGCAACTACATAGAGATTGGACTAAAATTCCCTGATCACAGAAAATATCATCTACATGCTTTTGTAGATAATGGATCGGGATTTACTGTTGCAAAGAGATTTGCAATTCCAGACGAACTCTGGAAAGAAGATACAAAGAAGTCAGCTACTGGTGTTACATTTGATGGAAGCCATCTCACCATGACCAGAGTAGCAAAAAATGTTCATATCACCATTGGTGGAGGAACATTTATCATCCAGAATGTTTGGCAATCTGAAGGCCAAGGATCTGATTTCTTGTTGGGAAATGATTTTATTCTCCAACAACGATTCATTCAGGATGAAGAAGCGATAGGCTTCAGGAAAGGAGAACGGGTGTTCTGGGCAGACCGACTCACACATGCATTCAGTGTGGTAGGTCCCGGTTTTACTACTCACTATCAGAGATCGCAACAGAATGGTGGTGATCTTACCCCCTACAAACCCAAATTTGAGCCCATACTCCAAATCAAACAATAAGAAGAACTGCTTGTTGAAGAATCTTCAGAAGAAGAAGAAGAAGCTAGTGAAGATGAAGAAGCTAGTTTCATCCATGAGCACAACCTCAAGCACTTTCAGAACAAGCTTGAGTCTCAACAAACTCCCACTCTTGACAAAATCAAGAAACTACTAGAGCAGAATGTGGATACAAATCCTCAGAAGTTTTGGGAAAAAGACCCAGTGGTCTGTGAATTAAGATTGCATGACATGAACGCTATCTGCCATGTCAAAGCTATTCCTCAGTACAAAGAGGAAGATCAAAAATAATTCAGAAGTGATATTGAAGATTTCCTGAAGAAGAGATTAATTCAACCTTCCACTAGCCCTCATCATGCTCCAGCATTCTACGTGAGAAATCATGCAGAGAATCTACGAGGAAAAGCTAGAATGGTTATTGACTACAGAGATGTCAATAAGAAGACTGTCAAAGACGGATATCAGATCGCTCAAGTCAGAGTACTGATCAACCAGCTCAGAGGAGCCAAAGTCTTTTCGAAATTCGATGCAAAGTCGGGTTTCTGGCAAGTCAAGATGCATCCAGAGAGTATACCTCTCACTGCATTTGGAACACCACAAGGTCATTACGAGTGGCTGGTAATGCCTTTTGGTCTCAAGCAAGCTCCCTCAATCTTTCAAAGAAAGATGGACAACATCTTCAAGCATGTAGCGGAGTTCTGCGTCGTCTACATAGATGACATCCTAGTCTTCTCCAAAAACAGAGAAGAACACATGAAGCACCTCCACGAGGTAACAAAGCTGATAGTTCAGCATGGAATTATCCTAGGTGAGAAGAAAATCTTCTTTATCCTTGATGAAGTGGATTTCCTAGGAATAAACATCAAGAATGGAGTCATAAAGCTCCAACCTCACATCCTTGAAAAGATCTGGAAGTTCCCAGACAAAATTCCTGATGCTAAGAGTCTAGAGAGATTCCTTGGTGTCATAAATTATGGGAGAGATTTCATCCCTAGAATCTCAGGGTTAACAGCAATGTTATCTCCCAAGACAAGTTCCAAAAGAAAATGGAACTTCACAGAAGATGATGAAAAGATCGTGAAGCAGATAAAAAACCTCTGCAAGAACCTCCCTCCTCTTCAACAACCAGAAGAGAATGATGAAATTATCCTCCAGACAGATGCGAGTGATAATTACTGGTCCTGTGTTGTTCTGGTGAGAGCGCCTGGAACTAACATTGAAAAGATCTGCAAATTTTGTAGTGGCAAGTTTAGCCCTGTAGAACTGAATTATCCCACAGGGGAAAAAGAAATTCTAGCTGTCAAGAAAATGATTTTAAATTCTCCAGCTTATCTTGGAAAAACCTTTACTGTCCGCACCGATTGTGCTAGAGTAAAGAATTTTAAAAATTTTAAACTTGACAAAGCTGCTGATAGAGGAAGATTAGCAAACTGGCAATTATTTCTTAACCAATATAATTATACTGTTGAATTAATTGCAGGAAACAAGAACTATCTTCCAGATGCATTGACCAGAGAATTGGCAATGTTCAGCAAAAGAGAAGACGACGAAGGTCGTAATCCCAGAAGCAGAAGGACTGGGAAAGAACAGGAACCTGAAGAGGATCCAAAAGAAACCAAGGAGAAAATCCTTAAAAGGTTTCTGCTAAGTCCAAAAGGCTTGGCTTCAACTGATCAATCCCAGGGTAAAGGATTGGCTAGCCCGTCTCAAACGGCAGACGGTAAAGGCACATCAAGACCGTTGATGGCTGCTGCTTTGCCAAAAAGCAGACCAACTCCGAGTGGAGTTATAAATGTTTTTAATTATGAATTAAGAACTTTTGATACTCCTGTGTTCAGAACTGGCAGGAGACTAGCTTATCACCAGAAGGCAATCCTGGACAATCTCTTATTTGCCTTTCAAGAAAGAAGCAGTGGATTAATGTTCCCAGCTCTGTTTGCATTAGCTGAAGAACTCTACGAGAATGGTAGACCACAAGGTGAAGAGCTTCATACACAGCAGAGTGCTGTAAGGAAAGAAAAACTATCCTTCCTTGAAAGTCCAGAAAGTGCTAGGGTCCCTATCATGGCACTCAATGAATCAGACTGGTATGAATTCCATAATCTGATAAGAAGGCACAATCCTGAAAACCTAGTTCCTCCAACCCTTTTTATTGTCTCAGGACCATATGTTGGAAGACACCTGGTAAATGTTCAGAGTGAACATCCTCAAGAACACAAGCTTTGGCTTGTTGAAAATGGTTTTGTCCATAATTTGTGGACTAAAACTAATGATGATCTAAGAGGCTTGCCGCCTATTATTGTCAACACGGTCAAGAACATCAGAAAAGATAACTGTATGCTTCGTCTGAAGTTCAGATCCACGCCTCCAGAATGGATCCAGAAGACAGATGGTGAAGTTGAATATATTCCTCCATATCATTATGTGAGAATTATTCAAAGAAGATATCTTCAACCAGCCTGTGTAGCATACAACGGCCAACCAAATTCTAGCATCCCCTATATGAAGGCCATGGCTCTTGACTACATCAAAAAGATCATCTCTGAAGACAGCAACAACACATTCCTGGCAGCAGGAGAAAAGACAATTATCACTGCTTACTATCATCCTGACGTAGTCAGCAGCGATATATTCCTATCTCTAACCAGAAAAGAGATAGACTCGACAATGGCATGCATGCGTTGGGTGGAAAAGCTTGAAAATGACAACCACTACAAGATGTATGTTGATACAGACGTCGAGGATAATGCAACAACAACTCGTATGGCCCAGACAGACAACAACTCCTTTGTCTTTGGCCACCATTCTGAAACGGATGAGAACATGTGAAGCTACAGGTGAAGAATCAGCACCAAAATAGCAACTGTAAAACTTTAGACTTTTCTAAAGCTACTTTTGCTTTTTCCTTTTCAAAAAGAAAAGGTTAAGTGAAAAACATTTCACTTTTTCCTTTTGCTTTTCCCTGACCGACCTCCAACAGCAGGAGCACTCAGAAAAGCAGGAGTCACGGAGTTGTTCTGTACATTTTGTATTTTGAATTCTAGTTTGAGTTCCGCTCCCTATATAAGGAGCTTTAGCTTTTCTTAGAAGGTATTCGAAGTTATATTCGAAGTTATATTCGAAGAGAGATTCGAAGTTATATTCGAAGTTTAGATCAGAAAAACTCCTCTGAAAATAAAAATAGAATAAGCAGTGTGCTTCCTTTCCTGTTTAGGTGTGAAGTAGTGTGCTTTCAGTACAAGTAAGTAACTGTTCTCATTCTTATGGATAGCTAAACAGCCTTTGCTGTTTACCTGAGAATGAGACTCTGATTGTTTAAAGTTCATATGTATATTTGAATAAATAAATTCAGATGGATGTTCACCCACTTCTTTAAAATGTTTATGTCATTATCTTTACATTTCGTAATCATCTTTATCATGCATGGTTTACTATGTCAAAGTTTGAACATTCGAATGCATGCATCCCATGGAAAGCTAAAGTTCTAAAGCTTTACTGTTCAGCCAAAAGAATCAGTTTTAAAACAGAAAAAATTAGGACAAGCAGCAGTGATTCCGCCCTGTGAGTAGCCGTTTAGACAGGAAGTCGTTAGGCGAAATGTGGCATGTTGAAGGCTAGTCTTGTTTTTGTTTTGAAGTTTTTACTGTTCATTTTTGTTGGATAGAACGGTAGAGGAATCTAAGGTCAACATATGATACAAAGGGCATTTGTTTGTTAAAACTATCCCTGTTAGTCTTTGTCTTTCATCAATAGTGAAATACCAAAGTTTTGGGCAGATGGGAAAAATACTAAGGATTTTTGGGTATGCGAATTAAAAGAAGAAAAGCCGGGTGTAAACTCTAAGCGCCCGGAAGCGCGCGTGAGGCCGATAATCGTAAAGCATAAACATAGAAGAACGCGGTGAGCATCGTCAGCATATACTCAATTTGATGTCGTCATCGACTCGTAATAAATCCAGCGGCTGAAAACTAACGCTGAAAAAAAACTAGAAAACAAGAAAGTCACCATCGTCATAAGCACAACTACCACCGAAAAAGAGAAGAGAATATTGACAAACACCTCTATCTCTCTCTCTCTCGCTTCCCTCCCTTCCCTTCCCTTCCCTTCCTCCTCCTCCTCCTCCTCCTCCTCCTCAGTCTCTCTCTCGTCTCTCCTATTAAACCTAATCCAGGCAGCGAAAGCAACATCACAGTTAACGGAATAAGATTGTTAATGGAGCAGAGAAGAAAACGTAGGGAGAAAGATGGCGACGAGGAAATGGACAAGAGCGGAGGAGGAGGAGGGAGGAGGAAGAAGACAGCGCAGCAGGTGATCAAAGCCGACAAGGAAGAAGCGGTGGCGGCGACGGAGGAGGAGGTGGAGGAATTCTACGCCATAGTCAGGAGGATGCAGGCGGCGGTCAAGTACTTCGAGAAAGGTAATAACAACAATATTCACGCCAATATAAACAATGGCGGGGATCTGGTGCGGTGGAGAGTGGCGCTGGAGTCTACTCCGCCGGTGGTTCCCGTCGCCGATGATGATGTTGCTGACGATCATGTAAAGAGTGCGACTTCCGATCATGTAAAGAGTGCGACTTCCGATGATCATCGTGAGCAGTTGGTTGTTCAACTAGCTGATAATAATGGAGTTCTGGACTTGAACGAGGCGCCGGGTGAGGAGGCGGAGACTACTACGTAGTAGTGGTCTACGTCAGCCGGCTTTGGCTAATTCCTAATTGCCCTACGACGTCGTGTCAGTGGATTCCCCGGCCGGCGATCACAGGTTGTTGTCGTTGTTGCTTGTTCATCGTATAATTTTAGTCAATTTTCTTTAATAATTTCTCTGTTTTTTTCCACCTCCCCACTACTTTTTGTTTACTGGTACAGTTTATTAATCTATAATCTAATCTATCTGCTATTTTCTGTATTTTAATCATGGCTAATATATGAGTGGGGAGGATGTTTTTTTCGTTCTGTATCTTTTGTTTCTCTGCTAGTTTGATTATCTGTAATTTTTGTTTCTCTTACACCTTCATTATGATCAGAATGTGAAGGGTAACAAAGAAGCATGCCATGCATGAGATGACAAAAATTCAATTATTCAACGATCCAACAAAAGCATGTGATTAAATTTTTACTTTATAAAAAGTACAATTATTCTTTAATTGAAATCAATTGTACATGTGAGTTCAATGAATTCTCCACTCAGTTGTGTTCGTGAGTTCATATAACAGAGTAAAGAATGATAAGATATTTTTAGATAACAGAGTAAAGAATGATAAGATACTTAAAATTTATTTATTTTGTCAGCTATTATTTATTGTTGAATTTAAATCCAACCACAACAGTTCACATAATTTATTAACTAGGTGAAATTTCCGTCTATCAACTTGCAAGATTTCTCACGACTTCAACTTGCCTTTATTTTTGGTTGCTCTATAACTATAAATGGTCTATAAATTATGGTGCATGGACTAACAATGGATGCTCCAATAAATGGAGCGGCTCACGCGTTATGGTTGGGTATTTATAATAATCAACATCAACGTCAATTGAGTTTGGGTGGTTGTAAACGATTGGTTTCTTACAAATTTTGTCACATCGAATCCGGAGTTGGAGGGATTAGAAAAATAGAAAGTTGTTGTCCCGTTTCTTGGCGAGAAGACTCTTGAAAATTCCCAGGGGTGGTCATTGTTAATGTCCAATAATTCCATTAGGTTGTCTTATCGCTTAACCAAAATTAACGCCAGCCTTCATGATTAGCAACTATTATAGCATAAGCCTCAAGCCTGAGCGATACGTTAGTCATTTAAGGACAAACATGTCGGGCACTATTTAGAGACACAGAGTTCTCCAAGCTTGGACTCTAGGATTGTGTTTTAAAGGCCCAAAGTATTTGGGTGAATATGAGCCGAGAAGCCCAAATCTTAAATGGTTTGAGATGCCAACTTTTTTGTTATGTGTTCTTGAAGATGAAGATGGTAGTTGAGAGTTGTTGAACGATAATGAGTGAAACGGGTTGAAGCATCTACATTTCTGACCATATTTACAAAGGTGGGTATGTGGAAAATTGTTTTTAACTTCAACAGTGTATGAACTCTTCGAGGATTTTTGAAATGATACATGAACTTTCAAAGTTATCAATGTGATATATGGACTCATTTTTTCGTATCAACGTCGTACATACGGTCAATTTCCGTCACGGAACCATTAACTATGACCACGTGTCCGGCAAGTGAGACATAAAATAAGGGTAAAAATGACTTTTTCACAAGCCTTCAGAAAAAAACTTGATTTGCACAATTGATGTTCATAAAATCAATGATTCTAAACAAGAAAAAAGTTCACAGAATCAAAGTTCATACAATTACCAATTCATTCCTGTAGCAATTCATCCCCAAATCTAGAGTTGTTTGTACTCGGAGCAATCCGCTTTAATATCCAAACTTGTTTGTATTTGCAAAAGTTAATTCTCCAATTGTACTAAACCGAACAGAGAAAAATTGAGTCTAAACCGACCGAACAATTATTGAGATTGAATAGAGAAATTGATCAGAGAGAATTCAGAGAATTGTGGAAGCTCAAAAGAGAACAAAGATCGAGATCTGAGACTTAGAATTTACCTGAGATTTCACACACAGAGATCTGTGAGAGAGAGAGAGAGAGAGAGAGAGAGAGAGAGAGAGAGAGAGAGAGAGAGAGAGAGAGAGAGAGAGAGAGAGAGAGAGAGAGAGAGAGAGAGAGAGAGAGAGAGAGGAGAGAATATCGCCGGCGGCTATCCAAACCTTCTTCTGCAGCTTGATTTATCGATCAATGGGGTAATGATCATTTCCCTGACTCCAGGTTCTAATTGATTTGTCCAAAAAAAAAAACGGGCCATTTGTTATTTGCGACTGTAATATCAATCCTTAGTGGGAGCATCAAACAAGGTACTCCGGCAAGACAATCAGTGGCGGTCAGGGCGGGTGAGGAACATTCTTAGGGTTTTACGAGGGCGGAGGTGGATGAAGCAGCCAAAAACATTAACATGCAAATCTTACACTAAAATTTAACACCACAACATTGATCCATTTCTTTTTCTCTGCAATCACCTCCACTCACCCTAATATTCATTCTCTCCTTGGAAACACAAAGCCACCAGATCTATCCATTCATTTTCCTACCTCTTACCACCAAAACCACCACTTCCCCATGACCATGGGCTACCTATTGATTCAAGACCAGGGTAAGAAGGAGATGATCATGGTTCTTCCCTGTTGCATGAAGAAATTCTTCAGATTTGCTCAGCTCCCTTAATTAGCATTTGGACCAGAGACTTTGCTTCAAATCGGGGGGACAAAGCAGAGGGAAGAAGAAGCTGAAAAAGAAAAACAAGAAAGAAAGAAAGCAAAAACATAAAGAATAAAAAATAAATAAAAAATACTTTTAAGGGTAAATTAGTCTTTTTACTATTATTTTGTGCCTCACGTGCCGGACACGTGGTCATATTAACGGTTCCGTGATAGAAATTGACCGTAGGTACGATGTTGATACGAAAAAATGAGTCCAAACATCACATTGATAACTTTGAAAGTTCAGGTATTATTTCAAAAGTCTTCGAAGAGTTTAGACACTTTTGAAGTAAAAAACCCATGTAGAAAATGCCTCGGCACCTTTGCGGTAGTCATTGAGAAATTAAATGATGATCATAACTTTTTACAAAAAAAGAAGAAGAAAGAAATATATAATATATATCACTCTATCAAAAGCTAGTTGGAACATATCATTTCATTAGTTTGCACGTTTTCAAGTATACTAATAATACTCTTCGCGAAAATATAATTCTACTCAAATATAATGATCGGTATTTAGCACCGGAAATCTGGTAACTGGACCGATCGAACCAAAAATTTCGGCTCGGTAACCGCACTGCATCAAAACGGTGGTGTTTTGAGTACACACCGAACCAAACCGCTTCACTTCGGGTCGAAACCGGGTCCAGGTGTCAAACCGACAGGACTAAAATTGACCGACCTGAATTTAATTTAATTATATTTTTAAATTAATCTTAGAGCTTATCAATTTCTGATTGGCCCTAAACCAAGCTTACCTAGACGTGGCCTCACTCAATCTGGCAAAAACTATAAGAGACTAACCTCTCTTCAACTTGGCAGCATAAGATCTATTTTGCATTTTCTCTCCTCTCATTCTCTCAGTCTCTCGTTCAACCACTAATCCTAAACGGCACCGACTCTGCCGAGTCCAAAACCCTTCCCTGAATTGAGCATCTCCTCTCACTACTCGGGTTAGCAACTTAGCATCTTCCCTTCTCGATTTCTCTTTACTGCTTGGTATATGATTGTTGTTCTTATTTTTTTTCATTTTTTTGAATTGAATCAATTGATTAAGAACTGCAAGCTGGTTTAGGGTTTAGGGTTTAGGGTGAGGTTTACGCCGATATCAAATGACTGCTTGGTGGATTTACCTGATTAGGATTTTTGCCTATATCAAGATGTTTATAACTACTTGGTGGGTTTTGTTGATTCTTGATGACTGGTTGCTTTGATTTTATTTTGGCTCTGTTTTGTTGATGTAAATTGGTGTTTTGTGGGTTATCAAATTTCCATTTTTTAGGTGCATGTTTAAGTAAGCGGTTTGCACCGAAACCCCACCAAATCGCACCGATAAAACGATGAAATCGAAAATCCGGTCCAAAGCTTGTAAAAATGGGTTGCCGTGCAAAAAATGAGCCTACCGAATCTTGAGGTTTGGTTGCAATTTCAAGCCCAAACTGGCCCGACCCGCACCAAGTCTAGCCATACTCAAATATCACACAAATGTGAGAACAATACACTGCAACTCTATCTCTATTTAGGCTTTCAAACCCTTTCATATAGCTCACCAACTTATTTCGACGATGAATCATGGCTGACTCTCAATAAAGTCTGAAGTAATTAGATTCTAAGTTTAGTCTAATGTTTTTTAGCTTGTACTTTATGTTATATAAGTGTTGTAACTAGTAAGATCATATAAAATTATTTTCACCTTCTGTGTTATAGGTACTAATAATTCCGTGTTGGGATGGATTTATGACGATCTGGTGATCATGTTGGCATCTCAACCTTCTGTGTCTGTCGCCCATGTTAGCAGGTTGGGCAATACTGTTGCTCATTGTCCAGCAGCTCATGCTTGTGGATTGCAGCAGGACTGCTTTTATTTCTCTACTCCGTCTTTTCTTCTAGCTGCAGTAGCAGCTGAACTTTGCATTGTGTAATTCTTTTCCTAATTCAATAAAGGGCTGACTTATTTATCGCAAAAAAAAAAATATATATATATATATATATATATAATTATTTCCATATCGACTTTTTTGCTTGCCCATGCAAGATAGATAATTTCATATAGGTTTTTTTTTATTTTAAAAATGTGTAATTCTTTTTCATTGAATTTTATGTCTTTCAGTCAAAATGAAGAGAAATTTTAAATACACACGCCTAATCACTTAATACACATCCCTATTATTTTATATTTCAAATTAGATTTTGTAGGTAGGTTAAATTACCAAAACAGACATCTATGCATTAGAAGAAGAAAAAAAATAGTCATATTTTCCTTATATTATTCTATTTATGTATAATAGTTAGATAAACACAACAAATTTCTATACATGGCCTCCCAATTTAATACAAGAATAAAGTTAGAAACTATCTAATTTAATTTTTCCTTAAATAAATTGTAATTAGATGAGGTTAGAGACCATAATATTTAGAATTTCAAAATCAATAGCATTAAATATTTTTAAAACATATCGCTTTACTCCCATTTTTAGTTAATTTCCTTTTTTGTTCTAAGAGTTATGATTAATCAATTTATTTTCTAATATAAAACATCACAGGTGAAAAAACTTTGTAATTGTTAATTTGTTTGGCCCCTCTAATGACAACTATTAAGTTCCGCCACTATGGAGAAACTACTTGTATAGTTTTGGTTGAATGTTCAACTCATAATTTTATACTTGATTAACATGGCGTTTGATGGATTAGAGCTCAAATAACACAAAGCCTATTTATATGCATCTATTTAAAGAGAAAAATAATAAATCTTTATGGATTTCTCAATAACTAACACAAGTAATCAATATGGTCATTTATAAAATGTCAATATACTAGAATATATTCAACTCATAATTTTATACTTGATTAACATGACGTTTGATGGATTAGAGCTCAAATAACACAAAGCCTATTTATATGCATCTATTTAAAGAGAAAAATAATAAATCTTTATGAATTTCTCAATAACTAACACAAGTAATCAATATGGTCATTTATAAAATGTCAATATACTAGAATATACTAATCATATTAAATAGTAACCTTAATATAGTAAAAAAGTAGGATATTTCATGATTTTTGAGATTAAGGGTATTTTAGGTACTTTGGGTTGTGTATTTAGTAAATTATTATAATGAGAAATTAAATGGGTGGTGTATTAAGTATGGAGTGTGTATTAAGTAATTAGGGGTGTGTATTTAAAACTTCTCCAAAATGAAATATGGAATAATAATTTTTTTAGAGAGAGAGAGAGAGAGAGAGAATATTCTCTAACTCTGCATATAGACATTTTGAAATTCCATGGTGCAAGTGTAACCACATTTATCATTTTAGGCAACTGATGTGATGCACAAGACAAAGCCCCGGATACCCATATAGAATTTGAGAGTTCTTGCTTGACCCTTTGTCATAAATTGATAAAAACCGAAATTTTAGTTGGTATATCAATTTTCTCTGGTAGCTGAGAGGAAAAAACCAAATCAAACCCACTAAATTATGGAAATAACTTGGGGTCAATAGAATTCCTTATATTAAGCACACCCCACTCTATGGTTTCCAGATTTCTATTATTCTTTTAAGACGACTGTTGAGGTTGTTGGAATTAGCTTTCTCTCTTATATTTCCTACTCTCACTACGTTACAAGCACCAAAAACAAAGACAGAAAACAAATGCAACCAAGTGGGTGGAGAAATTGCTTCGTAATTTCAAACTAGGTTTGCAGTTGTCGACTCACAGATTACCTGAGCAGTAAGGCTTTAGGCGTTTCTGACGTCTCCGTGTGCTTGTCCTTGTCATAACTCGTCTTATCAGTCTATCTATCTATTTATGCCATAAAGTCAAGGCAAGAGTTTCAGTGACAAAAACTTCCCCAAAATAGACTGTGGGTAGAGGGTGCTTTGATGCCAAAATAAAGTTTTAGTGTCCATTTAATTATTTTTATTTGAGAAAAATAAAAACTCATAATAAATCATCTAGAAAGGTTATTAAGGTAGAACAAGAACAAAACATAATAAGTTTTAGTCCTCCATACAAAATAAAACCCTACCGGCGGCTCCTTTATAGGATTTCGCTACCTTCCTATCCATTCTTGTCCGGCGGCTCCCGCGCCGAGCTTGGCCTCTGGCCTCGTCTGAGTGCGGTGAGTACAGCCGGGCAGGGAATTTTTTGAGGGGAGCTTGGTGGCTCCTGAAAGAGGCTGTTAGGCAGGGACAGAGGGGGAGGCTGAATCGAGGGCGACCGGCGATGCAGGTGGTGGCAGGCAACACTGTGGTGCGATACGGTCAAGGAGATCCAAGGTGAGGTGTGGTTGGCCAGTCGGGCGACCCGTTCTTCCTCTGGTCTCAAGTTGATGATGGTTGTGCTGATGGTGTTGACTGGTATTTGGCTAACCTAAGTTGGGCGGGGAGGATACTAGGCAATCTTGACGGCGATGGGAGCTTCGTCGCCTTGTTGGGCTGCGGGTTGGTGCGACGACGAGCGTCTGGTGTTGCTACTCCGGCGACGAGGTTCTGTCACGGACCTGTGTTGGGTCTGGGCCTGAGCTAGGCATGTTTCTCTGTTTGGGCCTTGGGCTGGATTTTGGGTTTTTAGGGCTTTTTTTTACAGATTTAGTTTTTTCTAAATTACTCTCTACATTTTGGGGAACCTAGTGGGTTTCGGCCCAATCAGGACACTTCGTGTGTTTCTAGTCTACAAGCTATTAGTTCTTTTTACACCTAGTTAATGAATCTTCCGGAGTACCACAATTGAGTGCATTGACGAAGGGAGATTCACAATAGTTTTCTTTGTGTTGATGGAATTGTCATAGTTTGTAGGCTTTCAAATAAGTGAACTTCATTGTACTAGTGAATGGTACCCGTATTCCCTTACCTGCTTGACCACTGATGTAGGGTACAAGCATATAGGGCTTATTTGTATGTGTCGTTCTGGCTTTGGGATTAAATGAAATCTCTATTACTCTGTCAAAAAAAAAAAGGTAGAACAAGAACAAGAAGCAAGGTACGGTTCCTTTGCGCCTTACTTATCCTACTATTGCTACTGATGTAGTTGGCCCTAGTTCTAAGGGCAAGGAAAAACTTTAATTTCTTTGCCAAATAGTTTTGCCGATCAAATGGACTTTTGCTAGTTGTCTACTTGTTGGAGAGAAAATATCTCATATTGGAAAAGTGACAAAATAAAATAAAACTTATAAGTGGGTGGATCTCACCCAATTTTACCGAGGCCTTTTGTGATTAAAACTCAACACCTAACAGGTGGTTAAGTTTGGACAATATCGGTACAATGGTTGGTTATGGACCACGCGTGTCGCTGTTTAACATGATATCAGAGCGAGTCCTTCTCTAATTGCGTCTCCACGTAGGCACATATCATGAGCCCAAATTGGGGTTCCTTGTATTGCCATCGAAATATTCTGATTGGATTATTACCAAGTGTCCAATGTGGGCTTTGGATTGTATTGACCAAGTCTCCGATATGAGACTTGTGTCCTAATTTTCAATGTGGGAATTAGATTAATTAATTTCACGTGCAGACCTAGAGTTAGGTTGCACGTGAGGGGGCATGTTTGAGAGGAAAGATCATACATTGGAAAAGTGACAAAATAAAATATAACTTATAAGTGAGTGGATCTCACCCAATTGTACAGAGACATTTTGTGATAAAACTCAACACCTAACATGTGGTAAAGTTTGGACAATATCAGTATAATGGTGGGTCATGGGCCACGCTTATTGCTGTTTAACACTACTTAATTCTTAGTTCGTTTTCTAGACAACTAGGTGTACTACTTTAAGAGTTAGGATGGTCAAGGTTTTGGTAGGCTATTTTTTTTAATTTTTTAAGTAAGTGAGCTACATCTGTTTTATAGTGAGGGTACTTGTCAATTTGTTCGGTAGCTTAAGTCATTTACGCTTGATCGAAGACAAAAACTAATGTACGCGCTTTCTAACCATAGATAAATAATGAAATTATCTAATTTCTGAAATATGATAAAACAAAATATCAAAAAACAAAGATATAACAAAAATTGAAGAAGTTTGTGCTATAAATTTTTTTTCATTTTTCCTCTTTTCAATAATACCAGGTGCCTCAAATGGGTATGAAAATCTATAAAATAAGGATCTTAGTTTCTGTTCAGGAGTCTGGTTGCATCACATAAATAAAAGTTTAGACCAAATCAATTGCGAGACTTGTTTACAAAGTATGTAGGACGTGTTAACCACCGAGTCTTTTATTAAAGGAGCATAATATCTAGAACTAGTATTGAGAGATTCGCTAATTGATTGATATAAAACTGGTGTACGTGTACATATAATACGCACCTACTTTACTACTTATAGTTTTATACATTATAACTTTGTATTCTCTCAAGAATTATACAATTATGAATCATGTCTTGTCACTCTTTGAATTTGATTGAGATGAGACCTGAGGCTATGAATGGATCGATTAGAAGAGAAACAAGAGGAGCGTGTCACTTGGCACGTTCAATTTATTAAACATGTATTTATTTGTTGACATTATGATCGAAAGAGCCACAAGTGTAGGGATAGTTCATAATAAGCGGAAGAACATATCCAGATCGAATATCCTTCGCCTTTGATAAAAATGGTAATTGTCATTAAGCTTTCTTGTAGGGCCAGACCTAAGACGAGCCAGAAGAGGCAGTCAGGCAGCTAAGTCAAGCCATTTAAAAATGGGCCTAATTTAAAGTTCACTCCTATATAAATACTATATAGTGTAAATACGTGTTGTGAGTTGTGACATGATTCACATGAAATATATTCCAGTGGTAAAATATATAATTTTTTTGTTAGTGATTGAGAGCTCGAATCTCATGTAACACTGTTATAGTGTATATTTTTTTTTCTTTATATACACACATAAAAATATGGGCGGTATTGTAGGAGAATTGTAATTGTGTTTATTATTGATAATAAGAGTTCTTTAAATAGGGAGTTACAAGGTACCCAAAAGGTAATAGAATATGAATACAATTGAATACCTAGAACACTTTTCTATTACAACTCTAAATCCTAGTTTGTGGAGGCACACATTATGTCGACATTCTTCAATCCTTCCCCTTGTGCCGCTCAAACTTGGTGATGACGCTTTGATCGTTGCCTCACTAAAAATCTTACCAGGTAACAAAAACCCTGTGGGACAAAAATAACCCTGGTCGAAGGGCAAAAAGAGCACAACACGTCATTCACTCTATGAGATCGAACATGTAGACATCATACCTCCCCCTGATGTTAATATCTCCCCCTGATTGCTACAATCATGGGAGTTCGGATAACTTTCTTAATTCGATGTTTCTCACATGTTTCTCGAAGGTGGATTTAGGTAACGACTTAGTAAATAAGTCCGCTACATTATCCTCTGATCGGATCTGATTCACTTCAATATTTTTAAGTGCATGTTGTTGCTGATTGTAAAAGAACTTAGGCGATATATGCTTGATGTTGTCGCCCTTGATGAAACCTAACTTCATTTGCTCAATACAAGCTGCATTATCTTCATAAATGCATGTAGGTTCATTTGTGGTGGACTTCAAACCACAAGTTCCTCGAACATGTCTAACAACAGACCTTAGTCATATGCATTCTCGCACGGCTTCATGTAGAGCAATAATCTCTGCATGATTTGAAGAAGTAGTAACAAGGGTCTGCTTTGTAGACCTCCAAGATATCGTAGTGCTTCCCATGGTAAAGACATAACCTTTTTGGGAGCGACTTTTGTGAGCTTTAGAGAGATACCCTACATCAGCAAAACCCATCAAGACATCGTTGTCATTTTGATAGAGGGGAGGAGGAGCACGGAGGGTGGTGTTTTGCCTTGTGGAGTCCGATCCCACACTTCTGTTATTTCTCTTCTCTTTGTAGGGATAAAATAAACTCATATCAATCGTACCTCTCAGGTATCGAAAGATTGTCTTTACACCAATCCAATGGCGGTGTGTTGGAGCAGAACTGTGTCTAGCTAACAAGTTCACAGTGAATGAGATGTCTGGTCTTGTGCATTGAGCTAAGTACAATAATGCGCCTATTGCACTTAGATATGGCACTTCAGCCTCTAATAAGTCTTCATCCTCATCCCTTGGACGAAACGGATCATTTTCAGGTTCAAAACTACGACCGATCATAGAAGTACTCACAGACTTTGTTTTTATCTTCATTAAAGCGCCTTAATAATTTTTGAGTATATGTTGACTGATGGATCATAATCCCATCACTACGGTGCTCGATTTCTAGTCCGAGACAAAACCGTGTTTTCCCAAGATCTTTCATCTCAAATTTGGATTTCAAGTATTTAGCAGTTTCCTTTAACTCATCTAGAGTTCCAAATAGGTTCGTGTCGTCGACATAAACTGCTACAATTGTAAATCCGGAACTCGTCCTTTTTATAAACACGCATGGGCATATTTCATTATTCTCATCTCCTTTCCCAATCAAGTAGTCACTTAGACGGTTATACCACATCCGTCCGGGTTGTTTCAATCCATATAGTGAGCGTCTCAATCTTATTGAAAACACGCTCCATGGTTTAGAGCCACTTGATTTGGGTAATTGAAGTCCATCTGGAACCTTCATGTATATCTCTGAATCTAGATCCCCATAGAGATATGTTGTAACCACATTCATAAGCTGCATGTCAAGTTTTTCTGAAACTACCAAACTGACAAGATAGTGGAACGTTATAACGTCCATTACGGGAGAGTATGTCTCCTCATAGTCGATTCAAAGGCGTTATGAGAAACCTTGCGTCACAAGGCGGGCTTTGTATCTAACAACCTCATTTTTCTCATTACGCTTTCTAACAAAGACCCATTTATGGCCAACAAGCTTTATACTTGGGGGTGTCAGCATTATACGCCCAAATACCTGTCTCTTTGTTAGTGAATCCAATTCAACTTGGATCGCATTTTTCCATTTAGGCCACTCTGCTCTTCGTTGACATTCTTCAACGGAGCGAAGTTCGATATCATAATGTTCTATAATTCCTTGAGCGATAGAATATGCAAACACATCATCAAGTAGGGGTGTGCAAAACATGGTACAAACCGGTCAAAACCGACACATAAATATGGTTTGGTTAAGGTTTTTTAACTTTAAAAATTGAAAATCGGTTCAATACCGAACCAAACCATTTATAAACTGGGTTGGTTTGGTTTCTCTTGTACTTAAACTGCGAAACCCGAACCGACCGGTATGTTTGAAACATAAGAGAAAAAGTTTATATATATATATATATACATAATAAATATATATTCATTTGTCCAGTTCGTTCTAAGTAAGTTCTAAATCTCCAGTTATAACTTTATTCTCAAATGATATACTATCGTATTGAATTCAAGGCTCAAAGGCCTAAAACCTTAGTATATAGTCGCTACAATTTTTTTGATAATTTCATATCACATCTCTGATCTCTCAATCTCTCATTCTTTGACCTTTAATACTATCATATTAAGCTAGTATTGATGGCTAAGTCGTTAAATAAGTGAATCACATTGAATCTAATTTAGGTTTTAGTTTTGGACTATATGTTTTGGATTTTAATTATTGAATTTTAAATTTAGATAATTTAACACAATTTCAATTCTTGCGACTGAATTTTTACTATGATTTTTTTTATAAATAGCATGTTAATATTATATAGGTGAAAACCGCCTAACCGACCAAACCAAACCATATTTAATTGGATTGGATTGGGTCGGATTGAGCTTTTTCTTTTTGATAACCGGTTTTCCAAAATGCCTAAACCGCTCAATTTGGCATAGAGATGATTTGGAGTCAAAACCAATCCAACACAATCTGAGTGCAGCCCTATCATCAAGGATAATAGAATCTCGACTCAACGTCTCATGTACACTAGTGTAATTCATGGAGATCTCTCTATTCTCTGGAATTGGTTCTGACATTGGAGCGTCCCCCAATGATGTCTCTTGGACATAACCATAATCCGGAATATCTTCATGAGACGGGTTATTTATGTCGATGATTAATGGATCTTTTTGTGCCAAACTCGCTTTCTTTCTCGGGCGAGAATCCATCGAACCTTTGGGTCTCCCACTTTTCCTTGCTGGGAGCCCGGCATGAGCCACATTGCCATTACCATTAGTGGTGGCGACGCCATGCCCAATACCCCTAGTGGCACCATATCCACTATTTTTAGGGACATCAATCGTTGCAGGCACGTTTGCAGCAGGTATATGTGATCTTGTCACTTTGGCGATATCAGAAAACTCATCAGGTATAGAGTCTGCTACGTTCTGAAGATCGAGAATTCTCCGCACCTCAATTTCGGACTGTGCGGTGCGGGGATCAAGATGAGACAAAATGGGGACAGACCAAGACAATTCATGTCGTTCCTGTTGAACATTATTGTTCTTATCCCCCCCTAATGACTAGAAGACTGTCTCATCGAAGTGACAATCCGCAAATCTAGCGGTAAATTGATCGCCTGTCAAGGGTTCTAAGTAGCGGATAATGGTTGGAGAGTCATAACTAACATAAATGCCCAATCGTCTTTGAGGACCCATTTTGGTGCGCTGTGGCTGCGCAATTGACACATAAACTGCACACTCCAATATGCATAAGTGTGAGACATCAGGTTCATATCTAGTAACCATCTGGGAAATAGAAAAGGGTTGGGTGGCAGTAGGCCTTAGACGAATAAGCACTGCTGCATGCAATATTACATAGCCTCAAGCAGAAACAGGGAGATTGGTACGCATAACCAATGCTCTAGCAACCATTTGAAGCCTTTTAATGATGGCTTATGCCAGACCATTTTTGGTGTGAACGTGAGGAACAAGATGTTCAACCTCAATCCCAATGGACATGCAATAGTCATCAAAAGTTTTTGATGTAAACTCTCCAGCATTGTCAAGACGAATTGACTTAATGGGATGATCAGGGTGGTGAGCCCTTAACTTAATGATTTGTGCTAGGAGTTTAGCAAATGCAGCATTTCTGGTGGACAAAAGCATAACATGTGACCAATGTGTCGATGCATCAACCAACACCATAAAATATCTAAATGGTCCGCAAGTTGGTTGGATAGGTCCACATATATCACCTTGGAGTCGTTGCAAGAGTAGAATATTTTGTTTAGTGTCATTTGCATAAGATGGTCTTGATCCTAATTTTGCTAAAGAGCAGGCTTTGCAAAACGAAATATGGGCTTTAAAAGCAACCATGGAAGAATCTGATTGAGCCACGAAGTCACAATTGATTTTAGAAGTATAGAAAGGAATCAAGGAGGCATTAGTGGTGTTAATACCACTACTGGGCCGCAGGGGGTAGGCGGCTCTATCCCTACCTTGGACAGAATTTTGGTTCTGACTTCTTTTCGTTTTGAAAAATGGATGTCCGTGTGAAGTCTTGAGTATACGGATCATTATATCACGACCTGGGTGTCCCAGACGATCGTGCCAAAGCCTATATGTGTCAGAATCCCATAAGTCACTTCTCATGACATGGTTGGATTCAATGACTTGAATAGTGTTTGCATACAACCCACTAGAACGACACATAAGTTTATCTAATACTCGTTTATGTTTGAAGTCATTATAGGTGATGCAAAAGAACTCTTGTCCATTCTCACAATGTGTTTCCACATGAAAACCATTGGCTCTTATATCTTTAAAACTCAATAGGGTCCTTCCAGCCCTAGGAGCATATAGAGCTTCGGTGACATTAATACTTGTGCCATTTGGCAACATAAATTGAGCTGGTCCTCGACCATGAATCAATTGTGATGGTCTAGCCATCGTAGTCACAAAAGATCGACTAGGCCTCATCCATAAAAATAGTTGCCTATGTCGCAATATAGTATGTGTGGTGCCACTATCAACAAGGCATTCCAACTCTCCAGGAAACATACTGAAAAATAATAAAGTTCGAAATTAAAAACATGTCTATGACATTGAATAATAAGATACTTTATTAATAAATGTAGCCAATAATTACATCAAATGGTCCAAAAAAGGTCTAATCCAAAATAAAGAAAATTAAACTGAGACACATTGTAGTCACTCTATCCGTTTGGCAACTCCAATCAAATATGATCAGGAAAGTAGAGAGAGAGATGTTGGTGGAGCGAGGCTCACTTAAGTACCAATTATCTCAATGACTTTCCTAGACATCATATTTTATTGGGTGCACCACATAAGAAAGAGTTAATACAATTGCCATTTATTGACTATTACATAATTTTTGGAAAATAAAAAGGACTAATCTAATCAAAGTCTGCGGTATCCTTGTGCACTTCATCTTCAGCTTTGAAGTCCTCTATGGTGAGATTAACATCTCCACCATCTTCATCTTCTTCTTCTACAAGGTATACTTCTTGCTCCCTCAGGTCCCTGTATACCCTGTATCTTGCAGCTAGTTGCTCGCTTGCCTTGCATTGCTTGAACCAATGCTCACTTGATCCACATCGATGAGACATATCATTGCGGTTGCCTCCCTTTAATTGAGGTGCATGTTGTGGGCGTTCCCTAGGAGGATTGGCACCTCCACCACGACCCATGACGCCGTCGCCACGAGCTATGGTTCCACCACCACGGCTAGGGTTGTCACGACCCCTCTCCCACGTGTAGCATTGACACCACGTGTATACGCTCCAAACTTGCGGTTTCCTTCCTGATTAGGGCGGATATATAGACCCATACGTCCTTCATGTCCCTTATTTCTAGGGTTCCGCTCCTTACGCCCTCCTTTGGGTGCATTATAATTCGCCTCATGAACGCTCTTAGTTCCAATGGGCCTTGAATTATAATTCATCACGAGTATGTTATCATATTTCTCAGCTACATATATAATATTGATAAGTTGATGAAATCTCGTGATCCGTCAAGTATTGACTTCAGTACAGTATTTATTTGATACCACAATGGCTGAAACGGGGAAGGTGGAGAGAGTCTTCTCAATTAGCTCTTGCTCTGTGACAGGTTGTCCACAGAACCTCAACATGGACTGTAGGCGAAGAGCTTCTGAATTATATTCAGCAACAAACTTGAAATCAGCAAAGTGCAGATTGTTCCATTGAACCTTCAAGTCAGGGAGGAAGGAATCTTGGACATTGCCAAAGCACTCTTCTAGCGCTACCCATAGCTCTCTTGCATCCTTGATCGATATATACTCCAATCTGAGTGCCTTGTCCATATGGCGTCGCATCAAGATAACTGCTTGAGCATGCTTTGTAGGTGTTCTCACAAACACAAGATCCGGGTTAGGTGCCTAGATTATGGGTAGTATTCCCTTCGAAGTGAGGTGGTTCTCAACATCGGTTACCCAACTGTGGTAATCCGAGCCTGTTGAGTCAAGCATAGGAAAGTCGAGCCTTGGTTCATTCGACATCCTGAAAATAAGAAGAGAAGATATATTAGTTTCGGAGCTAAACTTCCACGAAAACTAAAATAATAGGATTTCCGAGCTATGCTACCAAAAAATCAATTTCCAAGAATCTCTTTTGGATTAGACCAAATAATAAAGTTTTAATAAGGTTACAATTTGATGCTTGCGGACGCTTTTAGTCCAAGCATTATGAACACTCTTAGTTCATACGAACGCTCTTAGTTTGTTTAGTTATGAACAGTCTTAGTTCATACGAACACTCTTAGTTTGTTAAGCGTGAATCCCCACAATTCCGTTTTGTTAAATACTCAAAACCATTTGGCAATATATATTCCAATATTCTACAGAAAATAAAAGAAATTTAAATACAAGAAAGCAGCAACTTTAATTATAAAAAACTTACGTGATGATTTTGGGCTTGAGAACACGCGCGTGTTGATGTAGGCATGTTAGGATTGCAGATGCTGCTTCAATCCTAAGTTAGGATTGCAGGGGTTGTTCAATCCTAAGTTGATTGCAGTGGTCTCAAAGTAGTGCAGCAGCGATCTCAAAGCAGGGCAGCAACAGGTGCGTGGTGCAGCAGCAAACAGCTGCAGCAGGGGCTTTGCATTAGGAAATAGTGTGCAGGGCAGTAAGGAGCAGCAAGCAAGAACTCGCGACAGTTTTGCAGGCTGCAGCGCACGGGCTTACAGGGACGCAGGCAGGGATGGACGCACGCAGGCAGGCAGGGCGTGGGAGGGCTTTTAGGGAGGCAGCCCGCGGGCTTGCAGTAGCGAAAGGCGAACTAGCAGAGTGGGCAGTAGCAGTGCGTGGGCTGGAGGCTGCGGCAGATTTTGGTGTTTAGTTTTTTTTTTGTTTTTCGGCTAGGGTTAGAACTCATGTTGATAACTTGTTGTAGGAGAATTATAATTTTGTTTATTATTGTTGATGTCGAAAAGTTCGGCGGTAGCTGAACCTTTGATAACGCAAACCCGACGGGCGGATCGATACTTGTGGTGTTCTCAAAGCCTCCGCTACCTGTCAAGTAAAATACAAAGGGCGTCAGAGGGAGACCGCGCTGAGCGGTCTTCTACTCTCCGATGCCTAAGTTAGTCAATGTATTTATGTTGACAAAGTAACAGTAGGTAAGTATTGAATACGTAATTAATGAGGACAGAGGAGAGAACCTTTTATAGGTGAGGAAGAGGAGGTTCTTCTCTTTGTTTTCGGTGTGGGACTGGAGTGCTTCAGTTCCCAGCTCTGGGAGCTACTGATGCCATTTTGGCACAGCGCGTCGGCGGTGATCTGGGGGTGATCCAATGCTGAGGTTGTAGCTCGCCTGGCGGGGTATCTGTATGTCATTCCCTTGGTTGGAATTAGTACCCTTGGCGGTACAATGAGCGTGGCCCATTATAGCTAATTATGCTTGCAAATGTACATGTATGTACAATTATTGATAATATGAGCCCTTTAAATAAGGAGTTACAAGGTACCCAAAAGGTAATAGAATCCGAATACAATTGAATACCTAGAACACTTTCCTATTACAACTCTATACCATATTTTGTAGAGGCACACATTATATAAACATCCTTCAACAGGCGGCCCATTTTACATTTTTGCCGCATGTCATAAAATTTCAGGTTCAGACCTGCTTTCTTAGTATGAAATATACTCCAAATTGCAAGGAGCTAGTTTAAAAGGCAAAAGGAGGTTTCATGGAGATTGGAATTCGACGACAAGCATCTATTCTAATAATTAAAGGAGAGCAGTAGAAAAGGCCATATGTAGGATTGATGCTATTGTTGTTTAGATAGATTTTATGGAATTTGATGTGGATTTAGTGATTTACCCCTCATTCACCTTGTTTAAGTGATCAAGTCTAAATGCACATCAGATAAAGCATGATGTGGTCATTATGCACTAGCTACTTGCACGACAAACCCAGCAGAAGTGATAATGTTCATATAGTCATAATACTTTTGGATATATATATGCTTGAGATGACAGAAACCTGTTCGAAGTATATTATTTTCTTCAATAAACGAAAGGGTGTTTCAAACTTTCAATAAACTGTCTCTCAGTTTTGATAGAAGTTGAAAGACAGTGAAACCACCTGCGTGAACCCACTAGCAACTCCGTATTATCTTCAACTTAAAATTCAAAATTCAACTTGTATGAGACTTTGGCTAATCCAAGTCTCTGGCTGCCGCTATTGAATCAATAGTCGTCAATTGTTATTTAAATTTTAATCATACTAAACAATTCTAGAATCATAAAAAGTTTCTAACGGATAATAAAGTTTGATGGTTTGGTATGAAAAACAAACACCACCATTCACCAATCTAAGCTTCAAAGTCCGATTGAGAATCTTCAGCTAGCTAGCTGCCTTAGAAATAGGGTTGAGAGGGATTGATTGGTCCAGAGCCCTCAAATTCTTCCGGAGCATTTTCATTTTTCCCAAAGTAATTGATACGATTCCAAGAAACGTGAAACCGAAGCAAAGTCACAGAGAGAATTGAAATTTACATGAAACTTTGATAGCCTTTTTCCAAAGTGGAACAACCTGCAAAAAGTCTCGGTCATTTTATACCTGTGAATCTGTTGGGGTTTACTAATCAAGGCAGAGAATTTTTCCGGTAAAGAAAAGGTTGCAGAATGACGTGTGTGTGTCTCCATAGGAAAAGGATCAAATATTGATGATGCTGGTGAAAAATGGGCCCAGCCGCCCATAGCGGATAAAGGGATCATGGGCCTCATGCCTTTTGGCTTTTGCCACCCATATAGTCAACATCTGTAAATGTCAATCCATGTATTTTTCAAGTCTTTCTACGAGGGAGGGATTCGAACTTGAGACATTATATGTACGAAAAGTAAGTGTTATCAACTTGTGCAGTTACAACCAATTTTGTACGCCAATAAGTCTTACGTTGATTATGTAGATTGCTTTAAGTAAAGGATGTCATTTTCAGTTTTCCTATATTGATGCATTCTGAGCGGTCATTTGAAATTCTAGATAATAGATGTCTTAGAAAAAAAGTAAGTTTAAAGATAAAGCTGCTATGAAAAAGCAAAGTTCAAAGATATTGAACAATTGTAAACGTGACGCATGTTCTTCATATTGGATATGAATCAACACCAGAGATGTTAGTTATAAAAACTGACCAAGAAAATTATATTCGATGGCTTTTAAATTTAAATCCAATACTGAACAACAATATAACTAAATTTGTTTTATAATCATATCAAAATTCAAGGATAATTCAGTTTAATTTTCTTGATAATTTATTGATTAGATATACACCCATTACGAATTAAAATTATATTTTGGTATATAGTTATCCACCTTTGTAGTACATATTGATTCCAAATGCCCAAGTGGGTACGTAGCAAAGACAAGCAACCCACTTAGCAAAAGAGGTACAAACCAAAACATGGATTCCACTCCTATGACAGCAAACGATAGATTTTGACTCGCAATTGCATTAACCATTCCACATCTTCTAATAATCAGGTGGCCAGGATTAACTCGACGTGGCAACACCGAGGCCCTCGATAGCATGTGACTTTGATATGATGATTTGACTAGTAGATTTTCCCATGACAATGTAGGGGCAAGGAAATGTAGATGTGGGTTGGGTGGTGGCTGGTGCATAATAAGGGCTTGGTTGACAATTGAGATATTTCACAAGAAGCTATCCAACAAGTACATGTGGTCCTTCCTTGAGGAGCAGAACCAAATGGATCATCATAGACTTTCAGTTAGCGATAAAGTTGGGGCATGTGACCTTGCTAGTGGTGGTAGGAGTTGTAGTACAGTACAATGTGACTGAGCTCTAGGACCATGCAACAGATGTTTGGGCTTTAAGTCGGTCAACAACTAGGTGCTTGATTAGATTAAAACCCATTTGACGATCCTCCTTTTTCTTTTAGGAGAAGCAACATAATTCTATCGTCAACTTGATAATATCACAAAATAATTCACAAGATAGTGATGTTAAACGATATGAGATTTATCTCACAATATTTTGTTATTAATAAAAGTATACAGAACTACTCGGTTAAGTTACAATTTTTAGGGACTGTAAGACACAAATGCACCTCACGATTGAGAATATACACGATTTTAAGTTTTTATAATTTCAACATTTAAATTTAATACATATAACTGAGATCCATCTGTCTTTCACAATTTTTAAAAGAGAAATTTTAAATACACACCCCAAACTACTTAATACACATCCCTATTATTTTATATTTCAAATCAGATTTTATAGGTAGATTAAATGACCAAAATAGACATCTATATATTAGAAGAAAAATAATAATAATCATATCTTCCTTATATGATTCTATAATTATAAACACAATAAATTTCTATACATGCATCCTCATTTAAAACAAGAATAAAGTTAGAAACCATCTAATTTAAATTTTCCTTAAATAAATTGTAATTAAATGGGTGAGAAACCATATCATTTAGAATTTCAAAATCAATGGTATTAAATGTTTTTAAAACAAATCGCTTTACTCCCACTTTTAGGTTTTTTTTTTCTAAAAGTTATGATTTATTCTCTAATATAAAAAATCATAGGTATAAAACTTTGTAATTGTTAATTTGTTTGATCATCCAATGACAATTTCGTAGTTCTGCCATTGTGGAGAAACTACTGATACAGTCTTGGTTGAATGTTCGACTCAAAATTTTATACTTGATCAATATGATGTTTGGTGGATGAGAACTTAAATAATTTAAAACCTATTTCTAAGCATCTATTTGAAGGGAACAATAATAATTCATTATGAGATTCTCAACAACTAACACAAGTAATTAATATGGTCAATTATAAAATACTAATATGTTAATATATACTAATCAAATTAAATAGTAGCCTTAATATAGTTAAATAATACTGTATTTCATGGCTTTTTAGGTTAAGGATATTTTAGGTAATTTAGGTTGTGTATTTAGTAAAATATTAGAATGAGTAATTAAATGGTAGGTGTATTAAGTAATTAGGGGTGTGTATTTAAAACTTTTTTTTTTTTTGATAAAAAAACGTTTTCTTAAGTGAGTAAGATTGTATATTAATATGTTATTTCCTTATGTAGAACTTTCTTTCCTCCACGTCTTAATTTGTTAGTACCAATTTCACAAACAAAAAAAAATATGTCACTATCTGTACTTAATCAGTAAATCTTCCCATCAAATTTCCAAGATAACACAATGTCATTGCAAAGAAAATTCTGGTCTATTATTGAAACATATTGCTGGTCATATACTCCTACTTATTCAGGTCGACAGATGCAGCATACCACAGAAAAGACTGGTCCAGTTTCCAATTCCATCTTTTGATTTAATTGGTGTGTGCCCTCATCCATGACAAGGAAAACCAGGAAAAACAAATACATAAAATTTAAAAAAATAGAAAAACCCAGTGGCCAGATCTATTCAACCGCCTCATATATTTATCCTGGCGCGCGGCACACGCCACCGCACCACGACAAAAGACGACGTGTCGCTTTCCCCCCGTGACATTCATTTTAGTAATAACCACAGGGCGGTGATTGAAGCGAGTCGAACCGCGTGGCTGGATCTGGGTGAGGTGGCGACGTGCATGCCCCGAAGCCGCAGCCCTCTCTCGGGAGCCGTGAGAATAGCCGCTGTTTACTTTTTAATGTTGTCGGCGCCGGTATGGGTGGGTGTGTGAGTCGGCTTCGAGTTTCGGCTTGACAAGTGATCGGGTGGCGTTTCGACACGTACACACGTGGTCTCAGATTAATCGACGGCCCACCAATTTAACTTTTTTATTAATATAATTAGTTGCGTCACCTAATGTTTTGATTTTTTTGGGGATTTTTTTAATGAGTAGAGTAGGAAAACAGGTGGGAGACGTTAGGGTGGTGTTGGGGATCAGGTGGGCGCTCGTACAGAAAATCCAAGTGGGCCCAGGTTTGAAGAGGTTGACACGTATTCTGAATGAACACGATTGCGGTGTTTAGCTTATGGCTGAAGGGATACAACCAGCTGTGTCTTAAAATGATAATGATCGTGATTAATTAGGGATCTGGCTGTTAGGGTTTGTCTGACGCTATCAGTGGTTTTCGATCGCACACATGATTATGATTTGATCCACTTTATTATAACTTAAATGGAGGGACAAGCGATGAGTTTTCCGATATGGGTCCATCTCTACTGCGGACCGTAAAGTTACGGACTGTATGCGGACTAGTCGTATTTAAAAAAAAAATTGTGGGTGGTGCTCTATTATTAAAATAAAAATAATTTCATCATATAATAATTTCAAAAGTTCAAAAAAAGAAAGAAAGGGGAATTCGGATTTGAATTGAATTATTGATTACATAAGACCTTAGTTCAGACCAAAAAGATTTCATCATATATTATGGTAAATAACAAGTACAAATTTGCTTATTTAAGAGAAATTTTCAAGTGATTGTGATGGACAAATGCATCTCAACTACATATCGCGATAGTTAAGTAAGTAAACTCAGTCGAGCTATTAAATTTAGAAAGAAAAAATTAAGATTGTAAAAACTTAAAACTACATATTTATTTTTTACCAGATTCACTCCAAATTCCTTAAAAACTGTTCTTAAGTGAGAGCGTATCTACACATAATTATGCAAAACTTAATCAACTGGAGCCACTCGATGTATGAGTACGGACAACTATATAATTAAGGTGCGAGTGTGCGAGTGTGCGATTTGTGAAAATTGTGATTCATAAAAATATATATATGAGTTGTGAGCATTCTATCGGGTAGATTCTCGAATCATTTACGATACAAATTAAGAACAAATTTGGTCATTTAAAATGAAAATCATGCCTATTTAATGTAGTTTGTTCATGGATCACATCCAAACTCATTTTATGTTTCAATAAGTAACTTTTTTTTTTTAAATATACTTTTTTTTTTAACTTTAAACATGTGCAACTTATTCTTACGTCTTAATTCAACACTGATAAATAAACAATAAATTTATAATTTTTTTAATATAGTGGCATGCACCTTCAATCAAATTACTCCTAAAGTAAATTTCAGTCTCCCAGGTGGATCTAACCTTGTCTATGACTCTAGTCAACAACAATCTAAGAACCATTGGTGTTAACGTTAAGAACAACTAATTAAAATGCTCCAAAATTGAACATTGACAGCCTCTACAACTTGACCATCTTCTCTAATTTGGACTTCCAAAAAAAGAAGTTGATCAAGTAAAGCACTGCTCGATTTAGTTGATTGGGTTAAGCTTTTGCTATATTAAGCATCACACGAAATCGTCAAGAGCTCAAGAATAAGAAAAAAACAACAAAACATACTCAAAAGAGAAAATTAGGAAAACTCCTTCCGGAATATTCGATAAAATTAGAAAGATACAGAAAATATTAGTATAACCATGTGCAAGAATGAAACGTATAAATTGAGAAATGGTCTAAATTCTTTTAAAAAAAAAAGAAAAAAAAGAAGAAGAAAAAAAGTAGCAAAACCAAAACCAACCACATGATTTATCGCCCAACCCGGTCGGGTCCCAACGGACCTCAAAGTCCAGTATTAAATTTAGTTAATTGACAGATTTTAAATATTCCTTAAAAAAAAAAGAACGCGAGACTTCCGTGAGGGGTTTCTATCCTACGTAGTGTCCGCGCCTATCGTTATCTTTTCCATTATATATAAACCCCTCCTCCATTTCTTCAACTCTCACTTATCTGCAACAAACCCTAAAAGCTAAAACCCTAACCCATTTCTGTTCGGTTTCTTTTTTGGTCCCTCCAAATTTTACTAATTTCTTTCCCAACCTCCTCTTCTCCATCACCCACCACCCATCTTTTTCAAACAACTATTTTTCTCTTCTCCCTCAAGAAAGTAATAACTAATATTATTGCATCTTGCCCACTATATATATATACCTAGCCTTCTCCACCACCTCACTTACCATACTTTGCCCTCACCAATTGCTTTTGAGAACTCAGATTCTCTCGCTCGCTCTAAGAAACATAAACTCTAGATTTGGGTTTTGTTGTCTCCCCGTATGGATAACAGTAACCCTAATGGGAAGAGACCCCGAGATGATGACTCGGCCGACTCGGGACGGAACGAGGCTGCAGAGTTTCGTCCCGAGTCGAAACTTATCCGAGTTGATTCCAGCAGCTCAATTAACTCGGATGCAAGCTCGGGCGACTCCAACGTCCGAGTCAACTCGGACGAGTTCGACATGGACTCGGCCGAGGCAAAGATGATTCAGGAAGACCTGTTGAACATACTGGACGACTCGGAGGCCGTGACGGACCCTGACCCGGCAATTCAGGGGCTGGACTCGGTCATTAAAAGCTTCGAGGAGGAGATACAAGTTCCGGCAGCACCGGCATTTGCTCCTCCGGTTGAAACGACGTCGGGCTCGGGAGAGTCTTCCCCGTCGTCGCAGCCGGAGCTCGGTTACTTACTGGAGGCTTCGGACGACGAGCTTGGTCTCCCGCCGACGAACAATGGAGCTGCGAGGGAGGAGAAGAAAATGGAGGCGGCGGATTTCACGCTGAGTCCTCCGGCGGCCGCATTGGACGGAATGCTTGGGTTCGAGAACGACATGATTCCGAGTTACGACGCGTTCGATTTCGGAATCGGTGGGTACTCGGACAGTAATGGCGGCGGAGAGTACGTGGCGTTGGGTGGCTTGTTTGACTACTCGGACGGCGGCGCTACGGAGGTGTCGTGGCGGACGGAGTCGCTTCCTGCTCTATAGAAACGTTTGGAACGGGTTTTCCGGGGTTGGTTTTGTTTGTGACCCGGGAACGGTTTCGATAGGTAGAGAGCTGTAGCTGTTGATATCAGAGAGGTTGTAAGTAAACTCAGAAAAGAAAGAAATTAAGGAAATGAAAAGGAAAGATGAAATTTGAACGGAACGAGTTTGATTTTGGCATTTTGTTTCCGCGAAGAGTAATTTTGTTGGGTAATGGTTGGTTAATTTTTTTACTTTACCTTGAGCATTGAAAATATTTAATCAAAATTACTTTTGTTTTGGTACAATCTCACCAAAACTATGGGCTAACAGGTGTATAGATATGAATCGTATGATAATGAATTTCCGTCGTTTTCATGGATTAATTTTCTAAAGACAAAGATACGCTCCATATGGGTGGTCGAGATCAACTGAAAATCAAAGGTCAATAACGTTTTCAGATAAAAACACAGAGGACAATCATGTTAAAGAAAATGAGAAAAAAAAAAAGAAAAAAAAAACATAGAGGACAATGAACTCGTAAGAACTTTCAATTTTAGTCTAATGGGTTCTTCTCGTTCATTTAGAGTAGTAAGGTTGAGTGGATGAATTGATTACCTTGTATTTGTCGAACATATGCACCCTCGTTTTTTCTTAGATGTATTATAATGGTGAATATAGTGGTAAATTATAGTATCACTTTAATGTGATGAGCGCTCCTCCACTTATTCTTTTTTCCCAGTTTTCTTTATCTTTACGCTCTATTTTGTATTAGGTTTTGGCTTTGTCTTCCTCCTTTTGTCTCTTCTTTCTCTAATCATCACGTGGAGTAGCAAGTAGGTTTACTCCTTTTATCTCATCTTTTCATACAAAAAAGTGAAAACCTACAAGAACGTCTAGTTTTCAAATTATAAATTGTCCCCTAAGTTGTTAAACGGCGACCGGATTCAATATGATAAAACATTCTTATACAACGGTAGATTATTAAGATACAAGTCTAACAGTCAAGATATAGGAGATGAAGTTGGTTTACATAAGTGAGATCGAGAAAATGAGGAGTATTGTAGTTGTATTAGAGCTCATTAAATAATGGTTATCGTAATCTTTGTCAATTGATTTTAAATTCAAATGTATAACTCAAAATTAGCTTAAAAGGGCAACTAAAGTAAAGAATTAGCTTTCATCATCCTTATTTGCCACAAAAAAAAAAAAAATAGCCTTCATCCTTGCATTGGGTTTTCTCTCTGCCGCTTTGATAGTTTTCTTCTCCGCTCATTCTGGGCAATTTTCTCTAGGTTCCATCCTACATCTTGGGCTTCTTGTCTCTTTCTTCGGCTTTCCCTTTACTGCCCCTGTTTGGCTCGATCAAGAAGGCTAGCAAACAGTCTCTTTTGCTATGTGCGCAGTAAGTGTTTGGCTCCAAAACCAGTTGGTGTGCAAACTGTCTCTTTTGAGCGAGTGATTGAGCAGGCGTGCCAGCACCGTGGGGTGCAGTCGTCGGGGTAGTCCCTTGACCTGACTTCTTCTTCAAGCGCTGTGGACGAGGAGAGCACCAACCCCGTCATAGGGTTCTTCTCTTGCCTTTCGAAAAAGGACTTTTGGTGTGATCTCTTCGGTCACCAAAATCGATACTCAACGTTGTAGGTTGAGCAAAGCAATCACTGGGAAGTCTTGAGAAAGCACGGGGTTTGCTAAAGCGTATCTTTAGCTTCGCAGGGTTGCGAGGGCGTTACCATTGTTTCGCTAGTTGTATCGGTGGCGGTAGCACTGACAATCGGCTCGCGAGGAGACTAGGACTGGAAGCACGGTCGCCAGGTTGATCTGTTGATGCTGACAGTCAGCTCGCGAGGAGACTAGGACTGGCGGGCGGTCACTGGGTTTCAACGAGGTTGAAGGTTTGCTCCGGGGAGGCTTTGTAATCGCTGGGATTAGTTGATTCAAAAGAGGTCCTTGATTTCGCCGCCTAACCCTGTATTTATACCATAGGGTTTCGACTGCTCCTTGCCTTAGAAGGATTATTAATTGAAGCTTCCTATTCGATCTCTACTACTCAATCTCAAGAAGGTTTTGTTTCCTTATGAGTCACGGAATGGGCGAAGCTATACCCCAAACCCGAGTAGCTTTATTTTTTGTCCGCAGGTATCGGCCCATTGGCTTAGACCCACCAAAGGATCCTACCAAAAATACTTTTGGGCTCAAACAGTAAGCTAATACCGTGGGGTGTGATCGTCCGGGATGTCCATGACTTGACTTCTTGCTCAAGCTTGTGGACGAGGATAGCACCAACCTCATCACAAGGTTCTTCTTTAGCCTTAACTATATAAGGCATTTTGGTGTGATTTCTTGTGTCACATAAATAATTGATACTCAACGTTGTAGGTTTAGCAGAGCAATCATTGGGAAGATGGAGAAAGCACAAAGGTTGCTAAGGCAATCCTTAGCTTCTCAGCGTAAAGGCGTTCCTTGATTATCTGTGGGTTCAACGTAAGTTGAGGGTTTGCTCCAGAGGAGGCTTTGTAATTTGTAGAACCCTTGTATTTATACTTAATTATGGATTCGGGAATTCCTTATTGTATAATGATTATTGAATGGTTAATTTCTGTTTGGCTCCAGTTTTTCTTGAGCTGGTCAACAGTCTCTTTTCTTTGAATGGGCGTGCCAGCACCGTTGGAGTGAGGTCATCGGGGTGTCCCTTAACCTGACTTCTTTCAAGCCATTGTGGATGAGGAGAGCACCAATCTCGTCGTGAGATTCTTTGTGCCTCGTGGTGAGGACTTTTGCTGAGCTTCTTCAAAATCACAATTGAAACTCGACATCGTAGATCGAGCAGAGCGAAAACCACTGGGAAGTGAGGAGAACTTGCTAAAGCGTGACTTTAGCTTGGCTAGTTTGTGAGGGCGTTACCCTTGCTTGGCTGGTTCTGTAGCCGTTGTGGTCGCGGTACTACAGTTGGCTTCTGAGGAGATTAAGACCGAAGCACATTGACAGAGGGTTTGGTGGCACTGACAGTCAGCTCCTGAGGATTCTGGGACTGGAGTGTGGTCACCGGTAAGAGAAGGAGAGGGGTTGCTCTGGAGAGGCTTGGATAATCGTAGAGATTGTTGTTGATGAATTGTGTTGTTACTTGTTGTAGCCTCTATATATAGGCTACCAAGCTATAGTGGTTGGCCTTAAACAAATCACAATGGAGCACTAAATGGAGATAGTAGAGCACTAAATGGAATTATGGTGGGTTTTGGAGTGGTTTTGAGTCACTTTCTGCTTCTTTATTTATTCAATTATATCTCTACAAATAATTCAGAATGGGCCTTCGACTTCTTCATATCAAATGATCCATCATGAGTGTAGATCATTTTGGTAAAATCTCAGAGCTTACTTCCATGTGGTTAGGCCGGAAACGCTGCTGAACTCCTTATAGGTCTGGTTTTCCAGTTTTGTCTTTTAGAAAATTGGACTGATTGTTTGAAGGTCTTCCACTCCAAACTAGCTCTTGCACTATTCATAAGAAATGATCTTTGGCATGTCTAGAATGAATCTGGAAAGCTGTAGCTTATTTGGATTTCTTTTGGTTAGTCTGCCGCCCCTCCTTCCTTGTTTAGTTCGGTTTCTCCTAGCCGAAGTAGGAAAATGTGCTAACACTACTAGAATTTTGCTCTTAGACATCACGACAATTACATCGGTGAGGAATTCCCATGATATAAAAAAATGTCATTAACATCGATTTCTCAAATTCTGATTTGTATGCATATAATTGACATCATTTTTTACTGTTGACTAATGTCTATATTTTGATTCCAAAATTTTTGAAAACGCGGAAAGACTAAGTTAAAAACTTTGGTACATGCGGGAATTTTTTTTTCGCACTTTAATTCATTCACTCTCTCTCGCCCTTCCCCGAAGCCCTATCCCTCTCGTCCCACTTTCCTTTCTGTTCAGCACCCAACCTCCTCCTCCATCTCCGAACCGAACCGTCCTCTTCTTCCTTCTCCGCCTCAGACCAGAACCCGACCCTTCTCCGGCTCTTCCCCCAAACCCTATCCCTCTCTCTCCCCCGTCCTAATCGAACCAAAACCTCAAAGCCCCAAAAAACGAATTCGCAGAGATCTCTTTGTGGGTCATCTCCAAGGTGCAACCTGGCGTTGACTCATCAGAGGAAGGCGAAGAATATGGTGGCCACGGTGAGCCCACGCCGGTGGTCGAAGATCGGTGACAGAGGAGAGAGTCCTCCAGATCCACTTTCTCTGTCCTCCCTCTCTCTTTAGTATGTGCTTTGCTCTCTTCCTAGCTTTATAAAGGGGGCCATTCAGCACCAAATTCTTATTCATTCTCTGACTCACTTCTTCTTCTTGTTCTTAACAAAGAGAAAGATTGAAAAGATTGATTTTGAATCAAAGATTTAGGAATGGCTTCGAGAGTCGTTGATCAACAACAAGCCAGAGGTATTGCTTTCTGATTCTGATTGGGGGTTTTGTTGTTCTTGATGATTGTTCATCTGATTTGTGAAATGAAATGTTCATAACTGGGTGATTTTGATGAAAAGGCTTAATCTTTAGACTTTGTGTTTGTGTAATTGCATAACCCATGTTGAGAAATCGTAGATTCTAATGGTTCTTGGTGGCTTTTTGGTTTAAATTTTGCAAGAAATTTTCTTATTTGGTTTCTGGGTGTGGATAGTTCTCCCCTGATATGATTAATTGAGGCTTACCCATGTTGAGAAATCAACTATTCTGATTATTCTTGGTGCCTTTTAGTTTGAAATTTGTATGAAATTTTCTGATTTGTCTTCTGGGTTTGGTTAACTTTTACCCAATATGGTTAATTGAGGGGCTTAAGGTTTAGATCTAAAACGTTGTTCTGTTATGGGCATTTACCTTGATTGGTTTTAGAAAGTTTCAGAAAATGTTCACCAAAACCGATTGGAAGATCCCAAATGATGAAAAAATCATACCTTTTCAATCTTTTGCTTTCTGCTTTCCATATTTGAACATCGAAATACATGTATTATGACATTTCTTTTCAAGCTCGTAGCCTTTTTACAAAATGGTTAGTTGCTTTACCTCACAGCAATATCGTATTCTTCCTTAGAGAGACTTCATCCGGGTCTGTGGGATTTTTTAGGTTGCATTTTGCAAAACAAAAGGATGGGTATAGAGAAGATATATTTAGTAATTATGACGATGCAATAGAGGATACACATAAGGCTCATCCGTTTTAAGTCTTACCAAAATACATCATTACAACTCCATAAAAAATTCCAGATAATCTTTTACTTCAGATAACAAAGGTACAGAAAAGAGGGCCTTCATGATGCCTCTTTTAAATCTGGGCTTCCAGCCTCTGATATGTGAAAGATGCTTAAAATAGTTATACTTAAAAGACTTTTGATCAAGAAAAGTTGAACAAATTGGCGACTTCATTTATCTTGGGAGAGGGTAGAATTTTAGAGAGCTGGCATTGTTATTGTTTTTATTGCTGTAATTTGTTTGTACATCTGGTGATACATTCATACCTTCCTCTCTATCTAATATAAGTTTTATGAACTTAGATCCCTTGACCGTTGAGTACATGGAGTTGCACCTCTTCTGGCTTTTTAGTTTTGTGAAGTATTATTATTCATCACCTTTAGCTGTGTTACAATAGCCTAGATCCCTTTTATGGTTCTGTCGATCTTGTTGTGTGGCCTTTTAGTATGATTAACCTCTTCTAAAATAGTCTTTTACAAAAGCGGTAGAGCTTCTGATTGTTGTTTCTATGTTGTTACCCCCTGGTTCTTTTATTGCAGAAGTGTCAGACAAAGTGGCCAGCAAGGGAATTTCAATAGTAAGTTATTTGCCTGATGTTCATCTTTAAGGAAATTTTGTACTATCTTTATCTAAGAATGGGGGAAGGAAAAAATAGGATGGAATACTTTTGAGGGGGTATTCTCAGTGGCGTGTAATCTCAGTCACAATTGATCAAAATGTGAATTGGTTAATGCACAGAACTTTTGAGGGGGTTTTTCAGCATGGTCACAAAGGTAGTCCACTTGCTATGACCATAATAAAAAGCATGTTTTCTATGAACATAGTATGACTGATTAATTAACTGTACCTTCTCTCGGTTTTGTTGGTCCTATAAAATTATGTTTTGATACATGATTTACTTAATGCATTCATGGCTAGGAAGACAAGGAGATACTCGAGAAGAAGATGCATGGCATGGCTGTAGTGATTGAGAAATTGGAAAGCAGTAGACAAAAGCTTTTAATGGAGGTAGTCTTGGCAATTTATTTTTCTATTGGCATTTTTTTTTTTGGGTATTTATTTTCTACTAGCAATTTATTTTTCTATAGACTCCAATGGCATTTTTCTTTGTTTTTTTTGTATATATGCTGTTTCACAGCAAACTCACTTTTTGTAAATGGTGGCAGATTGATTCCCAATCTTTGGAGATAGAAAGGCTATTTGAGGAAAACTCTAATTTATCTAGTTCTCTTCAGGAGGCTATGAGTATAGCTTTGCACTCAGAGAATCTGGTACTTTTGGTGGCTTAATTGATGTGAATTGACAGAATATAGCTTATGTTCAAGGAACTCTTCTATTGTCTATCTGTGCATCTATCAATTAATTATTTTACTTATATTTTTTTGTAGTATTATTTGGTGGTTTAGTTTCCCATTAACTAGGTTGAAAAAATTGTCAATTGTGTATGAAAATAGGTGATATTGTTTAAGCTGACACTTTTGTTGGAATAGTAGTGAGTCCATCTAATATGAGCTTGCAGTATGAAACAGCGTGTTGATGTGGAATAATTAATGATAAATGCAGAGTCTTCTGGTCCGGGAGTAGAAATCAGTTTTATATACGTGCTCATCTATTTTGTTTTGCTTATTGCCCCTAATGTAAACTTGCAGGTGAAAGACTATCTTAAGCAAAATGAAGTGCTCCGAGGAATCTTAGATAAGTTAAGAACTGACCAGGCCAGGGGGTTGCTCGACTCTCATCATAATGGCTCTAACAAGACTGGTTTAGCGGAATATACACCTAAAGTTCTCTCTATCAAGGTTAGTAAGTTGGTTTAGTGTCACATTTGATCATCAATGGAGCTCTCTTGAACTTTCTATTCTATATGGATGTTGGGTTGTTAAGAGGTAGAGAAACAGCAAGTGCAGTATAACGACTTGTTGTAGAATAATCATAAGGAGTTATCTAGGAAAATGATAATCCAATTAGTTTTTCACTTTGTTATTTCTTAGGCTGATATTGCTGATAAGGTGTATCATTGGGGTTGCATTTTATTTGTAGGATCAACTTGCAAAAGAACAGAGCAAAGCAGAGGCATTATCAGCTGTTGTATATGGAGGAGTTTAGAAGACTTCAATCTTATTCTTTTCTTTTGCTGTTGTATATGGAGAAGTTTAGGCCATACGTCCCCTTCTTCCTACTCTTTGTACTCTTTTTATCAATAGTATTAATGAGAATTTTCTTTGCTTACCACTGGTATTCTCATTGTGAAACTTTTCTAGTAAAGAAACTGATTTAGTAATCACTTCTAAAATAGAAATTGAAGCCAAAAGAACGAAAACATAACAATTTGAAATAACAAACTGATGTTATAAATGACTAAAGACATCAGTTCTATCTATAAAACATATGTCTAATACTGATATATAAATCAATTTCTTATGTAAAACGATGTCATAGTAGGAAACAAAATCAGTTTTGTATAAATCAAACCATGTTTAGAGTCATTTTATACATCGGGAGCTTATAAGAAACTGATGTCTAGAGTTATTTTTAACATTGGCTTTCTATAAAACATATGTCTAATACTGATATATAAATCAATTTCTTTTGTAAAACGATGTCATAGTAGGAAACAAAATCAGTTTTGTATAAATCAAATGATGTCTAAAGTCATTTATACATCGGGAGTTTATAAGAAATTGATGTCTAAAGTCATTTTTAACATCAGCTAAAAATAGATGTCTGAGATTTCCCGATCTTTAACATCACCCGCTAAGACATCGGTACATTTTTTCTTTTAACATCGGTTTCTAGCTGATGTTAAAGGCAAAAATTCTAGTAGTGTAAAGTTGACTTTTCATTTCCATTCTTCCATCATTTCATTTTCTTGCAGCTCGCATAATCTTCCATAATTCTGCAGGTAGGCTTTGTTTAGCCTCTAAATAATATATTTCGAACTTGTCAATAATATATAGCTTAAGTCACTGATATTGGCTCAATTTCTTTAAAATAGGCCTTGTCAGGCCAAAATGGATTCAAACAATTTCTATTTGATTTCTGCTACTTTAGTTGCAGAAAGGCTCGTTTTCCAAATCAACTTTGGATTGGGGGAAGCCGTAACCCAATACAAACAGTAAACTCATTTTTGGGCCGCAGGTATCAGCCCAACGAACTGAACACTCTTAAGTCTCTAGCCAAAATACTTTTGAGCTCAAACACCCCGTTTTTTCTAGTCTAGCCTACCGTGTCCCTTTCCGATTCCTCCATCATCTTCCTCCCTCACCTTCCTTCGTTTCCTCCTTCACTTTCTTCACTTTTTCTGTCTCCAATGGCCAATCTCCACATTTGCTTGCTTTTTTGGACCATTGCTTCTGTCGTTGAATTAACCTATTCAACCACTTGCTCTTTTTGGCGTTACCTTTGACGGTGATAGCCATGGTGGCTACGTGATGACCTTCACCGAGCAACGTGACTCCTCGATGCCCATCTCCTCCTCCGGCTGCTACTTTTCGATAGTTGTTCCTTTTTGACTGCCCAATGATAGTCAGAGTTGTGATAGCTTCTGGCGGTGTGCTCTAGCGTCCAAGTATGGATCTTTCTGTTTGTTGGGCGCCACCTTTTTTCTACGGCAACGTCTGCTTCCGTTGAAACAGAAACTGTGTTTGGGATTTTGGAATGGGCTTTGTTTGTTGTTCGGGCGTAAAGTACTTGCCCTTGTTTGGGCCTCTAACTTTCTATTTGATGAAAGTTTGCTCTTCGGTAAGAGAAAAAAAGAGTAAAGAACTAGGGAACAATGATCCGAAAGAATAAATTAAACGGAAAAAATGGGGGCTATTTGGGCCAAGATGAATTCGGGCCTTGTGGGATGATCCAATACAGAAACAAATCGGGTCGTATCGTATCGGGTCAATTTCGAAAAAACATCCATTATCTTTTCAACGACTCATCCACAAAAGATTGCACTCAATCGATCGGAGCAGAAGTGATCACTCTCTCTCTCTCTCTCACTCTCCTCCACTCATGGCTCTAACAATAGCCAACAGTGGCGGTACCAACGGCGGAGCCAGAGTCCTCTACAGAAGCTCCACCACACACCCGTACGCCAACCTCTCCTCCCAACGCCACGTCCTCTTCCCCCTCTCCCCAAGAAGAACCCTCCACGTGGTGTCCGCCAAGCGCTTCACCTCCAGAACCGGGAGGCTGGACAACAAGAACAACAACAGTAACAACAAGAGGAGCAACACCACGACCAAGGACCAAGAACAAGACCAACGGACGGCGGAGACTGAAAGCCTCGCTGCCGATAACATTGATGATGGCTACTTCTTGCCTAAGCTTCCGGGAGATGAGCCGGATTTCTGGGAAGGTGAACAGTGGGACGGTCTTGGATTCTTTGTCGAGTATTTGTGGGCTTTTGGTTTTGGCTTTGCGGTACGTAAAGTTTCTTCATTTTGGTTTCGTTTTGAACTGTCATCAACTTGTTTAATTGGTTCATAGGCTCACTAGCATTGTGGTTAACTTGTTGTATAAAATACAGTCTTCAAGAACAGGGGGAGATCAAATGCCTATGTATTTTGATTTGTTTTTTGAACATTTCCTATGTATTTGATTAGGTAGTCATATGTGAGGTCCGAAACTGTAAAACCTTGCATAAGAGTTTTTAAGGAATGAGCTGCCTAGCAAATTGGCATTGGGTTGTTTATGTTGTTGGGTCCAAGTGTGACCGAGCATGTTGATATCCCGTATGGAAATGTAAAACCTTGTATAAGAGGTCACAAACGTATTAGGCTTCTCAATCCAATGCCAATTGGTTCAGTTTGAAGCTTAAATTTATCAAGGTCTAAGATTTAGCGTGCAAAATTGGTTAATGCTTGAGAAGAAAGGCCTCCTTTGGTAGGGAATTTGTTAATAGCTAAAGTGTAGAGTGTGAAGTCTAGTTAACATGTGAGGCTAATGTTTGCTCCTTCCCTCTTCTTTTTGTTTTCGGCAGCTTATTGCAGCAATTGCAGCTGCTGCTACATTCAATGAAGGGGCAACTGATTTCAAGGAGACTCCTACTTACAAAGATGCGATCCAGTCTCGCGAATTACTAGAAGAACCGGAGGGTTCTAGCCCGGATGTCTTTGAATCCAACCCAACTGAAGTGGCTCCTAGTTTGGAATAGTGGTCTTTGTAGAATGAAAGAACAATGACCTCTACATCAGATGATACATGATACAGTCCTAGGCAAAGAAAAACTATGTTAGAGATTATATCTCAACTTGTAAGGCAATGTTCAATAGATAACAACTTTATTTTTCTCTGCATTGTATTTGATTTTCTGGTGTGGTAGCGATACAGAAATGTTTCTGAGTATTGAGCTTTTAAGCACATTGTCCGAGTATCTATCAATTTAGTTTTCTTTCACAGTTAATCTAAGATCTTAGCTTTCTCTGTGATATTTGGATCATGTAGGAAAACTTGTGGCGGGGTTTATGCTCTGCTTTACTCCCCTAACACTTTTAATAGTAGTAAACTAGTATTCATTGCTTCTGAGTTTTGACTTTATAGGAATGATTTTGAGAATGCACGTCTTCAGACTTCAGGTTTACTTGAAAGTTAAAACCACACTTTCGTATTGAAATAAGTTCAGTAACATGACTAACCTCAGAATGAAATGATACTTGTACTGATAGAGGTTACTTTTGCAAACCTAATAATATGCCATACTGATCCTAAGTAATATATAATTAATGTTTGTAAACACACCATAAGAACCCATACATGACAATAATAGGGTAGAATTAGTACAATCACACTCAAAACAGAATTCCTGGCATCAGAAAACCAGCCATAATCAACATCACTGCGAGATAACTTCCAGTCTTTGATTTCAGACCAGTACTTGCGTTTCTGCCAAACCCTACCCCCATCATGGTTGGTCTTGGCGGTGGAGCTTGAACCATTGGAGAAGCTGAAATCCAATAATAGAGAATCACAAAACCCAAGTCAAAATTAGCTGATAATTTCTGAAGGCATCATTATACAGATTAGAGGGACTATAAAAGGAACGTAAGAGATGGATAGTTTTCACATACCAGCCACTGTAGTGTTAGTAGCAGGTGAGGTGTTGTTTGCCCCAAAGGAAACTTGAGAACTAGGAGTACTAGGTGGCACCTGTGCTCCTGTAGCAAAGCCAGAAATAGAATGAAAAAGAATGTACTCAGAAATGTCATAGATTAACCTTCTTTTGTTGAAATGTGGAGAAGAATTTACGCGAACAAGCAGAGGCGTCAACTGGAAGGGTGCAAAGAGCAGGCAGCTGAAGAGCTAGTGTGGTGTTAATTGGGAAAGAGCTCAGAGTAGTGCTGTTGAGCAAAAGGCAAAGGCATCTAGGCTGCTGGCTATAGACCAGATTGAGGTTGTCACAGCATGACTTTGCAGGTGATGGGGCGGTGCCTTGCACAAATGGTGCGCATGTGGCCAGTGGAAGCAGCTGAGGAGCGCATTGCGCTACGGTTGGGATTGAGGAGTTGGGGTCTTGTGAAAGGGTGGATGATGGAAACAGGGAAATGAGAAAGAGCAGAGTCAGAGAGGAAATGGCAAAAGGAAGGGAGGCCATATTTTGCTGTGTTATTAAGTTCTGATGTACAAGAGTTAGAGATTAACAAGATGAAAGTAAATAGATGAAATGCATGTTCTTTGTGTGAGTTGCTTGTAACATGTATGGTGTGTGTTATTTGGCATAGACTTCTTGCTATGTTTGATTTCCAGAGGTGTAAAACAGATCCATATGCAGGTAGTGTTTGAGTGTTTGTTGCTACATGCTAGGCATGTGTACGCTACTGGATCGGCATGCATTTCTTGCCTCATTCAGTCATTCCCCAAGCCCCCAAGGTAACTAAGATTAAATATTACCCTCAATTGCTTTAGTTAGGAAATTTTGTGGTTGGAAAACTAAGCTGAATTTTGGCACGTGTATTTTGAGGTGTCTCCCTTTTCCAGCCCAAGTCATGTAATATGTAATAGTAAAATTTGAAGTGAAGTATCTAGTAACATGATGTCAAAAGGTAAAATCTTTTCTTAATAAAGTGAATTAGTGGTTTTGAAATAGTAAAAAAATGTGAATTTTACATACCGTAGTAGAGCAAAATATAAGAATAAGAGGGGAACAAGGAGTGAAAAAATGCAAAATAATGTTCACACGTGGGACACGTTGAGGTAAACATTGTGAAACACAGTGAAATATTGCCTAGTTTGAATATTCACACTACTAAATTAGTCATGTCTCCGATTTCTTGGGTTAGTTTGCTCGACTATTTCCTCACACGGCCTAGAAGTGGTGGCGACTTCCTAGAACCAGCTCAACGGTAGAAGTACCTGATGATCTCGGTGCTGATGTTGTTGCCAAAAATGTAATATTAGTCGGTACTTAATATTCTATGAACGCAGAAGTTGATCATGACAAATATAAACACTCTTACATAAAGAAGGATCTCATTCGATCCTAGCTTCAACTGTGTCTAGCTCTCATGGTTGCGGAGGTGTATTATATATTCTATCCTGTGCTCTAATAGTATAACTATATATGTAGTACAGTGACAGTGAAGCTCATAGTTGATTATTCTTCAAATCTTCAGTAATTGGAATGTGATTGTGACTAATGGAGCCATTCCTGCAGTGGCTCCTTAGTTCCAAGGGCAGATTTATCATTCACTTGGGGAAATTTGGAATCCCAAAAAGAATTAATTCCTTGGAGTAAAAAAAAAAAAAGATTGAACACTTTGAATATTAATTTTTTAGAATGAAGCTTTTACCATTTGGAAAAGTGTGTATATATAATTGAGAAAAGTGATGCCCTTGTGTTGGCACAGGAACATCTGGAAGCAAGAAAGGGATGCTCTAGCTAGCAGCTAGCTAGGTTAAGTGCATATATAATGAGAAAAACTAAACGACAATGGAATTGAATCAGATTCCAAGATCATTAACAAATACACAACAACATGAAGCAACATAACAGCACTTAACCAGCTCATGATACCCCTTTTCCATTTCCTATATTATCTCATGCATTGTTGCATTTCACTATCAACTTTCTTGCACGTACTTGTCTATTCGGCTATTCCACCATTCAGATTCTGCAGCAACCATATTACATCTCTCTCAAATCTGATCACAAGTTCATGACGGACAAGGTATGCTCATCAATCAAAATTAAACAAATCAAAATCTCATTCGGTTTTCTAGTATCCGCATTGTTTGATACAAATTGCCCATGTTGGATCAGTTCTGCTGCATGCTCATGAGAATCAATATCGATTGCAATGGTTGTTACAGAAAAGTAAAGAGAGCCCTTCTTGATATGCGAGGTGAGAAATTTCATCAACCATCATTTCTTGTTTTCAAGTACTAATTAAGACTATATATATATTTGTATACTTCATGATGATTAATTATGTAAGTTTACAGAACTGGAGACACATTTGATAGAGAAAAAGGAGTGCAGGGTGAGCGTGTATGGTAGATTCATCCCACAAGACGTAGCAATCAAGATTAGGAAGAAGACTAATCGCCGAGTTGAGATACTCGACATACAAGAACTTCAGGTCAGCAGTAACACCAATGACAATGAGCAAGATCAACATCAAGAGCAGCAGAGACCTTTGATCAGTTCTAATTGGAATCTCATATCCAACAGCTGCAATAACCAATTCGAAACTCGTATACACAACGAGAAACATTATTAAAATCGTCTCGTTGCGCAAGAGCTAGATGCATCATGCTTGTGTAACATTCATTTTCCTTGCGTTGATTGTTTGGACTAGTATGTAAAACAAACTGTTATGTTACATTTAAAACAAAAGGGGCACTGAATCTTATTGAGCAAAGTCTGGCTTCAAAGTCAAGCCGTGCACATGTAATGCTGTTTATGTGCTACAATATAGTCCTGCATATGTCTATTCAACCAAGTCGGCCGATGTGATTGTCCATGCACTATATTCTACTTGTTTCGCCTCTAATCTATCAATTTGCAAACAAAACTTATTAGAAGATTAGTACTGATCGAGTATTTATAGTAAAATTAATCACGGTTCTTTTTAGAGAAAGAATTTTCAAGTTCAAATTTCCTTCATTGCAATAATATTTTAGTCAAAAAAACGAGAAAACGCTCGAATTTAGACTCTCATTTCTAACTAGCAAACCATAGACTCTCACAATCAGGTTAGGCCATCTCCAGTAAGGGAGGGCTATATTAGGATCAGGGCTATAATTTAGCCCCCAGAAATATTATTTTTTATTCATGAACAAGTAAACCATCTCCAGTAAGGGAGGACCAAATTTTAGCCCTATCAAGTATTTTATGATTTTACATTATATTTTTTAATTTTTATGATTTTATTTTATTTTAATAATATTTTAATTTAGACAAAAATTAATTTATGAGGAAAAAATTAATTTTTAAGGTGTATATTTGGATGAGGTATTTATGTGGTATTGTTGATAACATTTTCTGATAAGTTTTTTAAGTGCCACGTGCCACTTCGGAAGCAAATATGTAGATTCCCAATTAGATAAAGTGTCGACGTGGCAAAATTAATTATTACAGAGTCTTATCAAATTGGGAAAATGATCATTTACCCGATTTTAGGCTAAAAATTGTCCACTTGCTCCACCAACTGTTTTTTAACCCCATTTACCCAAAACACTCTAAGGGATTATTTCCCCTTTACCCAATTAATTCTTTTTTCTTTTTTTTTGAGACTTTTTTGCCCTTTCCTTCTTTCTCACTTAGAGAGAGAAGTCACATTCCACCTTGCTGTGCTCCGGTGACTAGTGGCCGGCGCGGTCTCCTGCGACCGGACTCCGGCGAACGGTGACCGGATTCCGGCGACCGGATTCAGGGAACCGGTAACCGGAATCCGGCGACCGATGACTGGAATCCGGAATCCGGCTATTATTGCCCCCCAGTAATCATATTACTGCCCCCCAGTAATCATATTACTGCCCCCCAGTAATCATATTATTGCCTCCCAAAAATCATATTATTGTCGTCCAGTGAATTGTATGAACTCCCAAAACCAAAATGAATACACTACAGGAACAATTGATCAATTTATAATCGTATTACTGCCTCCCAGTAATCATATTATTGCCCCCAATACAAAGTCCAATGTTTCTACTGCCTCCCAATAGACCACCAAAAATGCACCATTTTGTAGGATTCACAGATAATTTGACTTTAATACACAGAAAACAACAGGTAACTTATCAAAACACCACACTATAGTGATCACTGTCCATCGTATCAAAGTCTACTGGGGGCCAATAATGTGTCTACTGCCCCCCAGTAGACCATCAAACAAACCCCACAGTTACATTGCAATGTCAGATTACTCACATTGTTGAACATATAGTAGATCATTGGCCTCCAATCCAATAGACATTCAAAAAAAAAAATTGCTATTCGTTGCCAAAAAAAAGAACTGAACAACAATTCTTAAAAAAAAAACGCAGCAACCGGATAAATCAGAAAAAAAAAAAAAAGCGTCAAAATTTTTCTCCGGCCACCCATGCTTCCCCTTTAGACACCCATGCTCCTTCAGCTCGATTCCGGTACGATTTCGACCGGCTGCCTTCGTCTTCTCCAGAAGCAAAGCAACTCCAGATCAGTGAGCCTCCAGAAGCAAAGAGGCTCCGGGAGCAAAGAAGCAAAGAAACTGCGGTCACCGGTCCCTAAATCGCATCAGAAAGTGCGAGCTTTTGATCATCAGAGTTACCAGGAGTCCAGATCAGTGATCGGTACGAGATCAGTGTTCGGCAATTGACGGTGGGCATGGGGTCGACGAAGATGGGGCTTGGGATGTGCTAGCCGGCGCCGGGCTTGAGGTCGACGATGAAGGTGTTGAAGGCGTGGTCGGCACTGCCGGCTGGAGAGAGAGAAAGAGACACTCTGGGAGGAGAGAGAGTTTGAGAGGAGAGAGAGATCGATGAGTTTTAGGTGAATTGATAGGGCAAAATTGTCAATAGATAATTAATTGGGTAAGTGAGGTTAAAAAACTCTTAGTGGAGTAAGTGGGCAATTTTGTTGTTGAAATTGGGTAAGTGGTCACGGTCCCTATCAAATTTACCGATAGGATTTTTGAATGCCACGTGTCGTGTTGTGATCAACTCTCTAGATTTCCGATTAGATTTTATGCATGCGTGGCGGTTATATCTTCAGCTTCAAACCTCAATAAAAACAGTGGTTTCAGATGCATATCTCACTACTTCCTCTATCTCCTCTCTAATTGTTTGTTCATTTTCTAACTTTTCATTACATTTTGCAATGAATTTGAACTGGTTTTCTCAGTGGAATGAGAGGCAACGTGAAGACGAAGGCATGCTTCAAATAAGTAGAAGTGGTGTTGGAGAGGGTAGAAAGTGTGAGAAATTATGAACAAGTGAATATATGTATATATAGGTAAAGTGGAAAAAAAAGTTACCGTTTTGTTACCCTTTTTTTTTTATAACATAAATGTTACTATTTTTTTTCTTGGTAACACAAATGTTACCGTTTTATTTTGATTACATATATACTAAAAAAAAAAAATTATGCAGCCAATGGCTAGTTGCTCTCATGTGTATAATTATACTCATTAATAGTAAGCCATTGGATTAAATCATTTGCTTGATTATCAACTATTGGATTAAAGTATTGCATCACAAATAGCAATATTTGGCTAATTTGCCGTCAGCCCCACCAAGAGCTAAAAGGCCACCTATAGGGCTAAATGTAGCTCTCTCCACTTCTAGCCCTTTGGACATTCCTTTGTTAGAGTCCATTTTTTAGCAAAAATGGCTTAAGGTTATCTATAGCCCTTCTTATTGGAGATGGCCTTACGTGGGTGTTTTGATAAGACTAGAGTATAGAATTAATGCAAAATAGGTTCCAATTTATCTATGATGGAAAGCCGAATAATTGCATTATCAGTTGAGGTCCAAAAAGGCTACCCAAATTGGACTTTTTAGCTTTTATAGTTTATATGAATTCATTCACTGCAGTTTTCATGCTCAACTGGTCAAGCGCACGCCTCATTCCTTCTAGATGTGATTTCATTCGTATAATTTTTCAAAGAAAATCGAATAAATAAATATATTAATTCCCTGAATTAATCCAATTGTCCTGCGACGTCGTTTAAGAAACACCATTATCCAATCATAAATCTCACCTGGAATTCAGCACCATCAAGTAACTTATCTCAATCATTCCTGAAGTTTCACTCCAAGCTTTTTGCTCATTCACTTGAGTTGAGTTGAGTTTACTTCCTTCCATCATTTCACTTGCTAAATTTATCAAACCCCTTTCTTTAATTTTGCTTCTCAACCAAACCCAGGATACAAAATTCAGTTCCTTCAACCCCAAGCACATCTCTTTTTTGCTTTAGATCCAAACCAAAGCCTCCACATCCCAAGAAACAAGGAGAGTTCTACGTAACACTTCAACGTTAAAGAATGGCAGCAGCGAAGATGGGTTCGTTCAAGCGCAGCTTCCAAGAGAAAAAAGAGAGGCTTCTCTCCACCAACAAGCGCTATTCCGAGGTGAGTTTCTTCCCAATCGAGGAACTAGAGCCGTATGGCTCTTCTTCTTCTTCTTCTTCGCGTTGGTGTTGCAGTTTCCGGTCGGTTTCCGATAAGGTTGCGGGGTGGTGCCGGACTGTGCAAGGCGTTTCTCGGCGGGCTATTAAAATGGGCCAGTCTGATCCCAGAAAGATCGTCTTCTCCGCGAAGATGGGTCTGGCTCTGATGCTCATTTCTTTGCTGATTTTCCTCAAAGAGCCCTTCAAGCAGCTCAGTCGATACTCGGTTTGGGCCATTCTCACTGTTGTGGTCGTGTTTGAATTTAGCATAGGTATTTTTTTTTCTCTTCTTCGCCCCCCCTTTTCTTTTTGGCTCTATTCGGTTTTTTTAGCTCAATTTCATGTCATCTTTGTCAATTTGCGCGTGTGTTTAAGCTTCTCGGCCTTGTAATCATGGAGTGAGTTGCAGCTTTTTTATAAAGCGGATTAGTTGACAGTTTAATCACGGAAAAGAAAGGGGAGCTTATATACAGTTTCTATCTGGGGCAGGGCTACATGTCTTTTTTTAGTCAGTTGAGTTTGATTGAATGATTAGATTATAGTACTATCATCTTTCTTTTTTTAGTAGCTTTTAAAAAAAAAAAAAACTTTTTTCTTTGTTACCTGCGGGGCTTTGACTTTGAAGATAATTCATTGCTAGAGTTCGCTGTGTATTGTCTATTTCAGTGTTGTTTGTTGTGTTGCAACACGAACTGATGAACATGTATGTGTCTAGTTTGGTTTCTTGTTTTTAATGTATACGCTTCATCTGTAGGAGCTACTTTGAGCAAAGGATTTAACCGTGGCTTGGGGACATTGTCTGCTGGAGGCCTTGCATTGGGTATGGCAGAGTTATCGGGGTTAGCTGGAGAGTGGGAAGAAGCTGTTATTGTTGCCAGTATCTTTATCATAGGTCTGAATATGGAATTAGTATATAATTTACGTAGCTCAGTATTGCTACTTATTTTTTCTTTTCTATTTTTTCTCAAATGCTCATGTCATGTTGTGTGGTTGCTAGGATTTATTGCAACTTACGCAAAACTATACCCGACGATGAAGCCTTATGAGTACGGATTTCGGGTGTTCTTGTTGACGTATTGTTTCATCATGGTATCTGGGTATAGGACGAGGGAATTTGTCCATACGGCTGTGTCACGATTCTTGCTCATTGCATTGGGTGCTGGTGTTGGTTTGGGAGTAAATATATTGATATATCCCATCTGGGCTGGTGAGGATCTACACAAGTTGGTGGCAAAAAATTTCATGGGCGTTGCAAAATCTTTGGAAGGTGGAGTTTACTATATGCTTTAAACTTGGTTCTGACATTCTGATTTTCTGTTATTTTCCATTAGTCCATTCCCCTGGAATTGTTATACTCAATTTTCTTTTGTTGAATCTTTTGTGTACTTTTCAGGTTGCGTCAGTACTTACCTCAACTGTATTGAATATGAGAGGATCCCTTCCAAAATTCTTACCTACCAAGCTTCTGATGACCCACTTTACAGTGGATACAGATCTGCTGTGGAATCTACAAGCCAAGAGGATGCTCTGGTATTTTTATTATGGCAATATGATGATGCATAGTTCATTGCATTAGTAGAAGTGATATTATACGTACCTTTCTCAAAAAAGTGATATAAACATATTATCTTTTTCCTTTTTACTTTGTTTGAAGATGGGATTTGCTATCTGGGAGCCACCTCATGGTCGTTACAAGATGCTTAGATATCCATGGAAGAACTATGTAAAAGTCAGTGGTGCACTAAGGCATTGTGCTTTTACGGTCATGGCATTGCATGGATGTGTACTTTCTGAGATACAGGTACTAAAGATTTCCTTCTCTAACCCCAATGTTAGGCTACTAACATCAAAGTAACAGTATTTTCATTTCATTTATGCTTTAGAAGTTTAATGTACAACAGTCCATGGCAGTGATGATATATTGAGACCCTGGTTATTTTTTTCTGCCAAAAAGTATGTTCATTTCAAAATAGTTCCTTCTGATTTGCAATTCTCCTAAAGGAGTGAATTGAAATCAAAATCAAAATCAAAGGCCAAGATGTTTGTTGGTTGTATGGGTGATTATACTCTAACACTTTTCCTAGTGAGACTTGCAGCAAGCATATATGATATGTGAATATCCATTGTGCTCGAGTGCATTCAATTTTTCCCCATCTGCTTGATAACAGATAATTTAGTCTCCGTACTTGAGGTGTTTGGTCAATTTGTTGCATGAATATATCCTATTTACTACATTTCTGAGTTGGTATGAATTGAATATAAATCATTGTTAGTCTACACAGATTAAGATATGAATCACACTGTTATTTCATTGGATATTTTAACTTGTTTTAGGTGCTCACATCCCTAATGGTTCTCATGCATTTGAAATACTTCTAAAAGTAGTTGTTTTAACTATCTGTGAGTTGATTTTATAGATGCAGCCATAAGAATAGTTGTAGTGTTGTACACTCACCCAATATGTTTTTACTTGAAAGTTGTATTTTTAAATTTTTTTTATATTGAACTTTTAATATTTGTATATGTAGGCTCCGGCTGAGCGAAGACAAGTATTTAGTAGGGAGCTTCAAAGAGTAGGTTACGAAGGTGCTAAAGTGTTATGTGAACTTGGAAACAAACTGAAAAAGATGGAGAAAATAGGTCCAATAGATATACTCAATGAAGTGCATGAGGCTGCAGAAGAGTTGCAAAAGAAAATTGACCAGAAATCATATCTTCTTGTCAATTCAGAAAGCTGGGAGATAGGCAATCGGCCAAAGGAGCTGGCAGAAATTCAAGACCTCCTGGACTTGGATGATGAGGAGAATAAATTCCACGAATACAAATCCCTTAGTGAAGCGGTACTGGATCTCAGATCTTTTCCTGGGTCACAAAGTTGGGATGATCCTGTACCAGCGAAATCTGCCAGCTTGAACACCTCGCCTCCTGATAGCAACCCCTCCAACCTGCCAGTACCCCCAGGAAAAATGTTCATGAAACAGATCTCGTGGCCTGCAGGAATGACATTTAAGGCTCATGCAGAGCCACAAGTGGAAGAATCAAATACCTATCAAAATGCTAGTCAATTGTCATTGGCCACGTTCACATCCCTGCTGATAGAATTTGTTGCAAGGCTTCAAAATCTTGTCGACTCGTTTGAGGAATTGGGTGAGACAGCACTTTTCAAGGAACCTGTTGACTTGCCGGAACCATTAGAGTCACACGGCGGGTTTTGGACCAGATTGCTCGACTGTCTTAAGTTATGAAATTGAGATATGGCTGCCATTTCACTTTACTGAAATCTGCCATCAGTTCCATTGTAAAGTACAATGGGGCTGATTTGTGCTGCTGACATTACTCATTGAAGAGGCTGCTTTAGTGTTTGTCAATGGTGTGCGATCTCTATTTCGTTGACAAAGATATGGCTATGCATTGATTGGGTCAGACGGAGTAAAACGGGACGATGAGAAGGGATAAGACGGAGTACAAGAAGGCTAGAACTTGATGTTTCAGACTTTCAGGATAACAATGAGAGTAATTTAGTTGTTAGACGCTATTATTATAAGGCTCTCTCAGGCTTCTGGATTAACTACCAGATTAGCTTTAACGATGATTGTAGTCTGTAGTTGAGAAGTTTAAAGTTCATTATGAATGCAATATGCAATTCCTGTTTCACCCAAACAGATATATCAAGTATAAACAGGACCAATTGATAATGAGTCTGGCATATGTTCATGGCGTCTAGTGTCGAGATTGGTGGAGAGTGGATGACTTCGGTGAATTCACACCCTAGTGATTTTGTGAAGATGAGAGTGATTGAGAACAACCCAAGCGAATCAATGAGCAAGGACCTCATTTGTTTATAATCACAGCTGAAGTTGATGAATTGGATATTGTGCAAGGCCACTTTGTCACGTAAGAATCATTTGCAGCATAACTTTATAATGGAAACTTGCTTCTGACTGTGTACTATATCACAATGAAGTGACGATCGAGAATGTTTGACCACTTCCACTGGAATAAGGTTGTGGACAGTTGTGAGTCTTGTGACAAATGAAGTTTTTTTTTTTAGTTATGGTGACTTTGGAGTAACATGAGCAGCGGGTGGGTCTTTGATTAGATTTGCAAATTGATTACAGAATAAGTAGCTATCTGTCGATGTTATAGCTTAATTACTTGGGACATATATTTCGCAAGAGTTACATGTCTGGTTGTTGCGAAGGTTTCAAGATGCTCATCCAATAGATTACACTTCTATTCTGATTGTAGAACTTGTATGCATTTGGTTGGGTACTAGCTCCTTCCATGCAAGGGATTAATTAGCAATCGGCAGCAGAGAATTTTGTGTTGTTTCGGTGCTCCAAGCTCTCTTCGTCTTCTCTTTCTGTGGATGAGTTCGTGTTTATTGTTTCACAAATGCTATTTAGGTCACTGAATTATGTGATGCTGTTTGGGGCTACTACCATTGTTTTGCTATGACGGCTTTCACTCTCCAAATATAATTTTAGTGCGAAAGATAACAATATGTGAGGACATTTTTCTGCTTTTTGAATCCAGTAATATGTACATAAACTCAATTATGAGTCAGCTGCTGATGTGTAGTATTAATATTAACCTTTAGATTTTGAATGACGGACGGGATTTTATTTTTTTGTTTTATTGTTTTCTGAGCATGGATCCCTAGCAAAGCCTTCGTCAAGCATTTAATGGAAAAAAAAAGTCTTCGTTAAGCTATTCTGTGCTCCACTTGTTTAAAATCAGATCTGTGCCTCTTGTTCAAAATCAATTCTGTGCCCTGTTAATTTTGCATTCCAGTTTTTCTTTCAAATGGTTGTTGGTACGTAGGCCAATCGTCTAGCCAACTTCAGTTTGCTTACTCTTTGCTTTTTACTAGTCACCCTTCACAAGTTGGATCGTGAAAAAAGGGACTGGTAAGTCAAAACTTACTTGCAAATTGTTCAAACCTTTACTTACAATTTATCAAATTCAAAATAATTGGTATTTACTGACACCGATGCTAATGCCAATTTAACTTGCCTGTTTAGTCAGACTTTCGGATCAGCTCAGATGACGGAATTGACCGTAGTCATGGAAGATCATGGCAGTACAAATATTGATGTTGAAGCATTGGAACAGAGGATGAAAGCAAAGCTTCGCAGTGATTCACCCTTGTCTGCTCAGTGCTGCATTTTCAGAGTTCCTGAATTACTCCGGAAACATAAACCAGAGGCATCTGATGTTGTCTCAATCGGACCCTTTCATCACAGTAGCAGCAAACTTTTTGCAAACATGAAAGATGTGAAACAGTGGTATTTAAATTCTCTACTCTTAAGAAAGAATATAAGTTTAAAAGCTTTGATCCAAGGTATTGATAGTATTACTTGGTTTGAGAAACGCGCCCGTGATTATTATGCAGAATCATTTAATCATCTTGACCAGAACCAATTCATAGAAATGATGATAATTGATGGCTGCTTCCTATTAGAACTATTTCAGAGACGTTCCAATATTTTCCCAGATTCAGATAAGGTCAATGTACTCAATGATCCCTTATCCAACATGGGTTGCATGATCCAGTATCTTTGCCATGATCTTCTGCTGCTAGAAAATCAACTGCCTTGGTTTGTTCTCGAGTCTCTATATAACCTTACCTGCTACGAACGAGGCTCTCTCACTAGGCTGGTTCTCAACTTCTTCATCAGCGGACTATCGTCACTGGCTCATAATTGCAACGGTTATCGCAATCACAGTCATGATAATGAAATTCTACACATACTTGATCTGATAAGAAGTGCTATTGTTGTTCCACTCCACAAATTTGAATCAATCGAACAAGAGATTACACTGCCCCATGCAACTGAACTCTTTGAGGCAGGCATTCAATTCAAAAGAAGCTTAGTTGGTGGCCGGCTTGATGACTATTGATTTCAAAGATGGAGTTCTCACAATTCCACAGCTTGCAATTGCAGATATTAATGAACCTTTGTTCAGGAACCGCATAGCCTTCGAGCAATGCTATCATGGTCGAGACTATAAAGTAACTTCTTATGCCTCTTTAATGGATAACCTCATTGCTTCCAGCAAGGATGTTGTTTTTCTCTCTGACAATGAAATAATCCGTAATTGGTTGAGTGCTGAAGATGCTTCCCAGGTGTTCAGTAAGCTTGTTAATGACACATTGATTGTTGATTTTTGCTATGGCAGGCTCTGTGCTGCAGTGAATAAATATTACAAAGTTAGATGGAACCAGTGGCTAGCCCGACTGAAGCGTGATTACTTATCTAATCCATGGAAAATCACTTCTTTGGTTGCAGCCTTTATCCTTCTGGTTCTCACCCTATTGCAGACAACATATACCATTCAGCAATACTATTCTCCTCCTAAGTGATGTTTGTTAGCTAGTTTACTTAATTTTTGTGCTATTCAGTTTTCTTTCCTTTGGCAATGTATTTTTATGTACATACGTATTGTTCTAGCTACGGAATTTCAAATAAAAGTTGGATTGCATATGACTATATGAGTGTTATTAGTAGGCCGGTGGTCATCATCTGGGATGCTTCTTCCTTTTGAATTCAGAAGCCATTTCTCATTTGTTTTCCATTATTGTTGAATTTAAGCTGACAACCCATATCTCATTTGATGTTACTCTCATATCTCAGTTGCTCCCCTCTAAGTTCTGAAAACATGATCGAGCTGGAGTGATTGGACAAAGAAAAGTATAAGCAACGTACATCCCACCCTTGACAAATATACCAGCACGCGTGCTTCCTGTGAATATTCTCGCGGTGGCTGTCATTGAATTTAGAAGGGGTGCTGCTGATAGCATAATGAGCATAGATGGAGGAGATGGGACTCTTGCGGTTCCACAACTAGCAATTGGGAGACTGGAGAGTTAACAGAACCATTGTTTAAGACCTCGTTGCCTTTGAGCAATGTTAACATGCATGGCCACTAGCATTAGGTCACATCTTCTGCCTTGTTAATGAATTCATCAGCTCAAGCGAGGATATGGATTTCCTTTGTGACAAGGACAAGGGAATAATGGTTGGTTGGTTGAGCTCTAGGAAGCATCTTTTCAACAAGCTTTACAATGACACCTTTCTCAAGCAATTCTACTATGTTGGACCCGGTGCTGAAGTGAATAGATATTACAAATCAAGTTACATGGAACAAGTGGCTGGAAAAATTGAAGCGTGATTATTTATGTAATCCGTAGAAAATTACTTCTTTGGTTGCAGCCTTCATCCTTCCGGGGTTCTCACCCTATCGCAGACCACATATACCATTCGGCAATCCTATCTCCTCATTGCTCAACACTAGCTAACTATTTTACCTAGTGAAATGAATGTTCATTTTACATTTTTTACATTTACATTTGCATTTTGATGTGATGGTTTTGAGAAATCTAAACATAATGCAATTCTAATATGTCGATCAGTGCTCTGCTCTGATATGCTATGAAAACATTAGTTGGGAATGGTTGGATTACATAAAAAGAAGGGGAGTGAAATTCACTCCCCATTTTACAATCCACACTCTATGTTTTCTTTTTTAGTAACTTATATTTTTGTCTTTAGTACCTTAATTTTTCTTTTTATACAAATTTCCATAAAAAAATGTCCGGAAATAATGAGCGTGGATCGTAAAATAGTGAAACGCGGATTTCACTCCCCAAAAAGAACAAGTATTTGCAAATTAGAAGCAAAGCTATAAAAACTAAAACAACCCCATAAGTTCTGAAAATATGTACGTTCTTTTGAAATTTTAGAGAATTAATTAATAGACATCTATTAACAAGCATGCGTTTGGGTCTTGAACTTTGGACTCATTAGGAATTAATCTGAATACCTGAAGCCCTAGTTTAGTTGAGTTCATTTGCATATTTCAGGGGTACATAAATAGTGAAACCAGTCCAAAGTCTTGTTCAACCAGTTTTATAAACAAAAACTTCAACTTGATCACAGCGGAAAAGATCAACACGCAATGTAAGACTGAAAATCTGCACAAAATCCTAACCAAATTCATTATTTGCTCTGTACAAATTCCCTTCTCTTATTATTGCATCCTGTAAAAATGGTGTAGGTCAGTACTAGCTTGTAGGCTTGTACTGTATGTCAGTTCGATCGAGCTTTACTCTTTATTTGGTGAATGATGGAGCTTTTCTCAAGTAAGTACTTCAATCTTATGTAATGTTTGCTACCATTGTGCTTAAACATAACAAGAATGCATTTATTCTACGACAGTTTTTTTATGTGGAGCTAGTGCATGTTCTCTTTAGTTGAATTGATTCCCTGCTAATAACAAAATGATACTTAAAATGGGAACGAAAAGTGATGGCGTACTTGATCTGTTTTATATACAACAATTTTAGTGTCACGCATTTAGATATTTTTTTGTGGATGTCTCCAATAATGCAAGTGATCGACGAAACGTACCATATATGCATCCATCTTCAATGTAATTATTTGTGTAAATGACAGAGTTCGTAGAGGTTTTCTGTTTTATTATCCATTGTATATAAATAAGAATATATCATAATTAATTACTTTCTAAATTTTGTTTAGGGTTTTTGTCAATTTTCCCTATATCTAGAGATTTTTTCTCCACTTACCCCATTAAGTTTTTTTAATTTTCTCTTACCCAAAACACTCTAAGGAGAGGTATTCCCTCATTTTTTTTTTTGTTTTTAATACCATTTTACCCTCACCAATTTGTTACTTAGTGTGTGTGTGTGTGGGAGAGAGAGAGAAACCATAGGAGGCTTCGCCAGAGCTGGTAGCCGGATTCCGGCCAACTTTCGCTTGATTTCGGTCACCGGTCACTAACCGCTGCCCATTGGAATTTTATGAAAACATCTATTGCCCACAATAATCTATTACCTCCTAATAGACGTCTATTGACCCTCCCAATAGACGTCTATTGCCCTCTAATAGAACTTTCGTTAGCCGACATAGGAACTAATTTTTTAAAATTAGACAAATAAAACTTTAATTAAAGAAAAAAACGAAGAGATTATATCAATTTAAAAACGTTTGTTGCCCTCCAATAGATGTCTATTGCCCCCAATAAACATTTAAAACTTTTTTTTTTCTTTTCTTCTGCCCTATTTTGGCGAAGTTCTATAGATTTTTTTTTCATTATTGGCCTTTTGCCCTAATTTTACACAAAAAAAAAAACAACAAAGAAAGAAATTGATTTGGGCACCCAGAGAAAAACTCTGGGCACCAAATCGTGGTTGTTCACCGAGGCTGCAATCGAATCGAGGCGAGTATCTATGATCTGCGGTAGGCTGCAGACCTGCAGTCGACAATCTCTGATCTGCGGCGGGCTACAGTCGAATCTAACCTTCTAATAGGAGTCTGGGTTTAAAAAAATAGAAATTGCAGAAGACTAGAGAAAGAAGAAAACGAAGAAGGCAAATTCTCATTGATTGTAAACAGCAGGGAATACATGACTTATATAGTCCAAGAGGTCACGAGCCAGTCATGCAGTAAGGGACAGTTGTCACCATCTACATCCTACATCAGTAACTAATTAAACGCAAAGTATTATGAATGAAACGGTACACCATCTAGAATGGCCTCACTGGACAAGTTAGTCCTTTAATTGGTGGGAGGCCCATCAACTTCACCCTCCTTGTCAACAAGGTCCTCCGCAGCATCAGCATTGAAGTCTGGGTACCTGAGAATGATATCAGTAGCAATCTCCCAAGTTGCATCTTCAGCTGTAGCTCCTACCCATTGTATCAACCATTTAGTCACTGGAGCATTACCCCTTTTGAACAACCCTCTAGCTAAGACCTTTGCTGGAAACCACCTCGGATTTGAAGGATCAATGGTTGGAGGTAAGTGAGGATTGCAAGCAACATTCAACCCCAGTTTTTTCTTGAGCAACGAAACATGAAAGACTGGGTGAATCTTAGCTCCTACAGGCAACTTGAGTTTATAGGCGACTTGGCCAACCCTTTCAATCACCTCGTAAGGTCCATAAAATCGGGGTGCTAGTTTGTGTGAAGTCCTTCTTTCCACACTTTGCTGTTTATAAGATTGCAGTTTCAGATACACAAAGTCACCTATCTGAAATTCCCTCTCTGTCCTATGCTTGTCTGCATATTCCTTCATTCTGTTTTGAGCTTGATGTAGATTATTCTTCAGGGTAGTCAATAACTTATCTTTACTTCTCAATGCCAAATCCACTTGGTTCACGGCTGTCGAATTAGGCAAGTAAGCTTGAACCTTCGGTGGAGAATAACCATACAAAGCTTCAAAAGGTGTCATTCTGATTGCAGAATGAAAGGTGGTATTGTACCACCATTCAGCCCATGCCAGCAAGTTTACCCAATTCCCAGGTTTCTCACACAAAACACACCTTAAATACTGCTCAATAGTCCTATTAAGATTCTCTGTCTGACCATCTGTCTGTGGATGGTATGCAGTACTCTTATGCAATTTAGTGCCCTGCAAGGTAAAGAATGACTCCCAGAATAAACTCAAAAACACCGGGTCTCTGTCAGATACAATGGTTCTGGGCATACCATGAAGTCGAAATATCTCTTTGATGAATGACTCGGCCACTATTTGTGTAGAATAAGGGTGAGGTAGAGGAATGAAATGAGCATATTTCGTTAGCCGATCAATAACTACCCATAAAACTGACTTACCTTTAGAATTGGGCAATCCTTCGATGAAGTCCATAGAAATATCAGACCAAGCACCATCTGGTATTGGTAAGGGCTGCAGCAACCCGAGTGGGGAAATCGACTCATAATGCGTTCTTTGGCACACATCACATTCCGCCACAAACTTCTTCACAAATTTTTTGATACCTGGCCACATGAAACTTCTTGAGACACGTTTGTAGGTCCGTAGATATCCAAAATGTCCCCCACCAACGCCAGCGTGAAACTCAGCTAATACTCGCTGTCTCCAATCACCCAATTCAGGAACAAATATTCTACCCTTATAGTACAACACATCTTCTACTACTGAATATTGTTTCTTTGTTGAAGATCCTGATGTAACTTCTAGCAACAGCTCTCTTGTATGTTGATCTTGCAAACAATCTTGTTGGAGTTCTAAAAGAAAGTCATGGACAGGAGAAGATATAGCAGCTATTGTCCTCAACTCAGCCTTTCTGGAGAGTGCATCTGGTACCACATTATTAACTCCAGCCTTGTAATGCACAGAATAATCATACCCAATTAATTTCACCAACCATTTTTGCTGCATTGGCGTAGTGATCCTTTGATTCAAGAAGTGTTGAATAGTACGATGATCTGTCACTATTCGAAAGTGATGACCTATCAAGTAGGCCCTCCATAATTGTACTGCATATACAACCGCTAACATTTCTTTGTCATAGACCGATAAACCCATGTGCCTCTGTGATAATGTCTTGCTCATGAAAGAAATTGGATGACCTTCCTGAGATAAGACTCCACCAATTCCAACACCAGAAGCATCACATTCAACAGTAAATTCCTTGGAAAAATCCGGTAATGCTAGCACTGGGGTACTAATCAATGCCCCTTTGAGTTCTTCAAATGCCTTGTCAGCTTCCGCACTCCACTTAAAGTTGTCTTTCTTGAGCATATTGGTGAGGGGTTTGGCAATTATCCCAAAGTTCCGAACAAACTTTCTATAATATCCAGCAAGCCCCAAGAAACCTCGTAGTCCTTTCAAAGTAGTTGGTTTCTGCCACTGTGAGATGCTTTCAATTTTACTAGGATCCACTGCTACTCCCTTGCTTGACACCACATGACCTAAATATTCAACATGAGCAGCTCCAAAAATACATTTGCTAAGCTTAACCTTTAACTGATGCAGCTGCAGCTTTTGAAGCACCAATGTAAGATGATGAACATGCTCCTCCATAGATGAACTGTAAATCAAAATATCGTCAAAAAACACAAGAACAAATTTTCTCAAATATTCTTTGAAAACAACATTCATTAAAGCTTGAAAGGTCGAGGGTGCATTTGTAAGGCCGAACGGCATTACAAGGAATTCGTAATGGCCCTCATGCGTCTGAAAAGCAGTTTTCTCGATGTCTTCAGGTCTCATCCTAATTTGATGATAATCATATCTGAGATCCAGTTTGGAAAATACTGCTGCACCATGCACTTCATCGAGCAATTCGTCCACCACAGGTATGGGAAATTTGTCCTTTATAGTTGCAGCGTTCAAGGAGCGATAATCAACACACAAACGCCATGTTCCATCTTTCTTTTTAACTAGTAACACTGGTGAAGAGAAAGGACTGTTACTAGGCCTCACTACCCCAGACTCCAGCAAATCCTTGACAATCTTCTCAATTTCATTCTTTTGATAATGTGCATACCTATATGGTCGAACATTTATGGGAGCTGTTCCAGAAGCCAACACAATTTTGTGGTCATGAGACCTGTTAGGAGGTAATGAAGTAGGAAGTGAAAAAACCTGCTCAAATTGCTTGAGAACTGGTGTCAACTCTGTAGGGATATTCTGAGGTATATCCTTTGATGCCAAAAACTCTACCTGCAATATCATAGCCTCAGTCTCCATTTCCAGGATTCTCCTCATGGTCTTACACGAGACAACAGAAGATTCCTCTTGAAGTAACCCTCGCAAAGTATAACGAGTGCTTCCCTTGTCGAACTTCATAGTAAGATCTTCAAAATTCCAAAGAATGTCCCCTAAACTTCGTAACCAAGAAGCTCCCAAAATAACTTCACAACCCGAGACTGGCAGGACATAAAACTCAGCTTGAAAAGTGTACCCCTGCAATGTCATTTGGAAGCTAGAAAGGTGTCCCATAGTTTGCATGATAGCACCACTAGCCACTTTCACATTCAACGGAGACTTTGAACCATAAAGCAACTTACATTTTTTTAAAACTGAAGGGTGAATGAAGTTATGACTTGCTCCCGAATCTATCAAAACATGTATTTGCCTCTTGTGACCCACTTCTCCCTTTAGCTGCATTGTTTCAGAATGTTCACCTAACACAACATGCAATTGAATCAAGGGCTCATCCAATTTGTTAAGATCAGAGGCTAACTCTTCCGTAACATCAATTGCATTATTATCCGTATGTCCCTCATCTCCTGAACATACTTCAATGAGAAATGCTCTTCCCTTCCGACAATTATGTCCAGGCTTAAAAGGTTCTTCACAAAAGAAACATAAGTTCTTAGCTCTTCTTTCTTGATACTCGGCCTGAGTTAATTTCTTATGTCCCATCTCATTGTTGTTGACCAACAAGGGGGTTCGTGTACTCGACTTTGGAGTAAGAGGAGTGCTATTGGCAGGTCTGCTGATAGTTGGTATCAATTTTGCAGCAGCTGACCTGAACTGATGCTTGTGACCAACATACTTTTCTTCGTAGATTTTTGCCAATTCATAAGCTTCCAACAATGTTTTGGGATTCAAAGCTCGCACATCCACCCTTATATCCTCCTTGAGACCACCAATGAAACAAGCTACCAAAGCTCCTGGGGAAAATCCGGGTGCCCTGCAAGAAAGTTTAGTGAACTGTGCCTTATAATCAGCTACGCTACCCACTTGCTGGAGCTTAGCTAGTGCCGCTTGATAATCCACACTGTTGTAAGAACCAAATTGCCTCATCATCAAGTCAGCAAACCCCACCCAATTCTTAGGATAATCATCCTTAAATAGATGCCACATATCCGCTGCTTCTCCAACAAGATGCATCGCTGCAATCGTCACCTTCCTATCATCTGGAATCTGATAAAGAGAAAAATACTGCTCCGCCTTATTCAGCCACTCCACAGGATCACCCCTGCAAACGTAGCAAAATCAAGTCGCATTTGCTTCATAGTAGGGAGCTGAGGATCCTGTAAATTAGGAACATCTGGTGAATTGAGAGCCATTTGAGCATATTGGGGACTGTGAATCATGTTAGGTGACAGATTGTAAAACTGAGGGTATGGGGTTGCAGTAACAGCATATGTTGGGTGAGACGACAATGGATTGATAGGCGGTTTGGATCGAAGGTGGCTCACATTAGGGAAGTAGGGTGGAGCTTGTGAGCACAGTTGGGATGACTTAGGTGGAAAATCAATATAAGACACAGGGTAAGGTCCAGAATATGTCATATTGAAAGAGCTCTGATGACCCTGTGGTTGTGATAATGGCATATTGTGAGAAACATACTGTGGCTGTAAACTTATACTAGGCATGTGAAAGTACTGAGGTGTTGAATAATATTGAGAAACAGGTGCCATCATCGTAGCTCCACTACTTAAAGCCATGCTATTCGAATAGCCCATCGGCAAAGAGACCATAGAACCCAGAAAATCAGGCAATTCCATACTCATCATATGTGTATTTGGGACACTAGTCATCGCACCGGTCATAAACGAACTATATAAAGGTAGTACTGATAGATCTGGAATTGCAGTATGAAAGTTACCCAAATCCGAGCTCCCGAGGGAAGCTGGGGGATGTACCGATGCTGGTGGTGACGACGACGACGACTTCGGTGACGACGAAAATCTGGGTGACGGCGAGCCCCCAGCTTGAGAAGTACCAGCACCCTCTAGTGGGTTCTTAGGACCCACCCGCAGCTGACGAATTTCGTCGAGCAATTCCGAGCGTAAGGCAGAATTCTGAGAGCGCATATACTCCAAGGACACCCTGATGTCTTGGAAATTAGCCGACGTTTGATCACGATGTAGCTGAAGATCCAACTCCAGTGGGTTAGGATCCTGATGGCGCAACGAAGATGAAGAACTGGGATGTGACGGCAGCGGAGGAAACTGTGAACTACTTGACGGCGGTGGTGGAGGTGGCGGCAGACCACCCTTCCGCGGTCCCATGAGAGGGCTCTGATACCACTTAATAGGAGTCTGGGTTTTAAAAAATAGAAATTGCAGAAGACTAGAGAAAGAAGAAAACGAAGAAGGCAAATTCTCATTGATTGTAAACAGCAGGGAATACATGACTTATATAGTCCAAGAGGTCACGAGCCAGTCATGCAGTAAGGGACAGTTGTCACCATCTACATCCTACATCAGTAACTAATTAAACGCAAAGTATTATGAATGAAACGGTACACCATCTAGAATGGCCTCACTGGACAAGTTAGTCCTTTAATTGGTGGGAGGCCCATCACCTTCTGACCTTGCTCTCTATTCCCAATCGGATCGGAGATTGTCGATGTCGTGGTGGTGGTGGTGGCACCAGATCAACGTTGTTCTCCGCCACCGACGCACTAGATCAACGTCGTGGTGGCGGTGGCGGTGTCAGCGGAGGTCAGCAGCCTGTGGAGAGTGGCTGCGCCGCTAAGGAAGAAGATGGTGACGGCAGTATTGCTCCCCAATCAGATCTGTGTGTGTGTGTGAGAGAGAGAGAGAGAGAGAGAGAGAGAGAGAGAGAAGTGAAGGAGGGTTGGTTTTGGTGACCAGAAATGACGGCGACGACAATGACGAGGTTGAGCATGAGAGAGAGAGAGAGAGAGTCGTGACCGGTGGTAGAGAGGAGAGAGAGGAATTAAATGTCATGGATGTAGTTTTTTAATTAGGTTGAGGGCAAAAATGTCAACTTAGTTTAAATTGTGTTAATGGGAATAAAAATCTATTGTTAGGGTAAGTGAGTTAATTTTGATCAATTTTAGTGCTTTGGATCAATAAGCCTTTTGTTTATCTATTGTATATATATACAAGAGTTCATCACATATCTAGTATGTTTTTGGTTTGTAGATTTTCTTTCCTTCATTTTATAACACTTTGAATTAATCAATTACATTTTTTTTTAATCAACATGCCATCAAATTCATTTAAATGGAGGAAGTTACAATAATAGGAGTCATAAAGGCCTACTTATCTATACTATTATTAAGAGAAGAGGGTTTGTTAGCCAAAATAAAAACAATTGACAGATTTAACCCTGAAAGATTAAAAAACTTTGAAAATAAATTAAATCACAAGGATAAATATGACAATTACAAAATGGATTTTTATTAAAAAAATAAAAAATAAATTTTCCCATCTCCACTTTTCTCTCCCAATATTTTCTCTGTGCAATAACTGTATTTTATTTTATTTTTTAATTATCTTTAAAAAAAAAATCTATTACACATGCAGAGCATGTATAAAGAACGCTAGTAACTCAAAGTCGGATCAACGGATCCAAACATACCATTTTTATTACAAAGAACACCTTGAGATAACAAGATAGCCAATAATATAACTCACTTATGTAAGCTCTGCGTTTGGGGAGGATAATTCGGAGAGAGTGAGAACTAGGGTTGGAGAGAGTTAACAAAAGTTATCAGCCTGTCCGGCGGCGCCCCCGCGTCGGTTGTGGCTCCCTGCTCCATCGACGAGTGGCGGGTGTTTCCGGACGGGATCTTGGGATCTCAGGGGTCCTCCTCTGCTCTTTGCTTTGCTGGTCAAGGTCTGGTACTTCTCTTCTTTTCTCTGAGATGGCATCGTCGGTGTGGAGGTCGGATAGGTGGTGGTCGGCGTGGAGTAAGTGGTCAGAGGCCAGATCATGGAGGCGGTATACCATGGATCGTATGGCGCTGACTTCTAATCTACGGTGGGTCGCTAGACGGAGATGGCAGCTGTGGTGGATCTGGGTTTTCAAGGTGGTGGGCATGGCAGAGGCAAGGTACAGTGAGTCTTTCATTGATTTCTTGGTGATAGATTTGATGTGGTTTGCTGTATGGTTTAGCAGGCACCTTCGACTTGGGGAGATTGAAGACATGGGGCTGCGGTGGTGGCTTGCCGGCGGGTCATCTGACGACAAGGGTGAGGAGTACTGTGGCGGCGACTTCTTTCTTTTGGTTAAAGTCTTGGTTTTAGTTAGGTTGCTTGTTAGTTTACTTTGGTTATTGGTTAGTTTACTTTGGTCAATAGTTGGTCCCTACTCGTTTGAGCTAGGGTTGGGTCAAATTGATGTGCCATGGATGTGGTGTCTTTCCTGGGGACGAGTTGGTGTAATTTTAGTTTTATCTTATGGTCAATGTGCTAACAAGCGATCCTTGCACGTGGTCTGGTTTCATTGGGACGCGGTGTGGAAGAGGGCGCTGGTTTCTCTGGCTGTTGTCTATGGGGTGTTATCGAGTTTCTCGGGGTTATCTGTAGCCTGTGAGGTTGGGCGAAATAAGTGGTTAGGGGTTGGGCTCTTTTGACTCATGGATGTCATCCTGGATGACGGACCCGTAACTAGTTCTGTTTTTAGGGAGGAGAGTGGGGAGTTCTTGTCCACCACCGGTCATTCCCATATTATGTAATCTTGGTTATTTTCAATAAAGGATTCTTATTCTAAAAAAAAAAAAAAAAACAAGATAGCCAATAAATTGCCTACGGCCCATAAAATAGTCGAGATGGAAACGGACAAAGCAAGAAAAATCGGGTCGGGCAGGGTCCGGTGTTACCGTAGTCCTTAGTTTGCTCGGTCAAAAAAGAAAAGAAAAAAGAAAAATCCACGAATTTGAAGAAAAATTACGATTAAAGTCGAGCAGCAGATCTGTCTCTCCTCCTTCCAGTTCTTCTCGACCCAAAAGATCCCTCTCATTTCTAACACTACACACCTTTTCAGATCGACCCAATAACCCCTAAGGTACTTCTCTCTCTCTTTCTTGCTTGACCTGCTTGTTTTGCCTTCAATAAATTTCGCACTTTGCCTTTTATTTTCTTTCAAATTAACGAAGATTCACTCCTCAGATTTCATTTTCCCGCCGTAAAGATAGCTAATTCGTGTAATTATGAACCTTTCTATTCTGTATCTGTTTGTGGGTAGTCATGGTTTTGTTAAATTTCGAGTCTTTGATATTTTCTGAGCTGTAGTAATATTTTTCTAGTTTTGGAGTTTGTTGTAGTTAGTATTAAGTAATCAAATTATTGCTAAGAGAATCAAGGAAAGGAAAGGATAGAGTTTTAGTGTGTTTTAGACTTTTAGACATGTATTTGATGTAGAAGTGGATTTTGCTGAGTTGTGTTTGCTTTCAGTAGGGACTAAATTTAAGATGGCTATGGTGGATGAGCCTCTATATCCAATTGCTGTTTTGATTGATGAGCTCAAGAACGAAGACATTCAACTGCGGTTGAACTCAATCCGCAGGCTCTCGACCATTGCTCGTGCATTGGGGGAGGACAGGACCAGGAAGGAACTGATTCCTTTCCTGAGCGAGAACAATGACGATGACGATGAGGTGCTTCTTGCAATGGCAGAGGAATTGGGGGTGTTTGTCCCCTATGTTGGCGGCGTAGAGCATGCCAATATTCTGCTCCCACCGTTGGAAACTCTATGCACTGTTGAGGAAACATGTGTGAGGGACAAGGCAGTGGAGTCGTTGGGTAGGATTGGGGCGCAAATGAGGGAACAGGACTTGGTTGAGTATTTCGTCCCTTTGGTCAAGGTATGATGGTTGATTCTCTTTGATTATCTCTATTATGTGGTTTGCCCTGTCATTATGGTTTAGTTCTTAGAGAAAATGTGACATGTACTATTGGTAATTAGGTGGTAGGAAATGAGAAGACACCTCAATATGAAATGTTCTGACGTATTTTCCTAACAGCAAATTTTGTAAACTTGAGAGGTAGTATCCTCAAAATGCTTGCACAGTCATAATGAGTGTAAAAGTGCCTGTTTAGGAAACAGATTACTAAAACAACACACTTCTGACCAAAAAACGGAGAAGAAGCTAAGATCTCACGCTAAAATTTCATTTAGGTTCATGCAATTTGGTTCAGCACTTCTGTATCCACCCTTATTTGTAGCAGTTTAGTTGTTCTGGATAATCTGGTGACACTTTGGCTTCATTTACTTTTAATATTAAGAGTAGCAATCAACTTGATCTTATTACCTCTTTATTCAACATATTTTTGGAGCCCTTTATTTTGATACATGATATTCTGGTTTGACTGCTGATGCATTGGGCAGTGGAGTGTCTGTAAAGGCTTGGTTATAGTTCACAATTCTAAAGTTTTATTCTTTTCTTTCCATTTCATTACATGTAGGAATTTCATCTACCTTTTTTTTTTGTTCTTTTCTGCCATATGGGGAATGTACTACTGTGGTATGGTTTGACTAAGAGTTTCTTTGTTTTGCCTACTGTTATCTCAATTATACAGAGGCTGGCTGCAGGCGAGTGGTTTACTGCTCGTGTTTCATCGTGTGGTTTGTTTCATATTGCTTACTCTAGTGCCCCTGAATCTATAAAAACTGAACTTCGAACTATATACAATCAATTGTGCCAAGATGACATGCCCATGGTTAGAAGATCTGCTGCAACTAACCTGGGAAAATTTGCTGCGACTGTTGAAGCTGCCCACCTCAAAACTGAGGTCATGTCTATATTTGAGGATTTGACACAGGATGGTATGCCCTCATGGATTTCCTGGTTTTGCTCTTCAACTATATTATCTTAGGTTTGTTACTTACATACGATGGTGTTAATTTCATATTGCATGAAGTATGAATTGACTCTAATCACTCATGTATTCAGATCAAGATTCTGTTCGGTTATTGGCTGTCGAGGGTTGTGCAGCTCTTGGGAAGTTGTTGGAACCTCAAGATTGTGTTGCCCATATTCTTCCTGTCATTGTCAATTTTTCACAGGTACAGCATATGTTTGAATGTTAGTACTTTACATGACAACCAGCACATCATATTGCTTCTTTTTTGTAATTTTGCTAACACATTTTGAATTATTAATAGCATTCTGTTATGTAATATTGGCAATACATGTGATGCAAACACGTTCCTTTTACCAGGATAAGTCATGGCGTGTTCGTTACATGGTTGCAAATCAATTATACGAGCTGTGTGAAGCTGTTGGCCCAGAAGCCACCAGGTAATCAATTTATATGTCATTTGGAAGTCCTTTTTTCATTCTGTGTTACTTGAATGTTATAATTCTTTAACTGCCAATATACTATCTGATCTCTGTATCTATCCCTGCTTATTTTTTCATTTGTATGGCTTATTACTATGCTGTGCAGGACTTTCTTTTGGCTATATAGTTTCAAGTTGGACCATGAGATAATAGTTTTCTTGATATTTATATTTGTGATTTGAGTCACCATCTTAGTAATAGTTTGAGAACTTGCCAGTTGACTTCTAATTGATGGTTGTTGTGATGTTGACATTCTTTAGGTCAGACCTGGTGCCTGCCTATGTTCGTCTTCTTCGCGATAATGAGGCTGAGGTGCGGATTGCTGCTGCAGGAAAAGTAACCAAGTTTTGCCGAATTTTGGACCCAGAACTTGCCGTTCAGCACATCCTACCATTTGTTAAGGTACACATCTTAACTTATATTTTGTTTTAAATAGTTTGTTTGATTAGTCTTGATGCAGTTCTGATGTGCGACTTTAGCTTTATAACTTATAAAGTTTGCTTGCTATAGGAATTGTCAACAGATTCATCCCAGCACGTTCGCTCTGCATTGGCTTCAGTGATAATGGGAATGGCACCAGTTTTAGGAAAGGCAAGAATCTTCTGTTGACTTTTCTATATAATTCATAAAACTAACCATGCTCTCCTGATCCTTATATTAATTCATTTTCTGTTGGTGGTTGCAGGATGCAACCATAGAGCAACTGCTGCCTATTTTCCTTTCTCTTCTCAAAGATGAGTTTCCAGATGTCCGGCTGAACATTATTAGCAAGCTTGATCAAGTCAACCAGGTATGTTCAAATGTTTTTCTATCTGTATTTATATGTATGCCTCTGTCCAACAGAGTCGTCTCATTTAATTCATATGGTTTTGCCCGCAACCACTGTTAAATTATTCAACAGACTATTGTCTTAAGGATATTGGTTTATGTTTTCCCATTGAATTTGAGCCGTTCTTGGTAATTTACCTGGTGCAGGTAATTGGAATTGATCTGCTGTCCCAGTCTCTACTGCCAGCAATTGTGGAACTGGCAGAGGATAGACATTGGAGGGTTCGGCTTGCGATAATAGAATATATCCCTTTATTGGCAAGTCAGTTGGGTGTGGGGTTTTTCGATGATAAGCTTGGTTCTCTTTGCATGCAGTGGTTAAATGATAAGGTTTGTGCAGCCTTTGAGATTGATAAATAGTTTTTCAACATCTCATTCTTATTGCTTTCAGAAAGCCAAGAAGAAGAAAAAGAACTTGATGCTTCTGCTTTTTGTTCTTTCTATTTCATCATCAGAAAGAATTTTGTTACCTTATATTTACTTTTACTTGTCTAGAAGTAAAAACATGGGAATCTTATCTGGTGGTTAACGACTTCCTCTGGTTTTAAAATTTTGAAATGGCAGTAGTCTGTCATGCAGTATAGGCTGGGAAACCTCTTTTTTGAAATTTACTGACAAAATTGTTGTTGATGGTAGGTTTACTCAATACGTGATGCAGCTGCTAATAATGTGAAGCGCCTTGCAGAAGAATTTGGCCCTGATTGGGCCATGCAGCATATAGTCCCACAGGTTTCTATTCTTTTCTTATTTTAGATTGGACTAAAATGTATCTATGACTAGGTTTGTACTTTTATAGCACTAAGGGCTAGTTAGGTACCTTTAGGCTGAGTCATTTGTTACTCTTGTTTAAATCTGGCAATCTGTTGACAGGTTTTGGAAATGATTAACAACCCTCACTATTTGTATCGGATGACCATTCTACATGCAATTTCCCTACTTGCCCCTGTTATGGGATCAGAAATTACTTGTTCCAAACTTCTACCGGTGGTTATCACTGCATCAAAAGATAGGTAAATATTACTAGCTATGACACTTAATTTTTCTCTTTGCCTGATTTAACTTAGCTGTTGTGCTGATAATTGCTTCTTTTAGGGTTCCAAACATCAAGTTCAATGTCGCCAAGGTGTTGCAGTCACTTATTCCTATAGTTGATCAATCTGTAAGTAAATACTGTCTTTATGCATAGGCATGTAAAATTCAAAGTACAAACTAAAACTCTCTTTCAACAGATACAATAATGATTGTTATCAGTTATCACAGGAGGATTTTTGCTGAATATGCTAAACTTTCAGCAGTTCTTGCATTTCCCATTGTTTAACATCAGAAGAAAGCTCTGTTTGAGTATAATTGTGGTTACCACTCACTCCAGGAGGGTTAACATATGTAATTTCATTTATCATATAGGTTTGACTGCGATGGGGATTGCATACTCTTGTTTTTTTGGTTTAATGATTGCATACTCTGGTTAAATGTGGTGAACGAAATGGTCAGAATAGATAATTACTGGGTTGCCATATTTACAAATGATGCCTTGCCTTCCACATGAAAAAAAAAAAACATTTGAAGATTGATTCATATACGTAGCGAATGAATATTCTGAAGTGCTTTGTAATAGACATGTAACCTGAACGGTGCTTTAATGCACAGGTGGTGGAGAAGATGATTCGTCCCTGTTTGGTTGAGCTCAGTGAAGATCCAGACGTTGATGTAAGATCTTTTGCGACCCAAGCACTACAGTCAAGTGACGTCATGATGTCTAACTAGTGAGATATTGTCCTTAGATTCTATATTGTTCAAAGTTTTACCTTATTTCTTTTTGTTCCCTTTGTATGTTGAGTACAATTCTCTCCTGTATCTAATGTCTTACTTGAGACGCAGAGGTTCTGTGGTCCACTTAGCAATTTGTCATAATTGTGATTTCGTTTGTAGTACATTTGTCCATTTTCGTAATAGTATTCTTACATGCCACTCTGGTTAAAGTTTTGATGAACTGTTTTCTTTGGCCTTTGGAAGCACGCCAGAATGTTCTTTTCAACGTCATTCATTGATTACATAGCTATTGAATATTGGCATACTTAATGCTACACGATATTACAGTACTTGACAAAAACAGAGAATCAAGTATCTGGATGGACAGAGTGGAAAAGTAGAACTTGTTGAGTTGTTGTCTTGTTGATTTCTCTGAATGGTTTCCAAGCAGAACTCGTGCAAATTTAGGCCTCCAAAATAATACTTGTTGCAAAGATCATGTGCCACATTTGATCTTTGTTAAACTTAGTTTCTGCCAGTCCCTTGAGTGGTAAGTTTCTCTAGTACTTAATTTTCATTCATCTCACCAAGGAAGTTGGTACTCCTCTTTGTTACTTTGTGTAGTAATTCGTTTAGTCTCTCTCATCATTAGACTCTTGTGCTTTTATCACAGGGCAATAGATTTGGTTATGCACAACTCAAACCTACAATGACTTGTTACAATTGTCTCTAAAATTCAAAGGCGGCTAGTGGAATAAAAGCGATGCAAAATTATGTACTTCGGTCTAGCAAAGTCGTATATTTTCTTTTAGTGGTTGTGATTGTTTGTTAATAGCTTTAATTTTCAATCTCTGTATTCATATAAGCGAAATCATGCATAGCGACTCATCCCAAAGGGCGAGAGTTATTACTTGAGCAATTTCACCTACTTGGTTGATGATAACAAAACCAGGAGTAAGGACAAACCCCGAAACCTTTCCAAAAGAAAGTGAAGTCATGACTCATAACATATTGCGACGCTTCTGCAAAACACAAAACAGCAAAAACCAGGACCGACTCCGAGTACAGATAGTCAAACATTCATGTCATGAGGGATGCCAAAAAGGTCGAACGGGCTAGCTGGTTGAGCATAATTTTCTTAATCAGTTATTGACCAAGTGAACTCGGAAGGACATAACTAGTAAACAATCCGCATAAGTGGTTTTCGGACTAAATTGGACGCCGCATAGAGGGTTATCCTATTGCACAACCCTCATGAGGCCCAACTATCAACAACAAAACCCAAGAAGGCCCAAAGAGACCCGGCCTGCCATGTAGCATCGGTTATTGTAGGAAAAGTATTTTCGTAGGACCAAAACTCAAAACGCGCTGCCTATGATTTGAAGACTAGAGTCAATTGGGGGGACACGCAATCAAAACGATCACGTCCGTTGAAAACCAATCGCACGGCCGTAGTAATACCATACAGTGAAGCAAAATTTACTCGCTCTTTTTCTCTTGTCTATCTATAAATTTCAACCCCCGATTTTTCACTCTCTCTCTTCTCTCTCCATTAATCTTCTCTGCACTCTCTCCCCCAGACTCCTCCCTATAAATAGAGAGAGTACATCTCAGGCTTTGGCTCTGGAGGTAAATTTTGGATGCATTAGCGACTCAGTTGGATCCTCTCACCCACTGATCGGATCTAAGGTACGGTTTTCTTCACCCCTAGGTTTCCGATTCAGATCTGTTTGCTTCTGCTTCTTATCTCTTTCGCGTTTCGATTGATTTGCGATATCAACTTCGTTAGAGTGGATGCGATTTCGTTTGTGAATTTGTGGTTGAATTTTGATTTGATTGGATTGGATTACAGTGATCGCGGTGGTGAAAGATGTTGACCAAGTTCGAGACGAAGAGTAATAGAGTGAAGGGACTGAGCTTCCACACTAAGAGGCCGTGGATCCTCGCGAGTCTGCACAGCGGTGTGATCCAGCTATGGGACTACCGTATGGGGACTCTCATTGATCGATTCGATGAGCACGACGGCCCTGTTCGCGGTGTTCATTTCCACAAATCTCAGCCTCTCTTTGTGTCTGGAGGTACAGATTTCGTATGTACATGTGTATTTTCGGATTGGTTGGCATTTTGATATGTGCAATTGTATTTTGGTGTTTACGGTATCTGGTTTTGGTTTGTTGTTGTTGCGAATCGTATAGATCTAGGTTGAAGCAAACTGTAATTAGAAAAATGGAAGAGGAATTTTGAATTGGATGCCATGAGAATGTGAAATTGATATAAACTGACCTGGATAGCAGTATTGGAATGCTGGTGTATATGATTTATTAAAGTTCCAATTGATAGAGCACGTAGTGTGGTTTATCAGACTCAGACGATATATCGTTCAAGTTTGTTGTTTTCAATTTTTATCTAGAATTAGCCATTGTTGGAGGAGATGTAAAATTTCCAAAAATATTTGAAAATTATTGGAGGAAGATTCTAGTTGCAGCAATAGACAATAAAGAATGCTTCCGTACCATGCCACCATTTTGTGAGTGGGTTATACATAAAAGTCAATCAGATTCCAGATTTCATATGATGTTTCTATTACATGTAAGCAATTTTATTGATTTTTTTTCCAGTAGGACAAGCAATTTTACTTATGATCAACAGTGGTGGCTACATAAATAAACGAATGAACTCTTTTTTTCCTTGACACCTTCTTATGACTGATCTAGAAATAGAGCAAGTTTTATTTTCACATTTATTGTAATGCTGGCCGTTTAGCTTAACTACTTTCAGATTCCGTAATATCTTTTTTGGAAACTTTATGGTGTTAGAGTTTAGAAATAGCTTACAATGAAACTAAATTGATTAAGTATGAGTGTTGTTGGCAAACAAGCTCCCTTCCCTTGATTAGTTGATACCCATGTTACTCTTGCACAAATTGATTTACCCCTGGGGATAGGGGATTCTGTATCTTATTTTTATAGACGTTGATTAACTTGTATATGGTGCAGTTTAAGTTTTAATTGGTCTGTGTTGGGTTTTTGCAGGGGACGATTACAAGATTAAAGTTTGGAACTACAAGATGCATAGATGTCTTTTTACTCTTCTTGGGCATCTAGATTATATCCGAACCGTGCAATTTCACCATGAGTACCCATGGATTGTAAGTGCCAGTGATGACCAGACTATTCGTATATGGAACTGGCAGTCGCGCACTTGTATTTCAGTTTTGACAGGCCACAATCATTATGTTATGTGTGCCTCATTCCATCCTAAAGAAGACCTTGTCGTATCTGCCTCCTTGGATCAGACTGTCCGTGTTTGGGATATTGGTTCTCTGAAAAAGAAGTCTGTGTCCCCTGCGGATGACATACTGCGACTAAGTCAGATGAACACAGATCTTTTTGGTGGTGTTGATGCTGTTGTTAAGTATGTCTTGGAAGGGCATGACCGAGGTGTCAATTGGGCTTCATTCCACCCCAACCTGCCCCTCATTGTCTCAGGAGCAGACGATCGCCAAGTTAAATTGTGGCGGATGAATGGTATGAAATGATAACCTTGCTTTCTTCCTTATCTAATTTTCTGCTCTATATGAGGAAGCTGCCTTTGTCAATTCAATTCCTGGTAGCATTAGTAGACTGTGTACTATTGATTTATAGCTGTTTGGCATGTACTTCACATATTCCCATTGACCTCCTATCTAAAAATGAACAATATGATCCTTTTGCTTTCTTCACAAGCAGATTTGTTTCATGCCTTCTTCACAATTTTATGTGTCACTTTTTCTTTCTTGCAAGTTTGGTTTATAGTTTGAACTTTGAGGTGAGTGGAAAAGTGGAAGAAAGAAACTTATGAGATTGGGAGTGGTGGGGGTAGCTACTTATCGAACCAAGTTATGAGTTCGGTTGAGTAATGTACTGTCAGTTATTACATTCTTATGTTGTTTCAGAGGAAGTGTATTTTTATATAGTTTGTACCTTTTTTCAAGCAAAAGGAGCTTTTGTCTTAAATGAAAAAGATAATGCTTTTCAGAGAAATCCATGAAATAATATTTTTGAAATTTATAAAATTTATACGTGTCTGTAATCCGTAGACTAGGCCTGAATGTCTAATTACTGTGGATTCTTTAGAAACCAAAAGGTTGTACTGCTCCCGAGTAATCTGTACTGTCATTCTAGTGCCTGGAATCATTTCAGTTATTGATTTAAATAGTTCACCCTGTTTTTCAGATACTAAGGCTTGGGAAGTGGACACGTTGAGAGGTCACATGAATAATGTTTCATGTGTTATGTTTCATGCTAAGCAGGATATAATCGTATCCAACTCAGAGGACAAAAGTATCCGTGTCTGGGATGTGACAAAGCGAACTGGAATTCAAACTTTCCGACGAGAGCATGATCGCTTTTGGATTCTTTCATCTCACCCTGAAATGAATCTATTAGCAGCAGGTCATGACAGTGGGATGATCGTCTTTAAGTTAGAGAGGGAAAGACCGGCCTTTGCCGTCAGTGGTGATTCTCTGTTCTATGCTAAAGACCGCTTTTTGAAGTTCTACGAGTTTTCAACCCAGAGAGATACACAAGTTATTCCAATTCGACGACCTGGTTCTATCACTTTAAATCAAAGTCCAAGGACCCTTTCTTACAGTCCTTCAGAAAATGCGGTTCTTGTTTGCTCAGACTTGGACGGGGGATCCTATGAGTTGTATTTCATACCCAGGGACAGCATTACTAGGGGTGACAGTGTGCAAGATGCTAAGAGAGGTGTTGGTGGTTCAGCTGTGTTTGTAGCACGGAATAGGTTTGCTGTGCTTGAGAAAAGCACAAACTCTGTCCTGGTAAAGAATTTGAGGAATGAGGTTGTTAAAAAGACACCCCTTCCTTTTGCTGCTGATGCAATATTCTACGCTGGAACAGGTAATTTGCTGTGTAGGTCAGACGACAAAGTGTTTATATTTGATCTCCAGCAGAGGACTGTTCTTGGTGAACTTCAAACCCCCTTTGTCAAGTATGTTGTTTGGTCTAATGACATGGAAAGTATTGCCTTGCTCAGCAAACATGCCATAATTATTGCTAGCAAGAGGCTTGTGCACCAGTGCACTCTTCATGAGACAATCCGTGTAAAGAGTGGTGGTTGGGATGACAACGGTGTTTTCATTTATTCAACTCTGAATCACATTAAATATTGTCTACCTAATGGAGATAGTGGAATAATCAGAACGCTTGATGTTCCTATCTACATTACGAAAGTTTCTGCAAACACTATCTTTTGCTTGGATCGGGATGGGAAAAATAAGGCCATAGTTATTGATGCCACAGAATACATCTTCAAGTTATCCCTTTTGAAGAAGAAATATGACAATGTTATGAGCATGATAAGGAACTCACAGCTCTGTGGGCAGGCGATGATAGCTTATCTGCAACAGAAGGGGTTCCCCGAAGTTGCCCTCCATTTTGTGAAAGATGAAAGAACTAGATTCAATCTGGCATTAGAGAGTGGGAATATTCAAATTGCGGTTGAATCTGCCACAGCAATTGATGAAAAAGATTACTGGTATAGGTTGGGTGTGGAGGCTCTTCGACAGGGCAATGCAGGTATTGTGGAACACAGCTGTGACATAATTGTTTAATTTTCTCTGTTTATGTATTTTACCAGGTGTCTGTAAAGCTATTTTGTTTGTGGACGCTTTGTGCACTGTTTTGCGTTGGTCTCTTTTTTTTTCCCTTTTAATTGAGTATCTGTTTCTCATAAAAAATGCAGGTATTGTAGAGTTTGCCTACCAGAGGACCAAAAATTTTGAAAGGCTGTCTTTCCTTTATCTCATAAATGGTAATATGCAGAAACTGTCCAAGATGCTGAAAATTGCTGAGGTCAAGAATGATGTCATGGGTCAGTTTCACAATGCACTGTATCTGGGGAATGTTGAGGAGCGCATTAAGATATTGGAGAATGTTGGTCACTTGCCCCTTGCTTATATTACAGCAAAAACTCATGGGCTGCATGATGTTGCCGAAAGGCTAGCAGCTGAGTTGGGGGATAATCTTCCAACTTTGCCTGAGGGTAAAGCACCACCAACTCTTTTGACTCCCCCAACACCAATCATGTGTGGTAGTGATTGGCCACTTCTCAGAGTAATGAGAGGTATATTTGAAGGTGGGTTGGATAATATCGGCAGGGGAGCTGTGGATGAAGAGGATGAGGCTGTTGATGGTGACTGGGGTGAGGAGCTGGACATGGTTGATGTTGATGGGTTACAAAATGGAGTTGCCCTTCCAGGTTTGGAAGGTGAGGAAGTGCCTGGAGAAGATGATGGAGAGGGAGGATGGGACCTTGAAGATTTGGAGCTCCCACCTGAAGCTGACACACCTAGGACTTCTGTTAATACTCATTCATCAGTTTTTGTTGCTCCAACTACTGGCATGCCTGTAAGCCAGATTTGGATCCAGAGATCATCTCTTGCCGCTGAGCATGCCGCTGCAGGCCATTTTGATACTGCGATGCGGTTGCTGAACAGGCAACTTGGGATTAAAAACTTCACTCCTTTGAGGCAATTGTTCCTCGATCTTCACTCTGGAAGCCACAGCTATCTACGGGCATTTTCGTCTGCTCCAGTGATATCATTAGCAGTTGAGCGTGGGTGGAATGAAACTACCACGCCAAATGTCAGAAACCCACCAGCACTTGTGTTCAATTTTTCTCAGTTGGAAGAGAAACTCAAAGCTGGTTACAAGGCTACAACTGCTGGGAAGTTCACTGAAGCTCTCAGGCTCTTTCTTAGCATTCTTCATACAATTCCTTTGATTGTTGTTGATTCAAGGAGAGAAGTTGATGAAGTTAAGGAGTTAATTGTAATAGTCAAGGAATATGTTCTGGGATTGCAAATGGAGCTGAAGAGAAGGGAAATGAAAGATAATCCAGTACGTCAGCAGGAGCTTGCAGCTTATTTCACACACTGCAATCTTCAATTGCCTCACTTAAGGCTTGCTTTGCTTAATGCAATGACAGTTTGCTACAAGGCAAAGAACCTTGCCACTGCAGCTAACTTTGCCAGACGGCTATTGGAGACGAACCCCACCGTTGAGAGTCAGGCAAAGTTACCCAGGCAAGTGCTGCAGGCGGCAGAGAAGAATATGACTGATGCTTCTCAACTGAACTATGACTTCAGAAATCCCTTTGTGACTTGTGGGGCAACATATGTACCAATTTACCGAGGACAGAAGGACGTCTCTTGCCCTTACTGTAGCTCACGGTTTGTGCCAAGCCAAGAAGGGAAGCTCTGTACTGTTTGTGATCTTGCAGTGGTTGGTGCAGATGCTTCGGGGTTGCTATGTTCTCCATCTCAGATTCGATAATCAGGCTGCAGGACTAGGAGGATTCATCCTTTTTGCAGCAGTTGCGGTCGTGTCAATGTGCCAGTAAATTGGTAAGAAAATACTGGAGAAGAGTCAACATTCATATGATTTGTTTGCAATTTCTTTATTTCTTGGTCTTTTCCAATTTCCTTTCTTTGAATAGCCTGTGTCGGTAAGAATGGCTTGAACATGCCAAACTCTCGGGGGCTTTTTGTTCTCCTGAGCTGTGCTGCAGTTCTATAATATGGTTGTGCATTATCCAGTTGAAAAGCCTCATGGATTAGGTTTCTGAATTGATTTAATATTTGTGCATGTCTTGTCCACGGATGATCAATTGTTAGACAGCATATACTTAAATGCCATAAATGTAGTCTCAAATGCGTGTTTTTCTGTTTTGTAGACAAACCATCAGCTAGACAAGCAGGCGGATTGATGCTCTGTTTTCGGAAAGTAGGTGCTATTTTTTCTTGACCCGTGGGTGGTGTATTACTCATAGTGAACTTTTGAGTCTAGTTTGAGCAAATTTTTTTTGTTGAGATGGTTATGTAATATTAAGCAGATTATGCTCACAAATATTAATGGTATAGTTACTTTTAAATGGTCATGGTTATAGTTTGTTATTTTCATGATAATTCAATCATATTTGAGAAATCGCGAATTGTGCTGCTGTCAATGGTACTGATGAAACCATTTTATTAATTTTCATCCATGCTTGCATTGCACACATTTCTTTATGCTACGAAATAATAGATGGATGAACAAGAGCTACAGAAGACGGTAGGTCGGCTTGGCAAGCAAGTGTTGGGCCTTTGACATTGATAAACCGAATTTCTCGGACATGTCCAAGTCTTGAGGTAGTATGCCTGCTGGGAGCTCCCAGTTAAAGCAGTGCACCAGCTGTGCCAGAACTAGCCGAACTGTGGTTAGCCCTAATTGCAGACCCGGACAACCTCTTCGGCCAGACCCAAATGGGATGAGCTGAAAGTCATGTCCCCGGAGGTCTATATTGCTGTTCATGAACCTTTCAGGATAAAATTCCTCAACATTTTCCGACCAAACATTAGGATCTCTTCCAATGCTCCAGAAATTCACTATGATTCGCGACTTCTTGGGGATGTCATATCCATCAATTGTAATGTCCTCGATAGATTCATGTGGGACTAGTAATGGTGCCACCGGGTGCAGTCTCAAGCTCTCCTTGACCACCATACTCAAGTATTCCAGCTTCGGCAAATCAGTCTCTTCCACCATTCGGTCCATGCCAACCACAGTTTGGAGCTCTTTTTGGAGTTTCTTCATGACCCTTGGATGCCTTAAGAGCTCGGAAAGGCTCCAAACAATCGATGAGGCCGAAGTATCAAAAGCCGCCGTAAGCATGTCTAGTAAGATGGCTTTCACATTTGTTCGATCAAGAAAATGAACTTGCTCACCATTCGAGTTCAACGGTTGGTTCATTAATGAAAGCAAGACGTCTACAAAGTCCTCATGCTTGCCTTGTTTCCCACTCGTAGTTTTAGCAACTTGTTCATGGTCGTCAATTATCTTCTCCAAGAGCTTGTCGATCGTCTTGCTAACTTTCTTCATTCGCTTAGTCAACCCCTGATATACGTAGAAAAATATAATAAACCACATCTAATACACTAATATGCAGTAGAAAATATACATTTAGGCAATCTAAACTAAAGTCTATGAATATTATGTAACATACTCCAATCTTGGCGTCACCATGGAAAAGGCTACCATGCTAAACTTTCGCATGAAGGGAACAAATGCATCATGGTAAGCAGGAGATGTAGTGGCAGAACTTGAAAGTTATTTTTGCAGGGTCGAAAAAATAATTTAATTATTTAAAATAAATAAATAAATAATATTTTTGCTATTTTCTTAGGAATGTACATATTAAAATCTTTATTAATGTTTTCTTTTGAAAAATTAATTTCTTTCTCAAAAACACTAATAACTAGGTAAAATAGTGGAAATTATTCTATGAACCGACGGTGCAAGTGACCCAACCCTTATAAAATAATCTCAACCCTTGATATTTATTATCAACTTTATTTTTAATAAACAAAAAGTGTATTTAATGCAATCTAACCATTTATTTGTGTTGGTGCAAGTGCACGGCAGTGCTCTGAATACTCTCTCGGTGAAATAGTAATTAGACGGAACAATGAAGAATTATTCAATATATATTTTTTTTACAAAACAGAGCATTTGTGGGGCCATAACTTAATTATTTTAAATTTTTTAAAATAACCTTCAGCCAAAATTATATACATCCACATCACATTTTAGATGAGTTTGGAGTCAGGGCCGACTCAACAAAATACATTATCTTCTTAATTATCTTATGCGTAAACTGTAATCATGAATAAGATTTATGAAAATATAAAATAACAACGAATCTGAAGTGCTTAATTAGCAGCCTAGAGGAAAAGGAAAGGTCGTCATTTAGAGACAAAGAAGTGCAGCTGGCGGCTAACTGCACTTTCACAAAACTTGGTTTCCTATGTTTACTTCTAGTTTGTTGATCCTAATATAGTTCATATAGAGACAAAGACGTGCAGCTGGGTTCCCATGAAGATCTAGTGTGGCTGGTTTGAAATTTTGAATATTTCAGTGTCCGATACATGTAATGGTCGACTAACTTCATATATAAATGCAATAATATAGAATTAAATAACTTATGTGGCCGGAACTAGTACGTCCCGATGCAATCGGTTCATAAATGAATGATCGAAGAGAAATGCCTATGGTAAAGAGTTGGATTAATTAGCATACCTGAATATCAAGTGCAGCAAGGGAAGGAACAAAATCAGATATATTGAAAGCCCCAGCCAAGGAAAACGTTTCCTCAACAATGGCTTTCAAATCAAACTGATCATCCCTTTTACAACCCAACACCATCCTGTACGTAATGTCCTCATTCATCAAACCAATATCCTCACTAACATCCACAACACCACCTTCCTCTGCAGCGTTCTTGAGCTTTCTCAGCAGCACTCCCAGCTCATCCTTTCTCAGCGGCGCGAAAGCCTCTATTTTTGCTGGACAGAAAAGCTGAAGCGTACAGAGCTTCCTTACATGGCGCCAATAGGGACCATATTCGGAAAAGGCCATGCCCTTTGTGCCGTAGGATATGTACTCCGAGGCTTGGATTTTGGGCCGGCTGGCGAAATTAGTGTCGTGAGTTTTGAGGAATAGCTCTGCGGCTTTGGGGGAGGAGACTACTATGGTCGGAACACTGCCTAGACGGATGGACATGATGTGTCCATATTTTTTGGCCAGGTGTTGGAGGCTTCGATGGGGGAGGTTGCCTAGCATGTGGAGATTTCCGATTATTGGCAGTGACCGAGGGCCGGGTGGTAGTTTTTTGTGTTTTGATTTGGAGGAAGCAGAGATGAGTGACCAAAGGCATGTGAGGAGAACCAGGAGGATGGCTATTATTGTTGAAGGACTCATCTTTTCTGGCTTGGCTTTCTGTTTTGTGTGGAGTCGCTGAGAGGGATAATGAGAAATATGGGTCATGACAAGCTCAGGGACTCGTTTATATTAACGGACCAAACCTCTGCTCCAAACAAATTGACCGACCCTCTGTAAATATTCAGTTGAGCAAGTTCTGTAGATTTTGACTTGAGCAAAATTCTTCAGAAACAGCATAACATAATTGATTTTAACATTTTACGTATTAAAAATACACATAAGAAGGCCCGCATCTGGATTATCTATATTTAGACTTGTAAAATAAATAAATAAATGAGAAAAATCAATAAAACTGCTACTAGCATGTTTATACCTCTTTAGTTTGAGTCAATAACTCTAGTGTACTTTAGTGTCAGTCAATAAAATTACCATATCCAAATGTTGTTGACCCCAGATGATCTTTTTAAATCAACTTTAGCAATCTCGGTAGATTTTTGGTAATTTCTCGTCCATGAAAAGGATCCAAAAAAAAACTAAAAAACAAATGAAGACATACATCAGTAGACTGGTATCACTGTATTAGGAAAGGACCAAAGGGCCGTTGGTACTGAAAATCAAATAGACTGAGGAATGAGACAAAATCAGCTCTGTTGAATGTTCCGGTCAACGACGTAGCAACTTTAGTTGTCCTATTGTGATTTGTGACCAAACCTTATCATTATCCTTTGTGCAACCTGGTACTTGGGGAGGTGTAAATTTTAAAAACAGTTTTAGTCACTATATGAACCGATTGAGAGGCAGCTTAATTTGTTTGAGAAAAACTCTTTGAGCTAAATTCAAATGAGGAGAAATTTTTTTGAGCTAAATTCGAATATGAGAAATCTCTTTGAGAAAGATCCAAGTTTGGTGAAATTTCCTCGAGACGGATCTAGGTGAGGTAAAATCCCCTTAAGACGGATTCGGGTCATATAAGGAAAATCCCCTCATGTGCAATCCCCTCGAGGTCGACCTAATTGAGGTGAAATCAAGTTCTAAGACACGACTTAATCTATTTGGGGAGCGCTGAGAAGTCTAGACATTTTTGAGAAAAAATCCTTTCGAGGTGGATTTGGATAAGGCGGAACAAATTAACAGAATTAGTTAGCTCGGCTGAATCAATTGCAAGCAGGAAATACTCCCCCATATTGTCCTAAGAGTGGTGTAATGGATCACTAACGCATGACTTGTGGACCTAACACACCACTATGCGCACTAGTCGAGATATTTGATCAAGCTCATCTATAAATACTTCGTAAAGTGAACATTTGAAGGAAGTAATGAATCTCATTTATACCAACTACAATTCAACACTCATCAACTTAGGCATCATAGTATCTTTTACAACAGGGCTATCCCGTGACAAAGTGAAGCCTAAGGCAAAATTTAGAGAGACCTTCCTAATAATTTTTTCCATTATAAAAAAAATGTCAGCAAAACTAAGTTCAAACTAAAACATAGCAGATTATATAAACAAAATAAAAAGTAACAATGTCAATAAAGAACAATAGAACCTGATTTTTTAATCACAAAATTTTGGACTTCAGACCTTGACAATTTGTTACAATTGTATCAACTATCTGAATTTTGATTATGAAATTAGAACAAATGATGAAATTCAGAATTGAGTAAGAGAAAGAGAATTGAAAGATTGCTTCTATGTGTCTATGAGAGTTTGTCAATGGCTTAAATAGATATAAAAGGAAGAAATGTTACTGTTTGTCATTGAGAGAATCATAGGGAAATAAAAAATTCATGTTTCAGCAGCCAATGTTTCATTTTTGCTCAAATTGGTGAAAGTGAGAGCAAAACTTTTTGTTATCTTCTTTCTAATCCCAGAGTGATGGAGAAAGAGGAAGTTTGGGGTGTTTAACTTACAAATATAGAAGAAAAAGAGGAAATTTTAAGGCCTCACGGAGTCGTGGGTTTGATTTCATCGGCCTCGGTGTCGTCTTCTACAGACTGCAATGCTGCATCTTTTTTCTTTTACTATCTTTTTTTTATTTTTTATTTTTAACATATATATATAGGCATTTTGAGATGGAGGCCTTCCCCAAACTGAGGCCCGAGGCCACTGCCATGGTTGCCTTGGTCAAAGGACGGCTCTGAATTTATGTGTATGTTGTAGAACTTCCCTTGAAATAAACTAACTTTTCGTGCTCAAGCAATAGGCTCGATGTGTTTCACTAGAATAAAGTTTTAATTTTAATGAGCTAGGCCCATAACTTTCGCTCTTCGAATTGAATCTGGAATTCTGGACCACATAATTCAGTGCTTCCGTACGTAATTTCCTACCTTCTTATCAATCATATGCTGCATTACTTATTTTGGTATAATCATATTTTGCATGCATGTACGTAAGGCTGTCAATTTCGACACGACCCGATAACACGATTCGAAACCCGCACGAAATAAAGTGGGTTGAACCCACACGATTAAAAAGCGGGTTGACCCACCCATGACCCATTTAATAAATGGGTCGGCCACGAGTCAACCCACCAACACGAAGTGAACCCGTATGACCCGGTTATGCTATACTTCTTCTTGAAACTTTAGACGTTGGGAGTATTTGATCATAGAATTAGACAATTTGAAATATTTTGGTTTATAATTATTGGATTTAATTATTTATGAATTATATATAATTATTTATATTTTTTGTCTTGTGAAGCTTTTAGTGAATTTAATCAATTTATGAATTTTTTAGTTAAATGGGTCGTATTGTTGACCCTTAAGGCCATATTTGTTTCACAGGACTATCACCCTTCACCTTAATTTCTATAGCAATCCGGGACTCTTATAACTTGGCTTATTTCTGTAACAGTCCCGATCCATGTTTGGTGCTCCAACTGATAATAAGAAAGAACAACCACAAAAGAAAGAAGAACACCAGAATAAGCATTGATTGGTGGAGTTGAAATCTAACAGAGGAGAACCAACTCAATTAATGATTAATCAAGCCTGGAGGAACTGTGCAAAAAACAAAGACAAACTCAACCTTAAACAAAAACCAGTCTTTAAACCCAGGGAAAAAAAAACAGAAGAACAAAATATCACAAACGTGAAATTGATCACAAATCTTACCAGGTCAGGCTACCCAGACACAAAATTGATCAAAATTCTCAGCAAATCAAGCTACCCAGACACCAAATCCTTAAAATAATATTAACCCATAAACAAATCATCTATAATAAAGGAGATAGAGAAAGAAGAAGGTAGAGGATTGAAGGGGAGGATGAAAAATAATCAGTGCAATGAGAGAGAAGATGAAATTGAACCCGACGAAGAGGTGTTGAAGGAGGCTGAAGCAAAAGAATGGCATGAGATATGAGGTTGAGGCGAAGAGCAGATCCAGCGAGAATGGATTTCGACGTCTACAACAGCGGCTTCCACAATCCCATAAGTTTTGGCGTCGCTCTCGTAGATGGTGTGGGTTGTGTTTTGGGGACTACAGAGTATCATTTAACACAATCCCGGTTATTGCCAAACACGGGCTACCCCGTGTTATGGTACCCAGTGACAACGCTAAAAGTAAGCGCGCAATTTAACCCTGAAAATGTCATCGTTAGTATATGGTAGATAGGGATCGTTCTAACCGAGGATTGAGGGTACACCTGTCATTGTAAAACAAATAAAGAATTAAAATAAATACAAGTATAATATTTACAAAACTAAAATAAAGTATATATACAAAATAATGAAACCAAAGGGGGGGTTATAGACTTAGGGTTTTCAAAAATTAAAATAAAAAGAAGGAAAATATAAAAACACATATACAAGAATGAAACGTAAGAAACAAAGATAAAAACAAATTCCATGTAATCAAATTAGATTCAAATCCTATAATTGATCCTCTAAGTCAAGAGAAAGAAGTTGATCAAGTGAAACATTCGAAGCAAATGATTTCCCATATTTTACTTTCCTTTACTAATTAATCTAAATGAAAGCACCTAGATTAATCCTATTAAACATGCAATCAAAGTCTAGAAAGCTAGCTAATCAATACGTGTCCAACGCAATAAGCATAGAGAAAGGTTATCAACTTAAGTGCACAACCTAGTATGAATAAGTTCATCTATTTGCAATCCTCTTCAATTGAATTCGACTTTTGTCCAAAGCCTTTACTATTTATGAAATAGGTTCACAAAACTATTAGGTGAATCATTTACCTAAATCTAGCACCAATTACATGCATATATCCTAAGTTGGCCACTAAAGAACATAAACATATAAAAGTTTTATGTAAAGCAAATTCAATCGAACAAACTCACATAAGCAACTTAGAATCACAATCATAGAATTCGAAAACTTTATTTAAACATAGAATTAATTGGGCTTAAACTTTTCCCTAAACGTTATTGTTAACTAGAAACAAGTTCCTACGAAATCAAACAAGGAAACCAAAAATGGTTACAAGGAAAAAGAATGAATTACACCGTGAGGGGAGATGACGATGGATGGCTTGAAACGTTGGGATCTTGAATCTTGGAAGCAAGTCTTCAAGGTGGATGATGGAGGATATGATCTTCACGGCTCCTTCTTCTTCTTCCTCCGCTTGCTTGAAAACGCAGAAATTGAACTAGAGAATGAAGAGAGGGAGAGAGCTTTGACGTTTGGAGAAAATTTTCTGAATGAAGAGGTGTGTAAAATGTCAAGCTAGGGGGAGTATATATAGGGGACGTGAACTTGGCCTCCAAGCTTCATGAATCTTCTTTTATTTTCCCAAAGATTTATTTAATAATTCCACACAGCTTCAACCAATCATGTAGCGCCATGCCAGCTTTGTTGTGTCATCCAACCAATCATAAAGCTTCAAAATAAAGTCCATAATATTTAAAATATATTTTGCCGAATTATAAAGGGATTTAATCTGATTTTCTTCTTCATTTTCGGCCAAATATCTAGGGATGAACCTAGACAATGTATTTGGACGCATTTTGAACCTTTTCTCCCTTAAACTCTCCATGGCCTTATCTTTAACGTCTCCCCTTGATTTCCTCTTGATTTTCACGGCAAAACCATGATTTTATTCCTTATTTTCGTCCAAAATATCTTGAGGGAATTGAGGAATAGATCTGGACTTGTTTTGAGCCTTTTCTTGTTGCACAATCCCTTGAAATTCTCCCTATAATATTTCCAACGTTTTTCCTTGATTTTCTTTGGATTTTTCACGATATCTCCATGATTTCCCACTGCAAAATCAGATTTAATTCCCAAAAATATCTCCATTACGTCCAACAACCCAAAATCACTTAGGTTTTTCACCATTTTGCCGAAATCCATATTAATCTTGAAGATTCTTGGGCTTCCATGTGTCATCTCCAATCCATAATGTCTCCTAGTGCCTCCAGGACTCTTCAAATTCCACCATTTCTCTTCATTTATTCGATCATGCTTCCTGGTTGGCTCAGGAGTCTTGCTTGACAAAGTTTCCTCTTCTGAACAGGATTTCCTTGCTGGACCAGGAAAACTTCATATCTTCATTTCAGCTCATTTTTGCAGCTCTTGTGCCTTGTTGTAGCTATCTCCAACGTTTTCTAGCTTCTCTTTCTCCTTTAAGCTCATTTCAGCTCCATTTACTCCATGGGACCTAAAAATAGAAACTTTTATTAAAATTACTAAAAATAGAAACTTTCTAAAAATGGAAACTTTTCTAATCAAGAAGGATTTATTTAAGGAAATAACTAAGTAAATATGAGGAAATAACATTTAAAACATCGCATTAAAATGCTCATATCACCCAGTCCCGTCCAGTCCCTCATCACAAACACGACCTAAATGTGTCATTTTGTCTAACACGACACGACCTATTTATTAAATGGGTTAAGCGGGTTGGAAACGGGTAACCCGTTTAATAAATAGGTTGAGTTTGAGTTTACATTTTTGACACGATTATTAAATGGGTTGGGTTTGAGTTTGTATTTTGCAACATGACAAATACCTTGACCCAACACGACTCATTGACAGCCCTACATGTACGGATGTAACAATTAATTAGAAGGAAGCACAAGGTATATGTACCTTGACTAGTTGTCTATAGACTATATATAGTTTCACAGACACAATGAGTCCTTCAACAATGGCCGTCCTTTATAGTCTTCCTACCCAGTGGCGGAACCACTGTTCGGTCTGCAGGGGTTCGGACCCCCCCTAAGACATAAGCTGATAAGCTAATTAATCAATGATTTCAATGAAATCATATATACCTTGCACAATCTTTACCCAATTGGACCCCCCCCCTTCAGTCTTCTTATGTAGTCATAAATTATAATTATATATTAAATACATAAATATAAAACGTATGATGAACAAGAAACTCAAAAGTATATTGTAATACAAGAGATCGAAATGTTAATTAAATCTGATAATTATGTATTTACTAAAAAAATATTTTTCATTAAGTATTTACTAAAATTTAAAAGAATTCGATTAGTGAGATTAAATCTATATAGGAAACAAATCAAAAATGTATAAAGAATGGACGTCGCATGAACCTTAAGTGTTAAGAGGACATTAATGTTTTGTATATATCTACATTATGTATATATATATGGTTTATTTTCTTAATGAGATTACGCAATATACGTCGAGTGCTTAACTTTGTTTAGTGTTGGTTTTTTTTTTTTTTTTTACTTCTTATTTTGGACCCCCCCAAGTTACAAATCCTGGTTCCGCCACTGTTCCTACCGCATTACTCTTGTGTGATTTCATGCATGTGTCTCAACATTCACCCGTCTGTTATGTATTGAGTAGCTTTAAGATCGATATGTACGCAGTGCAAGGTTGAAAATTAATAAAATGATATTATCAGTATTACATGCTTTTTTTACGAGACAACAAACTATAATTAACCATACGGACTCTGGTTAATATTACATGACCATCTCAAGGGACTCTGCTAGTCTCTCTATTGGAGAAGGTGATTGCTTAGTTTATGCCTGTGTCAAGGGATTCAATTCATTTCAGTCTGTTAGAATTAATGGTTAATGGTTTCAATTCAATTCATTGCTTAGTTTATGCCTGTGCTCAAGCTCGCGATCTGTTTCTCTAAGATAACCTTTTAATTTCATGAGCTATGCTTGAGCTTAAGTTTATATCAAATTAAACTTTGCACACAAGATCATATAAGACCCTCCATATAACCAATCACTTGTTTTGTGACTTCACTTCACTTCATAAACAGTCCATCCATCCAATAATGACTTGATCAATGATAGAGTACTAATAATGTCATCCGGCAGATTAAAACATATAAGACGAGAGTGAATTTACCAAGCTCAAAGAACATTAGCAGACCCTCAAAATTAAATATACCTTGAACTAGAAGAAATCTTACAATTATATGTCGACCACATAACTTGTATATATTTGCCCCAACCGTTCTTCTTAAGTCTTATCAATCTTAAATGATTTGTTGCATCATATTATTTTGTTTCTTCATTTTCACATGTCTAATGTCATTAGGTATCAGCCACTTACAGTGTATGTGCGTGCACGGCTACGAATTAAGGAATATGCAGTATCACATCATTCACATGTCTATTTAGGATCTGCTGTCTGTAGATGTTAATTGCCAGGAAGGACAAATAACTAGGTGAAGAATTACGTACTATGACGACCAAGAATCTGAATCGATCCTTCATATATATAAACCTAGCTGGCTAGCTTAACTAACATTTTACACAACGTCGACGTTGTTCTTGGAAGGAGAATGAACCCCAGGTAGCTAGCTATAGCTAACAGATAAATTCTACATCCACCCCAATAATGCATCATATTAAGGGCGTTACATATTCAGTAGCTTCCAATATATGCAGGTGCCGACCAATAATAATTGGATTCGACAGCTCAACGAAATTGTTAGCTTACAGGTGATAAAATAAAAACTAGCTAGGTCAGAGGTGGCGGCTCACAATTCCACCGCATAACTTTCGTCCTGCATCCCCATTGTTAGGTCCATATCATCTTATTTATTGCCTCAGAAAAGCAAGCAGAATCTGTAAGCTTTTATTTTGACTCGCATATAATACAGAATTCATCAAGCACATGCATTTAAAGTTTACTTAAGAATAAGAATTAAAGCTTGTACATTGACTATAATCCGGATCATATTACAATTAGGAAAGTGAATAAATATTGTAATATGTGGAAATCTAATTAAGATGTGAAGTAATATTCACATGAGCATAATATCCGGTAATGTTTGCAGATTAGAGACTAACCATATGTAATTAGGATTCCTCAATGGGTAAGGATCCTAAAGCATTGTCTCCTATAAATAACATGGTCCCTGCCTTCACAATACACACAAGCATTATACTATCCCCATTATAGAGAGTATTGGAGAAAGGCAGAAGATCAAGTTATCGACTTCGACACAATGACATCTTCTTCATCAAGTAAGTATTCTAGAATCATTGGCCTCTGTTTGATATATCTGTGTTTGTGTTCTTATGGTGATATGCTATTTCTAAGGATTATTTTTACATTTGGTATCAGAGCCCTAGCATGTTTGCCTAGGAACCAACCAAAGTAATTTTTAAGCATGCCAAAAGTTTTTGTCAACAAAAGAAAGAAAAAAAAAAGAGGGAGGAAATTTTTTTGTGTTGGGCCTGTAAAGAATTTAAAAAAAAATAAAAAAATAAAAAAATAAAAAATCCGGAAGCCCACCATCAAGCTTAACCCCAAAATCTCAACCTTAATCAAGAACAACGGCAAAACTGCGTTTTTTTTTGTTTTTTCTTTTTGACCGTTGACAACAAAAGAAAGAGGGGCTGAGGAATTCCTTTCCGCTGAAAGTTTTTCAAATCAAAACCTGATTGTTCCTTGCTTGGTTAATGAATGCGATGTCGAGTTTTGTCAGCCATAATCTTGATTGCAGGTTGCTGTGCTTAAGGTACACAAACTAAACTCTAGATTTCAATTTGATAACTTCTGCAAATTTATGGGATTGTGTTTTTGTTGTTGGTTATCATGATTCTGATGTCTCTACCTCCTAAGCATGATTCGTTATTGTGATTAGATTGATGGGCTGTTTCTTAATTGCTGCTTTAAATATAATCACGTATAGAAGCTTAGGATTGCAGGAACCTTAGAGTCCTATGAAAACTCTTTTTTTTTCTTTTTCCAACAACTGAAGTTCTTATCCCCTAAAGGATTCGTGTAGATACATACATTTTTATTCATATGAGCCAAAATTTTTGTCAAAACATCTTTCTAAAATCAAGTTTTCTGCTGCAATACAGTTTTTCCAAAATCAATTTTATGCTTGTATGAACAAAACAGTGAAACATTCTTGATCCAATTGAGAAGTTTTGATAAAATTTTCAGCCAAAGCATTTAGTTTTGTTAAGATTTCTCAAAAATTACTGATATAAGGATCAAGGTTGTAGGGATGTACAAAGCTATTAGATGTTCTTCCAAAGAAGGTTCTAAAATTCTTAATAGATGTTGTACATAACTGGCACATTGCAGAAACTTTAAAACACATAAGGAAAGAATAATTTCTTTAGGCCAACGCTAGGAAGTTATTCATGAAATTGGTGTTTTAAGACCTCTGGTGGTGTGGTAAAGAACATAAGGGTTAGTTGTGCTTCTTGCTCAAATGTGTTGTGCAGCTAACAAAAATTTACAGAATGGGGTTGTTATAAAGATTGATTGCTTGTATGATTGTTTTCCGTGCTTCTATGTTATAGACGTATGTATGTAAAATCTAAAGAAACATGCATAATTGTTAGGCTAAAATAGGTACTTATGCTAGTTTATTTTGATTTTCAACCATCAACCCTGCTACCATGAACCTCACCATTGAAACCTTGACTGGAAATAATTTTAAGAAGTGGAAGAATGACCTAGAAATTTATCTAGGTGTGTGAGATTTGGACTTAGCACTCAGAGAACCCAGACCAGTTATTGTGACCACCAGTACTAGAGCTGAAAAAGACAAAGCAGAAAAATGGGACAGAGATAATAGATTGAGCCTAAAAATTATGCAGAAAGCTATGACAGAAACAACAAGGGGAGGGATTCCAGTGTGTAAAACAGCTACAGAGTATCTTGAGGCTATAGAGGAGAAATATAAAGAGAGTGATAAAGCCGAAACAGCAAACGATTTGAATTCTCTAATGACCTTGAAATTTGATGGAGTTAGTAGTGTTAGGGAGCACTGCTTGAAGATGATAGATGTAGCCAACAAACTGAAAGCATTAGAGTCCCCTATAGCTGATCCTATGCTAGTACACATGATCTTGATGTCTCTGCCTCCTCAGTATAGTCAGCTTATCACAACTTACAACACTCAGAGGGAAAAATGGAGTATAAATGAGTTGATTTCGATTTGTGCGCAAGAAGAGAGTAGGATCAAGAAAGAAAAGGGAAAAGGTGTGGCTACTGTAAACCTAGTGAATAAAGAGGAAACCAAAACTGTTCACCAAAAGAAGTCTTCTAATTCATCAAAGAAATTCCATAAAGGCTCTACTTCCGCTGGAGGATCTCACTCACTGAAAGTAAATAAGAATCCAACAGTCTTCAAGTGCTATTTTTGTGACAAAGTGGGGCATCTGAAAAGGAATTGTCACAAGTATAAGGGATGGTTGTCTAAAAAAAGGTAATAAAATCTGTTTTGCTTGTTTTGAGTCTAACTTAGTTAATGTTCCATTAGATTCTTGGTGGCTAGATTTAGGGTCCCCTATTCACATAGCTAATTCTTTGCAGGGATTCATAAGAAGGAGGGCACCAAGTAGGACTGAAAAGAACCTGTTCGTAGGCAATGGGATGAGAGTCGCAGTAGAAGCCATAGGAGATGTCAGACTTAGATTAGGACCTGATTTTTTTTAGAATTAAACAATGTTTTTTATGTACCTTCCATGAGAAGGAATTTGATTTCTTGTTCACAACTTGTTGAAGCTGATTTCAGCTATTTCGTTAATAAAATTGAGTGGATTTTGTTTTACAACAATGCTCCTGTTGGTAAAGCTTTTATTGTGCATGGTTTATGGCAATTGACTTGTTCTTATGTCTCTGAAACTTTTCTTGTTGAAAACTCAGGAGTTAAAAGGAATTTTGTGAATGAAAAATCTTCAAACCTTTGGCATAAAAGACTTGGTCACATATCTAAAGAAAGAATTCAGAAGTTAGTCAAAGAAAACATTTTGCCTGATCTAAATTTTGTAGATTTAAATGTGTGTGTAGACTGCATTAAGGGAAAACTAACAAATAGCAGTAAGAAAGGTTCAACTAGAAGTCAAAATTTGTTAGAAATAATACACACAGACATCTCAGGGCCCTACTCTCCCCATACCATATGTCGAAACCAGTATTTTATAACTTTTATAGATGATTTTTCTAGGTTTTGTTATGTCTACCTAATTTCGGAAAGGAGTCAAGCACTTGAAATATTTAAAATTTTTAAGAATGAGGTTGAGAATCAGTTGGAAAAGAAAATAAAGATAGTGAGATCCGATAGAGGAGGTGAGTACTATGGAAAATACGATGAAACAGGACAACATAAGGGACCTTTTGCACTTTATTTAGAAGAGTGTGGCGTCGTAGCTTAATATACAACACCAGGGACACCACAACAAAACGGGGTAGCAGAGAGAAGAAATAGAACGCTAGTAAATATGGTGAGAAGTATGATGTGCACTACAGGGTTGCCCAGATTTTTATGGGGAGATGCTTTAAAAACAGCAAATTATATTCTGAATAGAGTCCCTAGTAAAGCTGTAGATAAAACTCCTTTTGAGTTATGGACAGGGAGAAAGCCTAGTTTAATGCATTTGCATGTCTGGGGGTGTAAAGCTGAAGCAAAACCGTATGATCCTCAGTTGAAAAAGCTAGATTCTAGAACTGTCAGTGGCTACTTTATAGGATATCCAGACAAATAAAAAGGTTTTAGATTCTATTGTCCTAACTACCATCTTAGATTAATAGAAACAAGAATGCAAAATTTATTGAAGACACTGAAGCTACACAGAGAGAAGATATAAGTGATTTTCTTTTGGAAGAAGAGGAAGTTGTTGCTAGAACCTTATCAGAAAACAATCAGCAAAATTTTGTGTTGCCTGCACCTTTCCCTATTACAACAAGAATTGATAACTTTGAAGAGATCCTTGAACATGTTGAAAATCCGCCTCAAGTTCAGATACCAGAACCAGTAATTCCACATAATCCTCCACCTAATCAGCAACCTCCAGAGCATCCTCAACCACCTATTCAGCCACAAATGCCAATTCAACCCTTGAGACAATCGCAGAGAGTTAGGAGACCAGCAATCTCGAGTGATTATGTCCTTTAGCTTCAAGAAACAGATTTTGACATAGGAGAGGAAGATGATCCACTAAGTTTTAAGCAAGTTGTTAAAAGTGTGCATGCTAAGAAGTGGCAGGAAGCAATGGAAGCAGAGTTACAATCAATGTATGAGAATGAAGTATGGGAATTAGTTGAGCCTCCTCCTGGTATCAAAACAATAGGCTGCAAGTGGGTATATAAAACAAAGAAAAATTCGGATGGGAGCATAGAAAGACATAAAGCTAGACTTGTAGCTAAGGGGTTTACGCAGAGAGAGGGAATATATTATAATGAGACATTCTCACCTGTTTCAACTAAAGACTCTTTCAGAATAATTATGGCTTTAGTTGTACATTTTAACATGGAACTACATCAGATGGATGTTAAAACTGCTTTCTTGAATGGTGAATTGTATGAAGATATTTATATGAGGCATCCTGAGGGTTTTATTGATGAAGGCAGTGAGCACTTAGTGTGTAAACTTAAGAAATCTATCTATGGTTTGAAGCAAGCGTCTAGACAGTGGTATCTCAAGTTTGATTCAGTAATGGTGTCACATGGTTTTATCGAAAATCCACTAGATGAGTGTGTATACCTGAAAATTAGTGGGAGCAAGTTTATTTTCTTGGTTCTATATGTCGATGACATTCTTCTTGCCAGCAGTGACTTATCTCTTTTACATCAAACAAAAGACTTTTTATCTAGAAACTTTGAGATGAAGGATTTAGGTGAAGCCTCCTATGTACTTGGTATCGAAATCTGCAGAGATAGAAAGAAGGGTCTTTTAGGTTTGTCTCAGAAAAATTACATAGACAAAGTTCTTAAAAGATTTAAAATGGATAAGTGTGCTCCGGGGGATGCTCCTATGACTAAGGGTGATTTGCTGCATAAAGATCAGTGTCCCAAGAATAATTTAGAACAAGAATCCATGAAAGATAAACCCTATGCCTCACTTGTTGGGAGCCTGATGTATGCTCAGGTTTGTATTAGTCCTGATATTGCTTATTCTGTTGGAATGTTGGGTAGATTTCAAACAAACCCAGGTCATGCACATTGGGTGGCTGGAAAGAAAGTCTTAAGATACTTGCAGAGCACTAGAGACCATCTTTTAGTGTATAAAAGAATTGAAAATCAAGAACTGGAAGTGATAGGATATTCAGATGCTGACTATATAGGGAAAAATAAGTCCAAAACTCAGAAAAAGTCCACATCTGGTTTTGTGTTTATGCTTGCAGGTGGCGCAATTTCTTAGAAATCTATAAAACAGACTTGTGTGACTACATCTACGATGCATGCTGAGTTCATTGCATTATATGAAGCCACTATACATGTTGTGTAGCTTAGAAACTTTATCAAAGCCATTAGAGTAGTGGATTCCATTCATAGACCCTTGCAGATTTACTGTGATAATAGTGCAGCTGTGTTCTTTTCAAAGAACAATAAGAGATCCTCAAAAACTAAGTTTGTAGATCCTAAGCATCTTCTGGTTCGAGAGAAAGTGAAGCATGATGAAATTGTAGTTGATCATATTAGTGGAGATAACATGTTAGCAGACCCTTTTACAAAACCATTAGCAATTGGGGTTTTTAAGGAACATGTTATGAATATGGGATTGATTCAGTCATTTGACATGGCTTGAATCAGTGGGAGCTTGAGATAAGCTCAGTTTTGTAATTTTTTCTTTTGGTTTCTGTTTTTACGTAACCTCTTGAATGCCATAATAGACAATATTTCCAGATTTATTAAAGTCAATATACATGAATTAATGTCTTAGATTCTTATGTTTTATGATTGCTGCAGCATATGATTGTTTGATAAGTATGTACATGTACTAGTTTTTCGGATGTTTGATTAATGCATCCATGTGTTTTGACCGTTGCAGAAGATCTTGGTTCTCTCTATGATTTGAAAGCCATTGTTGAGGAAAGGTTTTTTTTGATTGGGGCTTTCAATATATCTGATTTTGTTCCTTCCCTTGCTGCACTTGATATTCAGGTATGCTAATCCCAAGTTCCTAACTCTTTTCCCATAGGTAGTTCTCTTTGATGGTTAATTAATATCCGAATCGATGCAATGGTTGACAAGTCCGGCCAAATCTTCTTAATTCTACATTATTGTTTTCATGTATGGAGCTGGTTTACCATTGCATATACCATACACTAAACCATTTGAAATTTTAAACTGGAACCTAGTTGTATAGCAATACAGGTGAGGGCACTTCTTTGTCTCTATGAACTACTTGATTAACATAATGAACCTAGTTTTGGGAAAGTAAACAGTAGCTAGCCAATAGTAATCAGTTCGGAGTAAGCATTGAGTGATTGAAGATGTGTGGATAAATTAAAATTTCACTTCTCGAATCACAGTAGAAAAAAGCACAATGGTATTAGACTATTAGGATTTGTTTGAAAGTTAAAAATATTAAAATATATTAAAAATGCTTTAGTAACTTGATCTGTGGTCAGTGGTGGCGGTCCGTCACAGGTGGTGGCACGTCAAGAATGAGGGGACGACGGTGGGGGTTGTAGTGGCGGTCCATCACCACAACCCTAAAAATGCTTTAGTAACTTGATCTGTGGTCAGTGGTGGCTGTCAGTCACAGGTGGTGGCACGTCAAGAATGAGGGGACGACGGTGGGGGTTGTGTAGGAACTGGGCTGGGTCCTGTTTGGTGGCTCTGATTTCTCGGCTAATTGGGTCGGATGTGGGGTTTGGGCTCAATTTTTGGGCCCTGTCCTGGTTGTTTTTTTATTTAATGTTGTTTTTTGGTAACAAGTCACAACCAAGGTTTGGTTGGTGGTATTAGCTGTTTGTTTCAGTTGTGTTAGGTTTTAGCTTTAGGGTCGTGTGCACTACAGGTTGTGGCATAGTCAATTTTCTTTCTGGCCTTCTAGTGGGTCGTTCCTATCTGGTTTTGGGTCAGCAAAAAAGTCAAGCTGTGCCATTGACGAGCATCATTGGCCTTCTAATGGGTTGTTCCTGTCTGGTTTTGGGTCGGAGGCGATGGCAATTTGGAGCAGGTGTGGATTGACGGTGTTGACAATAGGGTGGTGATGGTGTTAGGTTTCTCTAGTCCCAGGTCTGAATATCCAGCAATCCTTTTGGTCGGGTTTAGGTCACAACGAGTGTTGGCTCGGTCGATCAAAAGTTGGTCAGGAGGACTCTGGTTGGTGAGTTAGTGTTGACACAAGTGAGTTGTCTAGCTTCAGAGTTCTGATTGGCTGGACGAGAAGTGAGATGTCAAGGATTCACTGCTCCTGCGTTTGTTGTCTTTGCCATACAGTTGTAGTGCAAGTTTGGAGTCAGTCATTATAGAGTTCCAGTGTGAAGTCTAGTGGTCATTTCTGTGTAAGAGATGTTGCCTAAAACTCGTTGTAAGCAGTTCATTATTAATGAAGTTCTTATTTGATCAAAAAAAAAAAAAAACCTTGATCTGTGGTCGATAAATTTCCCCAATTTGCTCAAATTGAGATGTTGGAAGAATCACACAGACCTAAATCTAAAATGACTCCCCAGTATTGCACGTACGTTTTCGTTATCAGAGGTAAAGCAGTAGTATATGACACATATTAAGTAAATTAATTAGGGGTTTTTATCAGCTACAGGGTCTGAACTTTATTGTACCGGACAAAATGGTACCCAAATTTAGGGCTGGGCATGGGACGGGACGGGACGAAATTCTGGTGATCCCGGTCCCGGACCCGGAAATAAAACTCGGGACGGGACGGGACGGTATGGCACTTTTTGAGAATTGATCCCGACCATCCCGAACCCGAACGGGATCGGGCCGGGACCGGGACATCCCGAAAGAAAGGGAAAAAAAAAAAAAAAAAAGGTCTCCTGCAACTGCAATTTCCCTAATTTCTGCAATTCCTGCAATTTCTGAACTCCAAATCATGCCAAATCAATCCACTCGTATATTAACTTCACCAAATCAATCAATAACAAATCAATACACCAGAATAGTAGCCACATCAGTTTCAAATCAATACACCAAATCAATAAATACCAAACCAGATTAATAGCTACAGTAATTTAAATCAGTGCACCGAATCAATCAATACCAATTCAATACACCAGAATGGTACTCATCCATCTCCTTCTTCCCACGACCCAAACCCCCAAATCCAACTTCAGAATGCAGACGGAGATGAACCTTCGATCATGAGAGCCACCCCTAGGACCCATGACCCAACCCATGGAGATCGCTCCGGCACCGCAATAGTCCGCAGATCAGGACAACTCGAACGACACCTCGTCGCCAGACACTGTCAAAACAACGCATGTCCTCGATTTTTAGAACAGAGCTTATCACAGCCCAAAACCCAGTTTCCAATTTCGATTCTTTACAAAAACCCAGCTCGATTTCACAAAAAAACAGACGAATAATAATCAAAGAAGCTGAAAGAGTGGTACCTGATCAGAGAGCAGAGCAGTCTTGCTTTTAGATCCGATCGGAACAACAAAGCAAGAGGACGAATTGATGAATGATGAATTGGGGATCTAGGGTTCTAAGCTTGGAACGGTGAGTGTCTGAGTGAAACTGTGAGAGACTGAGTGTGAGTATAGATCGCGTGAAGGAACAAAGGGATCAGAATTGAGATCGGCCTATCCGGTGTGCTCGAGTTCATGTTAGGACTATAGACTCAAAAATCAACCAATCAAATGCCATATAAATAGAAAAGTAAGAAAAATAGAATAAATGAAATTAAAACGGGACGGGACGGGTCTTTTCGGGATTCCAAGTTTCCAAACCGAAGCCCGTCCCGTTAAAACGGGACGGGACGGGACGGGACCAAATAGTTAATTTTCAGGATTTCAAACCGTCCCGTCCCGCCAGTTTTCGGTACGGGACCGGTTCGGGTTCGGGATTTCGGGTTCAAGTGCCCACCCCTACCCAAATTTATAAAGTGATCAATGAGGTACCCAGACTTTTGAAAACACATTATCGAGATACCTTTATCATTTTATCGTCACGGCTCTGTTGCAAGAGACCATGTGTCATGCACGTGATAAAATATCGAGGGCCATTTTCGTCTTTTACTTTTCTGACTAAACCTAGAGGTATCAAGTCTTCGTCATTTCCTCTGAACCCAATACAAAAATAAAATTCAGAGTTTTAAGAAAAGGGTTTCTCAAAAAGGAATTCAAACAGAGTTTTCTGAAAAAGCTTTCGAAATCTTTTGAAAAAGACTCTTTTGACAAGATTCGCGAATAATCTCTCTAATATTGATTGATGGGGGATTGCTGGAGGTTCTTTAGGGTGTCTGGACCACGACCATCTCAAAGTAAGTTTGAAGCTCGATTTGTAACCCTTTATCACCATGGGTCGTCTTCTATTTGCTGTATTATGACTGATTTTACTATTATTTATGTTGGGGTTGTCAAAAACTGGGTTTTTTAATTGTGGTCCTAGGGTTTATTAAATGGGTTTGTCCTTGGAGTGTAGTTGTTTGACTGGAGCACTCTCATACGTTTTCTAGTGTTATAGTCTTTTTTTGTGTGGATGTTGTCTCATTATAAATAAAAGGCATGTAGATTAAAGTATTTGAATATGGGGAGATTATGCTTCAGTTGTACTATTTTCAAAGCAAAGACTAGATTGTTTAATCAAAAGATTGCAGACATGTGCCTTAGTGTTTATATTCTTCAAATAGTCATATACTTCAAACCATATTGGTTAGTTTGTATTGGTGGGTGTGAACTGTGAAATCAGTTTTCTTATTATGTGTGAATGCCTCTGAAACGTGTGGGGATGACAAGCAAATTAAAGACTTAACTTGTTTAGACTTGTGTGAAATATGCAGTTTCAAATGAGTACTTCACCATAGAGATACACCATGGAGGTTATTTCGACAAGATGCCCGATGGGACAAAGAAGTATAAAATAGCTAAGTTCAATAAGTTGGGTGGAGTCTTGTATTATGATGGATTGGATCCTGAGAAGCTTACATGGGTAGAGCTCAATAACATTGCACGGGAATTAGGATACAGAGAGAAACCAATATCCTATTGCTACAAGCTACCGGGACATTAAGCTGTGAGGGATGGATTCCTGTGAAGAATGATGCCGATGCTGCAGAGATGACAAAGCAAATATCAAAGAAGAAAAGACAAATCAGCTTGTATATCACTGGCGGTGGTAGAAGGAAGAAAAATGAGGCTGAGTTGGATGATGTAGTACCAAGGCCTTCTAATTGGCATAATCCTTTGAATAATGTGCTACCAGCAGAGAAAATAAATATTGATGTGTCTGCTAATTTGGTGGCTAGCCAAATAAATAGGTCATACATGGAAAAGGTTGTAGGGTTTGGTGTAAGAAGTAGTGTAAATGGCAGGAGGGATGATTTGATAATTAATGACAATGGTGTTAATGAGGGTGTGCTTGGTGAAGGGTTGAATGTAGTAAAAAATGATAGTGAGGTGGGTAGAGATTTGTCTGAAGTAGTAAATGAAAGTAGTGTGGTGGAGAATGCAGTCAAAGTTGGAAATGAAGATGAAGGTAACTTAAATACATTTAATGTTACTGTGAGATGGCCTACATTCAAAAAGAGTGCAACCAGACAAGAAAAAGGCAAAGCTGCAATCATTGAAGCACCATTGGAGGCTAGTGGATTTAAGAAGAAAGGTAGACAAGTTAAGGGTTCAAAGTATAAAACAAGAAACGAAGGAAAAAAGAAGTATGACAAGGTAGATTCTGATGATGGTAGTGGGGGTTCAGATTTTTTTATCGATAGTGATTATGAGCAAGACCAAAAAGATGATGATGTTGATTTTGAAGAGAATGTTGCAAACCCAGAAAGAGTGGAGGAGTATGATGAGATGGGCTACAATGGTTTGTGTTTTGATGATGAAGACAACACTAATGAATTGACTTCATGGGATGGATCTGAAACAGAAGAAGATGATGAAGGCAATCTGCTTCCAAAGAGTTTAGAAAAGAAAACAAAAATTAAGGCATGGAACAGAGCAGTAGACTTGAGGAATCCAAACTTTTGTGTTGGCCAAGCTTTTCCAAATGTAGAGGAGCTTAGAGAAGCTGTGCGTGAGTATTCTCTTATCTATCAAAGAGGATTGTGGTTCCAAAAAAACAATAGACAGAAGGTTGAAGTTAGATGTCAATGAGGGTGCCCATTTTGGCTGTATGCTTCTAAAATTGACAAGAATGTCCCCACATTATATATCAAGACATTGAGGCTTGCTCACAAGTGTCACCCAATACAAACCAGTCATCATTTGAACAGTAGAAGGGTGGCAAAAGATATTGTAGCAGATCTGATGGTGGATGATCAATGGTCAAGGAAGGGGATTCAGAATGTTATTCAAAAGAAGTACAAGCTAGATATTACTGTGCAAACAGTTTTTAGGGGTAGAGCAATGGCAAAAAGAATGAATGATGGACACTACACTGATCAATACAATAAGTTGGCGTCATATCGAAAAGAGTTATTAAGGAGCAATCAGGGATAAACTATTACCATAAAGACCGAGATGGATGGTGAAATAAGGAGATTTTAGAGGATGTATGTGTGCCTTGCTGCTTGCAAAGAGGGTTGGAAGAAAGGCTGCAGACCAATCATAGGCTTAGATGGGTGCCATATCAAGGGGCAGCACTCAAGTCAAATTCTATCGGCCGTTGGCATTGATGCCAATAATGGGATGTACCCCATTGCTTATGCAATAGCAGAGAGTGAAAACTATGAGACTTGGAAATGGTTTTTAGAATATCTCATTGTAGATCTAAAGCTTGAAAATGGATTGCACTATGCTTTTATCACAGACAAGCAGAAAGGGTTGCAAAATGCCATTGCAGAATTGATTCCCGGAGCTGAACATCGACATTGTGTGAGACACTTGTACAATAATTTCAAGTCTAAACATCCGGGTGAGGGCTTAAAGCAAACTATGTGGAATGCAGCAAGATCTAGTACACCGGTTTGGTACAACAAGAATATGGTAGAGATGCAAGCACAATCTGAAGATGCATACAAATGGTTTGAAGATAAGTCCCCTTCACATTGGAGTCGGTCACATTTTAGAACCAATTCTAAATGTGACATACTATTGAACAATCTTTGTGAATCATTTAATGATGCTATCTTACCAGCAAGGGACAAGCCTCCATTGGCTATGATGGAGAGTATAAGGATGAACATGATGACCCGAATGGCAAATAGAAGGGTTGCCTGCACTAGATGGAAAGATTCGGTGGGTCCCAGGGTTGCAAAAATAATTGACAAGATTGGTCAATACACATCCAATTATAGAGCAAGTTACTGGTGAGTTTTGGTACCAAGTTACTGGTGAAAATGCAACTAGCTTGCATTCTGTTGATTTAGGACGGCGTATATGCACTTGTAGAAGGTGGCAGTTAAGTGGAATCCCATGTGTTCATGCTATATGCGCAATTTTTAAGAAGAAAGAGAATCTTGCATTATATGTTGACGAGTTCCATCACCCACAAAAGTATTTGGATTCCTACAATCCAATCATTTTTCCCATTGCTGGTGATGATGACTAGGAGCAAGTTGATTATCCAATTGCTCCTCCACTTTATAGGAGGCAAGCAGGTCGACCTAAGATGAAGAGGAACAAAGAGTCTGGTGAGAAATTGGCACCTCCTGCGCCTGAATCTGATGGCACCATTAGAATGCCTAAAAGCCAATATGGGACGAAGATGACATGCATAATATGTAACCAGAAGGGTCATAACAAGAAGGGTTGTCCAACAAAAATGTCTAAATCTGTAAGTGTTTAGTTATTTTTTTTTTAATGCAAAATCTGACCATCTTTACAATCTTTAATAATTCTTAGGTAAGAAGGTATCTGAGCCTTGTTGCAATGTTTATGTAGGGTGAAGGTAGCTCAAGGGATGGCCAAGCAAGAAAGAGGCAGAATAATGATCAACAGGTTTTAATATATGCACTTAGTTGATTATGTGTTCTTTATATTCTTTATATTGTGGTATTCAAAAGTTATATGCTCTTATATGAATCTGCTGTGGTAATTTAAGTAATTGTTATACTTTGATCAGTTATGTGATAATGGTGATATATTGAATATTAGAGCTTCTAATTATTAATACTTAAATAGAACACCCACATAACTAAAGTGTCCAGCAAACTTAGATTAAGTTTCTGAAACCTTTATTTATATAGTTGACATGAAGAGATTTAGTGTATTTTGTTATAATGTTGCAGGCCAAGAGAGCAGCTGCTCCAAAGAGGTCTAAGAATGCCATTCCTCAGGTCATCACATCAAAAATGACATACAAAAAAAGAAAAGCAGCTGAGGAAGCATCATCGTCACATGTTGTGCAACCAAATTCAAAAGCTAGCTAGAAGGCAACCAAGTTCAAAAGCTAGAAGGCCAGCAAGTTCAGAAGGTAGGAAGCAACCAAGTTCACAAAGAAGGAAGAAACCAAGTACACAAGCCACTCAACAGCCAAATTCACAAGTTATGGAGCAATGCCAGACTTCACAGATTACTCAACAGAGCCAGACATCCTCTGAATGGGCAGGCTTTTGAAGATGTTAAAATATGTGCTATGCAACCAGCTGACTTTTAAGCAGACATTATCTGCGCTTAACTTTTGAGTTTTGTTGTCAGCTTCATCTTAATTGTTCTAGTATTTAAGTAGACAATATTAATTGGCGCTAGCTTTTGTGTTTGGATTTAGATTAACTAGAGATCTGATCTAAGGATGATGCACATACAATGCTTTTGAATTAGATGAATGGATGATGCACATTCAGTGCTTTTGAACATGTTATGGTGATGCTCATTTGATTTTTTTTACATGTATGATGTCCTATAATAGCAGGTTTTGAATATCTTTGTTTGTCAATGAATTACAACTCCGTAAGTAGATACTTACTCAATTAAATTGCAATAAGATAATGATGGTGATGTTTTGTGTTCAATCTGATGTAGTGAAAATCAAGGGTGTGAGGAAGTTTTGGAGGGAAATCAGCACAACTATTGATTTTTAAAGGGAAATTTGAAGGGAATAACAACATAACAAGGGGTATTCCAGTTATTTCCACTAAAAAAAAGTCACGTGATCTCTTGTAACAGAGTTGTGACGGGAAAATGACGAAGGTACCTCAATAATATGTTTTCGAAAGTCTGGGTACCTTATTGATCACTTTATAAGTTTGGGAACCATTTTGTCCGGTTCACTAAAGTTCAGACCCTGTAGCTGATAAAAACCCATTAATTAGATCAAGAGCTAGAGCGATCACTGTTTATTGCTCAAGTGCAACGAATCTTATAATTTGTTATGTAGCAGTAGCTATCTTGTCCCTCAATTCATTAATAAACTGATGTAGGAATGGAACTTTTCTTCACACATGTTTAATTGGTGCACATCCTTGATCCTTCCAGCTAAAGTTTAGCAGGGTAGCCTTTTTCTGGAGATTTGATCTTGGAGTAGATAACATAATAGAATAAACATGCATAGTACTATCACTACTATGGAATCTTAATGATGCAATAATTCCTTTCTCTCAGGGATTGACGAAGTGCTTAAAGAAAGTTAGCAAGACGATCGATCAACTCCTGGAGAAGATAATAGACGAACATGAAAAAGTTGCCAACACTAAGAGTGGGAAACAAGGCCATGAGGACTTTGTAGACGTGTTTCTTTCGTTAACGAACCAACCATTGAACCCGAATGATGAGCAAGTACACTTCCTTGATCGAACAAATGTGAAAGCCATCTTACTAGACATGATCACGACGGCTTTTGATACTTCGGCCACATCGATTGTTTGGACCTTGCCGAGCTCTTGAGGCGTCCAAGGATCATGAAGAATCTCCGAGAAGAGCTCTAAAGTGTGGTTGGTATGGACCGAATGGTGGAAGAATCTGATTTGCCCAAGCTGGATTACTTGAGTATGGCGGTGAAGGAGAGCTTTAGACTACACTCGATTGCACCGTTACTAGTCCCACATGAATCCATCGAGGACATTACAATTGATGGACATGACATACCCAAGAAGTCGCGGATCATAGTAAACATCTGGAGCATTGGAAGATATCCCAATGTTTGGTCAGAAAATGTTGAGGAGTTAATTTTATCCTGAAAGGTTTATGAACAGCAATATAGACCTCCGGGGACATGACTTTCAACTCTAACCATTTGGGTCTGGGCGAAGTGGGTGTCCGGGTATGCAATTAGGGCTAACCATAGTTCGGCTAGTTTTGGCACAGTTGGTGCATTGCTTTTACTGGGAGCTCCCAAATGGCTTGCTACCTCAAGACTTGGACATGTCTAAGGATTTCGGCTTATCACTGTCAAAAGCCAAACACTTGCTTGCTAAGCCAACGTACCGTCTTATGTAGGTTATTTTTTCAATATAATCTTTTGATTAAGGAATCTTACATAGATTGATGGATCTCAACAGACATTCATCCATAGTTTGTTGGATCTCAACGAGCATTCATCCATCCATTATTCTGCAACTTAAAGAAATGTGCGCAATGCAATTAGTATAATGATTTCATCAGTAATATTGTTTGCATCATGAATCAACATGTTCATTACAAATACACTTGATCAAGGTACTCAAGAGCAAGTTTCTTAGGCCAGAACTCTAATTATGTAAATACGATTTACAAATTCACTCTAATTATGTAAATATCACTTACAAAGTCATTTTGAGCTTGTTTTGTTTGGCAAGCTTACAAACGAAGAATAGGTATGTATCAATCTTCTAGAAAATTTGTTTGGCAAGCTTACAAACGAAGAATAGCTATGTATCAATCTTCTAGAAAAAAAAATCATATACTAGGTTGATACTGGGTTGTACAAAGAATGATGATATGAAGGGAATAAATGAGGAGCCTCTTTGACCTGAGCATTCAACATAGCTGATTTCGTGTCATTCCTCGGTCCATTTGATTTTCATATACCAGCTCCTTTTCCTAATATGGAAATATCAACTCACCGGCGTTTTATTTGTTTTTTTTTTTTTTTTGTCTTTTTGGAGAAATTACCTAAAATCTACCTACACACACTGCTACACTTGCTTAGCAACATTTGGAAGACAATTTTATCAATTCACACTAAAGTTATGGACTCAAAATAAATTGTTGTAATATGCTAGTATTGAGAATATATATATCCCATATGGGAAAATGAGACCTTGCCTATGAGTTTTTAAGGGTTTGAGCCACTCCATCCATTGCCAATTGGTTTTGGATGTGAACTTCATATTACTTTATTATGGTATTAGAGCAGGTTACCCACGTGTTTGGTTTCAACGATGGCCACACGTGCTCACCGTCACCCAATATAACTTGTCCACGTGTATAGCTTGATAAATCGTCACACGTGTAGGGGCGTGTGTAACGCCCCAAGCTGCACCTCACCAGCTTAAGCACGTCACAGCGCCGCGAGTTTCTAAAACATAAACCGAACGCTTGATTAATGTCCTAGAGAACCGCTAGACATTTTTGCTTGAAAACTTTTTGTATAAACACAGCGGAAGCTACAAATATTTTTGAGGTGAAAAACTTGAGTTGCTGAAATCTATTTAGTTCGTTCGGAACTTGGGTAAAAGCTAACATGAGGTACGAACCCCGATGAAAAGAATTCAGCTAAGTTTGACTCGAGGCTAGGTATCAACAAGGTCTGAAACACAAAGATCGCGAAGTATTTAGAACGGAAACCAAACAATGATTTACAGAACTTGTTCCTCACACCCAGTTCCGTCCGTTACTATCCTGTCATCAGTGCACAGTACCTGCATCCATACTGTAGTAGGGGTGAGCTTTCGTCCTCGCTGCTCAACAGGGACTAACTCGACTAGGTTTGAAAATCAACAGATAAGTATTTGGAGCGCTCTAGTATGAAAACTTGCTTAAACCAAATATTTAAAAGAACGACAAACTTTATAAGAATGCTTTTGACTCGAAAATTGATACATGATACTAAATTGAATACGCGCGCTGAATCTTACCAGATGGCCGGTCTCATAGACCCACTACACGACCTTACCTCAATTTACTTTATCACTAGGTAAGCGTAGCGAGAGCGTCCGCTACCTAGCTACGCACACGTACCGGGCCCGTCCTTACGATCGGAATACCCGGACGACCGGCGTAACTAACCCTCCAAAGGTTTTGGGGATCGAACCCAAGGAAGTCAGAGCCACCATTCTCTCTCAAACCATCACATTTCTCACAGGGTTTGGTTAGTATGCATTTCATTTGAACATGAGCAAACCATACCAACTAAATAAAAATATATAAGAAAATCACCAACCGAGGAGAGTCCTGAATCCCTACCTAGATTCCGATGCCTTCTCTCACGTACTCCTAGAGTTGCGAACCTTCTGTTCCTCGGGTAACTGGAGTCCTAGATTCCGACATTTCGATAGTTAATATCTTTTGAACAATTATACAAAATCTCGACGATTAATATATCATCTAAACCAACTTTTCCTTGTTTGAGTAGGAGTTGACCAACTTTGACTAACCTTTCCTGGTTTGACCAGGATTGACCACTCTTACTATCGTTGGACCAACATTTCTTAATTTGACCAATCGCAACAACCTTCACTTGAAGGTTACGATATCGACCAAATATATATATATTAAGTGCACCCGATTTACTAAGGTCACCAAATATATATATAATTTCCTTTTCTTTACTTAATAACTTCGTCACATAGTGATTCCTCGGAAGTTACTATGGACACCCAATATTATTGTAGGCCATTTCCCACATCATAAATACAATTTTAACAATGATACGTGAACTGGCCTTGAACACAGATTTAACAAGAACACCATTTGACACACTGCCTTAGTACAAGCTTGACAATCACAATCCATTCACATCGACACACAACCCATTCTGCACATGCAATCGAGCTTATACAACATTCAGTCAACCAAATATTCACTCAAGGCCACAATAACACAGGTTATCAACTCATTTGGATTCTCTATCCGATTCAAACCCAACCTTGAGCAACCAAACTTAGAACCAGCGTAATACAATCTCAGCCAAACAACCCAGTTCATCAAGTTTCGACTGTCACAAAAAGGACAACAAGGTTCAAATTATACCTTCAAGAATCGATTTCAGCTAAACCCAGTTTCCCACACACTGCCGAAGCTGGCTTGAGGGAGAACTGATGATTCCTGGTGCTACAACCTAGCGTGATCCTTGATGCTCGGCCTACAGATGCTATCAAGCCAGAAACAAAGCCGGAAGTGACAGAAGAGTCGCTGGCGTCAGCAACAGCGTCGAACCCGAGCTAACCCAAATCAGCAAAACTCCATCAATTTCAAAGACTAATTAATCGAACATGCAGAGAAAGGTGAAATGCAGAATTTCTATGCCGAATGCAGCCCAGCTGGTGGCCGGAAATTGCTGAACTTCGCCGGAGCAGTCAGATCTTCTCACTATCGTTTCTCCCTCCTCGTGCGGTGCATGGGCGATCGAAGACCACAGGCGTGACGGCGACGACTAGAGGAAGAGATCAATGGTCGTGAGTTGTCGATCGGTGACCGGACGGCGTCACTCCGGTCGGGTTTCTCTCTTGGGTCGTGGCTGTGTCCTGGTCAGAGAGCACCGAGCTCTCTCTCTCTCTCGATCAATCTGGATATTCCATCTAATCCAACACCTATATATATATATATATATATATATATATATATATATATATATTTGTCCAATTAACAGTGAACGGCCATGATCAAACGGTGGGTGGATGGATGGCCAAGATTGCTCCGCAGAAATTTCTTTTTATTTAAAGGGTTAAATACTGCTTACTCCCTATACTTATAGGGTTTCATCGTTTCAGTCCCTGACCTTTGAATTTCACCTAAAAAGTCCTCGAACTCCCAATTTCCTCCTAATTAGTCCCTGCCGTCAAAAACTCCGTTATCTTCCCCTAAAAAAGTCTATTATACCCTCAATTACTTCCAAAAAAAAAAATTATCTTCCTCTAATTTTTTTTCTTTTTACCTCTTCTTCTTCCGGCTTTCTCGCATCCTTTTGTTCATCTCCTCATCAAGATGGTTCCAATCCACACACCTTCAAGAGGTGAAATGAAAAAAAGAAATAAAAGAGAGAGAAAAATAAATTTTTAAAAAATAAATAAAAGTGAGGGCATAATAGACATTTTTGGCAAATTTAACAGAAAATTTTGACGGCAGGGACCAATTGGGAGAAAATTGAGAGTTCAGAGACTTTTTAGGTGAAATTCGAAGGTCAGGGACTGAAATGATGAAACCCTATAAGTATAGGGAGTAAATAGTATTTAATCCTTATTTAAATGAATTTCCATAATTTCCAAACTTCGGAAATTCATTATAAACACTTCGGGTGTCCGAAAAATCTCCCGAAAATTTCCACGAACTCGTCGTGTCGTATACTTTATTATCCAACTCTTAAATCGCGGATTTCACTTTATAAAATTTTCTGAAAAATTTCTCGAACACCTTAACGTTTATCGAGATCGTTAAATAATTTACCGTACGATCTCCACTAGGCTGGACACATTTTTCCGGGGCTCACAACGTGTTGAGAATGTGTATAAATATAACTTCCAGATTGATAAAATATAACTTTGCTTATGGGTAAAATTATAACTTTGTTTATGGGTTTATAAAAGTTTGGGCCACTCCATCCATTACCAATTGGTTTTGGATGTGAACCCCAGATTACTTTATTATGGTATCAGAGCATGTGTATAAATATAACTCCCATATTGATAAAATATAACTTTGCTTATGGGTAAAAATATAACTTTGTTTATGGGTTTATAAAAGTTTGAGCCACTCCATCCATTACCAATTGATTTTGAATGTGAAGCTCATGTTACTTTATCAGCTAGTAGGTCCACGTGTGCATGCCTAACTGCTACACGAGCTCCACGTCACCCAAAAGTTGTTCACGTGTATGACTTGAAAATTTGCCACATGTGCGGGGGCGTGTTGAGAATTTATACATCCCACATAGGAAAAATGAGACATTGTTTATGGGTTTATAAGGGTTTTGGCCACTCTATCCATTGCTAATTGGTTTTGGATGTGAACTCCAGATTACTTTATTAGCTAGTAGGTAGTTGCTATTTTATTGGTTTTCCTCTTTTCTTGTGAGTTTAGATAATTCAGATGTGAATTTTATTATTGTTTAAGTAAATCCAGAATATGTCTCTGGCCCAAACTCGAGGTTACTTGCTCTAGTTGAAATAGAGTTTATATTAGAGATATTCTCGGAGAATCTTAGGAGATATCCAATCAATGTATGATTATGTTTCCATGTACAACGCTATCTCTATGCTTGTAATCCTCTATATAAAGATGCCTCTATTATCAATGAAAGAACGACTCAATTCTCTCCCAATTCAGTTTTCCTTAAACACGTTATCAGCATTAATCCCTAACCCTGAAACAAATAACCAAACTCTGATTCAAGAAGCTAAAACCTTGAATCTGAATACAAAACCTTGAAGCCTTTTCTTCCTCCACCTCACACCTTGAAGCATTCAATCCCAGGAGTCCAGAACCGGCTGCGCCAACCCAAGAATCAGCCGAAAACCTACCGAACGGGCCACTGAAAACTCGATCCAACCCGCAGCAAATATTCCACCGGTTCACCATCTTATGGACATCCAATTTCAACCAAATTTTTTCAGCAGATACCTACCAATCTAAAGATTCAGGAACCGGAAGAAATCTTACAAAAACCGACCAAAAACTAGCTGAACCGGCAGATTGAAATTCCATCAGAAAAACCGACAGAGAGGAGGAAAAAAAAAGGGAAGAACCAAGCGGCAACCCAGGAGCCCAAGCCGCAGCCCAGAAGCCCAAGCCGCAGCACAAGACGCTGACATCATCTCTGCCGCGTCAGCAGCCACGTCATCAGACAGTCAGCAGCCACATCAGCGGATCTGCCACGTCAGCAACTTGGTCAGTCCTCCGGTCAACGACTTCCGGCAACTTTTCCGGTCACTTTCTTGTCAAATTTCCCGGCGACCTATTTCTAGGTATTTTTTACTAAAAGTTCCCGTTTTTTAAGTTTTTATTTCTTTTCTCTTCTTTTTCTCGGGAACTTGCAACCTCCCTTCTTCTACCCCCCTTTCTTCATCATAGGGGAGACCAAATTATGCCGAACTATGGGGGTTCGTGCTTACTCCAAGCTTAGAGCTTGTTGAGATCTCCAAACTTAGAGTTTGTAGAGAATTTATGATCGACCACTTACGTCATTGTTACGATCTAATCCAATACCTCTTGGAATTTAATTTCTTAGAAGCGATTACACTCAGAAATTCATAAATTCTTGGGAGCTACTACGCTCAGAAATTTTATATGTTTTCATGGTAGCCTTTTACGCTCCGAAACTAACCCTAATTTCTTGTTCTCTTTCAGGATGAGTAACCTGAACAAATTGGACTTTGCTCCATTGGGAACAACTGGCTCTAGATATCACAAGTAGGTTCGTGATGTCCGCCAGCATCTCAAGGTTGATGGAATCCTGGATAAGATTCTCTAGCAGAGCTAGGACGTGCTAACTGTTGAGCAAGCTCAAGCTTTGGAAGCAAATAGAGCAGCCTTAGAGGCAAATAAGGTGAAAGCCATCATCCTAATGACTAGTCATATGGATAATTCTCTTCCTGACCTAGAAGTGAGATGGCATAGCCTCCGCTTCTGTGATTTCAAGTCAGTTCTTGACTACAACTCGGAAGCACTTCGCATTAAATCCTGAATGACATTCTGTGGTAAAGAGATCACACTTGCGATGTTGATTGAGAAGACTCTCTCTACCTTCCCCTTCTCTGTATTGATGGTTGCTAAGAACTATCGAATCGATGTTGCTGCGGGACGGATCACAAGGTTCCATGAGCTCATTGGAGCTATGAATGTCGCTGAAAAGCATGACAACATCCTTGTGAAGAACTATAATTCGAGATCCGTGGAAATAAAGCATATTCCCGAATCCAATTATAGTCGCGTCCCTAAGAGAAGGCACCAAGAGCGAAACCCTAACCTTAGGGATACTTCTGGATTTTCTGGTCCATATAATCGCTCTACTTGGGAAGGTAACCGCCAATATAGGGGAACACGGAACCAAAGAGGCCAACGTGGAAAGAGAGAGGGAGGCAACGCCTCTGGCCATGTTGGTGGCGCCACCAACACTAAGAGCCATCTAAATGACGCTTTCAAAGCACCTCAATCAATGGAGTTTGAGCAAAGAGATGTATGTTCTCGATGTGAAGTGTCTGATCATTGGGCACACATTTGTAGAGCTCGTGAAGAAATCGTCACAGCCTACAAAGCATATTGTGAAGTAAGAGAAGCTCACTCTATGGAACAAGAAGATCAAGAAGATGATCTAGAGTGAAGGGTTGAAGACTACAAATTTGGCTGGGATCAATAGGTCGCCAATTCTGTTTAAGTCTTTATTTTTCCAAGAGATGTAATAGGCAATTGCCATATATTTTTGTAGTAAATGCCAATGGTTTAGTCTTTCTTCAAAGTAGGCTCACCCAAAGTAAGTGCGATGTCTAGGAAGGTTCTGAGATTAGTGGTACTTAAGCGAGCCTTGTTCCACCGACATCTCTCTACTCACCTGGTCACATTTATTTTGGAATTACCGAAAGAAGTTAGACAACTACCATTGTTTTGCATTAGCTAGCATTTTGGATTAGATTTCCTTTGTTCAAAGAGACAATGATGTAACTCTGTTGGTTTATGAATAAAATTTTGAGTTCTTTTCATTATGACTCCATTTTGATTATGAGCATATGACTTTGTGACTACGATGGTTGGGACATCAGTATTAATTTAAGGACATGGAATAACCCAAGTTCCCCTTGCCAAAAGGCACCTTGATTATTGTCGCAAAAACTCTCTACGCTTCTAGGGAAAATCGCACCTATGAGTATCCAACGGATTTCATGCGAAAACGCATGTAGAGAAAGGAAATGAGTTCCTTTGCAATACCTCTAATGATTGCGAACAAAGGAGCATCTTAGAGAAGTTTTTGTGTCTCTCTGGTGGACTCTATGTCACTATTCGAGCTATTAATCCAATAAAAGTTATGAGAGAAGATCTCTTGGATTTAGACACATATTGGCTTTGTCACGATAGGAATGATCATCCTAGTCATGATATGATGATCCGTCTACTAAAGACTTCACATGGACATCATTTCTTTCGAGCGCAATGAAACATGAATCAAAAGTTGATTTCTGGACTAAGTGTGACCAAAGCAATTGCCTAGGGCACCGCCTCCATCCACCACCAGCCTAGGGCTGGCCCAGTCTATATCCATGACGCCATGGATGGCGTCCATCATGGTGATGGTGCCCTAGGTGATGCTGCAATCACCAACTTGCTTCAAATAGCCTAACCAAAATTCTCATTGGTTGCTTCTAAAGCCTCTCGCTCGTTTTACAAAACCCGTTCCTTAGGGAAATTAGGACTTAGACAGTCCTATGCAAAGGGTATGAAAATACTCATTATGTTCTTACATAGAATCCATGGGGATTCTATGGACTGATTCAACTAACTTGCGGATGTTTAAATATCTCATGATATTGGTTGATACGCAAACACGCTGGTCACGTGTTGTGCCATTGTCCACCTGTAAATGCTGCTTATGCTACATTTCTAGCACATATCATATGACAACGGGCTCACTCCTCGGATCATCCTCTTCCGTCAATTGGACTTGACAATGCTAGAGAGTTTACATTGAAGACTTTCAATGGTTATTGCATTGGGACTAATGTTGGACATTATATTCCCATAAACACACCCAATTGGTCTCGTGGAAAAGACTACGATGTAGTCCGGACATTGGTAATGCGCACTAATTTCCTTATATCCGCTTGGGGTGATGAAATATCGCATGCAGCTATGCTAATTCGTCTATGACCTACCACCACTCAACCTACCTCTGCGTTACAGCTAGTGACTGGGTACAAGTATCGTACTTACGCATATTTGAGTGTGCCTTTATGTGCCAATTGCGCCGCCACAACGCTCTATAATGGGTCCTTACAGATGAATGGGCAACTTAGTTGGATTTGAGACTCCAACAATCGTCCGCCACTTCATGCCCTTGCTAGGCGATCTCCTTACCGCTAGATTTGCAGATGTCACTTTGATGAGACAATCTTCCCATCGTTAGGGGGAGATAAGAACATAGATGTTCAACAGGAATGACAGGAATTGTCGTGGTCTATCCCCACTATGTCTCATCCCGATTCCTACTAAAGTGACGAGATCACACAAATATGCTGCAAACATGCCTGCAAGGAAGGACGTCCCTACGAGAGGACGTAGCGTCATCCTACACGGAGGTAGGCATGGCGCCAATGCCAAAGAAAGTGGCACTCTGGCGTTATAGGTCATGGCCCTAGCTAGGATGCGTGGGAGGCCCGTGATTTCGAATGATACTTTGGCACATTCCAATCCTTTTATCATCGACACTCAAAATCCGTCTCATGAGTATCTTACGGGTTATGGTTATTGTTGGGGGACGCCTCAACATCAGAACTTATTCCTGAAAATATAGAGCTTTATGAAACTTACACTAGTGTACATGAGATGTGGGATAGAAACTCTATCCTAATTGATGATGTAGTTGCGCATTTCGTTGTGCATGAGTTTGTTGAGTCAGATGATATCGAACCATGCTCTGTTGATGAATGAATGCCAACGTAGAGAGATTTGGCCTAAATGGAAAGATGCGATCCAGGTTAAGTTGGATTTTCTAACGAAGAGGAAGGTTTTTGAGCCAGTGATGTCAACACTTCCTAACATAAAACCTATTGAATAATGGGTCTTTGTTAGAAAGCATGATGAGAAAAAGAGATGACAATCTCGCCTTATGGCGCAAGGCTTCCCACAAAACGCCCTGGAATCGACTACGATGAGACATATTCTCTCGTAATGGATGTCATTGCACTCCACTACCTTATTAGTTTGGTAGTTTCTGAATAACTGAACATGCAGCTTACAAATGTGGTCACTACGTATCCATTCGGAGATCTAGATAAGGAATATACATGAAGGTTCATGGTGAACTTCATCTACCCAAGTCAAGTGGCTCTAGACCACGGAGCGCGTTTACAATAAGATTGAAACGCTCACTAAAGTAACTACTTTATTGGGAAGAGATATGCCCACGCATTTCTACAACAAGTTCTAGATTCTATCGCTATTCATGTTGGACATGATCTTCATTGGAAGCCCTTAAAGAGTTAAGGAAAACCGCTGAACACTTGAAATCCGATTTTGAGATGAAGGATTATGGGATAACATGATTATGTCTCGGTTTGGAACTTAAGCACCGTGCTGATAGATGCTTAGGCATTTTGACAAGGTCAAGCCTTCAAGCACCCCTATGATCGTCCGTAGTCTTGATCTTGAAAAGGATCCTCTTCGTTCGAAGGATGATGACGAAGATGCGCTAGGGGCCGGCAGAAATGCCCTAGTTAAGTACAATAGGCACATTATTGTACTTAGCTCAATGCACAAGACCAGACATCTCATTTGTAGTGAACTTGTTAGCTAGATATAGCTTCTCGCCAACGCGATGACATTGGATTGATGTAAAAAATATCTTTCGATACTTGAGATGTACGATTGATATGGGCTTGTTCTATCCCTACAGAAAGATGATGGATTCGTACCTATCACACACCAGGAACGCCGCCAACACTGGCCTGCGTCCATTATCCCCATCCCAAAACGACATGTGTTTTGGAAGGTTTTGCTGATATTGGGTATCTCTCTGACCCATGCAAAGGTCATTTCCAAACTGGTTAAGTGTTCACCATGGGTAAAGACCAAGATATCTTTGAGGTCTACAGAACAGACTCTAGTTGCTATATCTTCGAATAATGCAGAGATCATTGCTCTTCATGAAGTGGTTCGTGAATGTATATGGATTGGATCCATAATTACGCATGTTGGAAAAATTGTGGTTTGAAGTCTACCACAGATGAGCCTACGAGCATTTAAGATAATGTTGCTTGTTTTGAACAAATGAAGCAAGGCTACATCAAAAGCGACAACACCAAGGATAATCAGCAACAACAAACTCTCCTCAAGATCAAAGTGAACTAGGTTCAATATGAGGACAGTATGGCAGGCTTGCTCACTAAGTCATTGCCTAAATTCCACTTTTGAGGAACATGTTAGTAGCATAGTTTGCGGAAGTTATCCGAACTCCCATGACTGTAGTCATCAGGGGGGATGTCTATATGTATGGTCTCAAAACGTGAAGGGTGTGTTGTGCTCTTTTTATCCCTTCGACCGAGGTTATTTTTGTCCCACTGGGTTTTTGACGAGCTGGGAAGCAGCACGCAATTTAACCCTTTAAAATGTCATCGTTAGTATATGGTAAATAGGGATCGTTCTATCCGGGGATTGAGGGTACACCTGTAATTGTGTAAACAAATAAAGAAATTAAACAATAAGAAGTATTATTTACAAAAATAAAACAAAGAAAAGAAATATATACAAGTAAACACAAATAAGGGGGTTTTATGATTGTAAGATTGAAAATTAAAATAAATAAAATAAAGAAAATGTAAAAACACATATACAAGGGTGGAACGTAAGGAACAAAGATCAAAACTACATCCATATGCAAGAAATCCGGTCACAATTCTAATAGTTGGTTATCTATGAGACGAGAATATATCAACCAAGAAACAAATATCAAAGCAACCAATGTCCCTTATTTTACTTCCCTTTACACAATTGATCAAGCAAAGCACCTAACCAATATATTTTGAAAACAGGTTTCACACAATCAAAGCAACCATGCAAACTCAAGTTTCAAATCATTAAGAGCAAGTGAAAGTTTAGTTAATAATTGTATTAATCCTAGTACACAAAGCATGTCTATTCAATAACACAAACCAATTGATTTCGACTTTTGTCCAAAGCCTTTACTACTTATTCGAATTAGGGTCACAAAGCATGAACCTAATTACTAGCTCCAATTATATGTAATCATTCTAAGTTGCGCACCAAAGAACAAAAACATATAAAAGTTTTCCATAAAACAAAATCAATTGATCAATCTCACATAAGTAACATATAAATCAACATATAGAAATCACAACTTTATTTCAAAACATATAAACGGGCTTTAAACTTTGCCCTTAACATTATTTGTTAACTAGAATTCATAGTCTTACAAAATCAAACAAAGAAAACAAGAGAAAGGATATAATACACCTTGAAAGATGAATGATAAAGCCTTGAGACGAAGAACTTGAAGATCCTTGAAAGCAAGCAATCTTCTAGGGACGACACAAGGGTGGATGGCGGCTAGGAAATTGATGTATTGAATGGCTTCTCTTTCTCTTGGCTTGAAAATGAAGAACAAGAAAACTAGAGAATGGACAGAAAATGGAGAGGAGATGGAGAGACAAAGAAGATGAGATGGATAAAGGAAGGTATGTGTATTTATTCTCACAAAAGAGGGTATTTATAGGAATACATTGTAGTGTGAATGTAATGGTAAGAAGTCCATTATAGTGGCTTCAATGATCATAGCTGCAGCTCCACATGGTTGCTGAAATTATGAGAGCTGCCATGCTTGTTGCTTCCCCATATACTTTATGCCACACAAGTCTTCATACCTATATTTACACACTCAAGTACTTATCTATACACTCAAGTACCTATTACAAGATATAGATATTTATACTATAATATATTTATACTATAACAGTCTAAATGTTCTATCCAAATGGTACTCAAGTTTGAAAACAAACTAAGATAGATGATGAAGAAACAAAATTGAGTTAGAACTCTTTTGACACAAAACAGATTTCCGGCAGACTTGACCTCAGTGCACTAAAACGGTCATAACTTCTTCTAGAAAATAGATATCGACAAGCTGTAAAAATTTCTGGACACTAGACATCCGTAGCTTTCCAACCATATAAAGATCATAATTTTCTGAGCTCTGAATGATTTTGTGACACTCCATTGAAGTTGACTGATCTGCACAGGCAGTTTTCCGAATCTATAATGAATTTGATTTTTAAAGCACAATTTGTGTTCAATTCGGTAATGATCTTCTTGAGACTTCTTAGATGCTTCCACATGTCTTCCACAGGTCTCCTAGTATGAGTAGATTTCCATTTTACCTGTAAAAACACTAACTGAGTTAAATTGATCAAGATAAAGGAAATAACTTAGCAAAATATAGGGTTTAAACATTATAAACGTCACATTTTATGCTCCTATCAGTTTTTGTTACTTGGCAAGGTTTTTAATGAGGCAACGAGAGGAGCACCACGTTTGGGCCACATAAGGGGCAGTGTTCAAGTAAATTCAGAATATGTGTCTGGCCTAAACTCAAGGTTACTTGCTCTAGTTGAAATAGAGTTTATATTAGAGATATTCTCAGAGAATCTTATGAGATATCCAATCAATGTACGATTATGTTTTCATGTACAACTCTATCTCTATACTTGTAATCCTCTATATAAAGAGACCCATATTATCAATGAAAGAACGACTCAATTCCCTCCAAATTCAGTTTTCCTTAAACAATTATTTATATTTTAAAAACGTAAATTATCATACTAGTTTTCTATTTGAAAAATAAAAATAAAAATTCTATTAAACTTGCACATGAGCGATATCGGAGGAGATGATCATTCATCATCATTCTTTTCATGAAGTACAACGCCGAGCAGAAAAGTCCATTTGCTTGGAGCAGAGGGTTGATCCATTAGTATAAATGAGTACCTGAGCTTGTCATGACCCATATTTTCCATTATCTCCCTCAACTCCACACGAAACAGAAAGCCAGAAATAATGAGTCCTTCAACAATAATAGCCATCCTCCTGGTTGTCCTCACATGCCTTTGGTCACTCGTCTCTGCCTCTTCAAAATCAAAAGTTCAAAACACAAAAAACTACCACCCGGCCCTCAGTCACTGCCAATAATCGAAAACCTCCACATGCTAAGGCAACCTCCCCTATTGAAGCCTCCGGCACCTGGCCAAAAAATGTGTACCCATCACCCATCATGTCTATTCGTCTAGGCAATATCTTACCATAATAGTCTCCTCCCCAAAAGCCGCAGAACAATTCCTCAAAGCTCATGACACTAATTTCGCCAGCCGGCCCAAAATCCAAGCCTCAGAGTACATATCCTACGGCACAAAGGGCATGGCCTTTTCCGAATATGGTCCCAATTGGCGCCATGTAAGGAAGCTCTATACGCTTCATCTTTTCTGTCAAGCAAAAATAGAGGCTTTCGCGCCGCTGAGAAAGGATGAGCTGGAAGTGCTGCTGAGAAAGCTCAAGAAAGCTGCAGAGGAAGGTGGTGTTGTGGATGTTAGTGAGGATATTGGTGTGATGAAAGAGGACAGGTTTGATTTGAAAGCCGTTATTGAGGAAACGTTTTACTTGGCAGAGGCCTTCAATATATCAGATTTTGTTCCTTCCCTTGCTGCAGTTGATATTCAGGTACGCTAATTAATCCCAACTCTTTCCCATAGGCATTCCTCTTTGATCATTCATTATGAACCAATGCAATGGTAGGCTAGCTTCGGCCAAAAGTTCTTTAATTCTATATTATTGTATGGAGTCAGTCTATCATTTCATGTATCGGACACCTGAACTATTAAATTTTTTGAACCAACCACACTACATCTTCATGGAACCCAGCTTGCATTTCTTTGTCACTATGAACTACATTAGGATCAACAAACTAGAACTCTAGAAGTCAAACACAGGCAACCAAGTTTGACTGTTCCCACTTTGATCAGATTCATTGTTATTTTATATTTTTATCAATCTTATTCTTGAGTATAGTTTACGCATAAGATATTAAGAAGATAATGTATTTTGTTGAGCCAGCTCCTACTCACGTTAGTTTATTTTTGTTGATGGGCACATTTTATGATGCATTTGTTGCCTACCTGCTAACTGCTAAGTTAGCAAGGTAGCCTTTTCCACGGTGATTTAATCTTGGTAAATGAAACATAATATTCATAGACTCTAGTTTAGATAGCCTAAATGTATATTTTCTACCATATATTAGGGTATTGGATAGCGTTGATTATATTTTTCTACATTAATTCTGTTTTTATTTTGAGAAAATATATCAGGGATTGACTAAGCGAATGAAGAAAATTAGTAAGACGGTCGATCCGCTCTTGGAGAAGATAATTGATCAACAAGCACGGACAAGTTGCTAAAACAAAGATTGGGAAACGAGGCCAGCATGTGGACTTTGTAGGTGTGTTGCTTTCTTAATGAACCAACCGTTGAACCCAAATGATGAGCAAGTTCATTTTGATCGAACAAACGTGAAAGCCATCTTACTAGACATGATCAAGGCAACTTCTGATACTTCGGCCAAATTAATTGTTTGGAGTCTTTCTGAGCTCTCGAAGCATCCAAGGATCATGAAGAATCTCCAGGAAGAGCTCCAAACTGCGGTTGGCATGGACCGAATTGTGGAAGTCTGATTTGCCAAAGTTGGATTACTTGAGTATGGTGGTCAAAGAGAGCTTCAGACTACACCCAGTTTGTTGCACAGTTTCTAGTCCCACATGAATCCATCGAGGACATTACAATCAATGGATATGACATACCCAAGAAGTCGCGAATCATAGTTAATTATTGGAGCATTGGAAGAGATCCTAATGGTTGGTCGGAAAATGTTGAGGAATTTTATCCTGAAAGGTTCATGAACAACAATATAGACCTCTGGGAACATGACTTTCAGCTCATCCCATTTGGGTCTGGCCGAAGGGGGTGTCCGGGTCTGCAATTAGGGCTAACCACAGTTCGGCTAGTTGTGGCACAACTAGTGCCCTGCTTTAACTGGGAGCTCCCCACTGGCATGCTACCTCAGGACTTGGACTTGTCTGAGAATTTGGCATATCAATGTCAAAAGCCAAACACTTGCTTACCAAGCCAACTTACAGTCTTATGTAGGTTGTTTTTTTTCGTTGTAATCTAGATAATTAAGGAAACTTATATAGTTTATTGGATCTCAACAAACATTCATCCATCTTTTATTATTCAGTTGAAAGAAATGTGCGCAATCACTACTACAAAAAGTTAATCACACAACACTAATCACACAACGGAATACAAATCATCTGTTGTGTGTTGAAGTCAGTTTTACTATACAACGGTGCTGATTATATTCTGTTGTGTGAATGCCAACAAAGTGATAACTTTTTTATCGGAACTACATTGCACAACGGAATTAAGCATGGTCCGTCGTCTGAGCCTTAAAAATTGGGCGGCAGATTTCCCTCCACTCTCGAGTCTTGGTTGCCTCTTGAAATCTGAAATTTGGGCTACTTGATACAACGGTGCTTGAGGTTTCCGTTGTGTGATTGAAAACTGGATGCCAAATTTTGAGGAAGCTTGCTTGAATGTCTTCCACAAGGTAAACCTAGTGCAAGTTGTAGAAATTAGACAACAGAAGTTATACTTTTCTGTTGTGTGAAGTTGGAATATAAGCGGCAACATTTTAAGCCAAAATGCTATGGGCGCGGTATATTTCCCTCCATGTGTTTGGCATTTTGATTTTTGTAGTGCACTCTTACAACAGTTTGTTAGGTTTGTGTTGTGTGAGTCACTTGAGAATTTATTTGAAGTTTAATTATACCTCCCACACTCTTGAAACTCTCTCGACAAAATGAAATGAAACTCAGTCCTCTCAGACACACCCTAAATCTCGGTCCGCTCTTAATCCTCTCTCACAAACCCTAAGTCTATTTGGATCCCAGTCTATTTGGATCTCTCTCACCATCCTCTCTCTCTCTATCTCTGTGCGAAACCCCTATCTCTCGTGAAAGCTCTCTCAATCTCGATCTACAAGTCTGTAACCATGGCCGAAGCTCAAGAATCCGATCAAAAGAGTGAAGAAGAAGAAGAAGAGGAACACTATGGAAGCCGAAGTTCAAGAATCGAGCCCCCAAGATTCGAGAGGCACCACACGAGGCCACAAGTCTCTCGTGGTTGTTCCATGGCGGCCGCAGCTCGGGCTTTCACTCTCTCTCGCCTCACCGACCTGTCACTCAAGCCCCGCCACCCACAACCACCACCGCTCTCTCAGTCTGCAACAAAGCACGCCATGTCTTCAGAGAGCTCTCCTCCTCTGATTGTAGCTCAGCTCAATCACCTCGCTCTTCACTTCCCTCTGCTCGCTAAGGTAATGCATAAGCTTCTTCAACCCTAAACTCTTTTGCTTCATTTCTACTAAACCAAAATTCGAATTGCCAGAAACTTGGAAATACCAAAGTTAAATCTCTTTTTTTTGGTTTCCGATTTCAACCCGGTGTCTGCTTTTGTTCTTCTGGGTCTGAATTTTAACTGCTAAGAATTGTTGAATGAGCCCTAATTGTGGTGTGTATGATATGCTCCAATTTTAGGTTAGAACAATCAGGACATGGCTGACACCGATGACAAGAAGCCTAATGCCAATGCCAAGGTGAAAGTCAAGCATAGAGGTGGTGGTGGTGGTGGTGAGTTTGCCTTGCTTTTCCGTTTCTCGGTTTTCGGGTTTTTACTTTGATTTCGTTTTGCTGTGAGCTTAGCTCGGAATTTGTTACTGATTATTAGGGGGGAAGAAGAAGGAGGTGAAGAAAGAAACCGGCCTCGGTTTGACCAAGAAGAAGGATGAGAATTTTGGGGAGTGGTATTCGGAGGTATTATGTTTCTTTGAACTAGGTTGTGTTCGGCAATTTATTTGAACAAGTGTAAGCGAGATTTTTGGGTGTTGTTTTTGTTCCGTGCAGGTTGTTGTTTTCGGTGAGATGATTGAATACTATGACATATCTGGTTGTTATATTTTGAGGCCATGGACAATGGCAATATGGGAGACCATGCAAGTAAGTATACTTTTGATGTTTAGTGATGCAGTTTCATCTGTTAATTGTGTTCTTCTTTCGCTTGTAGAGCTAGTAAAAAACTATCTGGTGTCTGCATTGTGATATGCGTTTGTCTAGTGTTTAGGGGGTCGCCGGATGACTCTTTTTCCCTAGTTTTATTTCTAGTTGTCTTACCAAGTGCTACTTTTTAGTGGCATCCTTATGTAAACCCCTGATCTTGGACTACCACACATTGCACTTGTATAATTTAGTATTGGTGCCGAACTTGTGATATGTCCATCCCCAGTTTCAAAGTTATGAACTTTATCCAGTAGCTTCTAATTGAGTATTTTAATAGCTTTTGCTTGCTAATTTATCTATTCATTTGACAATTTGCCATCGTAATGTAATTCCAGCACAGCTGCTTACCTCACAGTTCTATTGATGTGTAGGCATTCTTCGATGCAGAAATAAAGAAAATGAAGATTAAAAATTGCTACTTTCCTTTGTTCATCTCCCCTGCTGTTATGGAAAAAGAGAAGGATCATATAGAGAGTTTTCCTCCAGAGGTGAGATATAATGCTCTTTTACTCTAAATATAAAAATAGATATTGTTATACTGTATTAGTTGGCCTTATTGTTATATGAAACTTATTGTATTTGCTGCATCCTTGCACTTGTTAGTTGATCTTCCACATTTATTGGCCAAGCTTATGAGAGTTTCGTTTGTATAGGTTCATTTAACAATTACAACTCAGTTTCCAAAGCAACCGCCAGCTATAGTGCTTCAAAGTTCCCAGGCAAGGATATTCTCCTCCCAACCTGTAGATTATTTAGTATATTGTCAAACCTTAGATATATAGGTAGTCAGTGTTGTCTGCTTCAGACCAAAGGTTAAAGGTCTATCTGCTACTGTACATATACATATTGTAAAATTAATATTCTTGGTATCTTTTATCTCATGCATCAAGTGCCCGTGTATGAATTTTTTTACCAGCTTTGAGTTACCAGACTCGTACGAGAATTATGTTATCTAAAGTTGGGTTACTGCATATTTACCTCACTAGCAATCTAATTTCATGGTATAATTTCTTCATTTTGTTTCTGTTTTTACTAGCCTTTCTGTTTATACTTTTGAAGTATGTCATTAGTTATAATATCAGTTGTTAGGGATTCTGCTTAGTGCTTATTTACAGGAAACGAGTTATGTGGGAGTGGGGTAGGTGCAAGAATAGAAGCTGAACAATATGCCAAAGACATGAAAAAGCTCAAACAACTTGTGACAGAGTTGTTCCCAGATGGTAAACAGCCAAAGGTTTTAGGCCCCGGCGGCTCTGAACCCTTATACTCTTTTTTAGTTGTCTTAATCACCTTGTTTAAGTTGCACTCGTGTGGTTCCTAATTCTGACATTACAATGTTGGTGCTTCAGTTTTCAGGTTTGATTGAGATTGGGGTTTACATTCATTCATTGGTGAAAACATGAAGGGAGCTGCGCTTGTGGCTTTTGCTGCTACAATTGGTAACTTTCTGCAAGGATGGGACAATGCTACAATTGCTGGTACTTATTTGAAATTTTTTAGCAATTGGTAACTTTCTGCAAGGATGGGACTGTGCTATCTATTGATTGTGGAATTAGGTTTCTGGTATATATTTATGTTGGTGCAAACTGTGATATCATTTGATTGTTGGATGGCTATTTCATATGTGGCTATCTTTGTATAAATTGTCATATCCTTTTATTATTGAATTGGTGTTTGATATATGGTCATGTTGGTACAGACTGATATGCTTTAATTGTTGAATTGGTATTTTGATATATAAACATGTTTATACATACTTTGATGTCATTTGATATTTGGATTGGAGTTCTGATTATTGATTATGTTTTGTACAGTTGGCGATTTGAACCATTTGATTTCTGCTACCATGTCTGGTGTGACTTGCTGTTTGAGGTTCCCTGGGCAACTTAACTCTGACCTCAGAAAGTTGGCTGTCACTCTCATTCCATTCCCCCGTCTCCACTTTTTCATTCCATTCCTGGTGGGATGTTTTAATGCAGAAAAAGTTTGATGCATCAGTTTTCAAAATAGCTTGCGCCCAGGCTACAAAGAATAAATGGGTGGACTTTGGAAAGCAACTAGTGACCCCAGGAAGAGTGATCCCAGAAAGAGTGATCCCAGGAATTGAGCTGGTGTGGTTAGCATCATGGTGTTTGTAGTATGAACCTCGTGAGAGGCCAAATGCCAAGTCTCTTGTGACTGCCATTCTCCTTCTTCAAAAGGAAACTTCGTTGAAGCGAAAAGATATTATACTAGCTTTTGTTTCATGTATAGGTAGTTAGGAATGATTTCTTGTTTGGTACATTATCTATCTTGAATGTATGGATGTTTGAAAAATGGTGATTGAATGATATGGATTAGAGTACTGTTTATGTGTTAATTACTATCTAATATTCAGTCATGCAACTCTTTAATGCAAAACCATGTGTTGTATGATGATAAAAGAGTTCAAAATTGAGGCTTCTCCTACAACAGTCACTGGTTGGTACCCAATTGATTACAATATTCACACAACGGATAACCAAATATAGTTGTTGTGTGAACTAACAACCAACAACAAAAGAAAACAAAATTCTGTTGTGTGAGATTCATAACACACAACAGAAACAAAATGATCACTGTTGTCTAAGTAATTAACAGACAAGGGAGATAATTTTACTTCAGTTGTGTGTTACTTACCTCAGACAACAAATATTAAGTTATATCCGTTGTCTGTTATTAGTCTCAGACAACAAATAATGAGTTATATCCGTTGTGTGTTATGAATCTCAGACAACAAATAATGAGTTATATCCGTTGTGTGTTATGAATCTCAGACAACAAAGAATGAGTTATATCTGTTGTGTGTTATGAATCTCAGACAACAAAAAATAAGTCATACCTGTTGTGTGTTATGAATCTCAGACAACGGTAAAATTTCATCTTCTGTCGTCTGAATGTGCCGAGGCATCGCCGCGCATGCCATGCCAGGCACATGTTGCGCAGAACTCACACAACGGAAATAGTCATTTCTGTTGAGAAAACTATTATCACACAACGGTGAAATCACCGTTGTCTGATTTTTCAATCACACAACACTCACTTAGACCACGGTGAGCTTGGTCATCACACAACACAAATCCACCGTCGTCTGATGACCTTTTTGTAGTAGTGAATGCAATTAGTATAATGATTTCAGCAGTATTATTGTTTGCATATGAATCAATATGTCCGTTGATCAAGACAGTAGAGACCATGTTTCTTAGGCCGGAACTCTAATTATGCAAATACCCCATTATAAATTCCTTTTGAGCTCGTCTTGTTTAGCGAGCTTAAAACGAACCATAGCTTATTATCTTTAGGGAAAAATCATGTACTAGGATGGTACTGTTGTTGCAGAAAAATTCGGAAGATTTCTCCACCTACTTTTCTGACTAGAGTGGGTGTTAAAGCTTCATGGTTAATGTCTTCACATCCTTCGAATTTGAGTCGGTGTATGTAAGTCATGTCGGAAGATGAAAGGGGGTACCTACAAACACACTGCAATCTTCAATTGCCTCACTTAAAGCTTGCTTTGCTTAATGCAATGACAGTTTGCTACAAGGCAAAGAACCTTGCCACTGCAGCTAACTTTGCCAGATGGCTATTGGAGACAAACCCCACCGTTGAGAGTCAGGCAAAGTTACGCAGGCAAGTGCTGCAGGCTGCAGAGAAGAATTTGACTTATGCTTCTCAACTGAACTATGACTTCAAAAATCTATTTGTGACTTGTGGGGCAACATATGTACCAATTTACAGAGGACAGAAGGATGTCTCTTGCCCTTGCTGTATCTCACGGTTTGTGCCAAGCCAAGAAGGGAAGCTCTGTACTGTTTTTGATCTTGCAGTGGTTGGTGCAGATGCTTCGAGGTTGCTATGTTCTCCATCTCAGATTTGATAATCAGGCTGCAGGACTAGAAGGATTCATCCTTTTTGCAGCAGTTGCAAGTCGTGTCGATTGATTAATATCTACCAGTAAATTGGTAAGAAATACTGCAGAAGAGTTGACATTCATATGATTTGTTTGCAATTTCTTTATTTCTTAGTCTTCTCCAATTTCCTTTCTTTGAATAGCTTGTGCTGGTAAGAATGGCTTGAACATGCCAAACTCTCGGGGGCTTTTAATTTTCTGAGCTGTTCTGCAGTTGTGTAATATGATTGTGCATTATCCAGTTGAAAAGCCTCATGGATAAGGTTCATGAATTGATTTAATATTGGTGCATGTCTTGTCCACGGATGATCAATAGTTAGACAATATACTTGATTCCCATAAATGTTGTCTTAAATGTGTGTTTTTCTGTTTTGCAGACAAACCATGAGCTAGACAAGTGGGCGGAATGATGCTCTGTTTTCGGAAAGTAGGTGCTATTTTTTCTTGACCGGTGGGTGCTGTATTACTTATAGTGAACATTTGATTCTAGTTTGAGCAAATTTTTTTTGTTGAGATGGTTATGTAAAATTAAGCAGAGTATGCTCACAAATATTAATGGTACTTACTTTTAAATGGTCATGTGTTGAAGGATGTCGACATCATGTGTGCCTCTTCAAACTAGGGTTTTTAGTCGTAGAGTTGTAATAGGAGAATGTTCTAGATTTCCTAGTTATGTTCGGATTCTATTATCTTTCATGTACTCTGTAACTCCCTATATAAAAGGCTCCTATTATCAATAATACAACACAATTCTCTTTGTAATTTTATTTACTTAAACACGTTATCAGCACTAGCCCTAACCCTAGCCTAAAAGAAAAAGAAAAAAACCCTAAATCATCACCAAAAATCTGCCGCAAGCTACCGCAAGCCCTAGCCCGTGTAACCCTGCCTTCAGCCCTGTAGCTTCCTGCCGCATGCCCTGCAGCCCCTGCCGCAAGTCCCTGCCTGCTACCCTACAATCCGTGCTCCTGCACTCCGGCCAGCCCTCTAGCGACCCCCCATGCGCTTCTGACGCACACCCAGCGCGCCCGTGCGCCTACAACCCTTGTGTAACACCCTCGTAGAAGCTAGCCTCGCTGCTGCCCTTGCATCTACAGCCCTTGCTGCCCCGCGCATCCGACCCACTACAAGCCTGGCTTCATCATCTCCTCAGTTAGCTTCGCTCCATCACGCCTGCATCAACACGCGCGTAACCCAAACCCCGAATCAACAAGTAAGTTTTTACGATTAAAGTTCATGCTTTCTTGTCTGTAAATTCCTTTATTTGCTGCAGATTTGTATAGTACGAACATGGTTTCGAGTATTTAATAAGCGAAATTGTGGGGATTCACGCTTAACGAACTAAGAGTGTTTGTAATCAATGAACGAAGAGTGTTCATAATAAACTAACTAAGAGCGTTCGTAATCAATGAACTAAGAGTGTTCATAATATTCGGACTAAGAGCGTCCGCAAGCATCAAGTTGTGACCATATTAAAACATCATTGTTTGGTTTAATCCAAATATTCTTGGAAATTGATTTCTTGGTAACATAGCTCGGAAATCTTATTATTGCAGTTTTCGTAGAAGTTTAGCTCCAAAACTAATATATCTTCTCTTCTTATTTTCAGGATGTCGAATGAATCTAGAGTTGACTTTCCCATGCTTGAGTCAACAGGCTCGGATTACCATAGCTGGGTAACCAATGTTGAGAACCACCTCACTTCAAAGGGAATATTACCCATAATCCAGGAACCTAACTCGGATCTCGTGTTCACACGAATACCTACAAAGCATGCTCAAGCAGCCATTTTGATACGACGTCATATGGACAAAGCACTCATATTGGAGTGCATGTCGATCAAAGATGCAAGAGAGCTATGGGTAGCACTAGAAGAGCGTTTTGGCAATGTCCAAGATTCCCTTCTCCCTAACTTGAAGGTTCAATGGAACAATCTACGCTTCGCTGACTTCAAGTTTGTTGCTGAATATAATTCAGAAGCTCTTCGCCTACAATCCATGTTGAGATTTTGTGGACAACTTGTCACAGAGCAAGAGCTAATTGAGAAAACTCTCTCCACCTTCCTCGTTTCAGCCATTGTGGTATCAAAGCAATATCGTACCGAGGTCAATGCTGGACGGATCACGAGGTTTCATCAGCTTATCAATGCTATATCTGTAGCTGAGAAACATGATAACATACTCGTGAGGAATTATAATTCAAGGCCCATTGGAACTAAGAGCGTTAATAAGGCGAATTATAATGCACCCAAAGAAGGGCGCAAGGAGCGGAACCCTAATAAGGGACATGCGGGATGTATGGGTCCATATAACCGCCCTAACAAGGAAGGAAACCACAAGTTTGGTGTGGATACACGTGGTGGCAATGCCACACATGGGAGAGGTGGTCGTGGTATCCCTGGCTGTGGTGGTGGCGCCAACCCTCCTAGGGAACACCCACAACTTGCACCTCAACTGAAGGGAGGCAACCACAATGATGTGTGTCATCAATGTGGATCAAGTGAGCATTGGTTCAAGCAATGCAAGGCAAGCGAGCAACTAGCTGCAAGATATAGGGCATACAGGGACCTGAGGGAGTAAGAAGTTACCTTGTAGAAGAAGAAGATGGTGAAGATGTCAATCTCACCATAGAGGATTTCAAAGATAGAGATGAAGTGCACAAGGATGCCGCAAACTTTGATTAGAATAGTCCTTTTATTTTCCAAGAATTTTGTAATGGCAATATGCCTTAGTCAATAAATGACAATTGTATTAACTCTTTCTTATGTGGCGCACCCAATGAAATATGATGTCTAGGAAAGTAATTGAGATTAGTGGTACTTAAGAGAGCCTCGCTCCACCAACATCTCTCTCTACTTTCCTAGTCATATTTGATTGGAGTTACCAAACAGACTGAGTGACTACAATTTGTCTAAGTTTGATTTTCTTTATTTTGGCTTAGACTTTTGGGACCTTTGATGTAATCATTGGCTATTTTTATTAATAAAGTATCGTATTATTATTCAATGTCATGGACATGTTTTAATTCCGAACTTTATTATTTTTTAGTATGTTTCCTAGAAAGTTGGAATGCCTTATTGATAGTGGCATCACACATACTGTATTTCAAGGCCTATAGTGGCACCAATCATAGGCAACTATTTCTATGGGTGACGCCTAGTCGATCTTCAGTGACTACGATGGCTGGACCATCATAATTGATTCATGGTCGAGGACCAACTCAATTTATGTTGCCAAATGGCACAAGTATTAATGTCATCGAAGCTCTATATGCTCCTAGGGTTGGAAGAACCCTATTGAGTTTTAAAGATATTAGAGGCAATGGTTTTCATGTGGAAACACATTGTGAGAATGGATAAGAGTTCCTTTGCATCACCTCTAATGGCTACTGACATAAACGAGTATTAGAGAAACTTATGTGTCGCTCTAATGGGCTGTATGCAACCACTATTCAAATTATTGAATCCAACCATGTCATGAGAGATGACATATTGGATTCTGACACATATAGGCTTTGGCATGACCGTTTGGGATATCCAGGTCGTGAGATGATGATCCGTATATTAAAGACTTCACACAGACATCCATTTTTCAAAACGAAAATAAGTCAGAACCAAAATTCGGTTCAAGGTCGGACTGGCGCAGCCTACCCCCTGGGGCCCAAAAGTGGTATTTACGCCACCAATGCCTCCTTGGTACCTTTTTCTACCTCTAAAGTCAATTGTGACTTCGTGGCTCAACCGGATTCTTCCCTGGTTGCTTCTAAAGCCCATCTTTCGTTTTGCAAAGCCTGCTCTTTAGCAAAATTAGGATCTAGACTATCCTTTGCAAATGACACTAAGGAAAACATTCCATTCTTGCAAAGAATCCAAGGTGATAGCTGTGGACATATTCAACCAACTTGCAGACCATTTAGATATTTTATGGTGTTGGTTGATGCATCGACACGCTGGTCACATGTCATGCTCTTGTCCACAAGAAATGCTGCATTTGCTAAACTCCTAGCACAAATCATTAAATTAAGGGCTCACCGCCCTGACCATCCCATTAAGTCAATTCGTCTTGACAATGCTGGAGAGTTTACATCAAAAACGTTTGATGACTATTGCATGTCCATTGGGATTGAGGTTGAACACCCTGTTCCTCATGTTCACACCCAAAATGGTTTCGCAGAAGCTGCTATTAAAAGACTTCAAATGGTCGCTAGAGCATTGGTTATGCGCACCAATCTCCTTGTTTTTGCTTGGGGCTATGCAATATTGCATGCAGCTGTGCTTATTCAAATGAGGCCTACTGCCACTCAACCCTTTTATGTGTCCCAGATGGTTACTGGATATGAGCCTGATGTCTCACACTTACGCATATTTGGGTGTGCAGTGTATGTGCCAATTGCGCCGCCACAGCGCACCAAAATGGGACCTCAAAGACGATTAGGCATTTATGTTGGATATAACTCTCCAACCATTATCCGCTACTTAGAACCCTTGACAGGTGACCTATTTACCGCTAGATTTGCGGATTGTCACTTTGATGAGACAGTCTTTCCGTCGTTAGGGGGAGATAAGAACAATAATGTTCAACAAGAATGACAGGAATTGTCGTGGTATGTCCCCACTTTGTCTCATCTTGATCCCCGAACCGCACAGTCCGAAATTGAAGTGCGGAGAATTCTTGATCTTCAGAACGTAGCAAACTCTATGCCTGATGCATTTTCTGATATCGCTAAAGTGACAAGATCACATATACCTGCTGCAAACGTGCCTGCAATGATTGATGTCCCTAAAAATCTTGGACATGGTGCCACCCATAGGGGTATTGGGCATGGCACCGCCACCACTAATGGTGATGGCAATGTGGCTCAGGCCGAGCTCCCGGCAAGGAAATGTGGGAGGCCCAAAGGTTCGATGGATTCTCGCCCGAGAAAGAAAGCGAGTTTGGCACAAAACGATTCATTAATCATCGACATAAATAACCCATCTCATGAAGATATTCTGGATTATGGTTATGTCCAAGAGACATCATTGGGGGACTCTCCAATGTTAGAATCAATTCCAGAGAATAGGGAGATCTCCATGAATTACACTAGTGTACATGAGATGTTGAATCGAGATTCTATTATCCTTGATGATATGTTTGCATATTCTATTGCTCAAGGAATTATAGAACACGATGATATCAAACCTCGCTCCGTTGAAGAATGTCAACGAAGAGCAGATTGGCCTAAATAGAAAGATGCGATCCAGGTTGAATTGGATTCACTAACAAAGAGACAGGTATTTGGGCCTATAATGCTGACACCCCTAAATATAAAGCCTGTTGGTCATAAATGGGTCTTTGTTAGAAAGCATAATGAGAAAAATGAGGTTGTTATATACAAAGTCTGCCTGGTGGTGCAAGGTTTATCACAACGCCTTGGAATTGACTATGAGGAGACATATTCTCTCGTAATGGACATTATAATGTTCCGTTACCTTGTCAATTTGGTAGTTTCCGAAAAACTTGACATGCAGCTTATGGATGTGGTTACAGCATATATCTATGGGGATCTAGATTCATATATATATATATATATATATATATATATATGAAGGTTCCAGATGGACTTCAATTACCCAAATAAAGTGGATCTAAACCACAGAGCGCGTTTTCAATCAGATTGAAACGCTCACTATATGGATTAAAACAATCCGGACGGATGTGGTATAACCGTCTAAGTGACTACTTGATTAGGAAGGGATATGTCAGTAATGAAATATGCCCATGCGTGTTTATAAAAATGAAAAGTTCCGGATTTGCAATTGTAGCAGTTTATGTCGATGACATGAACCTAATTGGAACTCTAGATGAGTTAAAGGAAACTGCTAAATACTTGAAATCTGAATTTGAGATGAAAGATCTTGGGAAAACACGGTTTTGTCTCAGACTAGAACTCGAGCACCGTAGTGATGGGATTATGATCCATCAGTCAGCGTATACTCAAAAATTACTAAGGCGCTTTAATGAAGATAAAGCGAAGCCTGTGAGTACTCGCATGATCGGTCGTAGTCTTGAGCCCGGAAAAGATCCATTTCGTCCAAGGGATGAGGACGAAGACTAATTAGAGGCTGAAGTGCCATATCTAAGTGCAATAGGCGCATTATTGTACTTAGCTCAATGCACAAGACCAGACATCTCGTTCGCAGTAAACTTGTTAGCTTGACATAGCTCTGCACCAACACGCCTCCATTGGATTGGTATAAAGACAATCTTTCGATACTTAAGAGGTATGATTGATATGGGCTTATTTTATCCCTACAAAGAGAAAAGAAATAATGGGAGTGTGGGATCGGACCCCACAAGGCAAAATGCCACCTTCCGTGATGTTGATGCCAGTGATGCCATCCATGGTGGCTGACGTCCTCCTTCACCCCTCCATCAAAATGACAAAAATGTTTTGATGGGTTTTGTTGATGCAGGGTATCTTTCTGACCCTCACAAAGGTCGCTCCCAAACTGGTTATGTCTTTACCATGGGAAGCACTGCAATATCTTGGAGGTTTACAAAGCAGACCCTTGTTGCTACTTCCTCAAATCATGCCGAGATTATTGCTATACATGAAGCCGTGCAAGAATGCATATGGCTAAGGTCTGTAATTAGACATATTCGAGGAACTTGTGGTTTGAAGTGTACCACAGATGAACCTACATGCATTTATGAAGATAATGCAGCTTGTATTAAGCAACTGAAATTAGGTTTCATCAAGGGCGACAACACCAAGCGTATATCGCCTAAGTTCTTTTACAATCAGCAACAACAAGCACTTCTAAATATTGAAGTGAATCAAATCCGATCTGAGGATAATGTAGCGGACTTATTTACTAAGTCATTACCTAAATCCACCTTCGAGAAACATGTGAAGACCATCGGATTAAGAAAGTTATCCGAACTCCCATGATTGTTGCAATCAGGGGGAGATATTGACATCAGGGGGAGGTATGATGTCTACATGTTCGATCTCTAAGAGTGAAAGACGTGTTGTGCTCTTTTTGCCCTTCGACCAGGGTTATTTTTATCCCACAGGGTTTTTGTTACCTGGCAAGGTTTTTAGTGAGGCAACGATCAAAACATCATCACCAAGTTTAAGCAGCATAAGGGGGAGTGTTGAAGGATGTCGACATCATGTGTGCCTCTTCAAACTAGGGTTTTTAGTCGTAAAGTTGTAATAGGAGAAGGTTCTAGATTTTCTAGTTATGTTCGGATTCTATTACCTTTCATGTACTCTATAACTCCCTATATAAAGGGCTCCTATTATCAATAATACAACACAATTCTCTTTGCAATTTCATTTTTACTTAAACATCATGGTTATAGTTTGTTATTTTCATGATAATTCAATCATATTTGAGGAATCGCGAATTGTGCTGCTTTCAATAGTACTAATGAAACCATTTTATTAATTTTCACTCATGCTTGCATTGCACACATTTCTTTATGCTACGAAATAGTGGACGAATGAACAAGCTACAGAAGACGGTAGGTCGGCTTGGCAAGCAAGTGTTTGGCCTTCGACATTGATAAACCGAATTTCTCAGACATGTCCAAGTCTTGAGGTAGCATGCCAGTTGGGAGCTCCCAGTTAAAGCAGTGCACCAGCTGTGCCAAAACTATCCGAACTGTGGTTAGCCCTAATTGCAGACCTGGACAACCTCTTCGGCCAGACCCAAATGGGATGAGCTGAAAGTCATGTCCCCGGAGGTCTATATTGTTGTTCATGAACCTTTCAGGATAAAATTCCTCAACATTTTCTGACCATACACTAGGATCTCTTCCAATGCTCCAGATGTTTACAATGATCCGCGACTTCTTAGGTATGTCGTATCCATCTATTGCAATGTCCTCGATAGATTCATGTGGGATTAGTAATGGTCCAACTGGGTGTAGTCTGAAGCTCTCCTTGACCACCATACTCAAGTAATCTAGCTTTGGCAAATCAGTCTCTTCCACCATTCGGTCCATGCCAACCACAGTTTGGAGCTCTTTTTGGAGCTTCTTCATGACCCTTGGATGCCTTAAGAGCTCGGAAAGGCTCCAAACAATCGATGAGGCCGAAGTATCAGAAGCCGCCGTAAGCATGTCTAGTAAGATGGCTTTCACATTTGTTCGATCAAGAAAATGAACTTGCTCATCATTCGGGTTCAACGGTTGGTTCATTAATGAAAGCAAGACGTCTACAAAGTCCTCATGCTTGCCTTGTTTCCCACTCGTAGTTTTAGCAACTTGTTCATGGTCGTCAATTATCTTCTCCAAGAGCTGATCGATCGTCTTGCTAACTTTCTTCATTCGCTTAGTTAACCCCTGATATACGTAGAAAAATATGTACATTAACATATAGTAAAAAGTATACACTTAGGCAATCTAGACTGGAGTCTATGAATATTATGTATCATAGTCCAATCTTGGAGTCACCATGGAAAAGGCTACCTTGCTAACTGTAAAACTGTACACATGAATAAGATCAATAAAAATATAAAATAACAACGAATCAGAAGTGCCCAGCAGCCTAGAGGAAAAGGAAAGGTAATGTATGATTTTCTACCTAGCGGCCAACAAAGACGACTTTGAAACTTTCACAAAACTTGGTTTCCTATGTTTGACTTCTAGTTTCTTGATCCTGATCCTAATGTAGTTCATATAGAGACAAAGGAGTGCAGCTGGGTTCCCATCAAGATCTAGTGTGGTTGGTTCGAAATTTTGAATAGTTCAGTGTCCAAAGACTGACTCCATGTATAAATGCAATAATTAATGTAAAATTAAATAACTTTTGGCCGGAACTAGTCTACCATTATATCAGTTCATAAATGAATGATCGAAGAGAAAGGAAATGCCTATGGGAAAGAGTTGGATTAATTAGCATACCTGAATATCAAGTGCAGTAAGGGAAGGAACAAAATCAGATATATTGAAAGCCCCGGCCAAGAAAAACGTTTCCTCAACAATGGCTTTCAAATCAAACCTATCATCCCTCTTACAACCCAACACCATCCTGTACGTAATGTCCTCATTCATCACACCAATATGCCCACTAACATCCACAACTCCACCTTCCTCTGCAGCTTTCTTGAGTTTTCTCAGCAGCACTCCCAGCTCATCCTTTCTCAGCGGCGCGAAAACCTCTATTTTTGCCGGACAGAAAAGCTGAAGCGTACAGAGCTTCCTTACATGGCGCCAATAGGGACCATATTCGGAAAAGGCCATGCCCTTTGTGCCGTAGGATATGTACTCTGAGGCTTGGATTTTGGGCCGGCTGGCGAAATTAGTGTCATGAGTTTTGAGGAATAGCTCTGCGGCTTTGGGGGAGGAGACTACTATGGTCAGAACACTGCCTAGACGGATGGACATGATGTGTCCATATTTTTTTGCCAGGCCTTGGAGGCTTCGATGGGGGAGGTTGCCTAGCATGTGGAGATTTCCGATTATTGGCAGTGACCGAGGGCCGGGTGGTAGTTTTTTGTGTTTTGATTTGGAGGAAGCAGAGATGAGTGACCAAAGGCATGTGAGGAGAACCAGGAGGATGGCTATTATTGTTGAAGGACTCATCTTTTCTGGCTCTCTGTTTTGTGTGGATTTCAGAGAGATAATGGGAAAGATTGGACGACATGACGAGCTTAGGGACTCATTTATACGAACGGACCAACCCTCTGCTCCAAACAAATTGACCAACGTTCTGTAAATATTTAAATCAACTTTAGTAATGTAGGTAGATTTTTGGTAAGTTCTCGGCCTATGAAAGAATCCAAAAAAAGAAAAAAAAAACAAATGAAGACATACACCAGTAGACTGGTATCACTGTATTAGGAAAAGTTAGTACATGAAAGTCAAATAGACCGAGGAATGAGACAAAAGCAGCTATGTTGACGTAGCAACCTAGGTTGTCCCATCGTGATTTGTGCCCAAACCTTATCATTTTCCTTTGTGCAAGTACCTGTGGAGGTGAAAATTTTAAAAACAGTTTGTCCCTATATGAACCGATAGAGAGGCAGCTTAATTTGTTTGAGATGAATCTCCTTCAGCTAAATTAGAATGAGGAGAAATTTCTTTAAGCTAAATCTGAATGAGGTAAAATCTTCTCGAGCTGAATTTAGGTGGGGTAAAATCTCCTTAAGACGGATCCGGGTGAGGAAAATTCCCTCAGGTGCAATCCCCTCGAGGCTATCCTAATTGAGGTAAAATCAAGTTCTAATCAAGACACGACCTAATCTATTTGAAAAGCGCTGAGAAGTCCAAATTCTCTTGAGGAGAAATCCTCTCGAGGTGTACCCACTACAATTCAACACTCATTGACTTGGGCATCAGAGTATCTTTTGCAGGTACTCCTTTCATCTTCCGACTTGATTTACATACACTGACTCAAATTTGAAGGATGTGAAGACATTAACCGCGAAGCATTTACACCCACTCTAATCAAAAACGTAGGTGGATAAATCTTCCCAATTTTTATGCACCAACAGTACCATCTTAGTACATGATTTTTCCCTAAAGATAAGAAGCTATGGTTCGTTTATAAGCTCACTAAACAAGACGAGCTCAAAAGGAATTTGTAATGTGGTATAATTAGAGTTCCGGCCTAAGAAACTTGCTCTCGACTACCTTGATCAATGAACATATTGATTCATATACAAACAATAATTAATACTGAAGAAATCATTATACCAATTGCATTGCGCACATTTCTTTAAGCTGAAGAATAAAAAAATAAAAAATACATAAGATGGTAAGTTGGCTTGGGCAAGCAAGTGTTTGTCTTTTGACATTGATATGCCAAATTCTCAGACATGTCCAAGTCCTGCGGTAGCATGCCAGTGGGGAGCTTCCAGTTACAGCAGTGCACTAGCTGTACAACAACTAGCCGAACTGTGGTTAGCCCTAATTGCAGACCCAGGCTGACAGGACCCGCTTCTTGAAATCCAAAGTGGCCCTGCGGGGCCCACCTCAGAAAAAATTCTACCAAAAATTTGGCGGAACTCTCTCTAAAAGTGGACTACCCAAAAACCTGTAGAAGACAGTTACACTTCTAAAATAATCCACCCTTATTCTTCTAGAGCCACCCTGCTCCCTATATCACAACATCTCCCATTTCATAAACAATTCTGAACTTAAGAATATTAATATCATGGGTTATCAGAGCAATCTAATGTACAAGCGTACAAGATGATAAAATATAAGATAAATGACCGAAACTTTTATAATGCGGAAGCTATGACAGCTATGCCTCAACCCCAAGTACGCTCGACCTCAAGCTAAACTAGCCTGCAAACTGGGTATTTGAAACCAAAAGGCCCAGGGGAAAACATTTAAAAACCGTTAGAGTGAGTGGACAAAAATAAGTAATTTCGAATGTATAAGTAAAACTTAATGCTTTCCCAAATTATTCTCTAAAAACGCACATGCAGTAACAATCTTGGAAACACTCTTAATCATCGTCTTTACTGCAATCTTAATCACGTAAAATAGAACATCTTGCAATCTCTTAAAATCTCCAATCCCTCATATAAGTAATCATATTTCAAACATCTTGTTAACAAAACCGACATGCAGCGAGATTTCACAATATTTCCAACACAATCCTTTTCAAGAAAACTCATTTGAGGATTAGAAATGATTGCTGTCTAATCATCTCATGCCATCTGGGAGGGACTGCCACCCAGATGACGCATCGGAAGGGACTGCCAACCGGAATAGGAGGCGGTGGGTAGAAGGGACTGCCAACTAGCCACAGGTAGTTAGAAGGGACTGCCAACTGACTACCTCATGTCATCTGGAAGGGATTACCAACCAGGTGACGCATCGGAATGGACTGTCAACCGGAATAGGAGGCGGTGGGTAAAAGAGACTGCCAACTAGCCACAGGTAGTTAGAAGGGACTGCCGACCAACTACCTCATGTCACCTGAAAGGGACTGCCGACCAGGTGACTCACCGGAATGGACTGCCGACCGGGATGTAATCTGGAAGGGACTGTCGACCAGACTATTACCTAGAAGGGACTGCCGACTAGGTAATGCATGCATGCGCTGACTTAGTTGCCTCCTCAATAAACTGGAATCAACCTCCTTAAAATAATTTCTTTCGGAAGGAAACCCGTTATTAATCCAATAAGTCATCAATAATTCACCGAAAGTATAACTTAAGAATATCTCGATAACTCAAAACTCAAAACTCAATATCTCAATAAATCCTCGAAAGCATAAATCCTCGGTAAATCAATAAATGTTTTCGGAAAGAAATCTCAATATAACTTCAAAGCTGTAAGTGTGGAGCTCAAAACTCAAGAAATCTCGATAATTCGATCATGCTCAAATATTTGCTAAATCATTCATACTCATAAATCACCATATAAATCGATATTCGAAATCATTAATTCTCACTATATTTTCTTAATCAAACACTTTCCGAAAATCATTTCCCAACTCAAAACTCATCAATAAATAGCTTGAAAATCTATTGAAAGCCCTCGAGAAGGAAATTCACTAATAATCCCGTAACTCATAGAGCATACTAAATCTCAAGAAATCAAGCTCATAAAATCATAACACTCAATAATTCAAATAATAAATTAAACCTCAATCGGAAAATAATAATATACTGCATGCACATTTAATTTAAAATAAATGTCCACTCACAGTACTATTTAGGCGATCACGCATACGAGTTCCTTCATCGAGTAATAGCTCGGTATCTCGCCCTGTACACAATTATAATTCGTGAATAAAGATTCGGCAATTAAATACGATTCTAATATCTTATTCTCCTAAATCAAACTTCCAATTTCTTTTCCAATTTAATCCAACTTCACCCTTAATACCAACTCATTAGTTTAAAGATTCTAGGGCAGAACCGAGAGAAATCTGACGGCCGGATTCTCATAATTCAATGATCGACAACCTAAACTTCGGAATTACACAATCGATACAAAACTCCTTCAATTCCCACCAAACTTCACATACAAGCTCCACAACATTTATAGGATTTAATTGGGCCAAAACAGGAATTATAAACCAGCCCACGCGCTTCCACGCGCCATCCACAGTGGCGGCTCGTGGGGCCCACGCACCGATAGCCACCACCTCCGATGGTCACCAAATTTTGGCAGCACCGCCTACTCAACAGTCCAAGCATTTTTCACAACTACAACAAGTTCCAATTTTACCTGTAAGTGATAGAAATTGGCTGGTGAAGTTTTTCTAGAAAAACCCAAGAACCCTAGGATTTCAAATCGTCGATTCGACCTCCACACTGCAAATCATGGCTCAAGGCTAGGGGCAAAATGATCCTTGGCAAAAACTGAACCTTCGACGCCGGTTTGGTGGCCGGGGATGGCCGGAATTGCCGAAAATCGACGAATGTTCCGATCGGCTACAGTGAACTTCACAGCTCAAAATCAAGCTCCTCCGACCGAATCACTGCAAAACACCACCACAGATGTGACAAGGAGGAAGAGGCAAGCTTGTCGGTGTCCGGATTCTGTCGTGGGTCGGCCGGAGAAGGAAGAATCGGACCGAAGAGGAGAAAAAGATCGGGGAAGAAGAGAGAGTAAACTGGGTAGGTTTCCAAAAATGGCAACTTACCACAGTAACTTTTATATTTTCGGCCATAACTTTCACATACGAATTCCTATTTAAGTGTACCACATGTCCACGGACTCGGTTTAACGTTCTCTACGACTTTCATAAAGGAAATTTTCTCAAATTTTGACCCGAACAAAAAGTCATCTTTTAGTAGGGGTGGGTTCGGTTCCGATCGGTTCGGTTCCGAGCCTAAACCGAAAACCGAACCGAATTTAGGTTCGGTGCGGTGCAGTTCGGTTTTTGGGTTTTGAGAAATTGACACCGAAAACCGAACCGAACTGAGCGGTTCGGTTCAGTTCGGCCCAGTTTTGGTTTTTTTTTTTTTTTAATACTTTTTTTGCTTTTTTTTTTTTTTTTGGCTTTTTAATCATGTACGTATATATTTAGTCCATTTGAGCCACTAATCAACTCCATCTATTTACAACGAACTACTCTGGAAGAATTAAGGCCATTGGAGCCTTATCAATATAAAAAGAATATATGTAAAAAAATAAGAGCAAACCATTAATCATCCACAAAATATATAAATAGAGCAAATCCCTCTTCCACATCAGGGGCATTTGACTAAGTTTCCCAGTAAATAAACCCCCTCTTTCTCTACTGTCTTTCATGGGAAAAAGAAGCTTCAAATGGAGACTGCACAAAGCATAACAGACAATCAATTAATTGACCTGAGGATGTCTCCCATTACTGTATATTACATTACAACAGATATAGGGACGATCGATGTATTCAAATCTGGTACCCAAGTTTTTCTTCTACTGTAGGCCATCCCAATATTTCTTTCCAAGTAGCCAGTTCAAGCTACTTGACCCAAACCCATAAATACGACTACACAGATCAACAGATTTCACAAACAAGCATTGATAACTTGCAGGCAAAGACACTGTGCGTGAATAGCATTTCTATAACAAAAATTAGAAAGAGAGCTATAAAGTATATCATTGTCATCTTTTGTTTATAAAATGTTTGGCGACATACTGATCATATAAGCAAAACCAATTTGCTAGTATAGTTTGGGGAATTGAGCGTCAGTTTGGGGAAGGCCTCCATCTCAAAATGCCAATATATATGTTAAAAAAAAAAAAAGACGCAGGACTGCAGTCTGTAGAAGATGACGCCGAGACCGATAAAATCAAACCCGTGACTCCGTGAGGCTTTAAAATTTCCTCTTTTTCTTCTGTATTTGTAAGTTAAACACCCCAAACTTTCCTCTTTCTCCATCACTCTGGGATTAGAAGGAAGATAACTAAAAGTTTTGCTCTCACTTTCACCAATTTGGGCAAAAATGAAACACTGGCGGCTGAAATTTTTTTGATTTCCCTATGATTCTTTCAAAGACAAACAGTAACATTTCTTCCTTTTATGTCTATTTAAGCTATTGACAGACTCTCATAGACGCATAGAAGCAATCTTTCTCTTCCTCTTACTCAATTCTGAATTTCATCTTCTGTTCTAATTTCATAATCAGAATTCAAATAGTTGATACAATTGTAACAAACCGTCAAGGCTTGAAGTCCAAATTTTTGTGATTAAAAAATCAGGTTCTATTGTTCTTTATTGACATTGTTACTTTTTATTTTGTTTATATAATCTGCTATGTTTTAGTTTGAACTTAGTTTTACTGACATTTTTTTTTCAATGGAAAAAATTATTAGAAAAGTCTCTCTAAATTTTTCCTTATGCCTCACTCTGTCACGGAATGGCCCTGCTGTAAAGGATACTATGATCCCTAAGTCGGTGAGTGTTGAATTGTAGTTGGTATAAATGAGATTCATTGCTTCCTTCGAATGTTCACTTTACAAAGTATTTATAGATGAGCTTGATCGAATATCTTGACTAGTGCGCATAGTGGTGTGTTAGGTCCGCAAGTCATGCGTTAGTGGATCCATTACACCACTCTCAGGACAACGTGGGGGAGTATTTCCTGCTTGCAACTGATTCAGCCGAGCTAACTAATTCTGTTGACTTGTTCCACCTTGTCCAAATCCACATCGAGTGGATTTTTCCTCAAAAAGGTCTAGACTTCTCAGCGCTCCCCAAATAGATCAGGTCGTGTCTTGATTAGAAGTTTAGAACTTGATTTCACCTCAATTAGGTCGGCCTCGAGGGGATTGCACATGAGGGGATTTTCCTCACCCGAATCCGTCTTAAGGGGATTCCACATCGGATCCTAAATCCGTCTCGAAAAAATTTCACCTAACTTGAATGTTCCTCAAAGAGATTTCTCCTCATTTGAATTTAGCTCAAAGAAATTTCTCCTCAGTTGGATTTAGCTCAAGGAGATTTTGAGTTTTTCTCAAACAAATTAAGCTGCCTCTCAATCAGTTCATATAGTGACAAACTGTTTTTAAAATTTTCACCTCCCCGGGTACCAGGTTGCACAAAGGATAATGATAAGGTTTGGTCACAAATCACAATAGGACAACTAAGGTTGCTAGTTGCTACGTCGTTGACTGGAACATTCAACAGAGCTGATTTTGTCTCATTCCTCAGTCTGTTTGATTTTCAGGTACCAACGCCCTTTTCCTAATACGGTGACACCAGTCTACTGGTAACTGGTGTATGTCTTCATTTGTTTTTTAGTTTTTTTTTTGGATCCTTTTCATAGACGAGAAATTACCAAAAATCTACCTACGTTGCTAAAGTTGATTTAAAAATATCATCTGGGATCAACAACATTTGGATGGTAATTTTATTGACTGACACTAAAGTTATTGACTCAAACTAAAGAGGGGTAAACATGCTAGCAGCAGTTCTATTGATTTTTCTCATTTATTTTGTTCTTTTTTTTTTACAAGTCTAAATATAGATAATCCAGATGTGGACCTTATTATGTGTATTTTTAATACGTTGATGCAGAGAGGATGGCGGCTCAATTTGAGCAACAGTTAGACCGTGCTAAAGGAGGAAAACGAAAAGTGACTAGTAGACAGGAAATGGCAGTTCGGTGTCTGATTGGGACGCACCTTACCTTTCCGGAAAGGGAATCGCGCCAGAAACAAGACTCATCGCTTTGCAATGAGCTGTAGCATTTTTCGGGCTTTCGGGATCGTTTAGGGCCTCAAAAAGGCATTTTTCTATTTTACCCGTTTTTGGTTTTCTTAGTTATTTTTGGATTGTTTTCGTTTTTATCCATGGGCCTTAGGGTTTCGTTGTTAGTCGCCCTAGGGTACTTTTCTCTTATTTATGCAGCCGCAAGCGGCTGCAGAACGCATCTTTCATCTTTTAATCAATAAAATAGAGATTTTCTCTTTTATCTCTGGTGGACTCCAGAATCTTTTGCTTAGGTTTATTGCTGGTAAACCTAGTTATCAATCCGACTGCGTCAGGTGGTATCAGAGCAGGTCTTCCCTGTCTCTTTTATTTGCCTTAGTAGCAATGGGTGAAGTTACGAAATCTGATATTGAAGCTCTTACAGCAGCGTTTACCGCTGCCATCAATTCCATGAATAATCAGATTGGAGAAATTCGTGGATTGTTGGGTGAGAGGAACAACAACAACAACAACAACAACAACAACAACAATAATCGGCGTAGAGATGGGGAAGGAGGCCAGCGAGTTAGGGCTCCACGTGGTGAAGTTGTTGATAATACATCAGAATCTGAGCCGGAAGAAGAAATTTTACAACAAGAGCAACATGGACAAGCTGACCAGGATTACAAAGTCAAGGCCGAAATTCCTTTCTTTTCGGGCAATTTGGGTGTAGAAGATTACTTGGATTGGCAGCTTCAGGTGGACAGATTCTTTGAGATTATGGAAGTGCCCGAGCACAAACAAGTTAAGCATGTTGCCTGGAGATTGAAGAGTACTGCTGCAGTATGGTGGGATAAGTTGCAGAACACTCGAAAGAAACAGAGGAAGCAGGGTGTTAGAACATGGCGAAGAATGAAGCAGTTGATGATGGAGAGGTTCTTGCCAGATGATTATGAACAGATTCTATATAGGCTGTATATTGAATGTGTCCAAGGAACTAGGACGGTGGCTGATTATACGGCTGAATTCCTACGCTATTCAGAGCGTAATGAATTGGGAGAAACTGAAGGCCAGAAGGTGGCTCGCTATATCAGTGGGTTGAAGCCTTCCATTCAGGAGAGAATTGGGTTGCAAACTGTTCATACTATGGCCGAAGTGACAAACCTAGCATTGAAAGCAGAGTTGTTGGAGAAACCTTCTCGAGCTTCTTCTTTCCAGAGGTATAACTACCAAAGGAGTGCAGATTTGGTTAATGCTTCAACTGCCAAAGGTACAACTACGCTGCAGAGAGCAGAAAACGCCTTTAAAGCTTCTAATCCTCCTTTTAAAGGAGCGGGCAGTTCTAACAATTCTAGTGGTGTCCAAAATAGAGCCCCGAATCAGAGGTTCAATAATCCTTATGCTAGACCTACAGGGGATGTCTGTTATCGATGCAACAAGCCTGGGCATAGATCTAATGTATGTCCTGAGAGGAGACAAACTGCCCTTATAGATGATTATGATGAGGATGAAGAAGATGTTAGGAGGGATGGCGATTATGATGGAGCTGAGTTTGCGGAGGAGGAATCCCCTGAGAAGGTTAACATTGTGTTGCAGCGGGTTCTACTATGTCCTAAAGAAGAGGGGCAGCGGCGCAATATTTTCAGGTCACTTTGTGCCATTAATAACAAAGTGTGTAATTTAATTGTGGATAATGGGAGCTGCGAAAATTTTGTAGCCAAGAAACTGGTGGAGTATTTGCAGTTACCGGCGCAGCCTCATGAGGCACCTTATTCTCTCGGGTGGGTCAAGAAAGGTCCACAAGTTCGAGTTGTTGAATCCTGCAAAGTGCCGGTATCCATTGGTAAGCATTATAAAGATGAAGTTTTGTGCGACATTATTGATATGGATGCTTGTCATATTTTGTTTGGCCGACCTTGGCAATATGATGTGGATATTACTTATAAAGGCAGGGACAATGTGATGTTGTTTATGTGGAATAACCATAAAATTGCTATGGCTCCTGTGTGTCAATTTGAGAAATCTGATGTGAAGAAAGGGGAGAGTTTCCTGACCTTATCTAGCAGTGAACTTGAGATGGAGAGGGCCTTTAAAGAATCTGAGGTTTTCTGTCCAGTGGTGATAAAGGGGTTGTTGTCTGCAGAAAAGGAAGAAGTGGTGATTCCCAAAGAAGTACAGGATATGTTGGCAGATTTTGAAGAGTTGATCTCGGATGAGTTACCCAACGAGCTGCCACCTATGAGAGACATTCAACATCAGATTGATTTGGTGCCTGGAGCTAGCTTGCCCAATCTGCCACATTACCGAATGAGTCCCAAGGAGAATGAGATTTTGAGAGAGCAGATTGAAGACTTGTTGAAAAAAGGGTTCATTCGAGAGAGTATGAGTCCTTGTGCAGTTCCAGTCCTCCTTGTTCCTAAGAAGGGCAATCAATGGCGGATGTGTGTTGATAGCAGGGCCATTAACAAGATAACTGTGAAGTACAGGTTTCCTATTCCTCGTTTGGAAGACATGCTTGATGAGCTAGAAGGTTCCAAAGTGTTTACCAAGATAGACCTTCGAAGTGGATATCACCAGATTCGAATCAAGCCATGGGATGAATGGAAGACAGCTTTTAAGAGCAAGGATGGCTTGTACGAGTGGATGGTTATGCCATTCGGGTTGTCTAATGCACCCAGCACTTTTATGAGGCTTATGAACCAGGTTCTTCGCCCTTTTACAGGTTCCTTTGTAGTAGTGTACTTTGATGATATACTGATCTATAGCAGGACCAAAGAAGAACATCTGGTGCATTTGAAGCAGGTTTTGGAAGCTTTACAGGAGAATAAACTGTACATCAATTTAAAAAAATGTACATTCTGCACCAGCAAGTTATTATTTCTGGGATTTGTGGTTGGAGAAGAAGGCATTCAGGTTGACGAAGAAAAGGTACGAGCAATAAGAGAATGGCCAGCTCCAAAATCAGTTTCTGAAGTGCGGAGTTTTCATGGTTTAGCTACTTTCTATAGAAGATTTGTGAAGAATTTCAGTACCATTACTGCCCCTATTACTGAATGTTTGAAGAAAGGCAAATTCCAATGGGGAGAGGAACAAGAGAAAAGTTTTGCTTTAATCAAGGAGAAACTTTGTACTGCACCAGTTCTTGCTCTTCCTAATTTTGACAAGATATTCGAGGTTGAATGTGATGCTAGTGGCGTGGGAACAGGTGCTGTGCTGTCACAAGAGAAGAAACCAGTAGCATTCTTTAGTGAAAAGCTTAGTGAAGCTCGTCAGAAGTGGAGTACTTATGACCAAGAATTTTATGCGGTGTTCCGGTCATTGAGGCAATGGGAGCACTACCTGATTCAGAGGGAGTTCGTACTGTTCACCGATCACCAAGCCTTGAAGTACCTCAATAGCCAGAAAACTGTGAATAAAATGCATGCAAGGTGGGTGAGTTTTCTACAGAAATTTCCTTTTGTGATTCAACATAAATCTGGTACTCTTAACCGGGTCGCAGATGCTTTGAGTAGGAGGGCGTCCTTACTGGTCACTTTAGCTCAGGAGATTGTGGGGTTTGATCTCTTGAAGGATTTGTATGAGGAAGATATTGATTTCAAAGAAATTTGGGCCTAGTGCAGCAATAACAATGCAGTTGCAGATTTTTATGAGAATGAAGGATATTTATTCAAGGGCAACAGACTTTGTATCCCTAGTTCTTCATTGAGGGAAAAACTGATCAGAGATCTGCATGGAGGAGGATTGAGTGGGCACTTGGGCAGAGACAAGACTATTGCTAGTCTTGAGGAGAGGTATTTCTGGCCACAGTTGAAGAATGATGCAGGAACTATTGTGAGAAAGTGCTACACCTGCCAGGTATCTAAGGGTCAGTCCCAAAATACAGGTCTTTATCTCCCTTTACCTGTTCCTGATGATATTTGGCAGGACCTTGCTATGGATTTTGTGTTGGGCTTACCCCGTACCCAAAGGGGAGTGGATTCAGTGTTTGTGGTAGTTGACAGGTTCTCTAAGATGGTGCATTTCATCGCATGTAAGAAGACTGCTGATGCTTCTAATATAGCTAAACTGTTCTTCAGGGAAGTGGTTCGTTTGCATGGAGTACCCAAGTCCATTACATCTGACAGAGACACCAAGTTCCTTAGCCATTTCTGGATTACTTTGTGGAGGATGTTTGGCACATCTTTGAACCGTAGTAGCACAGCCCATCCTCAAACGGATGGTCAGACAGAGGTTACTAACAGAACTTTAGGTAACATGGTTCGGTTTATTGCTGGTAAACCTAGTTATCAATCCGACTGCGTCATACGTAAATTATCACACCCAAAATGTTAAGATCAATTATGTTATGATGTTTCTGAAGAATTTTGCTCAAGTCAAAATCTACAGAACTTGCTCGATCAACTGAATATTTACAGAGGGTCGGTCAATTTGTTTGGACTTTGGAGCAGAGGCTTGGTCCGTTAATATAAACGAGTCCCTGAGCTTGCATGACCCATATTTCTCATTATCCCTCTCAGCAACTCCACACAAAACAGAAAGCCAAGCCAGAAAAGATGAGTCCTTCAACAATAATAGCCATCCTCCTGGTTCTCCTCACATGCCTTTGGTTACTCATCTCTGCTTCCTCCAAATCAAAACACAAAAAACTACCACCCGGCCCTCGGTCACTGCCAATAATCGGAAATCTCCACATGCTAGGCAACCTCCCCCATCGAAGCCTCCAACACCTGGCCAGAAAATATGGACACACATGTCCATCCGTCTAGGTAGTGTTCCGACCATAGTAGTCTCCTCCCCAAAAGCCGCAGAGCTATTCCTCAAAACTCATGACACTAATTTCGCCAGCCGGCCCAAAATCCAAGCCTCGGAGTACATATCCTACGGCACAAAGGGCATGGCCTTTTCCGAATATGGTCCCTAGTGGCGCCATGTAAGGAAGCTCTGTACGCTTCAGCTTTTCTGTCCAGCAAAAATAGAGGCTTCCGCGCCGCAGAGAAAGGATGAGCTGGGAGTGCTGCTGAGAAAGCTCAAGAAAGCTGCAGAGGAAGGTGGTGTTGTGGATGTTAGTGAGGATATTGGTGTGATGAATGAGGACATTACGTACAGGATGGTGTTGGGTTGTAAAAGGGATGATCAGTTTGATTTGAAAGCCATCGTTGAGGAAACGTCTTTCTTGGCTGGGGCTTTCAATATATCTGATTTTGTTCCTTCCCTTGCTGCACTTGATATTCAGGTATGCTAATTAATCCAACTCTTTCCCATAGGCATTTCCTTTCTCTTCGATCATTCATTTATGAACCGATACAATGGTAGACTAGTTCCGGCCCAAAGTTATTTAATTTTATATTATTGCATTTATATATGGAGTTAGTCTTCGGACACTGAACTATTCAAAATTTCAAACCAACCACACTAGAACTTCATGGGAACCCAGCTTTGTCTCTATATGAACTGCATTAGGAATTTAGGATCAAGAAACTTGAAGTCAAACATAGGAAACCAAGTTTTGTGAAATTCCAGTAGTAACCTTTTTCAAAGTCGTCTTTGTTGGCCGCCAGGTAGAAAATCATATATTATCTTTCCTTTTCCTCTAGGCTGCTAGGCACTTCTGATTCGTTGTTATTTTATATTTAAGATAATTGTGAAAATAATGTAATTTGTTAAGCCGTCTCCTGCTCACAGTGAAGCACTTGTCGCCTTCCTGCTGAAGTTTAGCAGGGCAGCCTATTCCATGGTGACTATCAAGATTGGACTATGATACATAATATTCATAGACTTCAGTCTAGATTGCCCAAGTGTATATTTTTTACTGTATGTTAATGTATTAGATGTGGTTTATTATATTTTTCTACGTATATCAGTGGTTGACTAAGCGAATGAGGAAAGTTAGCAAGACAATCGATCAGCTCTTAGAGAAGATAATTGACGACCATGAACAAGTTGCTAAAACTACGAGTGGGAAACAAGGCAAGCATGAGGACTTTGTAGACGTCTTGCTTTCATTAATGAACCAACCGTTGAACCCGAATGATGAGCAAGTTCATTTTCTTGATCGAACAAATGTGAAAGCCATCTTACTAGACATGCTTACGGCGGCTTTTGATACTTCGGCCTCATCGATTGTTTGGAGCCTTTCCGAGCTCTTAAGGCATCCAAGGGTCATGAAGAAACTCCAAAAAGAGCTCCAAACTGTAGTTGGCATGGACCGAATGGTGGAAGAGACTGATTTGCCAAAGCTAGATTACTTGAATATGGTGGTCAAGGAGAGCTTCAGACTACACCCAGTTGGACCATTACTAGTCCCACATGAATCTATCGAGGACATTGCAATAGATGGATACGACATACCTAAGAAGTCGCGGATCATTGTAAACATCTGGAGCATTGGAAGAGATCCTAGTGTATGGTCGGAAAATGTTGAGGAATTTTATCCTGAAAGGTTCATGAACAACAATATAGAACTCCGGGGACATGACTTTCAGCTCATCCCATTTGGGTCTGGCCGAAGAGGTTGTCTAGGTCTGCAATTAGGGCTAACCACAGTTCGGATAGTTCTGGCACAGCTGGTGCACTGCTTTAACTGGGAGCTCCCAACCGGCATGCTACCTCAAGACTTGGACATGTCTGAGAAATTCGGTTTATCAATGTCAAAGGCCAAACACTTGCTTGCTAAGCCGACCTACCGTCTTCTGTAGCTTGTTCATCTATCCACTACTTCGTAGCATAAAGAAATGTGTGCAATGCAAGCATGAGTGAAAATTAATAAAATGGTTTCATCAGTACTATTGAAAGCAACACAATTCGCGATTTCTCAAATATGATTGCATTATCATGAAAATAACAATCTATAACCATGACCATTTAAAAGTAACTATACCATTAATATTTGTGAGCATACTCTGCTTAATATTACATAACCATCTCAACAAAAAAAAAATTGCTCAAACTAGACTTAAATGTTCACTATTGAGTAATACACCACCCACTGGTCAAGAAAAAATAGCACCTACTTTCCGAAAACAGAGCATCATTCTGCCCGCTTGTCTAGCTCATGGTTTGTCTACAAAACAGAAAAACACGCATTTAAGACTACATTAATGGCAATCAAGTATGCTGTCTAACTATTGATAATCAGTGGATAAGACATGCACAAAGGGAAATTCTACGGTACCTATATGTATGTGATACACTCATTTACAGATCTGACAACAAAATTGTTGTCATTGTGGTAAATAGAGTTATTTTTTGGGTAATTTTAGTTCTATTATAGGTAATTACTCCACTTACGATATTTTTACAAGTTTATGAACAAATTGTTGTCGATGTAGTAACTTGGTTCAATTATATGTGAATGTGATAACTTTGTTGTTAATGTTGTAAATTTGGTTCAACTAAATTGTATTTTGGTTCAATTATATGTAAATGAGTTTATGATAAACATCCAAGTACTCTAGACAACCCCCATGCACAAATATTAAATAAATTCAAAAACCTAATCCATGAGGCTTTTCAACTGGATAATGCACAATCATATTACAGAATTGCAAAACAACTCAGGAGAATAAAAAGCCCCCGAGAGTTTGGCATGTTCAATCCATTCTTACTGGCACAGGCTATTCAAAGAAAGGAAATTGGAAAAGACCAAGAAAGAAAAAAATTGCAAACAAATCATATGAATGTCAACTCTTCTGTAGTATTTCTTACCAATTTACTAGCAGATATAAATCAATCGACACGACCACAACTGCTGCAAAAAGGATGAATCCTCCTAGTCATGTAGCTTGATTATCGAATCTGAGATGGAGAACATAGCAACCCCGAAGCATCTGCCCCAACCACTACAAGATCACAAACAGTACCAAGGACGGAACCAGGAATTAGATTTGAGGAGGGCTAAATTTACCTTATGCTGGCAAGAAAAATTATTCTTAAAAATTTGGCAAAGTCTACTTTGTTTTGATGGAATATCTTAATTGCATAACACTTGCTAAAATATCATCCACAAAATGCATTTTGTTACTCAAATCTAACAATAGAAAATTGAAATAATTGAAAGTTAAATATTCAATGTTAATACAAATTCAACTACTTAAGTTGTACTCTTCGATTACCTGAAGCTTGAGGGTGCTATAACTTGGTGTGTGTGTGTGTGTGTATAATTTTTTTTTTTTTGGGTTAAATATTGTTTACTCCCTGAACTTTTACTAAAAAAACATTTCAATCCCTCACCTTCTAATTTGACATGTTTACTCCTTACACTATCAATTTCTCACTCAATAGGTCCATTCAGTTAACTCTCCGTTAGATTGTGCCGTTAAGTGGCTGACGTGGCTAATTCTTTGATGCTAACTCAGCTTGATGGGACTCATTTTAAGAGTAAATACCTATTTTAACCTTGACTTCCTCCATCTCTTTTTTTTTTTTTTTGGACAGAGTATGACCCAAGTCGAAGAGGAGGAAGAGGAGCCATAGAACCATAATTCCCAATTTAAAACACTCACCCTACAACCCCCTCCAGAACCACAAATGAAGCCTCAACCCGACTCAAACCAAGACAACCCCGACGCCGTCCCCGTCCGATCTCCTCAGAGCCGGACCGCCATACCCTTCGCTCGCAAGAAGTGCAAGAAGATGGGCAGGAATTCAAAAGCTGCTCAGAAGAAGCTGCAGATTCTGCGCCTTCCCCGTCCGATCTCCTCGGAGCCGGACCGCCATAACATTCGATCGGAGCATTAGGGCTGATCTTCTCGCTCAATTGATCATTAACTTCAACTCCCAACAGCAGTGTAGCTACGTCAACGAGCCTAGGATTCTAGTCAACCGGTCTGATCTGGGATGCGCATTGAAGCTTCCGGTGATGCTTCAATCAAAGAAGAGTGCCATGGAAGATGCCAGTGAGGAGCAGCCACCAGCGTCGGAGGAGTCGAAAGCTTTTCTGGAGGATTTGGTTTCGAATTGGGTGCTTTTGCATAAGGATATTGGGAAATTATTTAATCTTTGCATTTGAACTTTCTCTATTTATGTTTGAAAGGTTGAGGTTGGTGCTTTGTTTCTCTGATTGGTGGCTCAATTTTGTGTTGATTACCTAAGCCCCACAAACTTCCAGTCGCCACGACACGCTCTATTCCGACGGCAGAGACCGAACGTCTTCCTTCAAAGACAATATCACCAACACGTCAATGGAGGCGGAGAGGATGAGCTGGGCTTAGGATCTCGTCTTCAATGTGGGTTACTAGGTTTTTCAATGTAGGTTGTGATTTAGCATATTTTTAGGTGAAATTATTGTGAATTTTCTGGGCTACTAGGTCGTTCCATGTGGTCTATGATTTTGCATATTTGGTTGTGGTGAGTGGTGGAGATGATAAGAATATATCTTTGTAGCGTAAGAATGGGTTGGGGATTCATGAGCTTAGAAATATGAAAGATGGAATTGGGAGCATGTCGAGGAGAGTGGGTGAAAGGAAGCTGATCAGAAAACTGATCGAAAACGAAGGTTAGAAGCCAGGGGCATAATCGACAATTTATCATTCACTTTGCTGATAACGTGTTGAGTTGGCGTCTAGCTGTGTGCCACGTCAGCCACTTAACAGAGAGATTAGACAGAATGGACCTATTGGGTGAGAAATTGAGAGTGTAAGGAGTAAACATGTCAAATTAGAAGGTGAGGGACTGAAGTGTTTTTTCACTAAAAGTTTAGGGAATAAACAGTATTTAACATTTTTTTTTTCCCTAAAATGTTGAGGTGGGTCAGCATGTAATGCTGGTTTTACTAATTTAGAAGTGAAAGGTGATGCGCTAACAGTTTTGAACACGTTGCATGTTGAAAGTGAGGATCTTAGTTCGGAAGGTCATATCCTTAAGGAAGTTAACTTTTAGTTAAGTCCTTTAGTATCTGTACTTGGCGTTTTGTTAAGCGTGACTGCAACATGGTTGCTCATCTTTTGGCAAAAGAAGTCTTGAAGTTGAGTCAGCCTCTATTGTGTTTAGAGTCGGGAGTCGGGGCCTAGTTGGCTTCATCAGTGCGTCAGTATGGACTTCGGTTGTGAAGTCTAGTATGGGATAAGTTTTCTTTCTTAAGCTTTGTTCCGCTTCTCATTGTAATCTTCGTTTTTATTAATGAAGTTCTTCTTGATCAAAAAAAAAATGTTGAGGTGTGCGATACCCTTGTGTCCATGCCTGAACAGTACAGAGCTTCCCTTCTTGGCTTGGCACAAACCGTGAGCTACAGTAACGGCAAGAGACGTCCTTATGTCCTCGGTAAATCACTAAATTGGTACATATGTTGCCCCCAAGTCACAAATGGATTTCTGAAGTCACAGTTCAGTTCAGAAGCATCAGTCATATTCTTCTCTGCCGCCTGTAGCACTTGCATGGGTAACTTTGCCTAACTCTCAACGGTGGGGTTCGTCTCCAATAGTCGTCTGGCAAACTTAGTTGCAGTGGCAAGGTTCTTTGCCTTGTACTGTCATTGCATTAAGCAAAGCAAGCCTTAGGTGAGGCAATTGAAGATTGCAGTGTGTTAATTTGCAAGTACCCCCTTTCATCTTCCGACTTGACTTACATACACTAACTCAAATTCGAAGGATGTGAAGACATTAACCGCGAAGCTTAACACCCACTCTAGTCAGAAAAGTAGGTGGAGAAATCTTCCGAATTTTTCTGCACCAACAGTACCATCCTAGTACATGATTTTTCCCTAAAAATAAGAAGCTATGGTTCGTTTTAAGCTCGCTAAACAAGACGAGCTCAAAATGAATTTATATTGGGGTATTTGCATAATTAGAGTTCCGGCCTAAGAAACTTGCTCTCCACTACCTTGATCAATGAACATATTGATTCATATGCAAACAATAATACTGCTGAAATCATTATACTAATTGCATTGCGTACATTTCTTTCAGCTGAATAATAAAATATAGATGAATGTTTGTTGAGATCCAATTAATAAACTATATAAGTTTCCTTAATTATCTAGATTACAACGAAAAAAACAACCTACATAAGACGGTGAGTTGGCTTGGCAAGCAAGTGTTTGGCTTTTGACAGGGCCGGCCCTGACATTTTGGAGGTCTAAGGCGATAATTAAAATGTGGCCTCATATAAAAAAATTATATAATCGAACAAACTTTATATATATATATATATATGTATATTGAATCCCTACATTAATTGTAATGCAAAAAAAGAATAATAATAATAATAATAAGGTGTTCAATTCTAAATAATTTTTCGCTTAGAAGTTGAAAAAATAAGAAAGAACAAAATATATTTAAATATTACAAAAGAAACCAATGAAAAACAAAGGGCAAATACATTAGTATTCAATTTCAAAATATTCTTTCCATAGAAGCTGGAAAAAGAAGGAACAAAAAACGTTTAATTACAAAGAAATTAATAAAGTTAAAAAAAAAGACCAAAAAAAGAAGCCACTACGACTCGAACCTTGGTGCTGGCGCGCTGCAAACAGCAGCAAAACTTTGTCACCGCTGCCCCAGTGCTTAATACGGGCGAAAGTAAAATATATAATTATACAACTGACGCGCTGTAAAGCAGCACGCAATTTAACCCTTTAAAATGTCATCGTTAGTATATGGTAAATAGGGATCGTTCTATCCGGGGATTGAGGGTACACCTGTAATTGTGTAAACAAATAAAGAATTAAAATAATAAAGTATTATTTATAAAAATAAAATAAAGAATATAAATATATACAAATAACTAAACAAAAGGGGGGTTTAAGAATTATGGTTTCGAAAATTAAACTAAATAAAATAAAGAGAATGTAAAAACACATTTACAAGGGTGGAACGTAAGGAACAAAGATCAAAACTACATCCATATGCAAGAAATCCGGTTACAATTCTAATAGTTGGTTATCTATGAGACGAGAATATATCAACCAAGAAACAAAGATCAAAGCAACCAATGTCCCTTATTTTACTTCCCTTTACACAATTGATCAAGCAAAGCACCTAACCAATATATTTTGAAAACAGGTTTCACACAATCAAAGCAACCATGCAAACTCAAGTTTCAAATCATTAAGAGCAAGTGAAAGTTTAGTCAATAATTGTATTAATCCTAGTACACAAAGCATGTCTATTCAATAACACAAACCAATTGATTTCGACTTTTGTCCAAAGCCTTTACTACTTATTCGAATTAGGGTCACAAAGCATGAACCTAATTACTAGCTCCAATTATATGCAATCATTCTAAGTTGCGCACCAAAGAACAAAAACATATAAAAGTTTTCCATAAAACAAAATCAATTGATCAATCTCACATAAGTAACATATAAATCAACATATAGAAATCACAACTTTATTTCAAAACATATAAACGGGCTTTAAACTTTGCCCTTAACATTATTTGTTAACTAGAATTCATAGTTCTACAAATCGAAGCAAAGAAAACCAAATGAGGTTACAAGGAAAAAGATTGAAATACACCGTGAATGGAGTGGATGATGGAGAGCTTGAGACGTTGATCTTGAATCTTGAAAGCAAGGCTTCATTATCACGGCACAAGGTGGAACGATGGTTGCTAGGATTACTCACGGCTTCTTCTTCTTCTCCTCTTTGCTTGAAAATGCAGAACTAGAAGACTAGAGAATGAAAAGGAAAATGGAGAGAAGATGGAGAGACAAAGAAGATGAAATGGGTGAAGGAAGAGATGTTTTTATTCTCACAAAAGAGGGTATTTATAGGAATATATTGTAGTGTGAATGTAATGGTAAGAAGTCCATTATAGTGGCTTCAATGATCATAGCTGCAGCTTCACATGGTTGCTGAAATTATGAGAGCTGCCATGCTTGTTGCTTCCCCATATACTTTATGCCACACAAGTCTTCATACCTATATTTACACACTCAAGTACTTATCTATACACTCAAGTACCTATTACAAGATATATATTTATACTATAATATATTTATACTATAACAATCTAAATGTTCTGTCCAAATGGTACTCAAGTTTGAAAACAAACTAAGATAGATGATGAAGAAACAAAATTGAGTTAGAACTCCTTTGACACAAAATAGATTTCCGGCAGACTTGACCTCAGTATACTAAAACGGTCATAAATTCTTCTAGAAAATAGATATCGACGAGCTGTAAAAATTTCTGGAAACTAGACATCCGTAGCTTTCCATCCATATAAAGATCATAATTTTCTGAGCTCTGAACGATTTTTGACACTCCGTTGAAGTTGACTGATCTGCAGTGGCAGTTTTCCGAATCTGTAATGGATTTGATTTTTAAAGCACAATTTGTGTTCAATTCGGTAATGATCTTCATGAGACTTCTTAGATGCTTCCACATGTCTTCCACAGGTCTCCTAGTGTGAGTAGATCTCCATTTTACCTGTAAAAACACTAACTAAATTAAATTGATCAAGATAAAGGAAATAACTTAGCAAAATATAGGGTTTAAACATTATAAACGTCACATTTTATGCTCCTATCAACAACATATATATATATATATATATATATGTAAAATTAAAAATAAAATAAAAAATTGGCCGAGGCCCGCCGGAGACGGGTGGCCTGAGGCGGCTGCCTCAGGTAGCAGCCCTCTGGGCCGGCCTTGGCTTTTGACATTGATATGCCAAATTCTCAGACATGTCCAAGTCCTGAGGTAGCATGCCAGTGGGGAGCTCCCAGTTAAAGTAGGGCACTGGCTGTGCCACAACTAGCTGAATTGTGGTTAGCCCTAATTGCAGACCCGGACACCCCCTTCGGCCATACCCAAATGGGATAAGCTGAAAGTCATGTCCCCAGAGGTTTATATTGCTGTTCATGAACCTTTCAGGATAAAATTCCTCAACATTTTCGGACCAACCATTAGGATCTCTTCCAATGCTCCAATAATTAACTATGATTCGCGACTTCTTGGGTATGCCATATCCATCCATTGTAATGTCCTCGATGGATTCACGTGGGATAAGAAACAGTGCAACGAACTGGGTGTAGTCTCGAGCTCTCCTTGACCACCATACTCAAGTAATCCAACTTTGGCAAATCAGACTCTTCCACAATTCGGTCCATGCCAACCGCAGTTTGGAGCTCTTCTTGGAGATTCTTCATGATCCTTGGATGCCTCGAGAGCTCGGAAAGACTCCAAACAATTGATTAATTAGCTGAAGTATCAGAAGCTGCCATGATCATGTCTAGTAAGATGACTTTCATGTTTGTTCGATCAAAATGATCGAACTTGCTCATTATTTGGGTTCAACGGTTGGTTCATTAAGGAAAGCAACACGCCTACAAAGTCCTCATGCTGGACTTGTTTCCCAATCTTTGTTTTAGCAACTTGTTCGTGCTCGTCGATCAATTATCTTCTCCAAGAGCGGATCGACCGTCTTGCTAATTTTCTTCATTCACTTAGTCAATCCCTGATATATTTTCTCAAAATAAAAACAGAATTAATGTAGAAAAATATAATCAATGCTATCCAATACCCTAATATATGGTAGAAAATATACGTTTAGGCAATCTAAACTAGAGTCTATGAATATTATGTTTCATTTACCAAGATTAAATCACCGTGGAAAAGGCTACCTTGCTGAGACAAGCTATGGTACATATCAGTATCTCATACACTCATTTTACATCTATTTGAACAAAAAATTACAATTATTTGAATCAAATTTATAACTTTGAGAACAAAAGTTACCATATTCATTTATACTATTTACATATAGTTAAACAAAAATTACAACATTGACAATGAATTTATTCAAAAGCTTGTAATAATGTCGTAAGAGGTGTAATTACCATTATTAGAACTAAGATTACACAAAATATGACTCAACATTACCACTCTGACAATAAATTTGTTGTCACATTTGTAAATTTGTGTATGAGATACTGGTATGTATTATAGAATTTTCCTACCTTGCTAACTTAGCAGTTAGCAGGTAGGCAACAAATGCATCATAAAATGTGCCCATCAACAAAAATAAAGTAACGTGAGCAGGAGCTGGCTCAACAAAATACATTATCTTCTTAATATCTTATGCGTAAAATGTACTCAAGAATAAGATCGATAAAAATATAAAATAACAATAAATCTGAAGTGGGAACAGTCAAACTTGGTTGCCTGCGTTTGACTTCTAGATTTCTAGTTTGTTGATCCTAATGTAGTTCATAGTGACAAAGAAATGCAAGCTGGGTTCCAAGAAGATGTAGTGTGCTTGGTTTGAAAATTTTAATAGTTCAGGTGTCTGATACATGAAATGATAGACCGACTCCGTACAATAATTAATATAGAATTAAAGAACTTTTGGCCGGAGCTAGCCTACCATTGCATCGGTTCATAATGAATGATCAAAAAGGAATGCCTATGGGAAAGAGTTGAGATTAATTAGCGTACCTGAATATATATCAAGTGCAGAAAGGGAAGGAACAAAATCTGATATATTGAAGGCCCCTGCCAAGTAAAACGTTTCCTCAATAACGGCTTTCAAATCAAACCTATCATCCCTTTTACAACCCAACACCATCTTATACGTTATGTCCTCTTTCATCACCCGAATATTCTCACTAACATCCACAACTCCACCTTCTTCGATCTGCAGCTCTCTTCAGCCTTCTCACCAGCGCTCCAGCTCCTCCTTTCTCAGCGGCGTGAAACCCTCCATTGTCGCGGGACAAAAATGTTGTTGCATACAGAGCTTCCTTACATGGCTCCAATATGGACCATATTCGGAAAAGGCGGCCATGCTCTTTGTGTCGTAGGGTATGTACTCTGAGGCTTGGATTTTGGGTCGGCTGGCGAAATTAGTGTCGTGAGCTTTGAGGAATTGTTCTGCGGCTTTTGGGGAGGAGACTATTATGGTAGGAACATTGCCTAGACGAATGGACATGATGGGTGATGGGTCCATATTTTTTGGCCAAGTGCTGGAGGCTTCGATAGGGGAGGTTGCCTTAGCATGTGGAGGTTTCCGATTATTGACAGTGACTGAGGGCCGGGTTGTAATACCCGGTTGCTTTGTTTTAATAAAAACAATTGGGTGGCAAACACCTTTGATCAAGGTATGGTGTTCCATGATTTAAGCATTAGTGGATCAATCAAGACCAGTGCTTTATTTGGTTACGTGTTTACGCATAGTTGAAAATCATTCACTATGGAAAGCAGAAGAAATCTCTCTCTCACTCTCTCATTCTCTCTCTCCCTGCCGAAGCCACCCAAAAACATAGCAAAACTTCTCCAAGCTCTCTCTCCCTCCACCAGCCACCAATCAAGACCAGACCACTTCCTATAGGTTCGCCTCGACCTTGCGCAGCTTCCAGAGGCAGTCTTGAACCGCGAAACGGCCACCAACGGCGGCGGGAAGCTCTGCCGGTTTGAGCTCGTTTTGGTTCCTTGAATGATATCTCAAGCTACCGGTCACCAATCCTCACCGAACTTCATCCTCGAGCTCACCTCAACCTCCTGAAACTCCCAGAAGTGTCCTTGCACGGCGGAGCTGCCTCTAACGGCGGCGGCAATCTTGTTTCGATTTGAGTTCGATTTTAGTCAACGCCGGTTTTCTCCTAGCTCCTGCCACCAAAACTTCCGATCCTTAGCTCCATGAACTCGCCTCAACCTGCTGATCATCATACTAGAAGGATCGCACCTGGAGTGACGGGTTTCACGTTCGTCGGAGCTCGGCCGGTTTTCGATCGAACACCAAAACCTTTCGATCGTGATATCTCGAGCTGTAGTGCATCGTTTTGATTTATTCTTGAACCAGTGAGTTCACCTTGATGTTCTTAACAACTCATCAGAAGGAATCGAGGCCTGAAATTGAAGTTTTTACGTCGAAATCTTGGCTCGCCGGTTTCTGCATTTCTTCGCCGGTTACTGGAAAATTTCCGGCCACCTTCAAACTGTTCTAGGTAATTTTCGACCACTTCCGTTCATTTTCAGACTTCATGCTAGCTAGGAAAATTGTTGGTCTTGATGAGATGAAGAGGAGCAGCCTGGCCCCGACACCATTGGCGGTGGTCGGTGGCGGCCCTGTCCAAACTCCGGCGGACATTTCCGGCCACTTCCGGGGGTCACAGGGACAGTTTCTATACATTTTTAGATTCTATACTTCGATGCGATCATTTTGATATATTATACGCAATTTTTCGATATCGTATGATTTAGTTATGAATTTTACGACTTCGATCGATTTCGATCGTTCGATTTGTGATCTGTGAAGATCAGACCGTTGGATGGACTTGAAATTTAAATATGTTGATCTTATGACTGTCCCGATGACTTTGTGTGGTCACGGACAAAGATCCGACCGTTGGATCTTCGTATAATGGTGAAATGGTGTTTTGGAAGGCGATTCGTGAGAATCCGACCGTCGGATTTTCTTATAAATCTGAGGAGATGTTATTAAAGGCGATTCAGGAAGATCCGACCGTTGGATCTTTGTGATAATTTCAGGAGGATGATCCAAAGGGTGATCCGTGAGGATCCGACCGTTGGATCATCGATTAATTTGATCTGACCGTTGGATCATCGTATAAATTCGATCCGACTGTTGGATTGTCATTTATTTTATTTTGTGAGTTGTTGGCTAAACTCAAGTCACTTATGATTAGGTGATTAACGGTTTTTACTTGGGCGGGCGAGTTTGGTGTGATTGTGTTAATTTGAAGACGCAGCGGGAGTATCGAGGTGAGTAAACCGCACATGGTTCATTCACGAACCGGAGTTCTAAATATTTATATTTATTGCCATAATATTTATAGTTGTTAATACATGTGCAAATGTCTTTATACATATTTTATTATTGATAAAATATACGTGTTGTTGGGTTGTGTTGAGGAAATTTTATATTGAGTGAGGTGTTATGTTTATTGTTGAGAAACAATAAATTGTTGATTTGTTGAGATATATTGATCTGTGGAGATCAATAGGTCACAGGGGTGACCATGGCATCTATTGGTGAATCACGCTCTCGTACCGGGCTGGTGGTTACTAATAGCATTAAATCGTGAACCGCGCTCTCGCGCCGAGTTGGTGGTTGCGATCAGTTAGAGCTCTAGTCTGTCTGCCAAATGTTGAGTGATCTTATTAGCGAAATCGAGAGTAACTCATAAGTGTCTATATATATATATATATATATATATATATATATATGTGAGAGTGAGAAAATGTTGAGTGACCTTATGAGCGAAATCGAGAGTAACTCATAAGTGTCTATATATATATATATATATATATATATATATATATATGTGAGAGTGAGAAAGTGATGTGGTTTTGGGGTGGTCGTTGTGATTGTGATATTTCTACAATTTCACTTGCTTGAGTTGAAATTGTTATATTAAAATTTTGCAATCCTTTCGTTTACTCATACGGGCTGTCAAGCTCACCGGGTTTGTGTTGTTGCAATCCCGGTACACATTATATATTTGTGTAGCGGGAAATCTTACAGGTCAGGAGAATCGAGAAGGTGATCAGGCTGCTTAGAGTAGTGGCATGTGAGTTACAGCGTTATTGTGAGTTTCGTTATGTTCATTTTGAACTTATAAATTTGGAATTTGTAATAGTGTGCTGTAATAAGAAATTGAGGAGTTGGGTATTGTAATATTGAGTGGTGTGAGGCGTGTTACTCTGAAAGAAAATTTTAGATTGGTATTTGTATTTGTAATTATTCATGTTTCGGATTTTGAATTTCTTATTCAAAATTCGGGGCGTGACACGGGTGGTAGTTTTTTTTTGTTTTGAACTTTGATTTTGAGGAGGCAGAGACGAGTGACCAAAGGCATGTGAGGACAACCAGGAGGATAGCTATTATTGTTGAAGAACTCATTATTTCTGGCCTTCTGTTTCGTGTGGAGTTGAGGGAGATAATGGGAAATATGGGTCACGACTACTAATGGATCAACTCTCTGCTCCAAGCAAATGGACTTTTCAGCTGGGCGTTGTACTTCATAAAAAAGAATGATAATGTATGATCATCTCCTACGATATCGCTCATGTGTGCAAGTTTAATCGAATTTTTAAATTTTTTCAAATAGAAAACTAGTCTGATAATTTATGTTTTTAAAATATAAATAATAAAATTCATATCTGAATTATCTAAACTCTTACTTATCAGAAAAAAAGACGAACAAGAAAAGAGGAAAACCAATAAAACAGCTACTATCTACTAGCATGTTACAGGAAAAAATAAATAAATAAATGTGTGCAAGTTTAATCGAATTTTTAAATTTTTTCAAATAGAAAATTAGTATGATAATTTACTTTTTTAAAATATAAATAATAAAATTTATATCTAAATTATCCAAACTCTTACTTATCAGAAAAAAAGACGAACAAGAAAAGAGGAAAACCAATAAAACCAACTACCACCTACTAGCATGTTACAGCAATTTATTTTGAGTCCATAACTTTAGTGTGAATTGATAAAATTGTCTTCCAAATGTTGCTAAGCAAGTGTAGTAGCGTGTGTAGGTAGATTTTTGGTAATTTCTCCAAAAAGACAAAAAGAAAAAAAACAAATAAGACGCTGGTGAGTTGATATTACCATATTAGGAAAAGGAGTTGGTATATGAAAATCAAATAGACCGAGGAATGACACGAAATCAACTATGTTGAATGCTCAGGTGAAGAGGCTCCTCAATTATTCCCTTCATATCATCATTCTTTGTACAACCCAGTATCAACCTAGTATATGATTTATTTATTTTTTTTCTAGAAGATTGATACGGAGCTGTTCTTCATTTGTAAGGTTGCCAAACAAAACAAGCTCAAAATGTCTTTGTAAGTGATATTTACATAATTAGAGTGAATTTGTAAATCGTATTTACATAATTAGAGTTCCGGCCTAAGAAACTTGTCTCGAGTACCTTGATCAAGTGCATTTCTAATGAACATATTGATTCATGATGCAAACAATATTACTGATGAAATCATTATACTAATTGCATTTGCGCACATTTGTTTAAGCTGCAGAATAATAGATGGATGAATGCTCGTTGAGATCCAACAAACTATGGATGAATGTCTGTTGAGATCCAACAAACTACATAAGATTCCTTAATCAAAAAATTACATTGAAAAAATAACCTACGTAAGACGGTACGTTGGCTTAGCAAGCAAGTGTTTGGCTTTTGACAGTGATAAGCCAAAATCCTCGGACATGTCCAAGTCTTGAGGTAGCAAGCCATTTGGGAGCTCCCAGTTAAAGCAATGAACCAGTTGTGCCAGAACTAGTCGAACTGTGGTTAGCCCTAATTGCATACCCGGACACCCTCTTCGCCCAGACCCAAATGGGATGAGCTGAAAGTTATGTCCCCGGAGGTCTATATTGTTGTTCATGAACCTTTCAGGATAAAACTCCTCAACATTTTCTGACCAAACATTAGGATCTCTTCCAATGCTCCAGATGTTTACTATGATCCGCGACTTCTTGGGTATGTCATATCCATCGATGGTAATGTCCTCGATGGATTCATGTGGGACTAGTAACGGTGCAACTGGGTGTAGTCTGAAGCTCTCCTTTACCACCATACTCAAGTAATCCAGCTTGGGCAAATCAGATTCTTCCACCATTCGGTCCATACCAACCACACTTTGGATCTCTTCTTGGAGATTCTTCATGATCCTTGGATGCCTCAAGAGCTCGGCAAGGCTCCAAACAATCGATGTGGCCGAAGTATCAAAAGCCGCCGTTATCAGGTCTAGTAAGATGGCTTTCACATTTGTTCGATCAAAGAAGTGTACTTGCTCATCATTCTGGTTCAACGGTCGGTTCGTTAACGCAAGCAACACGTCTACAAAGTCCTCATGGCCTTGTTTCCCACTCTTGGTGTTGGCAACTTGTTCATGCTCATCTATTATCTTCTCCAAGAGTTGATTGATCGTCTTGCTAACTTTCTTTAAGCGCTTGGTCAATCCCTGGGAGAAAGAAATTATTGCATCATTAAGATTCCATAGTAGTGATAGTACTATGCATGTTATTCTATTATGTTATCTACTCCAAGATCAGATCACCAGAAAAAGGCTACCCAGCTAAACTTTAGCTGGAAGGATCAAGGATGTGCACCAAGTAATTGAACATGTGTGAACAAAATTTCCATTCCTACATCAGTTTGTTAATTAATTGAGGGACAAGATAGCTACTGCAGAACAAATTATAAGATTCGTTGCACTTGAGCAATAAATGGTGATCGCTCTAGCTCTTGATCTAATTAATTTACTTAATACGTGTCATATACTATTACTCTACCTCTGATAATGAAAACGTGCAATATTGGGAAGTCATTTTAGGTTTAGGTTTGTGTGATTCTTCCACTATCTCAATTTGAGCAAAATGGGAAAATTAATCGACCACAGATCAATTTACTAAAGCATCTTTAATATAGTTTTAACTTTCAAACAAATCCTAATAGTCTAATACCATTGTGCTTTTTTCTACTGTGATTCGAGAAGTGAAGTTTTATTCACACATCTTCAATCACTCAATGATTACTCCGAACTGATTACTACTGGCTATCTGCTGGTTACTTTCCCAAAACTAGGTTCGTTATGTTGACGTCTACTTTGTTAATCAAGTAGTTCATAGAAACAAAGAAGTCTTAGAAGTGCCCTCACCTGTACTGCTATACAACCGGGTTCCAGTTTAAAATTTCAAATCGTTTAGTGTATGGTATATGTAATGGTAAACCAGCTCCATACATGAAAACAATAATGTAGAATTAAGAAGATTTGGCCGGAATTGTCTACCATTGCATCAGTTCGGATATTAATTAACCATCAAAGAGAGCTGCCTATGGGAAAAGAGTTAGGAGCTTGGGATTAGCATACATGAATATCAAGTGCAGCAAGGGAACGAACAAAATCTGATATATTGAAAGCCCCAGTCAAGAAAAGCGTTTCCTCAACAATGGCTTTCAAATTAAACATATCATTCCTTTTACAACCCAACACTATCCTATACGTTATGTCCTCATTCATCACACCAATCGTCTCACTAATATCCATGACTCCACCTTCCTCTGCAGCTCTCTTCAGCTTTCTTACCAGCACTCCCAGTTCCTCCTTTGGCAGCAGCGTGAAAGCTTCCATTTTTGCTAGACAGAAGAGATGAAGCATGCAGAGCTTCCTCATATGGTGCCAATAGGGACCGTATTGGGAATAGGCCATGCCCTTTGTGCTGTAGGACAGGTACTCTGAGGCTTGGATTTTGGGCCTGCTGGCGAAATTAGTGTCATGAGTTTTGATGAATAGCTCTGCGGCTTGTGGGGAGGAGACTACTATGGTAGTATGCATGGTAGAAACATTGCCTAGACGAATGGACATGATGTGTCCATATTTTTTGGCCAATTGTTGGAGGCTTCGATTGGGGAGGTTGCCTAACATATAGAGGTTTCTGGTTATTGGCAATCCGAGGGCCGGGTGGTAGTTTTATGTGTTTTGATTTTGAGGAGGCAGAGATAAGTGACCAAAGTCATGTGAGGAGAACTAGGAGGATGGTCATTATTGTTGAAGGAATCATTGTTTCTGGCATTCTGGATTTTGTGAAGTTGAGAGAGAGTGGGATATATGGGTCATGACAAGCTCAATGACTCATTTATATTAAAGGACCAACCCTCGGCTCGACAGCAAATGGACCTTTCAGATGGGCGTTGGATCTCATAAAGAAATTTCAACCATCAACTGTAATTTGGTTCAAAAGCCAATTTTGTTTTAATTATATAAGAAGTTAGGTGATATGAATTCTTTGGAGGTAAACGGTAGGCACAAGTCCCACACTCGATCTCAAAAAAAAAGATTTGTCACACTCTAGGTAACGTGCGTACAACTAAATTAGTTCAAAACCCAGATAAAATATCCAATGCATGCCCATGATTGCGGTAATGTGATATAAATTGTTGATTTTCTTTATATCTAAAAATAATCAATGCAGTATATGGATTCCAATAGCATATTTCAGTCAATTTTCTGTCAAGGCGTAGTTAAAAAATATGTATGCCGTGCATATGACAAGGATGACCATTGTTGAAGATTCCATTGTATATGAAACTAGATAGACATATGCTTGAAAAACAATCAATGTTATATTAGGAAGGACAATAACAGGTAAAATAATAAAGATGAAGGGAGCCTAAGGACCGTCAAATTGCGATCCTTCTTTTAAGTTATTATTGTGTACTTTACTATATGGTCTGCCTGCTGCTATGTACTATTTTACCCCTTTTGCATAAAGGGACTCTTCGCTAGGCCATCCAGATTTCGTACAAGTACAAATGCAACGATCAAAGTGTAATTTGGTACTAATGTATCAAATGGGTTCAACATAAAATACCCTAAGCTAAAGTGACTCACATCGTTATTGACTCATCTTTTTGAAGTTAAGAGGTCATTGAATTACTAAAAAAATTTAGTTTCAAGAATTTGAAAGTAAATTAGATTTTGATATATACGAAGAAAAGTGTGTGGGTGGCTGGGCTGAAAATTTTGACCGCAAATAGAAGTAAGAACGTAGCTTCGAATGGAAAACTTATTGATTAATTTGATTCCAAACTGTGAGCACCATGATTCATAACTATAGGGACAAAGTATTATGCGTCGAAATGTGATAAATTGAGATGTATTTTCGCTTAATTGCTTATCGTAGGAAAACCACATAGAGATAACGTGGGACCATAAGACAGCGACTGCAAACGAAGTGAGTGGTCCTTGACATCTTTGATAGTGACTCATATCCAAAAACGGACAACCACGTGGTGTGGTGTGGTGTGGTGGACGAGCGGCCTAGTCTGGAATCTCCAGGTCTAGCGTTCGATTCCCAGCTCCACCCTGTGGCCAGCAGATTTGAGGGACATGAGTTTGTTAACACCCAAAGTTCGTGCGTCTGCAGTGCAGTGATTAGTCTGGCAATGCTGTGATACACTGCATGGGTGCGTGTGTAAAGGCTCTACTGTCGTCTTGCCCCTAAAAAAAATATATATCCAAAAACGGACCCCACCCCCAAAAAAAAAAATAAAGAGAACGATTAAAGACAGTTCCAGTAGTGGACTGGACTGGAATTACTGTATTAGGAAAAGGAGTTGGTACCTGAAAATCAAATGGACCGAGGCAGGGCACAAAATCAGCTACGTTAAATGCCCCGGTTAACAACGAAACTTCGTGAACAATCTCCTTCAAACCAAACCTAGCATCATCCCTTGTGCAACCCAATATCATCCTATACGTTATATCCTCACCAACGCCATAAATCTTGTCACTAACATCCACCACCTCACCTCCCTCTCCAGCTTTCTTCAGCGACTGCACCAACAGTTCTATCTCCTCCCTTCGCAGCGGCGCAAAAGCCTCCGCTTTCGAGGGACAAAGAAGCTCGAGGGTACAGAGCTTCCTCACATGGCGCCAATAGGGGCCGTACTTGGCAAACGCCAGGCCCATTGTGCCGTAAGCTAGGTGCTCTGAGGCCTGGACTGTCGGCCTGCTCGCGAAATTGGCGTCATGAGTTTTGAGGAATAGCTCTGCAGCTTTCGGGGACGAGACTAGTATGGTGGGTACATTCCCAAGGCGAATAGACATTATGGGTCCATATTTTTTGGCCAAGTGTTGGAGGCTGCGATGTGGGAGATTGCCTAGCATATGAAGGTGACCAATGACCGGTAGTGCCAAAGGTCCAGGAGGTAGCTTCTTGTGCTTTGGTTTTGAGAAGGCTGCAGCGATGAGAAACCAGATGAGGGCAACGAAGAGGAGAAGGATGGTAATTGTTGAAGGACTCATTGTGTCTGTTGAAACTAGATAGATTTTTTCTTTTGGAAAACATGTGAAACTAGATAGATATTTATAGATTAATAAACGTGTATCAGTGCATGTATCTGCAGTTAGATTCTGCGTGCTTTTCTGAGGCATTGATGATATGGACCAACAGTCGGGCGGCAGGAACACAGTTATGTGGTGGAATTGTGAGCCCCCACCTCTGAGCTAGTTTTTAACTTTTTATTTTATCGCCTGTAAGCGAGCAATTTCGTTGAGCTGTCGAATCCAATTTTTATTGGTCGGCACCTGCATATATTGGAAGCTACTGAATATATAACTCCCTTAATATGATGCAATGATGCATTATTGGGGTGGATGTAGAATTTATCTGTTAGCTATAGCTAGATACCTGGGGTTCATTCTCCGTCCAAGAACAACGTCGAGATACCTGGGGTTCATTCTCCGTCCAAGAACAACGTCGACGACTCGACGTTGTGTAAAATGTTAGCTAAGCTAGCCGGCTAGGGTTTATAACTTTATATTTAGGGAAAAAATCATGAATAGTACCCGAAGTAAGGTGCACTACGAATTTCAGTACATAAATTTTCAAAACATAAACTTTGGTACATCAAATATGAAGCCCGACCCAATATACATACATGACGTCAATGACTCCGTCAGACGTCGTGCCATTACACATATAATGAAGGGCAGAATAGGTTTTTCATTTGTCAATAGTTTCCTCTCTCTCTCTCTCTCTCGAAATGGCTCTGCAACTCTGGGATCTCTTTTCCTTCTTCTTTTCGTTGTCATCGATAACCACGCCTCTACACCGCCTTTCACCACCTTCGATTACAGCCCCTCACCTCAACATCCACAACCGCTTCAGCCACCTCGAGGGCCGATCTTCACTGTGCCCAGGCTCTCACGGAGTCCGCCCTGGCCTCAATTCAAGCCCTCCTTCGTGTCGCCAAGGTCACCGGTTGAGCACCCAACAAGCTCTCCAAGATGTAAGACCCTAATTCTGTTTGTTTTCGATTTTGGTTTATTTGTTTTTGTGAATCAGGTGGGCTTGATGTGTTTTACATTAAGGTTGTGAGGCTTGGGATTGCACAGGTGTTGACAGTGATGTAGCAGAAGCAGAAGGCGGAGGTAAAAAGAAAAAATAGAATGGGTTTTGTTCTGGGATGGGTTTCGGGTAATCGTAGAGATAGAAAAGAAAAGCTGTGGAGATTGGAGCGGAGAAGAAGAGAGTGACTCCAATCAGTGCGTCGGAGGTATGGGCTGAAATCTGGGTGAAGAACCAAACCCAGAAGCTTAGGGATTCATGAATTCAATGAATTGGGAATTTTGGGTTCGTGTAATTGTACCTAAGGTGCTATAGTTCTCGTTGTTTCTGTTGTTAATCGACCTTCATTAGAATCATGGAAATCGAAGACTTGAATTATAGAGGAAAGTCTATAAGGGATGAGGGCAATGGGTCTTCTTCTTCTTGTTGTTGTTTGACGAGATGGTGATGAGAGGGTGTATATTTTTTTGGACCACAATGAAACAGAGATATGAAGCAACCCAGATAAGAAAACTAGAGGCTTCTAATTCAAAGGTATAGTGGTGAGTCGCTCAGCTCAGATTAATCCTAGTCTTCTTCTTCTTCTTCTTCTTTTTTTTTTTTTTTCTCCTTGCGATATATTTAATTTAAGGTTTGAGGAGTGGTATAATTTGTTGGATTACTTATTGATTGGAAATTTGGTGCCTTTGTTAAGTTTTTGTAGGAACAGAAAGTGCTGGAAATCATTCATCAGTTTGTTTCAATCTTCAAAGAAAGCAAGGGACCAAAATCGTCGTTTTTGAGAGTTCAATGAGAGGAGGAGAGAGATGTAGAAGAAGAGAGAGAGAAAAACTAGAAAAATAATTAAACAAAAAAGGAGTGAGGGTAAGAGAGCTGGGTGCCCAGAATAAAAGAAGAGAGACAGCTGGGTGCTCTAAGTAAAAAATTTGAAGAGACCATTTTACCCCTTAAAATACGACAGCTGGCACGAAACTAACGGCGTCATTGACGTTGTGTATGTTTATTGGGTCGGTTTTGAAATCTCATGTACCAAAATTTATGTTTTGGAAATTTATGTACTGAAATTCGTAGTGAGTCTTAATTCAGGTACTATTCATGAATTTTTCCCTTATATTTATATATGAAGGATCGATTCAGATTCTTGGTCGTCATAGTACGTAATTCTTCACCTACTTATTTGACGTCCTTGGTCCTTCCTGGCAATTAACGTCTACAGACAGCAGACCCTAAATAGACATGTGAATATGTGAATCATGTGATACTGCATATTCCTTAATCCGTGGAAGCCGTGCACGCACATACAACTGTACGTGGCTGATACCTAATTAGTATTAGACATGTTAAAATGAAGAAACAAAATAATATAATGCAACAAATCATTTAAGATTGATAAGACTTAAGAAGGACGGTTGGGGACCAATATAAGTTATGTGGTCGACATATAAATGTATAATTGTAAGATTTCTTCTAGTTCAAGGTATATTTACTTTGAGGTTCTGCTAATGTTCTTTGAGCTTGGTAAATTCACTCTCATCTTATATGTTTTAATCTGCCGAATGACATTATCATGAGTACTCTATCATTGATCAAGTCATTATTGGATGGATGGACTGTTTATGAAGTGAAGTCACAAAACAAGTGATTGGTTATATGGAGGGTCTTATATGATCTTGTGTGCAAAGTATAATTTGATATAAACTTAAGCTCAAGCATAGCTCATGAAATTAAACCTCATCTTAGCGAAACAGATCGCGAGCTTGAGCGCAGGCATAAACTAAGCAATGAATTGAATTGAAACCATTAGCCATTCTAAGAGACTGAAATGAATTGAATCCCTTGACACAAGCATAAACTAAGCAATCATCTTCTCCAATAGAGAGACTAGCAGAGAACCGGCCAGCTGATCTCAGAGCCCTCTCGTGTGCTCTTTACTCGGAAACCATGCGCTATTTTTTCTGGACCGCTCATGCACAATGAACATTTGAGTTTAGTATGCTGAGATGGTCATGTAATATTAACCAGAGTATGGTTAATTATAGTTTGTTGTTTAGTAAAAAAAGCATGTAATACTGATAATATCATTTTATTAATTTTCAACCTTGCACTGCGTACATATCGATCTTAAAGCTACTCAATACATAACAGATGGGTGAATGTTGAGACACATGCATGAAATCACACAAGAGTAAGGCGGTAGGTTGGCCGTGGTGATGAGAAACCAGATGAACACGAGGAAGACTATAAGGACGGCCATTGTTGAAGGACTCATTGTGTCTGTGAAACTATAGTCTATAGACAACTAGTCAAGGTACATATGCCAGGGTAGCACGTTAATTGTGCTTCCTTCTAATTAATTGGTACATCCGTTCATGCATGCAAAGTAGGCCTGGGCTCGGGTCGGGCCGGGCCCGAAAATTAGTAAAATCGAGACCGAGACTGAGAATTTCGGTTCGGGCCGGTTCGGGCTTTTTTCGAAATGAAAACCGACAGGGACCGAACTGGTTCGGGCCGGTTCGGGCTTTCGGGCTTTTTTCGGGCCCAATTTCCAGTTCAAGAATGTTTGCCTGTTTTCCCTGTTTTCCAAATACAATTCTGCAGCCTGTCATTTGCCACTCATTTTGGCACCTGGAAGACTAGAATGCATATCCAATTATCTCATTAACATAACAGTAATCATGCATTATTACAAATTTATATAGTTTACAACACAATTAGATAAATCCAAATAGAGACACACCAAGTTGATATCAAATTGTAAATCATACACTATTGTATACCTTATAGTATTTACTTTTGCAAAGAACACACTGACTTATGTTTCAATCATCATATAAAAGCAGAAACCAGAAACTGCAAAAATTTTGAGCAAGATTCGACTTGGTTCGTTCTAAGAGCACCAAAAACCCGACCCTCTTCGATTTCTTGGAGTCCAACTGTCCAAGAGTCCCGGAATCACATACTCAAGAATCAAAATAAAGTAGCAAATAAGAACGAAGAAAACCCAGCCAAAGAGCAACATCCAAATATATAAAAGAAGTAACAGTCACATATGGGGTGTGAGTGAGAGAAAAAGTTGATGTTGAATGCATAGTTGCATACCAGTAAGGCAGTAAGAGTAGAGAAGTGGGTTTTGTTTGTGAAGGCGTAATAAGAGCTTTGAAGCTTCAACGGCGGAACACAGAGAACGAGAGTCTTGAGAACTCATACTTAGCTCCCAGGCCGGAGCTTGTCAACATGTGCCGACTCCGTTTCCTCTCCTCACCTCCCCTCCCATCACATGCATAGCCTTGCATTTTCCCCAATCCCGATCGCGCCTTCAATTCCAACACTCACCATAGATCGAACACTCACCATGATTTTCCCTTATCAATCCACACCCTTCCAATTCCCTTATCAATCGCGAAAACCCATATCGCCCATCAGAATTTTCTCCACCGAAAACGAAATCGAAACCCTAATTCCACACACCGGATGGCTAGTTGGGTCTTCCTTCCGCCGATCCAATTCAAGCTCAGATCCAATACCAATGTCTCCAACTTGCGAGCCGCCCTTTCGATCTAGATAGAGAGAGACTGGAGAGAAACTAGAGAGAGAGAGAGAAAGAGAGGAGGGACTGAGAGAGTGAGAGGGACTGAGGGAGATTTGGGGCAAGCAAAGAGAGGAGGCTGTCGTCTATCGAAGTGTCGAGTACTCGAGGACTCTCTGGAGTGGACTAGTGGAGGACACAGAGGCCTTTAGGTTTAGGGTTGTGTATTAATTTTTTTTTTAATATTTAACTTATTATTTTAACACCCAATCATAGACTGACATGTGGCATGTGCTACAGTATTCGGTTCAGTTCGGGCTTTCGGGCCCTGAAAATATGGAACCCGAGACCGAACCGAAAATTTCAATTCGGGTTGGGCTTTAGACCGAACCGATAATTTCAAATCTAAAACCGAACTGATTCGAGCTTTTTCAATCGGTTCGGGTCAGGCCCTCGGTCTTTCGGGTCCGGACGCCCAGCCCTAATGCAAAGTATGATTATACCAAAATAAGTATTGCAGCATATGATTGATAAGAAGGTAGGAAATGACGTACGGAAGCACCGAATTCTGGACCAAAATATGATTATACCAAAATATGTAATGCAAAATATGATTATGCAGCATATAATTCCAGATTCAATTCGAAGACGCACGAAAGTTATGGGCCTAGCTAGGTCATTAAAATTAAAACTTTATTCTAGTGAAACACATCCAGCCGATTGCTTGTTAGTTTATTTTGAGGGAAAATTTTAGTAAGTGGTCCTAAACTATGGACCCCTACGAATTTCAGTACACTAATTTCCAAAACATAAACTTTAGTACATGAGGTTTTAAAACCGACCCAGTAAATATACACGACGTCAATGACATCGTTAGTTTCATGCCAGCTGTCGTATTTCAAGGGGTAAAACAGTCTCTTCAATTTTTTTTACTATTGAGCACTCGGTCCTCTGTCCTCTTACCGTGGGCACCTAGCTCTCCCATCTCTCTCTCTCTCTCTCTCTCTCTCTCTCTCTCTCTCTCTCTCTCTCTCTCTCTCTCACACCTGCTTAATCTTCGTGCATAAATTGTACTAAAACCCAAATTGACTGCAACAAGAGTTAGATGAGGAGTACCTCGGCCGGAAACAGCTTGGTGCTTGGTTTTTGCAACTGGGTCGGCTCCGAAAAGGCGGAAAGCGAGCATCTTAGAGGTGTGAAGTGGGTTATGGGTATCAGAGCTGGTGAGCGAGGTTTAGAGAGAGAGAGATCGAAAATTGCAAATTCACCAATAGATCTGAGACTTGATGGCCATGAGCAGAGACTTCTTGGGATTGGAGCCGTTGGAGGTGATCTCCCCGAGCTGGACCGGCGGCGGTAGAGGCTGCATCTCCTCCAAGTTCCTGAGGCGGTAGTGGGTCTTGGATGGCCCAAAAAGCTCATAAATGACATGGTAAGCGGCAAAGAGCAGAGCTAGAAGTGTGAAGAAGGTTGCCGGAAGATAGGCCCTTGTAGACTACAGTTGCCTCCTTCAGTGTTTCCTGGAGTTGCAGAGCCATTCTAGAGAGAGAGAGATAGAGATAGAGAGATAGAGAGGGAGAGGGAGGGGGAGAGTCAGAGAGAGTGAGGGAGAGGAAACCCTTGACAAATGAAAAAACCTATTCTGGCCTTCATTATATGTGCATAATGGCACGACGTCTGACGGAGTCATTGACGTCGTGTACGTATATTGGGTCGGGCTTAATATTTGATGTACCAAAGTTTATGTTTTGAAATTCGTAGTGGGCCTTACTTCGGTACTATTCATGATTTTATCCCTTATTTTGAGGGAAGGTCAACCACATACACATAAAATCTGACGATATGTAAATCATAAGTTACTTACAAGAGAGAAAGACTGTTTATGGTTTACGCACCGTCATATTCTGTATATATGCCAACATGTGTGTGGTAGAAATTTTGTATTTTGAGATCCTATGGAAATACGTGTTAACTGAATTTAATAAGCTTTATTAGTATTAGCACTCGTTGCATGTCTTGTTATATTAAAAAAAAAAATGAAAAACGTGGAAGTTGCCCGTATTTCTTCAATTTTTTCATATTCAAAGTCTTTTTTTGTTGTTGTTACCCTTAAGATAATTTCATTTTGAGTTTTTTATTTATTTAAAATGACATCTTAGAAAAGTATTTTAGACACTTTATATTTTAGTGAAACTCTTTGGCACTAAAAAAGCACCTCTATTGGCGTGGCCAGAAATCTTAATTAGGAGGGTTAGAATTTAAATAATAATACTAATAAAAATAATAATACTAAAAAAACACGCTTTTCTCTTATGACATTTCTTCAAAAAGGCTTTCATAATTTTAAAGAAATTTGCCGTTTCACTGAGAAGGAGAAGAAGAAGAAGAAGAGGAGAGAAAAAAAATGCAAGAGAAAACAGTGTAGAGAGAACGAATAGGAGACAAAAACAAAGTGTATATACCTAAATTTCTCTGAGGTAAGTCGAGTTTTAGATGATTGTAAGGATTATCTTTGTGCTTTTCGGTCAGTTAGAATTCGACACATTTACCGTGAAGCAAATGGTGTAGCTGATAAGCTAGCTCACCTTGCTAGTTGGGGTGCACTTGATGATATTTGGTTAGATGGGACGCCTGTTATTATTCAGGATGTTCTCTACGAGAATTATTGTAGTTGTTTCTCTGTAGCACGGGGTTCAGGTTTTACGTCCCCCCCCTCCGTTGCAAAATTTTAATATTAATATAATAAATGAAACCGGGCGTGGGGCTGAGCCTCCCAGCTAGGCTGGGTTCCAAACCCCTTTTCAAAAAAAAAAAAAAAATTATATAGATATAGAACTAAATGATTATTCATTAATTAATTACCTAAACTACTATGGTATGAATAAAGTGTGTGTATATATAGGACTAATTAAATTTATTAAAAACCTAGACTATCATGGAATCCGTCAAAACTTGTGGGTGAATGGGCCAAAGCATTTAAAAACAATTTTTTTGTCTTTATGTCAGAATTCAGAAGGGTCAAACATGGTATTAAATATAAGATATGTATGCAATTGTGTATATATCAGCCAATCATGTTCTAATTTCAAAAATTGAGAAGGGTCATTTAACCCTTCTCGCCTTACTGTAGTTACGCCACTGCTCCACTTAGTAGAGATTAGGCCCCACTTAGCTAATTGCATCAACAACCTGAAAAAGATAATCAGTCATGACGATAAGAATCATTTAATGAGCTAAAGTTATCTCACTTCCCCATTAACAGATTTTTATTTCCCACTACCCAATTTAACTTAAAAAAATAATTTTATCCTCAGTCAAATTAATAAATTACACCATATGCCATCGAGCTCTATCTCCTCTCTCCCCTCCGATCTGACTCTCTCTTAGTCGGCGATGGTCATGCAGCCCAAAAACTTGAGCTCGTGCAGTCGGCGGCGAGTTTGTGCAGCCCAGAAGACGGCGACGAGTTCTTGTAGCCGGCCCCATCGATGGTACAGTCAGCGAGCTCAGAGTTCCTTTATGTCACCTCTGTGTAGCTAGGTCGGAGTTCTGGTTTGTGCAGCCAGCTCGGAGTTCGTGCCATCCATCGCTTGCGGCGAGTTCGTGCTGAAGACGGAAGTCGTCGGTTGATTGGCTTCGCCGATCACAAAATCAAAATCACAGCTCATCTCCGACAAGATTTGGTGCTCGAGCTTGACCTCTGGTGCTCGACACAGGCAGGTGGCAAAGGAGAACATTGATCTGGTATGCTGGTAGCGGAGGAGAACAATGATTTGGGGCCTAGAGCTTTTCTCTAGGTGCCCAAATCAAATTTTTTTTTTTCGGTAAATTGGTTCAGAAGCCCAAAAAGAAAAAAGAAAAAAAAGGTTCTATTGGGGCAATAGAAGCCTGTTAAAAAGTTATTGGGGGGCAATATACGTTTTGAATTGATGTAATCTCCTCGTTTTTTTTCTTTAATCAAAGTTTTATTTGTCATTTTGTCTCATTTTAGGAAAATTAGTTTCCATTCCGACGACCGAAAGTTCTATTGGCGGCCAATAGACGTCTATTGGGGCAATAAACCTTTTTAGTGACCTTTTTGGGGACCTCTAGAGAGGTTTTCAGAAAAGTCTGGCGAGTGGCGACCGGTGACCGGATTCCGGCAGCTGGTCGCCGGAATTCGGTGAAGTTGACCTAAATCCAGTGGCCCGTGACTGGAATCCGGGGGCCAGTGACAAGGCTCCGGCGAAGTCTCCTATGGTCTCTCTCTCTCTCTCTCAATAAGAAAGAGGTGAGGGTAAAATTGTATTAGAAAAAAACATTAATGGGGTATTAGGAAACACTTTCTTAGAGTGTTTTGGGTAGGAGGAAATTAAAAAAACTTAATGGGAAAAAAATATCTAAAAATGAGGTAAATAGACAAAAAACCTTTGAAAAATAGGTTTTTTTGCCCCTATATGGGCCATGAAATTGGGGACATAGGCGCAGGTCTATTGAGCCGACTGCAATTAGGCCCAAGTTTAGACTCGGACACCCTCTTCGACCCGACCCAAATAGTTGCGTACAAACTCCCAGCGCAAAAGTGAAATCATCATCGATTCAAATTTACCGATTTACAGTTATAATGAAGATCCGAAAACTTACTCTGCTTCTGGTAAAACAATCATTACAAGTTTACCACTACGAATCATAAGCCCGAGATTGAAATGAATTGAATCATAAGCAATCTCAGAGCCCTCTCTCCGATTCGAGAGAGAGAGAGAGAGAGAGAGAGAGAGTGGATCGTTGATCCAATCTAATGGCTCAGATCTTCGAGCACTTCGTCGTCTGCGGTATCGGACCGGAGATCCGAACCCTCGACGGCGCCAGAGGCTTCCACGGCTTCGCCGAAATGTACCTGCCGTCTTTGCTCGACCAGTTCCCTCCCGCCAACCACACTCTCTACCCTCCTCCGCCGCCTCAGCTCCCCACCGTAAGTAGTACCAAAAACGACGCCGGTTTTTGCTTTGTTTTTTGTCGCCGGAATCGGCTGTGTTCAATTTCATTTGTGGTTTTTCAGTGTGTGTTGCCGGCTGGCGTTTCGTTCTACTCCTCAGGATTTGATTCCAGTGATGCGACGACGTTTCCACGGAGCTATCCCATTGTTCTAACTGGTATGCATGCCCTTGAGCTCTGGACTCTTTGCATTGTGCTCTTAAACGATGTCGTTCACTGTTATTCAACTGGAGGAATCGCATAGAGATATCTCCTAGTTTAAGTTGGAGTTGTTGCTTGGAAGCTAGAACAAAGATTAATTAGGTATAGGATAAAGCTTTAGCAGAAATTTGATCCATTAGATGAGGTGGTTGTTTCGATTAGTATGCTTAAACAAACCTTAAAATAGAGCCATTCGGTATCTTTTCTTCTGTTCCTAGAGTTAGTTTTCGTGCATGTAGCCTAGCAATACTCTTTCTAAGTGCATGTAGCCTAGCAATACTCTTTCTAAATGCGGTTCGTAATTTGGTGCAGAGGGTGATGGGTCAAAAATCTACGTTAGTTGCATTGCTTTCCGGGATCCGGTCAGTGAGGATATTGCTGAAGCTTATTGTATACCGGCAAATTCGTTTGCTGACAAATGTATCTGTCTAGTTTCGCGGTCACCTAGTCTCCGTTTACTTAAAAATGTACTGGAGGAGTTGTTTGCACTGTGTTTTTCCTCTAGTGGAAGCAGGTAAGAATCTCTTGGTGGTAAGTTTTGGTGGTCTTTGATACTCCTGCTGCTTTGACGTTTCTGCAACATTTACAGCAAACCATTATGGGATATTATTGCGTCTATGGTATCCAATGTACCTCTGCCTACTCCTGGAAAAGATCGAGTTTTGTTTGCTATTGACAATTGTCTGCTTTCTGTGGAGACTCCACCGAAGGATGGGCTCCCTTATGTTGATGTACAGCCTCTAACTACTTCTTGCTTTCTCAGTTGTGTGCTTCTACATTTTGCTGGTTGTAAATGCACTTGTTGCTGCTGTCGAATATTGACGTGGTTGTCATGTACTACATTTCATTCATGCAGATATCATTTCAGCCGTTGGTACAGTGTCTAGATGTTGACAACTTAATTAAATTTTTCACAGCCGTGCTGCTTGAAAGGAGGATTTTGATCCGATCACACAAGTACGAATCTGACACAAGTTCTCATCTTGCTTTCTCAGCTGTGTACTCCCGCGTCCTTTAGTTAACTTTTTGTCCTACTTTTGGCAGATATTCACTTTTGACCCTTGCATCAGAAGCCATTTGCTATTTAATTTATCCATTTCGGTGGCAGGTACGCTTCATTCGTAGTCAACTGCTTTTTGTTTCCCTGGCAAAGATGTTGCTCAACACATATGCTTCAATTAGTTTGTTTCTTGTAGGCTTAGGCTGGGTTAGTGGGCTTTCTTTTTGCTTTAGGTCTTTTGTGCATGATGGACTTCTTGTCCATTTTGTATTATGATCTCCTTTATTTCTTTATTAAAGATTTCATTTCTTCTCCAAAGAATATAGCTTTTCTCTTTTCAAATATATCTATATTTGAATAATGAAATTGATAATTCTTTAGTATTTTCTGATACTTCTTGTTTTTGACTCTTGTCTAATTTGTGCATGTTTTTTTATGTGGAAGCAAGTCTACATTCCGTTACTCTTTTTCAGTGGAGTAGACTATATTGATGCCCCTACGCCGTATATGATGGGTCTTCATTCTGGTGTTGATACATCTACTCTAGCAATGGATGGTGTAAGTTCTTTTCAAGAAACTGCATTTTTGTTTATACATATTTGTTGAAAAATATATTTGTAGTTTTTATGTTTTCTGTATTTTATCTATTTTAGCAAACATAAAACTACTCTACGCATTTTTTTTTTGGGTAAGATTAGGTCCTAAAATATTGGACGAATTCTTTACAGAAGAAGAACAGGGTTTTTCTTTGCTCTTTCCAAGAGCTTCCTCTACTTTTGAAGAGGTTTTTATTGAGGGCGGACTTGGTACTTGGATATTTTCTGTAGATCAATGATCTAGTTAATCATGAATAATTGGTTATGCGACGGGGGAAATAGAAATTTTCTTTAAATAATGAAGAGAAAACAATTTTTTTCTATTATGTATATGAAACGTTCATGCTAACAATATGTTGGGAATCCCCTTTTAAATTGATTCTGATTCTTGATTCTATTTGTATTTGGGCAAGTATCCATCATGGTATGGTATTTGTTGCTTCGCGTTTATATTCTTTACAGCTTTGCAAATCCCTCAAACTGCATTTTTCCCGGGTTGTTTTGTTTTTGTTTTCTGTGAATTCTACTTTCAGGGTCTTTAAAGATTGCAAATTCTTACCACACAAGAAACTAAACTGGTGTATTGTTTGTTTTGTTGTCTTTCGCTATGGTTCTAGGTAGTTATTGTGGACCTTGAGTTCAATCGTATCACAACAACAGAAGATATACCTTCTATTCCTGAGCCAGAACTAAGCTGTTTGCGTCAGGAAATAACGCAGCTATTGTATCCCAATGTTGTGGGGATAGATCTGATGAAGGATGCTCTTTTCAGTTCATCCGAGCAATATCCTAAACTTGGCAACAAACCTTGGGGAGAGGATCATGACCTACAACTTAGGTAAGGTTGGGTGCCAAGTCAAATCTTTATGAGTCCTTATTACTTCCCTCAATTGTATAAGTACTTCGGTAGAATGATTTGATGGATGGTGTCATTTTCTTGTCCATGTAAAATCTATGATGTTGATGCCTTGTAAGAGCAACACTTCTATTGTCTAGTTGAAGTTCTGTTATAAGATGACGACCAACCCCACCATTTTTTTTCCTTGCTTAACTCAGTACCTCCACATAATCAGAAGCACCAAATAGTTAAATCAGTGCCTCTACACATTTGAGAGCATTTAATTATAATATTATCTTCAGAATTTCAAAGCAATCCAAGAATACACTCTTTTGATGTTAGTCTTTTCCACTTATTTTGGAATATGAACTAGAAATGCCTTTCTTTGATTAGACATGCAGTATATCCTTAGATAGCAATTTCTCGTTTATATATATATTTCAATGGTAAGTACTCATATGAACAGATTATACTTTGTATGCAACATTATAGCTTGGGTTCTTATTCCTTGCCTTTGATTTCTTGTGCAGGCTAGTGTTCTTAAAGTTCTTTGCATCACTTTTAAGTGGCTATCGGAACTTCATAGTATGAAGCTCTTTATCTTATTTCCGATGTTACGTGAATTGGTTTTAATAGTTCATATTTATAGATTCCTTGAAATTTATTTGGTTAAATTGTTCTTGACCCGAAGGAACTTTCTGCTACTCACGTCTTCAATGTTCAAGCATTCTTGAAGATGCGCTCTCGGTCAACTCAGCAACCCCCAGAACCCATGGTATTCTTGTTCATAGCACCCCTCTTGATCTTTGATTGTTTTGATTAATTATGGGTTACATATAATAGCTATACTCATGATTATAGTAGTTGTTATTACCACTCTAGTTGTAATTGTGATTATTAGTTGTAATTGTTATTTAATTACTATTCTTAATTGTCAGTCAGAAGGAAAATATGCGTGTGCATAATGCAATTTTTTTTAATTATTAGGATCACTTATTAATTTTGCTTTTAATTTTTTTGAAAATATGACCTTTCGCTGCTAGTGGTATACTTATTTCTTTGTTGGTATTTACAGTTGACACAATTTTTGGAATCACATGGTTTCATGGATTATCTGGAAAGAGGTTTGGGTTCTGATGAAAACAACAATAATCTACTTGACAAGTTACAAGATGCACTGGGAAGGGGACAAAATCCTATTTCAATTCTTCCTTCAAATTCAGTTGAGCCTGAGATTATAACAATTGCGGATACAGATGTGGGAACATCAGGTACATTTGATGTTGCTGTTGATCTAAGATTCCAAGATATATGAAGAGAAGAAAATATTCCAGATAGTTTAAGTTTGCTATGGTGTTTATTTTTATCTCCTTTTCTCTGGATTCTTAGGGTCAGGTGGTACATACACTTATGACAGGTTTCCCTCAAACATTAGGACAGAAGAGGAAGAAGAAAAGAGGAAGCAAATTCTTGCTGCAGCAAGTGGTTTATCTGCTAGGTATAAATTGTACGCTATTGTAGATGAATATCACATTTTGTTCATGATTGTTGTTTTCAGTCAATCTGGAAATAAATATGCTTTAGAGCTGTAAGGGATGTGGGAATCTTTGAAATATCTGAAAACTATAGGAGACAAATTGTAATTGGATCCATAGACAGTAAAGAATTGTTACAAACCTTCGCTACCAATTCCTGCTATACAGTAAAGGCAATCACATTTCATAGGAGTAGTTTGCACGCAAGTAGTTTGATGCATGGTAAATAATGGTGGCAATATATGTAATAAATCTTCTCTTGCATTCATTTGGGAGTACTGGAGTAATTGGATTTTGGACTCTAGTTACATTCATCGTGGCTCGCAAGGGAGCCAAAAGAGATGGCCATTTGAAGTTGAATATGATGAATAAAATTGCTTTTTAGAGTTGCAGGCTGATTAAAATACATCTTAATGCTGTTTCTAATTTTCCTTCGTTCTCTCTCAGCTCACCTTCTGTCCTTCCTGGTAAAGACCCCAAATCTGAAACTCTAACTCCATTGGAGCGGGCTGTAAGTCCTATACTCCTTCAACATGTTATCCACTAAGGTGTATTTGTACTTTAGAGCTTTCATTAACTAATGTAATATTGGTTAATGGTTATTCAGGCTGAAAGGGAATGTATGGTTTTGGACATAAAAGTTAAGCTGCAGGTACAGTGTTTTTATTTTATTTTATTTTTTATTTTTGGGGTTAAATTTACATACTTATGTGCATTTGTGTTTGGCCATTGTTGTCCTGTTTTACATTATTAATCTGTTATTGGTTTTACAGATTGGATCAAAATAAATTAATGTACATCATTAATCATGCAAATTATGACCTTATACTAGTAGTTTATTATCATTTCTTTTGAAAGAAATATTGACCCGATGTAAAAAAAAATTATGTAGTTATAAAAAAAATTATGTAGTTAACGGTGCTAAACTATCAGCTTATAGGAGTTTATTATTATTAATTTTTATTCCAGAAATATTGACAACATAACTGTGAATCAATAATACTATTTTAGTAAATATTACCTACATAGTAAATATAGGCCATATTTAGTATGCAGTTGCAGAGATATGTACTCGGGATTTAACGGTTTTTCATATCTCAACCCTTTGTTTACCACTGTTTCAGGAAACTTAAACTGTTAGAATGGGGGTCCACCATTGTTTTTTATGATAATGTTATCAATGTTCTAAAGGTTTATAAATTTTATTTTGGACAATGCTCAGCAGACCACATTTTGGTACCGCATGGTGGGGCATTTTAAACATTGGCCTGCAATCTTTTGGTCCCTTTAGTATTGTTAAATGTATAAATGCCCATCAACTGCTACATCGTTTGTTTAATGTGGTACACCAAACTCTGGTCTATTTAGTCACTATTCATTGATTTTAGTAAGACAGTCTTTAAAAAATGTAAATGATTTGATTTCTGATTAGTTTTCAAGATTACAAGCAAAAGAGAATTAGAAATATAGGATTGATGGTCTTGATTCTTCTGGGTGTTGCTTAATGCTAATGGATGTCCTTTTGACAATTACAATTCTTGGTATATAATAATGTAATTATGTTCTATTAAAAAAAATAATGTAATTATGTTTGATGAGCAGGGTCTGTGGCTGCGTCTTCTAAAACTGGGACCTACTGATGATCCTCTCTCTTCATTTGAATATGGAACAATCCTTGGTATGCCTCTTTGAGTAATGAACTCTCATGTGTCTTATGATGAGGCAAACTTCTGATGTCTAGTTCTTGAAAGTATATTTTGCTTGACCTTTCCAACGGGCCTGTCCATTAATATATTGTCTCTGCAGCTTTAATTGAATCTGATGCAGAAGGAATTGGTGGCAGTGGGTTTGTTGAATGTATAAGGGAGCACATAAATTCGGTATGTTGCTCTTGAAAGCATTCATGGTTCTCTCTGCCTTCCAGAAGTATCCATAAAGCATTAAGTATATTAATAGTGGTTTTATATGCTCTCAGGGATGGCACTGTCAGTTGACTGAAGAACAATTCATCGCTGTGAAGGAACTGGTACAAATTCAAACTCAATATTCAAAAGAGATCTGATTTAGGAATAATAACAGTTTGAGATTTTGCAACATTAAAAGCCATAGCTATGTTTTCAATTGTTCTTCACCGATTTTATCATTTCTTTTACCTAGTGTTGATACTTTGTAGTTCAGGAAAAAACATGTCCTGTTCCCATTTTAAAACTAGATAACAGTTTCGTCCTACACACAGTTTTGAGTATAAACTGTAATTTTTGTTAAGCTGTTATTTCTTTTCTGGACACTAATTTATGTTTAAGTTCAGCTGAAAACAGCTATCAGTCGTGCAACGTCCAGAAATGATTGGATGACCATCAGAGATGCCCTTGAAGTGTCTGCTGAAATGTTTAAGAAGGATGGAAATAATGTTTCAGATTATGTTCAGCGTCATCTTATATCTTTGTCCATTTGGGAGGAATTACGGTATGTTGTTACAAGTCATTGGGCCCCAGTTTCTTCAAACAACTGATTGTGATGGTCTATAAGTTTTGCTTATCCGTTTTAAAAACCAGTTGTTAATTCTTCTTGTTGGACCATCACATTATCAATTTTAATGCTTAGGTCAAACCTCAAATTGAAAAAAAAAAGGTCTTATATGTGTCGATCAGTTGCAGAACATGGAATAAGTCATTACAGTTTCAGTCTCCTTTGGTGTTCAGAGCTACAGAACTATTATATAATATCAGGTGTAACTAAGTAAACCGAATGGTTTTGTTGGAATTCATCATCAGTGCAGGGATATATAAGAATTGTGAGAGGAACGAATGAATGATATATTATTGATAAGAAACATGCTAGCAGCACATGAAACCTAAACTTATCTAAAATTTGCCATCTCATCCTATTCTAATTGCCCTACAGTTTAATTGTCCTATTAGTTAATTACAAAGTGGGCTGATGGTTCACTGTTTATGTTAGAGAACTCTCTATCTAATGTTTATCGGTCTCCCCCCCTCCCCCCTCCTAATGAAAAACTGATCATTTATTTTTTTATCATTGCAGTTTCTGGGAAAGCTACTTTGACTGTCTAATGGAACGGTCTTCAAACAAGTAAGAATTTTAGACTATTTATTTTTTAGACTACTCCATCCTGTGTTCTGCACTTATGATCTATCCGATATTTTGTGATTGCATGAGTGCACACTTATGCGGTGTCTGTAAGTTTAAACATCTCATAAATTGGACGGGCTTTTGGGTGCACATAATGCAAATTATAGCGATTAAATGTTCATAGCCTTAAGGTGGTCTTGCCCCACTGCGTAGTTAGTCATGTTTGATTTGTTCAATGAAATTTTTTTATTCAACCAATTAAATTGAAATTGACACAGTACAATTTGGTCCCAATATCTGTCAATTCCTACTCCCATACACTTTTTTTTTTTGGGTAGATTGTTAGGAAAACCAAGACTAATCAGAAAAACAGTGAATAATTCATTATTTGTCTTGAAAATACCATTATTTACAAACATCAAGAATCTAGTTACTAAGAATTTTGACATTAAAATGTACCATTGAAGCTGAGGATACTATATAAGTATTTCTTTTTCTTTTGTTGTCATTTAGATCACTATGCCACAATATTATTTACTCTCCTGCTTAGTGCACAAGAAACAAGAAACTTCTAGGGTGCCATGTGAAATGTTATCTGTTGCAAAGTAGTATTTGCTTACTGTTATCATCTATTGTTGTTACAGGTCGGCCAACTATGCCTCTTTGGTGACTGATCAGCTATCTTTGGTGGAATTACACATGGTTCTGTATTTCTTCTCTATTTATACTTTTCCTGGCACCTCTTAATTATTTCCTTTACTTTCTGTAATATGAGCATAAAAGACTAATAATAACAAATTTGGTTTATATCATCATGAAGGCTGGACTAGGACTTCCTGATCTTGATGCATGGTACATGATTGAAACAATAGCTGAGAAGAACAACATTGGATACACACAATTTGTAAGTAAATTTTTTGTTTCCTTTTGGTTTCTACTCAAGTTACAGTAGTATCCTTGTGTTTTTTATTTTATTTTATTGCCCCTTCCTCTTCTTTCACTTTTCCACTTGAATTCATAAACTGATGATGTTTCTTAACTTTTTCACTGGTTTTCAGATAAAGCTGAGGGGGTTATTGTCGCATGTTCAACAACTACGAATTGGTTACTGGGGAATCAGTTCTTTCAAGGCCCAATCCATGTCTCATGGATTAGCATCTCCACGTTCAAAAGATGCCGCAGTTGAGAGTCAGCAACCTGCCGAGGCCTCCGGTGTTGGGAGGAGCTGGGTTCAGAGCATGTTCAGCAGGGATAATTCAACCAGATTAAACTCTTTCAGTCGTGTTCGCAAATGGACTTCTGATGGTGGCTCTTCAGGTATTTCAGTTGCTAAAATTAGTTGCTTGCATTTTATGTTTTTTCGATTCATCACCATAATTTCTTGTCATGAAGCTACAAATGAAAATGGGACATCTCGTAAACGAGAATTATCTGCAGCTGGACAGAAGAAAACCCAAACCAATGTTCGAGTACTTAGAGGCCATACTGGTCCTATCACTGCTCTACATTGTGTAACAAGGAGGGAAGTTTGGGATCTAGTGGGTGACCGTGAAGACGCAGGTTTTTTCATCAGTGGGAGCACAGACTGCACAGTGAGCTTCGCATTTTTTGTTGCTTCTATCATATTACTCCATTCACAAGAGTCTATCCTATAAAGAGTTATATTAATTCTTTCAGCAATCTTTCAGGTTAAGATCTGGGATCCTAGTTTTCGTGGTAACGAACTCCGGGCAACCCTGAAAGGACACACAAGGTAGGTTCTCTTTTTACTATTCTTGTTGTTATTGCTATCATTATTGTACAGATAAGATAACCAATTTAAACACAACAAATAAAACAAATAACAATAGTATAAATTATTGTTAATGCCAGTGGGTTCCATTTTACACTTTCTTTTTAACGGCTGTACCATTTGCTGTAATGACTAATCAGAGTTAGCTTTGTTTCCTTTCTCTCATTCTTTTGGTTTTGGCCTTATTTGTAGAACCATCCGTGCAATAAGTTCGGATCGAGGAAAGGTGGTATCTGGATCAGATGATCAATCTGTTTTAGTATGGGATAAGCAAACTACTCAGCTTCTAGAAGAGTTGAAAGGCCATGATGCACAGGTTAGCTTACTTATTTGCTTCTTACGTTACTAGTTGTCTGACCACAGAGGTTTCTGCAGAGCGGAGAGTTTAATTGACAGTAGGCAACATATTTTGTAGGCGCAATTTAATCACTGTTATAGTTCTATCCTTAAACCAAGAAGGAAAGCATAGACTCCAAAGATAATCAAACAGACATACTCAATTGTTTCATCTGGAACGTGTACCAATGAAGTTGAAACATAAAACATGAACTGGCTGAAGAGGTGTCCTCTTATATTTACCATGCGCTCTCAGTTTATCTTTGTATTGTTTTTTTACCTTTTTTGTTATCACTTTGGTGGTGAGATAACTTTTGTGATCATAGTTGTCACTATATGTGATGAAAGGTTTAGAGTGTTGGGTTTAGGGGTATATGCCACAAGAAAATGACCATTATTTCCATCAGCATTGATATTTCATACTAGGAATACATGAAAACTTAGTAGATGTTGTCGGGCCTTGTAGATTAGCTGTGCTCGCATGCTGTCAGGGGAACGTGTCCTTACTGCTGCTCATGATGGAACTGTTAAAATGTGGGATGTTAGAACTGATACTTGTGTGGCAACTGTTGGTCGTTGCTCTAGTGCCGTCCTATGCATGGAATATGATGACTCCACAGGAATCCTAGCTGCTGGTGGTAGAGATGCGTATGTACATTGAAATTCACAATGATCCATTGCTTCTTTAAATTTTGAAATAAAATAATTTGTCCAACTAAATCCTTGAAATTAATCCATTTGAGTTCTTTTTTTATCAGCATTGCTAACATTTGGGACATTCGTGCCGGTAGGCAAATGCACAAGCTTCTAGGGCACACAAAATGGATCCGGTGAGCTAAAGAAGCTTACCATTTTTTTTTCCTTCTTCTTCTTCTTAAGCCTGTTTATTCTTGATTAGCATTAAGTAAGCCAAATATGTATGCCAATATAGGTCAATTAGAATGGTGGGGGACACAGTGGTTACTGGTAGTGACGATTGGACTGCAAGAATGTGGTCCATTTCCAGAGGAACATGTGATGCTGTTCTTGCATGCCATGCTGGCCCAATATTATCCGTTGAGTACTCCACACTTGACAGAGGAATAATCACAGGTATGTATTGTATGTAAAACTCGTTTATGCACGCTACTCTGGTTTGCATGATTTATCATTAATTTTCTAGGTTCCTTTTTGGTAGCTAACTTTTCACACTTCAGCCAATATGAATAAGAACTGTAATATCTGATCTCTGATTCCAGGTTCAACGGATGGCTTACTTCGCTTTTGGGAAAATGTGGAAGGTACATTAGCAGTCTCTTGACCCTTGTTTTCTCTTATTCTTTGATATTAATTTTCTATGGGTTTAGTCTAAGTATTTATCTTCTCCCACTTCAAAGAAAAAATGTATAGATATTTAGTTTTTCAATAATCAGAGGCAGAGACTTCACTGAAAAGTCAAGGGATGATTAATATTCACTTCAGTAGGTAAAAATAAATCAGCAAACTAATAAGTTCAGTCTACCTTGGTAATCGATTTTTTATTTAGCCCTAAACTGTGTTTTTGACTTACCACTATTGTAAGTTGATATAATATACTAATTAAAAATATAAAAGTTTATGAATGAATTTGAGTGAATACTCAGTATTATTTTATGCTTGTATATGGATGTGGACTTTTGAACAAGTCAATTGATATTTATGCATATTCATAAAGCTATTGCTATGTTTGGGGATGATTCAACCAACATTGAACATTATGCTAGATTCGGTTTATTTTTCTGCGTGCAACTAACTGTTATGTATATGCAGGAGGTATAAGATGTGTAAAAAATGTTACTGTTCACACTGCTGCTATATTGTCCATCAATGCTGCGGAACATTGGTTAGGAATCGGAGCAGCTGATAATTCCATGTCTCTTTTTCATCGGCCTCAAGAGAAACTTGGCGGCTTCTCTAGTACGGGATCAAAAATGGCTGGGTGGCAACTATACCGAACACCACAAAGAACAGCTGCTGTGGTACGCAATATACTCAGTGCTTTGCTTTTGCTGCACTGGGGCAACATCATTCTTAGAAGCAAATATGCTTTTTGATTTCTTTCTGATCATAATAGTCGGTTCCTTTAGCATTATGTATTTGGTGATAAATGATTAGGCAGATAGTTTATTGATTTGGTGGTTGATGATTAGTTTCTCCCCCCTTTCTTTTGCTATCCAGGTAAGATGCGTTGCTACAGACCTTGAGAGAAAAAGGATATGCAGTGGTGATCGCAAGGGCCAGCTTCGGCTATGGGAAGCCACCATAAACATCTAAGTCTTGCATTTGTGTATTTTGTTTGAATATGAATAGTGAATGTCATAGGTAATTTTGAAAACAAAAAAACAATATGTGGAAATAGATCAAAGTTGTCTGGTTGTACCTACTTACGGAATTTCCAAAAACGGAAGAACAAGGGGGCAATGTTGCCCCCTGTACTGTTGTATATGAATGGTGTATTCTTGCTTGATAGTGTATATTCATGTCAGTATGATATCTTTCATTCCCGTGAACCTTTTTTTTTTCTTCTCAGGTATTTGATGTGTTTAGGTTTGGAACCGGAAACAGCTCACATATTTTGCCGACTGCAAACTATGACCGAAAGTAGAACAGGAGATAACTGGAACAAAATATCTTGTATTCACATTCGAGGGTTCACTAACACTCCTACTTAGGAAATAAGTGCATGTGTTACCAAAAAAGCATCCCATAACGTAAAGCATGCAAATAATATACCAAAAAGACCATGTATAATGTTGATAATGCTGATATGAGCAGAAACCTATCACAAAATTTGCCTTTCTCAATAGCCCGTCATTCTTTGAGTCATTGGTGGAACAACCACTGTACCTTGTCTCTTTTGTTGCATCCTCTGAAGTTGCTCCATGTTTCCTACCCATCCTGCACATACAATATTATCATATGAAACACCTCCGGTCGGTTTCTGTATGCAAAGCGGGTTACAACTTATATATGAAGGCTAATAAAAACGTAGTAATTCGCATACCTAATGAAGGGTCGAGGCCTCTGAGCTCAAGCTCCCTATGTTCTTGGCAGAGAGCACACAGCTCGCATAAGCAGTGGATGATGCAGTCGGGACCGGGGCTCTCGGGCAGGTCAAGTTTGTTCCTTAGTTTTCTTCGGTATGTACATGACAACAAGCATGGCACCATGATGAAACACCAGATCACCATGTATATCAGAGCATTGCAACTACAGGCTGTATGCGTAGCACAACAGATGAACATGAGCCATGAATTAGATCAATCTGAATATTACTCATTGTAATTGCACTAGTTAAGCAATGGAGATGATTTCAAATGCAAAAGACTTACAGGTTTGACCGTTATCAACAATCTCTGCAATCTGACCGAACGTCCAACATGGGCATAACGTTGTCATTATAGCTGAAATATACAACGAACATTCATGAGTCTTTTTTTTTTTTTTCGACAAAGAAACATTCATGAGTCTTATTCCTGGACATATATATATAGCTAGGAAAAAAAAAAACCGCTAATGAAGTAATCCATTGATAGAAATATTACCATTTGGGGGGTCAAGTAAGCAATCAAAGAGCCCTGTTTTCCAAGTAGTACCCTCGCCGGTAGCGGACTGAGGCATCAGCAGCGGTAGGTATTGTACATTTTGCATCATGGGTATACCAGTTGCTGCAAAATTGTTGTAATTTACACAGGGCTGGGGGTTCCTAGAACTAGAAGGATAATTGTAGGCAGCCGGAGGAGGGTGCAGTACTACTTGTTGTACATGCTGTGATCCACTATAATTGTTTAAAGGTTGAGAATGATAAAGAGGAGGAGGAGGAGGAGGAGAAGGATATAAGGTCGGATATGGCCGTAAACCTGGAGGCATTGCTTGGAATTGGGGTACTTGGCCCCGTGGTGCATATTGGTTAGGAAAATTATGCAATGTCAAATTAGTACCATGATGGGGGTTGGGCGTTGGGAAATAGTAGTGCACATTGTGGTGATAAGGCGACTGCGGCTCTTGTTGATGCGTTTGATTTGCTTGAGTTTCTTGGGAATCAGCGGGCGAGTTTCGAGGTGCAATGTGCTCTGTAGGCTGGACTTGTTCTTGTTGTTGATGATGATCTTCATTCTCTGCCCCAGACGGACGCCCTAAAACATAGGTCTGGCAATGAGTGGGGTTTGGAGGCAAAACTTGGTGTTCAGGCTTCTCGGAATGTTGTTCGCAATCTGTTTGATGAAATGCCTGGTTCGAACTTGATGCTTGATGATCATGATCTGCCTCAGGACGTCCCATGAGTTCAACCCCAGGACGTCCTATGCTGTGGATGGAAGAGGGGTTACAGCATCAATAGACCCAAAGGTCAACAACCCCAGCACCTCTTTTATATACAAAAGAGAGATCTAAGGACAGCCCCTCGCTTTCTACACGGTAAAGTTAACCCACAATCGCAACTTTGTGCGGTGAGAACCAGTGCAAAGACTCCACCGAAGACTTCAATAATTAGAATATAATAGGAAAAAATATTAGCAATATCCAACCTGTTGCCCAAAGAGAGATACTAATGTCCCAGCCTTGCAAATTTGAATCATTCAATGAACTTATCTATTCAGCATTTTGTAAACAAATTATACATTACCAAAACAAAACCTTCACTCTATAATATTCAAGTAAATGAAAAATGGCAAACCGTTCAGGATATTACAAGGATGAACCACTGCATTTTCATACATGGCATCCACCTTATTAGTAATTGAAAACATCACATGAAAAAAAAAACAGAAAAAGGCATGAACATTTGCTGAAATTAAAAACTTTCTGAACGGATCACTCGATCAGTATCAACTGATTGATCACCTCATCATTTGGTTCACTGGAGGCGTCATCATCTTAGGTTGTTGCTGCTGCATGGCCCTTGCCACATTTCCTTGCCATCCTATAGAAGGGTCTAGGCCTCTCAAATTAAGTTCTCTGTACTCTTGGCAAAGAGAACATGGCTCGCAAAACAAATGGGTGACCCAGTCAGGTGCAGGGGTCTCAACTAGCCCATACTTGCTCCGAATCTTCGTGCGATAAGTGCATGACATTATGAATGGCACTCCGATGAACGCTCCAACCAAGCCGTACAGCAATGCGCTCGTACCACATGCTGCAGTACGTCACACAATTAGTGAATTAATTCAGGCAGTAATTAATTAATTAGTAGTGTATATATCCCACTTGAAATCTTGTGAAATGATACAAGAAGACCTTAATGTTGTAAGTAAAAGAAGCATTCATGACTATATTTGATGGAATTTCTCTTACAGGTAGTGCCATTATCCACAACTTCTGCTATCTGGCCGAAAGTCAAGCATGGTACGAATAACGTTATGAGAGCTGAAATGTCACAACACATTTGGAGTCATAAACCTGACTGGGTAGATAAGTAAATATCAATGATCGTGAGGAAGTAGTGCACGTGGTTAGATAAGTAATGGACAGGGTTAGAGGAACTAAGATGATAATTACCATTATTAGGATCATCCATGCAATCAAAGAGCCCGGTTTTCCAAGCCTCAGTGCCAATTGGGTTCATCATATTCATAGTCATAGGCGTTCCCTGCGGCCCGTAAGGGGCCTGCATCGGAACTCCTTGAGCCGGAGAAGGAGCAGCTGCATAATGATTCTGCTGTGGTGGTTGTGGTTGGTATTGTTGCTGCTGGTGGTACTGTTGGGGTGGCTGAGGCTTATTATAGCCCACTTGCACCGGAGGCGGCGCTTGATGCTGCTTTGAAGGTTGGGGAATGTCATTGTAGCCTTGAGGAGGCTGAGACGAACCTGCTGCAGGAGGATATTGTACCGGAGATGGTGGTTGTGGAGGATATTTCACCGGAGAAGGTGGTTGCGGAGGATATTTTGCCGGAGAAGGTGGTTGTCCAAAAGGGTTGTTTTGTTGGTTAGGGGTCGCATTCTGTGGTGGAAACTGTTGAGGTGGCTGTGGCTGATAAGGCGGCTGTTGAGCTTGAAACTGAGGGTTTTGCGGTGGGAACTGTTGTGTAGGTCCTGGAGGAGGAGGCTGGTTTGCGTACTTTTGGTTTTGTGGGCTCTGAAGAGGGAATGGCACAGGGCGAGGCGGCTGTGGAGCCAAGTATTGGATCGGCCGCGGTGGTGGTTGTTGTGGTGGGAATTGTACAGGCGGCTGATGAGATGGTTGACGCGGCGGCGGCGGCTGCTGCTGCTGGAAGAACTGTTGTTGTTGTTGGCCTCCTTGTGGTGGAGGTTGTGGCTGATACTGAGGTGGCTGCTGCTGTTGTTGTTGCTGCTGCTGCTGCTGGTTTTGGTCGTAGTTTCCACTATTGTCGCTAATTTCAAGCGCTACTTGTTGATATTGATATTGTTCGACTTGTACCTCCACATGAGCTTCAGGTTGATTATCGTGGGGGTGGTCTTCGTAATTTGGAGTGTGATGATCATCCTCCATTATCCTCTACCGTACTCTTTGTTTATTGAGAGCTCGAGAGAGGAAGATTGAGCTAGCTAGCTGCGGGATGAAAAGACTAGTGCACCATACAACTTAATTATATACTACCAATACTAGGGTTATGTAACAGCAAGTGATTAACATTCGCTGGCTACGATTTTTAGTTTTTGTGGGGATTAATTGTAGTCAAACGATCTGTTATTACAAATCAAAAACTAAGGAATCTAAAGTAACACTCGACAAAATTAACTATATACATGTATATCTGTCTGAGATCGAGGATGGGATTAATTGTTTGACTACTTCAATTTCTGGAGGGAAAGTCGTGGTGAGTAGTAGTGGTAGTGTGTGATAATTATGTTCATGGAATATATTGCGGATGGGAAGGGTTTACTTTGACCAGAATGTCATTAGATTCTTTGGAAAAAATCAAACAGCAAAAGGCTGTCACGTATCTACCTAGCTCCATTGATTGATATTTTGCATGCTGCATAGGGTAGACTCTGGCTTATTTAGCACCGCCCTTGATTAGCTCTGGCTTATTTAGTAAGGCAGGAAATTGGAACTTGACCTAATAATGATTCGAAGTGTGACAAAACTTGGTTGGATGCATTAGCTAATAGGCTCCGCCCCTCGATTAGACTCTGGCTTATTTACTTATTTGGTAGGCATAATAGGTTTAAACCCTTGATCAAATTTCCGGTATGGGAGTTAAGCCAGACTCGACTTAAAGTCGTTTTTTTTTTTTTTTTTTTTTGAAAAAGAACTTAAAGTCGGGTTGAGACCTATTACCTAAATTTGGGTTGGAACTCAGATATTAGCTAAGTTTAGGGTGTTTATCTAGTTTGTAGGGTTTACTTTGTATTAGTTAAATTCTTTTTAGGCTCAAGAAGCGGCTCAGGACCAGTTGACTTATTATCTAATCGATCAATCATTAGCCGCAACCCTACCCAAGTGGGATTTAATATTTGACTGATTCCATATTAGTTGACATTATTCCGGCCACATTTCATTATTTCTATCTATCAATGAAATTTGAGGTGCATTATGTGGTTATATGCTTTAGTATTGGACAATAGGGATAGTTTTGGATCCAATACTGCATGGAAGAAAGTTGTGATGAGAACGTGATGTACCGTTCATACACATTTTCAGCCTTTGCTGCCTCAATTGGCCACTTGATCTCTTAATTAAAAGATCTGTACACACATCGATATATCTTTGACATTAATTTTTTTTTCTTTTTTTTTTGTTCATTTCTGATCCACTATTTCCATCTATATTCTTTAATGTCAGACCTTATATGTGAGGCTTGTTAACAATGAGTAAGACTTAAGGTTAAATTGATCTTCTAAATACAGGGGAAAGGGTGTGACTTATAATTATTCCCATAGGAAAAGCAAAACTCGTAACCCGCTCTCTGCCTTTGAAAACAGAGAGAGATTTTGATGAGCTAGCAAACCATCAAACAAAATCCAGAATTTGACCCAAAAAAGTATTTTGAGAAGTCACAATATTAATTTACGTACTCAACTACTTCTACGAACTTGCTTAGTCATTGAGATAATTATATATATCCAATTGGCCTGTGTTTCATTATCAAAACAGTCATTAGCTAATTACCGAGCAACTTACCTCTGGCAAGTCAACTTCTAGAGTTTAACTCGAGTATTGCTAATTAAGAAACTAAACCGCCACTTGATGAAGACCCCTCGTAAAGCAATATTGAAAACTTATATATATATATATATATATATATATATAATCACTGCAAGTGGCCTAGTGGTTCTTGTCTAATTGAGTGTGCTCCCTAACCTAGGTTTGAACTCCGATGCCAAAAAGGTATATCTTGAGCTTATGAAGCCTTTAAGTTCCCTTTACAAAGTCAAAAAAAAAAAATATATATATATATATATATAGCGCTTATAACTAGTTAACATAGTTGTAAGGAGGGGACAGGGAGCAATTGTGCTCTTCTATCTTCGAAATATATATATATATATATATATATATATATATATATATATATATAGTTGTAAGAGTAGATGGCTTTAAGCAGAGAGTATAGCTCTCTATTGATTTCATCACTAGCTTTTGAAATTTGAACCCTCTTGCATGCTAGGTCTTGTTACTTTGATGAGCACAAGTAATATATCCTTATAACACTAACTCTAGATCGGCTCCAATAACCGCTCCATTTACAAGCAGCATAGGTTATCAACAGGCCATTGCTGCATCGTCAACCCGACAATTAATTAAGCAGTATATAATGACACTTATCGATAGGCCGGGGCAGTGCCTCCACACCCACAAGCGGCATATAATGGTGCGGGCTTATTACATAAAACCTAATTAGTTAATCTATAATAAGAGACGCGGCTTATTAGAAATGAGGGTTAAGGAATGTAATTCAGATGTTGCACAATAGATTTCAAGTTTGGATATCAGTTTTTTTTTTTTTTTTTTGATGACTGAAAATAAAACGATTAGTTTGGAAATCAGTTACGACACTCATTTATGTATATATATCTTCCTTAGGAAGTTGATACCAGAAAGGAAAAATAATGGACATAAGAATGCCCTGATTAAAAGGAAATCTATTCAAAATTCTAAAACCCTTAAAAACCTTGGTAGCCAAGTTACCATTTTCTATAAACCCTCTATATTTATATTTATATGCCACGTAAGTATTAACTTATGATTCAAGCCATTACCTCCTCTTTCCCACAGTTCTCAAACGCTGTTTCAGGGTTGAATGAAAAGTATATGTACACTACTAGCTAGACTTCGTCAACTTAACATCAATCTCTATGAAAATACATTCATCAGGAATATATATATATATAATTTCATAGAGGGACACATAGCTTCCCATGGTATCAATATCCTTTCTGATAATCTTATCTGAACTCTCCTTGATCTCCTCTATAGTCTATATAGATGTATGATGAATCTTCATTGCTTCATCCCTCTAACTATTTTATCTTGAGAAAACCCGCACTAATTTAGTTGATATAGATACTATCTACTACAAATATATTATATAGGTTTAATCATCCTTTCCTGTTAACCCAACTGATCTACATTAATGGGTACTTATCCGTGATAATTAAAAAAATTTTATAGTAGATTGGTTTTGAAAAGGAAGCTTGATACTCTAATTAATCACAAACAATATTCCAATTTTTTTTTCTTTTTTTGAGCCAATTATTCCATTTCCTAATTAAAACGGCGAAGCTCTACATCAAAATTAGAAGTACCAAAGCCGCACTTATCAGAAAACCAAAAAATTGGAGAGCAAGTAACTAAAATGTCTTAAAACCCTTAAACCCTTGGTGGCCAAGATACCATTTCTTATTTGATCCAAAAAAAAAAAAAAAAAATACCATTTCTTATAAACCCTTAAACCCTTGGTGGTCACGTACGATTCAAGCCGTCACAACGCTGTAACTCCTCCATGAAGCCACAAATCCTCTCAATTCTCAAAGGCGCCAAACCAAACCAAAACCATGTCAACTTGGCAAGAACCCAAACTCCTACTCTTCTTCTCGGTCCTCCAGAGATCGGAACAGTACCCACCACCAATGCTCCACCACAAGTCAATTACGGCGACCCCTTCATGGATCTCATGGTCTCCAATTACAACAACACCACGTCAACTTCCCCCCGACCCCCAATGGGTTTGACCGAGAACAGTTCGCCTACTTTTCTCACCTCCGGCAACCCCTGCCTTGATTTTTTCTTCCACGTGGTGCCTGACACCAAGCCTGAATATTTCAACCAACAGCTCCCATTGGCTTGGTCCAACGATGCCGTAACCGCTCTCAAGCTCATCTGCAACCTGCGAGGTGTACGTGGCACCGGAAAGTGTGACAAAGAAGGGTTCTACACAGCAGCGTATTGGCTCTACAACCACCACCCTAAAACCCTAGCTTACAATGTAGCGTCGGTTGCCGCTTTTGGGTATTTCAAAGATCTGCCGGAGATTCTATACCGCCTTCTAGAAGGCCAAGACATCAGGAAGACCCAAAAGGAAGAGTGGCAAAGGATCAAGCGCTATTTCTATAAGGGGCCGGGTAAGGTAGACGGGTTAAGGTCACTAAAGCTTGGGCATTTAATGGGTCCGGCGGATCATCCACCTAGAGATGTTAAACTGCTGAGGCTTTGGGAGAAACTCATCGCCGTCAAATCTAACAAGAAAAAACTCGAGAAGGAGGAGTATAAAACTGTTCAAGCAGAATGGGCAGCGGATAGAGACGAACTGAAAAGTGATGAAGCTAGAGAACTGATGCATCAAAAGATCATAGACAAGACCAAGAATGCCGTGGCTAGGTAAGTTTTAAAAGATAATCACCGTACTTCATTTTAAAATATAATTTAAGTTTACCACTCCATTCTCTAACTGCGTGAATTTTTACATTGTATTTTCATAATTCAAACAGTCAATAAAAGTTTACATTATTCACAATATGCTCTAAACAAGAACAATTTGGAAAACGTAAAGGAAAATGAGGCTACAGGTTAACAAACATTTGTTTGTAATTTTTGCCTATATTATGCTCTAATATATCCTTTTGTTTGTTAACTTTGTTTGTTTTGTCCTTGTTAAAAATAAGGTATGAGCAAGACTCGGATTTGAAGTTCCTATACGAACAAATTTGGGATGTGTTTGGGGATTGCTTGAAGTCCATGGAGGCGGACACGGAGGCTGAGAGGAACGAGATGATCCGATTGAAAAAAGAAAAAGTCAGGGAATTGAGGTATGAAAGAATCTATGACATGGCCAGGAAGGTGGTTTCCAAGTATCAGCAAGACTCCAATTTTCAGTTGCTTCACGAGCAGATTTCTGATGTTTTCGCCGAGTGCTTGAGATCTGACATGGAATGCTTGAAGAAGCACCAGAGAAACAAGATAAGCCTCGCAGCGAAATGGTGCCCTTCCCTCGACTCCTCCTTCGACAAGGCCACTTTGCTCTGCGAAAGCATTGCCAGGAAGGTTTTCCCGCGTGAATTGTACCCGGAGTATCAGGGACTTGAGGAGGCACACTATGCTTACAGAGTGAGAGACCGGCTGAGGAAGGAGGTTTATGTGCCGTTGAGGAGGGCATTGGAATTGCCGGAACTTTATATGACTGACAGAGAGTGGAATTCACTTCCTTACAACAGGGTGGCCTCTGTGGCAATGAAGCTCTACAAACATAGGTTCATTGAGAAGGACTGTGAGAGGTTTGAAAAATATTTGGCGGAAGTGAAAGAAGGTGTGGCCAAGATTGCGGCCGGTGCTCTGCTTCCACATGAGATCATAGCCTCTCTGAATGATGGGGATGGAGGGCAAGTGGCTGAGCTTCAGTGGAAGAGAATGGTGGAGGACCTGGTGGAGCTTGGCAAGCTGAGGAATTGCTTGGCTGTGTGTGACGTGTCCGGAAGCATGGAAGGGACTCCTATGGAGGTGTGTGTGGCTTTGGGTCTGTTGGTGTCGGAATTGATTGAAGAGCCATGGAAAGGAAAGGTGATCACTTTCAGTCAGAACCCTCAGTTGCATTTGATTCAAGGCGAGGATCTTAGCTCCAAGTGCGAGTTTGTGAGGAGGATGGAATGGGGGATGAACACTGATTTTCAAAAGGTGTTTGATCTGATTCTCCAAGTGGCTGTGAATGGGAACTTGAAGCCGGAGCAAATGATAAAGAGGGTGTTTGTGTTTAGCGACATGGAGTTTGATCAGGCTTCAGGGCATATATCACAGTTCTATGATAGTTATTGGGGGTATCATCATTGTGGTCAAAGGGAGAAAAGCAATAGTTGGGAGACTGATTATGAGGTGATACAGAGGAAGTTTAGGGAGAAAGGGTACGGGGATGCAGTGCCACAGATAGTGTTTTGGAATCTGAGGGACTCTAGGTCTACGCCGGTAACGGAGACACAAAATGGAGTGGCGCTGGTGAGTGGCTTCTCCAAGAATCTACTCAAGCTGTTCTTGGACAATGATGGCCAAATTCGGCCGGACCTTATCATGGAAAAAGCTATCTCTGGGAAAGAGTATCAGCATCTAGTTGTTGTGGATTAATTGGTCGTCGTCGTCATCATCTCTGATCTTGTTTTCGTGTTTCTTAATTTTTCTTAAATTAAAGAAAAGAAAGAATCAATTCCTTCGTTTCTGATCATGTTGAATTACACATTGTTTCTTTAGGTCTTTGAGATAGTTTGAACTGTTCTTCAATAGAGTTGGGTATGTAATATGCTGTTTCTTTTTTTCTCTCTGTTCTGTTTTGGGGTTTGTTCAAGTAACTTTTGTGTTTCTTTTAGGGTGTATTTTGATGTTATTTCCAAGTCGGTTGATGTTATTGATATTTGACAAGAACTATGATGGTTATGGATCACATAATTAGCTTCTTATGAAGAGGCTTCGGGTGACTGTTTCCCCATGGAAAACGTACAATTCTTTGTTCATGGATGGCTTCAACCGATATTAGCCGGATTCCAAATTGACAATTCCCGACGAAGATTTAAGAGTTATTTTCAATACATACTAGATCAAAACACACACTCTCTGTGTGTGAGTTTAATTTTTAAAAATAAAAAATAAAAAATAATCATTTGAGAAAACGTGAGGAGTTTTGGAATACAAACCTCTTTTGCTGTGGAAGTGGGAAGTTATAACTTATAGAGAGAGATTTTAGGGGAAAATAAATTAAAATTTTATTTTGTTATTTTGTCCTCTATTTATTAAAAGATATTTTTAGATAATCTATGGTCTAAGGAATTAGTCGTCTTTTCATGTCTACTTTGGCTAACAAAGAATAATAGTATAGATACTCGAATGGATAAATAAAATTCCAGAAATATTTGACAGATTACTTCTTCATGAACCAGGGTTTGGCTCTCAACATGCTTGCGTGTACTTTGTTTCTGAACATTGATAGAGAATGGATCAACTTTTTGTTTCTGAAGTTGGGATTTTGACATATGATAATTTGGCATACGCATTGACAAGTTAGTTGAATATAGACATGGAGATGTAATTCAATTTTCTTCTTGGAGGGTTTCTATCTTCTTATTCCCCTCTCTTTTTTTCCTTGTTACGTACGTCAGGAAGAACCAATTGATGGGAAGCTGTTTGGGCTTGTCGGGCCAACAATATTAAACGGATAGCCATACTCGGTTACAGTTTCAAGGTTTTCTCTGACAAGAACCGACCCGACTGGATCATTTTTATACAACAATTTAGTTGAATATATTTTTTCTTTATTTTTTAGCCTTATAAACAATTTACTAATACAAGAAACTAACTAGGTAGGGTTTGCTTTATCAATTATCTGATCATGCAAGACAATCACTACTGATCATCTAGTAGGTTGTCGCATCAAATTGAAATATCTTGCTTATAAAATTGATTTCGATCATCCAACCCACAATACATTTCTTTTTTGAGATGTTATTCGAGATAAAAATGAGTTCTCCAACAAGATTCGATGTTGAAAATTTAAAATGAGTCCCTAGGTAATTGGGCCAGACCGAAAGCTGGCTAACTGCTTAATTCAATTGAAAACCGACTTTGGGACCGTTGACTTCTTTCTGAAAAAACTCCTTTGAGAAATTAGAAGTCTATTGGCTGAAAAAGCCATTTGCAAAAACAATTGGTTAGAAAAATCATTTGCAATTGAATAGTCGGTTTTTCGAAAAGTAAAAATGAGACTGTTCCTTGAGCTCCAAGTAACGCACTCATATGCTCCAAGTAACGTACTCATATAAAAACCATACGACGCCGCTCTCCTTCTCACTACCACAAGGCAAAACCCCCTCTCTCTGAACCCCAAAACCCTAAACCCCAAAATTTCCAATGGCTCTTCTTCTCGGTCCTCCATCCCTCAGGCAATCCCCAACCCCGGCGGCCCAACAACCACAGGCCCAAGCCCCCTCCGGCGACCCATTCATCGACCTCATGGTCGCCGATTACAACAACCTGGCCCAGCCTCCGATCACCAGGCCTCAAATGGGCTTCACCGAGAACGGCTCAGCCACATTCGTCACCACCGGCGATCCTTGCCTCGATCTCTTCTTCCACGTCGTCCCCAACACTCCGGCGTCGTATCTGAACCAGCAGCTCCCTCTGGCCTGGGCCCACAACGCCCTCACCACCCTCAAGCTCATCTGCAACCTCCGCGGCGTACGTGGCACCGGCAAGTCTGACAAAGAAGGATTCTACACGGCGGCGTTTTGGCTCCACAAGAACCACCCCAAAACCCTAGCCTGCAACGTCGCCTCCCTCGCCGAGTTCGGGTATTTCAAGGACCTGCCGGAGATTCTGTACCGCCTTCTAGAAGGTGAGGATGTGAGGAAGAAGCTGAAGTCCGAGTGGCTGCAGAGGAAGTCCGGCAGGGGTAGGGTTCTGACGGCGGCGGTTCCATTCTCCAGAGGAGGTCGCGGCGGCGGCGGTGCTAAAAAGAGAACCAAGAGCGGTGGCCGGAGAGGAAACAACAGCCGTGTGGCTAGGGAGGTGAGGGTGCTGAACTCAATGGAGAGGGCAAAATCGGAAAAGGAAAAGGCCTCTGCTTTGCGGAAGGAGAAGTTCGCAGCCATGGCCAAGAAGGCTGTTGAGAGGTACCAGCGTGACCCGGACTACAGATTCTTGCACGAACGGGTTTCGGATCTTTTCGCAGAGTGCTTGAAATCGGATATGGAGAATTTGAAGTCCAATCAGTACAAGAAGATTAGCCTTGCGGCGAAATGGTGTCCTTCTCTGGACTCGTCTTTTGATCGAGCCACTCTGCTCTGTGAGAGCATTGCCAGGAAGGTTTTCGCAAGAGAATCGCATCCGGAATATGAAGGAATTGAGGATGCACATTATGCTTATAGAGTCCGAGACCGGCTGAGGAAGGATGTGTTGGTGCCATTGAGGATAGTGTTGGAGTTGCCGGAGGTTTATATGGGTGCCAATCTGTGGGGTGCCATTCCTTACAACAGAGTGGCCTCTGTGGCGATGAAGCTTTACAAGGAGAAGTTCTTGAAGCATGATGAGGAGAGGTTTAAGAAGTATTTGGAGGATGTCAAGGCCGGGAAGTCTACTATTGCGGCCGGTGCTCTGCTTCCGCATGAGATCATAGCCTCTCTGAATGATGGGGATGGAGGGCAGGTGGCCGAGCTTCAGTGGAAGAGAGTGGTGGATGACTTGTTGAAGGAGGGCACGATGAAGAACTGCTTGGCTGTGTGTGATGTGTCCGGAAGCATGGATGGGACTCCTATGGATGTGTGTGTTGCTTTGGGAATGTTGGTGGCTGAGTTGAATGAGGAGCCATGGAAAGGGAAGGTGATCACATTCAGTGCCAATCCTCAGCTTCACTTGATACAAGGCAATGATCTAAGGTCCAAGTCTGAGTTTGTGAAGCGAATGGACTGGGGAGGCAACACTGATTTTCAGAAGGTGTTTGATTTGATCCTCCAAGTGGCTGTGAAGGGGAATCTGAAGCCGGAGCAAATGATTAAGAGGGTGTTTGTTTTCAGTGACATGGAATTTGATCAGGCTTCGGGTTATGGTTATGGTTATGGAGGATATGGATATGGGCGGTTCGGAAGTAATGATGTTCCAAGGGGATGGGAGACTGATTATGAGGTGATTCAGAGGAAGTACAGGGAGAAAGGGTATGGTGATGCGGTGCCACAGATAGTGTTTTGGAATCTGAGGGACTCGAAGGCTACTCCCGTGCCTGGGACTCAACCAGGAGTGGCGCTACTGAGTGGCTTCTCCAAGAATTTGCTCAAGCTCTTCTTGGATAATGATGGGGAGATTCGCCCTGACACAACCATGGAAGCAGCAATCTCGGGTCCAGAGTATCAGAAGCTGGTTGTGCTGGATTGATTAGTTGGAACATCACCATCTTTTAGGTCCATGTGTAAAAAAAAACCCAAAAAAATAGTAGTAGTAGTAGTTTCTTTTTTTTGGATAGATAGTAGTTAGTAGTTTTTTTTTTTTTTGTTGGATAGATAGTGGTAGTAGTAGTTTCATTTGTACAAGAAAACTGAAAGTGAAATGAAAAAAGCATCTTTTTTTTCCTTTATCCCTTTCTTCTGTTTGAACTTCAGGTATGTAAATTTGCTTTATCTAATTTGGCTCTGTTTGGAACTTCAGGCATGTAAATTTGCTTTATCTTGTGAATGAGATCATTACCTTTTGTTAACAGCAATAATTTCCTCGACACCATAAACCTTATTAGTTTTCTATCTACTGCTTCAGATACTCACTATTTAGGTTTTGGAGATATGTAGATAGCTTTCTCTGTTTTGTTCTTAATTTGATGTTATTGTTCAGCTTTTGGATATATGATTTAGTTCTGTTTTTGCTTTTGTTGCTTTATTTTCCTATCAGTTCTTAGTAAATAGGCTATGATAGTATGTCCTCTATAACTTAGTTTATGACTTTGTCCAGCTTTTCGCTGCTAAATTGAATTTGGATCCTTGTGGTCATGTTAAATACTTTGTTTTCATGATTGCCTGATGGGCATGCTATTATCCCCTATTAGCATGCTGTATCCTAGGGATCGATGCTTCTAATGTCCCTGTTCAAGGCAGGATACTTGGAGTCGGTTGTAAAGTGAGTACCTTGACTCGATCTGGAATTTTGTCATTGTCTACTTAAGAAGAATTGATCAATACCTTTCATTTATATCATAGTCTAATGTCTGTGCTCTTGTATATTCTGCATGCTTTCTGGATCATTGTTGTTTTATTTGTTTTCCTTTAATGTTATCCCTGGAGTATTTGATAATCCATTAACCAAATAAGATAAAAGACCGAATGATACCAATTACTCTAATAAATTTAGAATTATAGAGATGTCAGGGTAAACTGCATTTGATCTCTTGATGGTCTTGCTTTGTCTGTATTCACCTTAATTTTATGAATTCTTCACCTTTTACATGCAGTTAGAAATTGTTGCAAAAGCGTATAGGGAAGGAGATTTCTTGAGAGATCTTGGTGCTCGGTTTTGATAACGGTTGGGTGATGTGGTTAGGATGTGTACGTGTCTACCCTATTTCATTTCAGTTTTGGTATGGGAAGCCTAGTAGATCTGCTGGACTTGGTGGCTATCCATATCGGTTTACCGGTTTGAGTCGTGACATATAGTAGCTCCGGCCTGTAACTCTGTTTGATTTGAAAATTAATTTTTACTTTTTTTATATTTTTCTTATTGCATCGATCCTGTGGGTTTATGGAAGTAATTCCTCTGGCTGCTGTAGTGAAATCACAGATTTCTGTGGATATGTTTTGACTGGTATTGATTTTCTTTTTACCATTTTGAGAGGTTTTAGAGTGTAGTGTCTAGTTTTGTTTCTTGTCTAAGTTGAGGACTATGGATCTTGTAAAACCTTCTGAACTACTGAACCCTACAGACAAAATAGCCAAGGCATACAAAAAGTCCACTACTGAATCCTGAGCTATTGCAGATAAGAGTTACACTGAAAATGGGAGATTGGGGTTTCTCATGATCTACAAAATATCCTTGTTGTTTGATTTTCTACTAACTTTTTGATAGTTGAATAAGCTTCTTGTGTGTCATTGGTGTAAGTAAGATGAACATCATCATCTTTATAGTCTTGAGAAGAGTAGGATGTGTCCTGCCTATTGCCCTCTTGGCAGATGGTCGTGTTTTGGGGCAGATTGTTCTATTGTTGTTTTGTTTATGTTTCTGCTAATTTGCTCTTATAGTAGTTTGAATGAATTTTATTTCAGGGTCAAATAGAAATAGAATGTAGCTAAAGAGAATATATATATATACACACACACACACTTCATCGATCTTTTAAAGCTCAAATCTCCCTTCAGTGAAGATAATGAATTTTCTTGAAGCATCTCATGATCTCATGTTTTGTCTAGTGGCTTGAGAGAGAGAAATAGGGCAGGAATGCAATCGTGGTCAAGTTTCTGACTGATGAATTTGAGCAGGCTCCACCACGGCTTCTTAGTGCTTTGGTGGATTTTACAAGATCAAAGTCGCTCAGTATACAAGCAAGCAATAAAAAAGAGAGCCACTTCGTCTTTGTAATGACCAGAAAATGGAGCATGAACTCATACTTCTGAAACTTGCTCATTACCAAATTTTGTTTGTCCATAGAGTTGGTTTCAAACCTTATTGTCTGGCTTGTCAATGTTATTCACAGTGAGGTTTGAAGAACACAATTCAAAAACATAAAATTGATCGATATAGATGTTGCTTGCGAAAAATCTGAACTATACTTAATTTCTTATAAACATATACACTTAAACATACAGTCATCTTCATATTCTATTGAACGGTCGACTAATCTATTGGTATAACCGCCTGATAGTAGAAGAATCGCTTCTCATGAGGATTTTATTTGTAAATAGGCAAAGTCTTAATTTTCAACTTGGTCTGAAAGATTAGCCATAATATTTAACAACTTTTTTTTTTTTTCCTTAGACCTTTAATGAAGAAAAATTTGTAGAAAGAAAGAAGTGGCTATGCCTCGTGTGAATTTACGTAATTTAATTACTTAAACATATTACACCGGAAATTCACCCAAGTCTGTTACAAGACTTCCCTAGTAGTCGGTCATAATTGTAGTGACAAATTAATGAGAACAAACCGTGGTGCTCAAGTAATGACTAATGAGATCCTATAAAAAGGGCATATCAGGTCAGGCGTCTCTCTATTCCACCCTAAACCCCGAATTCACTGCAAAACCCTAACACCCCAAAAATCTCAAACCAAATCACAATCTGCCAATGGCTCCTCCTAGTCTTCTTGGCCCTCCACAGGTCACCAATCCCGTCCCACCGGCCCAACCCGACTCCGGCGCAAGACCCCCGATGGGCTTGACCGAGAATTGTTCCCCAACCTTCTTGACCTCCGGCAGCCCCTGCCTTGATCTCTTCTTCCAAGTCGTACCGGATACTCCGGCATCCTATCTCAACAAACAGCTCCCTCTCGCCTGGGCCTACAATCCCCTGACCACCCTAAAGCTCATCTGCAACCTGAGAGGCGTACGTGGCACGGGGAAGTCCGATAAAGAAGGGTTCTACACGGCGGCGCTTTGGCTCCACAAGAATCACCCCAAAACCCTAGCGTGCAACGCTGCGTCTTTGGCTGAATTCGGTTACTTCAAGGATTTGCCGGAGATTCTGTACCGCCTTCTAGAAGGCCAGGACGTGAGGGAGAAGCAAAAGATGGATTGGCAGTGCCGAAAACGGACTATTCGGAGGCTGGTTGGCCGAGTTAGTATTGGACGCCGGAGGGTCAGACGTGGCGGTTGTGCTAAATTGAATAAATCAAAGCAGGTCGGCAAGCCCAAAGCTGTCAGCCGGCAGAAGTTGCCTAAGGATGTAAGGGAAAAGATGGCGGCAGAGAAGCGGAGATTGGAGAAGGAGAAAGTGAGTGCAGCGAGGCTGGAGAAGAAGATTGCGATGGCTAAGAAGGCGGTTGCAAGGTACCAGCGTGACCCGGATTACAGATTCTTGCATGACAGGGTTTCGGATCTTTTCGCTGACTGCTTGAAATATGATATGGAGAGTCTCAAGAACAACAATACTAACACGATAGGCCTGGCGGCAAAGTGGTGTCCTTCGCTTGATTCTTCGTTTGATCGAGCCACATTGCTCTGCGAAAGCATTGCGAGGAAGATTTTCACCCGAGAATTGTATCCGGAATATGAAGGAGTTGAGGATGCACATTATGCTTACAGAGTCCGAGACCGGCTGAGGAAGGAGGTGTTGGTGCCATTGAGGAAGGTGTTGCAGCTGCCGGAGGTTTATATGGGTGCCAACAAGTGGGGGGAGATTCCCTACAAGAGAGTGGCCTCAGTGGCCATGAAGCTTTACAAGGGGAAGTTCTTGAAGCACGATGAAGAGAGGTTTAAGAAGTATTTGGAGGATGTGAAAGCCGGGAAGGCCACTATTGCCGCTGGTGCTCTGCTTCCACATGAGATCATAGCCTCTCTGAACGATGAGGATGGTGGGGAAGTGGGTGAGCTTCAGTGGAAGAGAATGGTGGAGGACCTGGTGGAGCTTGGCAAGTTGAGGAATTGCATGGCTGTGTGTGACGTGTCCGGAAGCATGGAAGGGACTCCTATGGAGGTGTGTGTGGCTTTGGGGCTGTTGGTGTCGGAATTGAGTGAAGAGCCATGGAAAGGAAAGGTGATCACTTTCAGTCAGAACCCTCAGTTGCATTTGATTCAAGGCGACGATCTTAGCTCCAAGTGCGAGTTTGTGAGGAGGATGGAATGGGGGATGAACACTGATTTACAAAAGGTGTTTGATCTGATTCTCCAAGTGGCTGTGAAGGGGAAGTTGAAGCCGGAGCAGATGATAAAGAGGGTGTTTGTGTTCAGCGACATGGAGTTTGATGAGGCTTCGGGGCATAGGGGATATGGATATGGGTATTATGGAAGGGAGGATAATGAGCCCCAGAGCTGGGAGACCGATTATGAGGTGATACAGAGAAAGTATAAGGAAAATGGGTATGGTGATGCGGTGCCTCAGATCGTGTTTTGGAATCTCAGGGACTCAGGGTCTACACCGGTGACTGCAACAACACCAGGGGTGGCTCTGTTGAGTGGCTTCTCCAAGAATGCCCTCAAGATGTTCTTGAATGATGATATTGAGCAAATTCAGCCGGATATTGTCATGGAAGCTGCCATCTCCGGCGAGGAGTATCAAAGGCTGGTGTTGGTTGATTAGTTTGACATCCTCCTGTAAATATGAGTTGGCAATAATGCTAGACTTTGAAGTTTTTTGCATTGTGTAAAGCAAGTGAATTGAAATAAAATCATATGTTTTTGCTCCATTTCTATTATGTAAATAATTAACATGATAATTATTTTGATTTAGGTGTTATGTGGTACTGAATTAAGGGGGGGGGGGGGGGGGGGGGGGGGGGGGGGGGTGGGCCGTGGGTTCTTTGGGAGTAAGTAAGTTGGACTCTGGGTCAAATCTTATTTGGCAGTTACTACTTACTAGGGGAAAATAAACTTTATGTGGATGTGCAACTTTAAACTTGTGTATTCAGAAACAGAACACTTCTAAGCAGCCCCATCATACCAATTAAGAACTCCGAGTTACCCCTTGACATTTCTTAAACAATATATAATGAATCATGATGTAGTTTAAGTCCACGCACGCGGGCAATTTGTTTTTGTAGATGGGCAAGTTCATATGAACTTCAAAGGGATGCATATACCGAAGCAAAAGAACTTGATCTCCAGTATAGTATTGACTTGCGTTCGTGTGATATGACATATTTCTTTTAATGCTTGAGAATGATTGATTTGAAGGACAAAAAAGCAGATGATGAAAATGGTGCAAGCTTTCTGGAATTTCTCAAGTTGACTTAGTTCTTATCAGGTTGTGCAGATGGAAAATATACTTATCTTCCAACCAAAACTATCTTTGTGCTGGAGTATTGGAAACAGAAACACAGAGTTTATTTTGACATGTAAATATGTAATCATCATTGTAGAGGTGTATAACCTTCAGGCTTAGTTTCGTACTTTGATGAGGGATTTTCGAGTTCCCTTCCGAGGCTGGTCTTGGGCAAATTCGATGTAGATGGGGTACGGGATTGGTATTGGTGCTGTCATTAGATATCACAATGCTGCTCTCTTTTGAGGAGTTTCATTTGTGCTAAAGGCAGAGGCTAGAGAAGTGCAAAAAGGCTTTGCTTGTAGTGCATGGTTCATGCTGCTGTTTTCAGAGTTTATATATTCGAATTTACCACTATTTGGGTGTGCCTATATTTCGTGGTAAACCTCGCACATCTCATTTTCAAGTAATTGTTGACAAGATTCGCCTTCGGTTTTCTAGTTGGATGGGTTCTCTTCTTTCAATGGCCGGCCGTTTACAATTAATCAAGTCTGTGATTTATAGCATGCTGACTTACAGCTTTCAGGTTTATGAATGGCCAATTACTTTACTTAGACGGCTGGAAGTTTGGTGCCGAAATTTCTTATGGTCAGGTTCCATTGATTCACGTGGAGTTCCCTTAATTGCTTGGAAGAATTGTTGTTATCCAGTGGAAGAAGGTGGTTTGGGTCTTAAGCAATTGGTGGCTTTAAATCGCTCTTTTCTTCTCAAAAAAGCATGGGATATTTTTACTTCTACCTCTGACGGTTGTACTCTTCTTCGTGCTCGGTTTTGGCGTGATGGGAGGTTGCGGAGCTCCTATGCTATTTCTTCTATTTGGCCTGGGTTGAGGCGCTTTTGGCCAAGCATAATTGAGAATAGCAGGTGGCTAATTGGGGATGGTTCAAATATTAATTTTTGGAGAGATAATTTTGTTGGCAAACCATTAGTTGATTTAATTGGATTGCATGCTGGAAGCGTCAATCATCTTAATGGTACTGTTGCCGAGTATATTGAAGATGGAGCTTGGAACTTTCCACATTTGCTTCAACTCCACCTCCCAGGCTTATGTGATTTTTTGCAGCAACATATTCCTATATCAAGGGATGCTCATGCAGTAGATACTTTAGTTTGGATGCCTTCTTCATCAGGTACGCTTAGTACTAAAGAAGCCTTTACCTTCATAAGGCCTAAACTTGCTTCAATTGAGTGGTGTAAATTAATTTGGTGCAAGTATGTTCCTCCACGTATGTCTCTTTTGGTCTGGAAAGTATTACGAGGCCGGGTCATTTGTGATGATTTTTTGCAAAAACGTGGAGTCTCTCTTGGTTCAATTTGCTTGCTTTGTAGGAAACAGGGTGAGTCATTAGAGCACATATTTCTTAATTGTCCTTTTGCTGCGACACTATGGACTTGCATGATGGGCAGATTTGAATTGGGTGGTCTTCCGGGCACATTATTGGAGCTGTTGTTTAAGGGCCATAGAGTTGGTCGCAGCCCTCAACTAAAGGAGTTATGGATAGCTTGTTTTTGCTCAACCCTGTGGTTCATTTGGCGAACAAGAAATAGGTGTAAGTTTGACGGTATTGTGCCCAATACTATGCATGCTTGTAGGATGATCTCAGGTTATGTAAATACTTCCGGCCGCATAGCCACTGGATGCATGTTCAACTCTATTCAAGATCTTTCTGTAGTTAAGCGCTTTGGGGTTCCTTGTAAACCTCGTCCTGCTCCCCGTATCATAGAGGTAAATTGGCATCCTCCTTTAATTGGTTGGGTTAAAATTAATACGGATGGAGCATGGAAAATGAACTCACCGAGTGCGGGTTATGGTGGAGTTTTTCGTGACTACAAGGGTGAGGTTCTTGGTGCTTTCTCCTCCAGTTTAGATATCCCAAGCTCTGTTGCAGCTGAAGTAATGGCGGTAATCAAAGCTATTGAGTTGGCTTGGGTTTGGGACTGGAAGCATGTTTGGCTAGAAGTTGATTCATCTCTTGTTCTCACATTCCTTCGCTCTCCTCATATGGTGCCTTGGCAACTTCGAGTGGAGTGGGGTAACTGTCTTCATTGGATTTCTCATATGCACTTTCGTTCTTCACACATTTATAGAGAGGGTAATCAAGTTGCTGATGCTTTAGCTAATTTTGGTGATGCTTTGTCTGAGATGATTTGGTGGGATTCTATTCCTCAATTTGCACTTTCTTTTTGTGCCCGAGACCGTTTAGGTCTTCCTAATTTTCGTTTTAGCTAGTTTGTAGTGCTTTAGTTGTTCTTCAAGAGGCATGTCTTGAATTTGAGGGGCAAGTTTGTTGTCTTCCCCTTGCACCGTCTTGATGTACTAGATGTTCTTTTTCTTATAATATTTTTACCTCGCCTTGACGAGGTTTGCTAAAAAAAAAAAAAAAAAAAAAATTTCATTGTGAATTTTGCAGGACTACTGATAGTTTCCAGTTCCAGTCAGAAATTGAAGAGAGATAAAAAAGAAAAGGGCAGGCACTTTAGGACCATTCAATGTACGTCATGTGCCTGGAAACTATTATTGGAAACAGACAAAATCTTCTTTAGGAAAATTCTAAACTTCTGAATGTAAATCATCATATTGTCATATATTGCAAGTTCTCTTGTGAATTTCATATAACATATTGCATTTTCAAATATCAATCAGCATATATTGCAGGTTCTGTTCCCACCTTTGTACCTTTTCATCTAATTTGGGGTTTAACCTGGATCTGTATTACATGGTTACATATATTCCCCACTGAAAGTGTTCTTTCTAATGTTTTCATGCTTTCTTCCACATTAGAATGATGAGATCCATGTGCGTTGTTCGATACCAAATCAAATCTCATGAAATCTGTCTATTATTCTTTTAACTGGGTATAGAAGATTTGAGATACTAGTTATTTTCTAAGCATATACGCAACACTTTGGTGTATATGTGCGTTTATATGGATGTGCCAACTTGGTGACATATTTACAATAATTTAAGTATAGACTACTTAACAATCCCAGTTTTTACTATTTTCATCTATTAATAGTAATACAAACGAAACTAATATTTGTCAATGAGTCATGACCTATTGGTTAGCTAACTTAACTAACATAGTAGAGAGTATGAGTTTAAATCACACTGATATCATGAGTGAAGTACTAATTTTCAATAGGGTTATGACAATCAATATTAATTATGTAAAACTACATGAATGGGAAGACCGGAAGATTATATAACTTAAACTTGCAGCAATGAGAATAATTGTACCATGTGATGATCAAGAATTCAAGATCCATAGACCTTATCCGAGAGTCATATTCGATTAAATTTTCAAATTCACCTATGGTGTTGCTTTTGTTGAGTCATTGTAGGCATAGTGGATGAAATTAACAATGACAGCATCAAGTTCTTTTTAGAGCTTTTGGACAAAACTATAGGCGATAGAAAATGGATTCAACGCAGTCATTCATAGGCCATCTTTAGCATGTGCCTCGACGACTCCTCCTAGCCCAAGGAGTTGATTACATCCTCCACCACAGGCCACAAAGTACGTGCGTGTGCTGGCTATGGCTGCTGTAGTTCTGGTGTTGTACATACTTATCATTTGGTTTGTTCTATTTTTCTTTTTGTTTGATTGCTTTGTACACAAGGGCAACAAGGAAATACTCACAAGATGTGGGGTGGGTTGAACTGAGTAAGATGACAGGGTGGCAATGGCCTCACCCTATTCAATATTAATGTTTTGAAATACTAATTGACATTCTTAGCATTTGAATTGAAAGCCTGATCAAACAAGCACAAACTTCAGTTTCAATCATGAACACCTAATAGATTGCAGATGCCAGATGCTTAGTTCCTTGTTCATAATTCATAAGGGGGCAGATGCTGAATTGTTTCAACTCTATCTATAGCTTCAGTTTGATTTACAACTAATACCTTCACTCGACTCTTATTATCACTGCAAAGAGGAGGAATAACATCATTCCTCCCATCTGCTGCCCTATCACTCCCACCTTCTTGTCGGAAGAAACCACTAAAGAAGCAACTGCAGGAGTATCTTTCTATTTTGAACACTGCTTTACAGGTTCATGAGCAGCAGTTTTCTCTCCCTCTCCTACAATTTTACACCTAATAAAATCATAAAAGTAATTTTCATATGCCATTAAAGGAAACTCCACACACATAGTTAGTAAAACTAATAAGACAATTTAAACTTATTTATGTTAATCTTTAGTTATAACTTGAAACATTTCACTGGAGTCATTCAATAGTCACGGTTGAACATATCTCTATCTATTAGTTATGAACTGAAGCCACGGAAATTACATCTATCTCCACATTGTGTGGTGCTGGTGCTAGTATAACCAATGCCATTAGGATTGTTCAAGAAATTGGCCACACTAGATGACTAGATCACATACACTTCCAAAATATGAAAAAGGAGCAAAAACCATGTCTAAACCTTTAGAAGGGCAGCAACCTTTGTGCAGTACGTTGAGCCTCCTGCTGCGCATACCGTCCTGATTTAATTGGCCTAGCTTTCAACAGTTCTGGAGTTGTTGGAAGTTCCTTTTGCACTTCTGAAACAACCTCTGCTCTTTTTCCTGCTAGGGAAGGAGGAAACCAGCACAATAAATAAGCAAATTAATGAGCACAGCTTTTTTCAAGTTAATTTGTATTGTATTTAGTGCAAGCAAATGAGATTATCTTAGAAAACCTATCACAAGCCAAATCATTGCACAACATACAATAACCTGACTACTAGCAAGAAGTACCAAGAGCACCTTTCAAACTTACTTCTTCAGCTAATGCGAGTGGCGAATGCCATGGATATATAGAATTATAGAAATAATAAAACAAATTTGAACATCTCCGAATTGATCCTCTGGGTTCCTAAAATTGTACCATCCATCAATACATTTGCACCGGCAAGTAAGAAGTGGTTAAACTCAATTATTTCAAAGTATCTCCAGCTGACAAATTCAAGCAACTACAAATTGCCAATAACATGAAAATATTTACTAGCTTTGCCATTTGTTACTAAACAATTTAGAGAAATAAAGAAAGGAGGCAAACTTGCAAAACTTCAGAACACACATTCTTGACCTACTCAAATGCATCAATATCCACAAGAGACAGCAGATAACCACTCTTCAAATTGGCTTCGGAACCTCAATGATGATATATCTGACAATTCAATTTTACGAGAACCTGACTACAAGTGGGAGTTTCGTAGCTTATGGAAATATAATTTTCTTGAAACACAGCTTAAAATAACCAACATACAAAACAGCCATTTAAAATTTGGTTCTAGACTACGGGCATCATGATGACAGGCACCAAATCCTAGAACATCACAGGCTATTCAAGGAGCTGGTAGCGCAATCAGTACCAGAGCTCCAGGATGACTTCGAGAAAGAGCACCACTAGGCCTATATCTGTCCCAATTGTTGCCATGTGTCTGATTCTGTTCTCTTGTGTGGCCAATTTTTCTCTATCTTCCTCAGTTTTTGTAAGTCTGACTCTAATCAGGCCCCTTAGGATTTACTATACTACATAGCAGCAGCAAGTGTGAGGTGGCTTTGGTTTCTCAACCACTCGTCTTTTCTTCAAGAGCTGAGCATAGAAAAGTTCCTTTTGCCTCTCATTTTTTAATTTTTCAAGAGGATTAAGACAAGGTGACTCCCCTTATTCAGCACAGAAGTCTTCTCATCCTTAATCCAACAGTCTTGTGATGGGGGTAGCCTTCATGGCTTCTACTTAAGGTCTTGCCCCCAAGTTTCACATCTTTCTTTGGAGACAACTCTCATAATCCTAAGGATTACACAGCAAGATTTGGAGGAGATGATCACGATCACTAATTGCAATTGTAATTTACAGTGCATCAGTTCAGCTAGTCAACCTCGATATATGTAGTCTATATTGCTCTCCCAACACCCCTACAGATCTATTGTCTCAGTTAAGCACTGTCCTAAATGTTCCAGCAACTACCAAACCTGGAAATGAATAGGCTGAGCCTACCCTGTGGAGCAGTATAGGACTAATTTTCCTACAACAAGGTCTGACTTGGAGATGAAATTCAATGTTGGAAGCTGGATATCCTCTAATACATTGCCCACCCTTTTCATGTTACCTGACCCATCAACAATTTACTATATCCAGACGATTGCAATCTGATACATAGAAGGAACTCTTGTTGACAATCGAGATCCAGAAGATAGGCTAATGCCCTACTTCTAAGGAGGGGAATGTTCCCTTAAAGGAACAGGTCACTTGGTCTATTTATCGTGCCAAGTTCCTGAGAAGGTTTGGAACTGTATTTGGGATCTAAGATTACTTCTAGAGAAAGGAACTTACTGAAGGTAGGTAGTATCAAATGCACTACCCACTCAAGTCAATTTTTTTATTTTTTTTATTTTTTTAAGAGGAAGATCTATTGTGTAAGCCCCCTTTAGGATCTTTGTGTTTTACTTAAGCAAAATCAGAAAATAGATGAACTGAAAACAGAAACAACACAGCAGATTTTAGAGTGGTTCAGCCAAAACTTTAGCCTACGTCCACTTCGTGATCTCTCTTGAGAGATTCACTAGCACTATGAAGAATTTAGGAGTTTACAAGTACTTATTGCAGATCCCTCAAACCCCTCAGACTAGTTCTTATCTCTCTATCACCTTGACTCTCAGTTTTCTGCACTTTCTGTCTTCTTATTCCAGAAAACTGACTGCAGCCCCTATTTATAGGGCATGGAGGCTGCTGATACAACATGGGTTTAGGATTCCTAACCCTAATAGACTAAGCTTTTAATACAAATCCTAATAGAACTTGAAAGACTAACTTTCCTAGAACTTATAGAAAAGCTGCGCGCAAACCTCTTTCCTTTCTAGACTAGGATTTGAATTCTGAACCCTAATTTTCAGATTGTATCAATGAGCCAAAAACACAACAATCTCCACCTTGGTGAGTTGATACCAAAACAATTGCTGCAACCTTCAGGATGTCTTGAACTTCTTGAAGTAATCCCGAACAAACCTTCAAGAACCTTCACCTTGGCAAGACTCTTCTTGCCTCAACGCACCTCAAGTGAGGAGGTGCTCCACCACAACTCAGCATGTTGTGACACTGAGCAAGTTCAAGCAATGCTTGAACTTCTCTACAGCAACGGGCTTGGTAAGACAATCTGCAGCATTGTCATTTGTGTGAACCTTCTCCACAATAATATTTCCAGATTCTACCCAATCTCTGATCCTGTGATAGCGAACATCAATGTGTTTCGTCCTTGCATGAAACACTTGATTCTTTGCCAAGTGAATGGCACTTTGATTGTCACACTTCACTACCACGCCTTCTTGGTGAATTCCAAATTCACTTGCCAGCCCATTCAACCAAATAGCTTCCTTTGAAGCTTCTGTTAATGCCATATATTCTGCCTCAGTAGTAGATAGAGCTGTGACTGTTTGAAGAGTTGATTTCCAGCTCACAGGTCCTCCTCCACAAGTAAAAACATAACCTGTTGTGGACCTCCTTTTATCTAAGTCTCCTGCATAATCTGCATCCACAAAACCAGCCACATATGCTACTTCTTGTTTCCTCTCAAACATGATTCCAAGCTGCCTAGTCCCTTTTAAATACCTCAAAATCCACTTCACTGTTTCCCAATGGGGCTTACCCGGATTTGACATGTACTTAGAGACAACGCTCAATGCTTGAGCTAAATCTGGTCTTGTGCAAATCATCGCATACATGAGACACCCTACTGCACTAGCATATGGAACATCCTTCATCGCATCAATCTCTTTTTGACTTGATGGCCTTTGCTTTGCACTTAACTGATAATGTGCAGCCAATGGGATAGAAACAACCTTAGCTCCATCCATGTTGAAGCGTTCAAGTACCCTCAGAATGTACTTTTCTTGTGACAGCCAAATTTTCCCAGCTTTTCTATCCCGCCTTATTTCAATTCCAAGGATCTTTTGTGCAGCTCCTAGATCCTTCATGTCGAATTCAGCTCCCAATTTCTTCTTAAGCTCTTCAATTTTCGACATATCCTTGCATGCAATTAGCATGTCATCTACATACAAAAGTAGTAGAATAATCTCCCCATCTTCGAATACATGGTAGTAAACGCAGCAGTCATATAGACACCTTGTGTAGCCTATTTTCAGCATGTATGTGTCGAAACGCTTGTACCACTGCCTTGGTGATTGCTTAAGTCCATATAGGGACTTCCTTAACTGACAAACCAGATCCTCTTTTCCTGTTTCAACAAAACCCTCCGGCTGCGACATATAAATGTCTTCTTCGAGGTCCCCATGAAGAAACGCAGTTTTCACATCCATCTGCTCAATCTCCATATCATACTGAGCTGCTATAGACAACAATAACCGAATTGAAGTGTGTTTGACGACCGGAGAGAAAATCTCGTCATAATCCACTCCCTCTTTCTGCGAATACCCTTTTGCCACCAAACGTGCTTTGTACTTTATGGCATCAGCATCATGTACTCCTTCTTTCTTCCTAAACACCCACTTGCAGCCAACAAGTTTTCTTTCTTTGGGTTTAGGAACCAACTCCCACACGGAATTCTTATGCAAAGATTCCATCTCTTCTATCATAGCACCAATCCAACCTGCCCGTTCTTCGCTTTCTATGGCATCTTGATAAGTAGTTGGATCTCCTTGACTTATACTCAGAGCATGACTCACATCTTCTTCCGGTTCGAATCCTAACCTTTGTATCTTTCTTGGATTCCTCTTAGGTTTGTCAAGTGCTATGCTTCTTTTAAATGTCTCAGGTGCTTGTGGGATAGGGGAATTTCGACCCCTCTGTGGGGATTGCTCCACCTGAGCCCTAACTGGTGACTGTTGTTGCTGCTCTGTTTCTTCAATAGCTCCTTGATCATTCCCTACTCGCTCAATTTGCTCCACCTAAACTTGGGAATCTTCATCCGATGGTCTAGCTAATGAAATCTTGATTGCTTCTTCTTCAACAACAGCCATCTTCTCCTTCTTGCTATTAACCTCCTCATTCAATGGCATAGTCTTCTCATCAAAGATTACATCCCTGCTGATCACCTTTTTGTCGTTGACTATATCCCACAACTTATAACCTTTCACCCCTTTTTCAAAGCCGATGAACAAGCACTCATGGGACTTTGGTTTCAGTTTGGTTCTTTCATCGCTGGGAATATGTGCATAAGCACTGCAACCAAACACTCTCAAGTTGGAATAATCAACGGGCTTTCCAGACCATACCTCCTCTGCACACTTGAAATTAATAGCCCTAGAAGGTGATCGATTAATCAAATAACATGCATGATTAACCGCTTCTGCCCAAAAAATTTCAGGCAACCCCGCATGAAGTCTCATGCTTCTTTCTCTCTCCATGAGAGTTCTGTTCATCCTTTCTGCAACACCGTTTTGTTGAGGAGTCTTCTTAACAGTAAAGTGTCTTGTGATGCCTGCATCCTTGCACAGCTGTAAGAACTGATTATCTCTATATTCACCTCCATTGTCGCTTCTCAAACACTTAATTTTTCTGCCTGTTTGGTTTTCAACTTCAGCTTTCCACTCCTTGAACTTAGTGAAAACTTGGTCTTTAGTTTTCATAAAGTATACCCAGACCTTCCTTGAAAAATCATCTATGAAAGAGACAAAGTATTTGGCTCCACCCTTTGATTTTGTTGGTGTAGGCCCCCAAACATCTGTGTGAATATAGTCCAATACTCCTTTGGATTTGTTCTCACTGCTGCCCACATTGAACGTCACCTTGGTCTGCTTTCCGAGTGTGCAATACTTGCAAAATTCAAGATTGCAGCTCATTACACCTTCCAGCTGATCCCTTTTGTGTAATTCTTGCAACCCTCTCTGACTCATGTGCCCTAGCTGTTTATGCCAAAGCTCAGTCTTGTCTTCCTCCGTACAAACTGCAGCTCCACCTACCACCGTAGAACCCGTAAGTTTATACATGTTATCTGGTTGCATCACACTCCTCATGTAGACCATTTGTCCCTTTCCTACTTTGAGCTGTCCTTTTTCAGATTTATACCAAAATCCAGCCCTATCCAAAGTGCTCAATGAAATCAGATTTCTGCTCAATTTTGGGACATGTCGGACGTTTCCCAGCGTTCTGACAATTCCATCATGCATCTTGATCTTTACTGTTCCGATTCCCATGATTCTACAAGGTGAATCATCTCCCATCAACACTTCCCCGGTGTTCCTCTCTTCATATGTGTCGTACCAATCTCTGTGTGCACACATATGAAATGTGCAGGCTGTATCCAAGGTCCAATATTTAAGCGCGTTGGAGCTGGTTGTTACTGCGAGAAGTTCTCCATCGTCACTATAATTTCCAGCAACGACATTGGCTGACTTGGAACTTTCGCCTAACATCTGCGCTTTTCTCTCCTTCCATTGTTTGCAATTCCTTTTCCAGTGGTCAAGTGAACCACATTCGAAGCAACCATTCTTCTTTTCTTTGCCTTTTCCCTTGGATTTTGACCTGCCTCTTTCTTCAAATCCACCACCTCTATTCCTGGACCTTCCTCGCTCCTTGCCTCTGACATAAAGTCCCCGTGCTTGAGAACTTTCTTCATTTTTGTCCATTTTGACATATGATTCCAGGTTCTCACACACTTTAGAAAGTGTGATAGTATCTTTGAATATCATGGTGGTTTTGAAGTGCTTGAATGAAGGTGGAAGCGAATGAAGTAACATGACAGCCGTGTCTTCGTCATCCATCTTTGCTCCAACCTTCTCCAAGTTTGATATGCAATTCTGAAAATTGCATATGTGATCATTAAGATCATCTCCTTCCTCCATCTTGAGGCCAAAGAGCTGTTCCTTCAAGAGTAACTTGCTGCTGATAGTTTTACCCCTGTAGACGCTTTCAAGCTTCTCCCATGCTTCCTTTGCAGTCATATTCTCACCAATATGAAGCAAGACATTATCAGCAAGATGCAACTCAATTGAGCTCTTTGCTTTCTTATTCTTCTTTGTATAATCTGCTTCAGTCATTGTTGCAGGCTTACTTCCAATTGCCTCATCAACTTCTTGCTGAACCAGAACGTTCTTCATCTTCCTCTGCCAAAGCGTGAAGTTGTCCTTGCCATTAAAGGGCTTAATGGACGGTTTCACATCTCCTGCTTCGACAATGACTTTGCCGTTCACCATCGCAAAACACCTTGAGCCTAAGCTCTGATACCACTTATTGTGTAAGCCCCCTTTAGGATCTTTGTGTTTTACTTAAGCAAAATCAGAAAATAGATGAACTGAAAACAGAAACAACACAGCAGATTTTAGAGTGGTTCAGCCAAAACTTTAGCCTACGTCCACTTCGTGATCTCTCTTGAGAGATTCACTAGCACTATGAAGAATTTAGGAGTTTACAAGTACTTATTGCAGATCCCTCAAACCCCTCAGACTAGTTCTTATCTCTCTATCACCTTGACTCTCAGTTTTCTGCACTTTCTGTCTTCTTATTCCAGAAAACTGACTGCAGCCCCTATTTATAGGGCATGGAGGCTGCTGATACAACATGGGTTTAGGATTCCTAACCCTAATAGACTAAGCTTTTAATACAAATCCTAATAGAACTTGAAAGACTAACTTTCCTAGAACTTATAGAAAAGCTGCGCGCAAACCTCTTTCCTTTCTAGACTAGGATTTGAATTCTGAACCCTAATTTTCAGATTGTATCAATGAGCCAAAAACACAACAAGATCCTTCACTACCCTATCTATCCAATGTGTGACAAGTTCAAGAAATGGTGAAGCATATTGTTCGCATAGGCCCAATTGGGGTGTTTCCATATATGCTAAAAACTACAAAATATTTAAAATCCATCATATTTTTCAACAATTGGTTGCTTAGATACTCACTTGCTGGAAATGGCAAGCGCAGTGGTGCAAAGTGCATATCACATCTTTATCTCCTGGGAGCAATGGAATCCAAGGTGCAAATTTGTTTTCAAAGCAACTGTAGTAGATCCTGCCATTTTTGCTCCACATGCTGAAAAGGCATCAGAGGAAGTTAGCAAGTTCCCTTTGCATAACATAAATGTTGTACTAGACTACTGAGAATTCTAGCCCAAATATGTGCAATAAACTGTAAACTGAAATACAGAAATACAAAGAATAAATTTAAAAAGCTAGAAATACAAAGATGTTTGATTGGGAAATTGGTTTGAAAGGTAGTTCCCTGAATCGTCATATAGTACTAACCTCCAACCAAAATAACCTGCAATTCATAAAATTCCACCTCATGAAAAGAAAAGACAATTGGAAAGGAGCAATTAAAGAAGACGTGGGTTTTTAAACACTTACATTTCATTACATTGAGTCTCTGGTGCAAGTAGTCCTCTGGTTATGAGAGAGCCTTCTCACAACATACTGTCAATACATGAAGGTTGTTTGTGGCTGAGATAAGTTTTAGTGCTTACCTCATTCGGCGATCAGAGCAAAGGCATATGTAAATAACAGTCCATTTATGGATGTTAACAAAGGCAGAATAATAAGCAAATTAAATTAAATATCATAAATATCAGTCTTACTGTCATACATATAACCTCTGAGTTGATAATCAAATAAATTACATAACATATTAGTTTGCAGTCCAAATATTCAAATTACATTAAATCTTCTAGTGGCAGTCTTCCTCTTCATAATCCACAATCATCCTTTGTTGCCTTTGAATTCTCCAATGACTGCCTTTAATTCCTTGTGATGAATAGCAAAGTCGAACAGCGTAAGACAAAAAGCTAGCATTCCAAGGACTCTCCCACTTGCATCGAAAACTGGTGCCCCTTCTATAGCATCACTGCCATGAATGTTATTCAATTGAATTAGGGCCAGCTTGTCATCCAATCCTGCTTTGCCCCTCAAAATTCTGTTATTATCTAATTCCACAAACTCGCCATACTGCCTAGCACCAGGAAAACCCACTTGACCTATAAGCATATTGTAGGTCAGCCCAAGAGGGTGTCCTATGCAATACACTTCCATACCAACTTCAGCTTCATTATCAGCTAATTCAGCGTAAGCAACCGGCCGGTGGAGACAATCTTTTGGCTTCAAAATAGCCACATTTTTTGTTGGATGGCTATAAACAACACTGGCATCTATCGGTTCATTTTGCTGAAAAAATTGAACCTGTATCTTTGAGCTCTTGTTTCCTTTGATGTTATCCCCCCAAGTCAAAATATGACCTTCACTACTAAACACAAAACCTGACCCATATCGGATGTCATTTTCATCCTCACCAGCCCGAGCCCGACTACCAACACCAACCCTCTTTTTTGAAATAACTTGAAAAGTAACGACAACTGAATTTCTCATCTTTTTGAAGAAGGGTGGTTTCTCTGTTTCTAAAAGGGGAGAGAATGGAGGGACATCTTGTGCTCTCGCGAAAGTGGTGGCCATCTCACACCTGAGATGACAAATACCCACTTAAAATCTAAAAGTGAAAAAATCATTTCTCGCATAAGAAGATTAAATAGATTAGGAGTAAAAGCAGAAGGCTAGAAGGCATACCTCACAGAGCTGTCGACCAACCAGTAGAGAGAGAGGAGAGAGACAAAAGAGGTGACTGTGGCACGGTGCTTAATTTTAGGGTTCAAGTCCAGCGAGAGAGAGAGAGAGAGAGAGACCCTTAAGGGTTTGGCTACCGACTTCCAATGATTATCAGAACAAGCATTCGCAGCATCAATATCAAATTCCCAAAACAAACCGACTTCCAATGAATATCAGAAATACACAAAACCTTGAGGCTTAATAGCTGATTATCTGTAAACAAAACAAAACAGAATGCAGAATGAAGACAGATTGCAGCAGCAAACTAAATTTGAAGTGCAGCAACAATTAAATGTTCAGTTGATCTCCCTTATATGGTGCAGCAGCAAAGAAGACAGAATGCAGAATGCAGATTGAAAAAGCAAAACAGAAAAAAGAAACAGCAAAACAAGTGCAGCAAGCAGTCACTTCGAAGTGCAGCACTTAAACTAATATACCAGCAGCACATTTCGTCATTCCATACCAATTATGTGATCTGTTAAGGACAGAATTAACAGAGAGAAGCATTCAAATTCATAGCTGCTCTAATGGGACAGAATTAAATGTCAATCTATTAACCACTCAGCAAGTATCAAAATGTACTATCCAAAACAGAGTTCAGACCCAAAAGGAGCAAAGGAAAACTACAATCTAGTGAGCTACTAAGAACATAATCTGAATTTTCATATATCAGCTCAAGCACTGGACAAAATAACTGGCACTTTATGGTGCTCAATTCACTCATATTCCTAGGAAAACAGAGCTAGCTTGACCCTTCAATAGCAAAAAGAACTTGAGCACATCCTCTACAGCAACGTACAAAAGTATCTACAGATTTATATATCCAATAACATGACAATTCTAAGCCAATGATAACATATAGAATCTGAAACAGAACACTCAGTGATAACACTAATTCAAATCGATCCCACATCAGTTATCAAATTCCAAAACAGAGTCTACAGAAAAAATGGTCTTGCTCCCAAAAACCTATCACCCAAATCTTCAGCTCTAGTAGTCCTACAGCCACTCATTATTCCACAACCAGTCTAAACATTCATTCTCAAGATTGCCAGGCTAAGCATGAGAGATTGAGAGGCACCTGTTTCCGACTTTCGGTAATTTTAGCTGGAATTGGGAGAAGCTCAAAGATCTAGGGGTTGGTACTTTGCTTCGAAATTGAGTGGCGGCGGACGGTCGGAGCTCCGGCAGCTACATACACAGACATAGATTTTAAACATCAGCTCAGATCGTTGAAAATCAAATAGACGCGAGGCGGAATTCAACTTACCTTTCAGAGACCGAAAGAAGGAGAGCGGCTGACTGCGTGAGGCTTCATGTCTTCGAAATTGAGTGGCGACGGCGGACGGACGGTCAGGGCTCCGGCCGCGGCGAGTCCCAAAGTGCACTGAATAGTAGCAGTAGAAACGAAAGAAAGGAAAATGTCAATTATCCATCTTGGTGTCAATTTGCTACATTAAGTTTAGTTATTCTAAATTTTCACATTTAGTCAATTTGCTACTCTAAATATTATTTATACCAATTTGCTATCTTTATGTTTTCAAAATTAACTAGCTTGCTACCTTTTCGTCATATTAATTTGTTTATTTCTTCGTCCAAATAAAGATTAATTTTGAAAATATAAAGTACCAAATGAATAATTTTGAAAATATAATGAAGTTAATTGGTTAATCTTGAAAGTTTAGAATAATAAATTTAATGAAAGGGTGGTAAATTGGCTAAAATAAAACTTAGAGTAGCAATTGGCTAACTTTAAAAACTTAGGGCAGTAAATTGACACTACGATTTGGCAATTATGTGACTAGGTCCCGAACCCTATAACAAAACGACGATGTTTTGGCCTTAGTAAACAGTGATTCGGTTTTCGGTTTTCGGTTTTCGGTTTTCGTTTTTCGTTTTTCGTTTTTCAGTTTTCGGTTTTCGATTTTTGAGGGTTAATTCTAGCGCATATCATCTTCTGGCATTGCACCGAAATGAAACTCTGAGCTAGTGAGACTCCCCTGGTTAATTAAGTATCCTAAATTGCTTTCAGTCTGATTTGTCTTCCTAAATTGATAATATAAGTTTCAATAAGACGTTATGGGTAATTTTCAATATAAAATTTTACACGTAATTTTCTAACTAAACCCTACTCTGATGATCAAGTCCATGATAAGGATTCTCAGAATACATGTTACCTATTCTTTGTTGAGATGGATTCAAGCTTCCGGAAACTTTGGGTTTTTTTATTCTCCTTTTTGCATACTAACAGAAGAATTATATAGAGTAGTAAAGAAGATTTGTATTGCAAGTACTAATCCAATTAAACTTCCCCGTATTGAGGCACATTTCTTGGTGATGTAGTAGCCTCAAGAGAGTGCTATACTTTGCCAAGAACAAAATGAAAACCACAAAATTTCAACGCAACGATGTAAGTTCCAAAGAATGTCCTTAAAAGATGGCCGGCTTGCCTCTGGAGAAATGCACTTGTTCATTATGGAGATCTCAATTGATAAAGATTGTTGTGAACAAGTTGCTAGAACTATCGGTTCTACCAGCTGCTTTCGGCCGTCCTGGCTGTTAAGAGATGCCTGCAAATTACAGAATCATGATCAATCAATTCTTACATAGTTACACGGGCAACCGAATTTCAAAAATATGTGGAATATAGAGGGACATGATGATAGCTTTGCATCACGAGCCAGAATTTAATCAATTACAATTACCATATCATTTAGCAGGAATGCCTCTCGATCTTCTAACAGAGACGGAAGCTCCAACAATAGCCTCGAGCAATATATATCCGAAGCTATAAGCATCATCCTCTATACTTTTCATTTGCCTGAAGAACATAGCATATATCCTCATGGTTCACTACTAGAAAAAGGGCCTAAGGGGACTAATATTATGTGTGCCTTTTGATACCTATAGGGACAAATATGTGTCCCCATTGAGCTATAGAGACATATATCATGTGTGTGCCTATTGCTTGTGTTCCTATTGCTAAATGGCACACATATCTCAAGCTCAAGTGTCCCCATATAATAATGTAGACCCCTTGTATTCTAACTTCATCCAAATACATATTGAACTTAATGTACTTGTACTGTTCACAAATACAAATACATATTATAGTGGGTCCTTGTATACCACCTTTTACATAAATACAAATACCTATTATTTCAATTGGGGACACATGTAACATCTGTGCCTGTATATCTCCAACATGAGCAAACATATGGTGCTGTACAATACACAATCACATTTGTACATTCAATAAACTTTTCAAACATAAATCCAAATAGTAGCTTTCCTACACAGATTTCATTCATCCAAGAGCAATATACAAAAGTGGTCATTGTTCTCCCAGACCATAATAATTACATGATTAGTTCATCTCCGCTCTAACCCAAGCTAGTATTGCTATATCTAATATGGTAGAAGCCATTACCCAAAATATATATAGTTCATCTCCAATATGTCAATAAAATGACCCAATATATACTAATTTTGAGATGAATCATAGATACTAGCAATATGCTTCAAAACAAACTTCCTACAGTTTCCATCCTACTGTCCAAGTAAAGTCACATACCCTTCCATTGGAGTTGATTGCATTTCTTGGATCGATTGAGGTTGTTTCTCTGCGATATCAGAAAGTGCTGCTATTAGCTTCTTAATGGTATCAGGTCCAGCACTTATTATACTATGCAAGGGATTGCCAATACGAGTTTCAATGCTATTCAATTGAGTTTGGACAACTTGCAATTGCTCATCCTTTTTGGCTGCTACCTCTGTCAACCTCGTGATCTCAGCAAGTGAGGCTTCAAGTTCATACTGAAGTGATGCTACATCACAAGAAACTGCTGGCTTTGCAGTTTGTATTCCAGGAACATCAACCCACTCTACTCCCACTCCATACCCTCGAACTGCATTATATGTCTCTGGTCCAAATTGCTCACAAAACAATTCATTCAATAAGTCTATAGTGAGCTCCCTACCATTTAAGTGCTCCCTTTGCTCAAGCTTATCCAATTCCAACTGCAGCAAAATCAGAAACTAATTTAAAGTAAGCTAATTACATAAATAAGCAACCATGTATACTAAGCTACCATGTATACTAAGCTACAACCAAGATCACAACACTTACAAAGATTTTTTCTGCTTCGTCATTAATTGGCACGGTCCCAGTACCATCTTTCTTTGGTTTGCTGTGAATCAATCTCCAGAATGTGCAGCGATCTATTTCTTTCCCTTCGTTTGCAAGTTCCTACCAATTCATGATGTTGTATAATCAACCACAAATGTAATCCAGAACTATAGATGCAAAACCAAGTACAATCAATTGAAAATGTGCCCCAGTGGTTCTTGAAAATGTGTTTTCTCCTGAACAGATTGTTTGAACAATGATCCGTAAAAGCTGAAGGCATGCTTTTAACATTTATGTTTAAAATGAAAGTCATTGTAAGTGCAGCGACAATAGGTAAACTAAACCGGGACCTTATGATGTAAAGAGATCTCATATCGAGCTATGAATACACTTTTCAATCAGTTGCAATAGGATAAGAAAGCACAATGAATTTATTTTACGATCAGAAGGCAACTATGAATACACATTTTAACTCTATTATACCATGTTGTCAAAAATTTTGAGAAGATTGTACCAAAAAGCAATGCCATATTTTTACATTTTTGAACTTCATAATTGATGGGAGAAGTAACTAAATAAGTTTGTGCCAAAAACAACTCTTTCCAAACCGCACATAGTCAATACTAAAATCTGGGAATAGGCCAAAAGTTTTAAGATTCAGACTTTTACTCTACAAGAGACCATTATCATGTTGATGGTCTGAACTTGATCCATTTGAACTGAAATGATTAGTCCAATATTCATGCTTAACAAGAAACTACTCCTACTTCCGGCCCTTAAATGCAGAGACATGATTAATTTTGTATGAACACACACACACACATATATCCATAAGTTAAATAGCATTATTGATTTTCATGATCCCGGAACTCTTTCTGAAGATGATTTTGCATATATTTAATTGAAAATGAAATGCACCATAATTATATAGCAGCATGCTTTCAAATGTGATGAACTGATAATAATTGTTACAACTTAACTACTAGTATGCCTATATATCCAGTAGTACTATCAGGTTTTCAATGAAAAGATCCATATCAGATGATCGACCAATATTAAAATCTCACCCATTCATATCGTATTTGGGCAAATGTCTTTGTTCCGGTGTTTGCAGCCACCTTCAACTGACTTCTATTCTTCTTGGTAGTGACTGATTTTTTCTATTGTTGTCAAACCACCACATTCACTTTTAGTTGTCATTATATTTATAAGCTGAAAACTATAGAGATCGAAACTCAAATATGGCTATCATGGTTATGGGGAAAACTGTACCTCACCAAATTTGTCCCAATGAAGTACCAATTCACGCCATTGTAGTTGATTCACATCCCCATCTGGACATACAAATCGTTCAGCATGTCCTTTGTCTTCCATATAGTAGTCAACATAAAGTCTGTGCTTGTGTTTTCTCCAACGCGCATTTAATTTCTTCTTCACAACCTTCTGAATTCTTTTCATTATTGCCAAAGTTTGTGGCTCAGACCAATCTATTTTTGCCTACATACAAACTCCACAAGTAAATAATCATCCTCATAAAATTCAGTACATATTTCAGACCACAGTAAGAGATCATGCATATTACCTTTATTTCTGCCCATGCACTTTCAACCCTTCCGGTCCCTTTAAAATTCCTGAAGTCAGGTACATTGATTGGAAACATAGAAGGTTCTCTTGCAAGTGATCCTACATACCTTGAAAACCTTGCAACAGTTTCAGCTGGCGCAACCGGCTGCCCAAACTTGTTAAACAACATCTTCTCAGGGCCATAAGGAGCAAAGTTAACCTTATTTTTACCCCTCTTTTTCTTGATTTTTCCAGCCCTCTTCCTGGTCCCATGTCCAGTTTTTGATCTCATATCTCCGATATTTCTATTAATAGATCCTCTAGATGCATTCATCTCATTCACCGCGCGATCAGCATGGTTTGGTGTCATGTTATGATCTCCCCTAATCATCCTCATAAGAATTTCTTCACCTTCATCATCATTTTGTGTGTGTTGGCTAACATCTTGCCTATCATTGACTTCAGATACGTTGCCTAAGAATTGCAAGTTATAATCACTCATCTGCACATAACAATTAATTGGATTACTCAAACCTGCAATCGTTATGTGCATATATTCATATATGGTTCCAGATGAATGAATAAACCCTATGGCCATATGATTCAAAAGTAACCAACAGCAACACACCAAATAAAGATTGGTTAACTATTAAGACATCATGTCCTGTTATTCAACTATTCCACCAACAATCATCAAGATTCTCAGTGCACAACGTCCATTACATCTAACCCATTAACTCCATAAAGATGTAATTGCACAAGTTAATTAAAATTTTAGGCAGATAGATCAGACAAACCATATATAAAGAGGTAAATCTAAAATATATGTAAACGGTACCTCTACCAGCCGACACCTCTGAAGATAAGCACGATTGTAGATGCTTTTTCCAGCTTTTCAATTTGCCTATTGCCTTCCAAGATTGACGACTTGATGAAGATTAATTTTCTGAAAAAGTGGTTTCGCCCAAAACAAAGAAACCAATCCTCGTGTGCAGATGTTGAAAGTCCACCTTTCGTTTGATTGACAGAATGATAAGCAATTAAGCACGCGTGTCCATCTTTTCATTTTTGAAACGAAAATTATATGCGGGAAGGCAAATTTGTGGCGGAATGTTGCACTATCCCGCCCTTATCGCAAACAATGAAAAGACCTAGCTTTGGAACTGTTTGGCTTGTGATACTGTAAGGCTGCAATATTCTCATCTCTTTATTAAAAAGAGATTCCAATAAGCCTCATTCCTTATATTTATAATTGTTAAACGGTGAACAGAAAAATTATTAAATTATCTTTTATTTTTTCTAGTTAAAGTATCAGTGGCCAATGTATCTATAAATAACATTCCCAAGTCCCAACCCACAAGAAATTCCACACATTAGAAATCAGTCTTTGGATCGAGGGCATCAACAATTTCTTTGAAGGTTAGTAGTAATTGGTTACTAGTGGATGTATTAAGGCTTTAAATTTCATTCCGAAGTCTTCATCATGATTTTGATAATACTACTAATTTTTTAATATATACTTTTCATTTATAAATCTCTTCTAAATTTGAACTGAACTTTTTTTTTTTTTCGTTTTATTAATATAGTGAAAAAATGAAGCGCGGTGCTAAATCATCTCGCCGTCTATATTATGATGATGCACCGAATGAGAAAAATCAACGTCAACACTCTCCTGCAAACTCGTCTAGTGCGGCCCTTCCTAATCCGCCACACATCGATGCACGAGACATGTTAAGAATCTTAGTCCCCACACTACCAACATCACAAGAGCGTATCGAACAAGCTATCGATGTTGCTCGTAGAGAACATGCAAGGCCTCGACCAAATAATTGTGTGTTTCAATTTGGAACGCCACCGCGTGCGGCTTCAAATATTCCACGCACCGGCCCTCATTTAACTCCATCTGCACACCTACAACTGAAAACGGATTCAAATAGTGGTGAAACTGAGATTATTAGTACTGCTCATTATCATGGAGACCAATATGCTGAAAGTGAGGGAGAAGTCTGTAGCATGACATCTAAGAAGGCTGGAACTACAATTGATGAAGGTAGGGTTAAAGAAGAAGCTAGTGAAAGAGATTGGTACGAAAAAGATGGTTGGTCGTGGTGAACACATGTAAAGTAAGAGTCGTTTAATGTATTTTAGAAATAATGTCAGTTTATGTTCACCTTTTCAACTTAGGATAGTGTATGCCATTTTTTTTTTCTTACTTTTTTTGGTTTGTAACGTTAAGGGTAGTCTAAATCATGTTGTGAATATTTAAAATCATGTTGTGCTTGTGAATCTATTGCTCTTAGGATCCACCTTGATCAATCGACACTTAATAACTTGCAAAAGAGTCTATCATCCTTATTTGGAATAACTCATACAAAAAAAAAAAAAACTGAAATGTCTATTATAATAACTAGATTTGGTAAACGTACCAAAAGGCTTCATTACATTACACATTGTACACATTGCACCAGCTTGATCAACCCACTGATATAAGGTGAAACTAATTGATGTCTACAAATTGAATCAGGCTCATTCAATACACACAAAATGAGACATAATTTTACAAGACATAAGCACCTAGAAACTGGAAATTCATGGTTCACCTTCAGACCACATCTGCTCTTCGGCTGTCGGAATATCTGTCATATCCCATCTTCCCTCTACTTCATCATCCTCCATCATTGAATTGTCTAACTCTTGTGGCGGTACTAGGTCATGATCTGCTGTCATCCCCATAGCAAAGTAATCTCTAGGCGTTGTATTCACCGCAATATGCCACTCTTTCTCAATTGGATCTTGCACATAAAACACCTGCTGTGCTTGTCCACCAAAAACCAAAGTGTCCGGAGGTGGTAGCAACCGTTCAAAGTTTACCATGGTGAATCCAAAATCATCCTTCTTAATTCCACTTCGACGAAGCCTTCCGTTCACCCAATCACAATCAAATAACACTACTTTACGGCCATTCCGATAGTTCAGTTCTATTATATCTTTTAATATGCCATAGTATTCCACCATATCAGACTTAGGATTAGGATCATTGACAGTAGCATAATTATCTGTCTCCATTTCGACAAACACACCACTATTCTGTGTTTTACCATCGTCAACAGATTTAACATGAAACCTATATCCATTCATAATATACTTGGTCCAATGCCTAGCCCACCGGGTAGGACCTCTAGCTAGGGCTAAAAAATCCTCACTAATATCACCAACTCCATTCATGTAATCGTCATCAATCTGTGTTAATAAATACTCCAATATTACTATGTGATACAAGAACTAATGAGGGATGTTGTCAACTAACAAACAATTAACTCGTGCTATCTGTGAAAATCACTTACCAGGTCACCAAAGTATGCAGGGAAAGAGCAATTTGCTTGATTAGCTGCAGCCATTGCACTCACACGTGGGCCTATATTGCTTGTCTCACGTTCAACATACTCCCTAGCAACTCCAAAATATTGTTTTTATGAACTGAGATATAAAGGAAAGTGTTCACAATATGGAAACTAAACAAGCCAAGAAAGAACAACCCTATTCAAAAAGTACATTAAGGAAGGTAGATGGTCCTATAACAAAAGTATCAGTCATATGCATGTATAAGACTTGGAATTCTACTTTAGATAGAAATAACATCAAACATTACAGACCATTATGACCAAAAGTTTGCGTGCTGTTTGGAGCCCATCTTGTAGTACATTCCCTAATTGAAACACTTGAATACATATCCTCATATTTACAATACATTGGAACAATATTCAGCAGAGCCACAACTCTGTACCAAAAGTAAGCCTATTACTCGACATCATTTGATAATTATCTAATTTAAAATTCATTTTGAAAATTCACTGGACTATACCAAATTGAACTTCCAGATAACAAAAATATATAGCTTGGAATGGAAATAATTTTGAGGAATGACCACAAAATATCTAATTCAGATATATCAAATACATTAATCTCACCGTTTATATGGCCAAACTTCAGGTGTATTGTCCAAGACATGACGATGTGCCCTATTCCATTCCGCATCATCTAGCTGGAATAATTTAAAGTTACCAAGTGATCTTCCAGGATTTGCAAACACAGATAGCCCAACGCGTTTTCCACTGTCAGTTGAATCAGCATTCCGCCCCGGCCGATTTATACGTCCCACTGTTGTATCACCAAGATACATGCCGCAAAATGATAGGCATTCTTCCACAATGTAGCCTTCTGCAATGCTGCCCTCAGGCCTAGCTTTGTTTAGAACATATTTCTTCAGTGTTCCTAAAAATCTGCATTGTAATATTACATCAATATATTATGGTGAGACGTGTTAATGAGAAACCAATTATTAATATGAGGGCTTGGGATAGCCCAAAGGAAATTTACAAATTCCTTGGAAGGCAAAGAAAAGATGAAACATTGTTTTTGAGATATGAATAAGGAATATCTTTACAGCTAATTCATGTAAACAGCAAGCTTGCATTTTCTGTGTGCTTAACTATAGTTTTGAATAATCACCAGAGGCATTACATGTCATAACAGAATACCTAATGAGATAAACATATTTATCTACATCCTTTATCTTCTACCATAAAGCATCGACTGATTTGCAGTTCTAGGAAACCAAAATGGCAGGAGGCATTTAACTCCGATTCAAACAATAAGTTGTGTAAGTCTAAAACAAGTGAACTATACTTGCAAATTAATTTAATGCAAATATAAAGCTAAGCTGAAAGTAGCATAATAGATCACCTCTCAATTGGGAACATCCATCTGAAATGTACTGGACCAGCAATGGCAGCTTCATCAGCTAGGTGGATTGGCAAGTGAATCATGACGTCAAAGAAGGCTGGAGGCATTAAATGCTCTAACAAGCACAAGACTATTGCAATCCGTTTTGACAAAGAATTGAAAGTGGCAACAGTTCCCACCTTAGTACACAAGTTGCGAAAAAATGAGCTTAACTCTATAAAGATCCTTGCAACATATTTAGGGAGAGCATATCGGATAGCCAAGGGAAGAAAATACTGCATTATAATATGGCTATCATGGCTTTTAAGGCCTATTAACTTTCTCTCTCCAACTCTAACACATCTAGCAATGTTAGAGGCCATCCCATCAGGAAGCTTACTTGAAGCCAATACTTCACAAATCATGGTCATGTTCTCAGTCTTCATGTTGAAGGCTGCCTTCGGAGGTCTAGCCCCTTCACTCTCTGGATGCAATTTTTTTTTTATCCCAAGATTCACACAATCCATACGAGCATTATAGGTATCCTTGCTTTTTCCATCAATAGCCAACAAGGTCCCCAACACACTGTCGGTGACATTTTTCTCGATGTGCATCACATCAAGATTGTGTCTCAATAGTAGATCTTTCCAGTATGGCAGCTCATAAAATATACTTTGCTTTTTCCATGGTCCATCATAGGGCTTTTCCACAGCTGATCGCTTTCGCTTTGGGTTTTTCTCTGATTGTTTTTTGTTTTTGCCAAACTGAAATCTCAAACTGCTTAATTCTTGCAAACATTGTGCACCTGTCATGGTAATGGGGGGTAAATGATGTTCTTGGTGGCCGTCGAATGCTACTGTCCATCTCCGAAACCTATGCAGAATTGGAATCCATCTTCGATGTCCTAGGTAGCAACATTTTTGACTATTAGGTAACCAATAAGACTTGGTACTATGGCCACAATGAGGGCATGCTTTATATCCCTTAGTACTCCAACCGGAAAGCATAGCGTATGCTGGGAAGTCATTAATGGTCCACATAACGGCAGCCCGCATGTTGAATTCTTCCTTCTTAAATGCATCATAGGTTGGTATCCCTTCTTCCCATAGAATTTTCAACTCATCCACCAAAGGCCGAAGGTAGACATCTATATTATTACCAGGGCTTGTAGGGCCAGGAATAAACAAAGACAACATAAGGTATGGTTTCTTCATGCAGAGCCAAGGTGGAAGGTTGTATACTGACATTACAACTGGCCAAGTACTGTGAGATTGACTCATTGTGCCAAATGGATTAAAACCATCACTAGCCAAACCAAGGCGAACATTGCGTGCTTCACTTCCAAATGTTGGGTCAATACTATCAAGCTGCTCCCATGCCTTGGAATCTGCCGGGTGTCTCAAAACATCATCTTTCGGTCTATGTTCAACATGCCAAATCATGGACTCAGCTGTATATCGTGACAGGTAAAGTCTTTGAAGTCTTGGGCCCAATGGGAAGTACCGTAATACCTTTTGAGGAACTCGAGAACGACTTGGATTCTCATAATCTGCAACTCTCTTGTAACGAGAAGATCCACAGACATGGCAGGACGTATCATTAGCGTGTTCTTTGTAGTACAACATACAATCATTTGGGCAAGCATCAATTTTTTCATATGTCAAACCCAAGTCAGTAATGAACTTCTTCACCTTGTAAAAGGATTCAGGCAAATCCACATTTGGGAACCACTGTTTTATGAGGGTCAACATTGCATTCAAGCATGAATCAGTCATACCAAACATAGTTTTGACTTGGTACAAACGCACCAAAAATAATAGTTTTGACTTGCCACAACCTGGATACAATTCTGTTTGGGCCTCCTCGACCATTTTGAAGAACTTGGCAGCATAGGGAGTTGGCCCTTGTGGAGGAGAGGACTGTTCATCAACAACATTAGGTTCAGCCATATAATTATGTATCCCAAAGGCATCAGCCAACAAGCTGGACATATCCTCATTCTGAAACATATGGTGAATTTCATCAGTTACATTAGGCACCGTCTCGCCGTGCTTGTCCCAGATACCATTAGCATAAATATCATCCATTCCACTTATCTGTAGATGATCTTCAACATCTGTAGCTGATCTCTGATGTCTATTACCACAAACTTTACATGGACACTTGATGTTTCCATCAATCCCAGCAACAGCCACTGCATGGGAGATGAAAGCTCGTAGACCAAGCAAATATTCATCACTACGCCTGTGCAAAAATACCCATTCTTTATCCATAATACTGAAAATGAGGCAGCACAAGAAAAAGGGCACCTTTCAGCTGCAATGGTTTTCAGTAAGAATGATTGTGCAACACCCTCGCTGTCGTAGCTCTAATGTGTAGTGTAAATGACATCCACTCTTGAGAAGCCTGAGACCTTGAATTATATAGAGACAAAGTTGCCAATCAACCCACAAATCTACAACCTATAGAAAAGCAAAACTTTCAAACAATTTCCACAGTGGCATAAGTGGAAGAAATTTCAACATAACAATGAAAAGCATTACTGAATATGAATCTAATCAAATCAGAAACATAAATGAGAAAAGAAATCAGCTCAACAACTGAAATGCCTTTCAAACTTAGGACGAAGAAACTTGTTGACAACCTAATAACGTAAATCATAAATCACATTACCATAGCTTTATTCAACCTTCAAATTTCATTGTACTGAACTCACATTTCAAATTCACAATAGTATTGAAAAACACAATGTATGAATTGACAATTGATAATAGAACCCAAATTTTGAGCTACAATAAGTATTCCACTCAGATTACAAGTCCAATTATAAATGAACAAAGGAATTATTACTTTCACTGCACAACATCAAAGAAACATTGATAAACTTAAATATAGAGTTGGTGGCCACAAATAAGAGATATCAAGCTTTGGAAGAACTGAAGCAAAATTTTGCTCTGAAATGTCCCAAACTCTGAAATTTAATTACTAGTTTTCATCAATAACTGAAACCCAATAAACCCATTAAGCATGAGAATTAATTTTCCTACTTTCAAACTTATGGTGTCATTGAGGAATGATAAGCACCTTGAACGCATAGAAGAAGTGGCCACGGAAGTGAGGCTTGGTGCTCTTTGCATACCCACGAACAAATTGGTGAGATGGCAGTTTGGAACGGGATCGATTCCGGAGACTCAGATAACCTGGGAACTTGATAGAATACTAGAAACAAGGACACATGGTGCTGGTTGCGATGAGAAAAAAATTGATTATTGATTAAGAAGAACAATTTGGGTGGAGGGAGAAGAATGAGAGAGAAATAGATCTGGGTAAGAATGAGAGAGAAATGGAGGGAAGAGATGTGTGTGTTGGCGCCAAAGGTTGTGAAGAAGTGGAGAGAGTTCAGGTCAATATACGCTCCCTTTTCTCTGTCTTCTGAGGCTTGACGCAATACACAATGGAAAGGGAGAGAGACTGAGATAAAATAGGTATTTGAGTGGGTATGTGGTATTTGTATCATATAGGCACACTTCTTCTGTCCCTTTTCACAAAGGAGAGAGAATGTGGTGATTAAAATTACATATTTGCAAGTGTATGTGGTATTTTGATCAAATGGGGACACTTCATGTGTTCCTTTTCTAACAAAAGGCATACATATCTTCTTATGTGCCTATTGCTCACTTAAAGGCACACATCTTTCATTTGTCCCAATTTTATGTGTGCCCTTAGGGCCTTTTTCTAGTAGTGGTTAACTCTCAAAAACAAAATGACTCTAGTGACAACACTGCTTCAATAAAGGGAAACCTTACCATGACTTACGGCCTTCATTTGCCTACAAAATACCAAGAACAAAGTTCATAAGCACATCAGGACCAATTGCAGTGGGGGGAGATCTACCATAGACATATCAGTTTCTTCTGAGACAATAGACAGTCCGTAGTCGCTCAATTTTGCATTATCATGCTCATTGAGCAAGATATTGTTCATCTTCAGCTGGTTGCTCAAGAAACCAGGAATAATTCCAGTATGTAGGAAGTGCACAGCCTTGGCCACACCGATGAGACTAACAATCTCCGTGGCCAGTTGAGAACCTTTTCAGATCTACCTACACATACATCAAGAGGAAGTAATATTGGTAACAATTTTGGAAAATAAGGGTCTGAATTTCAGTGAGAAGATTACATATTGCTTGTTTAATTTCCCAACTTACCAGAGTTTAGCACGAAATGTCCCATTTGGCACATACTCAGATACAAGACACACCTTGTTCACACTGTAATCATATCCACCACCATCAAGGCGGTGTCCTAAAAGGCATGCGGGTGACGAAGCTTGGCAAGCAAATCCAACCGGAGTTTAAGATTTCAAATTGTATATTTGTTTGACACACGTAGGCGCCTAATAACAACTTGGATCCCATTCTCTAATCTACCTTTGTAGAGCTGGATATCTATCAAAATTAAAGCTTCTATTGTTTTCAGTCAAGTCCACATCAAACTGAGCATAATAATACATCAATTTCTGAATTGATACTATACCTTCCCGTATGAACGAAGCCCAAAAAGGCTGTCAAAATTTCTGGTAACATCCACCAACTCCTCTAATGAAAATGTGATCGGCATCCTGGGAGACCTAGCATGCTTGCCTTTGCTGCTTATGAAAGAAACCTTATAGGATAGACAAAAAGCCAACTTGGTTAGCCTACATGTTAATCAATCTGAAAAATGAGTGCCCTGCATTGTCTGTCTCCGAGAAACTAATATCGTCTAATCCCTTTCTCCTTAAAAAAAAAAAAAAAAAAAAAAAAAAAAAAAAAAAAAAATCTGAAAAATGACCAACATTTTTGTTAGTGAATGACCTACCCGCATTTGTTAGAATCTCATTGGAGAACCCTACTGCTACTGGGTGATCTTGCTCTGATTAATACAGCAAATGCTGCTCCGATACTCCCCGAGGGAGATATTTTCTACACAAAATGATACAGCTCAAACCAAAAGCACTAAAAGGCACAAATATTCCAACAACCACACCCACCAAGATTCCTACTCTTTTCCTCCAGATTGTTTCTTCTTTGGACTGACTAGTGACTACTACATTGCAATATGACTGATAGGAGCATTTTAATGTGATATTTTAATAGTTAATTCCTCACATTTTGCTTAGTTAATTCCTTAACTGAATTGATTTTTAATTCAATTTCTATTTTTAGGTACATTGGAGTAAATGAAGGTGAAATGAGCGTTAGGTCCATAATTACCTGGAAATGATGGAGAAAAATGGAAATGTACTAAAAGATCAATTTTACACATATTCCTACTCCGGCTAGGAGAAACCAAGCCAAGCAAAGAAGAAGGAGCGGCCGCCTGACCAAATGAACTTCAAATGAGCTGAAACCTTCCAGATCCATTCTAGACACCCAAAGGATCATTTCTTATGAAGAGTTCCAGAGAAAAATATGAGTGGAAGGCCTTCAAACAATCAGCCCAATTTTCTACAGAAGCAAAACCGGAAAACTGGACCTGTAAGAGGTCCAGCAGCATTTCGGGCCCAACCACATGGATTGAAGCTCTGAAAATTTGTCAGGATGATCTACACTCATAGTGGAACATTTCATATGAAGAAGTCGAAGGCATATAATGAAGTCTTGTTGGAGAAATAATTGAAGGAATAAAGGGGAAGAAACTGACCTGAAAACAGCTCAACACCACATATTCATGTTTCCCACCCACATGAAGAAAGCTAGATGTTTTTCTCTTTTTCCTTGGATATATTTTTTCTACAATCTCTTTAATAGATCATCATCACTTCCATGTTGCTGCACCTTCATGTTTTGCTTTCATTTCATCATTTCTCTTTCTTTTCCATATTTTACAAATCACTTTCATACTCCACTTTCATTATTTTTCTTCCACTCATCATTTCACTCTTCTTTTTCTTCCCTATATAAACACTTTCTCCTCTCATTCTAAAACATCTTCCTTCATCCATCTCATCTTCTTTGTCTCTCCATTTCCTTTCCATTTTTCTCTCCATTCTCTAGTTTTAAGTTTCTGCATTTTTAAGCAAAGAGAAGAAGAGAAGAAGAAACCATGAAGCCTCCTAGCCGTCATCATCCACCTTGTGCCGTGATAGTGAAGTCTTGCTTTAAAGATTCAAGATCAACGTCTCAAGCTCTTCATCATCCACTCCCTTCATGGTGTAATTCTATCTTTTTCCTTGTAATTTCTTTTGGTTTTCTTTGTTTAGATTTGTAGAACTATGAATTCTAGTTAACAAATAATGTTAAGGGCAAAGTTTAAAGCCCGTTTATATGTTTTGAGATAAAGTTGTGATTTCTATATGTTGATTTTTATGTTGCTTATGTGGGTTTGTTTAATTAAATTTGCATGATAGAAAACTTTTGTATTTTAATCTTATGTGGTTGCAAACACTTAGGGTTTTGATATAATTGGTGCTAGGTTTAAGAACATGAAATCGACTTTTCGTTTTGTGTAAACTTGAATCAAAAGTAGTAAAGGTTCTGGACAAGAATCGAATTTAATTGAAGAGGATTGCAATTAGGTGGACTTTTCCATAACTAAGTTGTACACTTGAGTTGATAGCCTTTCTCTATGTCTAATGCGTTGAACATGTCATGATTGACTAGGTTTCTAGGGCTTGATTGCATGTTTGATAGGATTAATCTATGTGTTTTCGCTTAGGTTAATTAGCATTGAAAAGTAAAATATGGGAAATCATTTGCTTTCGAATGTTTCACATGATCAACTCCTCTCTCATGACTTGGAAGAACAATTATAGGGTTTGAATCGAATTTGATTACATGGAATTGATTTTGATCTTTGTTCCTTGCGTTCCACCCTTGTATATATGTTTTTACGTTTTCTTTATTTTATTTATTTTAATTTTAATTTTAAGAATCCTAAACCCCCCTTATTTTGTTCACTTGTATATATTTATTCTTTATTTTATTTTTATAAATAATACTTTTCTTTATTTGTTTCACAATGACAGGTGTACCCTCAATCCCCGGAATAGAACGATCCCTATTTGCTTATACTACTAACGATATTTCAGGGTTAAATTGCGCGCTTGCTAAAAGCGCATCAATGACTCTGGTTCCTGATTTTGCGTACTAACAGATAAGCAACTCCCACCAAAATTCACAACTCTCTCTTCTGATTCAGGTCCCAAACAAGAAGGCAAGTCAGCTGTGAACCTATTGTTCGATATATGAATGTAATCAAGTTTAATGCCACAGCTTAAATGGCCCGGAAGTGAACCACTTAACAAATTTGAAGCCAGATTCAAATAGCTGATGTTTGGCAATGAAAACAATGAAGCAAGAGGTATGCCTGTAAGTGTGTTGAATGACATGTCAAGGTGTTGAAGTGCGCTTAGTTTTCAATGTTGCGAGGAATCTCACCAGAGAAGGAATTCTTGCTGAGGGAAAGCACGACCAACCGTTTTGGCATTGAAGGTGATACAGCATTGAAATTGTTCACGCTTAAATCAATTACTTGTAAGCTACCTATGCTACTGAGATGTAGCATGGACCTTTCAACTGGCTATTTCTAGAGCTTAGAGTTGAAAGATTGGATAGTGAACCAAACCAATTGGGAACAGTGCCATTCAAGAAATTGTTATCCATTACCAGAATTTGAAGCTTCACCATTGCAGCAATCCAAGGAGGGACTGAACTCAAATCCAGATATTCAAGGGAAGTCAACCTATGAATTTTGTCTGAAACCCAGATTCCCAAATAGACAAGACTACTGAGGACTTCCAAGCTGCTTAGTCTTGCCACAGTAACAAAATAATCCAATAAGAAGGCCTCTGATAAAGTCTGGCCTGGAACTGAAAACCCATTAAACCCACTAACTTTAGCTGGCTTATCACCCTTGATTCTGAGTCAATTACAAGGTTATCCAAGCATGTGATGTCTACTTGTGCATATGAAGATATAAAGCAGAAATCTATAGTATGATCCTTCCAAATTTCCAATTGATTTGGATACTTTAAATGCTTCCTTAGCTGTAGAAGCACTTGGGTTTGAGAAGATGGTAGCTGGTGACTACTCAATGCAAAAAAGAGTAGAAGAAATTATCTACAACACCCCATGAAGAACACCCTTTATTTAGAAATGCTTCATGAACCTGTCATTAAATAGAAATATTACGGCTAACAATTACTAGTCAAACAGATTTGAAACAGGAGACTACTCATTAAAGATCAAAGACGCAGGGAATAGTTGTGACAGAAAACTGAAACTTCTGAGAAAATGTAAGGTCCCCCATAAACCAAAAGACCTGAAATTTCTCAATACATGAAGCAGAACAGAAATAGAGAGGCCTCGATGCATGAACTTTTATTTCAATGAAAATAAGCAAAAGCCAAGAGAGATGAGAAACGAACATCCATTTTAGTAGCATGTCCAATAAACACCGAACAGAGGAAAATAAAAAGAACTTTCTTTTCCTGCTGGCATAGTTTGGTGTAAAAGAAATGAGAAAGTGGGGTTACTGATGAAAAACTGGAGAGAGAATTTTCTTAACAGAATAGCAATTTTATTTTCCTCCACATAATTACAGATACAAGGCACCTTTATATATATATACATGAGGTACAATAATCAAGAGCGGAAGTTTAGCTCGATTCTAACAAATATCTACCGGATTCTAGAAGGTTTCTGTAACAAATTTGAGACGGTTATTCTCTAGACTGTGAATCACGTTTTTCTTGCTTGTGCTGGCGTTGATCAGGAGTGGCATCAGTGTGATGTTGGTGTTGATCAGCTGTGTGTTTTTCTTGCTGCTGATCAATAGTTACCTCAATTCAATGCATTAAGTTCTCCCACATGGTGTTCTTTCTTGAGTACAGTGTGCTCATTCCAGCATTAATGGAGTATGATTTTACTGACAGGCAGAAGAAGAAAGCCTGGACTGAGTGCATCACACCCTTTGCTCACTTATTTTTGGTACAACCAGTCTTGCTCTCTTTGACAACCAATTTGCTTCATCATCTCATGAAAAGTTACTTTTTGTAGCTCCATTTAGGTACTATCTTTGCTTCCAGTAATTTCTTTCTTTCAACCTGGAGGTTACTGGTGAAGGATAGATTGGTAATATGAATCCATGTCCTTGGGACTTGTAATTGCAACTTACCATAACTTGGCAGGCTTCACACCTAAAAAGAAATAGAAAAGCTTGACAGGCTGTAGCAGATGCATTCATCCATACGAATCCACTGGGAAATTTAGCTACTTGCCTATACTATATTAACTTGACAATTTTTTCGCAGTTTCTGACCGTAATTAAATATGAATAAATTAAACCCCACTTCAATTATGCAAGTAATGAAACTAATTGTATATTGTTTCTGATTATGAATATATGATTCCAAAGTGGAAGCAAGTAAATAGGGAAAGGGTAAACCCCATTATGATAGTAATTGCGTCGACCAATCCATGAGGGCTCCCAGTAAGACAATAACAGGTGGGAACTGGGAAATGAACCCTATATTTACAACGACCCTACTTGGAAAGAAAACCATATCTATACTGTAATATACATAATGAGAAACTAAAATCAACATATTTTGTTGACGAAAAACCAACTTTTCTAACAAACAAAGCATATACAACATATAAGACACGGAGTCCGCTGGACTAAGAAACAAAAAGCGAGCAAGAGAATATCTCAAGAAACTAAAAGCACATATTAGGATGAAGATAGCGAGATATATATCACCTTCTTGGATCCTCTAGATGCTACTTTTTCAAGACTGTAGTCCTGAACATGGCATTATCAGCTTTTGTCCTTTCCAGTTCCACTGTTAGAGCTCCTATCTTTTCCTTCAACTGTCTAATTTCCTAGTACATACAATAACAGTCGGGAAAACTAATTAATTGAACTTTTAATCCAGCCATATGGAAAGGGCAGATTAAAAAAACAAAAGCAATATGAGTTTTTGAAAATAAAAGACTAACTTCTTCTGCCTCTCTCAAGCATGCCCTGAATCGATCTAGCTGATTGCAGATAACCTTAAGCATTGAGCTTTGGTCTTGGTCTGAGGAAACATGCTTTTGTTCTGCATTCTGATTCAGAAAGGCTATTATGAACAAACTATATAATCTGGAACCAAATGATTGCTTAACCAAAAAGAAGAAGAAGGCATGATAGCCTAAAACTGTCACTTAAAATAACTTAACACAAAATGTGTACGTACATGTGTAGAAAAGATTATTCTTATATTATCATTAATTGTTAAAGACTCAAAATCCCAAATGAGCAGCCAGAAATTGCATCATTGCAGCCACAAATTATAGACTGATATAACTGTTCGGCTCTTATGTCCAACAATGATTATTTAAAGAAACAGAAATTTGTGATGGCAAAAATGAAAGATAGATATACTGTGACAGGGAGAGATGGAGAGAGAGAGGGTGAGAGAGGAGGGGTACCTCTGATAGGTCTGTGCTCCTAGCCTCTGATAGATCCTGGTCATCAAATAAAATTTCCCTTTTTATCCTTGGAGCTACATCCCTGCAATAGAAGATGGAATTCAAATTTAAAGAAGAATGGGGGGTGAACCAAGAATTTTGGTTGTCTATGCCAGACGTCCTTGGGATGCTGATTTGTATGTTTATGAAATCCAAGGTAACTTCACTTATCAAAATTACAAGTGCTAAATATATAGTTTAACATTCACAATGCAGGCTAATTAAATCAATATGCTTCATAGTTAATATTGCGGAAGGCAAAAGTAATATACACTCATTTTTGAGTCACCATGAGTCCACTGATGCTCACCTTCAGTATATCATCCTCCAACTTCTGCATTACTTTTTTATTTTTCATTAACCTTTTCTGCAAGTTCTGTTATTTCTCCTTCAGTCTTTTCCAACAGAAATGATTTTTCCGAAAGTTGCACCTGAAAGCAGCAAAAGCAAATACACAACAGATCCATGACAGATCTCAATGAAATATTCAATAACCTAATCAAAACCTCACACAAAGAAGTTAAAAAGTTCAATTCCAAATCTGTATCTGAAGAGCCAGATTTGCTCATCTCTTCCCCACACAAAGAAGAGACTCCAGTTTGCTCATCTCTTCCCCACTTGTAGCAACTTCCCAATCTTCATCCTCAGTTGAATTATAACCCACTGCATGCAAATTCATCAAAAAGTTTAGATCGTAGATTTTGAAGATGGGCAGAAGGTGTTGACTAGTGATGGGAACAAAGGTGTAGTTGTGAGACAATGGTGTCCAGATGCTTGTACAGAAGCTTGTGTTGTGATGATAGTTCTCGACGAACTACCATTTAGTCAAGTAGAAAAGGCTGGGTTTCAGTACTTTTGTTCTGTTGCCATCCCTTGATGGGAAATTCCTAGCAGAAGGCTAATTGTACGGAGATTTTTGGAGATGTATGATGCTAAGAAAGAGGAGCTTAGGGGTGAGTTGGCCAAACACAGAGTGTGTTTGACTACCGACACTTGGACTTCGATGCAGAATGTCACTTACATGGTGGTGACAACGCATTTCATCGATATGGGCTGGAATTTGCACAAGAGGATATTGAACTTTTGTGTGATTCCCAATCATAACGGCACCACCATTGGGAAGATTTTAGAAACATGCTTGGTGCAATGGAAGATTGATAAAGTGATGACTGTTTCGGTTGATAATGTTGCTGCCAACAAGCATGCAGTGGAGTATCTTAGGAAGAAGATGATGAATTGGTCAGTTCCCCCAGTTTTGGATGGACATTATATGCATGTGAGGTGCTTGGCTCACATTTTAAACCTTATTGTTAGATCCGGCTTGCATATTTTGGACAAGTCGGTTGCAACTATTAGAAATGCAGTGAGGTATGTGAGGTCTTCTACTTCAAGGTTGGATGAGTTTAAGATGTGTGTTGAGAAGGAGAAGTTGGACGTTAACAAAATATGCATTCTTGATGTTCCAACTCGGTGGAACTCTACATTTCTAATGTTAGATACAGCGATGCAGTTGAGAAAGGGGTTTGATCGGTTAGCTGAAGAGGAAGACAGCAAATACTCGGGTTATTTCGGTGAAGGTGAGGATTTGATAGAGGAGGATTTAGAAGTGATAGAGATTCAAGAGGATGCTAAGTCAAAAACTCGTAGGAAGAGGGTCGGACCACCTACAGATGAAGATTGGGAAAAGGTTGCTGTTTTTATTAGGTTTCTACGAGTTTTTTTACGAGGTTACATTAAGGATCAGCGCAACAACGAAGTCTACTGCAGCTTCAGCTTTCCATGACATTGTGTCGATAGAGTGTGAGATTAACGCGCTGTTTTTGAAGCCGGAAATAAACTATAAAAGTGAAACAGAAGCTTTAATGGCTCGGATGGCGGTGAGGATGAGAAATAAGTTTAAGAAATATTTTGGCAACGTTGATGATGTCAATAAACTTCTTCTAGTTGCTTTAGTTCTTGATCCTAGGTATAAACTTCGCAATATCGGCCATGTTATAAGGGAGATGTTGAAGATGGATGAGTATTTGGTTAGACAAAAAGAAGCAAAAGTGAAAGATCTGCTTGTTTCTTTGACTGATATCTATGCACAATCATCTACGGTGAGTTCAACTAAAAAACAAAACTGTGACAAGAGTAAAAAGCCACATGCTACGAAAGGAAGAAGTGGAAAAATGGCCGAGATGATGGATAATTGGGCCAAGGCGCTTGAGGACTCGAACGAAATTGTTGTGGAGACTGAAGTTGATCGATACATTCTTGATCCATTTGAAAAGCCAAAAGAAGGGGATGACTTCGATATCTTAACTTGGTGGCAGCTCAATGGATTAAAATATCCTAACTTGCAAGCTGTGGCAAGGGATGTGATAGCTATTCAAGTTTCCACAATAGCTTCGGAGTCATGCTTTAGCACAAGCAAGCTAGTAATTGATCATCATAGATGTTCCTTAACTCCTAGAAGTGTTGAAGCCCTTATATGCTTGCAAAACTGGCTTAAGGGTGATGAAATAATGGGTCTAGAGTATGTTCCAACCATCGAGGAGATGAACATGTATGAAGATATTGAGAAATAATTATTTTGGGAATTCAAAGTGAAGCTAATTAAATGCTTTTAAGGCACGCACACACTCTGTGTAGATAGGAATCGAGGCACTGTCACACTTGAAGGAGTTTGACGGTCCTTTTAAGCGGATTTGCTTTAGTTCGTGGAAGCGGGGTCGGCCTAAAAAAACAGCTGGTTACATCCGGATCAATTTGCTTGCTTTCTCCAGGAGGTTTGATGAAGATATCCATTATGCTAATATGGACTTACCCTTAGACGTAAAGAAAGCTGCTCTCAAAGTGGCTCCCTCTGTTGTCAGTCTGGTATCCTATCAAGGTAAGTAATTCCTCTTCAATCAGGTGGTATTTCTTTATTTTTGCTTCAGAAGAATTATGATATGCGTGTATGCCCGTATGCCATATATATATGTATGATGATACACACTCTTAATCTTTTTCTTTAGGCGATAAACCCTTTTTCTGTGGTTCTGGGACTATATTTGACTCCAAAGTATCAATGCTGGCTATGGTGGCTATCGTAGCACAATCTTAACTTCCGCAAGTCTCCTGAGGTCAAAAGACGGAGCACCTGCATTGCAGGACAATATCACAAAGGTTATAAATCCTGAACCCTAAAACCCTTCTTCTGTTCACTCACCTCCAAAAAAAAATTAACTTAATTTTGCATTTATTGCAAGTATGAATCAATGTCTTTTCTTTTTCTATTCACGTTTTAACAAAAATTAACTTTTGCATTTATTGCAGATCAAGGTACATCTCTCAGACAACTCTTTGTTTGAGGGGAAAGCATCTTTCTATGATTGGCACTACAATGTCGCTGCTATTGAGATTATATCCTCTTCTGCCCTTCCCATATGCAATATTAGCTTGCTGGATGATTCAATCTCAATTAAATCAACTCAAGTTAACAAGGAGAAGGAGAAGGTTCTCACTAACTAACTAACTAGTGTTAGTTGATATACCTCCAAAACTCCGCTAACTGGGAATCCGTCGCACTGAAATATGATGTCATCCTCCACTACTACACAAATAACCTTTATTTTAATGAAGTTTTTAGGTTGAAATGTCATGAATAATTTGATAGTAAAAGATTTGTGACACTTTTGAAACGCCATAAAAAAATTTTAAAAACATGACGTTCCATAAACGACATAAGAAAAATAATACACAGTTGTTAGACCCTTTTATCACCTAGTTGATATAATCAAGAGAACTCATAAAATAAAATAAAAAATGTAACATCTTATATTAGTATGAAGTGACCAATTAGTAGAAATTATCTCTTCAACAAGAACGTCACTGACCATAGTAGGAAACTTTTTTTTCATTGTTTCCAACCTGTCGAAAGATGCAACATATAGATTAGTAAATAACATTCCAAGCTCAAAAGTTGGCAACATTTTCTATGCCACAATAAAGATCATTACAACCTCCACAGAGAAGAAATGAGTATAAGAAAAAGTACAAAACATGTGTGTACAATTAACAGTTTTAGAGTATACCTATATTCATTGAAATAAGCCAAGCATATGATAACAACGTTGATGGGGTAAAATGGGGTATACAATTCATATAGAAATTCATTCCTATAACTTCTCCATCACGGATGATCAATGGTCAGCCAATACCACACTGAGGATAAAAAAATATTGTTGAAAATAAACATTTGTTGATAGACAAAATCCTAAAGGAGACAAAAAAGAAATGAAAAAGTCGTACTATGGTGATCTTGCAATCTGCCATGAAGAGCTCTTTGCAAACCAAATGGCATGCATCAAGGCTGCACAAAGAAACATAAACACATGTAATTATTAATCATCATGCTATGTATGATTAAAGAGAATCAATAACTTAACTATTTTGTGTACTTGAATTTCCCAGGAGCCGCCATGATTGTATGATCATACAATTATCTGCCTAAATTAAGCAACAATCATTTCTCTAGGAGAGAGATGAAATAAGTCGTCAGTTGGATGTGCTTTCCCAAATTCAGTTGGACTAATCGAAACATAGTCATCGATAGACCTTATCTTGCATTTAGAAAGTAGTGTTGGAGAATAAATCTTCACAAGAGCTATATTGTAAGGATAATCACAAAAAATCACTTTACCCTCTATACAGCACCATCATTTAGATGTACATCAATGTCTAGAAACTGAGCAAAAATCACATGCTGAGCTACCCAGTCTTATAAATTACAATGTCCAGAACTTAGCAAAAGTTACATGTTGTTAAGAAAATACACACCTTTAAAAAAAAAATACACAAAGTAAACCAGTGGTGACTACTAACTGACTAACTAACTAGTGTTAGTTGATATACCTCCAAAACTCCGCTAACTGAGAATCCGTCGCACTGAAATATGATGTCATCCTCAAGTATTCCAACTTGCTGAGCTTTAGATCCTTTTATGACTTGGATGATATAATCATGAGAACTCATAAAATTAAAAAACGAAATGCAACATCTTATGTTATTATGAAGTGAACAACTTGTAGAAATTACCTCTTCGACAAGAACACCACTGACAATAGAGGAAACTTTTGGATCATTGTTTCCAACTTGTCAAGAGATGCAACATATAGATTAGTAAATAACATTCCAAGCCTAGGTTGACAACATGTTATGTGCCACAATAAAGATCATTACAACCTACACATAGAAGAAATGAGTATAAGAAAAAATATAAGACATGTGTGTACAATTAACAGTTTTAGAATATACCTATATTCATTGAAATAAGCCAAACATATGATAACAACGTTGATGGGTAAGAATGGGGTATTTAATTCATCATAAAAATTCATTCTTATAACTTCTCCATCACGGATGATCAATGTTCCGTCAATACCACACTGAAGAGAAAAAAAAATGTTGAAAATAAACATTTATCCAGACAAAATCCTAAAGGAGACAAAAAGGAAAAAAAAAAAGTCATACTTGGTTGGTGACCTTGCAATCTGCCCTGAAGAACTCTTTGCAGTCCAAATGACATTCATCAACGTTGTACAAAGAAACAAAAAGACATGTAATTATTATTCATCTCACAAAAAAGTTTTTTGATTAATCTTATATCAATAAGCAAGCTTACAAAATATCTTAAATGTTTCTTCACCTTTTTTTTTTTTGACATGTGTTTTTTGCAGGACTTGGTTACGAAAAAATAATCTACTTGGGTAGAGAGCATAACGATCTCTATTATCTCACTCCAAATATAGCCACTAAACCTTCACACGTTCATCTGCCAATCATTCAGTCATTTCTTCCACCTTGTGGCATCGACGTCTTGGTCATCCTTCTCCAAATCGCTTGTGATTGTTAGCCAAAACAATATATTCCCTGTATTTCTTGTAGCATAGATAAAACATGCGATGTCTGTCCGTTAGCCAAGCAAACACGTCTTTCATTCAATTTGAGTATTATATCCACAACAAAACCATTTGCTCTCATGCATTTTGATATTTGGGGTCCTCACAAAATTGCATCTCATTCCAGTGCAAGGTATTTCTTGACAATTGTGGATGACTTTAATTAGTAGATGTACTTGGTTGTATCTTATGCATGCCAAATCTGAAACTCAAAATCTTTTGAAATATTTTCTTGCCTTTACTGAGACACAATTCAATCAAAAGGTATAAAAAATTCGTTTAGATAATAGAAGTGAGTTTTTATCTACGCACTCTTGTGTTTTCACATCCCAACGAAATGGAGTTGTGGAATGAAAACATCACCATATAATCATGATTGCCCATTCTTTTCTTTTCAAGCTAATCTTCCATTAGAGTTTTGAGCAGAATGTGTCATCACTGCAATTTATCTTATCAACCGTTTGCCTACACCACTTTTGTCGAGTAAATCTTTATTTGAAAAAAAAATTCGACGTGTTCCCCAATATTCTCATATTCGTGTTTTTGGTTGTCTTGCATACGCCATTAATGTTCATCCCAAACACAAATTTGATCCTCGTGCTCATAAATATATATTTGTTGGATATCATTTTGGTCAAAAGGCATATAAACTCTATGATGTAACGACCAGAAAGTACTTCACTAGCAGGGATGTTGTTTTTCATGAGGATATCTTTCTTTATAAGCAAGATTCTGCTCATCTTTCTATGTAGCCTCATGATGTTGTGTTTCCCAATATGATTCCTGATAATGATATCTCTTAAGAACCCTTATCTACATTTATGATTTCTCTCATTGAACACGTACACCTCTCCTCAAGCTGACAATTCTTTATCTCCAGATATTTTGTCTAACCATAAGACTCATCCCAATGATCAGACACCTCCATCAACATTTCACCTTATTCATCCCTCCACTTGGCAATTCTTCACTTTCATCACCATCTTCACATCCTTCTTCTCCTCCAGTACCAAATGAGGATATTGTCCATGTTCTTTGCCGCTCATAATGCGTTATAAAACCAAATATCAAACTAAAAGATTATGTTTGTTCTCATGTTGTGTTGCCTACCCAGGAGGATTCACGGTCTTTGTGGCCATTCCCTAATAAAGGTACGCGTAATCCTCTTTCTAATTACATTTCCTATCACCAATTTTCTTCATCTTACCGTTCTTTTATTGCCAATATTACTCGAAATGTGGAACCTAACACTTTTGCAAAAGCAAGAAGCAATGACATCTGAAATTCAAGCTTTAGAGGCTAACAACACCTGGAGCCTTACTCCTCTCCCTCCCAGCAAGGAACCCATTGGCGGCAAATAGGTGTACAACATCAAGTATAATTCAGATAGCACCATTGAACGTTACAAGACCCGCCTCTTTGCCAAGGGTTACACCCAAGTTGAAAGGGTGGATTATTGTGAGACTTTCTCATCTACTACCAAGCTCACCACATTTAGGTGTCTCCTCGCTATTGCTGTCTCCCATAATTGGAGTCTTCATCAAATGGATATACAAAATACCTTTCTTCATGGTGACCTTCATTCCTCCACTTGGATTCAGTCGACAAGGGAAGAATCTGGTATGTCAACTAAATAAGTCATTGTATGATCTCAAACAAGCTTCCTGAAATTGGTTCTCTAAATTTTTTAATGTTATTCAAAAGATTTGTTATAGGCAATCCAAGGCTGTTTATTCATTATTTACACATGTGGTTGGTAATTCTTTCACTGCTGTTCTCATTTATATTGACTATATTGTGCTCACTGAGTCACTGGAAATTATCCCAAAGTCATTGAATCATTAGATGCATTTCTTCGTAAGGAATTTCGCATAAAGGATCTTGGCAATCTTAGACATTTCTTAGGCATTGAAGTCTCACAATCCAAGGAAGGAATTTTCGGTTCTTAACAAAAATATGCATTAGATATTCTACTTGATGTAGGTCTTAAAGGAGCACATCCATGTCATTTTCATATGAAACAAAATCTAAATCTTACACCTATAAATGGGGAAATTCTTAAAGATCCCACACGTTATTGGAGATTGATTGAGAAATTCATTTATCTCACTGTGACAAGACAAGATATTGTGTATTCTGTTTGGATTCTTAGTCAATTCATGAATCAGCCAAGGAAACCTAATATAGAAGTTGGCATGGGAGTATTGTATTTTATTAAAGAAAATTCGAGTAGAGGCATTTTATTTCCATCATAAAATTATTTGGCTTTAAAAGCTTATTGTGAATCAGATTGGACAAGTTGTCCAGCTACAAGAAAGTCAAGAATTGGATATTGTGTTTTCTTAGGTAATTCATTGATTTCTATTTCCAAGAAGCAAGGTAATGTGATGTGTTCATCAACATAAGCCGAGTACCGTGCTATGGTTATGACTTGTAGAGAATTAACTTGGTTGAGGTACATTTTACAAGATTTTCAAGTTATTCATGATAAGCCTGCTTCTTTGTATTGTGACAACCAAGCTGCATTACATACTGTAGTCAACCCGGTTTTTCATTAAAGAACAAAACATATAGAGACTGATTGCCATGTGGTTCGAGAAAAGCTACAAGCCGATTGATTTCTACTAGATATGTTCCTTATTCTCTACAAATTGCAGACATGCATGTTCACAAAGTCCTTGGAAAGAGATAATTTTGAATATTTAGTTTTCAAGTTGGAACTTCATGACATTGACTCTCAAACTTAAGGGGGACTGTTGAGAATCACTCATGATATGAAAAGATTTAGGTGTAAATACTTATTGTTTCATTCCATATTTTGTCAATCGTTGTAATTTATTTTGTTGTATTAATACTTAGGATTTAGATTATTCCATATCATAGATGGTAGACTGGTTTCTTATATATCTTGTAATATTCTTAATTGTAATCATCATCAATACATCAATTATCATTTTTACATATTATCTACTTGTGTGGTGGCCTCTCCGTCGAAGTGGTCGGGCTGCGATGAAAAGGTGTGTAATGTGATCTCTTGTAATTGAAGACTCAATTTGCTCTAGTTGGCCTCGCCCTTGCCTTGTAATCTCGTGTAATCCGATGAAAAGTATTGTTTTTCTCAACATCCATCCTCCGTTACAACATAGATCCAGTAGTTAAGAGTTGATGAAGGAAATGTATGCAACAAGCATAATAATCACTTAATCCGACAGAATCCTCACCGTAACTTGGAGCAACTTTAGGGATAAATTGCAAGATCTGAAAAGATAAATATTAAATTGCGTTTACCTGGAAATAAAGGGGTAAAAACGTAATTTAACTCAAATCCTTCTATTTTTCTCAGTTTCAAGTCGCGAGCAGAGGTTTGATGAATTAAACATGAAGAAAGCTCAGCGCACACACCATAAATCTCCCAAATCAAAAGTTCAGATCCGTTTCTCATTCTCTGGTGCTCAATCTCAGTGAACGCCACCACCTACCGGTGGCTCCGATCGCAGAAACGACTTGCCGTCTTAGACTGAGAGAGAGAGAGATCCGATTTCGTGAACATGGAAGGTGGATCCGATAGAGACAAATCGAACTCCTCGTCGTCTCCCATTCCCGTCGTCTCCAATTTCTGGAAAGGTATGCCTGAAAAGCTCGATTTGTTTGCGGTTTTGCTCGAGAAAAACGAGTGTGATAGCTAAATTTGTATAAGGAATCGATAGCTTCTTACTTGTTCGTTGCATTTTGCCGTTGTTACTTTCACATTTTGATGCTGATTATTGGATTTGTATGTCGCTGGAAATTTTAGCTTGCGTAGTTTGATCATGTATAGACGTAGAAATATACGTATGCGCGCTTAATTTGTTGATGAAACTGCGAAACTGGTGTTGTGTAGATTGTTGAGTATTGAAGTAGAAGTTATTAGATGTAAACTAGTAGTGAGAGTGGAATTAATGGAATATCGGAGACGAAGCTGGAAAAGTATCCAGGATTTGTCTTGGTTTGTTGAACTGGAATTATGCCGAATTGTGTGAACAAGCAAATCAGGAAGATTATTGTGAATGTTTGTTTTATTAATGGCTTCTTTTGTTTTTTTGCTTACAGAGTTTGATTTGGAGAAGGAAAAAAGTGTACTGGATGAGCAAGGGCTTAGGATAGCTGAGAATCAGGAAAACAGCCAGAAAAATAGGCGGAAGCTTGCAGAGAGCACAAGAGGTATGCCATTTTATATTCTAACGATGAGGTTCTCCTTTTGTCAGCCAGATTTTCTACTTGAAAAGTGGAGATATTTGGTAGCTTTCGTGGAAGGCTTTTTAATTGTAACTTTAATTCCACATTGCATCATGAAGAACATGTTTCTTAATTTGGAATTTGGGTTGCTACCAGATTTCAAGAAAGCTTCACCGGAGGAAAAGCTAAATCTCTTCAATTCTTTACTTAAGGGTTACCAAGAAGAAGTTGATAATCTTACCAAGAGAGCAAAATTCGGAGAGAATGCTTTTCTTAACATCTATCAAAAGCTTTACGAGGCTCCAGATCCGTATCTTGCACTTGCTTCAATTGCTGTAAGTACCAGCATGCTTCGTTTAGTGTTCCGTGACATCAAATTTTAAATGTTTTTAGTAGATAGTAATTTGGCGTAATACATTAGGGGTCTAAGTATGTAATGATGAACTGAAAACAGAAAGCATCAAAGCATTGAAACATTATTTGTGAATTTGCATGTTGTATAGTTTGTGCTTGGCTTCTGTGCACTCGGCTTGTAGGTTGTATGCTGTGTCTATGTTTCAGTAATATAACTTTTCTTCATCTCCCACAGGAGCAAGATCTTAAATTGTCTGAGCTAGAATCTGAGAATAGGAAGATGAAAGTTGAGCTTGAGGAGTTCAGGACAGAAGCAACTCATCTAAAGAATCAGCAGGCAACAATAAGAAGACTTGAAGAGCGCAACCGTCAGTTAGAGCAACAGGTGAGCAGTGTGTAGTGTCTCTTTTAAATTAAGAAAAGAAACACTATACATTCTCATGTGGTTCGAAGTTTTTCAGTCTCAATATGGCACTGATTTATGTCTTCTTCCTAATGGGTGGACCTTTTCAATGTGGTTAGATGGAGGATAAAGTTAAAGAAATTGTGGAGATAAAGCAACGGAGTTTTGCAGAAGAGAACCAGAAAGTACTTGAGGTCCTGACAGAGAGGTATGTATTGCTCACATATTAAGTATGGAAATTTGTTTGGATGAAGCGTCGTTAGTTTTCTTAATGGATTTGTTTTGTGTCTGTTGAGAACATATTGAATGTATTTTATTTTCTTGTATAACGTGATTGATGATCTCTCCATTCTATACAGAGAGCAAATGTTGCAGGATCAATTACGACAAGCTAAAGACAGTGTTTTCAATATGCAGAAATTACATGAGCTTGCTCAAAGCCAATTGTTTGAGGTTCGTGCACAATCAGGTGGGTTCATGTCCCCAGTTTAGTTCTCTTAGAGCATCTTTAGTGTGTGTGTGTGTGTGTGTGACAAGGCCCTATGGTTTGAACATTATGCTTGTTTTTCTCTGCCACTTTTCGTGAGGCATCTCATATTTTCCTAATGATTTCAGAGGAAGAGAAGGCAACGAAGCAATCTGAGGTCAATCTTCTGATGGATGAAGTTGAACGGGCTCAGACACGGCTTCTTAGTCTTGAGATGGAGAAGGTGCGTTCAAACCTTTTAATACAAGATTTTTAGCTGTTCATAACTCCACCTTTTACGAAGGGGTATATTTCATTGAGTGGCACTAGTCTTTTGTGCAATTGGATCATACTTTCTAATTTTTCATTGTTTGTAAAGGTTCATGGTACTGCTATTATGGTTCTTCTGTGTTTCATTATTCATTCTTGTATTAGTTGGTTCTTCATTGTTTAGGCCCTTTTTTCATTGAATGTTTTTGCAGGGACATTTGCGGTCCAAGTTACAGTCAGCTAATGAAGAAACTGACAATAAGAAAAGGTGAGGGACTTCACTGTCTTACTTCATAGTGCATGTCCCTAGAAATTGTGGTTTCAATCTATTTTCCTTTTCTTTGAATTGGTAACTGCTTTATACTGTGAACCATCTATTAGGGGAAAACCTTGCTTGGGAAATTAGAGTCTTTAATATAAAGAACTAAGCAATTCACCCGAGTATTTTGCTCTCAGCTATGGCGTTTTGGAGTCGTAACTATATTCCATATATTGAATTCAAAACTCATCTAGAATTGGACAAGAACATCGTGAAAGTAACTGAGTGAATGAGTGTTCTGCTAGTCTTATTTGGAGTTTACCCGGGCTCTGTACCTGGGATTATATTCTTGTAATATACTTCATAATGTTCTTTTCCTCTATTGGAGCTCTATATAAATTAGTTTTGTGTTATCATAGGGATATAATTTTATTTTAAATTGTTTGCTCCGCACAGTGATAATTTAGATTCAAATAGCATCCTTGAGAATTCTTTAAGTGCCAAAGAGAAGATCATAGCTGAACTCAACATGGAACTTCACAATATTGAAACCACCTTATCAAATGAAAGAGAGGAGCACATGAATGAGATCAAGAAGTTGAATGCACAGCTCATTGAAAAGGTACATTTAGCTTCTTGCTCCAGGATACTTTCTTCTTATGCTGAAAGTACTGTTAGGGGTTGGGGGAATTGCATTGCTTAGTGTCTTTTTCCCTTAATAGGTAGGGTTTGTTTTTAGCAATGTGATGCCATAAACAAATAGAAAAAATAAAGAAAAACAGGAGTGATGGAATAGACATACTTGTCTCTTACGTTCAGTATCTTATATACCAAAGATTTTAACTTCTGTAGTTTCTTATCTTCTCTAACTATATTTCTGTCTTGTAAATTCAGGAAGCTTCTCTTGAGGAGATGAAGAAAGAGCTTCAAGCAAGGCCAACAACAAAACTGGTTGATGATTTGCGTAAAAAGGTGAAGATTTTGCAGGTAATACGACATTTTCTCTACATAATTAGCTCAGAAGTTGCATGCTATGATTTTTGTTCATTTTAGCTGCATGTTGATGATTTTCATTGAAAGTCCTGGAAATCTTTAGTTACTGTTTAGTTGATTTTGGACTTTGCCATTGATGCTGTTTAGAGATATTCATAACACATAATTACGTTCAGTGTGGACAATGTCCATGAATGAATTCACCACATATTTTTTATATTTGTTTTATTTTTTATTTTTATAGGAAGTGACTAATATTAACTTCAGCAGTGTGGTTTTGAGTATTCATCTATCATTTTACAACAAAGAACAATTAATGTGACTGGTCTCTAAACAGATGTCAGAAGGATTATGTCATGTTTGTTAATTTGAAATTGTAATTGCCATTATCAAAATGATATATATCGGATTGGAATTCAATCTTCTTTCGTTGATTAATCCAAATACCAACAATAGTGGCTCTATTATTTATTTGATTATTGCATGGTTCTACTTTTGACTTCCCATCCATATTGGTTGTATTATTTGTATCTTTCTGTTTATCTCTCGTCTTTTCTGCTGTTTTCTTGCATCTTGTTTGCTTTCATTGAACTAGGTTGTAAACATTGTCCTCCTTTTCTTGGTCCCAGACAATGTTCTGTCAATCTAACTTTTTGATGAATTTGTAGGCAGTGGGTTATAATTCAATTGAGGCTGAAGATTGGGAAGTTGCTACAAGTGGGGAAGAGATGAGCAAAATGGAGTCTCTTCTTCTTGACAAGAATCGGAAAATGGAACACCAACTCACACAATTGAAGGTATGAAGCTTGTTCACTTCCATGCACACACTTTTGACCAAATCAGTCTGGCTCTTCAGATACAGATTTGGAATTGAACTTTTTATAGAGATGATAATATCTTTTTGCGGGGTCTTTGATTAGGTTATTGAATATTTCATTGAGATCTGTCATGTATCTGTGTATTTTTGCTTTGTGCTGCTTTCAGGTGCAACTTTCAGAAAAATCATCTCTGTTGGAAAAGGCTGATGGAGAAATAACAGAACTTGCAGAAAAGGTTAATGAACACAAAAAATTAATACAGAAGTTGGAGGATGATATACTGAAGGTGAGCATCAATGGACTCATGCTGACCAAAATGAATGTGTTACTTTTGCCTTCTATGATATGAACTACGAACTTACGAAGCATATTGGATTTAACTAGCCTGCATTGTGAATATCGAACTATATATTTAGCATTTATAATTTTTACAAGTGGAGTTACCTTAGATTTCATAAACATACAAATCAGCATCCTAAGGACATCTAGGTTCATTCCCCTCCCCCCCCCCCCCCCCCCCAAAAATATATATATATATATATATATATATTTCTTCTTTAAATTTGAATTTCATCTCCCATTGCAGGGATATAGCTCCAAGGAGAAAAAAGGAAATTTATTTGATGACTGGGATCTATCAGAGGCTAGGAGCACAGAGCTATCAGAGGTACCCTTCCTCTCTTTCCTTCTCTCCCTGTCTCATTATATCCATCTTTCATTTTTGCCATCACATATTTCCGTTTCTTTAAATAATCATTGTTGGACATAAGAGCTGAACAGTTATATCAGTCAATAATTTGTGGCTGCAATGATACAATTTCTGGCTCTGCTCATTTGGGATATAAATGTGCAACACCTTTTGTCCAAGAAAGTATGAAGTCACATGTTAATGTTTGTCGTTCGTTTTTTCCTCAAGAAACTGGAAGTATATCATGCATTTCTGGAAACTACATGAAGTTTTGTCGTTACAGATTTAATAATATTGTGAATTCTTTGGGCTGTGGATCACTTCAACAACCTGACAGCACCATTGTTGATAGCCGGATTCTGTTCACACTAATTATACCACTGGCCTCTGTTGGTTTTGAGACTTTAACAATTAATCCTAACAAGATCTTTTTTGCAATTATGTACATACACATTTTGTGTTTAAGTTATTTTAAGTGATAGTTCTAGGCATACATTGTGCATGCCTTCTTGCTCTTTTTGGTTATGCAATCAATTGGTTCCAGATTATATGGTTTGTTCATAATAGCCTTTCTGAATCAGAATGCAGAACAAAAGCATGTTTCCTCGGACCAAGACCAAAGCTCAATGCTTAAGGTTATCTGCAATCAGCGAGATCGATTCAGGGCACGCTTGAGAGAGACAGAAGAAGTTCGTCCTTTATTTTCAAACACTCATAATTGCTTTGGTTGTTTAATCTGCCCTTTCCATATGGCTGGATTACAAGTCTAATCGAGTAATTTTGTCGACTGCTATTGTATATACTAGGAAATTAGACAGTTGAAGGAAAAGATAGGAGCTCTAACAGTGGAACTGGAAAGGACAAAAGCTGATAATGTCAAGCTGTATGGAAAGATTCGCTATGTTCAGGACTACAGTCTTGAAAAAGTAGTGTCTAGAGGATCAAAGAAGGTGATATATATGTCGCTATCTTCATCCTAATATTTGCTTTTAGTTTGTTAAGATATTCTCTTGCTAGCATTTTGTTTTTTAGTCTAGCGGACTCCTTGTCCTGTGTTGTATATGCTTTTTGTTAGAAAAGTTGGTTTCTCATTAACAAAATATGTGGGTTTTAGTTTTTCTAATACTTGTTTCTTTTTATTTGGTATATTTTAGCAAGCAGAGGATCTTGAAAGTGGTTTCTCCTCAGATGTTGAATCTAAGTACAAGAAGATCTATGAGGATGATATAAATCCTTTTGCAGCATTCTCGAAAAAGGTTTGGCAATGTTTACATTCTGGTGAAATTTTGAAGTTCCTTAGCTGAGATGCATTTCTGTAATATATTCCTTCTGCTTTCTTCTGTTTGTTAGCAATCATATAATAAACTTTTTTTGTACACAGGAAAGGGATCAAAGGTACAAGGAATTGGGTTTCAGGGACAGAATTACTCTTAGCAGTGGACGTTTTCTTCTTGGCAACAAGTAAGAATACATAATCTTAGCTTCAAGTACTCAGATTCGGCTCCTTTCTTCTGTAGTATGGTGTTCTGTTTTTATTTATTAATTTCATGGTGTGAATTCCTGTCCTGGATTCTTAAATCTTGGCTTGACAATGATTTTAGCTGTCAGGTTTTTATGTGCCTGTGTAATATATATATATATATATATATATATATATATAATACATTATATAAGGTGTAAAGGCTGAAAGTGTTTTTTTTGTCTAGTATCTACTCATTCCTTTCGGCATACTTTATAACTCTAATTCATGTTCAGACATAACATACCCTTCTTCAATTAATTTAAGAGTTATGGTTGCAGGTATGCTCGGACTTTTGCATTTTTCTACACCATTGGGTTGCATATACTGGTATTCACCTGTCTCTACCGAATGTCAGCTCTGAGTTATCTCAGGTATGTTATGTTCTGATGTATTTGCAGCGGTTTTACTGGTTAGTCTTTTTGATTATATTATTTTCTTTTTCTATTTGTGCAGCAATGGTCAGGAGGATATCCTTGTCGGGGACACAACTCAGAATCTCCCACATGGTCTCTAGGCTCTGCGACATTCTGAAGCTTTGCAGAATGTATATACAACATAAATGACTGTTATACTGCCTGTGTTTTGGCTTTTCTTTTCTTTTTCCCTTCACTAATTAGCTGTAAAGCATGTATGTAAAATTATAGATATAGGGACAAATCAAGTCGATCCCATTCGGATGGCCATATTTTCTGTTAGAATGGTTCGATGAGTTCAACGGTTCTGTTCAACCATATTTTGGGCTGTTATTTTCAGTCTTTGGAGCAATTTCCTGCTTCTGGCTTGCAGAACAGTTGCTCATTGCGAAAGTCACCCAAGAAAAAATGTTGGCAAAGTGAAGAAACAAATATGAAGGGAAGCAATAATGAATGAGACGAACAATTAAACCAACATGCATTTACCCAGTTGAACGCTCACTCCCATGTTTGGGGATTATCAATAAAACGTAGCTTTGTTTTTCCTTTTCCTTTCGGGGATTAAAAAGGAAATCTTTTGTACTGCTTTAAAGCTCCATTTTTTTTCAAGGTTATGTTCGGTTTTGCTTTCATTTAGGGTCACCCCTGATTTAAATCAAGCTTGAGTTGGGTTTAGCTCGACTCAATTGTGGAATAAGCTCGAGCTCAAATTATCTTCTTAAAAATTTGCTCCGTTCAAAATGTGTTTGGAAATTATAGTGACCGCACATTAGCATTATAGTTTTAGCAAAAGCATACCATTTAACAATCTCATCTTAACTTGTGAAAAATCGTAACGAACAGTTTCCGATAGAAGGAATGCACCTTTTTTTTTTTAGAAGAGAAGGAATGCACCTTTGTCGACCAAAGTTGTTGGCAAAAGCATCCCATAGAATTTCAGTACTCCACATGTATGTATGGTTTTGTTGTTTACCCCTTTTTGTGTCTCCATTGTTTCATTTGGATCAGCTAAGAGGGGATGTTTCTCGTGGTTTTGTATTTTCATTGTAATGTTTTTTCAATCAAAAAAATAAAAAAAAACATCCCATAGAAAATCTCACCGCAATGGCTCAACCAATGAAAATTCATCGGTAAGAATTTGAACTATCAAAATTTCGTCGACAAAAGCATCCCATAAAAAAACCTCAACTCAACCGATGAAAATTCATCGATAAGAAGTAGAACTAAAGAAATGTTGTCGACAAAAGCATGCCATCAAAAATCTAAACCTCAACCGACGAAAAGTCGTCGAGTAAAGGAAAGTTACACACTGTGTGGCAAACACCGGTCAATAGAGGGGTTTATGATAATGATAGACCCCATCTGAGAGGCTCTCCGTCTATCTTCCTCTATAGCCCACCTCTCTCCTAGGGTTTTATGTCCATACTTCTCCAACACTCAAACAATTATTTGCTTCATACAAATCACATCCAATCAAAAATGAGCGTCGCTGCTTCTATATCCTCCATCGCCACCGTTCGTTTCCCCAATTGCCGCCGTCACTGCTTTCGCGCCTCACCATCTCTCTCGCTTCGGATAATGGCCCAATTCTCATCCTCTGCCGCGTCTACTCCGCCTTCCCGCTCCGAAGCGGCCGCCGTGGAACCCAAGAAACCGCCCAAGCTGCCGTGGCTCATTGTCGGACTCGGAAACCCCGGCAAGAAGTACAGCAGCACCCGCCACAATGTCCGTACGACCACTCTTTCCCCCCCCCCCTCAAATTTCGAGATTTTGATTTGAAATCGGTATAATATTTATGGTGGCGTTTTGTTTTTTCAGGTGGGTTTCGAGATGGTGGATGCTATAGCCGAAGCTGAAGGGATAGCTTTGAGCAGTGTTTCTTTCAAAGCCCTTGTTGGGAAAGGTACACTTGCTTCAAATTTTATCATCACATTCGATTCAATGCTTCAATATTCTAGTTTCGAATATAATGTGATGATCAACAGGCTGTGAAATTGCCAGTTGCCTTTGTTCTCTTTCTAATTTGAGTCTACATTCTCTGGTTTAAGATGTTGTGTGATTGGTTTTAGATGTAGTTACTCCGAAAACAGCAACTGAATCACAGTTGATTCGATAGAGGATTATAATAGGCTTTGCATAGCATGCATAAGAGTTGGCAGCATTCTCATGTCTTTAGAATAAGAACTTTAGACAACTTATCATTCGAATACAAGCTATTATATTCAGTCTGGAGAATACATTGCACATATCTCTTTACACATGTGTCTGAAATATTAGACCATATGAAATACAGGCCCTTTACTACGTTTTTCCAAGATTCCCAACTGTGGAGAAAATACTGTATTAATTCATTATCCTGCTTGTTTCATATTGTAGGATTTATTGGGGATGCCCCGGTTATATTTGCCAAACCGCAAACTTACATGAATAAAAGCGGTGAGTCTGTAAGTAAGCCATCTCACGAGTTGTCTTGATTTGTGAACATGTTTCTGTGATGGTTTTTTGATGCTTGGATCCTTTTCTGAAGGTTGGAGCCATCGTCTCATATTACAAAATTCCATTGCAGCAAGTACTTGTGGTATAGCTTCTCTCCCTTGTTGACTTGATCTCTACATTACAGTATCTTCTCTCATTGTGCCTCATTTTCCTTCTTCTGAGCCAGAGTGCCCCCTCCTGTTTCTCTATAATGTTCAAAATTTTCATTTCTTTTTGTCAGATCTTTGACGATCTGGATCTGCCATTCACAAAATTGCGGCTGTTGCCAAAGGGTGGACATGGAGGACAAAATGGGTAAGTTTAACATATTCCTGATATAGTAATGTCTATTAAATTTGACTGGAGTATCTCAGGTAAAATCTAATTGAATTCGAGCAAATCCACCACTGTACCACTCAACTTAATGAATGATTACTTTGATCTACATGCAATTCTTATACGTCTCTTGGACACAATGGAGAATTTCCTAGACTGTGGTCATCCTTCTGCCAGGAATAAATGTGGTAGTGAATGTAAAAAACATGAAATTTATTGCTCCATTGTGACTTTTCCAACTAGGAAGAACCGGTAGTGTGGTTGTTGGATGTTCTTTCCCCATGTCATAATAACATTGCTGAGTTGCATGTATTTGTCTCTTTAGTTTGTGTCCATCAAGTTGATTGTCGAATTTTCTGGGTGCCTGAGGCTTGGAGATCCTCAGCAAATAATATTGTTTTTGTTATTTTCTGTATATCCACATTCAAAGAGTCAGAAGAAGCCCTTAAACAGTTTTAATTGATTTCCCTTATTTGCTTTATGTTGCAGGATGAGAAGTATAATTGATCATTTTAAAGGAAGCCGTGACTTTCCACGTTTGAGAATCGGTAATTTACCTAGAGCACCGGAAAGTCTTTCCAAAATACGTATATGCAAATTTTTATTGAAATTGAATTGGTGAAATTTCGTTATGAATGGTGAAATTTGTTTAGGCATTGGGCGGCCTCCTGGGAAAATGGACCCTGCCAACTTTGTTCTTCGTCCCTTTACTAAACAAGAACGTGAAGAGGTTTGTAAACTTTGTGATGCAATAATTTGGGAGAATTACATATGGCTTGACATTGGACTCTTAACAGTTCCCTGTGTATGATTTTCAGTTAGATTTTACACTTCAACATGGCATAGATGCGGTGCGGATTCTCTTGCTTGAAGGGTTCAATAAAGCGGCAACGTTTGTTAACACAGCCAAGCCCTTGGAGCAATGTAGTTAATTGCTCTTCAGGTTGCAAGCTTTGGTTACCCTGAGAAGCAGAATATTACATTTAGACTTCTCATTTGGGTAAATCATCATCCATTTCATCGTTCCCTCAAGGTTTTTTTATCTCACAGTGCTACACTGAAGACTTATACAGAAACCGTTCGGGAATTTGCAAGCATTTACATTCTTTGACAGAGAAGCTGCGGCTATACTTCATAATAACATTCTAGAACAACAGTAATCCAATGATGTGGTTCTCATTTTTCCCTTACATTTCTGGCTCCAGCAATTTATATCATCTGTATGAACGTTTTACTTTGTCATAATCTTTGTACAAATAAAGAGGTTCAAATCATGTTGTTAGCAATTTATATCATCTGTATTGCCAAATTGTTTATTGTTAAGTATATCATACGAAGTGATTGCTGAAAAAAAAAAAAAAGTAAAGAATATTACAACAAAGTGATTGCATTTTTTTTTGGCAGAAATATCACTTTGGTCATTAAACTATGGCTTGCTCGACACTTTGGTCATCCAACTTTTAAAAACTTCATTTTGGTCATCGAACTATATCATCACATATCACTTTGGTCATTCTGTTTGTTTTCTCTGTTAACTCCAAGGGTATTTTGGAGATTTAAAGGTTTACTCGCCATTTTTATAACTTAATCCAACTTTTCCAGCCTAAACATAAAACTTCATCCAATTTTACTAACTTTTCCCTCCTTTTATAATTCCTTAATTTATTAAATCAATATTTTTCTTCCTTTTATATTCCCTCACTTTGAATCATTCTCTGACTCGATTATTTTTCTTTGTTGCATGCTTTGATTATTGATGATGAATGCATGAATAAAAGGAGGAAAAAGTTGGCAAAATTGGATGAAGTTTTATGTTTAGGCGGGGAAAATTGGATTAAGTTATAAAAATGGCGGGTAAAACATTTCATCTCCAAAATACCTCTGGAGTTAACAGAGAAAACAAAGAAAATGACGGAATGACCAAAGTGATATACGGTGATATAGTTCGATGACCAAAATGAAGTTTTTAAAAGTTGGATGACCAAAGTGTCGAGCGAGCCATAGTTCGATGACCAAAGTGATATTTCTCCCTTTTTTTTTTTGGGCAAACGAAGTGATTGCATTGTACTATTGAACTATAGTAATCTTTTTTGTCTGAATCTGAACTAAATTGATTAATATGAGAGTGACATATTAGTCGGCTCATAATCGTTTGGTTCGTGTCTCATGCTTTGATTGATTGATTAGAAACAACAGCCCAAAAGTCCAATAATTCAAAAATGCACTTGGTGTACTGATGTTCCGTGTTAAATTCTACAACGTACTGTTCTGATGTTCTCTGTTCTCTCGAAATCTGACAAAACATGTTGGATTATATGAAAATTTGGTCGTCTTGTTGTTTCATCCCTCCTGTGCATTCTCTGTTATTCTTGACTCGCAAGTCGCAAGTTTACAGCACAGATACCAGATCATCGGCCTTGAAATGTGAAGTGGTCCAAGTAAGATCACTGGCCTTGAAATGTCAAGTGGTCAAAATACTCTTTAGAACCCTCGCCTGCCACTTGACCTTTATGAGATCTTATAGGTTGACCTATATATTTTCAGTGATTTAAACTAAAACAATACTACCGAGTAATTTCAATCAAAACTATGTCAAAAAAATCTTTTGAATCGTAAATGGTCTACAGTTTAGGTTTGGGGTTGGAGGATTTTATGTATATCAATTATTATACACTTAAAATGAAGGAACATAGACAGATGAATATTTCTGCATCGACTTTGGGACGCTATCATAACTACATATGGTAGTTCAAGTTTATGATTGGACCTAAATTTTATGGCATTCAACTGCATATGGTAGTTCAAGTTTATGATTGGACCTAAATTTTGTGGCATTCAAATGTTTCACGCACTAGTCCCTATCTTGTGTAGATGTGCTTACAATTGCGGTGATAGAGCGTTCACCCTCCCACCGCCACCAAAATCAAGACATTGACACTAGAGAAACCGGAGTTATATAAAAGGCTAATAATTATTTAGTACGAGGAGCTAATTTACAAACATTTCTATCATGTTCAATAAAATTGTGATGTGAGATCTACTAGTTAATTAAATCTAAAACTCGAAATATTTATATCTTTATCACATGCTCAGAAACATAATATAACTTTTTGGATCGCGAAATTTTTAAGTTGTTATCAAAAATACAAGATACCGAATCACAGATCAGCGAAAAATTTTATGAATAGAGGTTTAAAAAATGGGTCATCATAGATATATCAATACCCAAATATTATGATATATTGACAGATATATCAAAGAGATATCACTAATATAGTGCACTTGTTAGGAAAAAATGATATATCTACTATCGACATATACACTCACGTTCACTCTGACCAAATAAATTATGCTCAACCACCGTTGAATGTAAATCTAATAGTGAAAAAAATTATTTTTAAATTGAGTTATTTTATTTTCAACCGTTAGATATAAACCCAAGTGTGATTGATCATAATTTATTTCATCGATTACTGACCGGTTTTACCACCACTGTCGACATATACGTGGGTGTGAGTGAAGATATTTAGAACCCTGATATGAACATCAAAGCTGGGCTGGGAAGCAGACACCGTGTGGATCCGCATGCTAAAGCGAAAGGGCCCAATAAGGGCTAGTAGAAATCTGCCGACAATCACGGGACTCGGGCCCACAAGTCCAACTTTAGAAACCAAGGTCTTACCAACAAAGTGCGTGCTCATACTACTAATAAAACCCTTACGTTGTCGTCCACTCCCCAAAAGTGGGCCCTACGCTCCCCATGTGACCTCGTCCCCCACCAGATCGCACCGGACGAAAATGAGAGATAGCTGCTAATTCGTAATTTAGTGCCCAAAAGTTTGAAAATTTTCACATGCAAACATGTAACACCAATACCATGACACGAGCCACACATGCAACGTTGCAACCCCTTTTGTAACGTATCACTTATATTCGATGGCGTGACCCCCGCCTTCAAATTTGGACCGGAGTAATGCTATACGTGATCACAATAAGAGACTAGTGCTACATGACCAACCAGAAAATGGATAACATTTTAAGTTGAGCGGTCGTATCACCACGTAACACGTCCTTTTTTTTTTATGATCTAATTCATGTTCCTATGATTTATGAAGTTGCATATAGGGTGAGATTTATTAAAATGATTAGATAAATTTACTAAATTTAACTGCTTATAAATTATAAGCTCATGACCTAAAGGCTAAAACACTTGCTCAAGTCATGTTCTCATACAGAGAGCGAGATTTTATGGAACATCAGACAAATCTAGTTATCTGACTGCTTTATTTATAAGTTCATGACCCCTTCCTATAAAATTGTACTGAAAATTTATATAGCAGATGAGATGGGCCACACTGTCGTACAACTCCCACCTACATAATACACTAACATCAATATTGACATTTATACCTATAGTAATTGGTAAGCCTAGATACACAAATAATGCATTTAAAAAAGGGAAAATATCACAAATGGTGTATGAACTTTAAGTCATTCTACATTTTGGTGTACCAACTTTCAAAACTATCAGAATGGTGTATCAAGTTTGCTCCAATCTTTCATTTTGGTGTACGCCGTTAAATTTTCCGTTATCTTTACAAAAAAAAAAAACTGATAAAGCTAAAGGAAATATAACGGAATTTTTTCTTTTTTTTTGTAAAGATAACGGAAAATTTAACGGGTACACCAAAATGAAAGATTGGAGCAAACTTAATACACCATTCTGATAGTTTTGAAAGTTGGTACACCAAAATGTAGAATGGCCTAAAGTTCATATACCATTTGTGAAGATATCGCTTTAAAAAAATTGAAACCTTAGAATGCACCTTCTTCATTTAGATTTATGAGGAATGAATAGGTACAGTACACATATTTCGAACCAAACTTCCAAACCCTATTCAGATTTGACCTAAACCAAACTCCAATCCTACCACTTTCATTTATGTTTTTTTACTTTAACTACAGAGGTCATTTAACACTTGTTTGGAGAGAATCCGACGCGATTGTTCGCCAAGTCGTAACTGACACGTGTCCCTTGCTGCTGGACGTTTCCTATGATGGACAGAGCCGACGACGTCGGAGCGAAGGCGAAGCAGAAAGTGCCCGAGTTGTCCACCGGAATCAAGTAGTTCTTGGCGGGGAGAGGAAAGCTTTTCCCACCCGAAAATAGAAACGACACCGTTGGGACCCGCACGCTAGTTTTTCCCGAGAGATCATAACACGTGTCGAACAGCGCGAAGGTGCCCGCGGGAGTAAGGTCAGGCGCGAGTCGCTTGAACGCGTCGCGGAGCGCGTTGTAGGCCGCCGTCTGCAGCCGAGTGATGGCGGTTCCCGAGTCGACGATGATCCCGCCGTTGCCGGCATCGTCCATCTGAAAAAGCGATGGAGGAATCGACACCGGACGGCCGCCGACGCTGAACCCGGTGAGTCCGACATAGTAGAAGGTTCCGAGTTTGCGGTTCTTGAGCAGCGGCGCGATGACGGAGTCGCGGGGCGCGGCAGAGTTGAACTCGAGTGTGGACGACGCGCTGGAGTCGCGGTTGACGAGGCAGTACGACAGCGACGAAGCTTTAACTTGCGAAGGAAGTGAGAGAGAACCGCCGCCGAGTCCGAGCAGTCCGGCGGCAGCGACGAACAAACCCTCGTTGTCGTGGCCGCATCCCAACGCGATGGTGTTGATCGCGCCGGAGTTCCCGAACGACACCGTTTCGGTCACGTAGTCGCCGACGGTGTACGAGCCGTCGCCGTAGGAGACCTGGTAGAGGCACTTGCCGTTGCGGCAGGCGGAGACCTGGAGAGCCGAGCATTGCGGCGCATCGCAGGAGAGCTGGCGGAAGGTGGAGGATCCGGTGGGGTTGAAAACCGGGTCGGCTTGCTGGTAACAGTCGGAGCAAGGCTGGCATTGGAGCCAATTGACGTCACTGCCGGTATCCAACACCATGTAAAACTGCTTCGCCGGGTTGCCGACGCCGACGCGTGTGAAGTACTCGCCGCTTCCCAAGCTGGTCCCGGAAGTAACCGGAGTGGACAGGTCCTCGGGTCGGATCCCCGTCTGCATGGGCTCCAGATCCGCCCGGTTCACCCCCTGCAGCGCAAACCGGAGCTTGGTGTTGAGCGAGTCGACTCGGGCCGAGTCGCGGGCGAGGCGGGTGCGGACCAACGACCTGTAGTCCTTGTGCTGGGAGGTGTAGAGAGACTCACGGGGGTGGAGCTGGAGAGTGAGCGACGAGACCGAGGAGGAGTTGAGCTGGGCTTGGGCTTGTGGTTGTAGCTCAGCTGCTTCTTGGTGGTCCAAAGGCTTGAGGGTTTGTGGGTCGAAGGAGATGACGTCATGGGCCTGGCTGAGAGAACCGGCGACGTCGAGAACAGTGGTGTCTGATACTACGGTGCGGGAGAGTGTGGGAGGAAAAAGGGTAGTGAAGATGAGAGCTGAGAAGGTTAAGACGAAGAAGCGAAATGGGTTCTGCGCCATTGTAGCAGAGAGGTAGATCTGACTTCTGAGAGATGAGTGGGAACTGAGGGGAGTGAGGGGCTAGGCTTTAAGGAGATGAGAGGAGGAAGAAGATGAGACTAGAGAGAGCATTGAAGTGGGAAGTGGGGTTGAGGGGCCCACAGGTGGGGGGGTTACAATTTATGGAAAAGCTATCCGGGTTGGTGTGGAGTGTGGACGTATATACGTTACTGAATTCGTCATTGTTTTACTTGATTTGGGTGCAGAGAGGACTAGGATTATAGATCAGGGAGGATTCAGGATTGGTTTTTCACTTTCTCGGATAAGGAGGATGTATAATAGAAGAGTGTATGGATACTTGCAGTATGAATAGATGTAATTTTTTTGATATTAAAATATATAAAGGAGTGAATTAGATGAGTGGCTGTAATTTTTTTAGAGATTAAAATAACCTACAGTGCACTTGCACTGTGGGTACATACAATCCTCTCCAGTATAATAGAGTAAAAGTTAATGGGTGAAAGAGTTGGATGAATTTTTGTGTGTATACTCATCTCTTAGATAGGAGAGTTTAAATAGGTACATTGGATCTATACGAGGCTGACTATTGTAAAATAACGATTGAAAACAGTAATTAAGGAGGTAGACGAGTGAGAAATCGGAAGATGAGTAATGGTCAATGTTTCAAATTTCGGTTTCGGTTTCGATTTCGATACTTCAAATTTAAGGAAATTTCAGAGAAAGTTTCGATTTTGGTGGAAATTTCAGTTAAAAATAAAGAAATCAAATTAATTGCATTTATAAAATGATATTTTTGAATGAAACTTTTACATAGACTAAACTAACTTATAATAAACCTATTTACAATGTAACATCTCTAAAATTATAAATTTATAATAGAATTATGATATTTTATATGGACGAGTAATTAACTAGTACTGTAGTAGGTTGCTAAACTACTGTTTTTATCTATGTGTATTGATAATGTGTTGTATATTGATAATGTAAAAGTATAAAAGTATGAAGTAAAAATTTCATATTTTCTCTATAAAAGTATGAAGTAAAAATTCATTGTAGGTGACATAAAAATTTAACAGAAATTTTAGAGAAATTTCGGACAAAATTTCGGTGTGAATTTTTAAATATATATTGTGTGTGTAGATATTTCGGAAATTAAGAATTTCGTGGAAATGTAAGGAAAATTTCGGGAAACTTCTGACGGAAATGATATAGCATATGAATTTCGTTTCGATACTTCAAAATTACAGAAATTTTGACAGTTTCAGAGAAATTTAAAACCTTGGTAATGGTTGTAATTCTCAATCGTTAATATAATAATTATGAGGTAATGCTTTCCTAATTTGCTGAGTGTGTGGCTTTTGTCTGGCAGCGATTGTGGGAGGTTTCTGCACGTCTTTTTTATGATCAGGGTTCTATGTCTTTTCCTCTTGTTGAGGGTAAACAAAGGTTTTTGATCCTGTAAAAGTGTAAAGGTAAAGCTGTAACGTAGTTCAATGGTTTCTAGATCAGAGAGAGGTTTAATATTTTGGGTAAAGGAGGAAGATACGTATAAAATCATGAGGTAACGCTTTTCTAATTTTCTGCCACCGATTGTAGGAGCTTTCTGTCTTTTTCTGAGTTAGGGTTCTTTCACTTCTTTGCCGTTTCCTACTGTTGGGGGTAAAGGTAAATAAAGATTTTTTTGACCCTGTAAAGTAAAGGTAACAATTCCAGTTGTGAGATTAAAAAGGTCCTTGAGCAGTCACTTTCTTTTTCTTTCTTTAATATCCGTACCAAGTGGTACACTGGTACGAGCATTGGGTAAATCGTAAATATGTAGTTTAGAACTTTAGGCGCTTTTGGGAAGTTGCTTCTGTATAAAGGTATGTTTTTAATCGAGAGGCATGTGGATAGAATTTCAACTGGATTAGTAGCTGGATTGGTTGGAAGTGCTTAACACATCTGGAAGACGAATTAGCGATCATGAATCATGATGATAAAGCTTGTGTATTGAAGGGGCTGGGTCTCGTTTAAAATTTTGTCATCGATGAGAAAACATTTGATACGTTTTTTATTTTTTATGTATCGTTGCAATTTTCTGCATTAACGAATAACTCCATCCCCATTTATCAATGCCAATTCTTATCTCCATGCTGTAACCATAATAGTTTGGCAAACCTAATTCCTCCGGTTGACTACGGTATCTAATGTAATTAATATTTGGTAGCCTGAATTTTAGGTGTCTTAGACAAATTTTTTTTTTTCCCCTTTCATTTTTCTTATATAAAAATGTCAGTTCTTGATAAATAAATAAATAAAATAAATCAGCAATTCAGACTGTATCTATAAAATAAAAATCTAATTGTCGTACTCGCTGATTAAATGTGCAGGCCTTTTTAGATGCAGCAAGCGGTTGGTGGTAGATATCATAATAATAATCATATAGAATAAGCTAGACTGATTATGAAGTGGAAGACAGCCACGTAGGTTGATTGGTCAGTATTTGATCAAGACCATCTCTTTTCCACTTTGATTCGTAGCACAGGAATAAGATCAATATAATATGGTGTTTTCCTTTTCCTATTTTAACCATATTATGAACCGAAAACGAAAAGGAAGTGAAGGAGTCCAACCTTGAAAACTTTTTTTTTTTTTTAATCAAATTAGTGTTTCAATCCATTAAAAATAGTGAGAAGCAAACATTACACAATAATCTGTTTCTATAGAGGGCCGGTCAGAAGTGAGCTATTGCTAAGAGCCATATATCTAGAACCCTACTTAAAGCTGTCTTTGATAGCAACTAAATCTAAGTAAGTAAGAGAACATGACACTGTTAGGAAAAGAACCGGACCAGGCCAAATGTAGTTGCAAAACTTCAAAAATCTCAAACTAGTTGGTTAATTATGTTTGACAGAAAGCTTAACTATATATTCAAAAATGTTCAATAAAACTAAATAAGAGAAATTAATATTGTTTGGTATCTCGTCACCTTCATATATTATTAAGGGTGGATGAATCGTTTTGTGAGGTGCATTTTTTTCTCACGAACTCAGCTTACAGAGTTAATCATATCTCTTTAATATTAGTTTAGTGTTGTATGTTGCGCAAATTTTCTAATTATTATAATGAAAGATCTTGTTCAATAGTTGCAGTTCAATGTTAATTCAGAACTCCCATTTATAATTTTTTATTATTCTTTTAAGGAAAAAAAAAAACTTTGGTTAGTTTTTTTTTACTATGAGTGAGAAATTTTGTTAGATGATAATATTCATACTCTGATGGGTACATAAACCATTACCTCGAGTACACTTGCATAAATCTTCAAATAGAACATCCTCAATAATAGGGGATGAATCCTCTAACTAAATATCATCAGCATAAGAATGAATAACAAGGTAAGTCAAGCGATGAGGTTCACCATTTGCTTCACGACATGTGCGTCAAATAACAATGGAATTAATATCTAAAAGCTTTACTTAGTTTATGCATAGTAGTTTTTTTTATTTTTTATTTTTATCAGATAAACAACTCAAATGCTATAACTAGTATTTTGTAATTCAAACTCACAACATCTCATTTACGAATGGGAGACTATGCCACTAGACCAAATGATACTAGTTTTTGTTTGGAAATTGTTCTAAATATCAATTTTCTTCCCCTCCAAATTAGGGTTTAAGGCTTTAGTTAATAGTTAGTTTATACCGTTTATTTTGGCGGGCTGAAAGCTTATGATTATATAAGCTCTAACCAATAAGATCACCAGCTGACACAAAGAACACAAAAAATGAAGGCTTCAAAATCCATCTCTCCCTTCAGGCTTTCCTCTCTTCTACGCATCCAAAAGGACCCAGCTCTCGCCCTCCAACTCTTCCAAAACCCTAACCCTGATTCAAACCCCCAACCCCAAAAGCCCTTTCGCTACTCTCTTCTTTCCTACGACCTCATAATCTCCAAGCTCGGCCGCGCCAAAATGTTCGACCAATTGGAGCAAATCCTCCACCAAATGAAGCAAGAAACCCGTTTTGCTCCGCCCGAAATCATCTTCTGCAATGTCATGTCATACTACGGCCGGGCTCGTCTCGCTGACCGTGCACTCCAAGTGTTCGATGAAATGCCTTCTTTCCGTTGCCAGCGGACTATCAAATCATTCAATTCATTGCTAAATGCGCTTTTCAAATGTGGGAAATTTGAGAAGATGAAGAAGGTCTTGGAGGGGATTGAGGATTATGGGACCCCCGATGCGTGTACTTATAACATATTGATCAAGGCTTTTTGTGGGAGTGAGGATTTGGATAATGCACGGAAGGTGTTTGATGAAATGCGCAGCAACGGTCTTCAACCGAGTGATGTGACATTGGGGACTTTAGTTCACAAGCTTTGTTCGGATTCTAGGGTGAAAGAAGCTTTGGAGTTGAAAGAGGATTGGGAGCGCGTTCGTGGAGTTTTGCCTAATGGATTCGTGTATGCGTCGTTGATGAAAGGACTTTGTGGGATTGGTGAAATGGCATTGGCTTTTGGCCTTAAGGATGAGATGGTAAGGAAGAACATTCGGTTGGATGCAGCGGTTTATTCTACTTTGATCAGTGCGCTTCTAAAGGCCGGTAGGAGAGGAGAGGTTCCGGGGCTTTTGAAGGAAATGAGTGAGTATGGGTGCGAGCCAAACACTGTGACTTACAATGCAATGATTCATGGGTATTGTAAGGAGAAGGATTTCGAGGCAGCGTACAGAGTTTTGGATGAGATGGTGGAGAAAGGGTGTCGACCAGATGCTATTAGTTACAATGTGATTATTGATGCATTGTGCAAAGGAGGGAAATGGAGCGAGGCCAATCTGTTCTTTCAAGATTTACCAAGGCGCGGGTGCCATCCGGATGTTCTTTCATATCGAATGCTATTTAGTGGACTTTGTGATTGCGGACAGTTTAAGGAAGCAGCATTTGTCTTGGATGAGATGATCTTTAAGGGTTGTGCGCCCCATTATGCACGGACGCATAAACTTGTTGAGGGTTTGTGTCAGGAAGGTAATATGGAGTTGGTAGGGACAGTTTTAAGTAGCCTGGAAAAGGCAAATGTTCTTCATGGAGATACCTGGAGGATGGTCATTTCTACGCTATGTAAGGAGAAGCCGTCAGATGTGTCTGAGCTCATCGATACTTTGGCAATGCAGTAAACTGGGGATGTACTCGTGCCAATAATATAAAAATGGGTTTGTAAAGCAACGGAAATGCTATCTGATTCTTTGTATCTCTGAAATGGACGACTTGCAACTTTATGAAAACATAGTGGTTACTGGTTATCTTTCGAAAAGAGTATCAGTCTTCACTATGCTTGCGCTAATTTATAGTAAGGACTATTGTACTCTTTCTTTGAGGTTTCAGGTTCTTCTTTTTCAAAGGGTCGGCAATCGGGTACCTGTTTCCCAGAAATATATGCACAAAAACTTAAATACGCAGAAAAAAAATATAATATATAATGTAAAGTGTAGACAGAGAACATCAAGGGGACGTAGCTCATATGGTAGAGCGCTCGCTTCGCATGCGAGAGGCACGGGGTTCGATTCCCCGCGTCTCCATTCTGTAATTGTTTTTATTTTTTTAACTAATGAGAGATACTTCCAGTTCTTTCTTTTCTTTATTTTTATTTTTTTGAAGAAACTTCCAGTTCTTTCTTGTTCCCTTAGAAACTATTTTTTTTCCCTTTTTCTTCTAGAAAATAATTTCATTACACTTCCAGTCAACTAATGTGGGAAGATAGAATCATAAAAATAACATGAGGAATCTGAGAAATGAAGAACGAGTAGATGTAGAATGCCTAGAATCAAATCTTCAAGGGTGTTTTATTTTTAATTTTGAAACCGTTGTATATATGTTCTTGTTTACATCTCACATTTCCTTTCTCCTTCTGGTCTTCATCTGCTCTCTCTTTCTCTAATTAATTATAAGAACAGAATGCCGAAACATTACCCAACATGCCCGGGAAGCAGTTCGTGTTAATAGGGGCAAGCTTATGTACATACTAGTGTACTACATACATACACATTCGCACTACTCAAACCGATATAGAACCAACGATATGACCTAGCTAAGACATTGCAATTCCTTTTATAATTTACTTTTATTTAATTTTGTTTTTGATAATGATGGTACTAATCAACAATGATCAACATCCATCACTTGCAGGCTCAACCGAACTCAGAAGACCATTGCCTCTGAGCTGCATGCAGTGGTCTTCTGCATCCACCTGAGCGCACACAATCACCACTGCCAGGCCGTTGTGATGTGCCTCCTGCATCACGTTGACTGCAATGTCAACTGTCATTCCGGGGATAACCTTCATCAGAACTTGGACAACATACTCCCGCTTGTTAAAGTTATCATTATGCAGCATCACACGATAAGGCGGGGACATTTTCTTTGATTTCCTGCGAGCAAGGTTTATCAGTTGAAAGTTTCTACTATAATGATAATAACTAAAAGTAATCTTATACTGTTAACAGGCATGAGTCACAAATACTTTCTAACAGTAAGGCTTACTGAAAGCTCTTCCTAAAAACCTGCAGGAATTGCTTACAAGATAAGGTCACTACCATCTACAGAGGAAATTACAATAACCAACTTTCACGTCTTCAGAGCACTAGTTTAACCAATTTTACATATTCAGAAATATAACCACTTGAGCCGTATTCAAGTAGTGCTTGAACCCCTCGAGTAACATTTAGTCTCTTGAGAAATGTTCCAACTCCCCTTGAGTTATTTATTTCTAAGAATGTAAAGTTAGCTAAATGTCCCTGAAGAGTCCAAATTTGGGCTATTCCCAATCTACAGGTTCCACTACTCAGGTAAAAAATGCCATTCAACAAAAAATGAGTTGGGAAGGGGCAGCCATCTGGGAAATTTGGTACACTAGCCAAACTTTGGACTCAGACTTTCAGCCATACGTATAAAATTGAAAAGTATAAACCACTAAAGCGTTCATATAGCATAGCCTCCTGAGTAGTGTTAAAGCCCTCTCTAGTGATTGAAAAAATCTCGATGAGTCCAAAATCCAATCAACTATGAACATGAATAGGCTCTTCTGCTATTACACTGGCTGCTGAATTACTTTGTTACATTCACTTAGGACTGAGTACTAACTACAGCATTCCTAATTCTTTCACCTTTACCATGTCTAATTTAAGTTTCGGCTCTTACAAAGCTCTATTCGAGAGACGGATTAGCATATAGAAAATCCCCTCAATTATCTATCTGAAACAATCAAGTCTGTTGTGCATACCGTGAAAATTACAGAAAACTCATGCAACAGAAGCACAATCGTATAATTATACAGACAATTGTATTGCACATACCTCAAGTCAAACTCAGAATCACGACCAGGTGTGGTCTTCTCTATGGTTGGCTTCTCCAACAACCCACCTCCTTTTCCAAGCACAGTGGTTGTTGCAGTCATCACGGCGCTCCGATTTGGGCATTGTTTATGAAAATAGGGTTTATCGCCTCCTACATAAATCACAATCATGTTACATTGAACAAATCTAGCATGCCCTAAATCGCTGAACTTGCCCCAAATCTATGAACCCTGCTTGTGATTAACCACCCGAAATGAAAATTGCGATCATCAGAATTTCATAATAATCATCATTTTATGTAATACAATTTTGCAGATAACAGAGTTCGGTTGATGGATTTAAATACCCTGATAGGTAAAGATGAAAACTTCAATGGAAATTGAAGAACCCAGAAAGGAAAAGTACCTGATTTAGTGAGATTGAAAACTTGGGTGGGTGAAAGAGGGACTCGACCGCATAGGGCAGCCATGGGCGTCTCACTCTCTCTGTGTCTCTGAGACTCTGAGCTCGTGAGCCAGAATAGCTGGGAAGGGAATGTGTGGCATGTACTGGTTTTGTGGTTCGGGGGCCAGCGCCTTTCATTTTGCCAATGGTGTTGATCAACGACACGTCGTAGGAAAATCTTGTTTGTGGGAAATATCCAATTCCGGCCTTGTGGCCCTGAGACACTTGAGATTCGAAACAGATTGATGCTACGTTTGTGTTTGGTTGAAATGTAGGTAAGAAATAGAAATATGACACAAGGTCTTTAAATTTCGGAGGCGTAAGTGCAAATATTAGAAGAAAGTCTTTTCAGTTTTGTATGAACCTTCAGAAAAATAATGATGAAATGTAATAAAAATGAGTCGAGATGTGACTCATTAAAATTTTATTCGATTAAAATTTATTGTCGAAATTCAAACCAACACTAACATAGTTAGTCACTCATAGTTAGAAATATCGGCAACATCACTATTTATCTGGTCTTTGTATATGTAATATTCTCCATTTGTTTTGACTTTTGACCTTAGCTAGGTGGCAATTACTCTGTTCACTAAATCAACCTTAATTTGTTGCTCATGGACATACTGTTTTAAATATATCACCTTAATTGCATTTCATTGTTATTTCCTTCTTGCATGACTTTCGCACATTTGTTTTCGTAGCCTCTACAACACTCAATAATTTTGGTAAATCATGCTACGTTGATGTGTGTGAGATGTTGGAGCTAATTAAAAGTATTAGTGTATTGTATCAAAGATTATGTATTATTGTAATAGTTTAGTCTGATGAATTGAATCTAGCTTGATTTGTTGCTCATGTTTTGCATCTAGAGCGAGAGAATGGTTATGACAAAACAAGTAAAACTATTTCAGTAAGTAATTTGGTTCGTTCATGTTTTCTATTATAAGAACAACTGATATAGGTTGAATCATAAAAAACATGTAGTAAGATATTGTTACATATACTGTTATGTAATTGGTGGAAATTGTTATAGCTTACCCTAGAGCAAAATCACATGATTTGCATTTTTATAGCTTACCATCCAAATTAACCATTAGCATTGTAGTTTAGTACATTTGCCTCAACTGCTCATGTACACCTTGCTCTCTTTATGTCACGTACATTTGTTTCATTCCTCACCGTTCTTGCACTCCTCATGTACATCTTGATCTCTTTACAGAACTCATCTAATTATTACCCGCTATCTAGAGCACCTAATAACATTGGTAAAACTGAATGATAGCTATGTCGAAAGTGAAACTGAATTGGATGCACACAAAAAAAAATTAGTGGCACTTGTACTAAACATTGTTGCATAAGTTTTTAATTAAATCAAATTGTTCAATTTGCAACCTCTCTTTCAAAGTTCCTAAACCAGCCACACCAATTTCCTTCTTATTTCTCACATCTTATCCAGTTCGGGATATTATTCTCCTTTTTTTTTTTCCAAAATTTAATTACAAAATGGGTTTTGAAAATCGGTAATGAAGAATTAAGGAATGTCCAGGAGTGAATAAACTTTCCTTAACTATTACTGGATCAAATATTTTCTTGGTTGTTTTTTTTTTATTATTGAAAATGAACTTTAGAGCATTTTTAGCAATGCTAGCCATTTTTGAGTCAAATTTTAGCTAAAGTAGCTAAAAATTCATTTGAGCTAGCCATTTTAGAATTAAGTCTACATCAATGCTCTCTATTTTAGCTAGTTTTGAATTTATATTAATTTTTAAATAAATATTAAACAATTTAAATGTATTTATAAATTACATAAAATAACTTAAAATGAATGTTTTAACTTATAGAGAGCTTCATCCCTCTCTCTATATTTAGGAGCAGATAGCTAAAAGTTATAATAGAGAGTCACTTAGGAGCCTGGTGCAGCTGCTAAAATAGATAAAAAGCTAAACATACTCTCCAAAATAGCTAAAGAGCCACAATATAGAGTCTGCTAAAGATGCTCTTATTAAATCAAAAGAGTAAATATTTCTCAAAATTTAAATACAAAATGGGTTTTGAAAATCGATAATGAAGAATTAAGGAATGTCCAGGAGTGAATAAACTTTCCTTAACTATTACTAGATCAAATATTTTCTTGGTTGTTGTTTTTTTTATTATTGAAAATGAACTTTATTAAATCAAAAGAGTATATATCAAAATGGAGAGAAATTGTTCTCTTTTGAGAACCCTCACCTCTTTACTAACATCAGTTGCTTACACACTACAAGAAAAATGGCCTTTTGCAAGGAATTTTTTCCTTGTAAAAAGCTGGAAATTCCTTGCATTAACTCAAATGCAAGGAATATTTGAGTCCTTGCAAAGAGGCCCTTGCAAAAGAGCAAATACAACGACATGAAAATTCCTTGCATTTGTGAACACAAATGCAAGGAATTGTTCATCTCAAATGCAAGGAATTGAACACCTGAGGTTAACTATGGCTAAATGATATACAAGGAGCATTCCTTGCATATCATTCCTTGCATTTAGTTAAAAAAAAAAAAAATTGAATAAAAGAAAATACCCCAATTGCATGTCATTCCAAATTTTATTTTTTTTATTCCTTAAATTAAAAACAATTAGTTCATTTGTACATCAAAAATTGCGATAATTTAACAGTATTTCACTTAACCAAAAATACTTCTAGTTCCAGATCCAAAGAAATGACGCTCAGAGGCGTTTGAAAAGAGATAATCACAAAACATTTCCTAGAACACTTCTTTTCTATGTCGAAGACTTGAGATAATCACAAAGCTTTTCCTTTAGAACCACATAACACTTCTAGCTGGGGCAGCCTCATTCTTATTGAGAACCTGAAAAGATGAGAACTTTGATCACTTGGCTAGAATAAACTATTGGATCATGGAAAATTTATTGTCAACTGCAATCACTAAAAGAATGATGAATTATATATTTTGCAGTTTTGAAAGAGTTTTTGTACTTGTATATCTAAAATTCTGTTATTTTCATAACCATTGATCCTTAACTTCAATTTATAGTAAAACTCAATCCTGATAGCTGAGTTGAGAAAGAAAAACCTATGCTCAAATGTATAGCAGTAATATGTTTATCAGTTTCCTAAATTTCAATCAAGCCTCATGTATACTTACAAAAATTAAGCTTTGATTGCTCACCTAACTGCATGAGATGATCTTGGCATTAAATACTGCATAGAGATATACAAGATGAGAGAAGAAGCTGCTTCAGTTTTCTAAGTAGTCAAGATCAAACATAAAAGTAACATCTAGCAAGATAATTGAAAGAGAATTTGCTAAAAGTACGTGTGCTGAATTCATTCCAAACACTTCCATTTTATTGTCAGTCCTTTAGTTCTCATGAGTTAGTTAATCCAACACATTACAAGTAACACTTTATAAATTCAAACAACATTAACACCAGACCTAAACACTATAACAAAGAAACCAGACATCACTTCATCTTTTGCAAAGTATGATAACACCAAACTTAACTCATTTCTAGAAGAGGCAATAGCCCTGCATGTTCTTGCAATTAATCATATATACAACAAATTAATACATAATGTACTTATAAGGATTTCCTGAGTGGGTAAGCCAAATGAAACACCATTTGAATTAGTTTGGGGTCTCCAGATTATTTATTCAGCAAAAATATTTATGTTCATAATCATGATAAGTCAAATCACACGACTTGTTATACAAAATAGCATATACAGTTTCATAGATAGATGTTAGTCGATGCATAGCTAATAGATTCATCGATCATCATTCATAAAATTTATAAAGTAACACTACAAAAAATAATTACAACGGCTACCCCGTTTTGCGTCGGCACCCTTTTGCCGTCGCAAAAAATTGACTTTTTGCTTCGGCAAAATTACGCCGTCGTAAAACTTGCGACTGAGTTGCTACGCCGTAGCAATGGGGTAGCCAAACTTTAATATTTATCTTCGGCGAACGTTTGCAGTCGCAGACTTCTAATAATTGGCGACTGCGTCTAAAATGCCGTCGCAACTAGAGAACAACTACGAGCCCATTCTCTTATTAAATCTATTTTCTCATAAAAAAAACCCTAGCCTATTTCTCTACCGCATCCCTCTTTCTCTTTCTCTTTCTCTCTGTTGTCGATCTCTCTGAAGCAGATCGGATCGGAACTTCCCGTCGCTGGTCCTCCGTGCTCAGTCTCTCCGCTCAGTCCTCTCTCTCTCGCTCAGCGGCTCAGTTGTTGTCGCGCTCTCTCTCTCTTATATATCACTTTGTCTCAGCGGCTCAGAACCAGATCGGAACCGGCGGCTTCAGCTTCTTCATCGCTCAGTAGCTCTTGCTCTCTCTTTCTCTCTGCGCGCGCGGCTGCTCTGAAGACTGAAACCATATCTTTCCGAACCAAAAGAAAACCCCCAAAGCCTTCTCTCTCAGCCTCTCTCACATCTAGCCCTAAATCGCTCTTCGTTGGTATGAAATTTCAACCCTTTCAAACTTTAATTGATACGTTTGATTTGCAATTCGCAGTTTTCAACGGAGGAAGATGAACAAAATCTCGACAATTAATTCTTCCTGCTCTAATTTTCTCTCCTGGGCCATTTGATTATATGGCTTTGAAAGTGGGTATCTTGGTTTTGCATCATGGATTGAGATAAGCATACAAAATCAGGTATCTGATGATGTGTTAGAAAATTAATTTCTGCTTTCCAGTCGGTTTTGGATTTGGTTCATATATACAGTGCTCCATAGACATCTCTGTGACGCTAGTTTGTATGCCTTTCTACAGCCAAGTGAACGTACTACTTATGCAGATAGTGAAGCTGCATATAAGTGTCTCAAAGAGAGATATGAGACCAAGCAGGAGGACATAATCCTCTATGGTCAATCTGTCGGAAGTGGCCGTACTGTTGATTTTGCTGCCCGTTTGCCTCGACTAAGAGCAATTGTGCTGCATAGTCTGATATTAGAAGATAATCGAGCTGGTGAGCGAGTCACTGTTGATTCAAGGAAGAAAAATCCTGCTGATTTTGCTTTATGGAAGGTAATGTCTTGAACTCAAGTAACTGATGGTAGCTATTGGTTATGCTCTCTTATTTTTGTTTATTAGTTCAACTGCAGAAGTTATGTTACAGTCGATCTGCAAAGGAAGGTGAACCCTTCTGGGACAGTCCATGGGCACTGGAAGACCTGGTTGGCATATCGAGTGCAGTGCCATGAGTACTGCTTATCTGGGTTACTCTTTTGACATACATGGTGGAGGGATGGACCTTCTGTTTCCCCCACATGAGAATGAAATTGCTCAGAGTTGTGCTGCTTGTAAACAAAGTTATATAAGCTACTGGATACACAATGGTTTTGTCACTATAGACTTTGAAAAAATGTTCAAATCACTATGGAACTTTTTTACAATTCGACAGGTACAAGTGGTCACAATTTTTTCTTCTAAATTGTTGGGAACCATCATTCTAATGGTTGAGTATCTAGCTTTAGAGTCAAATCCTTGTCTGATTTAATGCTTACGTTATAAATATTTGATATTTCAGGTAAAGTGACTCGGTCACCAGCTCGATTATCCTCTATGTATTCTGTGTAGTGCAGTTGTTGGTTTGATATCCACATGGTGATGTCCTTTAGCTGATGAGTATTATCAAATTACTTTATCTAGATAATATTGAAGCCTGTGTATGTGTCCCTAACCTGATTTTTATTTAATGTGCAGAACATTGATAAATTCCCTCTGGTGAAATATCCTGTGCTGGTAATATATGTAAGTACTTGGATATGTTATTCTGCATTTTCTTCTATTGTTGACTGCTCAATATAGGGAACTTGTGATTGTTTCTGAACATGTTATTCTTCTAATACAGAGAAATTGTTTTTGCAGGGTTATGTGAACAATTTGATGCAAGGGAGAAGTAACAGCAGTCAATGGGAGAGTTTGTGTAAATTGTTCAGCAGCATTGGGAGTCATACCGCCAATTAATGAGTGCTGAAATTAATGAGTGCTGAAGCTTTGCAAGTTGCTAAGGCATACCGCCACCTTCTCAAAGCTTTCAAGAACCATGTTGCCAAAGAAGACACTAAGCGGCATTTCAGAGATTATGTAACTGAAGAATTTAGATTCACATGAAAAACCCAGTCCAGACTATCTGCTGCAACAATAGATTCTCTGAAGTTGTTTTGGATATGACTATCTGACTATCATGAGGCTGGGTCAGATCTGGCACTTACAAGTGAGGTATCTGATATTATGTACAAGTGAGGTATCTGATATTATGTTCTTGCTTATGTGAACCTGGGAAGAAGTTCTCAGATACCATGGAGTTTCCTACCTAATTGATTTTTTCCTGTGGTTTTCTTTGAAATTTGCAGGTATTTGAGCAATTATGGTTCCAGGTATAACCCCTCTGTTATTCTTCATTTAACTAATTTGGTTTCCCAAATTGCACAGTTTTTTTCTTTTTCATGTCGATGGGCTAATGTCTGTATAATCTCTTTTTTTAATACGTTGTCCATGGGCTATTGTAACTCCTTAATTGTAATACTTTGGTTCAGGTTTAGTGGTTGATTATATTATAATTGTACTTTTTCTGTTTTCTGTGTGGTGATTAAGCATTTCTTCTTTCCTCTTTTTTTTTTTTTTTGGGGGTTCCTGAACAGGGTAGTGGTAAACAATTCTGGTGTGGAAGAAAACAAGGAAAAGACAATGGTTATCTAAAGCTTGACTTGTACGAGAATTCTGTTATCTAAAGTTGGGTTACTGCATATTTACCTTGCTAGCAATCTAATTTCATGGTATAATTTCTTCATTTTGTTTCTGTTTTTAGTTTTTACCAGCCTTTCTGTTTATACTTTTGAAGTATGTCATTAGTTATAATATCAGTTGTTACGGATTCTGCTTAGTGCTTATTTACTTGGGGTAGATGCCATGGATAATTGATTTAGTGCTGGATGTGTTGGATGAGGAATTTATATATGTTTGAGGTCTTGAATATATAAATTACTGATTATATAAAGTACTGAAATCAGTAATATCAACTAAATAGAAAACTATGCTCAGGATACTGCCGCGAATGCTGGTCTACCCGTTCGGAGATTCAAGTTTATATAAGCAGTATGTGAAATCTCCCTTTTGCCATAAGTCAATCATTGCAACCTGCGATGTTCATTATTGAAATTGGGTTATGGTGTGACATTGAAAAAGGGTGATATGCAAAGCCATACATGATATATCAATTTTCTTTTTTTGATGTCTTAGGTTCCGGATGCAACTAGTGACCATGAAATTCGGAGGGAATCTGTAGGAGAAGAAGGGAATCCAGATTCAAGCTGTGATAGAGCAATGGACTGAGTTTCAATATGTTCATATTCTGATAGTGCAATATTGGGATTTTTGTTAAGTGTTACTCTTGGTTGTCTTCATTACGTGCTTGGTTTTGGGCATAACTTTGTATTTCTTCTAATTACGTAGTTGGATGAATGCAGCAACTTAATTACATTGCTATGAAATAGATGAGTTAATCAACAATATGTGTTGTGTATTGATATTTTAATCTCATTTTTGGATGTTGCAAAAATACAGGTTTTGTTAAAAAAAAAAAAATTGTTGGTTGGCTACTAGCATCGGTGAATTGCCGTAGCCAAGAATATATTTTTATATAACACGAAGCTACGGCAACGAGACCGTAGCAAAATTTGCTATTGAAAAATTAGCGGGAAGCAAATTTGGCAGGAAAAATTTTAGGCGGGAAACAAATTTGGCAGGAAAATTTTTTGGCGGCAAGTAATATATTTATCACAATATTAATTATGCTGCAACGGGAATTTGCCGTAGTAAATTTTGTAATGGCAACGGCATTAGGGGTAGCATGAAACCGTAGCAGAGTAAGTGTCGCAAATCACTTTGCCGTCGCAAAAATGGTTTGCGACGGCATTTTGCCGTGGCTAAAGGTTTTGGCGACGCCACCAACGGCGTCAGAAGCTTTACCGTCGCAGAGCCGTCGCAAATGCTTTTTTGCCACGGCAAAACAGCTTTTAGCTACGGCAGAGCGCCGTGGCTATTGCAATTTTTTTTTGTAGTGTAAGAAAGATGCAAAATTGAAAATGATAAGCTTTACAACTTAGTGAACTTACAATCCTATAGAAAGTTTGAGGCAGAGACAGCAGCAGAGGCACAGAGCAGTAGTAGAACACTGTTATTAGAAAGAAGAACAAAGTAATCATAAAATTAAAAAAATATCAGATTCATATATCATAGAGATTAGGTTTATCAAGCTTCATAACTTGCCTACGGAATATATTCATAGCTTTTAGACCCCTGTTTTTGCAGCAAACAATATAAGAGAACAAAGAATCAGATCAATATGGGGGATGGCTTGAACTAATTTATGTTGAAGTCTTCCACATGCATGTGTGCACGTACAATAATGCAGGTTATGCTAGGAGATTACTGATGTGAGACTATAATAAGTTTGAAGCTTGGCTCAAGACCCAGTTTGATTAGATCATTTGATTAAATTTTGATATATAGTTTGGACTGCTTCCCCCTAAAATTGCATCATGGCATATAGCTTAATTTACCTCCTAGGATTTGTGGAAAGCCAGTGATGCAACCACAAACTACATTAAACTACGTACGTACATGTTTTTATTTCTGTTGTACATGTTTTTAAATGTGTACAATCAAGACTTCAATGCCAGCTAATTGTGTATCAAATACTTAGTTCACCTTGTCAAGCATATTTATTTAACTTGCCTTGGAGCCTGTTAAAAGACTTCTAGAGGATAGCTCTATGGTATGCTCCCCCCTGCATTTGAACTATTAAAGATAAAGGATGCCAAATGGGTAAGAGTCATCCATTACCATTCAAGAAGGCTTGTGTAACAAAGATAATTTTCATCCTTTTGTTCTCATTAGAAGGCAACTCAATTTTTCAATAATAAGCTATTACAGTAGAAGACTAGAAAATGAATCAACTTATGTCCATCTTGATTCCATGACTCTATCTAACACTAACAAACTAACAAACCATTGAACTTTTTCACATACTCCCAACAGTACTATGTCAAATTCATACGCAACACCAAAATCTAGCAAGGACTATATATATCATATCATCTCAGCATTACTCAGACAATGAAATAATCTGCAAAAAACTTACCCAGATAAAGTTGCAAGAGACTTGGAGACCCACTAGACAGACTATGGTGCAAAAGATTAAAGCTTTTATAATGAAACTTGAGAGGTTGAGAAAGATAGGGTAGTGTGGTATTGCAGTAAAAAAAAAAAATCAAAATCTTTCATGGAATCTGACAAACCCTAAGCAAATTGTATTCACATCAAAACAAAATTAAACCAAATAATGATACCCAGAATCCACTGAAGTCAAACCTAAACCATTAATTAAAAGCCATAAAAAATAAACCCATGAGAGATAGAGGGACAGAGAGATACTGAGAGTGGTGGCAGGGCATCGATTTGAGGCTAGAGCTACTGCCCATAACTACAAATCTGCACTGAGAACTTGAGAAGATAAACGGCATAGCTAGATCTGGTTGTTCAATATTTTAGGGCTTGGTTCTTCATCTCGAGGGGAACTGAGGTATTTTGGGGTTCCTGCAATCACTAAAACAAAAATCCCAGCTCTCTAGCTACAATCAACATTACCAAACATTCAAAACATAACAACACAACAAACTAAAACCAAGCCATTATCAGAAGCAAACAAACTAACCACTAAAGAACTGAGGGAACTTGACCGGAAAATTAAGCCCGGCTCAGAGCTTGGCCTGCTCAGGATCATCCCCATCGCCGCCTTTGCCATCCTTAGGGTTGGTCTTCAGACTAGTAGCCACCGCCGCATCACCGTTGAAGGCCGAGCTGGGCCCGCTGTCATCCAAAACGATACAAATCTCCACAGCGCTGTACAAGTACTCGGTGAATATATGGGAAATAGCTTTCTTGAAATTGCTATACATCTCTGGGCATTGCCGGAGCTGTAATCACATATATGGAATTGGGAATCACTACAATTGAATTTAAAATTGAAATTGGAAAGGGGAAGAGGAGGGTTCTAGGGTTTCAATAAGAGGAAATCGGAGATCGGAGGGTGATTTTGAAGTGGAGAAACCTTAGATACTGGTTTGGTTGGGTATGAGAGGAATTGAGACTAAAATGGGAGAAAAGAGAGAGAACGGAGAGATGGTGAAACCGTGAAAGACATGAATAGAGACAGAGAGAGTGAAAAAAAAAAGATTTAAGATTAAGAGAAAACCTAAGAGCGGCAAAGACCCCGCTCAGCCAATGCAAGGAATGAATAGCAAATACAAGGACTTTTACGTTTTTTAATATTAATGCAAGGACTTTATGTGTTCCTAGCATTATCTCCAAACTAAATGCAAGGACTTTTATAATTCTTGGTAGTATCCAACCAAATGCAAGGAATTTTGACTCCTTGCATATAAACCCGTTGCATATACCCAAATTTCTTGTAGTGACAATAAATTCCTATGTTTTTTAGTTTAGCCTAAATTACAATAAATTTCTTGTATTTAAGAAGCTAAGCACCGTTGTGCACTCTAGGTACCTTTAGCGCCTCTGGAGTAGTACCAAAGGAAGATTTCTGCTATCTCTACGTGTTTAATTATATAATGAGTAGGTCTATTTCTATGTACCACTGTGGGTACTACCACTATCTTCTTGTCTGTCTATATTCTTAAATGGCAGCGGAATGATATGTAACGGTCTATCTTAGCTTGTGATGAATATAACAATCATTGATCGTATCATTGATCGATTGATTTAAAAAAAAAAATCATTTGCTTACATCAATAATTTCATAAAGTCAACGAGGCCCGACTTCCTGAGAAAGTAACATTATTTACATCTTAAAAGCTATGGAAATTGATTTTAATTTATAGTCGGTAAATACTACCAAATTTGCGATAAGTTGATACGTAGGATATATTAGTATTACATGTTGCCTGCGGTCCATGTTATTCTACGTAACAAGAACACAGAACATGCATCATTAGTAGACGACAAACAAATAAAGATAAGATAACGAGCATTCCGCTAAACTCCAGATCAGCAATCAAGAGGAAAATATTGCATTATATACTCGAAAATTCAGTTTAAATCTTAAATATCATTTAAACTAAAATTGTGATGCTATATTCATGCTCACGTAGTCATACCACTGTTTTTAACCCTAGTTCTATATATAAATATATCCCATAATTTACTGTTAAGTCCAGTCAACCATGGATCTATTATTCTCCCTGCAATCTTTCCTCTTTCTAGTTTTCCTCTCCGTCTATGTCTACCTTCATTTTTACACTAGTCCACCGAAGAAATCCATCCACACCGGCTTCAAGATCTACCCGATTCTCGGATCTCTGCCGGGATTCCTGATGAACCGGCACCGTTTCCTCGACTGGACCACCGAAATCCTCCGCAACTGTCCCACCAACACCGCCATCTTCTTCCGCCCGGGAAAAATCCACGGCATCATCACGGCCAACCCTTCAAACGTGGAGCACATGCTGAAAACCAACTTCGAGAACTACCCGAAAGGCGAGCGGTTCATCGATCTCCTCCGAGACTTTCTCGGCGGCGGAATCTTCAACGCCGACGGCGAGCTCTGGAAGGTCCAGAGAAAGACGGCCAGCTATGCCTTCAACACCAAATCACTCAGGAACTTCGTCATGGATAACGTCAGCTTCGAGATTCAGACCAGGTTGGTTCCACTTTTGGCGCGAGCAGCCGAAACGGGATGTCGTTTGGACCTCCAAGACGTCTTGGAGCGGTTTGCGTTCGACAATATTTGCAAGATGGCTTTCAACGTCGACCCAGGTTGTCTCGGCGGCGATGGGAAATCCGCCGCCGAGTTTATGCGGGCGTTTGATGACGCCACCACACTTTGCTCTGGAAGGTTCCTCTATGCCTTTCGATTCATCCTTATCTTAAAAAAATTCTTCAATATTGGATCCGAGAGGAGGTTGAAGGATTCAATTGCAACCGTTCATAACTTCGCTGATGACATAATAAGGTCTCGAATGGAGAACAATAGCTACGAACAGCAGGATGATTTGTTATCCCGGTTCATCGGAAATGACAACAATAACTCGCCGGAGTTTCTCCGTGACATCATCATAAGCATGATCCTCGCCGGCAGGGACACGACGTCTTCTGCTCTATCTTGGTTCTTCTGGATCATATCTTCTAGACCAAACGTCCAGCTCAACATTCTGAATGAGCTCGAAGCCATTCGATCCCGAAACGGCCAAAGTAACGGCGACACTTACGGTTTTGACGAGCTCAGAGACATGCACTATTTGCAGGCAGCGATTATGGAAGCCATGAGACTCTACCCTCCTGTACCGGTGGACACGAAGGCGTGCCTCAACGATGACGTCATGCCGGACGGGACGGTGTTGAGGAAAGGGTGGTTTGTGACGTACCATGCGTATGCCATGGGGAGGATGGAGACGATATGGGGGAAGGACTGCCAGGAGTATGTGCCGGAGAGGTGGCTCGGCGAGGACGGCACGTGTCAGCCGGACAGTGCGTTTCGGTATCCGGTGTTTCACGCCGGGCCGAGAATGTGTCTCGGAAAAGACTTGGCGTTTATTCAGATGAAGTCCATTGCAGCCTCTGTGATACAGAGGTTTGAGTTCGACGTAGAAGATAAGGGCACGTGTCCGGTGCATTTGTTGTCCATGACACTGCGAATTAAAGGTGGACTACCCGTGAGTGTGAGAAAGAGATGCATATGATAATCGTGTCGTTCGTTTTCGGTTGTATTAATTAGAAGAGATGCAAATGATCCGTCAGTGTAAAGTTGAAGTTTAATTATTTTCTTTGTTGTATCTCTGGAAAGGCTTACTGTTTGTGTCTATATCGTTGGAGTTTTGCAATCTACTGTTTTGAACACAATGCAGTATTGTTCCACTTGTCGATTATACCATTACAGAGATATCGCTATGATTAATATATGGTGCTTAACTGCATGCTTGCTTAGAAGTAGTATAATTGTGGAACATAACGGAACCAGGATACATAAAGTATCGATCATATAATTAAATTACTATAAGATAAGTAGGAACAAAAAAAACAACAATATGACAATAATTCAAAAATCTTACTGAATAAAAAAAAAAAATCTTATTCAATAGAATTTATAAGCAATAAGCCAATAATTTTTAAAATAATAATTCTATCGACTCAAAACATAACTCCACGTTATGAATACATAATACAAAAGCATGGATTGCAAAATATATAGAGATAAAAACATAAAACTGTCAAAATTTCTTGAACAGCTTCAAATCCTAATGACCCAGGAAATAGGAATAGTTATTTATTATTACTTTGACGGGAAAACATCACCAATGGTCACTGAGTTATGACTTATTCGACACTTAACTCACTGTATTTTCAACAATATCACTTAACTCACTCAGTTTTACATCCGTCTTTCACTTAACTCACTGTCGTTAATTCTGCCGTTAAAAGCTATTAAAATTGAGGGTATATTTGTCTAAACACTAAAAAAATGCATTTCTAACTTTAAAAAAAAGACAATTTTTTTTTTTCAAATTATATTTAAGTTAAAAAAATCTTTTTTTATTAGAAATCTCATAAATTTAAAAAATCAAAAAAAATCTAATAAATATAAATTGAGGGTATATTTGTCTAAACACTAAAAAAATGCATTTCTAACTTTTTTAAAAAAAAAAGACAATTTTTTTTTTCAAATTATATTTAAGTTAAAAAAAATATTTTTTATTAGAAATTTCAGAAATTTAAAAAAATTAAAAAAAAGTCTAATAAATGAAGTTTTTTTAAGTTAAAAATGATTTTTAAGTGTTTTGACAAATATACCCTCAATTTTAACGGCTTCTAACGGTAGAATTAACGGCAGTGAGTTAAGTGAAAGACGGATGTAAAACTGAGTGAGTTAAGTGATATTGTTGAAAATACAGTGAGTTAAGTGTCGAATAAGTCATAACTTAGTGACCATTAGTGATATTTCCCCTTACTTTGACTCATATCTTTTATTTTATTGCTTCTTTATAGAATAAAATAATAATATTTTTATCTTTTTCAAGTAGAAATGGGTTTAGGCAGTGGGGGGGGGGGTTCACTGGCAAGTTTTTTTTTTTTTTGAAAATAAAAAAAACAGTTATTATAGAGAAGAGATAATGAAAGAGAAAAGTGGGTTGTGGGTTTTAATTTTTTTTTAATAAAAAAATATTTTGTAAATGTCATAATTGTCTTTGTGATTTAATTAATTCTCAAATTTTATTAATTTTTTAGGGTCATTTATGTCAAAATTTTAAATTTTAGCTAACAAACTCTCTTCTTTTAATAATAGTATAAATATAGGGTTAGGTTCAATGGCCACAAAATATAACATAAGTTTTTACACAAATTCCTAACCGTTAAATTTTATAACATTTGACGGTGTAGATTATAAATGATGACATATATGATATATCAAATAAACCTTTTATTTCTATATTTTGTAAGAAAAAAAAAAGTAATTTTTTAATTTTGCTATTATCATTTATCTTGATAAAATCATTTAGTTCTCTCACTCTCTAATGGATTTTTTTTTTAATTTTTTTTTAGCAAATCCACCCAAACATTGATGAATATGATAAAAAAAAGACATATCTTGTCTTCCTGATCGATTCTGTGTTTCTCTAATTTTGACCAGATTCACAAACCAAAGATATCCCTCAGTGATTTCACAAAACACAGACAATGTGTGAATCAAGTGATCAATCATAATTCATAAACTCATATTGGCTGAGGTGAAACACAGAATATTGGTTGAGGTTGAAAAGCCAAAAGCTTAAAACACTTCTGAATCTAAACCCAATTTGATAAATTTATTTCAATGCAAATAATTGATTATCACCCAGTATTCCAATTTCACAAAGAGTCGAGGAATCCATTCCCAAGATGATACAAATGCCTATAATGACCTATGCCTTTCTCTCTGCAAATCACTATTACCGTTGATTTGAATGCAAAGAAAAAAAAGAAAAAAAGAGAGTAGAAGGCGACCATGAATGCAGTAGGAGAGAAGGAGACGTAAATAAATATATATTTTTTCTTCTTCTGTGAGTTAAGTAATTTAGGGGGGTGTATTCAATTCAGATTTTAAAAGATTTTGTTTGAGTTTTTAGAATCCATGGATTTACTTAATCTACGGATTGTTTAAATTCTATATGGACTCTGATTGATTTTAATGGATTGATTTACTAGTATTTGTTTAGATTTTACAAATCCTTATGATGTTTTTGGTAGGTTATTTTTTTTCTTCTTCTTTAATTAAGCAATGGATGTATGAATCCAACTATAATGCTATATCAATGACAAGAAAGTATGACAATCTCCCATTCTTTATGTTGTGTATAATGATATATGAACAAATGAACAATAAGAGAAAACTAACGAGTCAAAATGTTACACAAAAAATAAAGTAGTAAACTAATGACATAATTTTTTTCATATCTAATTTACAAAACAATCATGTGTGCATGTATCATCTTAATAATACCATTGAAAGTCATGAGCTTCATTAGCTAGAGCTATAGTGATAAAAATAAAATAAAAAATTATTAGATGAGATCGAGCAGAGGTAGAGGAAGATAGTGGGAAAATAGGTCTAAAAAACAAAATGGATGAGTGTCACCTATTGAGACCTGCTTTTTATTTATTTATTTATTTATTTTGGTGAAGAGGTTCTTCATTTTTTGAGTGAGAAAGAATCCATCAAAATCTTTTGGGAAGTGGTTGGATTGTTTTTGAGTTATGATATGTATAAAAAGCACTATAAAATCCTTCAAAATCCAGCATTTAATGAAATCCTTAAAAATCCATATACTTTTGAATATCAGCAGATTTGAATGGATAATTTTAAATCTTAATTGAATACATCAAGATTTTAAAGGACTATTTAAAATCTCAGTTGAATACCCATAGACTTCTAAAATACAAAAAAATCTTGTAGACTCTTAATTGAATACACATTAATAAAATCATGAAATAGAAAATAAATAATTACCATAAATATGCCATGTCATCCATAATCTACACCATTGACTGTCATAAAATCTAATGGTTAGGAATATGTGTAAAAACTTGTGTCATATATATGTCGGCCGAAAAGTTCGGAGGGGGTCCGGACCACGTCTGGCCAAACAGTAGTTCCGCCCATTGAACTCAAGGGATACGGAATTCGTGATATTTAGAGCACATTTACTTACTTGGAATGTGAATGAATGATTACGGAGTAAAACATTCATGTGTTTACTAACGCATAAAGGAATCGGAATGATTCCGGGTAAAAGAATCATTCTTATTCCTTTATGTGAGGCTACATTCATGCGAGGCTACGTTCCTACGTTTACTAGAATCGGAATGATTCCGGGGTAAAAGAATTTCTACATTCATGAGAATTTTTCAATCTTCTGCAAAATATTCCCTCGATTCTGGGCTCACCACTGTGCTCAGTGTGTGGCTATGTGAATCTGAGAGTGATGGATGCACAGTAAAACTCACCGCAGCAGTAACTCGGTAACTCTTCCGCTCATCATAAACAAACAACCCAATCCCTCGATTTTTCCAACTCCCAAGACCCACCTCACCTCCCACAATGCGCTGCGACGCTGCTTCCTCTTGGCTCTGCGGCCGCCACGTCACCGTCTCAACCGCCATGCCGAACGCCGGAACCTCCTCCTTCTTCCTCTGCAGACCCACCGTCTCCTGCTGCACCAACACTCCCAACCCACTCAAGCGGCGATACTCCAGTAGTAGTCATGCTCCGGAAGTTGTCCGCCGTTGGATTCAATCGGATCATCCGCTAGCTTCTCAGGGTCTGTTTCTCTTGTCGTACATCACCAAATTATTATTACATGCAATGTGTGGATGGTTCTGATTGGTTGTGTAGCAGATAGGTTCACGGTTGCTTCGTACAATATTTTGGGAGATAGAAATGCTTTTCGGCATAGAGACCTGTACGGGAATGTGCCTTTTATGTATCTGAAATGGGACCGCCGGAAAAGGGTCATCTGCGATGAACTTGCGGCGTGGAATTCTGATATAGTTTGCTTGCAAGTAAAGCCTTTTAACTTGTTCTTTCTGTTTGTGCTAGCTGGCGGTTGAATTTCAGCTGTAAATTTGTAATGTACTGAGAGCGGTTGTTTGTGTGGTTTTATTAGGAGGTAGACAAGTATTTGGAGCTCGCTGATATTTTGGCAAAACTGGGATATGCTGGTTCTTATAAGGTTAATATTTCCGTGTAATGCAGCAATATACAAACATCAATTGTTTTTGTATCTTATCAGTCTGGCACTTACATGATGAATTCTATACTTTTCAGATCATAACTACTAAAATGTGAATGAATTTATGAGTTCATACATTCATATACAGCATTTTGCATAAGTAGATAAATTTTTGTTCAACTTAAAAAAAAGAAGGGTCTTCTGAATCAGTTGTTTCCTATGGTAGAGACGCACAGGAGATACCGTTGATGGTTGCGCTACTTTCTGGAAATCTCATAAGTAAGACAGCTGTGATTTATTTCATTTTTACTAGTTGTTAGTGCTTGTGTTGTTCTCATGTAACAAGAAGTTAAATAACCTTGGCACTTTATTCCCTCAGTTTTCGGTTGTTAGAGGAAGAGAGCATTGAATTCAAGGGATACGGACTTCGTGACAATGTTGCTCAACTCTCGGTTTTTGAGGTAGAACTATTGGACATCAGCCAATACTTATTCGTTAGTATCCAATAGATGATGGTTTTGATTCTATCTTTGCATGTTTCTTTGCTGAATGGAATATGGATTCAGAGGTAATGGGTATCATCCAATCTAATGTTGCATCAACAACCATGTAAACTTTCATTGCGCAATAAGAACAGTGTCCCTAAGATTGTAAGATCAATAATGGATTGCTGCACAATAAGAATGTTCTACCCTACAGCTTTTTTCTTCGTATTTTGAGTTCCTAATTCTTTTTGTCAGAGGAACTTTTTCTGGTAACAAAATTGCTTCTGATTTGTTTTATACCAGTCACACTTCTGGGTTTATTCTGTAGGCATTTACTACTCACTTCTGAGATTTACTTCGCGTCAGATAGAGTTTACTTAAATCCAGTGTTTTGTTTAACTGGACCCTTTCCATATCTAATTTCATTCCATACAGGCAGATGCATAAAGACAAATCAAGAAAGTTAGTGATTGGTAACATCCATGTGCTTTACCGGCCAAGCCGAGGAGAAGTTAAATTGGGTCAGGTAAGTTCTCTTACGTTGATGTCCGTTTTATCTGCCTTTAGTTTCTTTTTTCCCCCACTGATATTTTTAGGCTAACATTCTTAAGATATGATCCATGTGCTGAACAAAATAGAAAATGTATGTCCCTTGACATCCATGAAGAAGGTCTACATCATTCAATACATCAGGGAAAACTAAATTGCATCTTGGGATGTTTTTGTTTTTGAGGAAAATGCTATATTTTAGGCAGTTATTTGAACTTTCTTTTTTCTTTTCAGATTCGTTTTCTCATATCAAGGGCGCAGACCCTCTCGGAGAAATGGGGTAATGCCCCTGTTGTCCTTTGTGGTGATTTCAATTGCACTCCTCAGGTCTGATATTCTAAAGAAAATGTGATAAAAATTTTCATCAGTATTTCCTTTAGCTTATTAGAGTAATATTTAACTAGCTTTGATGCTTATTGACAGAGTGCAATATACAAGTTCTTGTCAACATCTGAGGTAATCACATGTCTGTTGTTAACCACTTGATTAACATTTTGGATACATAGTCCGGTCTCTGCAACACTCATGGCAATCAATGTCATGTCAAGAATCCGAGTACCTATATAAAATCCAAGATTTCAGAATCTGATATGTGGCTCTTATTTACAGCTAAATATCATGTCATATGACAGAACAGAGTTATCTGGGCAGAGGAGCTGTCATCCTGCTCAAGTCTTAGGTGTCAAACAACGAATGAGCAGTCCATTGAGCTTGATAGATGGGTATGTCTCATATCTGTGACACTGACTTCCTTTCTCTTTCGTTTTTATTAGTTCCCATGATGATGTGCCTACATAGTTCACATATCAGTTAATTCTAAGATAGGTTAGCTTATTTAAACGGTGGAAATGTTAAAGCTCAACATGTTAATTGTTCTTCATCAGATTGTTGAAACATAACTGGACAGATGAAGAGGTTAGAGTTGCAAATGGTAATTCTGGCAGCCATTCAGTTGTGCATCCCTTGAAGCTTAACAGTGCTTATGCTACGGTTCAGGTATAAGTCTTTACTCCTTTACCAGTTGGTTGCTCAGTTCAGTTTCCTGTTATATGCATTGTGTTTATTTTCCGGGTTATATATCGTATTTTCAGGGTTCTACAGCAACACGGGGATCCAGTGGTGAGCCTTTAGCTACTTCCTACCACTCAAAGTTTCTTGGAACCGTTGACTACTTATGGTGAATTCCTTCTCTTAAATACTGCAACGATGATTCTAATGTTGGTGGGGGTGGTTGTCATGATACAACATGAAACTTATGAAATGCTTGTGTTCTATACAGGTACTCGGATGGTCTTGTGCCGACAGGAGTTATGGATACAGTTCCACTTGACACTCTCCAGAGGATTGGTAGCCTCCCTTGCAAGGTATGGTAACATTGGATTATGCTCCATGATGGATAAGTGTTTACCTCACATGCACAAGTCTTGCTTGCAATAAGGTCTTTATCAAGAGCCTGGCCTGAAAGTGTTTGGATTTTGCTGTTGAAATGAAGAGTTTATACCTTCTGAGGTCATTAAATGCTGTTGATGAGTTACAGATATTATCTTCCATTCTAATTCTCTTTCTCCTGTATTTGTAAATAGAAAGTGGGCAGCGATCACCTGGCTTTAGTTTCTGAGTTTGCCTTCACACCAGGCACGAAGGAAGGCAACAACACAACTGCATCCACAACTGAAAATTCTTTACCAGCATTGTCCTAGCATTTACAGAAGGCAACATTTTGTTGGCACACCATGTATGTTTCTCCCCATAAAATCCTTTAGAAGCAGATCCTCGTGGAGGAGTAGAATCATGCTGTATACATGAGCCATTTTCAGATTCTGAACAGCTTGAATAGTCAGAACTTTTATTCAATTTGATTAAAAGAGATTGATAGCTTGAATAGCAAGCAGAAAAATAATACAAAGCTGGTGATTGTTGCTCTCCTCATCATTTTTAAAATTTTCTCCTAGTGTTGTAAAGTTCTTGAACAACAATCATGCGAATGCTGTTACATTCTATGAGTTGTCGGATAGATTCTCAATGGTGCAAGGCTCTTATGTCTTGATCACCACTCTTTGAAATCTATTTGTTCCCAGTTGCCACATAGCAAATTTCCCCGCATATGTGATACAGTCAAAAGCTATTAACAAACGAGATGGAGATGGAGCTTCTTTCTTTTACTCTATATAGTGATGATGAAGCGCGTTTCATTTGAAAATGGTAATGTTTTGCAAAATTCATACCATTCTTACGCCTTATGAGTATCACATATTTCGGATTGTTCGATCATTAGATTTTCTTCTATCACCAAATTCAAGTATTCCATGATACGAAAATTTGATCCTTCGAAATATGGTAGAAGTTTTCACATATGCCAAATAAACCACAGGTAGCAATGGTTGGTTGTGCCGTAAAACTACAAAACGTTGTTAGTGCAGGTTAAATGAATGTTATCTATTATTTACTCCGTCTCAAACATGAAGAAAAACTTAGCCCAACAAAGTAAGGTAAAAGAAAAGTAAAACTTGAAGTTTCCACCCAAAAAAAAGAAAGAAAGAAAGAAAGAAAGAAAAACTTTAAGAAATGGCTTCAAACATTTCTGTGGCGGCATGGCTAGACGTCACGGTGGCGGTGGCAGCCTCCCTCCACTGAGACTGTGAGACAGAATAGTCCACCGTCCCACTTCCCACAATTGGGCCCCACCGCACCCCCTCACGGCTTCTATTTTGGACTTCAAATACCGACGCCTGAAATCTAGCGCCACGCCCCCCCACGCTTATTATATTTATATCTCTTTACCCTTACGTGTGCTCGTCATCCTCGAATCAGATTGACCACAAAGCGACACGCGTCCCCACCAAACCAATCACGACCCATCGCGTGGATTCCCATCTCTCTACGGCGACAACGAATCGCCGAATTTTTAAACCGCGATCAATCCTCATTTGCCTATTTCCAGCGTCCTCAAATATCGGACTCCCCCCAATCTCGGTTTTTCCCTCCCTTTTCTCTCTCTCGCCGCCGATCCTAATTAATCCTCCGATTCCCCCGTTAGATTTTCCGATTTCAGTTTCCGATTTTTTCCGTTACTGCCAGGATTTTTGCTGGATATGAAATGATGCAGCGACTCGTCGACAACGCCATCGCTGTCACCAAAGAGTGAGTCTCTCCCCCCTTCACTTCTTCAATGCATGCATAGGCATAGCAAGATTGATTCTTTTCTTTCAATTCTTCACAAAAATGTTTGAATTTGATGAAATCAGAACCCAATTTTTTTGGGTTTAATTTGTTGATTTTGGGCTTTCTTGTGTGTGGTGGTTGTGCAGGTCAGTGAAGACGTTTACGTATGAATCGCTGAACAATATTGTGAGATTCATCAATGGAGTTTCGGCTCTGCTGTTGGCGTTATTGCCAGGTAAGGCTAATATCCTTGAAGGCATACATGGCTGGGAGCTCAGGCCTACCTTTCGTGGACCTCGGTTTCCTCGCTGGATGGAAAAGTAAGTTGAGGGTTTTGTGCTGGATTTAGGGTTCCTCTTCAATTTTTCTGTGCTTGTTCATCAATTTTGGTTGATTCATGTTTGCACGTATAGTCTTTATATTCTACTTTTGTGAAATTTGATATCTGTTTGGGTTGCAAAATGAGTTTCTGGAATGAAATGTGTGTGTTTTGGTGGTTGTTTGTAGTGGGGTGTCCTCTTTCAATCAATTCATACATGAGCTTCCTGTGGATTCTGATTCCGAGGGTTCGAGCGTGAGCATAGACTATGGGGAAGAATATAGTGATGAAGACATATGCCCTGCATCCCCATCTTCTCAAAGTTCAAGAGTCTCCAGGTCTTATAGTATGCCTAGGCAATGGACAGGATGGATGTGTATCAGATACATATTTTATTGGATTCTGTTTCCTGCAAGGTTCCTGCTTGGCCTTCCGGGGCTTCTTTGCCGTTCTTCTTATAATAGGGCCACGACACCCTCTTCTGCACCAGGAAGCAGTCAGCTTTCGCACAGGACTAGTTCTTTGAATAGAGTGCAGTTCCTCAAGGATCACATTATTCAGCGCACTACTGATAGGAGACGTGGAGTCATTGAGGTTTGGCAGGCTTCTTTTTTAATGTCTGTTTCAGAAATTACATCTAGGATGAAATTCTCATGTTTAACTAATGCTGAACAGGATCTTCATCTGGCGATTGAGATATTCATAGAAGCTGTATTCGATGTTGTTCATAAAGCAGCTCATTTTGTTCTTTCCCCATTTGATGCTCTTCGAACACTATTTGGGTGGTTTTCATCAAACAACAACAGAGTTCAAGATACTCATGGTAGTGCTTCAGATGCTTCTGTTCCCACAGCTACGCTTGGAGATGATGATCCAGTTCCTACAGAAAGGAACACTTCATTTCAGGCGCTAAATACTGATGCTCGAACATGCCAGGATGTCATTACAGAGCTTGGGTGAGGCTGGGTTACTGTTTTCTTGATTGCAGAACCTCTATTTCCCCCATGTTGCACAAATTTCTTACTTTTCTTCCTGTTTTAGGTATCCATACGAAGCTATTCATGTGATCACTAGTGATGGATATGTTCTTCTCTTGGAAAGAATCCCAAGGTATGATAGATTTTTTCCTTCATAAAGTGATAACTTTGATATGAATATATGGTGTCTAATATTTGTTAGTGTGATGCTGCAGACGTGATTCACGAAAAGCTGTTTATCTACAACATGGAATTCTGGATTCATCTATGGGGTAAGTTACTTCTCTCTAAGTTTCCTTCCTCATTAGTGGCCCTGGGTAGGTAAGAATAATGAAAGGGTAGCCTTTTAGAAAACTGTAAAGATCAGGTGGCATGACCACCTGCCATTCATCAAGAGTAGTTATTTTTAGAAGCAATACGGCCTGCCATGGTCCTATTGAGCTGGTGTTGTTCCTACAAACGTGGGAAGAGAGTCTGTGATGTTTCACAGAAATTTAAGCTCATCTCTAACCTTCTTATGTTATTCCACTATACTCGGATTAGCATCTAGATTTACATATTTGTGTGCAAATTCTACATCATCTCAAGTAATGGCTTATAAAATATGCTTGCTTTCCTATGAGGAGCCAATCCATAATCTCTACTTATTATGTTATGTTCTCTTGTCTTGCAAACACACTGACAGTAGTGTTTAAATACTACCTTCATATTTTTCACTCTAGCGATTTGTTTCCTTGTCCAGTTGGGTGTCCAATGGGGTTGTCGGTTCACCTGCATTTGCCGCCTATGATCAAGGTTTGGCATGTTTAATTTGAAAGCAGATGCATCTTGGGGTACAGAGTGGTTTACAAATTTGCTAATACTTTTTACTGTTTCAGGATATGATGTCTTCCTCGGGAACTTTCGTGGCTTGGTTTCTAGGGAGCACGTTGACAAAAGCATTTCCTCACGACAGTAAGTTGGGCATATGATATCTGCTTGTTATTTTGTTTGTGAGAGATTTATCCCTCTGTATTTTCTTTCCTTTATTATTTTGATACTCTACAGATCATCAGTGGGGAGAGAATGAGATTGCATATGTATGGCTCTCAAAGCCTAAAATACCAGTTTCCTTCAAGTATCTACTAAATGTATCAACCAATGCAGGTACTGGCAGTACTCAATCAATGAGCATGGGACTCAGGATATTCCTGCAATGATAGAGAAGATCCACCAAGTTAAAACTGCAGAATTGAAGCTTAGTCAACCTGATATTGAGGAAGAAACCAATGGTGATCAACCTTATAAGCTTTGTGCAATTTGCCATAGCTTGGGAGGAGCAGCTATATTAATGTATGTTGTAACACAGAGGATAGAAGAGAAACCCCACAGACTCTCGAGATTGATTTTATTATCACCTGCTGGCTTCCATGAAGATTCTACCTTTATGTTTTCGGTCGTGGAATACTCCTTTCTTCTATTGGCTCCCCTTCTGCAACCCCTTGTTCCTGGCATCTATATACCAACCAAATTCTTTCGCATGCTTCTAAACAAGTTGGCACGGGACTTCCATAATTACCCTGCTGTTGGAGGATTGGTTCAGACACTGATGAGTTATTTTGTAGGTGGAGATAGCTCAAATTGGGTTGGTGTGTTGGGCCTACCACATTATAACATGAATGACATGCCGGGGGTATCGTTCCAAGTGGCTCTCCATCTTGCACAAATGAAGCGTGCAAAAAGGTTTAGGATGTTTGATTATGGGAGAGCTTCTGCTAATATGGAGGTTTATGGATCTCCAGAGCCATTAGACTTGGGAGAGTACTATGGGCTCATTGATATTCCGGTTGATCTGGTTGCTGGACGTAAGGACAAGGTAATTAGGCCATCAATGGTAAGGAAGCATTATAAGGTGATGAAGAATTCAGGTGTAAATGCATCATACAATGAGTTTGAGTATGCACATTTGGACTTCACATTTTCCCACCGTGAAGAACTCTTGGCATATGTCATGTCACGCCTCTTGCTTGTGGAGCCACCTCCAAAGCAGTCCAGCCCGAAGGGTCTAAAGCTAAAGAAGAAAGGACAGCAGGTTAATAGTTAATTCGAGAAAAATCATGCGGTTCATTTTTTTTGTTTACAATGTAGCATGTGCTGTATCTTTAGGTGCAGATTACTGGTATAGATGATTGAATATGTCAATATGTCTTACTCCAGTGCAATCAGTAATAACAGTTGCTGCCACTTTTTGCTTTCCCGCCACTTTTTCTGTGGGAAGCAAACTGTGTGGATTGCCTGGGTGGAGCTTTGTACAAAAACCCCTTTGTGTATAGTTTGTAATGAAACATGTTGTCTCTGTTCTGTAATTTAACCGTTCATGTGCTGTCATTATCATATCGTTATGATCTGTATATATGATGAGAATCCAGTCTATTGTTGGGGTATGATTTCTTCACTTTATTTCAATTGTGATAGATACTGCTTGAATTGATTACTACTTAAGGTCAGGTCAACTTGGCATAATCCCAATAGTGTGCGTCAGGCCTTCAAGGGGAGGACTGTGAATCCGAAGTTTAAGATGGATGAGGAATAAGGGTGCATTTAAAAGGTCAGAAATCCATCACAAAAATGACAGCGTCTATGTATGTCTTTTCTTCCAAGCAGAAATAAGCTATCTAGGATCTGTTGGTCGTCCCTATACTTGAAAGCTCACTGCGCAGTTTTGTACCAGTTGTGGCATATTGCTGTTGCTGATGCTTTCTTTGATTGTATTGTTCAACCATATGTTGCTCCAGTGGAGGTCCTTCCCCTACAAATCAAAGATCAGTTCAGCTGGAGCTTCTATATATATAGAACATGTATGTGCGCGTGTGTATTGTACTGGATGGATCAAAGTTATGCATTAACTTACCTGCACACACTCTCCCAGTGAAGTGGTTGTGTACAGCAGGGGTAATTATTAACGACTTGAGTAGGCAGGCCGAATTTTATACCTGAAACCCATGCATTGAGCCAGTCATTCAGTACAATGACTTGCTCACTGCGCAGTCTTGTACCAGTTGTGGCATATTGGTGCTACTGATGCCTTTGTTGATTGTATTGTGCAACCAGATGTTGCTCCACTAGAGGTCCTCCCCCTACAGATTAAAGGTCATTTCAGTTGGAGTTAATATATAATAGACACATACGAATGTGCGTGTGTGCGCGTTTTGTACCGGATGGATCAAAGTTATGCATAACTCACCTGCATACACTCTCCCAGTGAAGTGGTTGTGTTCAGCAGGGGTGATTATCAATGACTGAGTAGGCAGGCTGAATCTAATACACTGAAACCCATGCATTGAGCTAGTCATTCTAATAGTGGATTATCTTTAATAAGCCAGAGCTTTTAGGTGTTATATCATGCATGTATATGTGGTTAATCTACTTTTGACCAAGATGGATCATTAACAAGTTATTAGCATAAACTTCAATTTAGCCAAAAGGAGCAGATCTTAAAAGATGAAGCATATATCCTGAGAGAGCTTAGTTAAGAATAGTTGCCTCACCAGCTCGTTCTCATTTAGTAGGTCATATATTTTCTCGTCACCCGTAATCTCAAAGATCAAATCATGGGCTTGTCCTTCATATGACCTGTACAAGTGGACAGATATAATATGAGGGCATAATTAACATAGAATATAGAAATGAATGAACATGCAGTTTCTCTTGTTACAATTACAACCTGCCAACAGTGGCTTCTGGTATAACATTACCCATCTTCAGCAGTCGTGGCCAACCAGTAGTAAGGCTGTAACATATAAGAAGCTCATGAAGCAGCATATATATAGTGCATTGGTATTTATATCTCAGAGTCAAGTAGAGGATTAGGAGAACACCAAGCTGTTCTTAAACTTACCTCTCTGGTGCAGACTTCATCTTGTGCGCCTGTTACAAGAGAAAAGTCTCATATTTACTGTTTGGCAAATTTCAGGAAACCTATAGTATAAGAGCATACATATACCTTTGCCTTACTGACTAGAACAAGCCTTTCTTGATGCTTGGAGAAGATCGTACCCTGAAAGCTCAAAAAGAATGCAAGGACAGAAATCTTTTTTAGGCAAGATCAATATCAATATCAATGACTTTTGTGTACTTGAAGTAATGAGGCTTTGTATAAGCAAAACAATTGGATAAAATACCTCCCATGCTAGCTCGTATATGTCTTCTTTCCATTGCATACTAGCAGGAAGAGGCTTCAATCCTTTTGGTGCAGGTCTTCTTTTCACAGATACTGATGTGTGTGGACCAGATGGTTCCCCAAACCGACCAAAAGCACCTTCATGTCCTCCTTGTTCCACAGTAGCTCTTGATGCAATTCTTGGACTTCTTCTTGGTTTGAAATTAGGATCCATACTTATTTGAGATCTATGAGTACGTGAAGATGCTCGTGGGCCCCTTGAGTTGCCAGAAGTTGTTGCTAAAGTGTCTAAAGAAGTTGTGGTTTGTGGACTATTTGGATCCCTGCAAGATCCTTGCGATCTGTGTACTCCACTTACGGTACGAGTTGCAAGTATTTGTTGCGCATGCTGTGGAGAGTGGAGTTCTGCTTGTGTAGTACTAGCAGTACTACTTTCTCCGGCTTCAGATCCCCTGGCCTGTACTTCGGGGTACTGAATAAGGCTACTGGACAATGTCTCACGAATGAAACAGCTGGGTGAAGGTGCTTGTGAAAAACTGTCTTGTGTTGCTGCAAGAAGCTGTAGAAGTCCACAGATGACGGTTTTAATTGATTTCCATATACAGATTAAAGTAAGATGCATTACTTGAAGAGGGCATAGAAAGATAATTACCATTTCTTCGGTTTCATTGAGAATGTTCTCTGCACGGTGGTCTTGCTTATCTGTCTCGGGTGGATCCAACATATCTCCTATATAATCAAACTCACTGTTGTCTCCGAAATGTACTGGTAAATCAGAAACTTCTGTTAGTAGTGTAGTTATCGATCAGTACGGAAGGAAACAATCAAGCATGATGAAATCAATTGTGGTGCTTAATTAATGTAAAGACAAACCTAAAGCAATATATTCAAGCTCAGAGTCTGTTATCTGACTTATCTCCCGAACTGACAGTATGTTCACTTCAACATACTGAATAAGGGCAGCATGAGCCTCTAAGAAGTCCTTCGACAAAAGAAGAAGTACGTCAGGATTGTTCGCATCGCTGAAGGAAGGTGTTCCTTCAGGATCATCAATATATCCCTGTTTCAGAGTCAATTAACAGTTAATTAGAAGCTTTCCCAGAAATCTGTGTGCAGTTAACTAGAAGAACTAGTGGCAAAGCAAACTGGACCTAGGCTGAACCATTCCAACATTAGCTTTGTTTCAAACTTCCATTTAACTTTGTGTCTTTCTGAATAACTTCTACTTTCAAACACAACATTTGAGTTGCTTAACTAACTTTATTATTTGGGACATAATATAAACACAAGACAAAGATGAAATCATATAAACATGAACACTAGATGAGCATGGAATTATATATACGTCCGACTGAGATAGATTAATATATATCTTAATTTCATAAAAGAGATGAAAAGATAAATTAGGCTCGACATCTGAATTGATTAACTATCAATCCAACACAACATCATTTTGAACATAAGCACGTACAAAATCGATACAAAGTTTTATTTCCTATTAAATTAAATTATTATTGTTAGTTTATTAAAAAACCGACGCGTTTCAACATAAACATAAGATTAATATGGAGTTTTATTCCTACAAAAGGCTAGTTGACTACTCTAGTACTCTATTACATATACAATTTCTTTTCAAGTTATAGTAAAACCTTTACCAATTCATCCAAAAGTTGTTATTAATGAAATTAGGGTAATCATAGAGTTTTAGATGGATACCACACTAGTGTTACTGTCATAGCGTCTTTAGTTTCTCTATATGGCCAATTTGGGCATCAAAAGTTCCCATGACCCCAGTCCCCAATATTTTTCACTCTACTTTTGACCCAAAAAAGAATGACTCTAGAAACTCTTAATGTTTATATATGTTTATTGACATTATGCTGAAATCTTTAAGAAAATAATTGATTACCAATGTTGGCATACCATGAAAATGACAAATTAATCTATACCATCCATTTTTTTTTCTCTATATATATAAGTGATACTGATTAGAATATCAGATTCCGTTCACCAACTCATCTAAAAACAGCACCAATTAAGAGAGGATTCAGTATATCCTCAATTACTCATATATATAGAATGTCAGCAGTAATGTTTAAACTTTTATTAATAAAAGGATGAATCAGTGACAAGTAACAATTTGAAAAGTATAGATCAGTTTTGGAAAGTGCTAATCAACAATCATGAGCAGTATCTGATCTGAAGGACAAAGATGAATTTTAAAGAGTAGCGGTAGTAGCTACTAGCTACTACTAAATATAATGGTTGGTTATTTTAATCTCTCTGGAAGATTCTGGAAGATGCAAGTCATGATGAGCTAAGAAAGACATTGTATTCAGTTTTGATCACAGGATGAGAGTGATCGAGGGCAGCACGAGCCTCTGAGAACTTGTTTGATATTAGTACAGGAAAATGTGGGTACTTAACATTTTTGAAGGAAGATACTGTTCCTTCAGATTCAGGATAATTTCTTCCCTACATTTCAGAGCCATGTAATATTTGAAATTTAGAAAACAATTTTGATATTCCCTTCACTTTTCCAAAGAAAAAAAAATACAAAAAAAAAGAGGATACTACCTCTTATAATGTCTAAGAAGTAATTTTACGCTATGTAAACGAGCATATCAATACATTAAATAGATCATTTCGATATATAGTGAGTGGTAGATCAAAGTTTAGGCAGTGGAGATCAAAATATATACTACTAGCTTTTTTTCACCGGTCTACTGCTAATGAGAGTTGGTCATATCAATATATTGAGTATTGACTGTGTACGAAACTAATACCAGAAACCTTAAAGTACGTTCATCATGAAAGAAAGGCTAACAGTTTAGAACAACAATAGTTCTAGCCAATATTTAATTCAATTCAAGAAAAAGAACAAATAAGGTGTTGGTTATTTGTACCGCATTGTATATCTCTCTGAGTTTTGGAAACTGTTTTGGTGAGATCACAGAAAGAGATACAGAGCACTGCAAATGAAAAAAAAAAAAAAAATTATTAGCTAGGGCTTTTGGTGACATCATGGATCAGGGACTAGCTAGGAACTGAAAATGAAAGGATGTGTGTGTGTATTATTTGCATATCTTCTTTGATATCTACCTCAGCATATAATTTGGCAACATCTTGAGCATCAGCAAGAGTCCATCGAGTTTGTGTACCAGAAGAAAATTGGCCATTACTTATTATCGGTATCTGAACGGCGGTTCGAAACAACACAGGGTTGCTTGCAGCCACAAGAATACAATGCCTTTCTCTGGCATTATGGTCTTGAACTTGATCAGTTTCAGTTTCAGTTCCAGTTCCAGTGGGAGTAGGCTTCGGAAACATCTGTTCATTACAGCGCAATTGTGAGTTAATGCTATCGCAATAGTGATATAAGTTAACCAAACAAGATCAATCTACGTAGAATCGATCTAACTAGCTAGTTATTTTCATAATTAGAAGCTAATGGGAAGTTTTCATACATTCAGAGACTGAGAGAAACATACCACAAGTGCTTCTGCCAGTCCCCCAGCAATGGCGGCTTCATTAGGACCACCACCACCAGAAAAATGTAAAGCCGAGAGCCCTTCAAGAAACCCATCCACATTTCTAGTCCAAGGACTTGGTCGCGTTAAGGAACCTGCATGCATAAAAGTTTACCAAATCAATATTTTTTTCCTTTAATTTAATTAGGTTGAAATTAGTTTACGAAAATCAAAGTATATATGTTCATACCAGTGTTATCAAGTCCGTGAGAATTATACTGAACCAGGCCCAGGTATACTGCTGCACCAGCTGAAGCATCCTATAAAATTAAGTAAAAGTTAATTAACACATTATAAGATAATGAGATCGATCGATCATAATCATAAATCGAACAGTAGGAAGTTGATTATAAGTTTATAACCTAGCCAACTATAGAGACGACTAGCTATAAACTTTTATCCAAGGAATGTGCATGATCAGTTCAAATAAGGATACCTGGTTAGCTGACGGTTGGCCACTTATGTTCCTGAATTACAAAAAAAAAAAAAAAAAAGTAATTAGCCCAAAATATGTAAGAAAATGAGAAAAAGGGAATTACCTCATGCAACTAAAATTCAAAATTATATTTTATGCACTTCATTAGATCACTAAATGCAACTAAAAAAAAAATAGATTTTAAACATTTTAACTCAAAACATTGCTAATACATTACGAGGGAGGATTCAGTGCACGACATAAATGGATGGTTAGATTATATTAAATACACACTTAGGTTATTAATAAAAATATTAATTATAAATATCAAGAGTTGATATTATCTTATAAATGTTGGGTCATTTGCATTGTCGGTGCATAGAATAATTTCCAATACAGACTCGATTTAATTAAGTCCGGTATATATCAACTTGATGGAATTAATTGAAAACCTTATAACCTTGGTATATTATGATCTGATTAGCAAATCTATGTCATAGTCTTCATTCACTAATTAAAGATGCAAATAAACTAATAGCCATGAGTTTTGTATCCAGGAAAAAAAAACCACAAATTTTGTGTTAAACCAAAAAAGATTTTTCACTTAAATTTTGCCAAATGAAATTAATTAACACAATTTCGTTTAGAATCCACTATTTAAAACACTAACAAATTCACAACTATTGTTAGAGAAATTGCAAATCAAAGAAATCAGAAACATTTCCTTGCTCAAAAGTTCAAAACATGTATACCAAAAGAGATACCAGTACATCTAGCTAGGGAAAACCTTGAAGCCCCAAAACCTAGAATTCTCATATGTCCCTGCCAGATAATTCAGACAAACTCGGCCACATGCGTAATAAAAACACATTAGAAAACCACACATGCATTAGAAAATCAAACAGACGTCAAAAACGACTCAAAAAATATACCTGATGATCTTTTCGAGGTAATCTGAGAGAATGGATTTCCAGTAAGGCCCCATAGCTGTTGTTCCGTCGACGACCACCATAAGCCGCTTTTCTGCCGCCATTGATTGTTTCTCGACCGCTAAACCAAAACCTGCCTCTGCTTGAAGAATTGATGTGAACTATAAGAGCTAGAGATTGAAAAAGCTGGGTGAGGCAAAAGAGAAGAGGGTAGCGGTTTTGGTTTTAATTTGTTTCAAAAGCTCCTCTATCCAGACTCACATTACAGAACCATACTCTCGTCGTTTTTGCATAGCACGAGTCTCTAGGTGGTGCCAGGTGGACGTGAAACTTATTTTCCTTTCCTTTTACAAAAGATTTTTCGTAGAAAATTTGACGAGGATGCCCTCAAATTTGGAAACATAAAAATATAGTAATTTTTTTGGTCATCTAAAAAATAGTTAACATATATAATCAAATCTAATTTACTCAATTTACTGTATATTTTTTCCATGAAATTAACATAACATCTAAAAGATCGAATTTTCTCGGAATGTATATGAAATTACTGTAAGTACTACTCAACTCTTTCGATTAATTATGTGATATTGTGATATATCATATATGTATATACATATACGTGGGTTCAATTATCTGTTTACCTAATACTTGGATAGAAATGTAATTTGGTTTAGGAGGAATTTAAAGGAAAGCAATTTTCGAATTGCAGAGAAAAGAGAAATGAAAAGTGATAAATATGCCGGTGGGAATTGAAGAGGATAAATGGAAGTATTTGACTATTTGAGTGAGGAGAAAGCTATTTTACTACAAAACATACGAGTGTTTTGCGGGAGGAAGGTGAGAATAGCAGAAGAACTTCGCCAAGTGGCTGGACACATATTTCCTCAGGAAGGAACAAATCTACAAACTTTATCCTCATAAAAGAAAAGAGAAATTCTACAAAACAAAAGTAAACATGACTTACAAAACATATAGTATAGGCATGAGATATTACCTTCTTCCTCCATTGAGTGTGTGCACTAGTTGCTCTTATAATCCAAATGATCCAGATTAAAATGACTATAATTTGAAGCACTATATATATATATATATATATGCAATTAAAGTGAAAAGACAGGTAAAGATTAAATTTGCAAAAATAATGCTAGTTTTTTTTGTTCATTACCAAGTGTGATTGATGTTTTATAGAAATATGTTGACGCTTTGACCATTTATCTCTTTTTGGGTGTGGATCGAGGAATCGATGAAATTAGTCAAATTGGGGGTTGATACATCACACCGGTTCATTCATTTGAAAAGAGGAGAGGACATCGGGAAGTAGGAGGGGAGCCACATAGGAGCCTAGTGGGTCTCGTAGAGTTTTTAACTACAAATATACATTAGGTTCTCTACAATGCAATAAAGCTAGTTTAGTGGCTGTCTGATTGAATCAATAACAATATGGTCATGGATTCAATCCTTCCTGTTGTAACCTTTGTGGGTCTTCTTTTTTGGTCTGAACATGTGTGTTTATATATATAATTATATATGTGTGCTTATATATATATATATATATATATATATAATTATATAATTATATATTACGTATGTGACAGTACCACTATTTTTGTTCTACTTTTGAATTATAAAAGTTAATATAGTTATTGCTTAATTTTGCTTTAGACAATTTATAAGATGTATATCACTTTCGTTGTTTTTTAATTTATTTTTAATTAAATTTTGATATTTCGTGAGTGCCTCACCTTAAATCGACACCTGGCTCTGTTGCTGTCGGAGAAGACTAGAATCAAAGCCTCGATTGTTCACAAATTAAAAAAAGACTATATTGAGGATCTATATAAACCGTCAAAAACCCATTTGGTAATTTTTTTTAAATTCCAAAAGAAATCCTTATCCAATTTGAAGGACATCGAATAAATTTTTTATTTAGTAGTTTATTTTTTGATCAATACTCTATGCACACGCCTTCTTCTCCAATTCTCCAACAACTACGAAGAGTCGACCTCGTTCTCATGTTACTTTCTCAACCCAATTAAAATCCCAAAGTCACAATACAGTATAAACAAAGCCCAATGCAAAACCTTACCACAAAGCCCACCATCGTCTCAGTTCCACTAAAGCTGAAACTGCAACCCGGATCACTGACCCGACTGGCATAACCCACCCACATTTGATGGTATACAAGTTAGAAGCAGGGTGTAAAGTAAAGTCCACCTCCCGGCGCCGCTTGAGAAAATCAGAGAGGAAAACAATGGTGGTTGGGCGTTCTACGACATGGGCCTACGTCCGAATCATCTCCGGCACCATTCTCGGTGGCGTTCTCGGCTTCTACGTCATGGACCGCCTCGAGAAAAGTTACAAGGTCATTTCTCACTTCCCTTCTAATCTCTTTAAGCTCTCTGTTTTCGAATCCTGGAAAATTAAATGATCGCAGAATTGATCGAGTTTTTGCTTTCTAAATTTGGTGGTTGAATCTGATTTTCTTCATGGATTGTTGGGATTTTCGTGGAATACAGGAGAAGATGAACGAGAGACTGAGGAAGTATGAAAGTGATTTGAAGAAGAAAGAGGAGAAGCTTAATGAATTTGCGGAAGAGTAGAGGTAGTTCTGTACTACTTTTTTTTCTTCTGAATTTTGTTTTGTGCTGAGAAAGATGTAATGGAGCTGAAAAGAACCTGAAATTTTGATTCCTTGTGTTGTTATATTTAGCGAATCCGAGGCGCCTTTGTTGTTTCATTTGCATTTGAGATCATAAATCTGGGGATGGATTAGTAGACTCAAATTGAGGAAATGAATCAGTGACTCAAGTAGACGAAAGAACCAATACCCAAGCTTTCAAAAGATACAACAGTAACAATCGGCAAAGAAAATGGTCACTCTCTACTATAGAACTCTTGTTTTCTACTGAAAAGTTGAAAAAAAAAATTATATAGAGCAACATTACAGGGCTGGTAAAACTAATCCTAGCAGGAAAACTGAAATTTGGAATCAACAATCTGAACCGGAGCTTCATTCCCATGAAGAGGTGTTGACCTTCTTCCGTGCTTGAAACCAATCACTGTAAGAAAGAAGTGACACGAGTCCGGACACTCTCATCAAGCATCAAGAATCGGGAAGCACTGTAAGGAAGTGTCGACGACGTCCACACACGACACACCAACTTATCAAGCATCAAGAATCGGAAAACGGTGGTCAGGCCACTTGGGATATGCGCGCTTGTACAAGCTCATGCATATGGTGTCGTTCTGCTGGAGGGTGCCGTTAAGGATGCATTTCATTGCCCCTGATAAGGAAGTGTATTAGAGATCTTGTACTATTCAGGCGATTCCACACTGGGAGGAAAATTAATAGAGATGAAATTTGTTGTCTATCTTGGAAAAGTAATCTTACCATGTGTACCAACAGGCTCCTTGATGCGACCCCGACGCCCACATTTGGTCCACACTTCCACAGGCTGCCATCACCACCACATCAAGAAACGTACTCATACGATTAAAAGGTATTTCTTCGATAGGATGCACCACTAATTGTAAGATCAAAAGAAATGTTGAAATGATATGATAAGAGATTCCCTCACCTTGAACCATCTCACATCCTCTGGATTATGGAACATATACCTCACAGCAGCTTTCTTTTTCGAAACTCGTTGAGGATAACTGCATCAATGTGTGTCAAGGTTCAATAAATCAAAACTTTCAAGGGTAAAACATATGTATCTTAGCGGTCATCTCCAAAGAACTAACAATACAATTACGCAAGCCATGATACAAGCTCTGAGTACAAGTCTAGAGTTCTAGACATATAATTCACCAGAAGCTTCACAATACAGAGTGATTAGTATCCAAGACAGGAGGAAGAACACATGGATGGAGGGATGTATAATCGCCATTATATTTAAATCAAGACTCGTAAATAAGTCGTACCCTGTTAAAATGATCTTCTTTAGAATAATCCTGTCAGGATCAATGCTTCTCAGAGAACCAACAGCAGCAACTGTAGGTGCAGTGGCCTCCCCTTTAGAACTCTTGAAAGCTATTAAAGGAAGAGCTGGAAAAGTAATAGGAGCATAAATTGACGCCATGGAAAAACGTCCTGGATGAAGGAACCTCTCCATTTTGTGCTTGTCAGAACTCATGTTATCGGTAGAGAATATTGGCCTGCAGAGTGATAAGCAGCAACATTAAGAACTACACAGGAATTCAATAAGAAGTTTTGTTGACGGTATCAGAAAAACTACCTAGCAACAAATTGGCGAAAGCCAACATGAAAAATTAATTCGTCTTTGGTTTTGATAGGATCACTGTAAGTGTCATGCTTTTTTAAGCTGCAAACAAAGATGATTAAAAACCATGAGACAACGTCTACTTGTGAATTAACAAGGCAAACAGTATTAGTACAATCAAGAAAGAGAACACATGCCATAATAGGCATAGTAGGCAAAAGTCCAAATATCGATACCTGAAATGGAGTACAGACATCTTGGACTCATGCTGCAAAAGGCCACATGCTATGATAGGCATAGTATTTGCACGCATACATAATTTAGAAGCAACAGTATTTGGCACTTCTTTGATATACAGCCTTGCATATGTGCTAGCTGTTGCACAGTCATCCTCGTTTTCTTGCTCCATAGCTAAAGCTTTAGCAAGGATGCTTTTCTGTGTCCTGTTGAAATTGTCGAAGGCAAAGATTCTAGCATATTCTGGAGGTAGAGACTCCTGGAGTTCATTAGACATGTATATCAGTTGGGGACTTGATGTTCAGAAATAATAAGAATTGCTATTACAAAATACAAGAATATTACTTTGGGATCCCATGAAGAGGTCCTAAAGGACTTGAGCCCTCTATACTTCGCAAAACGTTTTCTAGCTGGAAAGTCTAATGGTGTATCCACTTCATCTGGAAATTCTGAAACATAACAAATAACCATTAACAGCCAACATAATGCAGCAGTAACATGCACTGATTACAATAAGCTAGTATCAAATAATTTCATTAATTTACAATATGGTAATAGCTTAATTTGTGAACTGTAGATAGGGCGGGGAAAGGGTATAAATCAATAACAAGTTAACAACAAAACAACCATAACATCACAGGTTCTACATTATTGCAATAAGCCAGTGTCAAATAATTTCATTAAATTACATTACGCTAATAGCTTAATTTGTGAATTATAGATAGGGCAGGGAAAGGGTATAAATCAATAACAAGTTGTTAACCATAACATCAGAGGTTCTACATTATTCAAGCCATATCTATCCCATGTCAGATGAAAAAACATTTGGCCTTCAATCACTACTGACTGAACAAAACAAAAACCAAAAACAAAAAGAAAAACACTTGAAAGTTTTCTAAATGATACCCTCATCATCAGCATGGGCTTCCTTTATTTTTTTGATCTCATCCTCCAACTGTTCCTTGGTCAAATTTTCACCGTCCTACAAAACAAAAGAAGGTAAGTATTCGATCAATTGGAGAAAACTTGCAATTATAAAAGTACGGTGTAAATTCAATCCTTGCAGACAAATGCAATCCTTAAAATGCAGTGTTAAAACAAATAAGTGTGTTGGTGTGCATTATCCAAGTGTAACCTAGTTGGGACCTGTTTATAATGGCAATCTTGAGATTCTGAGGACTTTTCACTCATACAAAAGCCGATACAGAAAGAACTGATGAACAGACCAAATCGCAGGTAAACCTATGCTATTCACATTCTAACTAAATCTTTTTATGAAAGCCGTTGCCTAAACAGTATGTTAACCACATCCGTGGAGTTTTGTAATTTCATGGTTAGAATAATAACATTTACAAATGAAAGTAACATAATAACATAGGTCATGTTTATTAGTGATTTAGACTGAGACCAGAGAAACGACTAATGCTGGTAACACAATAAAATTCACTTACTACTTGTACATACATGTTAAAACTCACCATCATCACTGAATCAGCATCAGTTTCTTTGTCAGAGTCCCTCAAGTCTAAAGAAGCTTGATCGTCACTGAGATCTGAATGATTGCCCTCTTCACCAGGATGACCACTCTCTGTTTCATCCATTACCATATCATCAACTTCTTCATCAGTACCGGACTCCTCTTCATCTGTATCATTGATAATCCAAGCAGCCTGCAAGATAGAAATCATATCTTCTGTCAATAACATATTTGTTGAACATTACCCATCAACATGAAGAAACAATTGAAACTATCAAATGCAGACCTGGTATTCTGAAGTGCCTCGAGGAAGAATCCTTTTTCTCCTCTTTTTTTGTTTTTGGTTTTTTTCAGCATCTGCCATTTCTTCTTCTGTTGGCCATGTCTGACAAAAAAAGAACTATGTTTTTAAGTAAAAGTCCTGTAATTCACCATGCCTCATAGTAAAAATAGTATCAAATATTAGAAACATATCAGCTTCTTATTAGGAGCATTTGCAAGGTTTACCACCACTATAACATTCTTCTTTTATAGTTCTGTACATAAACTCCCCTCATATACCACCTTTTTTTTTCCTTTGATTATTCTTGGATAAGTGATATACAATCATATTCTTGTATAGTTATTCAAGGTTATGATGATAAGTAAGATAAATAATTAATAAAGAAATGATGTGATAATATTACCTGTTCATTATCAAGGGAATCAGGAACATTCTCAACAAGTAAAGCCTCCTGCTTCAGCGGATCGGGAACCAAAGAACGAACCTTGAAATAGATAAAGAATACAGAGTAAGAACTCCAATTGATTAATTTGGACCATATAATATAGGCATCTACTGCTTATAACAATATGGAACAATCCATACCACAACATCATCCACTTCATCTGCATCCATGACATCCTGCTCTTTTCTTGCATTCAAAGGACGTGGATCCTTGAGAATTTCCATTTTGCACAACTGGAAATCCCCGGCACCAGAAACATGAACCTGAAATTAAGGAAACTAAGATAACTACCAAATCATGTGACCAAAGTCAAGTCATTGGCTGAACTAGTTACCAGTTGATTAACAGAAAGACTGCGAGCTCGCACATATCCAGTGAGGAGAAGGGTACTTGTTCCCGGATTCATATCATCTTCTACCATTTCAACCTATATACAATAAGGGAAACCTTCAGTTTCTACCTCTATCTAACATACAACTTTAAAAATCAAAGAGATCCAAAGCTAGCACCTTTTGAGCCATCAAGTAAGGTCGCTGACTTCGCCAGTGAGGAACTGAGAGCCTTTGCTCCTTAAAAAGCCACATGAACTGCAATAAAAAGACAAAGACCTATTAGACACTTTTAATTATCTAAACATGTCATGAAATAATCATCATCTGAATCCTAATAAACCCTGAACTTTAACATTAAAAGCATTAGTCTAAGATAAATCTACAGTCTCTAGACATTACCTTGTGCAACTCGTCCTTTGTATCAGCTGGATAAAATTTACAATCTTCGGGAAATTCAGAAGCAAGACTGGAACTACATGTTTTCTTTGACTCATGTCTTCTTTTCGCCTCAGTAGGTAGATCCTACATGAATGAAAAAAGGAATATATGTTATGTCAAGGACTGCAAACCTACTTTTTTTAGTTGGATAAGTATTTTCTGAATAGGCAAAGCACATCAACAATAACATACACGTATTAGCACGACGGTGCTTGGTAGACCAAGAGACCTAAACACAGAAAGACATTGACTACCAAATGAGTCAATGTAGTCAGACTCTCCTTCACACGAAGAGGTTGCTGAAGCCACAAAAGCAATGAGATCAGCAACCTACAGGCCAAAGAGCAAACGTGTCAGAAAAGCATAGGAAGACTGGAGAGCAATACCCAAAGTGAGAGACTTTCCTACCTTAGCCATTTCCAAACATGATTGCAAATCCCCATGAGGTGCTTGCAGTACCTAAACAATAAATTGTATCAGACACTTAGAAATTTTCGCATCGGTAAGACAACACATTTGATGATCCAACTAAAACATAGATAAATCAGTAAGAGGCAACATACCGTTGCTCTCAGCCTGTACTCCGGAGAAGCGACAGTAGGCAAAGCACCTCCATAGCCCTGTGGAGACAGCAAAGAAAGAATATCCTCAGAAAGCGAACTGAGCTTTACATCCGCGGAAAGCCCGAATAGAACCTGCCATTAACAGAAGCCAAAATGGAAATCAATAACAGCTACAAGTGCTTATCTTGAGCACATTTTCTCTATCAATTCAATTCCAGCTGACCAAAAGAGAAAGAAAAAAGAAAAGAAAAAAACTCACAATCACACGGGGAGGACTTGCTGATCCACTCGAAGCTCTCTTCTCTTTCAAAAGAGCAGCCCGCTTCTGCTCCCGTACCTACAAAATTGATCATTCAGATCATCAACTACGAAGTAGAAGTAGAGCAGGAAACAATAAGCATCTTTCGAAAATCAAATTACCATCTTATTTCTCTGAATTCGAGCCGCCCGAGCTCCCTTTGCAACATTGTGCTCCGATTTACCGATCCTACTCTTATCTGAACCACCACAAAACTCAAATTACAATCCCAATCGCATCAAACAAAGGAAGTTCGGAGAAAGCTGAATACAGAACCTGAAGTTTTGTGCAGGTTCCGCGACGACTTGGACGAAAACCGCGTCTTGTGAGCCTTGTTCACTTGGTTCCGCGAACCTCCCATGGCCGAAACTTGCACAGAAACACTGCAAAAGTCCGGCGCGGGCAATATCGTCAATATAGAGATAGATAGAGAGAGATGAGCAGCACAGCACAGAGCTGAGTAGAGAGAGAGAGAGGTTTACCTATTTCATATGCCACAGCCGCTCTCATTCACTATTGGTATTATGCCGCCAAACAGAGGAAGAAGAAGAAGAAGAGACTCGGAGGGTTTAAGTCGTTTTGGGCCTGTGTAGTAGGGTTGGGATTTAACTAAAACGCTGCGTTTTACTCGGCTGGGATTATTACCCTGTACTCCTGTAGATAATTAAAAGGGGAAATTACTGGTCACTCCCTGTACTTTTAGGGCGTCGACAGTTCAGTCCCTGCTATCCTAATTTCGATAACTAAAACGCTGCGTTTTACTCGGCTGGGATTATTACCCTGTACTCCTGTAGATAATTAAAAGGGGAAATTACTGGTCACTCCCTGTACTTTTAGGGCGTCGACAGTTCAGTCCCTGCTATCCTAATTTCGACAAGTTACTCCTCAGACTTTCCAATCTCACACAATTTAGTCCAAAATGACTATTTTGCCCCTCCCTTCCTCTTTTTGTTTTTTATTTTTCTCTCCTCTCCCCTCCTTTCTTCTAAAATTCATAATTAATTCATACGAACTCCGATATTTGCGTTCCATATATGTACGAGATCATATCGATGAGCTCCACAACTTTTATGAAGAAAGTTTTTCCAAATTTTGTATTTATAAAAAGTCAATTTTCACGACCGCTCCAAATAACATTCGTTTCGAAAATCCACTTTCTTCTAAAATTCATAATTAATTCATACAAACTCTGATTTTTGCGTTCCATATATGCACAAGATTGTATCAATGAGCTCTACAACTTTCATGAAGAAAGTTGTTCCAAATTTTGTACGTATAAAAAGTCATTTTCACTACCCCCCCTAAATAACGTTCGTTTCGAAAATCTCTTTTCTTCTAAAATTCATAATTAATTCATACGAACTCCTATATTTGCGTTCCATATATGTACGAGATCGTATCGAGGATCTCTACAATTTTTATGCAGAAAGTTTTTCCAAATTTTGTATGTATAAAAAGTCAATTTTCACGACCCCCCTAAATAACGTTCATTTCAAAAATCTCCTTTCTTCTAAAATTCATAATTAATTCATACAAACTCCGATATTTACGTTCCATATATGTACGAGATCGTATCGATGAGCTCCACAACTTTTATGAAGAAAGTTTTTCCAAATTTTGTATGTATAAAAAGTCAATTTTCACGACCGCTCCAAATAACATTCGTTTCGAAAATCCACTTTCTTCTAAAATTCATAATTAATTCATACAAACTCTGATTTTTGCGTTCCATATATGCACAAGATTGTATCAACGAGCTCTACAACTTTCATGAAGAAAGTTGTTCCAAATTTTGTACGTATAAAAAGTCATTTTCACTACCCCCTAAATAACGTTCGTTTCGAAAATCTCCTTTCTTCTAAAATTCATAATTAATTCATACGAACTCCGATATTTGCGTTCCATATATGTACGAGATCGTATCGAGGATCTCTACAATTTTTATGAAGAAAGTTTTTCCAAATTTTGTATGTATAAAAAGTCAATTTTCACGACCCCCCTAAATAACGTTCATTTCAAAAATCTCCTTTCTTCTAAAATTCATAATTAATTCATACGAACTCTGATATTTGCGTTCCATATATGTACGAGATCATATCGATGATCTCTACAATTTTAATGAAGAAAGTTTTTCCAAATTTTGTATGTATAAAAAGTCAATTTTCACGACCCCTATGTCCGCGAAACTTCAGACAACAGGGACTGAACTGTCGACTCCCTAAAAGTACAGGGAGTAACCAGTAATTTCCCCTAAAAAGCGCGAAACTTCAAAACAGGAACCGTTAGAGGTTCACAGAGAGATTGGGAAATGGAGGATTCGGGAGCGATCCTGTGCCAAATCTCATCCTTGAAGGACATGCTTGACCAGGTACAGAGATTTTTTCCGATCCAAATCTCAGTGAAGCTCAATTTTCAACTTAATCGAATTGGTTTTTGAAATTCAGGTGAACGAAGAAATTGAAGCGAATATTCAGATAACGCGGGAGATCGAGTCGGAGATCGTGAAATGCTCGGAATTCGAGAGCGCTCTGGCTGCGAAAGAATCCGACCTCACCAAGACGCTCTACGTTTCTCAGTTTGAGCTCATCGGACTGGTCACCGTCACCAGTAAGATACTTTGACCGCATTTTGGTTATCATATACTTGAAATTTTGCATAATTCAGAAAATTTTGGCTATAAACAGATGATTTAAGAAGCTCTGTAGAAAATTTGGGGAAGGAATTAGATGGAATGAGATTGAAGCGGGACGAGACTCTTGGGAGAATCCACGGAAATCGGTATGTAGAGATTTCATAGATGCAAATTGTATTGGTTTCGGTTCGATACGAATGCCTGTAGGTGCTGAAGGTAGCTGGTTGTTTTGTTATAGGGAAAGGTTTATGGCATTGTGCATGGAATTCCAGAAGGACATTGATAAGGGTAGTGAGAATGTACTAAGGGCTCTGCTGTCAGAGAAAGAGTACCTTCAAAATGAAATGCTTATGTTGGATGAGAAGAACAATGCTTTGAAGAACTCAATGATGGCGTTTGTTGAGGGGATTCTTGAAGATCTCAACAGTGGAAACTCTGGTAAATTTATCGTTTGCTTATGTTTGTACATTCAAAGATGGATTTTCTTGTACTAGAGTTCAACACTGCATGTTTATTGTGTGAACAAGTCTTCTGTCAATGATTTGGATTGAATGCGTAGATTACTCTCTAGCGATTCCAGGTTTGAGTTCATTTCTTGCAGAACTAAAATGGTCTTAGGTTTCTCTATTGAGGTGAAGTCTATACCCAATTCTCTAATGAAGGCATTGCTGCATATATTTCACTCATAGCTTTTAAGATTCTCTTTGGCTTCTTTCTGTTTTGGACCTTTTGGTTGGATGCGCTACTTGCATATGATCATTATGTCTGCTGCTTTGCCTTCCTTTAAGATATCAAAAGTCAGGAAAATATGGCTGCAAGTGGAGAGAGTTAGAAAATAGAAATTTTATTCTTCTTTGAATAAAGGGATAGCTACAAAACTGGAGTTTTGGATATAATATCATCTTAAGTATGTTGATAAAATATAGTCAAGAATTCAAGATTGAAAATTTTCATGAAAGAATACTTATAACAAGTAAGCAATTATGTGAAGCTATGCCAAGTAATGCCGGTATGCAAAGCAGCACAATTCAGCATAGAAGAGATTCTGTGTAACCATTTATAGCTGAATCATAGTCGACTATTCTTGTCATTCTTCACTAATCTTTAATTTGTGACAAATTGTTGGTAGTGCAGCTTTACAGGTTGAAATACAGAAGGCTAATCAGGAGAACAAGAAATTGCTGGAGGATATTGATAACATGAAAACTTCATTGCTGTCAAATTTTGCATTTGATGATATCAGTGGTTAGCTTTTGTTCTGATCTAAATGATTGAGATGATTAACTATATCTCTTTAGATTTTGAAAACTTATCTGTTCTTTTTCAGTAAAGAAATCGAAATTCTCTTTTATTCTATTTTTATCATGAAATGACAAAATGCAAGTGCTACAGTCACTAAAGTCTACCAGCTATCAAGTACTAGTGAAGCCATTGTTATCAAGTCTCTTGAAATTATCAATTTTCCCCTCCCAAATAAAAGAAAGTATACTAGTTTTCTTCCAACCTAATTTTGTGTGATCTAGGAAGTTGAAGTTTGCGAGATAAGTAGATATGAAGATTAAGTCTGGAAACAGACATACGTGTCTGTTTCTTTACTTCATAAAGCTGAAGATTAAGATTAGATTTGCTGCATTATGCTCTCGCTTCTGTTTATATGTACAGTATGAACTATGAACGGAAACAGACATACGTGTCTGCCTCTTTACTTCATAAAGCTGAAGATTAAGATTAGATTTGCTGCATTATGCTCTCGCTTCTGTTTATATGTACAGTATGAACTATGAACGAATGGATAAGCATTTTCTGTGTTGCTAAACCTTACATGCATTATACATCCCACTCACCATTTTTGTGGCTTACAAGAGCTTGATATATGTAATCTTGTACCCCACACGTCAATGCATATTTATCCTGATCTGCAGAGATTCTGAGCAATATGATTTGTAACAGGAGCAGGATCGTGGACTTTACAGTAAGTTGAAGGCTGTGAGTTGTCCCTCCGGCCGTTTCTTCCAAAAATGAGAAGGCACCAACAAATTGGTAGGCCTAGCTTTTACTGTTTAAAGCTTTCCTTCATAAATGTTTTCTGGCATCAGGCTTTTTCAGTCATGCATGCAGCATTTGGTATTTAAGTACGGTTGGCCGGCCGGCTTGGATTATTGGCACTTGAAAGAAAGCTGGTCAAATTTTTGACTACCTGCAGCATTGAATTTGGGTGTGGACTGTGCACGTCAAAATTTTCTCTTTCATGAAACAGATTTTGAGTGGCATTAAGCAATAGATTTTCTTCATCAAAAGTTAGAAGCTTGTTTCTTAGGGGTTGTATCAAGGTTCTGATTTCTGGTCCTGGGTAGGGGTCCAACTCCGGCCCTTCTGTACCAGGCAAGTAAAAACCTGTCCTTGTTTTGTCATTTTCAAAAGTAGATAAAGTAGGGGGTCCAGCTTCAGCGGTTTTCGGAAAACCTTACCTACGTGCTCATGCACATTTTGAACAGTCAAAACTCGTAATGAGCGTGGTTAGTCATTGTTTACGGTGTGTTCTCACACAATGAGCTAATCTAACGACTCCTAACTCCTACTCCAACTCCGGAATTTGAAGACTCCGAAGCACTAGAGAACATTGCCATAATGCGATCTGAGTTTCTCTGTTCTTTCTGATTTTCCATTTCTGATTATTAAGCTAACTAGCACAGACAGGCAGGTACAGAGACCATTGTAGAGGCGGAGAGGACTAATAGTATCATACACTAAAATGGAAATTACTAAGTAGTTACAGAGACCATTGTAGAGACGTAGAGGACTAAAATGGAAATTACTAAGAAGCTCCCATATGGAAAAGAGGACACATATTGAAGTCGAGCTGTAGAGGGCGATATTTCAACCCCAAAACAAAAATGTGGTTAAAAATCTTCTGATGAAACTAGTTTGTCTTCCTTGTCAAGGACAATGACCATGTCCCTTAGGTGAAATATCACGTGCGCCCCTGGCCCAGAATGTACCATGCCATTTGATAATTGTTATTATCTTTGGTCCAAGTCTTTTCAAATCATGCACACCGTATAAACTCCATCCAAGCTTCCATGCTTGAACGCCAAGTGCCCGACATCGTCGATTAAGAACTCGTATTGTTGTTATGGTTTTGGTAGTTAAACAAAGTTTTCGAGAGCTTATCTTCTTCTACCTTTTATGGTCAATAAACTTTATTGCCATCGACAGTTTTGACACCCTACCTAAAGGTGATTGTAGTTCCAGCTTAGCCTACAGAACTACTCCCTTTCCTTTGTTGGCCCCAGTTCATTAGTTGAACTGAACTGAACCATAATTCATTTCGTCCCCGCTTCATTTTCTTCGTTTTGTTTTTTATTGGGGAAGGGGAATTTTGGATGTGAAAGAGTAGGGGCCAAAGTGTATATGACGATTGAGCAGTGACTAGTGAGGTTATAGGGGCATTAACTACGTGTTCATTATTCCCTTGATGACGATGCTTCATGTATAGTTTATTTGGGGCCCAATTGAGGCTGGCTGGATCGCACCCTATCTTTCCTATAAGAACATAGTTTCTTCCTGCTCTTTTTCACTCATGCTATTTAATGAAAGCGAACCTAACACCCCATAGGCAAAAATGGTGCTTACAGAAGGGTGATTACACCCAGAAGAAAGAGAGAGAGAGCCAGATTATCCAAGTAGCTAGGAGATGAAGATGGAAACCAATACAGGTGGTGAAGCCTCGAAGAAAAGGTCGTGTAAAGGACTCTGCGGTTTTCTTAAAGAAGGAAAAGGAAGGCTGTATATCTTGAGAAGATGTATTGTTATGCTTCTATGTTGGCATGATTAAGATTTTGCTGTTGCTTGTGTACTAAATTGAGCTAGTGCTATTCACCTCCAGAAACTGTTTCCTTTCTCTTTCACGTTTCAATGCTTTACATCAGTGTAGTACTATCAACTAATTAAGTATAGTAATCAATTGTCTGTAATGACTCTCTTTGTTCTTTCTCCTTTTAATGATATATTTTTGGCGCAGTAGTTTGCTTGAAAATTTGGACCTCTCTTTGCTATAAAGGCCTTTGTCATGAGTTTTTGTGTGTTATCAGCCAGTACTTTCTTGCTGAACAGAATGTTAAATATAGTTTTTATGTATGGATGAGCAGCAAGTTACCCTTCAAATTCCTGTGATTCCGATAAACTTAGCCTGATCTTTATTAAAACTGTTCTGTTTTGCATTATGAAGTTAACAAATTTGATATAGTCAGTTTCATTTCAGAACCAAAAGCACTATTTAACCCTTGAAATCTGCAAAGCCTTTTGTCTTTCTTCTTCTTCTTCCATTTTTGGGAGGTTTCCATGCCCCATAGGGCTCACCATGTATGGTCCAATCAATCATCATGGTGGGTGGGACTGTTGCTCATCACTGGTTTCCTAAAACAGATGATGATTCATGAACATGAGCCTTGTCTGGTTATGGAGATTATATATGTGCTTGTTGGTGTATCATGTATGTTATCTTGGTTTTGGTCCAAAAAAGGCCAATAAAGAATGCGACAGTACAGATGAGAATCAGGGAAGATGTTCGCATATTGATCTTTTTTTCTGTGGGTCTGATCACATCTGGCAGGCCCCTCAAACCAGACCCGGTAATATTGCCAGTATGGACTTAGCGTTCTCAGGTGAGGGAAGCATGGTCATCTTTATTTTTGTCCCTGCATCAAATAAGATAAACAAAACCAGAACCTGTAGTTTTGTTGATTTGCAGGCTTAATATGAAGGATGATAGAGGCTAATATCAGATGTGTTTAATCTCCGGGTTAAGATCGGCTATTAGTTTTGTATGTGGTACGTTGTGCCACCCTTTATCAAACTAAAGCAAGTGATTAGTTTAATCAGATGCAGTTTAATATCAGATCTTAACATGGAATTGGATTTATAATTAAGCACTCTTAGATCTTCCCTCTTCTCGCTGCTCAGAGAAAATTTATGCTGAAGTGTATAATCTATGCCAAAGAAGGCAGGGCTTGCTCTTGTAGAACTATTAAGATTGCAATAACTTTTCCTTCATTCACTTTATTGTTACGAAGAAAAATGTCTAAATGAGAGACAGGAGAATCAAGGTCCCTATAAAAACTCTATGAAATATTCACCAAAGTCATGTAATAAATCCCACTTTGTCAAACCTAGTCAAACAATGTCATCTCTACATGTAAATAGCGGAAATGTGGTGATATTGGTACTTGTTAGGAAAAGATGCCCGGATGGTACCATCGACTTTACTCCATGTCTGCATATAACAACGAAAGGTTTTTTCTGGACACCTGTCATTATTTCATTTTCTTCCTCTCTCTCTATTTTAACTTTTTCACGGATAAAAAAAATAAAATACTGATGGTATCGAGAAGAAACATTTTGTTTTATTTTTGTCGTTAGAATTATCGCCCGACTCCTTTTACATGGAATGATAGTATCTCAGTGGTAATTATTGTCCGACTCTCATATGATCATCGGACCTGTGATTTGCAATAGGAAATATTATCCCATTTTACATGGAAGATTGATGATGTCTCAGTGGTAATTATTGTCCGACTCTCGTACGATCATCAGGCTCTAGGTTTGCAACATGTCAACTTTTTGGAAAGTGCATGGCTGCATGCTTAAGACGTGAAACACACATTCAAATAAGACCCTCTGAAATGGGAGAGAATTTAAAGCCTCGAACCCCTTTGGTGTGAATTCACTTTCCATCAGATGTTAAATTATTTCCAATTTACAAACTACTATATCCACTTTTATCCCACAGTCTGACATAACTTATTCGCCTATTAAAAACTTCTATTATCTTTTTATGACAACTCTCACATTATCTCACACACACCATACGTTTTAAGTAACGTGCATCGTATCTCACGTGCTGCAACCCCATACTACATTTTACCCAAAATTTCAGCTAAAACATCCTATACATTACTTTATTAATCTTGCATGGTATCCTTTTCCTCTTTCATTTGGGTAACCAAATTTCCCCCACCGTATGCCCTAAACCCTAAACCCTAAACAATTAACACGTCTCATAAGCAAAAACTTGGAAAATAAAAGGGCCACACCGCAAAACAAAAGGTACAAACTTCAAAGCACTCAGGGGCAAATCTCGAAACAGAATCTGAACAAGGGTATCACTGCAACACAAGAGAGTCAAAAACGATAGTTGATAGGTCGCACAGCTCTTCTGCTTTCCCCAGAAATTTTTGGCTCTGCTTTCGCATCTACAGCAGATCATACCCACCCTTTGTCCTCTACCAGGTATCACTACCACTCCCTTCTTCTTCAACCTCTTCACGATTTTCAGAGATATAAATACACGCCGTCCTGTATCTATACATTCCGTACAATCTAGGGTTTTCTTTCACTCTCTCTGGTTCTGGTTTTTTACAGAGATTCAAGAATTGCGTTCTTGTGTAAAAAGTTAAAATTATACACCTAGTAACTGTGTTTAGGCTCACTGTATTGTAAATTGAAAGGTGCAAAAAATTTGACAAGCTTCTTCTGCACGGTTTCTGCTGCGTACATTTGGTTTATCCGTGGTAAATTTCAGGGCTTTTGTTGAGGTTTCGTGTATAGGGGAATTGATTGGTTTTGGGAGTTTTTTTTGGCGGGAATGTAAAGATTGAATCTTTTTTTTGTTTTTTTTTGATTTCGTGGGTAAGAAGGTTTGATTGAACTGTGAAATGATGAAAGGTTGTTGAGATGAAAGTACATTGGTGAAAGAATCGAACTTTTCTTGAAAACAATATTGGGTTTTTTTGTTTTTGTTGTTGTTTTGTGTTTTGTGTATGATTGTGAAAATGTGATGGCGTCTTTGAGCATTGTTGCTGATGGTTGGAATTTATTGAAGGAATGATTGTGGCTGAAAATCTCCATGCAAGCACTGAACAGAACTTGATACTGGAAACACTTCAAATGACTCGTTTAGCTAATGGGGAGGCGGAGATAAGTCATCACAAATCAAACAATGAAGTCTTCGGCAAAGATGCATCGACAGATGATGTGAATGGAAACACGCTGCCTGATGTTTCAAGTGTAAGTTTTCTGATATAAGAGAGTGTAAGAGGCATGCTGATGTATGACATTCAAGAATTATAGTTGATTAGGACAAGTTCATGCTTTGTATAGGCTGTATCTATTGCCTTTACCTATTCAACTTTATTGATCTGCAGAAAAAGGCAGGACAGCAAAAAGAAATGACTTTCCAAGATGTGTACAACCAAGACCTCGATGACGAGGATGATGACAGTGATTGGGAGCCCCTGCAAAAGAATGTTGAACTTGTGAAGTGGTTCTGCACCAACTGCACAATGGTCAACCTTGGGGATGTCAATTGTGATGTAAGTTACTTTCCCCAGGGATGCTGGGTTACAATTCTGCCTTTGATATGTTCTATTTGTATGTTGTCAGGCAGACATGGTTGTGCAAGGATAATTTGGTGCTATTGGTCCCATGCAGATATGTGGGGAACATAGAGAATCTGGAATTCTTAGGCATGGGTTTTTGGCATCTCCCCTGTTACCGGATTCAGGCCTAACTGAAATTGATTCTGACATTAGAGAAAGACACAAAGGTGGGTACTTGATTGGCTATTGATTCATTTATTTTTAGATGGTGTGTCAATGTGCTACGATTTCTCTTAAGAAATCATGTTTATGCAACTATTACGTGTCTTGCTGCCAACCTTATGTGGTGGCCAGTATTGCCTTTTGGCACCTGTTTATTTTGTTTACTAAATTTGAAGATGCTTAAAATTACACTGTAACTCTGGTATCAGAAATTTTGGTGTTTCTTTCGTTGTGCTTAATATGAGGTTGTGGTGATATGTTCAAGGTCCTTCACATAGTTCAGTATCCTTCTTGTATGTGTGAACTGTGAAGTCACTCAGAGGTTTGCAGATCATATAAAAGAACTAAGACTAAGATCAAGCGAGTCAGTATTGTTTTTACCATCCCTTCTAAGAGTCTATTGTATGCCTATCTTGAAATCTTGGTGTGTTTAATTTGTTATTGAGTTTTGGTAGACTGACTGCCAAAATTGGTCCTAGTGATGTTGATGACTTTCTTATATAATTCTTTTTTTGTTTGGTAGACACAGGGTCACAAGATTCAGCGTCTAACAGTTCTACTGCTGTGGGTTTTGATGAGAGAATGTTGCTACATTCAGAAGTATGGTGTTTCTGCAATACATGTCTTCCTTCCAAGTCAAGATATATGAAGTTTTACTAGATTACGTATCAATACTTATCTGAACATCCAAACTGCAATAACTTTTGATGCGCCATAAAGCTTTTTTTTTTACACTAATGTGGCAAGTTAGAAACTCTTCATTTCTGTTTATGCAATACTAACACTATTTTTGTTCGTCCTCTTTTCTGGTGATTGCCGTGCTAGAGTAGATTCAATTGACGTCGCATCCACACCCAGAAAGACCTGACCGTATTCGAGCTATTGCTGCTAGCCTTGCTACAGCTGGTATTTATCTCATTGAAGTTTTTTAAAAGTTGTGCACTTCAATTGTTACTGATTAAGTTTGATTGGACTGTGGACTGGTGTTCATTTGTCAAGTGTTGGATGTTACTGTTATCTTATTTTAGACTAATAGCAAATGTGGAATTTTAACTTTTGCAGGTATCTTTCCAGGACGATGTTATCCAATTCCCGCTAGAGAAATCACGCGTGAAGAACTTCAGATGGTAAGCAACCCACCCTTCAGATGGCTCCTCAGTGGAGTGCCAGTTAGCTGACTTCTGACTTTGGGAGGTTTAGGGTTTGTAGTTCACTTAATCAATAAGTTGTTGGGGGTAGTTTGTCCTTTAAAAGGAAGTAAATTACAATAATAATGGAGGTTTTCTTCCTTTTGCTTGTAATTTGTAATTGTGGGGTTACTTTTTCAAATTAAAGGTCCATTCTTTGGAGCATGTTGAAGCTGTTGATCTTACAGGCCATATGTTTTCTAGGTAAGTTCTCTCTCTCTCTCTCTCTCTCTATATATATATATATATATATATATATATATATATATACAGCGCTTCTCCGGTGCGGACATCCGCACTTTTTGCTTAGGTGCGGATTTCCGGTTTTGACCCACTTTCCGATCACATTTTCACATCTTAGCCGTTCAGTTTTTAGGTCATAATGTATAGATCACCTCTACAAAATTTCAGCCAATTTGGTGATCGTTCAGGCATCCAAAACTGCAATTTACCATTATAAATACGAACGGTTCCGGTTCGACAGATTCTGTCCGTTCGTGTAAATTGCAATTTTGGATGCCTTAACGATCATCAAATTGGCTGAAATTTTGCAGAGATGATCTATACATTAGGATCTAAAAACTGAACGGCTAAGATGTAAAAATGTGATCGGAAAGTGGGTCAAAACTGGAAATCCGCACCTTTTTCTTCCACCTGAGCAAACTTATATATATATATATATATATATATATATCTGAAGCATATAATTCATAGAAGAAACATCATGATTCTGAGCATAAATGGAAGAAAGGGTACCCCTAGATCTGATATATTTTGTTTAGACCTATGTACAAAATATTTTTAAGTTTGTTATGGTTAGTGAGCAACATCAGCTTGCATTAATCGTTTGGTATTGCCACCTGATTATTAAGTTATGGATGGTTGGCAGTTATTTCACCCCTGACACATATGCCAATGAACATTCAGCACGCGCTGCTAGGCTTGCAGCAGGTTTATGTGCTGATCTTGCTTCAGCAATTGTTTCTGGACGTACAAAAAATGGTTTTGCTCTGGTATGAAAAATCTTAAAGCTAATTGCAGTACTACCCTGTACTGTAGCCTCTGGGACAATCTACTCCCTGTGCTTTCAATTTTGGCAATTCACTACCCCGAACTTTACATATTTCTCATTGTTGAAAGGACAGGGAATAAATTGTAGTAGATCATTGCACAGGCTACAGCATAGTATACTACATTGCAAGTTACCCAAAGATCAGTTACTCATGTAGCCATATTTGGGTTGTTTTAGAGTTACAGAGCTGATAGTTACTCTTTCAAATGTCTCAGGTTCGTCCTCCTGGTCATCATGCTGGTATAAAGCAGGCTATGGGGTTTTGCCTCCACAATAATGCAGCAGTTGCTGCAATAGCAGCTCAAGTTTCTGGGGCTAAGAAAGTGCTAATTGTTGATTGGGTAAGTTGATCCTCTAATGTAATTATCTCATTATTATGTTCCTCTGGAAGCAATTTTGGTTTAATATTCAACCCTGAATGTTCAATAATAATTGCAGGATGTTCATCATGGGAATGGCACCCAGGAAATATTTGAACAGAACAAATCAGTGAGCATCATAATGATTGAATTTTCTGGTTTCATCTCTGGTTTGCTTGGTTTTTAGTGCTGATAAGCTGGGCCTCTTATTTAGGTCCTGTATATATCCTTACATAGACATGAGGGGGGAAAGTTCTATCCTGGTACTGGAGCCGCTGATGAGGTAACAAAATTTCCCACAGTTTTTCTGTCATTGTTAGTTGCATTTTATTCTGTACTGTGTTCTTGCAGTGTCATTTATCATACTGTTATGTGTTGGAATATAACTAAGGGACTTGAGTGATGGCTACCTCAGGTTGGTACCATGGGAGCTGAAGGATACTGTGTGAATGTTCCATGGAGTCGTGGTGGAGTGGGTGATAATGACTATGTTTTCGCATTTCAGCATGTTGTGCTTCCTATAGGTTATTATCTTCTTTTCCAGGGACTGTTATAATATTTACATTCATCTTCACTACATGCATGAACTCATAAGGTTTATCTATCATATCCTCATGTTTCACACAAAAGTTGAAAAATTAGTTTTCTACATATTTGATAGTCATATCTCTTTTTTTCTTTCTTTCTTTCTGGGTGGGGGGTGGGGTGGGGACTCACGGTTGTTTTGGTTTGATTTTCTGATGTTCAAGTACTGGTTTCTGAAACCATTATTGTTTTGCAGCTTCTGCATTTGCTCCCGATGTCACCATCATATCAGCAGGATTTGATGCAGCGAGGGGTGATCCTCTAGGATGCTGTGATGTAAGGATTTCTGATATTTTCTGATAATTTTTAATCATATGGCTGCTGATATCTGATTGTTTACCGTGTCATTTTATTAAAAAAGCTTGTTGCACAGCATCTTTGCCTTTAGTACGTCTTATATTCTAGTGATTTTGTTACCATACGTCTTATATTCTAGTGATTTTGTTACCGTAGGTTACTCCTGCCGGCTATGCAAAGATGACTGACATGTTGACCGACTTGTGTGGAGGGAAGTTGTTAGTAATTCTTGAGGGCGGGTTAGTGGCTCATCTTTAAGTTTTGTTGGTCTCTTATATTCTATTTCCATCTTTGGTAGAACTTGATTTGGATGATGTTTTTTCTTTTGGCAGGTACAATCTACGGTCAATATCATCTTCTGCTACTTCAGTAATTAAGGTAATCATTTCTTTCATTTATGAAACGATTTTGTTATGTGTGTCTCCATTGGCCACAGCACATGGTCTTAAATCTCAAGAGATGCCGGTGCTTCCCATTTTACTTGTTTAGCATCAATTGCATTTTACTTTCTTTGGAGGTTAGATAGGTTATGCGAGATGTTTCTGATTTCTGTTTCTATGAGATAGGTTTTACTAGGTGAAAGTCCAGGATGTGAATTGGACAACACTTCACCTTCCAGATCTGGACTGCAGACTGTTCTAGAGGTCCTTAAAATTCAAAGCAACTACTGGCCTGTTTTGGCATCCAACTTTACGAAATTGCAGTCACAAGCGAGAATGCACTCTATTGAAAACAAAAGTGAGGACTCTTGTCTCTTTTCTATAGTCTATACAGTATACACTCTTTGGCCGACAGGTCTAGATCTTTACTTTAACCTACATCTTTGCTTGCAGGAAAACAAATAGAAAAGAAACGGAGGGCTGTGACTCCAATGTGGTGGAAATGGGGACGGAAGGGTCTATTGTATCATTTTTTAAAGGGGCAAAATCGGCATGCCCATGTGAAGCGAAAGGGTGTTTGATTGACTCGTTGCATTAGATAATCAACATGCTATGTAGATTATCTTTAGTTCCTGGAATAGGATGAAATCTACTATGGCTTGTCCATAATGTTTTTAAAGTGAGAATTGATATCATGCAATTGGAGTACATCTTTGTCCTCTGTTTTTGGAACAATCAACCATCTTTAGCTCATGTCTTTTGAAGTCGAAAAAGCTAACGTCTGTGTTCTCTACATGCAAACCTTTCATTGGATGCAGTCGATGGTTCATATTAAAAAAATATTTTTAAAAAAATTTGGAGAGCTTACAGTAATGAGCCATTCATGGTTTCCAGTTGCCTACAAAAACATGGATTGCATTGTCAACATCATGTCTGCTTTCATATTTACAAAACGAATTTAACGGAAATGTTCTATGAAAAACATGATTTGAATAGAAATCAATGCTACAGGAAAGTGAATCCAGTTCTCTTGACTCTGCTCTGCTATGTATTATTCCCTTTCAAAATCACTAAAAATCTGAAATCCTAGTAGAAGTGTTGTTATTGGTGCATTGTCGGATGTGCCATTGGGTAAGCAACTGGGACAACATACGGGGGAGGATGGGCGTGGTGGGGATGGTGCCCTGGAGGAAGCATAACAGGAGTGCCAACCGCGGATGCCATATGCCCCGGAGGAGCAGAAACTGGGTGCCCCATCGGCGCTCCATACATTCCTAAACCCGCCATATGCGGCTGATGAGGCCTATGCTTCACCGATGGTGGTCCTATCGCGGCTGCACTTGGGGCATAAGCATTGCTCTGTTGCCCTGTAATTGGTGCCTGATGAGATGGGACATCCCCACCATTGTTGACACTGGTAATGTCATGGATACTCGATCTCCTCCTGTCCCGATTCATCGAGTTCAAGCGAATGAAGTACTTCTGCGCATGGCTAGCCACTTGTGTAGGGGTCCTGGAAATGACAAAGTTCCTTGAAATGCTCCTCCAATCTCCCTTGCCAAACTTGTCAAGACCAAGTAGAAATAACCTGAAAAACAAGAAAACTAGTCAGCAAGTGCTCTATAATAATTAAAAGAGATTCGCCTTCCTTCTTTAATCAACTAGATTGCCATATATCAATAGGAAACTAACAATTCAATAACGTCAAATTGCCTACACACCCACATTGAATGAATCAATTCTTGTCTGTCCCAAATATAGAAAACCAATTCATGGACAAGATAGTGTTTTGCCATACCAAAAAAACAAGAAGATGGGTTTGTGTTTATGAATCTACTTTGACCTAAAAAGCTCTGTACTTTGCTAGAAATAAGCTTCAAGTTTCATTCTTTCAGTGCAAGACTCATATAAAAGTGAACAAATTCATATCTATATATATATAAATATATACCTGTGCTCTTCTTCTGTCCATGGAATCCCTTTCTTTCTTTCTTGGTCTGACCTGGACCCTCCTTTACTTCCATGACCAGACGAGTCATGACCCAAAGGCGAAAACCCACCTCCATTTCCATGGCCACTACTCAATCTCTTATCTGAAACCCCAGAAGAAGAAGCCCGAGCACTACTGCTCTCCTTGCTCACCGATGTGGTAGCTTCTTCCCCTCCATAATTAGGAACCGGAATGTTCCCTGACACAATTGCACTCACATCTTCCACTAGCATTTGGTAGTGTCGTTTCAACTCCTCCATGCTCTTGCTCGGAACCAAAGACGCTATCTTGTCCCACGATGATTCCTCATCGTCCTCGATCCAATGCAAAGCGATTGCGTTCTCGAAGGCCTTGTCTTCTTCTCGGGTCCAGCTCGACATAACTCAAATGCTGCTGTTTCAGTCTGGAAGATGGTGAAGTGGGTTCGGGATTCAGGGTTTGGTCTTGTTGGGTTGTTTAGGGGGAGGGGAGAGGAAGGAGGGGGGGGGTGCGCAGGATTAGAGGGTGAGGGAGGAGAGCGTGTGTAGGATAAAGGTGAGAGGAGGAGGAGGAGGTTGTCAAATTATGAAGAAGAGGACCACTTTGGAAGTGAAGGGATGGGTGATTTGTCATCTAGGCAAGTTGGAGCTGAAAAAAAATCTCTTTCTTTATGTCTTGCTTTCTCTCTCTCTGCATCAGTTTACTGCTACTGAAGTGAGACAATGGCAATCATAGAGGTGGTGAATTTTAGGAACTGCAAGATAGGCCCAGAGAATTTTTCATCCAACTACCAATCTCACATGCAAAAGTGCTGTAATCTCATTAGTGTTGCAGAAAATTCTACTATGCTTTTTGCTTTATATCTTCTCAAATGCAATGAGAGTCGTTGAATTAACAGTCGATTGATTCAAGACTGATTCAATTAAAAACTCAATTGTCTAATCTCTAATCACGCAATGTAATACAATAAAAATTCTATATTATATGGTTTAAAAGTTCATTCGTAACGTAATGAGAGTCGTCAGAATAGTGACTCGTAAAATATGATAAAACAACTCAATGGAATACATTTACCTAAAATTGTGTGCATATAAAGCTGTGTTCAAGTCCACCCATCAAACCTTCGTTAGCTTTTTTGACTATGAGGCCATGAGGGTGAACTCTTTTGACCCTGCTGCATATATTGGTTTAAACTAACTGACTATAACAAGTAACAACAAAGCTTTCCCATTTTTGAATAGTACCTTAAAACCAATAGGCCATTCTTTATCAGTTTATCCGAAATATGAACTGGAAATTTAATTTTTGAAAAGGGTGCACACTTTTTTCCTTCTCTGGTGAATTAGTAAAATTTGATAAAGTCAGAAAGATTCTCTGTCTATTACTAAGACGTGGCCAATTCTCCATTTCAACTTTTCAAGTTCTGGGCTAAAATGCGCCCACATATAAGTCCAAAACCCTCAGGAAATTTAGGCCTGCATTATTTGCAAATTTACATGTATAGAGCAAATGCATCATCTTCTTTATAGATACAAATACATATCTGTAAGGAGTATTCTAGTAGGTTGGTTTCCAATGATCAAGAAATTTATAATTACGAATAATTGAATTCAACTTTAATATTGATAAATGTATGGTCTCTTAATTGTTTGATCACTAGATGATCTTGACTAAGACTCATTTTAGAATAGCTTGGTTTAAATTGTAAGTAGCTGTAACTTTTAGCTTATTACCGACTAAAAGCAACAGCTTAAAGCTTAATAGTGTAACTTTTTGAAATACGTTGTTTTATTAAGTTTTATCAAATATATTATGCTACTTAAGCAGCTTTTTGCACAACATAAACCATGCCAAACTGGTATCAAGACTGTGAGAAGAAGATTTTTTTTTTTTTTTGAAACGGAATTTGGAACCCAGCCTAACTGAAAGACCCAACCCCATGTCCAGGTGAGAAGAAGATTTTGATGTTAGAAGTTTGTTGTGGTTATGATTAAGTTTAAGTTGAAGTGGGAACATGGATGAGAAAAGAATGCTGTCCTAACCATCGTATCAATCAGCTTAACCATTCTTAAATGATGAAGGGTTTGTGGATCTGAGCAGAGATGCATAAACCATTAATGATGGATAGAGAGTATAGAGATATAAATTCCTTTAAACTGAAGCATCAATTTGATTCAAGACCTGAGCGTTAATGTGGGTCAACAAAACATCATGTAGTGGAGATTATAACAAAATCAAAAGATATCCTTAGATTTGAAGGGCAGACAAGTATGAAGGGTGTCACATTCAACAATGAAATGAGACATATAATCAACGGGTTAAAATTGATTTGTGGTCCACTTTTTTACAGGAATAATTCTCCTTTCCTTTTCACAAAGAATCTGCAACCAAAAAATCCAGTGATGATTGGTCAGTTGGTCTTGCTCAAATTCACTTTTATTGTAAAGAAAATTTCTTACCGTGGAAATATCTATACAAAAAATGGGTTTAGGCAAAAAAATTACTGTTGGACAAAACTAGAGGGTCCTTGTTTGTGTAGAGCTTCAATGGAAAAGCTTCAAATTAAAACAGGACCAATTCATAAGTGAAACCTTTTTTGTTTTCTTTTTTAACCCAAAACAAAACAATAAATTGATCTTTCACTTTCTGAGAGGGAGAGGTCTGACAATATTGAATTGATGTGTGCGCTACAAGTTGGAGGTTATTTCCCTCCGCAATTCTACAAATTACTAGACTACACAGTTCCAACAACATGAATCTTCAACTTCCATCAGAAAGGCAAGTTCTGACTTCCCATGAATTATAGAACACCCGAAGCTCCGTCTAGGTTGAAAAGAAGAGAAATCCTCTGAAGTGGGCACTGGGAAAGGGACGACTTGTATCACAGTTTGATTTCTTGCCCGTCTGTTATAGTAAAAGGAGTAAGCTCAGAAGAAAAGAATGCAAAGCATCATTAGTAGGGAAATAAGAATCAAGTATCACTAACCTGGTCAAAATGGTGCTTGAAGTCAGGGAATATGCTCTCAGCTCAGTAAGCTACAAATTAATCACAAGCGCTGTCCTTTAACAGCAGGTCGTCGATATCAGAGGAAACAGATTCCCAGACATTTTTGCACACTACCTTGGTGACGTTGGCGATCCAATTTGTATAGGCGGGGTCCCCGGAAGGTTTTTATTTTCAGAGCTTCCTTTCAGAAGAGCTGCCCTTTCTGGGTTAAGAAGTAGAAGTTGTTGCACGTCCTTGGGAAGCACATTGAAAACTGCCTGCAGATCTCGCTTTAGCTTTTGGCAAGTCGCAGCAGAGTCTGTGCTATCTGTGCCATCGCTTCCAGATTGCTGCAGCTGATGAGTGAAAATGATTGGAAAAATGAATATACTTTAATCTACATAATCATCCATTAACATAAGGAATAGAAACATGAAGCAAATGGTTTGAGCAAAGAATCTGTAAGCTGAAAGAGTAATGAAGCATTAACATATGGCCATATGGGGAGAATATCTGCACAATCATATGTTTAGATGACGGATAAGCTTATGCATAGTTCTCAGACCATTAGACATTTCTTTTCTTTTGAACACACATTTTGGGTCTGTGTGTGGGTCCAACAGTTGAATCAGCAACCAAGATCTTATAAATCCGTTAAAACACAATTGAAAGTATAAACAAAGCCTAGCAGTCCTGTAAACCATGCATCCACGACACACTTCTTGACTTCTTGACGAATTCCACCTTTTGACATCTCACATAAGGATTTCGGATGATCTTAACAAATTTAACATTAATACAAAAACCAATCTTAGAATTGGTCACCTCACAAAGATATCAGAAGATATATAGCTTCTGAATCTTTTTTTTTTTTTTTGTTGGAGTGGGAAAGGTATTAATACAAGATAGCATACTTAGTGGGGCCTGCTTACCTGTGTTTCTCCAAGAATATGTCTCTCAATAGCATTGAAGGAATCAACAACTTCCAATTCTGACATCTTCGATATTAACTGATGTATGTCGGTGTTAATTCTCGCCTGCTTCCAGAGTCTATCTTGCTCTTGTTCAGCAACAGTACGCCTTCTTTGAAACCATGGTGTAAAGTTGGGCCCTTGCAGAAACCGCCTATACAGACAGATAACACATAATAAATGCTTACCATTACTAAAAAGAACCGAGTATAGGAATGAGATGGGAAAGATTAGTGAGTTGTGGCAGTTAACAATACATCTGGAATTTAGCAATTATTACCTGTACAAGTCCAGCCAGTTCGATCTCATCCTTTTTGATAAAAACTTCCCAGGTCCTCTTGCTGATAAACTTGCCAGAAATTCATTGTCATTATACGGAACGAGAGGAGGAGGATCGACAAACGGAGAAGATCCTTCTGAAGGTGTTCTAGTCTTAAAATATGGACCAAAAGGCGCCAAAAAGTTGGTGGTGAGCTCCAAGAAATGACGCCGTAGTATCTCATTGTTAACAACTGACATTGACTCCTCAACCCGTGGTGACATCCCAGCATCTATAAGCCTATTGAGGATAGAAGTGTCAGGCTTAGTTGTTGCAGCATAAGTGCTCCAAATGGCTTCCTTATGCTCTGTCATGAGACAAAGAGGACCATCTCTCCTTAACTTGACAGCATTCAACAAGTTTGAAGGAGAAAATCTTTTAAGGGAAAGCTGTTGAAGACCAAACCCTTCTGGTCTACCTGAAAGTCTTCCAGTAGAGGACCTACTAGAAAAAGGAAGTCGGTTGGTATTAGGAGCAGGGCTTCCGACAGAAACAACGTGGGGCATATTACGGAGAGATTTAAGGAAAAAGAGGTTAGTAACACCCAAAATCATAGGAGGAAAAGTGTCTCCTTCATGAAGCGAGTTGAGCTGGGCAAATTCCGGGTCATGGATGGTGAAATAAGGTCTAAAATCAACACTACAAAGTAGAGGTGCTACCAAACTCACAAGACCAGCAACAGCCTCAGAACATTGTGGAGGTGTAGGAGCTATGATAAGAATGGGCTCACCAATAAGTAACAACTCCCACAGAACCCAAAGCTGCAACAATAGACCCCTAAAGATGCCGAATAGATCTGAGTCATGAAAAAGACCCTGTGGGACTGACTGATTATTAGGAAGAAAAGGAGCCATAGAGGATGCAGATTCTTCAAACAACATCCCACTTTCTGAGGGCAAGCTGTGGGCGGGTGGTAAGTTCACTTTCAGAGCAGCATTCCCAATAGGAAGCTCCATTAGCTTACCAGGTACAGGGCACGGCCACATTGAAACATAAGCAGCAATATGCTCAAGAGCCTTCCTTCCAATGTCAAAATATAGAGGACCCATGATTTGTAACAAAGGTCTAAACACACTAGAGAAAGGACTGTGCGACAAAATTACCACAGACTTCTGCTCCCCACCTCGTTTTAGCCTCTCATCATGTCTCTGTCGATTAAAGACATAACCATACATGTATCTTGAAGTATCAGAAATGTTGTTACTTTTTGAACTTCTAGGGGGTTTTACATCTGGGGAATTTGTAGGTAACTTCTTATTACTCTCAGTGATCTCTGTGGAAGCCACATTGTCCATTTGAAGACGTTCCCGCCTTCGAAACCGGAAAAAGAATATACAGTCATGAATGCTTGAGCGATTCTGATGCTGGGAAACGGAATCTGGGAATGAACTGAAAGCGATTTCAAGCTCCTCATCTTGCGTAAGACAACCAGGTGGGTAACACTCTTCAATAAGCTGACCCTGTTCAAGATCAAATCTGATGATACAAAAAGCCACAACCCATTGCTGCAAAGATTCTGGATCAAGCTTTGGACTAAATTCCGACTTCACTGAAAATGAAGGGGAACGACTCATTTCCAATAAAATCAAAGCCCGTTTCTAATCCTACAAATGCCTTTGCCTATCATCTCCAGCAACCATTCCCCCCTACAAAGATTCTTCAGCACTTTTCATTCTTCAAACCACTAATGCCAGACTTTTCCAGTTAAACTTGTGGGGTTTTCTTCCCTCAAACAGTAAACCATAGCCTAAACCAATAAATCCAACAAGAGTTCGTTAATTTCCAAGTAAGATACTAACCAAAATAAGGAAAAAATTTGTTGGGTGTTCTACAGCTTTCCTTGAAAACACTTCAGCACATCAGAAACGAAAGCAAGTTACTTTTTTTTTTTCAACTAATTGAGATTTCCTCAGCCAAGCTGAATCTAAAGTTAGTTTCTTTCTTACTTCAGGTGAAATTACAGCACCTTATCGATCCCAGAATCCATCTTATCTTTCATTTCTCAGCATTCAAACACAAAGCAAACCACATTGAAATGCTAGACACAAATCAAAAACTCAAATTCAGAAGGAAAAAAAAAAAAGATCTGGAAAAATGGGCACTTTACCTGAATTAGAAAACCCAGAACTCAATTTGCGCAGAACCAATCCAGATCAGCGAGATATAGACACCCAATTGGCCGAAAGCAAATGGGTCTCTGTCAAAATGAAAGAACCAGAAGGGAATAGTGAGCTTTTCGAAGGGTTTGGGTTGGCCTTAAGCATAAAGGTCTCTACTTTATATACGTGGGTGGGTGGGTGTGCTGCTCCGGAGAAACTGAAAGTAGGGAACCCAAAATTGTGTTACCTTTTTGGGTGAGGCGGCGTACCCCAAATACCAATGTTTGATTACTCTACTGCAAAATTTCCAGAAACTCAGATTTTAAGGTCTCTTTCAAAACCAGAATACATGCATGCCCTAATTGGGAAATGTTTAATCAATGATATTGCCGTTACCTCATCCACATCTACATCTCCTTTTAGTGCCTAGATTTTTATTTTTAACTTAGGTTAAAAAAAAAATTGATTAAGTTGTTTATGTTTGCACCGTAATTTTTTAGGAAAAGTCAAATCAATGATGCTCACCTTATTCTATTATAAATGTGCTTCGTTTGGTTTGCGGAAAGGAAAATAGTTCATTTGTCTTTCCCATGGGAAGGGAAATGAACTTTTCGAAGAACTTTCCATTCAGGCCATGTTTGGTTGACTGGAAAGGAAATGAATCACTTTCCTTTCCTTTGGGAAAGTGTTTCCCTTCCTTGGCTGTCCCCAAACGCAGGAAAGGAAAGTATTTCCTTTCCCAATGCCCACTTTCCGGGAAACAAACATGGCCTCAGATGTTTGGTAATGTAAGGAAAGTTATACGGAAGAGAGATTATTCGGAAAGTTGTTAAAAAGTATGTAATTAATGGAATAAAATAATATGTTGTGAGTAATAAATGCAAAGAAAGAAGGGGAAAAATGATTCATTTGGAGTATGGAATGAACCATTTTCCCCCTATTTTCCTTTGCTTCAGGAAAGTATTTCCTTTCCTTTTGCATCCCAAACACAGGAAAGGAACAACTTTCCTTTCCTGATGCTTACTTTCTGCGAACCAAACAGGGAAGTTCACTTCCTTTTCCCACAGGATTTTAACCTAAAAGTCTGGAAATAAAATCATCCTCTTACTTTTCTAAAAATCTTGAAAGTAATTTGTTACCGACTCAAATTAACTTTGGATCCACTACCAGTCTTTTTGTACAGAAGTACAAAGATTTGAAGAGATTATGTGTTGTGTTTTAATTTTTTAATACCATGTGTAGGGATGGCAAAAATCCTCATCGAGTAATATACCCATTAGATATTCGACCCTAATGGGGAGAAATTCGGGGAAAATCGGATAACGGGGATGGGGATCCCTAGTATTCGAATTATGAAATTGGGTACGGGGCGGGGATGGTATTTTGATCCCCATACCCATACCCACCCAATAAAAATTATATGAAATATATATATATATATATATATATATTATTTATCATATGTATATTTTTGATATTATTATGTTAATAAATATGTTCTATTAATAAATGATATTTATCAACATGTCAATTTTCCTTAATTGAAATAAGAAATTTATTTTATTTTGATATTTGATTTTAACTTCATATTTTCCAATCCATAATTATTTGTATAAATTTTTATATAATAAATTAATAATATTGTTAACGGGGATTAGGGCGGGTACGGAAACGTAATTCCCAATGGAGTCGGGGACGGGGAATCCCTAGTATCATATTACGGAGATTGGGGCGGGTAAAGGAATAAAGAATGAAGTCGGGTATGGAGATGATAATTTAATCCCCTTACCCTACCCTCCCCATTGCCATCCCTAACCATGTGTTGACCTCTATTTTTCTTTTCTATCAATTTCTTGGAATACTAACATAATCGAAATGCTATCATACAGTAGTATCGAATGAGGCTAATGAAGCTCATGTTTATTAAAGTTAACGGTGAAGCTCATGTTTATTAAAGTTAACGGTGTCCCTGTCTACGCACATCCCAATGAGGCTAATAATGTCTTATCAAATGAGGCCAAGCATACTGAAAGATATAGTATATACTTTTCCAACCGTCTAAGAACCAACCCCGAAACTTTCTTAAGAAGAAAAAGGAAAAAAAAATAAAAAATTGCCCAGTCCATGATTTTCAACCAAAATTGTCCACATGAACGAAAAATGATGGTCTCAGATATTTGTATTTTTGTTTTGGAATAAAGTTCTGTGATCAGTTCCCATAAGACTGGAAAACATATGAGATCTTTCGATCTGCTCAACCTCGCTATTAGGCTCTTTTGCACGACATGAGCACCGCTAGGCTCTTTTGCACGGACATGGACACCGTTGACCTCACTTGTAGTAGACCACCAGGGTCATTAGCTTTTGCTTGCATAGCCGCAGACATGACTACATGGAAGTGTTAGCCTCGCCTGGCATGTCAACCCATCGGAAACCCTGTCTTTCAATACCATGTCACATATTTTTCTATTCAACTCATCTGATAACTTCCAACTTGTTATAATAGTACTCTCTTCCTGTACATTTACAATTTCAAAGCTGAAAATGGAAGCTACCAAATTATATTCAAAGGAACTGCATTTCCGTTATCTCCTAATCCTTGCATTGCTTAATTAGAGACAGCTGCAATGACCAGTCACCGTCATTGAGTATAATCAGTGTTAAAATTTGTTCTCAAGTGAGGTTACCGTCCAGCCCTATGTACCCTAATTTCATGCCATACAAAAACTGAAGTGGGGTAAAACTGAAACCAAGCTAGACATCATACACAGGTAAGCGCTCCTCAATAGAAACACGGCATATTGGGCATTTTTTACACTTGTCACAGCAGGTACTGCACAAAATTGCAAAACAATCAGCATTTTATTCCATCCGAAAGACATTGACATAATTACAAGCACCATGATATGTCATGTTACCTGCAAAGAACACGATGCCTACATGGTAGCAGGACCACACTGATATCTCCCTCAAAGCAAACACGGCATAACACTTTTTCCTGACAGTAGCATCATAGAAAATTTCAATAACAAACACATACATATGCATGCACCTAGTTCTGATGGTTAACCAATAAAAAAAAATGTTGATGAATTTAAAAAAAGACACTCATGCATGTTAACCTAAAAGAAAATTTGATATAATAAGTCGAGTTCATTGAATTTTAGTGGCAATACTTAGTGTCAAACATATTACTATATTACCATGTATACCAAGCAACAGAGCAGAAAACAACAAAATGACAAGAACAAGGAACAGTAAAAGACAGCCTTTAAAAATATCAAGCAGTTAAATCCAGAAGTTTACACCACAGGCTCACAATACTGTAATACAATTGATAAGGATGAGATACATTACATTTTGAAGTCTTTCATACTCCTGCTGACTGTATTTTGTGATTTCTGTCTGTTCACCAAGAGCTGCTTGAAGTCTCCATACCTGATATTTGGATGATGAAAATAAAAGACAAGTTAAGATTACATAGTTTTGGCAATGGCAAAAGAAGAATTATAGTGTAGAATAACAATCATAATATCAAATCAGGGAGCCAGGGGAAAATAGGCACATGTACAAATCATAACTCTAACAAACAAATAAGAAATGAGGATATTGATCACCTCTTCAGTGAGATCCTTTTTAGGCATTTTCTTCACTATCTCAGGTGGATAACCACAGAAAGTGTTGTATCTGCACATTACGAACAAAATATACATAGATCAGATATTTCTGTACTGTTGTACAGCTGAAACGCTTTATGAAATTGTTAAAAGCCCCTAAGTAAGATATGATGCAGCACTAAATCCCCAAATGACAGGGTCAGGAGGAAATTCTCTTCGTCTGTGTTTTCAAAACGCTTCAAGTTACGTAAATCTAAAATAGCAAATTTCTGATCAAACAAACCCAGGTGCAGCGGATCCATAGTTATATAAATAACTACTGCCATATCAACAGTCAAGTCAACATAACTAACAATGTTACCATGTGCAAAATGTGCCTTAAAGGTGAAATAAGAATGAAAATCAATAAGCCTACCACAGCAAGCAGTGATTTTCTTTTATTTCTTGAAGTAAAATAATCAAACCTCCTAGAGTCTTTAAGTTCAATAATCACAATTGAGATAAAAAACAATACTAAGTTACTAACCCTGAAGCCCCCTCATGAAACAGTCGGGCATGTTCCTCACAACTTCCTTCATCTATTGACCACCAGCCAAGTAGCCTGCACAAAAGCACTATCAAATAAGAATTATTCCACAGTATTCACCCCATGTACTACTAGTGTTTAATAGGTTGACAATCTGGATTACCCAAGATCTTTATTAGCAAAAACAAACTTGTTACCTGGAACCATGGTGCAAAAACCCCAAGCAATCGTGTGCTCTGGAAGAAAATCTAAAATATAATCCTGTGCCAGCTCCACTACGCAGTAGAAGTACAATTTTCTCCACCAACCTAGATGCAGCAAATATTACACCAACACCTTGTAGTAGAAAAAGAGGAGAGAATAGAACCGGAAGTGGGATATGTCTAGCACGATCAGGGGTTCCCTGAAATTTTAAATTAGGTAGGTCAGTTGATAAGAATAGTAGTCACAAGACTCATGCCACAGCACAAAAGCATCACATACCTCAAGGCGCATACAAAGGAGAACTTGAAAACCAATCACCGGAATTTTCATAACATGCCCGCCAATGTCTTGCAGACCACACATTCTATCTTGATGCTGATCCTCTTCTGCAGAAACTACTAGACCGCTGTTCCAGTCAAGATATCTAATAGTTGTAGAAGATGAAGTAGCTACTCTTATTTGGGAATTTCGATGAATTACTGGATTAGACCACTTTGTACAGACAAGAAACGCAAAGCACTCTGCAATACTGTTAAATATATGCACGTTTTAGTCCCCAAAACATGAATAAAAATCTCGTCACAAAATTTAAGGCAACATGAGAAAAAGCTGCTGTTAGATAGAAATAGTACCTAAAGTTTATAAATAAATCCCACCAGCCAAGGGCATTTACATGACCTGCAACATTTAATGTAAGGAAAAACATAAGTAGCAATTGTTTAAAGAACGTTACTTATGTTTTAGTTATTAAAGTTTATCTTTCCTATGCATATAAGAATGTAGAAATGAATTCTATGGACTGCATTAAACCACGCAGAGAAAAAGTTTTACAGATGAGTCATAAGGGAAGATGCCTTTCACTGTTAACATTTACAACTGGGAGCAAGAGAAATTACCAGATAACTTGAGCATGGTGAAGACTGTAGCAGCAACAAAGAAAACCATGGAGATTGCAACCCAGAAATGCTACAAGAAACAGAATGACAAACCAATTACAGTACTTCCACAAAATACTTTCTAGATTTATGTAAAAGAAACTTAAATTTGAAAAGAAGGCGAGCCTTGAGGGATGACAACCAGTTCATTTCAAAGGCTACTTGCATATTGACATAAAACATTTTAATTAAAAAACCAAACAGAAATGCTGAATTATTTGACAACTACAGCTGAAAGTTAAAGACAATATAAACACACATGGTATCTTGTCACAACTGATGCTGCAATTTGCTAACAAAGATGATGTCGCATGCAGACTAGAAACTTTAGAACTTTCACTTAAAGTTAATCACTCCTGTCCATTGTAGAAGACTAATCTTCTTCATACATTAATGGTGGCACAGAATAGGTTAAACATTCAGAATAAAATATTGTGAATACAGCAAAAATTATATCGAATCCACCTTTACATATGAAAACAAGGTCTTCAAAAAATTGGACAGTTCGTCAACTGATGAAATGAAACTTACAGGAAGTGTCTCCCATATTGCCTCATCATTCATGTTTTCATCATCCCCTGGCATTAGAGCCTTACACATTCTGTTAAAGAAATGGGTATCAAACAAATGCTTCAAAAAGTCCCATACACGGGTGTAGGGTCAACAGAATACATATTCTTAATTATATCTAACAGGCGTGAATTTTTATTGTCTAGAACAAAAACTGGATGTTTCCTCCCATGAACTAAAGTGAAATAACAATTTCTTTTCCAGTTCATAATCTTGCTTAATTTTTTCCATGTCTTTGATCTTATTAGCTCAGAGTGGAAACAATATTTTCTGCCAGAACAAGACCATTTAAAACTACAACTTAAGGATGGGGAGAGACATAGGAAGGAAGCCAATGATACTCGCACACCTTTTTTTTTTTTTTTTCCAAAACCAAATGACATAACTTTATAGGAAAAACAATAAATATTGATGTGGAAAATTGTCACATTGAGTTACAGCTGGACACAGTAATGTTCAGATTCTATTTGGTCAGCCAAATGGGTGCTAAAGTTGAATCAGATGCAAGCCAAACAATCTTTCCAAATTTGTTATGTCTTAGAACCAATGTGCTAAGCATGATCTCTACAAAACTGACAAATAAGCAGAAGTCTATTACTGAAAGATAACACCTAAGAGTAACAAATGTTAAAGGAGATACCTGAAATTGTCAATGAGAATAATTACTTCGAATGCCAGTAAGGGAAGAAAGACAACCTTTAAGTTGACAGCTGCAAAACTGTGAACTGTAAGGTAATAAACTATCAGACCTTACAATAGGTTCTTGAAGCCATACTGGCTTGGTAGAAATTTTATTGCGGTGTATGAAAAGAAAGAAAAAAAAAGAAAAAAAAAACACTTGACTTTATTCAGCTCTACCTCTTCTACATGCATTTCCCCACACATGAAATGCCGGTATCAGTCCCCAAATATTTTGTTATTTTCTTTTTGAAAAACAAACTAAAGTTAAAAGAGGAGATGGATGGATACCATAACGACTTTCAAGATATATACAGAGGAGCAACTCAAATGCAATAAGCAATGGTGTGGCCACAACAGCATGACATGGCGCCCACTGTCCAACAGAGAAAATCTTAATATCATTAGAGTATCAGATTTTATGAAATACAAGACCAAAATTATAAAGAAACATGATGACTTACATGACGACTGTGTGGAACTGATGGAGCGGGTAGTGAGAATCTTCCTCGGGCAACAACTGCATGAAATATCCAAAGTGGAAAAAAAATTATCCTGCATACAAAATAAAACATTCAGAAATGAATCTAATTATATAACTTTACATTTTAAGGAGCCTGTATGTCTGTTTTTGCATGTCAGACCATGCAATTATATCAACATCTTGGCAGCAACATCAGTTTTTCAAAACATCCAAATCAGATTCCACGAGTTGATGAATATATATTCAAACAATGTATGCAAAAGAAATCAAAGAAAAGCGGTGTTTTAGCCTGTATTTGCCAGCACAAGTTGACCACAATCATGATTCAATTAGTTAGAGAAGCATGTAAAGTGTGTCCAATCAATACCTCTCCCCTTTCCATCCAAGAGAACACAAGTCTATACTTGGAGCCACAATATCTACCGGCAACAGTCAATCGATAGCTCTTTGAATTGAAGATATTATGACTAAGAAGCACTATCTGATCATAAAGGAAAGACCTTACCCATTGAGATATTGTCCTAATCCTACAAGTGTTGGTGGGAATAGGTTGAGGGAGAAAAAGAAAAATGAAGAATAGTAAGATTGCATTGTTCATCACATCGATTAATCAGACGGAATCACCACTCACCATAAAGATCACAATTTAGAAGAAAAGATTCAAACTTTCATGGTCCTTTTTTAAACAACTACTGCCCTCACCAACATGAGAGTTTCATCCAATCAAAAGTACTGACATACTAAATTCAACAAGAAGTCCCCCAAGGTTGTGGGTCTAACAAATATGAGAATACGAATGAAAGTAACCTATTCTCTATAAAACGTTCGACTGTTAGTTAAAAGTTCACTTCCTAATGCATGTAGCACACAAATATGTTCTCATGCTCTACTCAGTTCTTACCAAAACAGTCGTTAATGCAGAACAGAATTGCGTAAGTATAACTAATCCCATGTAAACTTTGAATCAAGTTGGTAGTTAACAATTTACCTTCTTGTTCCTAATTGTACCGCCTATGGCACCAGTAAACTCATTTCCCAATCAATAAGCAAAGCAACGCTTTTCAAACCATCACAATTCTGATCCATTCCTTTCGCCACTAGTTGAAAAATCCAGTCTTTATAACTAATAACTAGTGATAACCACAAACTACTCATTCCATCAAACCAAACAAAACCCATGAACCAAATTTAATAAATTTCCAAACTTTCCCAACTCATATATCCAAAAACCCCATAACCAAAACCCAATTGCATTCAAATCAAAACCAAAACGGATACAATTCCAGACTATACATGCACATAGAATCAAAAACCAGAGAGAGAGAGAGAGAGAGAAGAAACGGACCACCAAGAGTAGGAGACGATGTGGTCGAGCTTGAGAACGAGCAAGAGCGTGAAGGTGAATAGCAGGCTGTGGGCTGCTAAGGCCTGGACGGACTTCAACACTCTCCGCCAGTTCATCATCGAACGACGTCGTTCAACTCTTCTTCTTCTTCCTCTTCCTCTCAATCTCACTATATACAAGACCAGGAAATATTGAAAGGTGTTGGCTTTCTTTTCTGGGTGGGATGAGACTGTTGGGAATTTTGTGGGAATTGAGAAAAAGAGGGTGTTTTAAGAAATTGTGGGTGTTTCTCTTTCGCTCTTTCCTGCTTTCGTTTCTTTCATGAATAAAAAACAAAACGCATTTACTCTCTCTCTCTCTCTCTCAGCTTTTCCCTCCCTCCTTCCTTTCTCTCTCTTCTCTTGTTTGGCCTCTTTGCTTTCACTCCACGGCAAAGTAACGCTCTTACAGTGTCTCAGCCTGATTCGGGCACCCGCCTCTGCGCTAGTTGACGATTGATTTTGTGGGGAGATGACCGATTTGTCCTCCATCCCATATCCTTGGGGAGAAATTAGTTTAGCTTTGCTGAGAGATGCCATAAGCGTGTTACTAGCTCACTAACATAACTGAAATGACTTACTACCTTACTCTCAATCAAATAAAAATAAGAAAGATGATTGTCGATTTGAATTGTTGTATATTATAAATTTTCAACACATCTACTCTTTCATAATATACAATGGTTTCCTTTCACAATGTACAACGGTTGAAAAATCTAGAGCGAGTATAAGAACATGATAAGGTGCTCCAATCAAAATTTGGATGACAAACTAGATATAACTGTTAAATGAGCAAGCAGACAAGGAAATCCCATGATATCAACAATCAAGAAACAGAAAGACTTAAAAGGACAAAACTGCCCTCTTGTGACAGTGACCACTTTCTGGGTTGTTTTTCAGGTTCTTCTCCTTTGGGTAAGTCCGTAAATATCTAGCGCGGAACGAACAGAATCTAAATCATGACACAAAAAAGCAAACTGGATTATTGGAGCAACATGGATGTGTATGCATGTTTAATTTGACAGCACCGAGAAAGAAAGAAAAAAAGCACCAATGCTTTGAGTTGCCCAATTGTAATTGGGTAAAAAGCACCGATGCGTTGGGTTGCCCGATTGTAATTGGGTAACGCGTTTACTGTTTAGGATTAAAGTTGCCAAGTTACTTGGGAGCGTGTACTTCCTATACATACGGCCTGTCGTATGATCCAGTTAACGAATGGATAAGGAAAGGAATGAGTCAGACAACATAGATGTTTGTCTGGTGGTCTAGTGGTCCTACTGGCGAGGAGATCAAAGAGCTTGACAGCTGCACTATTTTGTCAGTTCATCTCCCTTGAAACTTGAAAGTGAAGGTAAATTCGGTTGGCTCAAACCAACTCAAAAGCGCGGTTGGGTCGGTTGGATTGAGCATTTGACCCGCAAAATGCCCGCTTTTAATTGCGAGTTCGGACTTTGCCTTCAAAAAAATACGCATAGGTAAATGAATCAGTACTACTAAGAACTAACAGTTCTGAGAAACATTCTTTCATTAAGAAGTCGGAGGTAAAAAAATGGTCATTAAAAAGAGAGATACTGCCCCAACATCAGATCACACGTCTGGTGCACTTGCACTTGAGACATTGATAGAGGCACAAAATTGTTGGGGCAATGAGAAACAACCCATTTACAGAGACGAGCTTTATATAAATCCCAAAATACAAGTCACCTCCATCTTGAGGATGACCAACTAGAAAAACTGTTGTAGCCATTGGCTGTTTACTGCCTCCGTTTGCAAGTCATCCTTCATCTTGTTAACTATTTGCAAAGCCTGCTGTACATCCATTGTATCTAATGGCATTTCAGAGAACTCCTTCAAAAACTTGCGTGCACGAGCTGCTCCTCTAGACATGTCATCAGAATCATACTCTCTCTTGCGCTTGGATCCAACCTGTAGATCATAGTTTTTGAATCAGATGAATTCCAGCCTAGCTGTGTGCTTCATGATATATTATCAATTATACATTCATTTGACAGAAATGGTTCTCTATTAGAAAAAATATAGGATATCATAGGTTTTCAGAAATGCCGACCAAAAAGTACTGAAACTGGCTATTTGCCTACCAACCATAATTGTTTTCTGGGCTACCATGTATAGATTATTGATTGAAATAAAAAAATTGAACAAACAAAATGTGAATTCAGATAGCGGGATGATGTTTGAAGTACCTCTTCTCTAGCATCATTTGGAATGACGGCAGTAGGAGTGAAATCCTCCAATTCAGCAGCCTTTTCTCTAGCAAGGGCAACAACACTTTCAGGAAAGTTTGCAAATTCTGCAACCTGGATACCGAAACTTTGATCACATGCCCCTGGCTCAACCTGGAAAGAATGATCACACCAAGAAAATGAGTGGGTTCAGTAAATTGTTTAACCAAGATACATGTGCCTAGCATAAAATTGAAGGAGAAGATGGGAGAAAGATTATAGAACTTAATCCCAAACAAAGTTACATCTGCTTTAAAAATGTATTAATCGTGATTCATCATTATTAACTTCAAAAACGACTAGAGAATTCATCTACCTTGTACAGCATAGTCAACTTGCGGCTTGATGAGTCAATATGTGCACTAACATGATAGTTCGCAACACCAACAATTTGCTTCATATTAGGCTCATGAACAGCATTTTCTTGAGCTAATGCGGTCAATTCATGAAAGTGAGTTGCAAACAAAGTGGGTGCATTAATCACTTCAACAAGGTGCTCGCAAATGGCCCAAGCCAAACCTGACCACCAAAATAATATTGATAAGACGTATGTGCAAACCTTTATTAAGTGTAACTAAACTAAATGAGACATAGATAACGCCAGAAAAGCACAACTAGATCATCATATTCTTCAACAAATGCTTACTCTAAAACAGGAAGACAATTTCCAAGAAAAAATTCATCACATTCAAAACAAAATAAACATCAATTATGTCATAAATCTTCTCTGAACAATGCTCATTGGTCCATTCTCGCTATTCTGCCTTTAGTTCTTGATTCATGTACGAGCCTTATGATATACGTAATGCATTACCAAATTGAAATAAGTCAATAACATAAACTATTTCGCAATTTTGACAAAATTGTCAACAATTATGTGACATTTAGTTCTAGCTTACAAACATGTCTTGAATACAACCTACATTGACACAACCCAAACGGAAATATGGCAGTTTTGTTAATGTTAAAACTAGTGATAAGCGATCAAAGGAAGCAAAAAGGAGAATACAGGCTATCTTATCTGAATATTCAACTCCACTACCATTGAGTTGTATGAAAGCAATAATCAATACATCTGACCCACTTTTCTTAATGAGGTATTAAAGGGAAACATGACAACATCAATACACCAGAGAGTTCAAGTTTTAAACCAACCGAATCCATCATAAGTTGATGTCCCTCGGCCTAACTCGTCGATGATTATCAGTGACTTATCTGTAGATCCTTTCAGTATAGATGCAGTCTCAAGCATTTCTTGCATAAAGGTAGAAACACCACGTAGCTAGAAGAACAAAGAATACACAGAATTAATTTCCATATCGAGAAAAAAAAAAACTCCTGCTATCTTTACAAGGCAACCACGGATCGTTTCCAAAGCAGTTGTACAACATAATGTATGAGACTGAGTAAACAAACACATGCGAGACAACAATTCAACACAGGTTTAACTTTTGGTTAACATAAGTTTAACTGAGGTAACCAGTAATGTATTGATTACCATGCCATAACCTGGACATGTTGATCAGATTTAAGGACTCGATAGAACCTACACGTACTTAAAAAGATTTTTCTTAAAGGTCTGGTGACTTTTCCGTGTATATTTCTCATTGATCTGAACAGTTTATATATACAAGAGAAAGCTAAATGCTCTGGTACCATAAAAGTTCGGTGAATTTTCAGTGTGATACATTTCTCATGATAGTTGTAAACACAGGTTACATCATAGGACAAGGATAGACAAAATTGGCAGAACTGTCCTGCTTACTAGTTTTCATCCAAGTTGTTCAAGAAATCTAAATTTTGGTTCCAAGTATTTTAGAACCAGACATGTAGATAAATAACTTGCGATGATAGACAGGGGCAATTACATTTCTTCTGATGTCGACCCACCATTATTGTGAATTAGAAGTTAAAATAGGTAGCTTAAACATTGAAACAAACTAAGCAATCAGTCCCTTACTTTTAGTAATGCACTGTTGCTTCTACCTCTTAGTCCCTTTTCTATTAAAATGTCAGTTAAATAGCATAACATTCAACTCATGTGGAATCAGTTTATAAAACTAGCTTCTATTTAAAGAAGTTCAAACTTCAACAGACTACGACATGGAACACTCACTTGGCAATCACCAGCACCCACTCGAGCAAAAATGCAATCACGAATAGAAATGGTAGCCTTCTCACAAGGAACAAAAGAACCAACTTGTGCCATTAGAATAATCACACCAACCTGCCAGTGCAAACAAAATCCAGCAAAATTGTTAATAGTGATTAAACTAAATAGGATTTCATGAAACAAATAATAACTTTCTTTGGTATTGCGCATGGATGTGACATGAGAGGCATATTTGCATGGTAAGAGTAGTTATAAATCGTACTCAACAAAAGAGTAGTATTTCAAAAAAGAATGTCATATTTACATGGAAAGTTGTTTAAGCTGATGGAAGGAATAAAAGGAGCATTGACCAAGCCAATAAAATCATACCTGCCGGATAAACGTGGATTTTCCACCCATATTAGGCCCTGTAATGATTTGGAACCAACTCTTTCCTCTTACCTGATTAGCAGAAATTATATACATATGATGAGCCACTCCAACAACAAGAAATACCAATAATTATTATTATTCAATTCCTGGGTATCATGAACACTCACAAGTTTACAATCATTGGGTATAAAATTAACCCAGTCCTGAGCCTCCACACAAGGATGTCTACTCCCTTCTAGTATAATATCCCCACATCCTATTATAGCCAATAAGTCAATAATCATTTTATGAATAAATACAAACTGATACGGGAAAAAGATACAAATAAGAGACTGAAAAACTAATTGATTACCGATGGAGTGATGAGTGGCCTAGTATAAGGAGTAGGACAACTAGAAGCCAAATCAGCAAAACTAAGTAACACATCCAATTCAGAAAGCAAGCCAGCTACATTACAAAACACCTGGAAATAAAGAATTCATCAATCAAACACAACAAGAGACAGAATTATGCATGACAATATTGAAGTATATCTACCTCTGAGAAAGAGGATGCAGTGTGAACAACTCGGTTCACCAGTTCTTTCTGACAATTTTTATACTCTTCAAGTATTCTCTGATATTGATCCCCTAACTTTTTAAGCTTAGTATTAGTGAATTTCACTCCATCTTTTCGGGTTTCCAGGACAATGAATTGTGTTGTGAGCTTTTTCCTTATTTTTGGCTCTTCCTTCTTTGTGATTCTAAAAACATGTCCAAATTGTGTGCCTTTATCTAACTTCAAGGCCTTATCTATAGAGAGATCAAGATCCTTAGCAGTTTGTTTATGCAAATTGTGTATCTGCTGAGCAAGCGACTCTTGCTCATTCTTTAGTGCAGAAAGAGCAGGATCATAACTAGACGCTATCATGTACTCTCCATTCTCCAGTTGATCAAGGTCAACAGCAGCTTCCACTAGAGCAAGAAACTTATTTAAGTGGCCATCATCAGTCCATAATGCAAGGGGATCCGAATATTTTTCCTTGATCAGCGAGGAAAACTCTCCATCATACCGCTCTAGGGCGCTTTTGATGTATGGAAGCCTTATACATGACTGCATTCAGAAAATATGAGTCAAATAAAGACACACGCTTTCAACTATAAGATAAATAAGTATAAATTTTGCACCGATACATGGCTTCTAAACAAACAAACAAAAAACAAAAATTCCTTGACCAGTGAAACTATATTTTTGATTATCAATCATTACTTTGCCACTGAAACAGGCAAGATCCCATCATGCATAAAAAGGAAACAAGAAACCAAAACTAAGGAGTAATATTAGTTAGCTGGATGGTCTCTTTTGGCTGCTTAGTCAAGCAAAAGAAGTCACTTATCAGGTTAAACCAACAACACCAATGCAGAGAATCTGACAAAATAATAAATCTGTAAAAAGTTCTACCTGATAAAGTTTTACAACATGCTGCAAACCAGCTCTTTTCTTCTCAAGACTGTGCACCAGTCGTTCAATGTCTGAGATTCGTTTCAGATGCTGCCTCAGATCTTGGCGAAGCGCAGGATCCTCCACAAATGTTTGTACCAAATCTAACCTGGAATTGATTTCCTGTACATCTAATAAAGGCTGTTTTAGCCACATGTGCAGTAATCGTTTACCCATTCCAGCAGTACAGGTTCTATTCAGAAGACCAAACAAACTGAAATTTTTGTTTGCATCAGTTTTGCTTTCCAGGATATTAAGTGCCCTCATAGCAGCAGAATCCAACCTCATATAGTTATCAAGATTATATCTTTGGATGTTATAGTTTCCATAATTGCTCTCATCAGCAAGTAGTTCTGCATAAGAGAGCAATGCCCCCAATGCACCAGGTGCAAACTCAAATCCAGAAACTAAATCTCGAACTGGTTCAATAGTTCCTTTGACAAGCCGACTGAGATCCTGAACCAAATCCCTCATCTTAAATTCACTCTTTTTTCTCTCAGTTAACATCACACCACATCGAGTCAATGCATCATGCAATGCTCTGATTTCACCGGTTTTCCCACTCTCTACAGGCAGAAGGCATTCCTTGCAACCAAGTGCAACTAAAGCTGATTCCAAATTTGTGAAGTGGCTATCATCAAGAAATTCAGCTAACCCAAGTGCTCGTTTAGTTAGATCAACATATCCTAACCCCACTGTACAACCATTTTCACGGAAGTTAGGTAATAGTGCAACAACCACGGGGGTATCCTGCATCTCATTGTTCGCAAATAATACATCTTCAAAACTTCCAAGATTTCCAGGCGTTCCACTTTTCACAAGTCTCCAACTTGAGCCACTACCCTCATAAATCTCAAGAGTATGGTCTGTTCTTTCCAGTAGAAGATCACGGGCAATTGTTTCAAACATGTTCTTACTAACACTCACACTGGATAGGCCATCAGATCCACTACCCAGTTGTCGCAGAGCGGTGGTGGTACGATAATAGGTCTTTGCAATGAAAGTAGCATTTTCACCATGCGCAGTATAGTAGTCCTGAAATAGTACATATTTCAGGAAGAATGTCAAATGATGTATTCACAGAATAACAGAAAGAAAAGAAAGAAGAAGAAAAAGATAACAGAGACCTACAATGGCAAGAAAAATCATCACAAATGCTCAAATACTAGCAAAGACTAATAGACAGAATGTATCACAAGTACAGATTGTTTGGTAGGTGGCAGAGGATATTAGACTTCTATGGCTAAAGTTTAGACATAATTGACCAGATAAAAGATAGGATGCCAATTTGTCAATCATAAGATACAGCCAGATATATGCAAGTTTGAACTCTACATATGCAATGTATGTGTTTCCTTTCCAACCACGCATGTGGAATAGGGTTGGGGAAATAAGATGCAAGTTGGTAAAACAAGGGAAGGATAGAAGATAGCAGAAGGAGAAATATGATAGTCATGTTGAACAATTACAGCCATAAACCTATTTGAAATCCTTAGAAGTGAACAAATAAACAATCAACCAAACTGAAGCAATAGAAAAGTAAGGATTACAGCGCCCCACAGAAGAATACAGAGATGTTAATGAAACCAAGAAGTGAAACTGACCCGACGATCAAACAATCGAATAGCTCTTGTGTCCTGCAACAGATAACAAAACCCAATAATAAGAACAAACATCTTCCAACACATTCTATATAATCACTTTACATTCACATTATCTACACCATTATTGGGTTATCATCCGATACCAAAAAAAATTCAATTTACACTAGTCTTTCCATCACTTTCAATTTACAAGTGAAAATCAAAACTAACTACCCAAAATTATCCAAAGAAATATATAAACAAGCAATGAATAAGAAACCCCAAAACACACAGCTAGGGTTTCAGAAATGGAAAACTTACATGGGGGAGGGTTTTGAAGAATGACAAAAACCCTTGAGATTGCTTGGCATCTACACAATAGAGACGAGAGAATTCAAAATTGTATGTAATTAAATCAAAAGAGGAAAACAGAAAAGCTAGGGTTTTTGATTTTCCTGGCTTTACCTAATTTAAGCTCCGGAAGCTTGCTCTGGTCCTCGAAATTGGGATCCATGGCTGATTTGCAGTTAGGGTTTGGGGATTTCTTCAAGTGGGTTTATAGAGTGAAGTGGAATTTGTGGCGCCGAATTGGGTTAGAGATTGGCGGGAAAGAGAGCATTAGGGATTTTTGGGGCGCGTGCATTGCCACATTGATTCGTGGCGCGGGCGCGTGGAGTTGTGGATGTTGGATGGGCCGGTCCAAGAAGACGGAGGTAACTGGATCCAAATTGGGCTTGTCCAATATGCTACTGGTACATACATAATACATAATTTATGCGAGGTAAGTGATGGTCCTCGTTTAGAGAATTTATTTTATGAAATCGATGCACAATTTGTGATAATCAAACCGTTATCAATACTGTATGTTTGGTATAAGTCAATACTATATGTTTGGTATAAGTCAAACCGTTATCAATACTTTGTAGCTGATCATCTAGCTTCTTTAGCCTATGGTTGTCATAATCAGAATGTTTGGTTCTACTGCTTACCTATTTCTGTGTGCCCAGCGTTTCATTTGGATCAGCTGGGAGGAGATGTTTCACGTGGTTTTGTTTTTTCCTTGTAATCATTTTATTTTCAGTCATCAAAAAAAAAATGACTCAATGATTTTCGATTGAATTTAATTTTTGCATATATCGGAACATTACTAAATGAGTGTAATAAGATATGGAAGAGGAAAACATTATAAATAGAGTGAGCATATGTCTCATTAATTGGGAATATTATGCCATATGCTTGTTCCTTGTCAAGTCTTAGTTTCTAAATATAAGCGGAAAGATCCGATGTATTTAGCTAATTAGATTAATAACATGATACTTCTTAGGTTCACTTAGGGTGAACGAAAATGCACCTTTGATTAACAAATTCCTATTATAAACACACTTTTGTAATCAAAACAATTGATCTATAGAGTCATCCAATTATCAACTCTACGAAAGTGATCTGATTAGAGATCATTCACATTCATTTGATTACGCATATCCAAATCGGTTATTCATGTTAATCTACGCTATATATAGTTGCTACATAAATGAATTACTAAATGATTTTTGAATTGATCTATATATAAAGACGCAGATGTATAAAATGATCAAGAAAAAGATATCAGCTTGCCAATTAATGTATACTGAGATTCCTCACGAGGTCTGTCATCAACAGTGAAAACTGAAAAATAATGTTGGATTATTTCTTTCTAATTACTTCTGAAATTAGACAATTTCGTTTCTGTGAAGCAGAAAATCTCACATGGAGGGATACAAACGACGAATATTTGTCACTGAATAGTTCTTAGAGCAATTGTCATATTCCCCAGGAATCAGATGATACCACAAAAACCCAAAGGAAAAGACAACGTTAATAGAAACATATAAACAGAAAATTAAATGTACTTTTGTTTCTGTTATCTTACTTTTCTGAGAGGCAACCAACAATAACAAATATCAAACAGTATCGAGGAGACATGTACCTTTTCATAATTTAAGTTTCTTATCCAGAGAAATAGTACTTTTACTGTATGTTTTTTGGATCTGAAATGTTGTCCAGTTAATTAGCTCGATCGAGTAGTACGTAATTCGGTAATTATGAGCAGCTGTTAGAATAAGCTAAAGCATCGGTCGACGAATCTGAGCTAGAGCACATGCCTACATACACAGTGAGCTAAAGTAGGTAGTACTTGAGCTCAGAGCCAAGTCCTTGTTTAATTGCTATTTTGTTACCATATATAGGTACGTATCCTTCTATATCTATATATATATATATATATATATAATTTAAAAAAAAAATCGTCTATACAGTATCTAACTTTTTTCTCATTCTAAACTTTAGTACCTCACATTCAGAAAATATTAGAACGGTACCTGAGATCTAGACCCCGACCGAAGAACAGTACCTGGTGCCATTAACTTTGTTACAAAAACTGACAGCTGGCATATTTTGACCATTAAATGACCAATTTACCTTTTTTTTTAATAATCCTTTTTTTTTCTCATATAATAAAAAAAATGGTCCTTGACCCATAGCCCCAAAATAGACTAAAATTAGCCCACTTACACCACCAAAAAAATTTTGTTCCCACTAACCCCACTTGATAGCTAAATGACGATTTTAGGCTCCAAAAAATTAAAAATCACAGGTTGCCACCCTTATCTCTCTCGCCGACTCTCTCTCTTCATCAATCTCTCTCTGCAAGGACGACGTCGACTCTCTCTCTGCAAGCACGCCGTTGACAATCGATCTCTCTCTCTCTCTGCAAGGAAGACGTCGACGACCCTCTGTCTCATCACCGATCTCTTTCTCTGCAAGGACGTTGACGAAGACCCGAGGATCCATCTCTCTCTCTGCAAGGAGGCGTCGACGCCGACGACGAGGATCCATCTCTCTATGCAAGGACGTCGTCGACGAAGAGGAGGAGGAGGATCTTAATTACAAAAGCTCCGAGTCCGATCTGAACTTTCTTCCCCGCACTAATCCCTCCGTCGGCCTTCTTCCCCGTTGTTTTCCAGCAACGACTTCGTCTTCGGCATCACCGGCGTCGTCGTCTCTAAGGCTGTGATTGATTGAATGATCTACTTTGGACCAACTCGACCAGATGCAACTACTTTGGAGTCGGAGCTCCAAACACCGACAAGAAACGTAATGAGGTCTCTTCTGGGCTCACCCAAAACCCATTTCAAGGTACTCTCTCTAGTAGTTCTTCATTTGATTTTCTTATTTGGCTAAATATAATTCCTTGTCTGGCAAATGGGTTAAGATTTAGGAGATGTAATGAGGAATAATGATGTAAATTCTTGATTTTTTTTTTCAGCTGTTTGAATTGTTCATACAAAAATGGGTGTTGCTGCTCTAACCCAGAGACTATGCAACTTTGAAATCCGGAGACTGGTGTTGATAATCGGTGTGGCGATTGTTATTATAGTTGTGAATCAGTGTTTTGAGCTTCCATTTGGTAAAAATGTTTACTTTTCACCTGCTGATACTGGTTCAGCTTTAGTGGTCACATTGTTAGGTAATGTTACTAGTTCAAATGATTCGGAGTATGGGAAGTTTGATGTTGTTGGTGTAGTGGGGATAGTGGTTAATGATACTGGTGGTTTAGAGTTAGAGGAGTTTGAGTTAGAGAAAGATGCAAGTAATGTAACGGGACATAAGGAAAGAAAATAAATTTTGAATGTCTATTGGGGGCAATAGACGTCTATTGGGGGACAATATATGTTTTGAATTGATGTAATTACCTCATTTTTTTTCTTTAATCAAAGTTTTATTTGTCTAATTTTAGAAAAATTAGTTCTTATTCCGGCTACCAAAAGTTCTATTAGGGGGCAATAGACGTCTATTGGAGGGCAATATATGTTTTGAATTGATGTAATTACCTCATTTTTTTTCTTTAATCAAAGTTTTATTTGTCTAATCTTAGAAAAATTAGTTTTCATTCCTGCTACCAAAAATTCTATTAGGGGGCAATAGACGTCTATTGGGGGGCAATACATGGTTGACCGAAACGTCTATTGGGGGGGCAATATATGTCTATTGGGGGGCAATAGACGTTTTGAATTAATGTAATCTCCTCATTTTTTTTCTTTAATCAAAGTTTTATTTGTATAATTTTAAAAAGATTGGTTCCCATTTCGGTAATCGAGACGTCTATTGAGAGGCAATATATGTCTATTGGGGGGCAATAGACGTCTACTGGGGGGCAAAACACGGCTGATAGTCGTCTATTGGGGGGCAATACATGGCTGATAGTCATCTATTGGCGGCCAATAGACGTCTATTGGGGGCAATAGACGTCCATTGGGGGCAATAGACGTCTATTGGAGGGCAATACATGGTTGATAGTCGTCTATTGGGGGGCAATAGACGTCTATTGGGGGCAAAAAAACTTTCCGGTGGGTGGTAGCCGGTGATCGGAATATGGCGGCCGGTGACCGGATTCCGGCGACCGCTCACCAGAATCCGGCGAAGTTGGCCGGAATCCGGCGGCCGGTGACCGGACTCCAGCGAAGTCCCCTATGGTTTCTCTCTCTTCCATTCTCTCTCTCTCTCTCTCTCTAAGTAACAAAGGTGAGGGTAAAATGGTATTAAAAAAAATAATAAAAACAAAAAAAAAATCTTAATGGGGTATTAGGGAAGACCTCTTTAGAGTGTTGTGGGTAAGAGGGAATTAAAAAAACTTAGTGGGGTAAGTGGGAAAAAAATCTCTAAAAATGGTGTAAATGGACAAAAACCCTAAAAAAAAAAAACAATTTTTAGGCCAAAGTGAAAGTGTCAAGAGGGTCATAGGTGGGAAGGGCTCAGGCAGCGGCGGCGGGAAGGCTCAAGTCGTGGTCGAGCACCAGCAATTTCAAGGCGGCGCAGCTGCACAATAGCACTCCAGCAGAGTCGGTGAGCAATCATCCATCAGCCATCATCCATTAGCCACCATCACCGTAACATCACTCCAGCAGAGTCTCTCAAGAGGCTGGCTTCGATAGGAGGCGGCGGAGCAATTGACAAGCCATCATCCATCGGCCACCACCACCACCACCACAACCACACGGCCCCGTCCCCAAACTTTGTGATTCAAACCACACCCGTAGCAAATTTCAACCCAAAACACCACCAAAGTGGTTAAAGGAAAAACAATCTGAGAAGATTTCCGTGTCGATCACTTCGATTTCCCGAAACCCAGACAAAGCCAAGTCCTTGAGCAAGTCATTGAGTTTACTCCTTGGTCAGGTTTAAAGTTGGGTTCAACTTTGATTCAACGCAGAGCAAGAAGAAAGAAGAGCTATTAGAGAAGATGGTGGAGGAGAATGAAAGGATGGTGGGTCTAGTGACGGAGCTAGTTCACAGGAAAAACAAACTCGGCTGTTGGGGTCGTTGTCGCAGAGGCTGGAGCAACTGGAGAGGGCTCTCATCAATGAGAGATTGAGGAGGAAGAAGAGGAGACATGATGTAGATTGCAAGGACGGGTTCTTCTAGATTTTGAAATATTGTTTATGGGTTTACATGAGGCAGGTAGAAGATAAGTTCCATATGTAGGAGATATACAAGCAGTATCCTAGAAATCCAATAAGACCTATCTCCATTTTATATAAAACCCATATGAGAATAGAACTTTATGAGTTTGTAAAGTTCAAATATTTGTTCTATTTTTCTTCAAACAAAAGATGCTATAAGGAAAGCACCCCGGTTCAATTGGGTCTTGGAGCAAAAGTACCATTGTTGCAGAGAATAGGTGCCTGCAAAGCCCATAAACAATGTAAAGAGAATGAAGGAAAAGTTTTTTAAAGGAGTATATTTTGACTAGAGAGCATTTGCTGGGTTTGAATGGGGACGAGTGAGAGAGAGAGAGTAAAGAAAAATGAATTAGATACAAAAATAATGGATTAAAATATGAAAAGACGAAAATATCTTTCAGCTGTCAGTTTTTGTAACCGAGCTAACGGCACCAGGTACAAATCTTCGGTCCGGGTCAGAACCTCAGTTACTGTTCTGATATTTTCAAAACGTGAGGTACTGAAGTTTAGAATGGGGAAAATGTCAAATACTGTACGGACGATTTTCCCCAAAAAAAATGCAAACCATATCTGATTCGTTTCATTAGTAACTTTAGTATCTCAATTTCAAAAAATGTCACATTGGTACATGATGTTCACACCTCGATGCAACATAAGTACCTGGAGCCATTAACAACGTTACAGCTGAGTCAACTGACATATAATAAAGGGTAAATGGGTAATTTGAGTCTATATTGTTATTTGTTTTTTTTTTCTCCACTCTTTGGTCCAAATCTAATCTGAGCACCTAGAAATTTGCTCTAGGCATCCATCTCCTCATTCTTCGCCAAAACACTTTCTTCTCCGGCTACTTCCTCACTGTCTTCTGAGCTTCGAAACCAAGATAAGAGTATGATGATGAGTCCCAACAAGGACTTCTTCTTCTTCATCATCTTCCATGATGAATTCCTCTCTACCCTTTTTCATAAACGGTAAGTCCGATCATGTGCTTGGGGAGTTTCAGCTTCAAGAGCAACTCTCTTTTCCCAATGATGGAGTTCCCAAATCCCCGGATTTATTTTACCCAATCGGAATTCTCTTCAAGCCCCACAAATGGTTTTGATCAGACCCTTTTGGGGTGAATGATCTCTTGATACTTGCTCTCACAAAATCTCAAAAACTCACAATTCTGGTTCCTACTCAACAACTCCATCGAATTGCTCGATACATGCTCAAGCAACTGCTTTGCAAGTCCAATTCCGAACCATGCCCGTTACACAAAACCTCATCCTCAACTAAACCAAAATCTTTCAAATCAAAGCCTTTGAATATCCCAAACAAACATCTGACAAAAATGCATATCAATTATGAGCATTTTCCACATAATTAACCAACATCAGGATGAACCAAATTAGCAGCCAAATCCAAATCCCACCTAGCTTTTCCGATCAAACTTATCAAATCTTACTAAATCTGTGTGTTAATCTACAAGCATAATGTAGAACCAAATCAAATACTCCAAAACTGACAACAAAACCTTACAAGAAGAAGAATTCAAAGTTCTAGATAATCTCTGAGATACTCTAAAGTTAGATTTCTAAATCTCACCCAGTTTTTTCCTCTTGGCCACAACTTTATTGTCTTTGTGATCGATCTCTGTCTGCAACCTATTTGACATGGTCCCTAAAGTCCTGAGACGGCTTTAATTCTTTTGCACCTGGGCCTCCAAGCAAGACTAGACTCCAAAACCTGACCCGAAATCTGAACTTCCATAAAAATTCCTAAAAAACTGCTTGTTTGCAACCGACGATATATCTACTGTACTTGTAGATATATGGGAATTGGCCGCCATCGGAAATCTCCTCCCACTCCCTCTCCATCATCTTCGCAAACTTTAACAGCAAACCGCGTATGATTCCATCTCCTCGCTGCCGCTTCAATCTTTGGCCAAGGTCTCCAACAAACAAAGCTAGATCCTATATATTTGAGCTCAGCATAGGAGAGAATAGAAGGCAACAAAAGGAAAAAAAAAATCAATTCAGCAAGAAAATAATGAATTAAACGTAAAATGACGAAATTACCCTTCAACATATGCCACATGTGTGATGCAGTATCAGAGTTAACGGTTTTAGGTACTTATGTTAGGTCGGGGTGTGAACATCAGGTATCAATCTAATATTTTTTAAATTGAGGTACCGAATTTACTGATGAAACGAAGATCTAGTACGGTTCACATTTTTTTCCCTATTTATATACATAACTGGTTAATTATACTCTTAATTAAAGTTTTAATCCTCTTATAGTAAGACTCCACCAGCATACTTAAAAATAAATTAAAACATTAACCCATTTATGCACAACTCATGAATAAAGTTACATTTCTCCATTATATCCAACCATGGTGCTAGTACTTTGTAATCTCAATTATAGTGCCATGAATTGTACCAAGAAATATTGTATTTAATGCCAAATCCAAGAGAAGACTTATGATAAAAATACAACGATTTTTTCTTTGCTCTTTCGAGCTCTGCTAGGGTTAGGGTTTTAAGATCTTGGTTGTGCGGCACTTTATTCATGGCAGTGATGTCTGCACGCATGAGTCATGACGGCTTGGCTGTTGCTAAAGGATGGAGAGGAGCCTTTAGATCTGGAAAACCTTCAGAGTCCGGGTACTGCTTTTCTGGATTAGCATCACTTCATAGAGGGGCCCCTGAACAACTGTAGATCCATCAGTGTGGATTATTTCTGGAGTGCGATCCCATTGATGTGGCAGCTGACTGGAACGGTGGATGTCCATGTAGACTAGTGCTTATTGATTTCTATTCGATTACACCAACGAGCGCGATATTATTCTTGTGAAGAATGGGCCATGGTGTTTTCAACACACCATGATCTTGTTGAACGATTGCGATGGTTTCTCGTAGATTAAGGCGGTTTTGCTCGACTTTGTGTGGATCTAAGTGGAGATCCAGGGCTTGCCGTCGACGTTATTGGCTCAAGCCACTACTTGATTGGTGGGGAACACCATCAGCCCGGTAATGTAGGTGGATCAAAGTGGGTTCCGGCGTGGTCTAGCGAGGGTCCGGCTTAAGTTATCGATCCATGACCCAATCCGACTATGAAGGTAGGCTAGGGTTTCTCCCTCTGATGTTATGATACTTCGTTTTAGGTATATATGTCTACTTGGGCGGCTTTCGTGAATGCGCTATGATTAATCACGTGGGGGCTCGTTGCCAGCATGTGGTGAAAGCGGAGGCGACATAGGGTGAGGCCGTGTGACTGGTATGGCAGCAGGGCTGAGTATTCAACCCTGGGGTTTGCGGTAAACTCTTCTCACTCCTTGCCCTAAACTCTTCTCACTCTTCCTTTACCAGGTTTCACTTGGAATGAGAACCCAGGTCGATCCCCTCCATAAGATGCAGCTAAGGTTTTGGGTGTGAGGACACCGAGGGAGGACACTGTGGTTGAGGATGGGAAACATTTGAAACATAGCTTGGCGCTTGTGCTTTTTGATTTGCAAGTGAAGATTTGTAAGCTGGAGCTGACATCTGAAGGCTTGGTCGAGATTACAATTACTTATGCTGAGAATGTGTCAAAGAAGAAAGGCATAACCCGTAGTCGGAGGAAAAAAGCTAAACATGTACCAGTATCCCCAAAGCTGATGGCAAGCTCTTCAAAAGGTAGGTTTTGTGCTTTAGCATGAGGAGGGTTTGGAGAAGAAGTCCCTTTCCCAATAGGGTTAAGAGATGTTGCCATGCACTGTTCTAAGTTGAAGTTGTTTTTATGCTGGAAGCTGATTTGTACACTAATGGAGGTGTTAGGCGTCAATGCTTTCAAGATAGGTGCTTAGATTTAGGGTTGTGTAGGAGTAGGGAATTTTATTTTTCTATTTTTATCAATGGAGCTTTCTTCCATTCCCCTAAAAAAAAATTGTATTTAATTATAGTAGCAGTTTGAAGAATTTTTTTTTTTTTTTTTGGACTTTGAGCTACCAAGAATGTTTATTTCATGATTCAAATTGCTAATTCGATCTTTAGTCTCTTGGAGCATTATACGTGCGTAAGCTTTGCCAATTAAGTTGGGAGTTGGAATACTGAAACTTTTGCAGATCTTTTCCGTTTTGCTTCTTCAATTCTTTCACAACCAGAGTTGGCTTTGGTGGTGTTGATTTATCAAAGAATAATGCAGGCCATAAATGAAGAGCTATTCCAATGTAAGTACATTAATCCACAATTTTTATGTTCACAAATTCAATCCTTGTTTCAAGAACTACGATCAGCTCGTGATGTTTTAATTCAATCCTCCTCTACTATGAATCGACCACAACAATGGAGGAAGCCTTCTTTCCCTTTCTTGAAATTAAATGTAGATGGAGCAATAGATACTACTACAGGCTTGAAAGGTCTAAAAGCTGTTTTACGTAATGAACATGGGGGAACTCCATCTTGCAGTCTCTAAAGGTATGGCATGTCGGTTTAGTGTTAAGGCTATAGAGCTTTATGCAGCAGCTCTAGGCCTATATACTATTCATCAGGCTGGATTTAGTTCGGCTCAGATCATTCTATAAATGGATGCACAGGTGGTGATCAATGAACTAAATGGTGACACTCCAAATTGGTCAATTGAAGGTCTTTTAGTAGAAGAAGTGAAGACACTTTTTCACTTCTTCAAATCAATTATTTGTATTTATATTCCTAGGAAATGTAATCAAGCAACGCATGTTTTAACTAGAAATGCGCTTATGTATCCTTCATTTCAAGTTTGGATTGAGGATGGACCACAATGACTATCTAATGTACTTATAGCTTATGTAAACATCCCAATTGAATAATTAATGCAATTTTTTTTCCTCAAAATGCCACCCCTAAGATTATTTTAATATACACCCAAACCTATTAATTACGTTCATCTAAAAAAAATACCTATTAACTAGAATAATAAAAAATGTTTTTGTTAAAAATTACTAAAGATGCCACAAGCCCTAAAATACCTATTGAAGCTTCATGTTCCATATGTATGTATCGCTTGGTTAATTCCTGATTAAAGAGGTATTTGTGTTTTGTTTCACGTTCAATAGGTATGTGTCGTTTGGTTAGTTCCTCTTCAAGAGGTATTTTGTGTTTTGGTTCTTGTTTAATAGGTATGTATTGTATGTGTTTGGTTTATTCATCCTTAAGAGGTATTTATGTTATCTTTTTGGCAAAATAGCCAAATTATCCCCTGACTTATACAACGATTGTCGATTTACCCCTTGACATTTTAATTTTGATTATTTACACCCTCACTTTACTAATTGTTGCCGATCTAGCCCCTACCGTTAACTTTTATATATTTTATCCAATTTCTCCGTTAACTTAGTTAGCATGTGAGGAGCATTTTCGTTTTTTCAATTGTCTATTGAAAAAAAAATTAAACAAACCAACAATCAATGTCAGATTTTAGGAGAGAGGGATATGGGGAGAGATGAAATCTGTCACCAACAATCCTTCATTAATATGTGAGAGCTTTATTGGTCTCTTACCTTGAGTTAATATGTGCCCAAATTATGTTAAACAATAAATATTATCCTCCATTGACAAGAGAAATTAACCGAGAAAGCCCATAAGCCTTCAAGTGCGATGGAAATATGATGCATATTAGATTAGAGACACAATTTCTCAAACCATTGTTCGCCTGCAACCAAGTGAGAGTAGTGGGTAAGATCTAATTCAATTTTTACTCAACCACAGGAATGGTTGAGACTATATAATTATGGAGTCAGAGATATGAGCAAACGACACCTGGTCTATAAAATGGATTATTTGTTCCAATCATTTTCCAGATTTTAACTTAAACAACTAAGCAAATATCATACCCACATACATAATGTTGGCTTCGCCAAATTCATTGGCTCCAACAAGTGAAGAAGTCCCACATTGAAGAGAACTGAAACGTCGAGAAGATAAGAGAGTGGAGAAGATTAAAAAAAAACAGTAAAAATGGATCACTGCCATTAGGTCTTATGTACTCATATCCTTGTACTTTTGGTCAGGGCAAATCTCTCTCTCCCAGACATGGTCTCTCTCGTCAAATCTAGATGCCAGAATGCTCATGTGTTGACTGTGCCCTTTCATCATTGGGTTCATCGATCGGTGGCATGTCTTTCTCCATATCCCTCTTTCTTAAAATCTAACATTGATTGTTGGTTTGATTTTTTTTTTTTTGATAGACAATTGAAAAAACGAAAATACTCCTCACATGCCAACCAAGCTAATGAAGAAATTAGATGAAAAGTCCAAAAATTAACGGTAGGGGGTAAATCGGCAACACTTGAAAAAGTGAGAGTGTAAATAATCAAAATTAAAATGTCAGGGGGTAAATCGACAATTATGGGATAAATCAGGGGGTAATTTGACTATTTTGCCTTTCTTTTTTAGGGTTTATGTTGTTGAACAAGTATAATTTTTGTTTTTTTTTTTCTCAATAGATTCTACAAAGGGTGGTTCTAGTTGGAGCTCAGAATTTGATATTTGGACCTCCATTTTTTTTTAATTATCAATAAATTTTGTCAACTTATATGAAAAGAGAAATAAGGATAAAGAGAACAAAAAAATACTCTTCTTACCTCCCCTATAACATTCAATTTTTTTCCCGAAATTCCTTATATTACCTATATAACTTTATAATTTACCTAAAACAATTAAGTAAAGATAATTAATTTCTATACAGGGCCCTATCATTTAATACAAAAGTAAATTAAAAACAATATTAATTTGAAATTTCCTTAAACTAAATTTATTGAATATCTTGGTGCAGTTATTACTAATTAAGATCCAAGCTTATAATTAGATTTAATCGATGTATATATGTTATTTTTCTAAGAACCAAAGTCTTTTCTAGAACCATCCATATTGCAAAACAAACAAACAAAAAACTATATCTGGATTAATAGAAAATATTTGTAATTGTCTACTTGTTCGGATCCTCCAAGAATCATTTTCTTGTTTCGTCATTGAAAGTACACAAAAAATATAGGCATCTTACTCACACAATTCTTCATGATTAAATTGATAGAGATAAGAAGAAAAAAACAATAAATTGTTGAAGATACATATTTCATTGTTTAAGGGTGTTTTGATAAAATTAAGGAGGTCTACTTAGTTATTTAAGTATTCAAAAAAGTGAATTGGAGGTTTAATAAGTAGGAGAGGTCCAACTAGAACCTCCCTTCTACAAATTCTCGATGGCTAAAAAGTACTCCCACCTAGATTTAAGGAAGATTTTATTTTTCCTCATAATTCAAATTTAAAAATGCTACATTTAATGAAGATTTTCTTTAATTAACATCCTATTTAATTAGAATTGCAAAATAGTCAATAAAAAATCATGAATTAATAATATACACCATATAAAGAAGGTTCAATTAAGTGAATTGGGTGTGAATAAAAAAAAAAATATGGATGAGTTTTTCCTAATATAGGCTTGATTTTTTCGGTTTATATCTAATTTTCTCTTAAAACAACAATTACAATCATGACAGTCAAGTGATAAACGGCTCATCTCCCCTAATTGTTTGAGGAATGAGGGAAATTATAACATGGTCCACCACGGGTTGATGTTATTGGCTCATATGACTTGCAATTATTTCTTATTGGTCTGTTAAGTTTTTTTGTTTTTTTTACCCATTGCATGATTTCCACTAAATTCGAGTGATATGATTGGCTTAGATTACCACGTGGCACTCCGGGAGACCGGGACCACATAATAATTCCTCGAGGAATGATTCTTCATATGATGGACTAGCTAGCTAGAATGGTTTCACAAGTGAAATATATGCTGAAAATGGGAGATCCGGAAAAAATTATCTTTGTAGATGTTCTCTTTAAATCCGGCATATATATATATATAGAGTACATGTTCGGTTCAAAATCATGTAGGAAAAAGAAACGTGGACTTTGAAATGCTTGCAACTTAATTTTCAATCCAAAGAACAAACTTCCAAAAAATGGAGACCTAACAAACAAACTTAAATGGGGTGGGATGCTTAGCAATACAAAATTGCCAAATAAAGCACTACATACGAATTCGACCCTTGCTATTACAGGAAATTGGTTCATCCCCTAAAAAACCCATATCCAAATGAATCTGGGAAAAGGGTGATGAACAAAGAAATTAAACAGTGAACTCATGCATAGATGTGTGTGATGAAAGCTAACTATGTAGCTTGTGTTTTCAACCACAGAATTGAAGATGGTACAGACACACAGCTGCAGAGAACTCAGCCAAGGATATGAAAGCACTTAGACTGAGCACTTTTTAGGGTTTATTGTACACTTCACTATCACCCACTCTAAAAATGGTACACTCATCACTCTTTTTCTTTCATAGTTATCTCCTGCTTGATAGCAACCCCAGAACAACCCATGCCATGAAATATTACAGTGCGATAATATACGCGCGCACACACAGATACACACACACACATAATGCATGTATCTGCACACACATACATATATCATGTGGTCCTTGTAATTATGCCAGTCTAAAGAGGTCAGGCTAAGCTCTAGAAAGAGAAAGAGAGAGAGAGAGGGACAGATGGTGGCATGTATGGTTTATCTAAGTGGGAGGGAAGGAGAACGGCGTGTATAAATGGAAAGAAGAACTTGAGGAAGAAAGAAAGCAGAAATGGAATAAAATCAAAGAGGGCTTTCAATTGGTAATAGACCAGGACTATTGCCATTTTCATGTGAGATGAGATAGGGTTTTGTTAGTGGCAAGTACAAGGATAAGCAACTATTAGTTAGAGGGAGAGAGAATGCTCTCAGCTTTCATTTCGAGGAAAAGAAAGAATAACGCATGGGGGGAAGTACATTCTTGCCTGAACTATTTTCTGCTCTCTCTTTTTATTTTTTATATTTTTTAGTGGAGACACTCATTTACATAATAGGAGAGATGAGTTTTCAACCTTTTTGGTGACAGTGACATAATTTAGATGCCCTCCCCAGTCAAAGGGCATTGCCCTATGACAGAGCAGTCCTCACAATTTTGCCTCTTCGTGTGAAATAATTGTCCTTCCCTCCTAGGGTTAGAGTGTTAGACACAGCCACGTGGAGGCATTGGTTATCATAACTTGGAGGAAAAACACAATAACTATAAAGAAGATGGATATTTTTTTAGGACAATTCGAAGTTTCGAACTCAAAATGGGGAATGCGACATAATAAAATGCTAATATAATTTGTGAGCTAGTTGAGAAAACAATTTATCATTTATACACACATTGTTATTTTAAAACCCTAAAGTAATATAAGAATACTATATTGGAGAGAAAAAATTAATACTATATTGAAGAGAAGAAAAGATGACTTGCTCACCATAATTGAGAGTTTTTACTTTTATATCATTAAAATATTTAATAATTTTATATATCTTTCTAATTGTCAAAAATAAAATATTCAAAACTCAAATAAACAATTAATTAAGAAAATATATTTTTTTCGATCATAAATTAACTACCCACTTCTAGATGGGAAACCACCCACTTCTTCTACATCCGAACAGTTTATAGTATATATTGATGAAACTGAAGCATTTTTTTAGACTCGAAGTCGGTTGTCTCTTCGAGTGCAACACTAAATGACTCTAAACAAATGTTTTAGTTTCATCAATATATAGCTAGACTCTAAAGATAGCTATATATGAACAACTGAAACTTTATACACACATTGTCATTTTAAAGCCCTAAAGTAATATAAGAAACATACATTAATTAATACTATATTTAAGAGAAGATGACTTGCTCACTATAACTGAAATCTTTTACTTTTAGACCCTTAAAATATTAAATAACTTTATATATCTTTTTAATTGTCAGGAATAAAAAGTCAAAACTCAAATAAACAATAAATAAGAAAATATATTATTTTCGATCATAAACTAAATACCTACTTCTAGACATAAAACCACTCACTTCTCCTAGTGAATAGTTTCTAGTACATATTGATGGAACTGAAACATTTTTTTAAATCTTTAGTGTTTGCTGAAACTGAAACTGAAACTTCTTTTCTTCCTCTCAAGACCGTTCGTGTGCAACACTAAATGACTTGGCCCGAGGTATAAATAATCGAGTACAAGCAATATAGTCGGAAGAAAGCAATGCGATCCGGCTGGAAACCTATTTTGAATCTTTTTAATATTTTTGAAGCATATTATTTATCAAGTATAAATAAAAAACAAGACAAAGCATGGAACCTACTTTTGAATATTTCAGAAACAAAATCATATACTGAAGTACTTTCACCAAGAGTAAACACAAATTAAGCCCCCCTCTTTGTGGAGTCCATGCAATTCAAGGTCGACTTCGTTGAGGGAGAGGGTGATTGCGAAAACCATCGATTTGGGAATATTTTAATTTAAAACTCTCTCCCACCGGGTAACCACGTGAAGTGGTACAATACAAATACTAGGTGTTTTTTCCTATCCACCCACTTCCTACAATATCTCGTTATAAAGAGAAAACCAACTTTATGAAGAAAAGATGAGGAAAAGGAAAGCTCCTGGTCTGCAATCAATGCCTCCTTACTCACTGCTTCCTTCTTTACTCCTTCCTCCTCCTTCTTCCTCTATCTCTCTCTTCTCTCTCATTATATGCGCTGCATTCAACCCCCAATAACATGTCTCTCTCAGTCCTTCTGGTCTTCACGGTAAATGTACATGTACTCTCTCTCTCCTCTCTCTCTCTCTAGCTAACTCTCTGACGCACGCTTACACTCAATAAGACACGAAGAAGTGTATACACACAGAAATTAGGTGCAGTAGTATTGACTGTCGTGTTATATATATGTGCAGGAGGAGGCAGCTGTCTTTCTCAAGCTAGCAGCAAGCTTTCTCTGCTGGTAAAAACAGCATTTGTTACAAAACACACATGGCTGTCTTTCTCAAAGCTAGTCCTTCTCGGGTCTTCACTGTTGAAGATAGCAAGTAAAATCCTCCCATACAATGGTGCACTTGTCCTTCTCAATTAGATCCATCAATTTCAAGCCAACCGATTCGACCTAGCTCGCTAGCTGGTACCACTACTAGCAGCCAGCAGCTAACTAGGGTTGAGCTTCAACTTGAAAACCACAACCAGATATTAGCTATATACATCACAATGTTTTCTTATAGCTCAAACGCTATTAGCACCGGTACTACTGGCAATTACTACGAACCTGCCGTGCCTTTTCCTCATGACCAATCCTTTTTGATCCACAGTAGGCCTTTTCTTAATTCTACTACCAATCCAAATTGCAATTCCGCTTCAGTTATTTCCAATTCCAAACAAGATCAAGATCTACAAGAAGACCCTCATCATCATATTCATCCTCCTTTGTCTTTCTTTTACTTCCCCTCTCCCTTTGAAGACGACGATGTTTTACTCCGCCAACACCACCACCACCATGACCTGTCGTCGCTTCATGAAAATACCTTATTTGCCCATCATCATCATCATCATCATCGTCATCATCATCAGACCGGTACTCCTCTCACTGCTACAATGGTGGAGGGGGATTCTAACAAAGATGATCAGGTGGTGATCGGTAAGGAAGGTGAGCAACAGCAACAACAACAGAAACAGATCCCGATGACGAGAAGATCTAGCAAGAAGGACCGGCACAGCAAGATTAGCACTGCCCGAGGACTGAGGGACCGGAGAATGAGATTGTCCCTCGATGTTGCCAGAAAGTTCTTTGGTTTGCAAGACATGCTCGGCTTTGACAAGGCCAGCAAGACGGTGGAGTGGTTGCTCAATCAGGCAGAAGCTGAAATCAAGAAAGTAAAAAGAGAAATGAACGGTCAGAACGAAAACCAAAGCTCTAGCACTACTACCGCCGCAGGAGCAGGTGCTAGAGCCAGAACCACATCTTCCATATCCGAGTGTGAAGTTGTATCCGGTACAGATGAGGTCGCGACTGATGATATTATTGATAAGGTAAGCCGGACATCCTCTTCTTCTTCTGCCAAAAATCGGATCAAAAGGATTGTCAGGCAACCAAAGAAGAGTGCATTGTTTAACCCTCTTGCAAAGGCGTCGAGGGAAATGGCAAGAGCGAGAGCAAGAGAAAGAACTAGAGAAAAGATGGGGAGACAGTCAAAGCCATGTGGTGATGTTGATCAGGCAAAGAAGATGAAGCCGGACCTGAGCCAATTAAGTTCATGGAGTACATTTGAAACCGGAGAAGAATCTGGAGCGACTCAAAGCCACAACAACAACATCAACAATCATTCTCCATTGGAAGCACTTGCTGAGGTTGAAGAGCCAATAAGCAGCTTCCAAGCAGCTGCGACTACGGTAGTAGTTCATCGTCATATTCATCAAGACTTGATTGAAATTGATGGTCATGATGCTGTAGCTAACTTGGTGACAATGGGAAAGTGGAGCCCCTCTTCCACTTTCAATTCTCTTCAAAATACTTCTGGATCAATTTCACAAGAGGTATGTAGTACCACTACTCGATTAATCTTTTGTGCTGTATAACAAACATGCATATATAATCAAACCTGTAATACTGGCATCCAACATGAGGTACAATTATATATTACATAATGCTGGTACTGATCGGTTCTGACATACACCATAATTTGCAGCAACATCAGTTTGCAGACTTTCAATTCTATGGAAAACAATGGGAGGTCTACAACAGTAGTACTCATAACCTTTTTTAACACCGCGATGAATATCGATCAGAGAGTATATATGTACGTGTGTACTAATTGCCTTCTTCTTTCTGTTTGGAATAATGTAAGATATGTGGAAATTAATTAAGTAGCTTCTTAATGATTATTGTGGAGTTCCCTCTAAACTACCATGATGTATTATATAAATATTATGTTTCCCTTAATTTCTACCTAATTTCCACCTTTCTCATTACTTTTTCTAAGGCATACTTATTTCTGATAAAGAGTTAGGGTCACTTCTCTCATATCAATCATATAAACAGTATATATTCATGTTTGTGTGTTTACTTAACTGATGATCATCACCATCGATCAGGTTATCTCTTTAGATGTGACTGAGTAGACATGACTTGATCATCCACTTTTTAGCTTCATGTCATGCTGCTTCCAGAGAAGTGATCCATGCATCCACATACACAAATGATCCCCAACTTCACTTCCATGATGACATATATATTGCATTCTGATTATGTGAGAGAAATGAATCAGCTTAGTTTCATATGCATATGAGTTCGATAAGGAAAATAGGGACTCAGAATGTTTAATCCCTTCCTTAATTGTTAAATGTATAATTGTATTCCCAGCAATATATATATATATATATATATATATATATATGATAATGGAAATAGGGCTGCACTTAGATTTTCTTGAAAGCATCAAAACACCTCTGGACTCTTATAGAACAGGACTTAAGAATCTTAGTTATAGATGGGACTATCTGATTTTATTACAGGACATGTAGGAAGAAGTTTGGTTCAAATTGATGAGAGCTCAGATCCCTAACCTGTGTTGGCTATATGTTTTTATGTATATTAATCGTTCTATAAAACTTCCATCATTGCTTTGAACTTGAGCTATTAAGATCTTCTTTCTTTTCTATCTTCTTATTTTATGTGAAGGCTGTAGCTGTGCTGATGTATCATGATAATCATAAGCAACGATGAATTAGGGGGAGACTGTAAAATGAATTTAAGTTTAAAAGCAAATAATAGCTTTATAACAGTAGGGGAGACTATGTTTTCATAACATTTGAAAGTTATGATCAATATTATTTCGAGAGAGATTCTACTTAAGAGGGAAATAAGTTAATATTATCATATGACCAAGAACCTTAATATGTCTGCATGGAGCTATAATGCAAACATATCCACTTAGTTATAAGCCTACCATCGTTTCAAGGAATTCATATATCCAGGCATATAAAAGTCTTTAGGGATAACTTGACTAAAGAGTTAGGATTATGCTATATCAGATATTCAATTATAATTGTCGGTGAGCTGTGGCCTGTTGATTAGCTAGTCTAACTAACACTATGGAGGTCACAGGTTCAAATCTCATTGACATCAAGGATGGAGTTGAGTGAGGAGTTACATTGTCGTCTAGAATAAAAAAAAATATATTCAATTATAATTTCTATTATAACTAAAAAAATCCCAAAGTATGAAAACAAACACATACAAATACTGTTAAGTATAAACATAGCTACTATATAATGGTTTACATAGGGCTAATTAATTGCCTTGTCAAAAGCTATAGATTGGAAAGTACTCTTCTCGGTTAAAAAGCAGAAAAGAATGTCTTCTTGGTTCACAGTAGTTTATTTGGATGGATAGTAATTTCCTGTGTTAACAAAAATATTGGTCAATCGAAGTAGCATATGTATGAATAGTACTGTCTAAGTAGCTAGAAAGAATATATGAAACTCAGCTTTCAAATTATAAGACAGTAGAAAAGTTGCGGCTTGAATTATGTAGGTATCAATGATGGATATATATGATGGCAACACTTGAAACTTTTGGCCAGCTGTGGTTGAGCTGCCATATGCCATATATGTTATATCCAGTTCTAAAGTCTTTGCTAGCTTGATCGACCGGGGTGCATGTGGTGTTAAACAGTAAAGGGGGGCGACTGACTGCAATATGGATGAAATAATGGACAAATATATGGAGGTGATGTAGAGAATAAAATTAAATCCATTTGATACGGACCAAGCTAGACTTGCTACCAAGCTTAATCGGTTAATATATATGTGTGTATTACGTGTGTATATATATATATATATATATATATATATTATCGTGAGGCTTTGTCCTTTACTCTTTCTAGCTTTTGATCATTTGCTACATATCTGTGTTAATCGGTCCATATCATCCATTCAAAGCTGGATAATATCTGCCAAGATAATACTAAATGAAACTATACAAAGAACGAGTCCAAAGCTCGATAGAAATTTATATATACCAGGAAAAGCACAACTCGTGTATTATGGTTCATTTCCAGATGGTTATATATATATATATATATATATATATATATACAGAGAGAGAGTACTAAAGGAAAATGTTGGTAGTAAAATGGAAAAGCTATATAGTTTTTCTTAAGAAAATTACGGGTGAGATGAGCTCAAGAGAGGTGCAAATAGAGTTAAAAGCAAAAGACAGATCCGATGTTGAACTCAGCTACAAAAGTATTAGAAAAGAGAATATACAAGAAAATTAAAGAAACCAATGAAATATATCTGTACTGTAATGGATAAAGGACTACAGATGCATTGCACAGACATGTAATTGATTGGATTGGAAAGAACAGCAGACCCATTTGGATTTTAACGCACGTCACCTATAGAATTTCATGAAAATATGAATGAGTGCATAATTGGTTGATAATAGTCAGTGGTTAATAACATATGGCTGGACGGCTGGTAGCCTGGTACAGGAAGATTTAAGAGGAAAGCCTTCATTTTATTATATTTTTGAGCACATGATGTTTCGAATTTTTTCCGTTAAATCAATAAAAAAAGTGTAATGGTTAAAAAATTCAGAGCACTTGCGGTTTCCGAAACATGGTAAAATGTTCATCTTGTTGTATGCAGTTCCGCCAAGAATATTGTTTCTTGACGAGTAGACGGTAATCACGGCATAAAGAAAAGCGCGGCCATTAAGTTGGTTCTGAGATGGCTATAAGAACCTTTTAAAAACATTATTTATTTTACAGTGTGTTTTGATGAGAAAATTATTAAATTCGTAGAAATTTATAAATGATGGAATCTACAACTCCATCAATTAAAATTCTATTGTTTGGTTATATCTTATATAATTAAGCCAATCTTGAGTGAATGGTTAAAATTTTTAAAAGATCATATATGCCCTTACATAATATAAATATTAATAAATAAAGTATTTCTATATGAGGATAAAATAGTCAATAGAGTATATTATATTTGAAAAAATTGCAATACCTCATGAAAAAATATGAGAGAAATTGACATTTTAAAAAACATAAAAAATAAAAGCTAATTGACATGTGTGGGGCACATGTTAAGGAGCTCGTCTATTTATGATTTAGAATGTGTAATATAAGAAAAAATTGTTTTGGAAACAAATAAAGAACTAAAAATTGAATACCACGAAGAAATTCAAAATCACACATATTTTGGTGGAAGTTGAATTGAGAATTCATTGTCCGGTTCTTTTTTCTTCCACAAAGACTTTTAAAAATTTCAATCCAAGAATGCAAAACGAGGGAATTGATTTGTAGGAATTATGAAATCCTCATTTTCAATTAAATTATATCATCTTTTCCTTCACCCAAACACACTCTTAATGCAAATATTATACATTAGATCACAATAATATGTTTCAGTTGAATTAGAAAAATAGGTGATTTTATAGTCGTTTTATAATGAATATTTTAGTCCATTCCTATTTAATAGTGCAATGAATTTAAAAAGTATAAAAATATTTTTATATGTAAAATATAAATATTTCTCCATTTTTGATGATGTGTCTCTATTTCACAAAGAAAACAAAGATGATCTAGAAAACTATTTAGTCCTAAGAAGGCCTGGGTTTAAAGGTGAGGATGGAGATGGTGCTGGTAGACCCATCTTTGACCAACGATGGCATGTTCTCTAATTCAAATGCATCGAAACGTGTGTTTTGGACGTTTTAACCCTGTTGTTTCTCTTGTTTTTGGTCTGAATTAAGTCGATTTCTTTTCAACCTACCACGGCATTTTGTCTTCGCTAATTCCAGTAATTTGGTCTGTCATATATACTGCAGTACTCTTCATCTCAGCTTATGAAATTCCACAAATTTTACTGCGTTTCACAGAACACTTGAGCCTGTAAATCCCGTAAAGCTCTTCATAATTAGTCTCTCTGTATGTAACGTTTTGGCCTTACAACAATTAGCCATGGTTTGAAATTTGAATTCTCTAATGGCATAAGCCCAACCCAGAAAATACTGTCAGAACTAAGATTATTGCATCCCAAGGGTTCACTTTGCTCAAATCAAATGCCTTTTACTTTTTCGTTTTGCTGCAGCCAAAGAACATATCAACACTTCATAGGAAAAAAGAAAAGAAAAAAAAACAACAATATTGGCTTTTTTTAAATTAATTTATTTTTATTTTTTAAGTAAAACTCCTATTGATCAGTTATTTGAATCCTTCTTTTACTTTTCTAATTTCTAGGTAGTCCTTGTTAGCTTTCTGGAAAAAAGTTACCCAACCTGGAAACCTTGAGAGCAGATCTCAATGACTACCAGCTTTTCATTTAAAACAAACTATTCACCAAGCAAAACATGATAAGGATAGATCAAACCCACAGATCCAGATCTTTGCAGTGAGAGATAAAAGGAGACAACTAAAACTAATGTGTACCCTAACTAATTAAAGCTGTTGATTGCAATTCTATATTATTAATCACCACCATCATCATCTCCATGGAAAACAAAAAAAAAAGAAGCAAATCAAACCCTAAGATTCATCATCTTTGCAATTTAAAACGTACGGAATGTAAAAAAAAAAAAAACTAATACGAAGCAGAGAAACGTAAACATGAACTATTTCTCTTGAATTTTATGCACCAACTCTTACCTTCTGGGCTTTCTGTTGATGTTGATGCAGAGCAAGATCGAAGAGAATAAAATCTTAGAAAATTCAGATCCTATGAAGAAAAGCTAAGATCTAAAACCTTTAAAAAAGTACAATATGATTGTATTAGAAATTTAATTCCTTTTCCAATATCTGCAGAGAGATCCAAGGGCAAGAAAAAGTTCATCCAACCCAGTAAGTGACAAACCCTAATAATCAAGCTGAGAAACCCTAAGAGAGATAAAGCTGAAAAAAAACCTAGTGGTGATGATGGGAGTTGATCAATCACAGCTTTGTTTTTGAGTGGTTGGAAAAATCGTAGAAGTGGGAAGCACCCAGCCAATGAGGTTTTCTGAAGAAGGGCACTTGTGAGCTGAGAAGTGACCACTACTTTTGGGGCGGTCTAATATTCTACTCTAACGCATTAATTATTTAGTGCAAGAAATAATTGCTACGGCTCTTTTCCTTTTCTTCTTTGTCTTTATCTCAAACCGCATGAGCCAGGCCTTGAACTCGCTTCAGTCAACAAATATCTAATTTTTTTCACCCAAATTTTTGGTTGAGGAAGGTAGAATCTCATGAAACAAGTTTTAGAGGCAGAGGAATATAAAGCCACAACTCTTCCTTTAGAAAGTAGATACCTAGCGCACAAGTAAAAGATTTGTTGACTATAGGATCGATAAAGCCTGTGACTGTAACAATTGGACAAGCTTTTTCATATTGGGGTCTTCTACGCTAGAATGTCGGAACGGGACTAAATGAGCATTACTATTAAGAACAAGTTAGATCCCTTGGAAAAAACAGCTGGGGACTAGGGAGAGAAGGTTCAAAAGTGACCAATTTGTTATTTGAGATTTTCAAAATAAGCTGGCAAGCGGTATAGGCGTGCCAAATAGCTACAGAATATTACGAAAAGAGGGTGGAATTTCCGGACTCTAAGGAGAGCAAGAAATACAACCAACTGTAAGTAATCAAGCTGCGGAAATCTGTATATGCTTTGGAAATATTGATTAGTGGTCACTTGTCAGCTAGAAAAAAAAAATAGATAAGAATTTCTTGCTTTTGTCTGAGAATAACAAACTATATTAGTAAAGTACCTAATCCTTGTTTCAAATTTAAACCAAGTATAAAAAAAAAAGAAAAAAAAAAGAAAGAAAGGGGGTTGTCACTCTTATAGTAGTTGGGTAAAACATTATATCCAGGCATGTCTAAAACTGAAACTAAACTAGCAAAATTTACACTAAACACCCAAAGTGTATCCCTAATTAATCAGTATAATATACACTGAAAAACAGAGTAGTTCATTTGTAGGGTATGAAAATCTCTCAAATTGCAATTTAAGTCTTGCCAATATAATTTGGTATACTCAACATACTAACTGACATGGCTAAGCAAGCAACTGATTAATCACATGGCATGCCCAATTTGGCCATATACGTTGCCTAGCTAGTATTATAACATGTTTGATTCAACTTTGTCTCAACTCACAAGTGACCAATGAGATTAAGAATAAGAAGAAATTCACACATCATCGGTTATCTTGCGTTAGATAGTACTTCTACATTGACAATATAAAAATTTTCATTTATTCAAACTCTCTACATTGTCTAACATCATTACTTCTCGAGTGCAACCACAAGATAGATGGTGTTGAGAATATAAAATCTCACATTGTCATCGTGGATGAACCAAGCTTAGCTTGAAATCTTTAACTTGAGTTTTAGTTAAAACTAACTTTCTAGTAACAAAAACCATGTCAATAAATTTTAAAGGGTTCAAAATATAAAAGTCCCAGATAAGTTTTCAAAATTAGTGTGGCCATGTTCCGTTTGTTGGCTCCATCTGAATCTCATTTGCCTCATTTGTCAAATGTCAAAATCTATTAATAGTTTAGAAGATCATGGTAGTTCTATACATTTAGCTCAAATCAACAAACTAACTAAGCTAATAATATATCTACTTTACTATTGTCTCTCCTGTATCAAGTTTTCAATATATAGTATGTATTCTAGTATTCTACTGAAAAACTGTATATCAGCCTTCATCTCAACAAGAATGTGCTGAAGGATAACTACGCTTGAGTGCCTAATTAGTAAAAACCAAAACAAGCAGGTTACATTTAGTATGCCTAGAAGTTTATCAGAAGCTAGGCTAAGGTATCGTATATGTTGTTCTGTTATGTTTTGGTGAAATGAATAGATACACCTCAGTTAGCCAGTTGTAAAATGAGAAGCTAAGCTAAGCTAACCAAGTCTAAAACTCTTGTACTGTCTTACCTGTAATTAAGTTTTATCCAGCAATAATCATCAGTTAACTTAGGTACACTAGTACCGGTTCTGAGGCTGAATGGTTATAACTAACAAAACATATGCAGGTGGTGTTTCTAAAGCATCATAACCTAAGAAATTCTGTTTGCTCAAGCACTAAGAATAAGAGATCATAACAATTGAAAAGGAACGATCACCACCGTAACCACGATTAGGAGATGAATTTCTTATAATCAGGAGTCAAATCCTTGCAATTAATTAATTAAATGAAACTAGAAGTGAAGGAAACAAATGGAAAGGAAGGTGAGTACCTTCAAGGCTCAAAGTAGCTCGGAGTAATCTTCATGAATCACATTAACCAATTCTGGAGATCAACTGGGAAAATCATGGCTTGATCAGTAAACATTATTAGTAGTTGTAGCCAGAAATTCTTAAAATCCATGCAAAAAACATATCCTCTGTCCATAATCAGCATATACTTTTTTTCTACATTCATGTTTTCATACATTTGTAGGACACGCTGTTCAACTTCAAGAACAAACATGACTGCATGAGTATGATCATTCTAATTGAAATGCCATTTCCTGCTCATACACTAAACTTTTATACCTTCAGAACTGAAAATTTTCTTTTGAAACTGTAAGTGCAATTTTTTTTTTGGTCTGATAAAAAAATGTAAGTGCATGTACAGAGCCACAGAGATGTTCAGAGAAACTATACACAGAGATATATATCAGTATCCAATATGTTAATCTCTAACTAATTACTTCAATTTCAAAACTTAAATCCATGTCGTCAGCCATTAAATTCAATGTGAGGAATAGAGAATGAGACTGCAAACTAGCAATTGTAGATGAAACTTAAAACTCATCGAATTCGTACTTGAAATGCTAAAGCTTAGAGTTTATCTAGCTTTGGTCCTAGCATATGCATAGAGATAGATGCAGTCTGATACAGGAGATTAATGCGTGTTTAAGTTGGATTATTGCATTAATCACACAGCAATAATACGTTAAATATATGTACTACCTACGTACGTAAGTACCCTCTTCCATCAGTAAACAATGTCGTCTGAACTCTTTGATTCTTTTCCAATAGAAGCGAGCTGCATGATGCACAATACTGTCGACGCCTCAACCACGGAAGTACAATTCCTCTGCTTCCCTGAACTAACAAGCCTGCGCTTCATCTCCTCCATAATCGTTTTTCTAAGGTTTTGAAATCGTTCTTTTAGGTTTCTGCATTGTCTGCTGGTCTATCTTCTGTTCTTTGGGCCTGGCCTTGTTCTTTTTGTTTACTCATTTTGGGCTTTCTTTGGTAACAGAAAAGAGTTAAAACCCAAGCCCAGCAATTCAAATAGCCTCTATCGTATTTTTTTTACTTATATGATCATTCGGCCCAAGCCCAATGCCTTAGCGGATTATGTTACTATTGTGTAATGGTTTTATGAACTTATTTAATGTGGTAAAGAAAATTTCCAGTGTTACCTTTGTGCTATCTTAATAAATGGAAAAAAGGCCGTTGACCAAATGGAAATGCTCTCCACGGGTAGGTTGAAAATAAATATAGATGGAGTTTTCAAAGTTGACAGTTGTGTTGGAGGTATTGGGGTGGGGTCAGAGATGATTTGGGCACGGGTATTGCCGCTATTGCTAGGCCCTTTCTGCATGCACACTCGGCTATTAATGTGGAGTCTGAGGCGTTCAGAGCTGGTCTTCTACGTGGTATTCACCAAGGCTGGACTAAAATAGTTATTCGATTCTGCCATGCTGATTGTTGCACTCAAGAGTGAGGAGGAAAATTTCCAAGAGGTAAGTCGGGTTTTTAATGATTGTAAGGATTATATGACTACTTTTCAATCAGTAGAAATTCGACATATTTTTTGTGAAGCAAATGATGTTGCGCATAGGCTTGCACACCTTGCTAGTTTTGATTGGCTTGATGATGTTTGGTTAGATGAGATTTCTGCTATTATTTAGGATGTGCACTACGAGGATTATTGTAATTGTTCTATTGTAGCACATGGTTCAGGTTTTATGCCCTTCTCTGTTGCAAAATTCTATTATTAATATAATAAAGAACAATTCTTAGATTCACCCCTAGGGTAAATGAGCTCATTCACCCTCTCTTGCGATTAACGTATAATAACTTTATAATTTTCTAATCCAACTATTCATGTTGTATAACGTAATATAAAGATTACCTCTGTAAAAAATCAATCAAATTGAAGACCTTTTAGTTATTCATTTCTATGAAATACATGGACGGTTCATCATAGTAGTAGTAAGTGTTGTTAGAACCATCCATTTGTTTGATTCAATTAGATAATTAAATGATTTCCGATTCGATTGATTTTTTACTGAGATGATCTTTAAATGATAATTTAAGATATAGACCGTTGGATTATAAATTTATTAAGCAAAAATATGTTAGTCGATAAAGGGGGTGAATATGTTCATTCACTCTAGGGGTGAACCTAAAAATTATTCTATAATAAATAAAACCGGGCGTGAGACTGAGCCTCCCAGATAAGCTGAGTTCCAAATCCCTTTAAAAAATAATAATAATAAATAAATAAATAAGTGTTAAAATTGGTGAACTATTTCAGAAATTAATTCTATTGTAATTTGTTTATATATATATCATTACCACCGCGAATGTTGCATATCATGACTTCATTCTTAATTTTTAGTTCAGAGTTAGTAAATGTATGATAACTTTTGTGTGGAGTTGCTCAGTACTCAATAGACCGCCAAATGTTCTGGGGGTTATGAAGTGAACAAGGGAATATAATCAGCAGCAAGGGTATCAAGAGAGGAAAGTGGAGAGAGAGTTTTAAAGCTATTCTTTAGAATGAAAGGCAGAACTAAAACAATGAGGGCGTTATGTAGTCCTCTACTCTGATAATTATAACACAATTATCACACCAAATCCAAAAACATACATAGGTTGCTTGAGCTGTACCTGGCATGAAAAAAACCTTCGAAGTTCGAACGACAACCTTCTTGAGTTGAGTTTTAAATTGATCATGATCTCATGACGAAGGGGATGAACAAGATATTTCTGGTAATGAAGCAAATGATCGAATACGTAATGATATATATATATATATATATATATCAAATTAATTCATATCAGTTGGCAGAAACTCACCTTATAGAATTGCAAGTAATGGTTGGTGCTGCCGCCTTTACTGATCAAGAGCTAGCTTGATTTTGTGAGACTCGAAGACAGAAAGAGAGCCCAAGTTCAAAGCAGACTCATATATGTCTTGGATATATATATAGACAGAAAGAGATAGAAAGAGAGCGCGAGAGAGACCCTGATATATACGCTAACGGCTAGCTACTGTAATCTAGCTAGTTTGCAAATTCGCAACCGGCTCGATTGTTTTGAAAGTTCCATCTTAGCTTCATAACCACAACCTAGCTCGATCATTTCAGAGTTTTTTTTCCCTTTTTTGTTTTTGGGTCAAGTAAACGTGCTTTTTCTGCTCATAACTAGAAAAAGTATAATTATTAAAAATTTACTAAATCATCTGCAAGAGCTGGAGCAAAACTGCATGTATGTACTCGATTTTATTTATTTATTTATTTATTTTTATCTTCGAGGTGATAACAGTACAGTAATCATTTGTAGCAGGTAGCACTACTGTTTGAAACAGAAACGACAAGATCGCAAGGGAAACCGAAAGCTACAAATCTGGAAAAGGAAGATGCAGCAATAAATGCAGTAGCTAACTCGTTGGATTTCCATCCACAAACTGAACCACATGGATACATGTGTCTATATATGTGCATATATATTATAAATCAATACACACACACACATATATATATATATATATAGAGAGAGAGAGAGAGAGAGAGAGAGAGAGAGGCAATAGCTGCAATTAATTCTAAAGGAAGGCGTACGTACAATGTTTAGCTGGGAACGTAAAGGACCAAAGGTAGTGCGCAGAATAGTATCACTGACAGAGCTAGTCATGACTTTGCTTCAGCTTCAGCTTCGAATATAAACCTGCAATTCATTGATTAACGACGATGCGTGGTCGTTAATTACTCTCTACAGTAGTCTATTAATTATTACTGCTACTCATATATTGCAGAGCCTGCAGGCTAAGGTTTGGTACAAGCTAGCTAGGTTATATATATGAAGGCCAGTCTGGACAGAGCTGTACGTCTGACGCTCTCAGCAGTCTCATTCCTCTGACGTGGTAAGTTTAATTATATGAGGTCGTTCGGTTCTTAAGCCGAAAGATCAACAATAATAGGAGTTGCAAACTTGCAATTCCACACTATACACTGTAACAAACAAAAAGGGCAAAAAGTTGGAGCAAATAGTAAGGGTATATATATAATTATATCATAAGTCAAAAACTTTAATAGCTAAATAAAGAATATGTCAATAATGTATATCAAACCTCAATAGACAAGATTACCACAAGTGCTCTAAATACGTTCAAATCTCTAGTGGGCAGTTGGTTTACTAAGTCATTCAAGTAATTCAGTTTTATGTTTAATCTATATATATATATATATATATATACACACACACACACACAAGGAGGGTTGTCTTATTTACATACATGTCCACCAATACCTTACTAGATAGTTAGGTAAACAACTCCATCAAGTGGTAGACTAGTTTCATACAATCATACAATAACAATAATAGCTAGCCAGATCTAGCACTACATGAAGTTCATCGGTCTACCACTGCAGCAAAAGGTTTGAACTTTGAGCTTTATGTTTATTGATAATTTACCTAAATTGACTATACATAGGCTGATGGACCATTGCTGCATGCAATGAAGGCTTTTATTTATGGTAGCAGGTCTAGTGACTTAAAGTCTATGTTTGAGACATACAGTCCTTTGTTATTAATTGCAGCAACAAACCCTCTTTCCAAACCAGATCCTAATTTTTAGTATAAAAGCATCGATCAGCTGAGAATTAAGCCACGGTAGGGTAGTAGCACCTGCTACTAGCATCGTGAACAAACAGTAGTTACCGTACAATTGAGGAGTGCTTCGTTAACATATCGTGAAATCCAATAAAATAAATAAATCTTGTGCAGAATCCAGCTGAAGTTGAAAGAAAATATCTTCTAGGCCTAATACGGAAAAACTTAGGTCAGATTTTCTCAGTCCCCTTACGTGGCAGTTCGATTGGAATTCAGATGGTGAAGCTTCCGTGGTTATTCGGCCCAGAAAATAAAAGCACGGTAAAGAGACAGTTCCTCGTGTCCCTGTTTAAGCTCCTCTCACTCATCGTCTGTCCAATCCTTTCATAGTGTGACATGGAATTCTCCTTTTTTTTCTTTTTCTTTTTTTTTGGGAACAAGTATCAGAATGAGCAAATTGCAGTCAGCTTTTGGCAGAATAGAGCTTAGGGTTGGCAGTCGCCAGGTCGTTTTCGGTCATTTCATTTGCTTGGTTCCTTCGAATTCTGAAGTTGATGATTTCCACAAGGACAACTGAATCTAATCGTTCAGCCTTAATCTATTGCGATTCTTGGAACCACCTACTAGCCATTTTTTGAGAATTTGTCAAATTTGTTTCTGTGTTTGGCTACAACCTTATGTATCCATGTCAAACAAGACCAATATGCATTGCATACTTTCAAGTAATATTTCTAAGCAAACTGACTGGGGTGAAAAACTCTATGCCGGGAAAATTTTTCAAAGGTTACAAAAGAACCGATATGGTTGCCAATGGCGTTTACAATTGAGAGCAGTTATCTCGAACAATTGTCCCCAGGCTCTAGCGACAATTCATTTGGTGGTAGCTATTGGCAATCATGAATCACGTAACCACAAAACTCTAACCCTCCCCCCCAGCAAATGCATCATTACATCCATGAGCCTATGATTTGTCCAGAGTTCGAAATTTGGTTTTAATACGAATCTTGGGGGTGATGGTTTTAGTTCCTGATGCCTCGGGCCTGGTCGCTTCAACAGTTGCGAGGACTAATTTGTTTGATCTACTGGGCTCAACTGGTTTCAGTTGCAAAGTTGCAGGCTTCATTCCAAGTACCTCCTTACTTGGTACGTCCAGGGAAGGTACTTTGGCACTGTCACTCAACAACTTCGACAGCTCCTTCTCTTTCTGCCTTTTCTCCTTCTTTAATCGTTTTCGCTCAATATACTCGGGATCATCTCGATGGCCTTTATCCCGCTTCCTTTTCTTGTCCTTGTCTTTCTTTCTCTCCTTTTCCTTCCCATGAGGCAGTACATCCATTGTGCCAAAAGAACCACCATTAAGATCATTCCTCGGAGCTGAAAGAGCCTGAAGGCTTGCGTACTTCTGCACATCTGCATCTTGGTTATCTTGCATGAAGCTAGGTGATGAAATATCGGGTCGAGGCTGTACAGAAACTTTGCTTGAATCAGCAGTGCACTGCAATTCCCTTCCTATATTATCATCAGCATCACTTGCAAATTTTGCACTACCGATGCTGGCAGTCATCCGAGATCCAAGATCATGACAAGAGTTAACTTCCTCAAAGTTTTGGTTGCTAAGGCTCACAACTTCTCGGAAATTCCTGTGAGGTGCATCCACAGAAACTGAACTGCTAGCATGCCCACCTTGAGATCTCTCAACAGTTTGATTATCGCCTTCTTCTGCTCTGCTATTAGTAGCAGATTTTTTTACCCTGATCTTAACAACTGGCAACTTCCGTCTGTGACTGTTGGAAATGGTATCTGCTTCCTTGGAAGGTTCACGAACTGCCAAGTTATCCATGGAACGATCAGGAGCTATCAAGATATCCTTGGAAGGTTCAGGAACTATCAAGATATCCTTGGGAGGTTCCGGAACTGCTGCCATGACATCCTTGGAAGTTTCCACAGCACCCAAACCACCAGCGGAAGGATCTACCACTGTAACCAAATCATCACTGAAAGGTTCTAAAGGACCCAAACCAATGAAAGCATCATTGGGAGGTTCTGAAGCACCAAAATCTTCCTTGGAAGCTTCTGCAAAGGCCAACCCATCTCTAAGAGCTTCTGGAGCTGGAACTGACAACCCATCCATGGATGCTTCTGGAGCTGCAATGGACAACCCATCTCTAAAAGCTCCTGGGGCTGGAGCGGACAACCCATCCATGGTAGCTTCTGGAGCACCCAAAACATCTCTGGAAGTTTCGGGAACAGACACACCATCATGTGCATGGTCAGAAGGTGGTTCCTGAGATTTACTTTCTGGAATGAAAGAAGCAAAAATGTTCTTCTGCACGTGTAAGCCTTCTGCATCACCTAGAAGCAATGGTCTATGATCTCTTGGCACTCCATATAAGGTTGGGGGCCTGAAAATGGAACTCAGTGTAAATTAACTACAAAATAAATGGACAAAATTGGTTTTTATTGAGAACAAATGTACTCCTGATAGCATGAACAAGACAGACTGTCTTTCATCTTTTAAGTGTCATCAGTGTAGTGTTACTTCTTTAATATGTAAAAATATACATACAAAAAGGGTGTTCCCACCTTCCTGCAAGGATTTGTAGGATGCAGAATACGTGGTGACGAAGAAAGATATTATTAAATGCCATCTGGCCTTCAAGTAGGCGAAGTAAAGCCACAAGAGTCTGGCTCTGAACTTCATCCTCACAATCAGATCCACCTCTTACCTTGCATAACCTCATAGCATGCACAGCCAACTTCATCTGACCTGTAATTAAGGAATATATACAATAATGAATATACACATAGAAAGTTAAACAAAGGGATTCTAACATTCACGTGGTAGAGTAAAAATCCAGAAAGTTTTTCCACTGAAGATAGTGACAAGCACCTCTGAAGGATGGCTCTTCATCTAAATATCTCATAAATAATGCCAAAGCTGCATCAATGCCTTTGCAGTGGAATTCAAGATCAAGGAGTGCTCGGCTTGCTTCAACCCTAACTTGCCATATGGCCTTGATATCGCGAAAAGGTTTTACAAGCTCAAACACACGATCCTGCCACAAGTCAAAATCATAAGAACACTACATTCAAGTACAAGAACTTTGAAAATGCAATCTCACTAGGTGATATAATTACTCACAAGAGGAACAAATCCCATAAGTTTCAAGGCAATATGTGTCAGGGACCTGATACAGCTGACTGACAAGATACCATTGTAGCTAGGCATCAACCTGGTACATCCATTTCCAAAGAAAACATAAATTAAAGGAATTACTCGACACAACTCATTGTATGCAGTTCGAAATAAGTAAACATACCTGTCAAATTGCAAAAGCCGATCAATACGCTTAAGAAGAGATGATAAAAGGACAATACTCTGCATGGAGTGAAGAAACAACCAGAACACTGTAAGTGGTCAAACAAATATAGCATAGAAGCAAAATGAGCCTTTTAGTTTTCATGTTGACGAAGTAGACACTGGATTGAAAGTAATATGACTAATATCAACTGCTATCCAGGGTGAAATCAGCGTTCATTTAAATAAATTTAATATAAATTACAGAAACACACACACACACATGCACATCCAGTGTTCATTTAAATGAATTTAATATAAATTATAGAAAAACACACGCGTGTGCATATATATCTGTGCCTGTGTAGGGCAACATAATGTTAAAAAAGAACTGCAAGACGAGGTATGGCAGCCACAATAGAATCAATGATATTTTGTAAAAAAACAAACCTGTTGCCCAAATTCAAGTTCTCCGACAGACTGAATTAATGAAGAAAGCCAGAACACATCAGAATAAGAGTTCCCATTGTTGTCATTGTACTGTCGTACAAAACAAAAACAGAGTTAGAAACAGACTAAACCTTTAGAAATTAATGGCGGAGGAAATGAAATAATATATAGAAAAGTGAGTGTTTCACTGTCAAAGAAAGGCCGTGCATAGTACTGAAGCAAGACAAGGAATAAGTTCACAAAATTTTACTTGGTTATTAAGTTTGGAAAGAACTTTTCTGAGACCAATTATAGGCTTGTATGACCATATAGGCCAAGTGAAAGTTCAGTTTTTGGAAACCATATATATCTCTGCTCATGCAGGTATGATAACTACCCAAAACGTAAATACCTTCAACAGTTGTAGGACAAACTCAACAGCCTCTCTTGGGCTTTTCTGGTCAGCAGCTCTAACCATAGCTACAGCATGTGGAATTGCCTGCAAGTTATAAAAACAACTATTATATCTAGAGGGTCCTTGACAGCTTCACATGCATAATTTAACATTTCTTAGATATGATGATAGCGATGTATATCCCACAAGTCAAACTGTCAGATACACGAGTAAGACACATTTTTGAAATGATTCTTCAGCGCACTTAATCCATATTTTTAGGGTTGTGGACTTGTGTTAGGTCCATATCAGTTGAGAACTGAGCACAGGTAATGAAATGCTATGGTATTTCTAATAACAGAAGAATGTCCAAGTATTTTACGGCACTGTTCAAACAGGTGCTATACAAGTACAAATGATATGGTACTGCTTGCACTTTGTTTCTCTTAGATATGGTTCACTTTCTTGTATCATACTTTTTGAGTTTTTGATGAATATAAGTAGTATAACATGAGACATTTCAATATTTCATATACACTGCAAATCATACAAACCAGCCAACCATGGCACATGACAGACAACTTATTACATATCCTACCTCATTGCATTACCTCAAGAACTAAGTATTCGGGAATATCATGGAAGTCATTTGGCCTGGCAACATTAACAAGAAACAAAATTGTTAATTGTTATTTTCTGGAGTAAGATCACCACAATTTGCAGTTCAAATAATACCAGTAAAGAACATACTTGGGGAGTCCAATGTTTGCATCAAACCTTCGACTTTTATAGAATGTCACCAAATGGAGTAGACCAGCCCAATCCGTATCCTGAAGAAAATAGCACAGTGCACAGGTCAATGTAAAAGTTGATCTGTGACAGGTACAGTAATAAACAACAACAAAAACTAATATCAGAACTCAAGTGAATCAAGGATTTTAAGTATCTAACAGTCCGAGACAATTAAGAATAGTAGTACCTCAGATGCTGTATTAGCCAATGCAAAGGCAGCCTCAATTCGAACTCTCCAGAAGGCCTTGGGATCAAAGAACAAAACTTCATAAAATTACTCTCCTGGTGATACATGATTCCACAGCAGTATAACTATGAATTTGAAAATACCTTGGAGTCAATGAGGAAGTTATTAAGAGCATTAACAACAGAAAATGGAAGCTGAGGTAAGGATTCAAGCATTGCAATTGCTTGTGCCTGAGCAACAACATCTTTGTCCTTCTCCAACTGATTAATCTGATATGGCAACCACCATAAAAATAGTCAATGACCAATAGACTTATCTAACATGGAAGAGAAATAATTGATTGAGCATAAGCAACACATTGATTAACCCACATGTTTATAACTCCATAAAAGCATGTAGAATCACCGCAATCTCATACGTACCCACATCTGTACAGGTTGATTGAAATGAATTTCAGCAAGGTATTCCATTTCTGGATCTGCCCTCATCCACAGCAACGGAGATTCCATACTGCCAAAAGAAAATTTTCAACATGCTGAATATTTTATTCAATAACTGCTAAAGCATTAAGTTTATAATATACCTGGAGCGTATATCTAGGGCAGGAGTTGCATCTCCATTATCATCTGCTCCATCAAGCTTTGAACCCTTTTTAGGCTTCTGAAAGCGTCTAGCAGCAAGTTTTGAATGACATTGTATTTCCAGCAGCTGGACTGTTTCTCCAGCCATTGGCAGAACCGGATGGTCAAATGTACCATCAAGTTCATGAACTCTGATGCTCATCATTCCAGGCCATCCACTATCACTGTCACGCTTTTCAGATTCTGAATTAGCATTAACAGTTGAAGCACTTGAATCCGACATTTCTGTGCACCCACGTAAAACTGCAACTTCAACCATATTCTTTCGTTTGTTGTAGGAGAAGCCCATCCTTCAAATTTTAGTACCAGTGAACAAAAGCATATAAGTAAATGAATCTGGAAAAGAGATCCAGGCATGAAAGAAAAGAGCATATGTAGCACACGCATGATACCTCAGCACTGGACAACCACACAGTTCTACCCAGCGAGGAAAGAATTCTTTGAGAAAAGGACGCTCAAGATTACCAACTTTATTAGCAAAATGCCTAAACTGCAAAACACAATTTATGGCATAAAAAAATTTGAGGACAAAACTATAACTGTAACTGCTAAAACATCATATTAAATGATATTTCAAAAAGTGATGTTGATGTTACCTCCTTAGTACTGAGAGATCTCAGAGAACGCGTCTTATCTTGAGCCCTCGAAACTATTGTTTGCAAAATCTGTACACGAAAGAATGTCATATAGTGGAGAGTCAGGATGGACAAAAATAATAAGAAAAAAATAATGTAAGAAGTATACAGGTGAATGCATTGCAAAATCCTTATGTGAAAGAGTGAGATGAAACAGAAGAAACCACTAAAAGCAACAAACTATCTCAGATGAGCCTCTTCTAGTCATCAGGGCAATTCATACAAGAGCAAAAAGGTTCAAGGATTCTTACTTTACGGAAAGACTCGGGTCCCATCTGCTTTTCCAACATTTGAAGTATAGCCACCTTTTTAAGAGGTTCAATTAGTTAATTGGTAAAGGTGGAGAAAAGTTAGAGCATATTAAGGTAATAAAATAATGAAAAAATAATCCTCATGAACTCACAGATTTCCATGATCTAATTTTGCTGTATATTCCAATGCACTGAGTGCCAAACAAATCCTTACAAGAAGCAGTGGAGCTTAGCGCAGTTGCACCACTATCATCTGCTCTACAAACGGCACAATTTGCCTGCAGATACAGAAGCAAAACATTAGCGGCATGAATTAGAGTTTAAAAAAGAAGAAAAATGAACAGTATAAACAACTCTCATGCTAGAGCTCTCTCTTTCTTTCTTCCAAGTGGACAAAGACATGGTAAATTGAAGGGAAGTAGGAAAGTGCAAAATCAGTGCTAAAGAAACGAGAAATCTAGGAGAGAAGAGATGTGACTTATTTACATAGCATGAGATAATTACAATGGGGTATGCTATAGCTTTTTCTTTCTTCCTTCCAGGTGGACAAAGACACAAACCGAAGGGAAGTAGGAAGTGCAGAATCGGTGTTAAAGAAACAAGAAATACTTTCTAGGAGAGACGAAATGTGACTTATTTACAAAGCATAAGATTATTAGAATGTGGTAAATGCAAGTTTATGAGAAGAAAGCAAACCTTGTATCTCCGATAGCGGGCTTCATTATTTCCTAAATACTTTTTTATAAATAAATCTGTCAAAAACCCAGCTAGACCATCCAGCAGCCACTCTGACAATACCAGTTAAGGAATGATGTTAAAGCCAGAATGCTCAAAACATTTAAAGACTCAAGTGATTACCAATTACTTAAGTACCAACTAAACAGTACATACACTCAGATACTACCAGCTTACCATCATTCGGTGCATCAGGAGTGATATAAACACCAAACCATTGTCTTGCAAGGGCAAATGCAAGTTTAATCCTCGTGTCAATAGTCTGCGTGAAACATTTTATACCCATCAGCTCGATACGACGCATGCTATGAGGGACATAGTTTCCACATGGTGACCGGAAGGAAGTGAATAGAGTAGGTATTTTCTCAATATATGCCAAAAACAAGACCTACACTATTGTGCTGACAGTGCTGTTATTTGAAAACTTCACTAAAAGAATCTTATCCTTCATCAGTAAAATACCTGATCAATAATCTTCTCATCAAATAAAACTTGAGAACTGAAAATGCTCATGGATGCCCCTGAACTCAAGGAGGATACTGCCATCTCAGGCTCTATAAAAACTTGTTTGTATGACCCAAAAGGAAAGTTTACCGCTAGATAATCCTTGTAACAGCTGTGAAAATAAGAATATAAAATTAATGGAATGACATAAAAAGAAAAAGAAAAAAAAACATTTTAAATTTAAACGGACAGAGTCATAGACTTGGAAGACGAACCTAAATGCACCGTGGAAAAAATCTACAGTGTTGCGAAGCTTTGACAGATTTGCTGGCAAGCACATGTGAGATATTAGACCAGATTGGTGGTCCGGAAGGATTTCAAAGGGTGCAACCACTAAAGATATCCACCGAGCACTAACTGGAACATCTAGTCTATAGACATATGTTTTGCGAGGCGGATCATCCTTGCTCAGAACCTGCATAGAAAAGTTATCATACATATTTACAAAATTAACAAATTAAACACAAATCTGATACAATTAACAACAAACAGCACAGAGAATCTTTGTGAGCTACTTAAATATCAAGACAGGATTGAAAATCTCAGTGTCAATAATCGACATTCTATGTGCAACTATCTGTTGGTATTGCAACCCTAATCCCACCTATGACACATCTCACTAAGAGTTTAATAATACAGTCTCCAAGAGATACTCAAGATGATAACACTATGCTTCCTTTTATAATTAACAGTTTTGTTCCCTACAAATAGAAATAGAAAAGCAGGATTCTGAAACAAGAAACTCAAACTCAAAAGTACAAAAATAAGCAATAGAAAACATAAAATAAACAAATGCCACAGGTGTTCAAAAAGGCTGCAGAGGTGGACTTTACCATAGAAACTTAACCAAATCCAAGATCTTAAAATCATTGGGTATCAAGGAGCACGATAAAACTTCCTTTAGGTGCTTGTCATGGTACCATTTATGTCCACGGGAACTTTACAGAGTAAAATGACTATTACAACTAGCCCAAGTGTTCAAATGCCACAGGTGTTCAAAAAGGCTGCAGAGGTGGACTTTACAATAGAAACTTAACCAAATACAAGATCTTAAAATCATTGGGTATCAAGGAGCACGATGAAACTTCCTTTAGGTGCTTGTCATGGTACCATATATGTCCCAGAACTTTACAGAGAGTAAAATGACTATTACAACTAGCCCAACACCTGGCCTATGGGCAGGGGTTTTTGAAGAGTGATATCTAGTAGAAATACAATTACTGAAGTTATTACTGAGGGCCTTATGGTCATGTAAATAACAATTGAAAAAGGACTAAAATTGTGGATTTCAACTAGTATTTAAATGATCAAGATTAAAGGTGAAGGAACACAAGAGTTGAGGTTTATCTTCCCTTTTATGAGGAAGGCAGCAATTCCAATTGCCTCTATGCTCCATTTTTTTATGGGAACAATTCCTGGTATCCAGGAACAAGGTTGTAACCTACACTTTCTGTTTGGCAACAAGCTACTAGCTGAGGCTATATCAACCTAGAAATGTGGCCCATCTTCCATGGTTGCATTTAACTAAGAATTTGCAGTAATGGATAAAATAGTATCCAGATGATGGTGAATGTTGTGTGTTCACTCAAAAGCAAGATGAATTTTGCACCTGAAAGTAATTGACCCAAAAGAATATTGTGTGAGATTTAGTCTGAGGCTCTCCCGACTGAGCTATCCCCGCAAATAATGCACCAACAAGGAATGGAATCCCAGTTATATTGTGGCAAGGCATTGTCTACAAATTGGTAAGAACTAGCTTTGGTACTCTCCTTTCAATTTTCCTTTTTTGGTTATATATTGTACGAAAAATTAACTGTTCCTCACAATCTTTTTCTATTTTATCCTAATCAATATTTTGAAGGGACTGTCAACAAGAAAATGATTAGAACACACAAATTTGTACTCCAACAAAATACCAAGTACTCAACCAACAAACAACAAAACCTGACCAAATTTTTTGGATTTATTCTGTTATTTCTTCCTCTCTTGTGTAATTACATTTTGCACACTGGTTACTGTATTCATTGGAAAGTATGTGCATTTCTTTGAAGGAAAATACATAATATGCTGGCATTAAACTTGCAAGTGTCAGGTGTTCTATGTTCAACTCACCTGGTAGAGTAAGCTTCCATTGCTAACAGCCACAAGATTCCGTGCCACAGTAAACTCGAGATCATAGCTGAACATGCAACATTTAACCACCATGAATATACCAATGATTGTTAATTATACCAAATTACTATAATAAGGGCTGTGTTACACAATTATTACCAGCAGCTCTGTGAACAGTCATCCATACAAGGGAACCAGCACCTTGCACGCCGCATTTGGTTATCGGTGTGTAGCACATTATTACAGAAGTAAATCCCTGTCTCCGCTTTCTCTACCCAATAATCAATCCGAACCAACCTCAAATTCTGCACCAACATCAACCTACATAAGAACCACAGAAAAAGATAAACCCAATCTCAACACACTGTGCTAATTGAACCCTCAAGAAGATGTCCCATTTCTTGTACATGTCATTCCTGGAAGCTAGTGGGATTAAAGCAACATTTCCCCTAAACCCTGAACCCTCATTTTGAAAACTCGAAACAAGAGTATGGCAGCAAACCCTCAATCACATGCAACTATAGATAATGCACAACTATCCAAGCCGAAATTCCAATCTTTCATATCTCAAAACCACAACTACAAAAATTAAACCATAACCTGCTTGGCTTCTTCAGACGACTGTTGGGCCGCCTCGTTCTCCACCACCACCACCACCTGCTCCTGTACTTCACTTCCAGCCTTGAAAGCCTTACAGCAATTAATCAGTAAATTCGGTACCAATTCTCTCTCAAGAGCCGACAAATAACTCGAACCGGCCGCGTCAGCAGCAGAGCTCGGTGACGTCACCGAGCTCCAGTCCCTCTCGCTCTCCGAATCCCTATGGTTACTGTGAGGATAGTACTCAAACTCCGTCGGCTCGCCGTCGACGGAAACACTCTCAATCCCCAAATTCTCCGCGTGTAACCCTACAATCCCCATCTCCGGCACCATAATCTTCAGCTCAGTGTACCTAAAATCGCAACAGCAAGCTAAGCTAAATTGGAACCAGAAATTTCGAAAACCTAAATCCGAATCAGCTTAGGGTTTAGATAGTGAGGAGGTGAGACGAACCCGTAAATGCGACGGTTGGCGAGGTCGATGGAGAGGCAGAGCTTCTGGTGGCGGACGACGGGTCCGGAATTGTCGGGCTTGGCGTCGTCGTTCTTGGGCTTGCGAGGCTTCGCCATGGTTGGAAGGAGAGGGAGACGAGATCGAGCTCGCTCTCAGTAGCTGTGTGTATCTATTTTTTGCTGGGAGATGAAATGAGACAGAAATATAAAGATTATGAATGAAATCAGGGTTTTATTTATAGACGCACTCCATGGGCTCCCTCTGGTTTTGTTTATAACCCGACGGTGACGTTATCCTTCTCATCACGCCCGTCGGCTTTTCTTTTTCGGTAAATATATTACAATGGACTACAAAATAGTATTTTGGGTAATTTACATTTGGGCCAATAATAGAAATGTCATTATCTTATTATAATTCAGGACACACAAATGTCCCCATAATAATTAAGATCACCTCTTAACAACCTGTCATTAAAATTAGGCATAATTACCAAAGTTGCCACCCGCAGCTCTCTCTCTCTCCCCTTTGGTTATCTGTGCCTACCTGAACCCTTATCCTTACCAAAACATCTCTCTCTACAATGGCATTAAGTCCGTCTCTGACTTTGCATATTCACCGTTGGGGGCCGCCAAATCCACGACAAATCCAGGCTCAACTTGTCGCAGAGGAACGTCGCTCTCTTTCGCAAGATCATCCCTCCGCTCACCAAGTACTCGCCGGAGACCATTTTGCTGATTGTGTGGAATCTGGTACTAATTTGGAGATGGTGAGCTCAAAATCGGCGACCACCGGAGAGAGTATTTCTTGCGATTTCTGCAATGAGCAGCCAGTGATGTTGTACTGTAAGGCCCACAAACTTCAAAAGATCTCTGAACTCTTCCTTTATACTAAGCGATCTTCGTTGATCTAATCCGTAATGCATGCTTTTAAAGCTCTTCCTTTGCCATATGGTATTAGTCATGTCTCCCATTCATTCTCTTTGTAGTTTTCATTTCCCAGGAACGAACCCTTATAATTCTTTAAGGTTTAGTAGCAGAGATTTTACTGCTTTACGTCTGCTTATATGAGAAAGTAATTGATCAATTTGGATCTTTAATGGTGGGTGGAACTCTGAACTATACCATACCATATAGATCTGGCTCTTACTATATATGAGTAGAGTATCCAGATTTGTTAGATTAATAAATTTATTATCATAAATTTGCAGTGATGGGTGCCAAAAGGATGTCCCAGTGGCGCTCATAAGCTTTGGCAATTGTAGGCTTGATGCCAAAATCAAGACCAACATAGGTCAGTTTGGATTTGTTGTATGTTTCTCAATTCAATTTGCCTGTGAATCTGTGAGTGTTGCTTTAAGTTTGCTTATATTATGTTCAGAGGCAAACAACAAGTTTGAATTTGATATTCCAAATTTGAGTAAAGTAGCAAACGCTCTCAGAAGTTGTTCTCAGATCTTTTCTTTTATGATTGTTCCAATATTGGGCCTTTCACTCATGCAGAGAAATGCATGCTTGCATGTTAGAATGGGATTGATATACTTTTTCTAGTAAAGATCTTTGGTTGGGTCACTTGGGTGTGTAGAATAATGAAAAACATGTCAAGTTCATCACAAGTAAAGTAGGAATTGAAGAGCATCAGTCAATGAATTTGAGCTCGAGTATTATGCTAGTGTCATTTGTCAGTAAGGACTAATTAAGGAATATGTTTCTATTATGTTTTACCTTTACAATGTGTGTATTACACTTGTACTTGCAAAAATCATTACGGATTTGAAATTTCTCCTCCCATTGTTGTTGTTATTCACGTAGTGCACATGGTTCTTTTGAGTTACTGTAGTGTAAGTGAATGACTGATGAAGGTGGGAGATTACCATAAGTGAACCATTTGTTAGTTGGTTTCCAACTGAACCAATTATGGGTACTTGAGGTAGTTGCCTCACTGTCAATCCCTGACCAAATCATTGTCAAGTCACGTGGCCAAGTCATTGTTAACCTCAAGTCACTGACTATGTCACTGTCAATCTCTGGTCACTGTTATATCCATATCACTGACCAAGTTACTGGCCATGTCACTGGTCATGTCACAATCATGAACATGTTATTGATCATATTACTGTCAAAGTCACTGATGATCTTCTCATTTTCACAATTTTGTACAGGATATACAAACAGAACACATAGGCCGGGGTAAAAGAAAACAGAGGGAAGGAAGTGAAGAAGAAGCAAAAAGTTCTAGCCATAAAGAAAAATAAGAGTAGTAAGGACGATAAATTTTAGAAATTTGTTTACGGCTTAAGATGCAAGTCACTGACCTGGCCAATTGTAAACTCTAGCTTACCAAATCAACTAGTTGGTATGTTTAGTTTTTCTTAATGAAATATTATTTTTATAGACTTTTTGCAGTAGTTGAACCTGCTAAGTCACCGGCAAAGTCACTGAGCATGTCATTGTCAATTTATGCATGGCCAAGTCTCTGTTAACATCAAGTCACTGGCAATGTCACTGGCCAAGTTATCGGTCATGTCAGTCATTGACCATGTCACTGTCAATCCCTAGCCATGTCACTGTCAATCCCTGGCCAAGTCACTGGCCAACCCAAGTCCTTAGTTTCAAGTCACTGGCTTTAATGGTAGAATCAAAATAAAAAAATGTCAAGTCATTAGCCATGTTACTGGCCATTGAGGTCACTGGTCAGGTCACTGTTAATCTCAAGTCACTGGCCGAGTTACTGGCTACCTTAAGTCACTGGCTATGTCACTGGCCAAGTTACTAGCCTTGTTACAGTTACGAACATGTCATTGACCATGTCACTGTCAATCCTTGGCCAAGTCATTATTAACCTCAAGTCACCGATAAAGTCACTATTAACCTCAAATCACTAGCCAAGTCACTGTTAACCTCTAATTACTGGCCATGTCACAATCATGAACATGTCATTGACTATGTCACTATTAATCCCTAACCAAGTTTTTCTCAATCCTTGGCCAAGTCACTGTCAATCTCTGGCCATATCACTGGACAAATACTGCAAGACATATGTTCCAACGACTGTATTGCTTTCATTATATGTCAAACAAAAAAATGTAACTGATCATATCACTGACATTGTCATTGACATGGCCTGTGGCTTCACTGGCCAAATCAGTAGTTGGCCAAAGAAGTCATCGACAAAGTCACTGGCTAGATTACAATTATGAACATGTCATTATTAATCTCTGACTAAGTCACTGTTAAGCTCAAGTTACCCGCAAAGTCGCTGACTATGTCACCATCAATCATTGGTCAAATACATACTTTATAGGACTATATAATGAAACTGGCCAGTGAGGACACTTACCAGGTCGCTAGACAAGTCATTGGCCAGAGAAGTCATTGGAAAAGGCCAACTCCTTGGCAACGTATGTTAACCACATGTCACAGATTATGTAATTGACCACATCACTCACAATGTATGTAACTGATCATGTAACCAGGGTTGGCCCTGAGGGCTGCCACCTGAGGCAGGTGGCAGCCGCCTCAGGCCACCGGCTCCCGGGGGACCTCTGTAGTTTCTGTAGATATGTTAAAGATAGTATATATATTTTGTTTGCTTTTCCAAAGAATAAATGGCTTGTTGCTCCAACGAAACTGAAATAAGTTTGAGTCCTTACCACCAAGGTTCGAATCCCTGCTTCCCGTTCCTCTTTTCACTTCTCTTTTTTTTATTCAATCTCTTTTAATTAAGTTAATTTTTTCTTGGACCCAGCCATCCCACCGTTTTTTTTTTCTTCTTCCTTTTCCATATAAACTTTTCCTTTTCTTTTTCCGTATGACTAACTAGTTTAATTCAGAAATTTATGTAGGGAATAAATATTCATATACTTTTGTTTTGTTATATTTCATATTTACTTTTATTCAAAATACATGATTTTGTATTTCATATATATACATACATATATATGGGAGGCCACATTTTAATTCTTTGCCTCATGCCATTAGAATCTCAGGATCGGCCCTGCATGTAACTGACCATGTAACTTACAATGTATGTAACTGACCACGTAACTGATCATGTCACTGACATTGTCATTGACATGGCCTGTGACTTCACTGGCCAGATCAGTAGCTGGCCAAGTTACTGGTCATGTAACTTGCAAACTCAATGCTAACCTTCTTATTTTAAAAATTTAAACATCATAAATGGGAAGACCAAAAAGAAAAGAAAGGGAACCAAGCGACGATGACGAAGACTACCGAGAGGTGGAATAAGAAGATGAAGAAGAAGATAGAACGATGCAGAGAAAGAAGTCATCGACAAAGTCACTGGACAAATTACAATTATGAACATGTCACTGTTAATCCTTGACTAAGTCACTATTAAGCTCAAGTTACCCGCAAAGTCACTGACCATGTCACCGTCAATCACTGGTCAAATGCATACTTTATAGGATGATACAATGAAACTGGTCAGTGAGAACACTGGCCAGGTCGCTAGACAAGTCATTGGCCAGAGAAGTCAGTGGAAAAAGCCAACTCCTTGGCAACGTGTGTTAACCTCATGTCACAGATTATGTAACTGACCATGTCACTTACATTGTATTAACTGACCATGTAACTGATTATGTAACTGACCATGTGTTAATGTTTAAAATTGATGACTCTAATTTACATAAAAGAAAGAGAGTGAGTGAGAGAGAGAGAGAGAGAATGACACAAGAAGTATAGTAGTTCATGCGGGAGACTACATCTACTTGAAAGTTTAACTAGTGTGTTCGGGACTTGCGGCCCAAAGGGGATTACATGAGATGTAATGGGGATGTTGAGTAAGTGGGAAGGAGTCTCCTTTTATAGGGGGTCTCCTTTTATAGGGGAGGGAGGCTCCTTCCTTTACATGTTTTCCAATGTGGGATAAGAAACCACTATTTTAGTCTAGAAAGCCATATTGTAGAGGCATGTTGGAAATGCTGGAAATGTGGCTTCCCGGCGACGTATTAACCACTTCTGGATACCGTAGCATAGCTTGAACATAAGGCTACAAGATGCATGCCTCGGTTGGATCCCACGAGGGTGTTGTTTATGCTTGGTGAGGTAGCAAACTAGCCTTGCTAGTAGAGGTATCTACACCATGTAACTTATAATGTATGTAACTGACCATGTAACTGATCATTGTTATTGACATGGCCTGTGACTTCACTGGCCAGATCAATAGCTGGCCAAGTTACTGGTCATGTAACTTGCAAACTCAATGCTAACCTTCTTATTTTAAAATTTTTGAACAGAATTTAAACATCAGAAATGGCAAGACCAAAAAGAAAAGAAAGGGAACCAAGAGACGATGACGAAGACTATCGAGAGATGGAATCAGAAGATGAAGAAGATGATAGAACGATACAGAGAAAGAAGTCATCGGCAAAGTCACTGGCCATATTACAATTATGAACATGTCACTGTTAATCCTTGACTAAGTCACTATTAAGCTCAAATCACCGGCAAAGTCACTGACTAAGTCACTAACCAAGCCACTATTAATCACATTTCACTTGCAAAGTCATTGATGAAATCACTGTTATATCCACGTTATTGTCAATCCGTGGCCAAGTCATTGTTAATAATCTTAACAATTATCTCATCACTATCAAATCATCAATTTTAACCACAAACACAAACAAAATCAAAACTCCTTATAACAACCCAATATATAGTAAGATGCCATTCCACCTCATCCTATTAGGAACACGGAGCAATTCCTTCAATACTCTCATAGATATATAAGTAGCTAGCTAATAGTTAACACTTATCCAGATTTGATGGTTAATAATTGACCCACATCAATTAACATACTTGCACTCAATTCTTAGACTCCCATGAATTAGAGTTCGTAACAGTTGCACCCACATTTGGGGTTGAATTATTCCTAAAAGAAATGCACAGGTACAATATATATATATATATATATATTTTATCTAGAGCGGAGCTCCACTTTGAAATTAAAGTGTGAAGTTCGAGTTTTCGGTCGCATATCCACATCTCGACCGTTCAGTCTTTAGGTACTAGTGCATAGATAATCTATGCAAATTTTCAACCAAATTGATGATTGTTAAGGTATCTAACTCGCTTAAACCAATAGACAAACTGAATCTGTCAACCTGAACCGTACTAGCTTTAAGGTAATTATCAATGCCTTAATGATCATCATTTTGGCTGAAAATTTGCAGAGACGATCTATACACTAGTACCTAAAAACTGAACGGTCAAGATGTGGATATGCGACCGAAAAATGACGAAAAACTCGAACTTCACACTGTAATTTTCAAAGCGGAGCTCCACTCTGAATAAGATGTGTGTGTGTGTGTATGTGTGTGTGTGTGTGTGTAGCACAATATTATACAAAGCTGTTTCAGGACAAATGATATTACATGTTTCATAGGCAATCATCTTCTCTGCTTTACAATTGGTAAGGCAGTTGGTTGACTTGGTAGCTTTAAGAAAAGAAGCTGCACTCCTGCCCAGATTTTTGCTCATAGTGCTTTCTCTTATCAACTCTTTCTTTAGGGGCATTAGGACTAAGCTGATATGTGTGCCTCTAATCTACAAACATAAGGAAATAGAAATGAGCAACATCATCCACTAGTGCAGAATAAGGTACAGTTCTCCAGTGATCTGGAAAGTCTGCATAATTACAAGGGAGAAGAATTTGACAGTAGAAAAGAAAAGGAAATGTATCTTACACACTGTTAATTTTAAGCAGACCGAGGGTAGTATCGTTAGTTGAGACCATAGAGTACACATATGAATGATATATGTACTTAAAAACGTAATTGTATAGCCAAGTTACTTTCTCTTTCAAATAACAGTTCTCTAATAGTTAAAGTACATGTGAAGATATCACCAAGTTAGAAAAGGTACTATTCAAAAGCAAACATATATGTTCAAATGTTATAGAGCCACCCATCAAATGCATGTAAAATAACTCAATCAAGATGAACTCAAATTGGGAAAACCCTAGAAATCTCACTCTAGGTCTAACATGCATTGAAAACTAAGTGCTTACTTGTTTTCTTTTTTTGGAGGTATATGTTTTCTATGATAGCTTGTTGCTGTACCAATTTCCAAAATGCAAACCACGTCTGTCTACTGATCAGGGTCCAAGGAGTAGTCTCAGGTGAACTTAAACAGCTCCATAAGAGCCAGCACATACTCTATTAAAGGTCTTCCTTGTACACATCTATCAAATTCTAATCACAAGATGCCAGGACATGTAAAAGACAATGATTTCCCGCAAGGCGGATTTCAGAAACCCTCGTTTATTTTTTGTAGATTTAATAAAATTGGCAGTCCAGCAACCCAGATAATTAAGTAATTAACTAGTTTGCACAATTAACTGATTTGAACCTCAAGCTATGACAACTCTAAGTAGACCACAAATAAAACATGGAACATATCAAATTACAGGAAAAAATAATATGGGATTGGTCCTCCATATGAAACATGTAAAACTTGAAAAGGAAAAACAAAAACTCCACTCTCTGGATAGGAATTGTAAATAAACTTCTGATTTGTAATCAAACAATCAGTTTATGAATATAAACAAAATTGAGACCAAGTTGGCACAATTAACCAATCCAAACCTCCAAAACTACCATGAACCACACTAACATACAGACCGAGATGCGACACTAGAAATTCAATAATTAAAGAATGAGGAAAAAAAACACCGAAAGAAAAGAGAGCGGTCTAACCTTACAATGGAGACTTGCTGTGAATCATTACTGGATGCTCCATCGCCACTCAAAAGCGCTTTCAGCCTGCTCTCCATCCCCTTCCCCTATTGCCTCAGCGTCGAATTCCAGTTCCCAGTCCTCTGGTACAAGCAGTGGAACTTCAATGATATATCAGAATCCGAACAGTTCCGATTCAGGTGTTCTCCGCACAGCCTCGAACACCACTTGCAATTTTTGTAGGCTACCGAGGCCTTCAATGCCATATCCTTGATCTTGATGCAATCTTTGGCCTCCACTCCAGCATCTGCTCCCAAATCCATGAAAACAAACACAAATTATCAACAAATTAGCATCGAAACAAAATAAACAAAATTAACAAGTGGAACGCATAACAATGGTTCAAGAAATTAAAGGAAAAATAGGTTTGAAATTGAAAAGTAAAAGGACTCACCTACACTAGAGAAGCCGACGTGGCGGCGTTTCTTAGGCTCAAGAGTGTCGTAAGCGTTAGGATTTTGGGAGCGGGAAATGAGAACGAAATCCGCAATGAGGAAGAAGAAGCTGTAAGTACATATGGAGTCTCAAGCACTGAATCTCGGCCGCAGCTCTCGTCGTCTTCATGATTGTCGTCGCCTTCCAGTTCGTCTCTAGGTCGCTTTCCAGTCAGAGATGAAGGTCCAGTGGTCACCGGCGACTTGGCTCCAGCCGGAGAAAGATCGGCACAAAACGACATTGACTTCGGAGACAGAAGGGGGTCAATGGAAAGGTGGAGAGCGCTGGAGGGGAATAGCGTTTGGAGGAGAGAGAAAACTTAATTATCAGGTTTTGAAATTGAAACACAAATAGAGTATATTAATACTGAGAGTAAAATGGGAAATGAAAATATCACAAACTGACCTTTTTTAACATTACCTTATTATTAATAAGGACTAAATTAATATTTCTAACAATTGATAATGGACATTTTTATCAAGTGGAAACTAAGTGACCTTTTTATCATTCCACACTCTAATGTGACATTTTCCATCATTTTTTTTTTCTTTGTTTTTTCAATAAAATTTTGTTTCGTAAAACATTTGGGTAAAGTTTACAAATAGTATACCAAAAATGGTTTACAAGCTTTAAAAAATAAAAAATATTAAGTCTGTTCAAGTAAACCCTAATTTGTGTCTGGCCCAACTCTAGGTTACTTGCTGTAGTGGTAATAGGGTTAAATTAGGAGGATATAGATTCCTAATCAATGTACGATTACTTTCCTTGTATGATTGAGATTCTATGCATTGTAATCCTCTATATAAAGAGACCCCTATTATCAATAAGAATACATGGAAAATTCCTCTCAAATTCAGTTTCTCTACAACACGTTATCAGGACAAAACTCTAACCCTGAAACCCTAAATTCGTAGCCTTCAAATCCCAGGAACCACCGCCGCCCACCTTGAAGCTTTCACCTTTAGGAGCCCAGAACCGGCTGCGCAATCCCCAAAACCGGCCGGAATATACCTGAACAGGCCACCGGAAGAGACTGAACCGGCCCCCAAGAAGAATTCGTTGATCTTCTGCCTGATTTCACATCTTTCCCATCCACTAATCACCGCCACCTTTTGTCAAAAGCTGCAGCGCCACCTCAGGATCCGGGAACCTGCCGTCAAGACCCCGGACTGACCAGTATAAGACCTGACGTTCTCATTCCGGTCTACATCTGCCTCCTTCCAGAAAGAAGCCCAGCCCAGAGAGATCAAGCCTCGGCCCAGTAGCAGAAATAAGCCCAGAAGCAGAAGAGGTCCAGCCCGAGCCACGTCAGCATCCAGTCAGCGCCCAGTCAGCCTGCCACGTCAGCACATGTGGTCAACGCAGGTCAACCTCTTTCCGGTGACATTTTTCAGGCCAACTTTTCGGGTCAAGATTTCCGGCAATTTTTCAAGGTAAACTTTTCTAAAAGTTCCCGTTTTTGAAGTTTTTATTACTTTTCTCTTCTTTTTATCGGGGACTTCCAACATCCCTTCTCCTACCCCCCTTTCTTCTTCATAGGGGAGACCAAAAAGCCAAACTGTGGGGGTTCGTGCTTACTCCAAGCTTGGAGCTTGTAGAGTCCTCCAAACTTAGAGTTTGTTGAGAAGAAAACGATCGACCACATACATCGTTGTTTCGATCTAATCTAAAACCCCTCTTGGTATCGGATTTTCTTGGAAGCGACTACGCTCAGAAAATCCCTAATTTCTTGGAAGCTACTATGCTAAGAAATTTTATAGTTTTTCGTGGTAGACCTTTTTCGCTCCGAAACTAACCCTATTTTCTTGTTGTTTTTCAGGATGAGTAACATGAACAAGTTGAGCTTCGCTCCACTAGAGACAACAGGCGTAGGATGCCACAAGTGGGTCAGTGATGTGCGCCATCATCTTAAGGCTGATGGGATCCTGAGTACGATCCAAGAGCCAAGTTAGGACGTGCTTACTCCTCAACAAGTTTTAGCTTTTAAAGCAAATAGAGCTAAAAGAGAGGCGAATGAAGCTAAATCCATCATTCTTATGACAAGGCACATGAATGACGCACTCCAAAATGAGTACCTCAATAAGGAAGACCCAAGAAAACTATGGGTAGAACTAGAGCAGCGTTTTGGCAACATCCGTGATTTCCTGCTTCCAGACTTAGAAGTGAGATGGCATAGCCTCCGCTTCTGTGATTTCAAGTCTGTACTTGACTACAATTCTGAAGCACTTCGTATCAAGTCTATGATAGAATTCTGTGGACAGAAAATCACTGATACGATGTTGATCGAGATGACTCTCTCCACATTCCCCTTCTCTGCATTGATGATAGCCAAGAACTATCGGATTGATGTCAATGCTAGACGCATCACAAGATTTCATGAGCTAATTGGTGCCATGAACGTAGCTGAAAAGCACGACAACATACTTGTGAAGAACTATAACTCTAGACCCGTGGGAACCAAGCAAAATCCGAAGTCTAATTATAGTCGTGCCTCCAAGCGAGGACGCAAGGAGCGAAACCCTAAGAGTATGGATAATTCTGGACGTTCTGGTCCATATTCTAGCCCTAAAGAGGAAGGAAACCGCCAAGATAGGCGTGCACGAAACCGTGGAGGTAAAGGTGTGAAGAGAGAGATAGGCCAAGCCTCCGGTTATGGTGGTAACGCCACCAAAGGCAATAACCGTCCTCAAAACGCTCCCAGAGCGCCTCTATCAAGGGAACCTGACCAAAATGATGCTTGTCTCATATGTGGATCAACTGGACATTGGGCAAAAGCATGTAAAGCACTCCAGCAAGTTGCAAACGCATACAAGACGTATCGTGAAGCAAGGGAGGCAAATTACATGGAACAAGAAGATCAAGATGGCGATCTCGATCTAAAGGGGAAGACTATAAGGATCAAGACCCAGAAACTGGCGATTTTGATTAAGTCTTTTTATTTTCCATGAGATGTAGGCAATTGCCATATTATTTTGTAGTAGATGCCAATGGTATTAGTCTTTCTTCAAAGTAGGCGTACTCAATGTAAGCATGATGTTTAGGAAGGTTTTGAGATAAGTGGTACTTAAGCGAGCTTTGCTCCACCGACATCTCTCTACTCACTTGGTCACATTTGCATTGGAATTACTAAAAGGAGTTAAACAACTACCATTGTTTTGCATTAGCTAGTTTATTGGATTAGATTTTCTTTGGTCAAAGAAACGATGATGTAATTCTGTTTGGCTTATTAATAAAAGTTGAGTGCTTTTCTTTATGACTCCTTTTTAATTATGAGCTTTTCTTTTAGGAATGCATGAACTACAATGTCTTGTGAATAGTGTGACTACGCACACCATTCTACGACATAGGCAATTATTCTTAGAGATGTTGCCTACATATTCCTTTGTGACTACAATTGCTGGGCCATCAGGTTTAGTTCAAGGACATGGAATGGCCTAATTCCTATTGCCAAATGGCACCTTGATTAAAGTCACTGAAGTTCTCTACGCTCCTAAGGCAAATCGAACCTTATTGAGCTTTAAAGATATTAGAGCCAACAGATTCCATGCGGAAACGCACAATGAGAACGGAAAGGAGTTCCTTTGCATTACCTCTAATGATTGAGGACGAAAGCGCATCTTAAAGAAACTTATGTGTCAATCTAGTGGACTTTATGTCACTACAATTCGACCAATTGAATCCAATAATGTCATAAGAGAAGATCTCTTGGATTCAGACACATATTGGCTTTGGCATGACCGACTAGGACAACCTGGTCGTGACATGATGCTCCGTATACTAAAGACTTCACACTAACATCCATTCTTCAGAGTGAGAAGAAGCAAGAATCGAAAATTGATTCTTAGACTTAGCAAGACCGCAACAATTGCAGCTTCTGGCGCTGTAGCAGTCTTGGGGCGCCATAGGGCTTCCCAAGTCCCATGTGATGACTCCATCAATGGCGCTAACCATGAGCATGGCGCCATGGTTGCCTCTCCTCGTGGCCATGATGCCACACACACCAATTTCCATGGCTCTAATGCCATGATGGGAGATGTAGTCACACATTTTGCTTCGAATAGCACTATGGACGCTCATGCCCAACTAAAATCCTCATTGGTTGCTTCTAATGCCCCTCGCTCATTTTGCAAAGCCTGTTCCTTTGGGAAATTAGGACCGAGACCGTCCTACCCAAAGGATCCTAAAATACTCATTCCGTTCTCACAGAGAATCCAAGGGGATATCTGTGGACCAATTCAACCATCATGCGGACCTTTTAAATACTTTATGGTATTGGTTGGTGTGTCAACACGCTGGTTACATGTCGCACTGTTGTCCACTCGAAATGCTACTTATGCTAAACTCCTCGCCCAGATTATCCGTCTACGGGCTCACTACACAGATCATCCTATTAAGTCGATTCGACTTAATAATGCTGGGGAGTTTACATCGAAAACGTTCAATGACTATTGCAAGTCACTGGGGATTGATGTAGAGCATCCAGTTTCCCATGTTCATACCCAAAATGGTCTCGCAAAAGCTGCTATCAAACGACTACAGATGATAGCACAGACGTTGGTTATACGCACCAACCTCCTTGTTTCTTCTTGGGGATATGCAATATTGCATGCAGCGATGCTAATTCGTCTATAACCCACTGCAACCCAATCTTACTCTGCGTTATAGCTAGTGACTGGATACGAGCCTGATGTCTAGCACTTATGCATTTTTGGGTGTGCCATTTATGTGCCTATTACGCCGCCACAGCGTACTAAGATGGATCCACAACGACCAATGGGCATTTTCGTTAGACATGAATCTCCAACCATCGTCCGCTATCTTGAACCCTTGACAGGCGATCTCTTTACCGCTAGATTTGCGGATTGTCACTTTGATGAGACAGTCTTCCCATTGTTAGGGGGAGATAAGAACACATATGTTCAATAGGAACGACAGGAATTGTCGTGGTCCGTCTCCACTATGTCTCATCTCGATCCCCGTACCGCACAGTCCAAACTTGAAGTGTGAAGAATAATCGAGCTCCAGAACGTAGCAGACACTCTGCCTGATGCGTTTTCTGATGTTGCCAAAGTGACGAGATCACACATACCTGCTGTAAACGTGCCTGCAAGGATTGATGTCCCAAATAATGGACATAACGCCACTCCTGTGACACTAGGAGATGGCGCCATTGCCCAAAATGGCAATGATATGGCTTCTATGGCAGCATGTCCCTCAAGGAAGCGCGCTAGACCGATTGGTTTGAAGGATACTAGCCCTAGAAAGAGAGCGAATGAGGCACAAACAAATCCTTTGATCATCGATACTTAAAATCTGTCCCGTGAGAATGTTCCAGATTATGGTTATGTCTAAGAGACATCATTGGGGGATGCCTCAATGTCAGAACCTATCCCTGAGAATGTAGAGATCTCTGTTAATTACACTAGTGTACATGGGACGTGGGAAAGAAACTCCATCATCATTGATGATGTATTCGCGTATTCAGTAGCGCGTGAGATTATTGAGACCGATGACATCGAACCACGTTTCGTTGATGAATGCCAACGTAAAGCTGACTGGCCAAAATGGAAAGATGCGATCCAGGCAGAAGTTGATTCTCTAGAGAAAAGAAAGGTATTTGGCAATGTTGTACCAATACCGCCCAACACCAAACCAGTTGGTCACAAATGGGTATTCGTTAGAAAGCGTAATGAGAAAAACGAGATTGTAAGGTACAAAGCTCTCCTTGTGGCCCAAGGATTCTCACAATGCCCTGGAATAGACTACGATGAGAGCTATTCTCCCGTAATGGACGTCATAACGTTCCGCTACCTTGTCAGTTTGGTAGTTTTCGAAAAACTGAACATGCAGCTTATAGATGTGGTCATAGCGTATCTATATGGGGATCTAGATACGAAAATATACATGAAAGTTCCAGATGGAATTCAGCTACCCAAATCAAGTGGCTCCAAACCACGGAGCGCGTTTGCAATTAGATTGAAACGCTCACTATATGGATTGAAACAATCCGGACGGATGTGGTATAACCGTCTAAGTGACTACTTGATTGGAAAGGGATATGTCAATAATGAACTATGCCCATGTGTGTTCATAAAAAGGACAAATTCCGGATTTGCAATAGTAGAAGTTTATGTCAATGACATGAACATAATTGGCACCCTTAAAGAGTTAAGGGAAACCGCTGAATACTTGAAATCCGAGTTTGAGATGAAAGATCTTGGGAAAACACGATTTTGTCTCGGTTTAGAACTTGAGCACCGTAGAGATGGTATCCTGATTCATCAATCAGCTTATACCCAAAAGATGCTTAGGCTTTTCAACACTGATAAGATTAAGCCTTCAAGCACCCCAATGGTCATCCGTAGTCTTGATCCAAAGAAGGATCTATTCCGTCCAAAAGATGACGACGAAGAAGTGCTAAAGGCAGAAGTGCCCTATCTAAGTGCAATAGGCGCATTATTGTACTTAGTATAATGCACAAGACCGGATATCTCATTCGCTGTGAACTTGCTAGCTAGATATAGTTCTGCGTCAACATGACACCATTGGACTGGTGTTAAAGATATCTTTCGATACCTAAGTGGTACGATCGATATGGGCTTGTTCTATCCCTACAAAGAGAAGATGGATTCGGACCCATCTAGTGTCAGGGACGCCACATATGGTGGACAACGTTCCCTCTCCCCACCTCAAAATGATATAAGTGTTTTAGAAGGTTTTGCTGATGCTGGGTACCTCTTTGACCCACACAAAGGTCGCTCCCAAACTGGTTATGTTTTCCCAAACTGGTTAGTCGCTACCTCTTCGAATCATGTAGAGATTATTGCTCTTCACGAAACAATTCGTGAATGTATATGGCTTAGATCCATAGTTACGCATGTTCGAAGCAATTGTGGTCTGAAGTCTACCACAGATGAGCCAACTAGCATTTATGAGGATAATGGTGCTTGCATTGAACAAATGAAGCAAGGCTACATCAAAGGCGACAACACCAAGCACATATCGCCTAAATTCTTCTACAATCAGCAACAACACAGAAGCTCCTCAAGATCAAAGTGAACCATGTTCGATCTGAGGACAATGTGGCAGACTTGTTTACTAAGTCATTGCTCAAATCCACATTCGAGAAACATGTGGCAAGAATTGGCTTGCGGAAATTATTTGAACTCCTATGATCGTAGTCATCAGGGGGAGGCGCAGACATCAGGGAGAGATGTCTACATGTTCGTCTCGGATCGTGAAGGGTGTGCTGTACTCTTTTTCCCCTTCGACCGAGGTTATTTTTGTCCCATTAGGTTTTTGTTACTCGGCAAGGTTTTTAACGAGGCAACGAGAGAAGCACCACTTTTGGGCAACACAAGGGGGAGTGTTCAAGTAAACCCTAATTTGTGTTTGGCCCTAACTCTAGGTTACTTGCTGTAGTGGTAATAGGGTTAAATTTGGAGGATCTAGATTCCTAATCAATGTACGATTACTTTCCTTGTATGATTGAGATTCTATGCATTGTAATCCTCTATATAAAGAGGCCCCTATTATCAATGAGAATACACAGCAAATTCCTCTCAAATTCAGTTTCTGTACAACAAAGTCAAGATTTTTAAGTTCTGTCAATTCTAAAATGACTTAAAAGTCATAATTTAGAGGTATACTAGTTATAGTGAGAAACTAAGAATATGTAATTTTGGCTAAAAAATTATGTGCTGTAAATCCACAATTTTTTGTGGAAAATCATGATTTCGACCATTTTTTTTTTTTTAAGTTTGGTTGGTTGGTTCTCATATTATTTAAAAAATATACAACATCTTTCAATGTGCTTGACCTTGCTAGGGGAGGCACCACTAGCCTCACTTGCATGGCCAAATGACTTTACAATTCTATATGCCACAATTTTGAGGACTATTTGGCTCTTCAACGGTATGATATTGTTATCAATGTGCCGATCAAAATATTTATATGTGGTTTCTTACTATGTCTTAGTGTAAAGAAAAAATACAATCTTCGTCATCGTTAATTATAATGATCTAACGAGATTCTCAAAATTATCTATTTTCACGGTACGATTTAATATAATTTGATCTTTCAATGTGCTTAATCTTGATCGATGAGGCACCATTAGCCTCACTTGCATGGCCAAATGACCTTAGAGTTCTATAATCCACAGTTTTGAGAATTATTTGGTTCTTCAATAGTATGTTGTATGGTATTGTTGTCAATGTGCCGATAAAGAATATTTACATGTGGTTTCATACCATGTCTTAGTGCAAAGAAAAAATAGTTTTTGTTATGATGATTTAACGAAACCTTCAGAAGTATCTGTCTCATAATACGATTTAGGATATAATTACCACCTCAAACTATATCGGTAACTTTTTACTCTTTTTTGGCCAATATCAGTAGAGATATGGTAACTTTTACTTTTTGTTGTTGTTGAGAAAATATAATAATAAAGCCAAAATTATAATTTTCTTATTTGTGTTTTTCCTTGAGCATATGATAAAATTCTCGTTAAAATTACCCGGATGTTAAAGGAAAAGCACATTATGTGCCTTCGTCAAAGAAACAGACGAATAGGGAATCAAGCAATTACAAATCACAGCTCAATCAGCATGTAGTATCATCAATGTAATTGATATTTCCGTTGTAATCCTATCCCTATATAAAGGGGTTATGAATGAAATGAGTAGACCAATTCCAATCCATTTTTACTTTTACACGTTATCAGCACGCTCAGAGCAAATAGCCAAGAGAAAAAAAACCTAGTTTTCAAAAGAAATAAACCCAAACCCTAAAAAAAAAAAAACTTTTTCTTCTGCCGCTACAAAAAAAAAAAAATATCCTTCTTCTTCTCTCCCCGGCCGGGCACCAGTCAAGCCTCCGACCAGATCGGGGACCGCAAGCCATGCCTAGCCACCTCCTGCTCTCCCAGACCGCCCCCTGAGCTTGTAACACCGGCTGACCAACCATTCCAGCCGGCCTCAACCAAATCCCATCACTGCACCGATCCAAACCGACCAGCAGCACCGATCTCAACCTGCAGCCCTGCTCCAGCCTAGTCCGTCCTCCTACCCACGCGGCCAGCCCACAGCGCCGATCCCAGCACAGAATCCGGCAGCCCATCTGTAGCAGCGCCTCCGCCAACGCTCGGATTAGCCAGCCGGGATCCGCTTGTCTCCTGCACCGGTCCCAGCTCCGCCCCGGCGCCCCTGCCCAGCCCCGGCCTAGCCTAGCCCCAGCGCCCTCGTCCAGACCGGCTTCTGCAAGAAGTTTCTTCTTCCTGCAAACCGCAAAACAAACAGAGAGAACCAGAAAGAAGAAGACACGAAGGAGGAGGAAGAGAAAAAAAAACAAAGAGAAACAGAGAAGAAAAAAAAAGTGGTGACCGGGCTCAAAGATCAGACCCGGCCCAAAGAAGAAAAAAAACAGTGTGACCCGGGCCAAATTAAAAAAAGAAAAAAGAGAGAGAGAGCAAAAATGACCCGGGCCGAAGTAAAGACCCGGCCCAAGAAAAAAGAGTAGGCCTCTGCAGCCCAGAGAAAAAAAAAGCAAAGAAACAGGCCCTGCGGCCCAGAAAAGAAAGAAAAAAGAAAAAAAAAAAACAGGCTAATAAAAAGAAAAAAAAAAAAAAACAAATCCCACTGCGGAAAAGGGAGAGGAAGCGGCCTAGTTTCATAAGCCCAAAATCATCGCTACGCACGCCTACATCAACACGCGCGTGCGCTAGGATTGTTTTATTTTTCGAAACCAAGTATGTTCTCTTTAATTTATTTAATTTCATACTATGGTAAATTCTCATTATTTATTTTCTTGAGCATGCTATATATTTTATTGTTTATGCTTTTATTATAAATTTTTCGAGCATGCTTAGTTAGATTATATTAATTATTTTACGCATGCTTTGTCATTTATGCTTTATATAATTATCTTTAAGCCATGATTATATATTTGATTTTTGAGCATGCCATATATATCTATATATATTGTTATATATTATTTATGAAATTTTGAGCATGTTTTTATTTTATTTACGCTTATATAAATTATGTCTACGCATGCTTTGTATTTTACTATTGTTTACATTTTATTTTACGCATGCTATATTATTGCTATTATTATGTGTAATATATAATTTATTGTATATTTGTGAAATTTGAGCATGCCATGTAGTTTATTTTTATATGCTATATTTAAATGTGCTATGATTATTTTTAATGCAACATATCAATACCGTTTGGCCATGATAATGCAAATTCATGCGCATTATACACACACTTACTGTGATAAAGTATTTTCACATAGCATCGAAAAAAATGTGTGACCATTACGAATCTTGGTCTTGAAATCTAATTCATACGTTTGGAAAATAATTTACGTGGATGTCTTTATGACTGCATAATTTATATCTTCTCTCTTGTTTTATGTAGATGGCTGATCCAACTCGACCTGAGTTTGACATCTTGGACTCAGAAGGACCTGAGTACCATCGTTGGGTTTCCGATATGGAAACTGCCTTTGTGGCAAAAGACTACACTGCCACCATTACTGATCCCAAAGATGATGACCTATCTAATAAGGTGAAAGCATATGCCTTAATTTTTCTGCGGCGACATATTGATCCTAGCCTACGCTGGGAGTACCTTCAGTTGAAGACACCCAAAGCACTGTGGGATGCCCTTAAAGGACGTTTTGGGAACATTCACGATACTTTGCTCCGAGGACTGGCTGTTCAGTGGAATGGAATCCGCTTGCTTGACTATAAAAAGGTCAATGACTTCAACAAGGACATGTTGCGTTTAAAGGCACGTCTCAATTTCTGTGGAAGGGAAATCACAGAAGATGATATGATCTACAAGACTCTTACCACCTTTCCTAATTCAGCTTTTATACTAGCGAACCAGTATCAGTTGGATTATGACAACAAAAGAATCACAACCTTCAATCAAACCCCAATGGGACAAAGAAAATTCCCGAGGCTAATTATGGAAAAATGAAAGGTGGAAATAACTCCAATGCAAGGAGGTTTAGACGTGTTAATCCCTACCCACGTGGCAACAATGCACCACGTGAAAAGGGACATGGGGATCATGGAAACAAGATGCCAAAGGAAAGAGTTGACAATGAACCATGCTATAGGTGTGGATTCATTGGGCATTGGTACAAGAACTGCCAAGCAAACAATAGAGTAGCAACCAATTACAAGAGGTATAGAGAGTCTAAAGAACAAGTGGCTCACTATATGGAAGAATGAGGTCATGACCTAGACGTCAACCTTACAGTTTCAGACTCTAATGGCAAAGAGGAACTTGCTAAGTCAATGGATGCTCTCAATCTTGACTGATCTGCTTTATTCCTTTTATTTTCCAAAGACAGTTGTGAAGGCATAATGCCTCATTTTTAATTAGACTATTATTTGGTCTTAAAGTTTATTTTCAATCATGGATTGATGAATAAGATTTCTGAACAAGACCTTGATTTGATTATCGTTGGCTTATTAATAAATTTCGAATTTTATTCTGAAGCACTGAATTTATTTAAATTTATTTTCTATACATATATTTACATGGTTCGACATAGCACTATAAAGATGTAAAGCAATACATCTAGAGAAAAATTATTAGAATGAAAAGAATACCATTCTACGCAAATAGAAATACTCTAAAGAATATGAGTTATATTTTCTAAATACCTCCCATTTATTTGTAGGAATGAATAGAGGAGAACTTGAGTGCTTAGATGATAGTGGGACTACCCACACAATATTAAGAAATAGGCAATTATTCATTGAACCAATAGCCTATAATTCCTCTGTGACTACGATGATTGGATTATCAAAACTAATAAAATGGCGAGGAACTGCCAAATTTTTGTTGCCTAATGGCGCAACAATTCAAGTCACAGACGCTCTATATGCACCAAGAGCTAATCGAACCTTGTTAATGTTTCAAAGCTTTTTGTGCCAACGATTATCCAGTAAAAACACACCGTGAGAATGGAACTGAATACCTTGATATTACATCTAATGACTGTGGAAGGAAACACATCTTAGAGAAATTTATGAGTCAATCTAGTGGACTGTACCTCCCTACGATTTAGATCATTGAATCCTATACTGTCACCAACAATGAAATGTGGGACATTGACTCATACAGGCTTTTGCATGACCGCCTATGGCACCGAGGTCGTGACATGATGATCCATATTTTTCAAGAAATCACACGGACATCCCTTCTTTCGAGTGAAAAATGGGAGAAAAATCCGCCACACTGCAAGGTGTCGATTCTAGGATTGCTCAAATGCAGTCATTGCTTTATGAAGTACCAGAAGCACTACCTCCCTCCCATTATGCCTCATTGACTATTTCAAAGGCACGTCACTCGTTTTGCAAAGCCTGATCTTTAGCAAAAACAGGATCGAGACATTCCTATGCTAAAGATACAAAACAAAACATTCCATTCTTACAAAGGATACAAAGAAATGTCTGTGGACCTATCCATCCAGAATGCGGACCATTCAAGTACTTTATGGTTCTGGTGGATGCTTCGACAAACTGGTCACATGTTGTTTTATTGTCCACAAGAAATGCTGCAATACTCCTAGCACAGATTATACGTTTAAGGGCTCACCACCCTAATCACCCTATCAAATCTATACGGCTTGATAATGCTGGAGAGTTTACATAAAAAGCATTTGATGATTATTGCATATCTATTTGGATCGATGTAGAGCATCCTGTACCCCATGTGTATACATAAAATGGTCTCGCAGAAGCCACCATCAAAAGGCTATAGATGGTGGCTAGGGCATTGGTTATGCGCACCAACCTACCTATATCTGCATGGAGTTATGCAATATTACACGCAGCTTTACTTATTTGTTTCAGACCCACAGCTAGCCAACCATTATCTGCGTACCAGTTGGTAACTGGATATGAGCCTGACATTTCACACTTAAGCATATTTGGTTGAGCAGTATATGTGCCTATTGCGCTCTCACTGCGCACCAAAATGGGTCCTCAGAGACGATTAAGTATTTATGTTGGATACGAATCCCCAACAATTATATGCTATTTGGAAACCTTGACAGGCGATCTCTCTACCGCTAGATTTGCGGATTGTCACTTTGATGAGACAGTCTTCCCGTCGTTAGGGGGAGATAGGAAAAAGGATTTTCCAAGGGAACGACATGAATTATCGTGGTTTGTCCCCACTCTGTCTCATTTTGATCCCCGCCCTTCACAAAGTGAAAGTGAAGTGAAAGGAATAATCGATCTTCAGAACGTAGCAGATTCGATGCCTGATGCGTTTACTGATATCGTAAAAGTGACGAGATCACATATACCAGCTGCAAATGTGCCTGCAAGGTTAGAAGTCCCCAACAAGGGGCACGGTGCCACAGATAGAGGCACTGCAACCGCACTTAGTGGAGGTATGGTTGAGGCCGTGGCTCCCCAAGGAAGAGGGGGAGGTCACTTGGTTCGATTGACACTCACCCAAGGAAGAAGAGGGTGAGTAAGGCACAAACCAATCATCAATGTATAGAATCCCTCTCATGAGATTGTCTCTGATTATAGTTATGTCCATGAATCAATACTGGAGGACGCTCCGATGTTTGAAATGATTCCAGAGAACAAAGAAATCTCAAAGGATTACGAGAGTACGTATGAGTTGATAGAAAGATCTTCCATACACATTGATGATATATACTGTTGCTCAAGGAATCATAGAGCACGATGATATCGAGCCGCGCTCTGTTGAAAAATGTCAACAAAGAGCAGATTGGCCTAAATGGAAAGAATCAATCCAGGTAGAATTAGATTCTCTTACAAAGAGACAGGTATTTGGTCAGGTAGTGCTAACCCCACCAAATGTAAAGCCTGTAGGACATAAATGAGTTGTTGTCAGAAAGCGTAATGAGAAGAATGAAGTCCTGAGGTACAAGGCTAGCCTTGTGGCGCAAGGTTTCTCACAACGCCTTGGAATTGACTACGAGGAGACATACTCTCCCGTAATGGACGTTATAACATTCCGCTACTTAGTTAGCTTAGTAATTTCCGAAGGACTAGAAATGCAACTCATGGATGTAGTTACTGCATATCTCTATAGGGATCTAGATTCAGAGATATATATCAAAAGTGCCTAATGGCCTTACATTACCCAAGTCAAGTGACTCTAAACCACAGAGTGCGTTTGCAATTAAGTTGAAACGCTCACTTTACGGATTGAAACAATTCAGACGGATGTGGTATACCCGTCTAAGTGACTACTTGATTGGGAAGGGATATAAGAACGATGAATTATGCCCCTGCGTATTCATAAAGAAAACAAGTTCCGGATTTGCAAATTATAGTAGTATATGTCATAACTGGTACTCTTGATGAAATAAGAGAAACCGCGAGCTACTTGAAATCGGAATTTGAGATGAAGGATCTTGGAAAAACTCGATTCTATCTAGGCCTTGAACTAGAACACCGAGTTTGTGGAATATTAATCCACCAATCTGCTTATGTCCAAAAGTCAGGCGATATAACATGGACAAACCACATCCTGCTAGCACTCCCATGATCGGTCGAAGTTTGGATGCAAGGAAAGATCCATTTCGTCCAAAGGAAGATGACGAACAAGTGTTGGGAGCTGAAATTCTCTAGGGCTAATTACTGTTTAGTACCCTGTGGTTTGAGTCCAACATCGATTCAGTCCCTCGACTTTCAATTTCATAAAAAACACCCCTGTATTACCAAATCTCATCTAATAGGTCCTTCCGTCAACAATCCGTCAATTGGAACCGTTAACTCACTGACGAGGCAAGCCATGTCAGATTATGTGGGCCCCACTTATCAGGCAAAATGTCAAAATTGCCCCTGCCTCTCTCCTAGCTCTAGAAGAACTCGGCTTGCCCAGGCCCAGGCCAGAAAGAGAACCACCACCTCTTCTGCAATGGCCGCCCCTCCATCTCTGACCTCCGACTAGACTCCAGACGTTCTCTACGCCTCCACCTCCAGTCTCACACCATCAAACCCAGTTCACCAATAACACTAAACTCTAACATAGACAACAAAAGACTAAAAATTTTCAACAAAATTGACCACCTAGAATCAAATTGAATTAAAAGAACAACAGAAACAGAGACTTGCATCAAACACAGTGAAGGCTATCTCCCAAGGATAAAACAATATCTCTCTCTCTTGCTCTCTGATCATGAGCGCCGACTCGTGGGAGATGGTGTCGAATTCACCAGAGGAGGAGGCTATGTCGGCGACAGCGTCGTCGTCATCTTCTTCATCGGAGGAGGAAGAGGTGGATGACACTGATGAATTTCAGACCACCATCTTGTCGTCGTCATAGTCCTCTGCGAAGAAGAGGCAAAATATCAGGTTTCATGCGGAGCTGAACCAAGTTCTGCCTACACTGACCAAGAGTACCCAGACGACATGTTCCTCGCCGGACACATCCGCGACGCCGGCCACTTCTACGCTAGATCTCACCCCTCCAGTCGTAGCAGCAGCCTCACCTCGTACTTCCTTCCTTGTATTTAGCAGCGGCCATGGCCATCGCTTCATCATCTGCACCACCATTCCGATTCAATTGAATCAAATCATAAAAACACAACCTAAATTTGGTCTGAAGATTTGGTTTTGATTTGAGAAGGCCATTATTTTGGGCATTTAGAGAGAGACAGAGACGGTGTGTGAGTGTGGGAGCTGGGAGAGAGGCAGGGGTAATTTTGACATTTTGCCTGATAGGTGGGGCCCACATAATCTGACATGGCATGCCTCGTCAGCGAGTTAACGGTTCCAATTGACGGATTGTTGACGGAAGGACCTATTAGATGAAATTTGGTAATACAGGGGTGTTTTTGATGAAATTGAAAGTCGAGGGACTGAATCGATGTTGGACTCAAACCACAGGGTACTAAACAGTAATTAGCCCAATTCTCTATCTAAGTGCAATAGGCGCATTATTGTACTTAGCCCAATTTACTCGACCAGACATTGCATTCTCAGTGAACTTGTTAGCTAGATTTAGCTCAACGCCAACGCAGCGTCATTGGAATGGTATCTAGAATATTTTCGATACCTAAAAGGAACCATTGACTTGGGACTGTTCTTTTCCTACAGAGAGACAAGAGGGACCGCAGATGGAACTGCAATCCCTAAAGGAAATGTTGATGGCGAAAGCGCCACTCCCTACACTAAAACGCCAAATGACGTTTTGGTCGGTTTTGCTGACACTGGGTACGTCTCTAATTCACATAAAGATCGTTCCCAAACTGGTTATGTATTTACCAATGGGAACACAGCGATATCTTGGAGATCAACCAAGTAAACCCTTGTGACTACGTCCTCGAACCACTCAGAGATCATCGCTCTACATGAGGCGGTCCGTGAGTGTGTATGGTTAAGAGCTATCATCACACATATTCGAGGGACTAGTTGTTTGAGTTCTACCATTGAAGAGCCTACTTGCATTTATGAACACAATGCAGCTTGCATCGAACAGATGAAGCTAGGTTATATTAAGGGTGATAACACAAAACACATATTGCCAAAGTTGTTCTACAATCAGCAACAACAGGCCCTCCTCAAGATTCAAGTGAACCAAGTAAGGTCTGAGGAGAATGTGGCAGATTTGTTCACCAAATCACTGCCTAAGGCCACAGTTGAGAAACATGTGAAAAGCATAGGAATGCGAAGACTTTCCAAGCTCACTTGATTAATGTAATGATCAGGGGGAGGTGTAGACGTCAGGGGGAGTCTAACACACACATGTCATTCTCAAATGTAGAAGATGCGTTGTGCTCTTTTCCTTCGACCAAGTTTTATTTTTGTCCCACAGGGTTTTTATTGTTACTTAGCGAGGTTTTTAGTGAGGCAACAACTCATGCACCATTTCGTCTTTGACTGGGCACAAGAGGGAGTGTTAAAGGAAAAACACATTATGTGCCTTCGTCAAAGAAACAGACGAAGAGGGAATCAAGCAATTACAAATCACAGCTCAATCAGCATTTAGTATCATCAATGTAATTGATATTTCCGTTGTAATTCTATGCCTATATAAAGGGGTTATGAATGAAATAAGTAGACCAATTCAAATCCATTTTTACTTTTACACCGGAGCGTATAAAAAGGCTGGCAGTTTCATAAACATAACAGAATCCCCCACCTCTCTCTCTGGCCGGAGCGGAAGTAAACACGAAAGTGACCGACTACGTAAAACCATTGAGGAGCAAAACAATGAGCATCGAGGTTTTCAACAGGTACCCCCTTCTTCAATTCCCAGGGTTTCTCCACTGGTTTTGTTCTCTGCTTCTACATTTTGCGTTTGTAATCGGTTCTTTAGGTTTGTGAGGCTTGCGGCCAGAGCGTTCTACGATGACGTCACGCCGGAAAGTGATAATAAGCAGCCCAAGACTGGCCGGAGCGACAATAGGGGAATCGCCGTCGTGGTGATCGACGCGCTATCAAGGTTTGGGAAGCTAAACTCTATTGCTTTGGAATATTGGAACCGTTTTGTGTTTTTGTAAATGGCTGGAAATTGAAGTTGAAGACAGTTATTAGTCATGGAGAATGATGTGAATTAGGTCTGTTCAATTTGGCATATGAGCAACTGCTTTGGTTAAGAAATTGTTTTTCGTTTCATTAACTTAATCCGATTACTGTATTATGTAGCTAAATGATCCATCCATATATTTATGTACAGATATTTCTGGTTGTGTTTTTCACTATGTGTTTCGTGTGTGTTTGGGGGAGAACGTGTGCAAGCTCTTTTGCTTCCATCATTTGCTACTGCTTTTGAGTGATATATGGATATTTTGATGCCAGGCGACAATGGGTGAGAGAAGAAGATCTGGCGAAGGACCTGAAACTGCACCCCAAGCAACTTCGTCGTGTTTTGCAAATGTTGATGGAGGAAAAGTTGGTGATCAGAGAACATAGGAAAGAGGTTATTTTGTTGATTTTAGTTCTGTTGTTTTCTAGCTCTTCTTTATATCCTTCTGATGGATTTGTTTGTTGTAAATAATGTCCAGTTAGGCATTTCAAGTTTTCAAAAAGTAACACACCTAAAGTGTTAAAGACTGGGAAGAATATATACAAAAATCAGAACTGATAAATCCTAGGTATATGTATTGATTGCAGTGCTCAATATCCCTAAGAATGGAATAAACCATGTTTGGCTAAAGTGATGCTGGAGGTTCGAGGCCACTCAGCTCTCGTTGCACTATGAGTTGATAGGTCTAAGGTTTAATAAAATAGATTGCTACTACCTATTGTAAACTGTACGGTCTTAGGTTCACCACCAAACAATATGATAATGTAAAGCATGAACTCTAGTAATTTGTTCAAACTAAAACCTGCTCCTCTGCTTATTTTAGATAGGCATTAACAAGCTGCATGATTGGATGATCTGAATCCTTCATGTATATCTATTCCTTACATCGCTTGATCTTTTTTTTGCAGACAGCTAAGGGTGTGAAGATTTTCAGTGCTGCGGTTGCTGCCACAGCCAATGGGCAACAACACAGAAAAGAAGGCGAAGAGAAAATTAAGCTGCAGACTCACTCTTACTGCTGTCTGGACTATGCTCAGGTTGATATGCAATATTTGCATTTTTATAATTTAGGCCTGAATTTAGCTTCCTAATTTATTTAGCATGATACTGGGTTAAGTTGCTTTTGTTTATTTCATTACAGGAAAGGCAAAACAACTCGTTGTTATTTTCCTTGTGTAGCTTGATTTTTCTATTCTCATATGCTGATCAAGATTTGGCTAGAAGGCCTAAAACATTCTTGTTTTTCAGATATATGATGTAGTAAGGTACAGACTGCACCTTTTGAAGAAAGAACTGAAAGATGAACTGGAGGGGAAGCACGCAGTGGAGGAATATGTATGCCATAACTGCAGGAAAAGGTTTTAACTGTTTCTGTTTCTTCTGTGTGTTTATGTCTATGTTCCACGTTTTGATACTGGAATTATAAATACAAGCACAAATCTTTAGATACAACGCATTGGATGCACTGCAACTGGTTTCTATGGAGGATGAATACTTCCACTGCGAAAGTTGCAATGGGATACTTGTGGCTGAGAGTGACAAGCTAGATTCTCAAACCACAGCAGGCCGAGACTGCAAAGCAATGCTCCAAAATATGGAGGTTTGTTGGTTTCTGCTTTTCACCTTATTTTGCTTGTCCCTGTTTTTCATAATAAGTATCTTATAAGTTTATCCTACACATTCGTTTTCTTGATTGTAATGTGAATCTGCTATCACCTACTTTTTGGATATGAGAATGCAAGGGCATACCTAACCGGGTAAATGTTCTGAATGCTTCATGGCCAAGGGTATTCTGCATGGTTTTGTTTACAGTATCTTCGTTGGGTCTTTTAATCATCTTGTGGATGATCCTTTTAATGGCAAGCGATACCCATGCTCATGGTAGTGCTTCTAAAGCAGTCCTCCAATACCTTATTGTCATCTCTTACAAAGTAGGGTGTCATTGCTAACAGTATGTAAGAAATGATGATTTTGCTGGGGTTAAACTTTGCAATGATTATTACTGCTAATAGTTTACTTAGCATTATCATCACTTTTTTTTTTTGGGTCCTTTTTGTTGCTGCATGCTGTTGTCATTTTAGCTGATGTCTCACATGAACATGTATATTCCACTGCTATCATTCTTTTAAAGTTGATAAAATGAATTGGATGCAGGTACAGCTGAAGCCTTTAATGGAACAAATTAATAGAGTTAAAGATTTACCATTTCCTGAATTTGGAAGTCTCCAAGCTTGGGAAGCCAGAGCAAGTGCTCCACGACTTGCAGAGAATAGTGAATCTAGTGCCATTGATCCCTCCATATCTTCTCATGGGCTGGGGTATGGTGGGACGCCCATGCCTTACGTTGGAGATACAAAGGTGATTCTTTTACCCCTCCCTCTGGAATCTCAGTTTTATGTATCACCCTTCAGGTGAGATTAGGATTCTAACTACAGTTTTTTTGGTGTTGATATAATGCAAGTACTTAAATATCATTTGGTGGGTATCTTGGGTTTTTATGGTCTTTGTTTCATGCTTTGCCTTTCTACATATAGTACTTTATGCATTTTCAGCTTTCTAAACGATGCTTTGCAGTTTTGACTTGATGAGGACAAGTCAAAACCGAAATAAACTTTGACTGTTGTTATAAACGTACTGGATCTCGGCAGGTTGAAGTTGTGTTTTCTAAGAATGAGGACAAGGGTAAGGATATAAAATCTCAAGCTGATAATACAGACCTAAAAGTTATACCACCTTGGATGATCAAGCAAGAGATGACTCTTACAAGGGAACAGTGTGGAGAGGTCAGGCAAATGGAATCCTCACAAATGCACATCTCTAGTCATCAGGTTCGTCGGGTTGGCATGAAGTCAGAACGGGATGAGGATGAAGGAGATGATAATATTGACTGGGAATAAGTGGCATCAGTGCAGGTAAACATCACTGTGCACAATCAGTGTTCTATTCCTGATTTATCAACCTCTTTCATTGAGATCTTGATACGATGTTCATTAACTCTGTCTTCTTCGCACAGGTAATGCAAATGAAAATTGCAAGGTCAATGACTTGAATGTCGAAGCAGATGCTACCGCAGAGGATAAGGGATGATATAGACTGAAAGGAAGGTTGAAGAGCAAAGCTTTTTTGTCCTCTGATGTTTCTAAACTTCACATTTATGGTCGATGATGACGTTGATATGTACAAAGTTAAGCAAGTTATAATGTGAGGGCTGAAGGCTTTGTGAATGATATACATGTAAAATACATAATGCTGTTATTCAATGAAATGGTAAAAAAAATTTATTTTATTTTTTAGGATCATTTCCGCTACATGTCTCAGTGTTTGAACTCTAACCAGGGGTTCAAGTGTTCAACATCATTATTTTTTGTTACCTTTAAAGTCTTAATCGGTAACTAATGCCGTAACGTAAAGTATGGCTGGGTAAGTAAGGGTTGGTCTCTCGGTACTTCGGTGAGGATTTGCCAATTAAGTAGAAAAATAAAGGGTTGGAGTTGGACTGATGGGATTAAAAGGGCCGGCCATTCAGACCCAAAGCAGCACAAAAGGCCCAAAGAAACCCGAAAAGGAAAAAGTGGAAAACAGTAGCCAAAAATTACAAGTCAGACAAAAAAAAAAAGCCAAAAATTACTAAGAAGATTTCATAACGACCTTCCACTTGTAGCAAAATTCCAGTGCCATAATAATAGCTGAAAGCTCCCCTGCCAAATGCCGTAGGCCTTAAACCTAACAGAGAGACTCCGATCTCTCTCCGCCTGAGAAAATCCCGGAACCTAAAAACCCGATTGCGAAGAACAGCGCTATCCAAAAAAACCGAAAGCAATTTCACAATTGAAATCCCTAGACCATGAGTATCGAGCCTTTCAATAGGTACCGATGGTTTTTCTAAATTCCTTTCATCAATTTCCCTCCAAATTCAACACCGAACGATTATGAATATTTGATTTCTGGTTTCTCTGCTTTGTTTTTGTTTTCAATTCGCTTCAGGTTGGTGAAGCTCGCGGCGAGGGCGTTCTACGATGACATAACCACGAAAGGGGATAACCAGCCCAAGACTGGCCGGAGCGACAATCGGGGAATTGCCGTGGTTGTGCTCGACGCGCTCTCAAGGTTCGTCAAGTTCATTTTGATTGGTTTGGAATTATGGAGTTTCGAAAATTGTTTCGAGTTGAAACTAGGAAAAACACACTGAATGTTAACCTTGATCACTAAAAGATTTAAATTAGGGTTGATCGTCTGGAGCTGTGAGCTTAGAGAAGGATGTTTAACTATCCATAGGCATTGCAAATGAGTTGTTTGTGCATCTGTTTTATGTGAGATGACTGTGTTTGTGCTTGAGAATTGAGGAAGAATTTGCGAGCTGTTTGTTCCGTAACCTGCTTTGGTTGCAATTTTGAGTAATGCCTTGATGTTTTCGTGCTAGGCGACAATGGGTGAGAGAAGAGGATTTGGCAAAGGACTTGAAACTGCACTCGAAGCAACTTCGTCGTACTTTGCGATTTTTTGAGGAGGAGAAACTGGTCACTCGAGACCATAGGAAGGAGGTGATTTTGATGGAACTTCATTATTTTCTTTGGTGCTTTTTTGTTTCTGATTGGTTCAATGCATCTGCGATTGCTGTTTATATAATTCTGATTCAATTTGTTGTTATTAGTATACATAATGCGATCAACATGCTTGAAGTGTTAAAAGACCAGGCAGCATATTAAGTATTAACAGCATCTGTAACTACATATTATTGATTTTTGCAGACAGCTAAGGGTGCAAAGATATTTAGTGCTGCAGTTGCGGCAACAGCTGACGGGCAACAACATACAAAAGAAGGGGAAGAGAAAATTAAGTTGCACACTCACTCTTACTGCTGTCTGGACTATGCTCAGGTTAATTTCCTATGTTTGCATGTTTATATTTATGTTGTAGTTTAGTTTGACAACTGCGAACATATAAAGCATTTGCCTGATAACTGGATGATAATTGAATTGGTTAGTGTAGGCAAGATTTTTTAATATTTTTCCTTCTTTACCAGAAATGCAAGTTAACTTAATTATTTAATTTATCTGATCTTGATAAAATATTGCCTTCTTTGGAAAAGGACTTACACAAAATTTGTTTCAGATATATGATGTAGTAAGGTACAGACTGCACCGTATGAGGAAAAAACTGAAAGATGAATTGGAGGACAAGAACACAGTTCAGGAATATGTATGCCCTAACTGTGGGAAAAGGTTTCAGCTGTCTTTTTTATTTACTTATTTATTTTCGTAGTGTTGTTCTCTTTTTCATGCTGGAATTTTAAATGCAAGCCCATATCTATAGATACAATGCTTTGGATGCACTGCAACTCATCTCTTTGGAGGATGAGTACTTCCACTGCGAGAGTTGCAATGGGGAGCTTGTGGCTGAGAGTGACAAGCTAGCTTCTCAAGATGTAGGAGATGGAGATAGCAATGCAAGGAGGCAAAGGCGTGAAAAACTGAAAGACATGCTTCAAAATATGGAGGTTTGTTTGGGTTTTGTTTTTTACCTTTTGTTCTTGTTTTTTTATAATTATGATCTTATAAGTTTTCTGTTGACATTTTGTTTTCTTAATTTGCTAAAACATACCTCTGTGGGTATCAAGATGCAAGGGAACACTTAAAAGGGTTTAACAATCTGAATGTTTCCATGTGAAAATAACTTCATTTTATTAAATTTTTATGGATTGAACTAACCACAAGAATCATAATATACATCCATTTTGGAAGGCGGAGAGGTTTTGAATTTTGACCATGTACAACGAGAGAATACAAGTTACAAGAGTATCATGTAGGACTCGACCATCAAGTGAAAAAGTGAGTAGCTATCAATCTTGTGCAAGATCCATGTGGTCCTAATAAATGACTAGGTTCACTATTACAACACGATCATTGAGCAAAGCCCCATCACACGGGGTACAAACATCGTTATGACTACTGATTGGGTTGAAGTTTAGAATTGATCTCCTGGAAGTTGTGCAAGGTTTCCTGAAATAGCCTGAGCATTTCATACGGGATCATGTATGTTGCATATTGCTCCCCTAAATAGATCTGTTAAGATGGCCCTGTTGAGCACAATAGGACATAAGGTGTTTTCCATTACACTTGCAATGGATTATGCTGGTTCTCAGGAGTCATGTTTTGATTTAAGTTTGAAATTGATTTCCTGGAACGTGTATTGTACGGTCTTATGATCCATCATCAAATTTGTAAGACCATCTCTTGACAGTTGAGGGTGTTGTCCATTACAAACAGTACTGGATTTACACTCGTCAATGATGATAGTAGCATTAGCATTTTTTGGTGTTTGTTGTTGCTGCTGTTGTCATTCAAGTTGATTTGTCACACAAATTGTTGCTTGTTATTGTTCTTTCAATTCTACTGCTGCCATTCTGTCTGAGCTGATAGAATGATGGGGATGCAGGTACAGCTGAAGCCTTTAATGGAACAAATTAATAGGGTGAAAGACTTACCTGCTCCTGAATTTGGAACTCTCCAAGCTTGGGAAGCACGAGCACATGCTCAACGACGTGCAGAGAATGGAGAATCTAGTGCCATGGATCCCTCCAAATCTTCACATGGGCTGGGGTACGGTGGAACGCCCATGCCTTTTCTTGGAGATACAAAAGTAATTCTTGTCTCCCTCCTTCCAAGATTCAAGTTTTTGTTTTCTTTTAAAATTGTAGTTTTGTGCCTTATTAATTATATGGTGATGAAATCAAATGCAATTAATTTAATATCCTTGATCAGCACCTCAGGTTTAGACTGTCTTAATTTCATGGTACGACTTCTTGTTTAGATGCTAATGAATGAAGTTGCACCATTAATTGTAGAGTGAGGAATATTTTTTTCTTCACCAGTTTGATTGCAGTTCTGATTTTTAACATGTCTGAAGTGTATTATCAAAGGACTGGTTGGTTATGCAGTTCCTTATGATTGAACTGGATCTTGGCAGGTTGAAGTTGATTTTGGGAATGAAGGCAAGGGTAACGATGTCAAATCAGAAGCTGATATTACAGGCCAGAAAATTTTGCCACCTTGGATGATAAAGCAAGGGATGAACCTGACAAAGGAACAGCGTGGAGAGGTAAAGCAGGAGGCAAAGATGGATGGCACGTTAGCAGCTCCAGAGTATTCAGATGACAAAAAGTCAAATGCTGAAGATAATGATAAGGCTTTCCAGGTTTGTGCAAGTTTCTTTTTCTACCTTGATGTTACACCTCCCCCACCCCTTCACAAAAAAAAAAAAAAAAAAAAAGAAGGAAAGAATGTCGCTCATATTATGCTTCAATAAGGTATAAAACATCACTCATTTGTTTCTTCATTGTTCTATAGGATGAGTATTTCAAAGCCTATTACGCTGCTTTAATAAAAAGACAAGAAGAAGAAGCAGCAAAGAGTCGTCAGGTTGGCATGAAGTCAAAACGTGATCTGAATGAAGGAGATGAAGGAGAAGATAATGTTGACTGGCAAGAGGCTCCAGTTGCAGGTACAGGTCATTATCTGACAATCTGTGTTCAATTCCACTTGATGTTTGATTTGAATTCTCAACCTCCTTTGAAAGAACAATGAAAATGGCCTGTTGATATATAGTTTCTTATTTAAAATTTCATGTCTAGGATAAAAATTCATTGACGATTCTTCTTTGATGTAATATGTGATGGATTCTTCTTTAATGTGCTTGAATATTTCTGTGTTGCACAATGGTCTTATTGGCATCATTTTTTTATTTTTGGGATTTTTTCCCCTACTCATTTGACAAGGCCTCCTTTCTAATACACACCCCATAAACATTGGTATCTTGCTGGTCTTTCGATGAGTTGAATTGAAGGAATTTATTTTGTGACTTGAATCAGTCATTGCCAGAGTTTGTCTCAGTCTGTTTCATTAACTTTGTCTTTTCTGTAAACCACTGCAGGTGATGCCAATGGAAATTACAAGGTCAATGACTTAAACGTCGAAGCCGATGCTACTGCAGAGGATGAAGATGACATAGACTGGGAGGAAAGTTGAATAGCCAAAGGCTTTTCCATTCTTATCCTTCTTTACAGCTGACTACGATCTAGGTCTCTCCTATTGTTGAAGTTGCATTATCTCTCAATTCTTAGATATTTCTTCCAATTGATGTATCAAGCACTGCCGATGTATAGCCTTGCCTTCATTTGCAACTTCTTGTGGTGGATCTCTGCTTGCAGATGTTTTAGTGAGGGAAATGCAACGGTGTGAAATAGTACCATTATCCATTGAAGATTCAAGATTGTAAGGAGCTGCTTTGTTGGTTTTGGTAGGAATGACTGTAATTACTGATAATGTCATAGCAGTACAAGGAAAACATTCACAAAATACATAACTTTGTTTTTTTTTTTTCGTGTTTTTTTTTCCTTTTTCAACAGAGCTTCATACCCTTGAAAATACTAATCAATGGTGAAGAAAGCTTTTGGTAGGGTAATTATCAATTGCGCAAGAATTGTTGTACATTTTCAGCACTTAGTCTTGTATTTTGGTGGGTGTTTCTGTGGTTGAAAGGGAGTAGTACATTAGTGGGTGGTTCACCTTTGAATCTTTTTAAGCTGGTAACCATCCTCGTCTTCCAATCTTTGAGAACTGGTTTTTTTTTATTTTTTTCCTTTCTTTCTTTGTAATTATGTGCTTTAAACTTTTAAAGGTCAAGGGACTTCTAAAATGGAAGGTCAATATCATCGAAGTCGACAAAGTAGATGAGAAAAAAAAAAGGGATCCAAATCATATTCCACGTGTCAAATATTGGTCAGATGAGTACGAGTATAGTGCCTAGCTGGCTAGCTGCCCCGTCTCCTTGTATGAAATGGTCTACCCGACAAGAGCCTCTCATTGTGCAAAAGGGAATTCAAAGTCCATGCCCTCTCCCGGAAGATATGCCTTTGGAGCTAGCTTGGTGTTTCATTTGCACACACAACCATAATGGATCTTTGTGTTTGGTAAATTGGTATTGATGTTTATCAGTTGCACTAAAATGGGAAAAGGGGGTTTGCAAAGTACTTCACTTTTCAATTCAAAACTTTCACTTCAAAAGGTGGATCACGTTATACATTACTCATAGTGTTTGATTGCCAAATGTTGCAATAATGCTTCAAACTCTAGCTTCAACTTACAGTGTTCAACAAGCAGTTACTAAACACTATAAAGTAACTCGATAATCACTCACTAAACAATATAAAAAGTGTTTGGTAACAGCTATTGATATTACCGAAATTCTAATTTCAGGAGTAAAATAAGAATTAGAATGGAAATTAGAGTTCATCCTCTTTTAGAATTTTCCTTAGCTGGGTTAGGTTGGGATTCAAACTTAGGAAACCAATAAAAAGAAAAGAGGAAGAGTAAAAGAAAAGGAATTGTTTTCTCCCATGTAACGTAGCGTGTAGTGACATATTTATAACATATATGTAGGCAGTATATATAGCCAAGCGTGTGAATAAACAGTTGTTTTCATCATTGACTCAATATTAATCCAATCTGAAATTGAAAAATGGGAGCTGGAAGACAGCTTCAAGCCTCTGTTTCCGTGCATGAATATCGAACTTTTACAAATTAGTCAAACAATTAAGCTAGCTATATATATATATATATATATATATATATATATAAGAGAAGAAAAGGAGTGAGTCAATTAAGATCATAGTCGGTATTAAGGAAATAGGGAAATGGAAGTAGGAATTGTCCATAGCTATTGTTTGTGTGTGCTCAAAGCTAAACCAGACTGGCTGGGAAATCCAGAAACCAGGGACCCTCCCACATTATATTGTCTTGCGGTCTGTCTTGCTTCAAATCTATTTGCAAGCAAACACCTCAGTGTTTTCATGGAGCTCCTGCCAATGTTCTCTCTGAATTAGAACTATGTATTTCTTTATAGATGGAATCGGAATTAGGTCGACCTCATCCGGAGTTTGCAGGTTGATGAACGAACTCAACGAAGTAATTAACTCTCATCAAGTTAAGTATATATCAATTGCCGGAATAGTCAACTGCAGTCGTGTATTAAGGGATTGACTTTCGGATAGTATAGTAGACTACACATGCTAACTTCACGTAATTGTAGATTAACTCTCTAGCAATATAAAGTTTTCTATTACGGCTAGTTATCTCCCGGTACAAACACGTCAACTTCATGTAGTTGTAGGCTAACTCTATAGGTATGAAATTTGTTACAATGACAATCTATCTCTTGACAAAAATAATCATAATTGTACTAGCTCTGCTTTCTAACGATACTGAGTTTTTTAATTTCCACCACTATATTTGGGAAAATTCATCGCTGACATATATATTACCTCATCATTACGTCAAGTTTCATTTTTACAAACCCAAAATTCCTAATGCCACTTAGCTAACCCAGTAAGTCATCATGTGTAACAGTAATGTCACAGAATCACTGCCCCTGATATAAACTCACAATATACAATTGCTCAAAGGTCAACCATCCAAAATTCCCCATAAATTGAAAAACTTGCCCTAATTAATTTATTGGTTGCTTGAACGCAAAGGGAGCTTTCATTGGAAGAAGAATGGTCGACAATGCTGCCCCCCCTCTCCGCATCAACTGGCCTCTGCCTTCACAATTCTCATCATAAAATAAAAATCATCATCAACCTCTTCTCTGAATCTCTGAAATCTCTCTCATACTTGAAGCAAGCACAAGCCATTATAGCCAGCCCATGTCAACCTCTTCTCTTCTCCTCCATTAACATTTCTTGTGCTCCATCACATTTAAGCTGTCAAACTTCCAGAACCCTCCACCCCCCATTCTATTGATCATCATCTCCAAAAGTATATACACAAACAAAAACCCCACTACTTTTCCACCCACATTTCATCAATCAAATTCTTTCTTTCTGTTCTAGCTCCATGCACTGCCACTCTCTTCCCCACCATGCCTTCCAAGCTTTCTCATCTTTTTAATCTCATTCTCTACCTATCTTTGCTCTTCTTGTTCCTTCATGGCTGGTTCCATTTCTCTAATCCCAAGCACAGCACCATCCCCATTAACACGAGCAACCGGAAGCTATTGAGTACTACCAAATTCGACTTCACGCCATTTGTCCGCCGGCGTCAACAACGCCAGCATCACCAGCACAGACATTCCCCACCGCAGCCGGAGCCGGGCAAAAGAGAGCTCGACCCTCGTTATGGCGTCGAACAGCGCCTTGTTCCCACTGGTCCAAACCCATTGCACCATTGATGATGAGGTTCTTTCATTTTTTGCTTTCATACGCTTTTTGTGTGTTCATGCTATTGTAATATTCATCAACTTCTTTATTTCTTCTTCCTCTTCTTCTTCTTCACCAAAAAGGGGGAAAAAAATCACATAATATATGTCTAGTGATCGAAATGTTCATGAAATTAATCCAGATTTATTGTATACTCCTCATTTGGATTCATTGTGAATATATGTCTAATGTTATGTGAATGAGTACATAAATTTGATTTTTAAAACTATTTTCTGTGCCAACCTTTACCTTATCTTTGGTACTTTAATTATTTAATTTTTCAATGTTTGAAAATTTCCATTGAACTACGGCCATTTCACTATACGTGCAACATGTTGATGGATCTATCATTGAAAATCTTGACCAGAAATACAGTAAATCTCACTGAATTATATACTTGTTCTTGCCGTCATATAGTTAATTAATATTGCTAGGCTAGCTAGGAAAGCAACTAGAGTGGTTGTGACGGCACGTTATGCCATGGGAATCGGAGTATGAGTAACAGTAGAGAATAATAATATATGCTATATCAGTACTTCATGTAGAGAAAGTCCTTTCGTTTGTATATATTAAGGTCTATATCCTTATGCATGAATATAAAAAATTATTGTCTTTTAAAATAAGAATTATGACCTAATTTTTTTTCGAAATAGACGTAAAGCAAGAACCTGGATAATGAAAGAGCACACTGAAATCATGAATATGATAAGAGGCTTTGAAATTCATGTATTAGGTTTTTACTTTTGTATTAACATGATGCAAGGCATTTCTAGAAAGGGTTGACTTGAGACACAAAATTAGATTTAAAAGGGCAAATTTTCTCACAAACACATGCTGAGCAGTAATGGACTAATGGGATGTCTTGAGAAAATTTCTAGGATTCTTCTGGGTTTTTGTGAGTCTAATAGCTTTCCAAAATGGGGGTTGGTATTTCAGAGAAAAAAAAAGTCAGAGTATGTTGAACCTCCATGTTAGACTTTCAATTGCCATATTTGCTGGTAATCTGAAGCTAACACGTGAGCTAACATCATTGGAGATAATTAGACATCCAATGAAAATCCTCTGATTATTTGCAATGTGAATGTGTCATTCTCCAAATCGGAAATTGGAAGAGGATTGGATTTTGAATTTGAATTTGTACATGCATCGTTGACTTTCTATCAAAGGACTGAATATATCAACTGCAGCATTTTTTTTTTTGTTTGCTCTGTGTAGCATCTTAAAATTAGATAGAAAAGAGAGAGAGAATTTTTTTATAGAACTCCTTTAATATTTTAAGAAGTATTATTCTTCTCATCATCAGAGAAATAAAATTATGTATAGTGACACAATACAATCAACACTAACGAAAGGGTACGAGATTCGCACCCCTCATCAAGAATGATTGCGGTGTTCGCACCGCCCCATCAACAGTTGCGGCGGTTCGGATCCTCCATGTAAAGGTTTGGCGCGAAAGGCTAGGGCTGGGAGTGGCAGCCTGCAAAGTTCAAATGGATTGACCTAACCTACGGATCAACCAACAACAGCTAGAGCAATGAATAGCCCCACCAGGAACAGACTACTCCACTGACCCTAATATTTATTATTACATATATATATATATGTTTCAGAGAAACTGAAGAGTGAATTGGTGAGTCTTCTTCTCATATTGAGGGGGTTTATATAGGGTTACAAAGTAGTGTAAATTTGCCCTACATACATTAGTATATTTGCTACACAATTTCTCTACCTCTCAATGTGCATTTCATACAAACCACATATTCTCCACTTCTTAAGTGCATACTCCATGATATAGACATTTTACCTATTTACTACAACACTCCCCCTTGGATATATCATGTCAGTAGTATTGTCTTGGAGGTGCGCTTCTAATTTGCCTCGTTAAAAACCTTGCCAAGTAATAAAACCCTGTGGGAAAAACAACCTTGGTCGAAGGAGAAAAAGAGCACAACGCGCGTTGAGTGTGGAGTTTGTTTCTGGATAACATGGTGCTTCTCTTGTTGCCTCATTAAAAACCTTGCCGAGTAACAAAAACCCAGTGGGATAAAAATAACCTCGGTCGAAAGGGAAAAAGAGCACAACACACCCTTCACGCTTTTGAGATGAACATGTAGACATCTCCCCCTGATGTCTGTGTCTCCCCCTGATGACAACGATCATGGGAGTTCAGATAATTTCCGCAAGCCAATTCTTGCCACATGTTTCTCGAACGTGGATTTGGGCAATGACTTAGTGAACAAGTCTGCCACATTGTCCTCAGATCGAACCTGGTTCACTTTGATCTTGAGGAGCTTCTGTTGTTGCTGATTGTAGAAGAATTTGGGGGATATGTGCTTGGTGTTGTCGCCTTTGATGTAACCTTGCTTCATTTGTTCAATGCAAGCAGCATTATCTTCATAAATGCTTGTTGGCTCATCTGTGGTAGACTTCAAACCACAATTGCTTCGAACATGCGTAATTATGGATCGAAGCCATATACATTCACGAACTGCTTCGTGAAGAGCAATAATCTCTGCATGATTTGAAGAGGTAGCGACTAGGGTCTGCTTTGTAGACCTCCAAGATATCGCGGTTTTTCCCATGGTGAAAACATAACCAGTTTGGGAGCGACCTTTGTGTGGGTCAGAGAGGTACCCAGCATCAGCAAAACCTTTCAAAACACTTATATCGTTTTGGGATGGGGAGAGGGAACGCAATCCACTATGTGTGGCGTTCCTGACACTTGATGGGTCCGAATCCATCTTCTTTCTGTAGGGATAGAACAAGCCCATATCGATCGTACTACTTAGGTATCGAAAGATATCTTTAACACCAGCCCAATGGCGTCGTGTTGGCGCAGAGCTATATCTAGCTAGCAAGTTCACAGCGAATGAGATGTCTGGTCTCGTGCATTGTGCTAAGTACAATAATGCACCTATTGCACTTAGGTAGGGCACTTCTGCCTCTAGCACTTCTTCATCGTCATCTTTTGGACGAAATGGATCCTTCTCTGGATCAAGACTACGGACGACCATTGGGGTGCTTGAAGGCTTAATTTTGTCAGTGTTGAAACGCCTAAGCATCTTTTGGGTATAAGCTGATTGATGAATCAGGATACCATCTCTACGGTGCTCAAGTTCTAAACCGAGGCAAAACCGTGTTTTCCCAAGATCTTTCATCTCAAACTCGGATTTCAAGTGTTCAGCGGTTTCCCTTAACTCTTTAAGGGTGCCAATTATGTTCATGTCATCGACATAAACCGCTACTATTGAAAATCCGGAACTTGTCCTTTTTATGAACACACATGGGCATAGTTCGTTATTGACATATCCCTTACCAATCAAGTAGTCACTTAGACGGTTATACCACATCCGTCCGGATTGTTTTAATCCATATAGTGAGCGTTTCAATCTAATTGCAAACGCGCTCCGTGGATTAGAGCCACTTGATTTGGGTAGTTGAATTCCATCTGGAATATTCATGTATATCTCCGTATCTAGATCCCCATATAGATATGCAGTAACCACATCCATAAGCTGCATGTTCAGTTTTTCGGAAACTACCAAACTGACAAGGTAGCGGAACGTAATAACGTCCATTACGGGAGAGTAGGTCTCCTCGTAGTCGATTCCAGGGCGTTGTGAGAAGCCTTGCGCCACGAGACGAGCTTTGTATCTTACAATCTCGTTTTTCTCATTACGCTTTCTAACGAATACCCATTTGTGACCAACTGGTTTGGTGTTGGGTGGTATTGGTACAATTTTGCCAAATACCTTTCTTTTCGTTAGAGAATCAAGTTCTGCCTGGATCGCATCTTTCCATTTTGGCCAATCAGCTCTACGTTGACATTCATCAACGGAGCGTGGTTCGATGTCACCGGTCTCAATAATCTCACGCGCCACTGAATACGCGAATACATCATCAATGATGATGGAGTTTCTTTCCCACGTCCCATGTACACTAGTGTAATTTACAGAGATCTCTATGTTCTCATGGATAGGTTCTAACACTGAGGCGTCCCCCAATGATGTCTCTTGGACATAACCATAATCCGGAACATTCTCATGGGACGGATTTTGAGTATCGATGATCAAAGGATTTATTTGTGCCTCATTCGCTCTTTTTCTAGGGCGAGTATCCTTCGAACCAATCGGTCTACCGCGCTTCCTTGCGGGACCTGCAGCCATAGATGCCACATTATTGCCATGTTGAGCAATGGTGCCATCTCCTGGCGTTATAGGAGTGGCGTTATGTCCGTTATTCGGGACATCAATCCTTGCAGGCACGTTTGCAGCAGGTATGTGTGATCTCGTCACTTTAGCAATATCAGAAAACGCATCAGGCAGAGTGTCTGCTACGTTCTGGAGCTCGATTATTCTTCGCACTTCAAGTTCGGACTGTGCGGTATGGGGATCGAGATGAGACATAGTGGGGACAGACCACGACAATTCCTGTCGTTCCTGTTGAACATTTGTGTTCTTATCTCCCCCTAATGATGGGAAGACTGTCTCATCAAAGTGACAATCCGCAAATCTAGCGGTAAAGAGATCGCCTGTCAAGGGTTCAAGATAGCGGACGATAGTTGGAGATTCATATCCAACATAAATGCTCATTCGTCGTTGTGGACCCATCTTAGTACGCTGTGGTGGCGTAATAGGCACATAAATAGTACACCCAAAAATGCGTAAGTGCGAGATATCAGGCTCGTACCCAGTCACTAGCTGTAACGCAGAGTAAGATTGGGTTGCAGTGGGTCGTAGACGAATTAGCGTCGCTGCATGTAATATTGCATATCCCCAAGCAGAAACAGGAAGATTAGTGTGCATTACTAATGTCCGTGCTATCATTTGTAGTCTTTTGATAGCAGCTTCTGCGAGACCATTTTGGGTATGAACATGGGGAACTGGATGTTCTACATCAATCCCCAGTGACATGCAATAGTCATCGAATGTTTTCGATGTAAACTCCCCAGCATTATCAAGTCGAATTGACTTAATTGGATGGTCAGGGTAGTGAGCCCGTAGACGGATAATCTGGGCTAGGAGTTTAGCATAAGCAGCATTTCGAGTGGATAACAGCGCGACATGTGACCAGCGTGTCGACGCATCAACCAATACCATAAAGTATTTGAAAGGTCCGCATGATGGTTGAATTGGTCCACAGATATCCCCTTGGATTCTCTGTAAGAACGGAATGAGTATTTTAGGATCCTTTGCGTAGGACGGTCTCGGTCCTAATTTCCCGAAGGAACAGGCTTTGCAAAATGAGCGAGGGGCCTCGGAAGCAACCAATGAGGATTTTGGTTGGGCCTGAGCGTCTGTAGCGCTATTAGAAGCAAAATGTGTGACTACATCTCCTTCTATGGCATTGTAGCCATTGGGAGGAACAATCATCGCGTTATGCTCATGGTTGGTGTCATTACATGGGACTTGGGCAGCCTTATGGCGCCCCAAGACGGCTGCAGCACCAGATGCTGCAATTGTTGCGGTCTTGTTAAGTCCAGGAATCAATTCTCGATTCTTGCTTCTTCTCACTCTGAAGAATGGATGTCCGTGTGAAGTCTTTAGTATACGGAGCATCATATCACGACCAGGGTGCCCTAGTCGGTCATGCCAAAGCCAATATGTGTCAGAATCCAAGAGATCTTCTCTTATGACATTATTGGATTCAATTGGTCGAATTGTAGTGACATAAAGTCCACTAGATTGACACATAAGTTTCTCTAAGATGCGCTTTCGTCCGCAATCATTAGAGGTAATGCAAAGGAACTCTTTTCCGTTCTCAGTATGCGTTTCCGCATGGAATCCGTTGGCTCTTAAATCTTTAAAGCTCAATAAGGTTCGATTTGCCTTAGGAGCATAGAGAGCTTCAGTGACTTTAATCAAGGTGCCATTTGGCAATAGGAATTGGGCCATTCCATGTCCTTGAACTAAACCTGATGGCCCAGCCATCGTAGTCATAGTGGAATATGTAGGCAACATCTCCAAGAATAATTGCCTATGTCGTAGAATGGTGTGCGTAGTCGCACTATCAGCGAGACATTGTAGTTCATCCATTCCTTAAGAGAAAAGCTCGTAATTAAAAAGGAGTCATAAAGGAAAGAACTCAACTTTTATTAATAAGCCAAACGGAATTACATCATCATTTATTTCATCAAAGAAAGCGTAATCCAATAAACTTAGTCAATGCAAAGCAATGGTAGTCGTCTAACTTCTTTCGGTAATTCCAATGCAAAGGTGACCAGGTGAGTAGAGAGATGTTGGTGGAGCAAAGGCTCGCTTAAGTACCAATTATCTCAAAACCTTCCTAGACATCACAATTACATTGAGTACGCCTACTTTTGAAGAAAGATTAATCCCATTGGCATCTACTATAGGATAATGTGGCGATTGCCTACATCTCTTGGAAAATGAAAAGACTTAATCAAAATCGCCAGTTTCTGGGTTTTGATTTTTGTCGTCTTCCACCCTTAGATCGAGATTGCCATCTTGATCTTCTTGTTCCATGTAATTTGCCTCCCTTGCTTCACGATACATTTTGTACGCGTTTGCAACATTCTGGGATGCTTTACATGCCCTTGCCCAATGTCCAGGTAGTCCACATCGGAGACAAGCATCATTATGGTCAGGTTCCCTTGATCGAGGTGCTTTAGGAGCACTTTGAAAACGGTTGTTTCCATTGGTGGTGTTACCACCATAACCGGAGGCTTGGCCTCGCTCTCTCTTCACACGTTTACCACCACGGTTCCGTGCACGCCTATCTTGGCGGTTTCCTTCCTCTTTAGGGCGAGAATATGGACCTGAACGTCCATAATTATCCCTTCTTTTAGGGTTTCGCTCCTTGCGTCCTCCCTTGGAGGTGCGACTATAATTAGACTCCGGAATTGACTTGGTTCCCACGGGTCTAGAGTTATAGTTCTTCACAAGTATGTTGTCGTGCTTTTCAGCTACGTTCATGACACCAATTAGCTCATGAAATCTTGTGATGCGTCTAGCATTGATATCAATTCGATAGTTTTTAGCTATCATTAATGCAGAGACAGGGAAGGTAGAGAGAGTTTTCTCGATCAACATCGTATCAGTGATTTGATGTCCACAGAATTCCATCATAGACTTGATACGAAGTGCTTCCGAATTGTAGTCAAGAACTGTCTTGAAATCACAGAAGCGGAGGCTTTGCCATCTCTCTTCTAAGTCGGGAAGCAGGGAATCACGGACGTTGCCAAAACGCTGCTCGAGTTCTACCCATAGCTTTCTTGGGTCTTCCTCATTGAGGTACTCATTTTGGAGCGCGTCATTCATGTGCCTTGTCATGAGAATGATGGCTTTTGCTTCATTAGCCTCTCTCTTTGCTCTATTTGCTTCAAAAGCAAGAGCTTGTTGAGGAGTAAGCACGTCCTGACTCGGCTCTTGGATCGTACTCAGGATCCCATCAGCCTTAAGATGCTGGCGCATATCACGGATCCACCTGTGGTATCCTGCGCCTGTTGTCCCTAGTGGGTTGAAGCTCAATTTGTTCAGGTTACTCATCCTGAAGAACAACAAGAAAATAGGGTTAGTTTCGGAGCGAAAAAGGCTACCACGAAAAACTATAAACTTTCTGAGCGTAATCGCTTTCAAGAAATTAGGGATTTTCTGAGCGTAGTCGCTTCCAAGAAAATCTTGATTCCAAGAGGGGTTTTGGATTAAATCGAAACAATGATGTATGTGGTCGATTGTTTTCTTCTCAACAAATTCTAAGTTTGGAGGACTCTACAAGCTCCAAGCTTGGAGTGAGCACGAACCCCCACAGTTCGGCCTTTTTGGTCTCCCCTATGAAGAAGAAAGGGGGGTAGAATAAGGGATGTTGGAAGTCCCCGTGAAAAGAAGAGAAAAGTAATAAAAACTTCAAAAACGGGAACTTTTAGAAAAGTTTACCTTAAGAATTGACCGGAAAAAGTGTCCGGAAAGTCGCCGGAAAAGTGTCCGAAAGTCGCCGGAAAAGTGTTCGAAAAGTCGCCGGAAAAGTGTCCGAAAGTCGCCGGAAAAGTGTCCGAAAGTCGCCGGAAAAGTGTCCGAAAAGTCGCCGGAAAAGTGTCCGAAAAGTCGCCGGAAAAGTGTCCGAAAGTCACCGGAAAAGTGTCCGAAAAGTGGCCGGAAAAGTTGCCGAAAAAGTGGCCGGAAAAGTGGCCGGAAAATGGCTCGGCAGATCTGCCGGCAGATGCTCGGCAGGTGCTCGGCAGGCTGTCGGCAGGTGCTCGGCAGGGGGCTCGGCAGCTGTCGGCAGGTGCTCGGCAGGGGGTCTGCAGGGCTCTCGGCAGGTGCTCGGCAGGTCTCGGCAGGTGGTGTGCAGGGGCCTCGGCAGCTGCTCGGCAGGTGATGTGCAGGGCTCTCGGCAGGTGCTCGGCAGGTCTCGGCAGGTGGTGTGCAGGGGCCTCGGCAGCTGCTCGGCAGCGGTTCGGCAGCGGTTCAGGAATTCCAGAGGCCGGTTCAGGCTGTTTTTGGCCGGTTTTGGAGGTTCTGAGACCGGTTCTGAGCTTCTGGGATCAAGGGCTTTGATATGTGATAGGATTTGGGGGTTTCTTGTAAGGTTGGTAAAATGACCTAGTTCGGATCATGAACTTTCACTACTCTAATCGATTTCGATTCTAATTCTAGAGCGATTTCGTGCTGATAACGTGTTTCAGAGAAACTGAAGAGTGAATTGGTGAGTCTTCTTCTCATATTGAGGGGGTTTATATAGGGTTACAAAGTAGTGTAAATTTGCCCTACATACATTAGTATATTTGCTACACAATTTCTCTACCTCTCAATGTGCATTTCATACAAACCACACATTCTCCACTTCTTAAGTGCATACTCCATGATATAGACATTTTACCTATTTACTACAACAATATATATATATTTATTTATTTTTTTTCTTTTTTTTTGAAAGGAGACCCTAATATTTAATGAGGGTACAAATATGCAAAAGTTCTACTTTTACACTACACCCACCCGATGTTCCATAATATATAACATCATTTTAACTATTTTTTTTTTTTTTAATAGAAGTTGATTGTTATTCAATAATCAACAGCCAATAGGCCATAGCTTACAAAACTTACACAATAATTTCGGCAAGAAAATTCGGAAAAATCTATCCAAGCTAAAGCAAACTAATTAAAATCATTGGGAAGCTCACATTTAAGCAAGCCTATCCAAGAATGACCAAGGTTCGCCTCCTACGGAAAGAAATCATTCAACTAGCTCTCACTTGCCAATCACGCAATTGTGGTACAAGCAATAGACTAGAAACGTCATAAAAAACTCATAGAAACTTAATCACACTCACACAGGCTGAAACCCCATCTAGAACAACTAAACAATAAACAGCTCCTTCCCTATCGAGTTGGAGCTTATATCTGAACCTGCATTATGACCTTCAATTTCTTTTGCCAACGTATACTTGCGAGGATGACCCCTTTTCTTTGGAGTTGGCCCCAAAGAAACCGGAACCTCCACCAATTCACCGAGCTGAAACTCCGGTGGTATAATAGCTAAACTTGGCTTGAACTGCTCTCTCTTCACAACCAAGGCCGCCTTCAAATGTCTCTCAGCAGAAAGAGGCCCCAGGTCTGCACCAGCATAATTGAGGCCCAACCCACCAATCGGCAGCTCTGGCCCGGTCAACCCATCCACCCCAGCAGTCAACCCTAATTTTGAATTAGGGTTTCCCGCCTAGATTTCCGGAATTACCCGAGTTACACTTGCAGCAGCTGCTGATCCCAAGCCCGTCACCGCTTCTTCCGCCCCTTCCAGCACCGCCAACCCCTTCGACGCCTCATGGGACGTCCCCAGACCGCAGAACGCAGCCACAGAAGTCGGCGAACACGGCGTCGATCTCAGCCCACCTCGATCTGTACTTTCACAGTTCGACACTGCCAGCGGCAGTGCCTTCATCTCCAACCTCCTATCACACACACCTCCACCATGTCCAAAGAAACCACACGCAGCACAGAGCCTATGGCACTTCTCGTACTGGAGCTCAACCGACACCGACACGGCTGTTGAAACAAACACCCGTTTTGCCCAGATCCTCCGACGAATATCATGCAACACACGGACCCTCTGAACCGGGTCCTTCCTCTGCACCGCCCCCTGATCAACCCGAACAAAGGTCCCCAACGCCCGTCCGATCAGAGTTAAAGCTTTCTCATTGCGCATAGCGATGCGCAAACCCTTCACCGCCACCCATACCTTAAGGAGATGGAGCGGAGCGGCCTTGAGATCAGAAACGCCATCATAGTCGGCCAACAACAACATGGAATTGTTATAGAACCATGGACCCCCTGAAAGAATCCTATCCTTGATAGCCCTATCTTTGAATTGAAAGACGAAGATATCGTCCTCCTCTTGTCGATCAAAACTCTCTCCCTTAGTCCCCACACATTGGAGATCGCCGCCGAGAATGATGGGAGCACCACCACCTTCTTAGACAGTAGCCGCCCACAAAGGTAGAAAAACAAATCATGCATCGCATCTTCTCCGCCAACAAGGCTCACAAAAGCCTCCTCAAAAGGTGCAGAAGGAGCCACCATCTCCCCTGCCATCACAAACTCGATCAATCCGGATGGCTAGGGCAAAGAAACCCTAGCAGAGCCAAAAGTTGACGATATTTAAACTATTCCTGTCATTCTAAAACTCTAATTATTTTAACTCTAATGAGTAATTCATAACATTAATAATCTTATACTAATATTAGGGTTCCTCTTTCCCAATTACCAGCCATGTTAAGATTAAATAAGAATATAGGATTTAACTTTTGGGGGGTCCGTGGTTCTCTTTATCCTATAGAAGTTGTCCTCTTCTTCTATCCTCCGGGTTATTCTAGAGTTTCTTACTGTGGTGACTCATGGCGGCTCTGAAGTTTCGACCAGCATGGGCGGGCATCCCTTACCTTCTGGTTGTATTGACGATGGCGGCGTAGGAGCAATCCTTCACCTTCTCGTCTCGACTCTCGCAAGGGAGATCTCTCGACGACGATCGACTTTAGTTGATGGTGGTCTTGTACCTTGGAATCAGAAGGGCGAGGGTGCTTTCCCTTCTACTCCTCTTCTAGGCGGCAGCTGTTATGGCAGCGCCGATGGTGATGGTGGTCATGCTTGTGTCTTCGGATCAAGATTAGAGGTGTGGAGTTGTGTTGTGGAGGGAGGCTCTCCTACTGGAGGCGGTGATGCATCCAAATCGGGCTTCCTTCTCCATGATGTCGCTGTGGTGGGTGATCCTGTTCCTGAGGAAGACGATGGAGCTACATGTTTGGATGACTGGGCGTCGGCGTCGGGTTTTGGCTTTTCGATCGGTGGTCAAGGTCTGGTCCCTTCCGAAGGCTATGATGGCTTTGATCTTATACGGTTGTGCACTTCTCCGTACAAGGATGATGGTGGCTATGGTGTTCTCACTAGCGGCAGCCTTGTTGGCTACAGCGGCGGTGGTGGGTTGGAGACCACCAGCAAGGTTCTTGGTGGCTTTGGGCTTTTGCTAGGGTTTCTCATAATTGGGCTTGTTGGGTTAGTGTGGGCTGGATTAACTTGGGCTCATGAAATGTTTAGGTTTATTGTTTTTATTTTAGCTTTGGGTTATTATCATTTTTCACGAAATGATGATGGCCTTATTATCTTCTTTATTTGAGTGGGGAAGATTGACAAGTAACTAGTAGCCTCGTAGGTAATTTATTGATTTCGGGGTTACTTTGTTTCTTGTTTTTGCGCTTAATAGAAAAAGGTGGGTGTGCTAGGGGTATGCTATGTAGTATGCTCGTGTGAGGGGTGTGCTAGAGTTGTGTGCTCTATATAATGACTTCTACTGATGGCCCTCTGGGCAAGTCATTATTGTACTGCTTGCTGAAATGCTGAATGAGATTGACTTTTTCACCTAAAAAAAAAAAAAAAAAAATAAGAGGATGAAAATTATTGAGTAATATCAATTAATGAACAATATTTCATTTGAAGCAACTCCATTTGGGCTGACATTTTCAGTCAATTAGGTATAGGCCCAACCGCCCAAGTTACTTCACTGGGCTAAGAGATAGATAGCCTCAGTGATAATTAATGATTATAGACATATAGCCCAAGTTACTCCATTGAGCTATGAGATAGCTGACCCGAGTGATCTTCTATGACAAACCTTTCTATTTGATTGTGGAGAGTGAAATCCACATTTCTCATTTTACAAGTCAAACTCATTTTTCTATTTTTGGTTGTAGTTCTTATAAAGATACAAAAGTTAAGCTATTAAAGATAATTAAAGTTACCAGAAAATGAAACATGGAGTGTGGATTGTAAAATGTAGTGTAAATTTCAATCCCTTTGATTATTAAGCTTATATTACTTGGTTATTAGTCATTTTATTTATTTATTTTTGGCAAGAACAGGTTTATACAAAAGGAGGACCCAACTGTTCCATCCAATACAAAAAGAAAAGAAAAAAGGCTAAAAAACAAAGGCACCGAACAACAACAAAGCAAACGAAAGCAAACTGAATGTGCTCAAACTAGGCAAGTCCATAACTTAACCACCAAAAACAGCAACCCAGATACCAGTGAGAGAGAAAAATTCAGCTACCCTCCCCACACTATGCTGCCAAGGCCAATTTGATACCCGAACTCTCAAAAGTATCAATGTGATACCCAAACACATATTTTGACATCAACGTGATACTTCCGTCCAAAATTTCTGACGGCGCCGTTTCTTTGCTGACGTGGCAAGCATGTGAAGACCAAAAATAAAGAAAAATACCAATTTGCCCTTTTCTTTTGTTAATTGTTTTTTTTTTCCTTCTTCATCTTCTTATTCCTTCTTCTCAGATGATCTGGGGACTTTCCCAGAAAACTTGGAATCATCATCATCAGGAGAGTCGATGATGCTTAAGCCTACTTTACTACTACCCCAGCTCCTTTTTTTTTTTTTTCATATTCATGATAATATTATTATAGAAAGGAATTATCTCACTTCCTCCCTATTAAGACCAAGCCATAGAATGCAAGCACTTGCAAACTGCTCTATACGAAATTAACCAAATGATCAACTGCTAGTTAACAACGTTTAGGGGAAGTCGAAAAGACTTAAGAACTCAAACTACAGAATCTTTAATACAGAACTTCATTAGAAATGTCAACAACATCGTATGTCTCTAACAGGCATCTGATGGTTTGAAAAGAAAATCAAGCAAACCCATCTCAACTTCAACCAACTCATATGGTGCAGAGAACAGAAAGGGATGAGCAAATGACTGAGCCTGCAGACTAATCTTTCTTCTCAGTGTGGTTTTCCAGTTCCCTCCTCAGCTGCAGAGAGAAGTCATCATTAACGTCATCATCATCCCAGTCATCCTCCCACTGTTGTGTCACTTCCTTGCCTTCCTCTTTGTCCTCCCATTCTTCATTGATTTCAAACTCTTCGAACTCGTCATCGTCTTCGAACAGGTCCATCTTGGCGACCTCAGTCACTGCCTTGGGCTCCGTCGCCGCCATCTCAAACGGATTTCAGGGGGCGATGGTGATCCTCTAGCCTTGTGGTTCAGACGGAAAGACGCTCCACGAGTTCAAACTACCCCAGCTCCTCTTATGCCCATGAACAGAGCTCTCTCTCCCAACTGAAGAAGAGCTCTCTCTCCCAATTATCAGCCTAAACTCTACTTCTCAAAACCCAGAATCAAAATCACCACACAATAAACTACAAACCAAAAAAAAAACAAAGCTTTTGCATTGCACAGAAACAAAAAAACGATCATCAAACATGTCAAAGTCTCGTTCTTTGTCAATAAAAACTATTCAAGCAAAAGAATCAAACTTTGGGGCCTATTCCAGAATCACCAAAAATCCTCAGAAACCCAAAAAAGCAGAACAGAAAGGCAACACGGACACAAAATATGCAGAGCAAAAAAAAAACAAATAGAAGAAGACTGTACCTAAGGTGTGCCGATTGGGATTGGGGGGGGGGGTGGTTAGTAAATTTGGCTGGAGGAGGGCTCCGATTGGGATTAGGGGCGGTAAGTGTCATCAGGCTGAGCTCGTGTTCGATGCTGAAACCATTATCTCGAAGAGGACGCCGGATTGGAGGAGGCTGGGGCAGAAGACGGCGAGCTTGTGGAGGGAGGACCAGCCGCCGGGAGGCTCGGAGGAGGCGGCGGAGACAAGATCGGAGATGACGGAGGCGGGCCCAATTGCGAGGGTCGTCCTCCAATTCTTGCAATTCGAAGACTCTGATCAAGTCTCTCTGGGAATTCATCGGCCTCTCCGACGCCGACTCCGACAACAACCACCCCCACCCCAACTCAGACTCCGAACCACCACAAAACCCGAGCCCATTGGGACCAACAGTTCATTCGACTCCCCAGTTGCTTCGCCGGTCGCCGACCAGATCCGAGCCCACACCCGTCGTCAGACCTGTCTCGTTCGCCTTCTCGATCTGCGAATGAGGAGCTGGGCTAGTAGTAAAGTAGGCTTAAGCATCATCGACTCTCCTGATGATGATGATTCCAAGTTTTCTGGGAAAGTCCCCAGATCATCTGAGAAGAAGGAATAAGAAGATGAAGAAGAAGGAAAAAAAAAACAATTAACAAAAGAAAAGGGCAAATTGGTCTTTTTATTTATTTTTGGTCTTCACATGCTTGCCACGTCAGCAAAGAAACGGCGCCGTCAGAAATTTTGGACGGAAGTATCACGTTGATGTCAAAATATGTGTTTGGGTATCACATTGATACTTTTGAGAGTTCGGGTATCAAATTGGCCTTGGCAGCATAGTGTGGGGAGGGTAGCTGAATTTTTCTCCCAGTGAGAAGAACGCAGAAGTATCATCGACGCCATCGTGATAATAGTTGCTAACATCATCACGAGGCGGCAAGATCGAGAGAACTTGAGAAGGATTGATGACACTTTCGATCAAAACACACCCACCCTTCATTATTTCATGAATATAAATAAGAACTTGGTTATCAGTCATTTAGTTCATTAATATATATATATATATATATATATATATATATCAGATCCTATCTAGAGCGGATCTCCGTTTTGAAAATTAATGTGTGAAGTTTGAATTTTTGGTCACTTTTCGGTCGCATATCCACATCTCGACCGTTCAGTTTTAAGGTTCTAGTGTATAGATCGACTCTGCAAAATGATCAAAAACTGAACTCGACCGTTCTGTTTCTAGGTGTGTGTGTGTGTGTGTGTATATATATGTAACATAGATAACCAGGATAGATTGATAGAGTATGAGCCATCAGCCATGCATGTTTTCAAAAAAGTTGAAACTGCAAACGTACGTACCCCTAGTGTGTGTGTGTGTAGGTATTATAAAGTCTGACGCGCCACTAATGAGTTATAAAGTTTGAAACTATGAATCTATAAAGAGCCACTTCTAACTATATCAAAATTTTTAAGGCACTCTAGCTAGCAATGACATTCAATGGGGCTTGAAAGCTGGAATGAAGCTCTACCACTCACTGCAGCAAATGTCTTTACTTTTATTTTTCATTGTATAAATTATATTAGAGGTTTTAAGTTATAATTTTTTATCTTATCGAGAAAAAAAAAAGAAAAGTAATGCACCATTATTAAAGCCAAAGGAGCACAGCTCACCCGGCATCTCCAACTTCTGTAACATCAAATTAATTCAACACTATATTTTAAACCGTAAGTACCCACATCACTGAAAATTAATGATAATATTCCATCTCCTAATTATAAATCCAAGTCTTTCAACCACGCACTCTTCCTTTTCGATCCCGTCAACTTTGCCGCCAAATAATTAAAATTATATGATCAGAGACCTCTGTATAAAACAATTATGATGACATTGATATACAGGTATAAGTTAAAAGCTTGTCACAAGTGGAAGTAGAAATAGAATTTTATGAGAGCGAATGAATAATAGCTAGCTAGTTTACCTGACCAAATATATATACCAACTATTGGAAGTACCAACTATTGGAAGCTAATCTGTCTATTCAAATCGACCAAATCGATCTGCCCTAAATAGTCCTCTCACCGGCCACATTATCATCAAAAGTTCAAAACTCCAATGTACCTCCAACGTTGGGAGTTTTAGTGGCTTAAGACGCTTAACATCGTTTTCTTCATAAAGTAAACAAGGTACAAGATTTAGTACGTGGTTGCCTTTAGGCCCTTAATTTGGAAGATGACGTCTGATGATGACTAGATAAGGTCAAGCTAAATTAGGGCGGTGTCCATATATACGCGATTAGAAGTCTCTATTAGGTTGGAAGTTTTGTGCACAATCATGACTAAACCGATATTTGAGACTTATTGAATTAGTGATCGATAGTGGATTTCATCCCAATTAGGGCTCAACAAGTTGTTCAAACGTGTTGTGCAGGTGGCCAAACCAGAGCAATGATGATTGATTAATGCTCGGTGACCTATTTTGAAAAGCTAGATGGGAATGAAACTACGTACGTTTCAGAATCCATATAACGCTAATTAGCTAGTATGTGGTCTTCGAGGTTTAGACTCTCGAATTTTTTGCATCACTCAAAAAAAAAAATATAACAACACATTTCGATCAATCTAATAAAACATGAATATTTCACGATCGATCATACATAATTCTAATTAAAGCAAAGTTTGTGATCTTTATAAACTCGCAAATTGTTGCACCATTTGAATGATGTAAAAGCATTGTTCCAACACCGGTACCATTGTTTTTGTAACTAAATTCATAAGTCCATCCCTCATTTACATATACATAATATTGATAGCCCTTCTAGTGAGAAATTCTTATTTTGGGTCTTTTTTAGGGATAGAGAATTAGACTAACTTTTCAATCATATTTTAACATCCTAATCGTTCAGTTTTTATATTCTAATGTGTAGATCACTTCTGAAAATTTTCAATCAAATTGATTATCGTTATTCGTTAGGGCATTCAAAACGGCGACTTAAGATTATAAATATGAACAATTCAAGTTTGACAGATTTAGTTCGTCCATTGATTTAATCTAATTTAATACCTTAACAATCACCGATTTGGCTGAAAATTCGCAGAAATAATCTACACATTAGGACCTAAAAACTGAACGGTTGAGATGCTGAAATGTGATTAAAAAGTTGATCTAATGTCATATCCCTATAATAATCCAAAAAAAGAAATTCATTAGTGGAAGGGCCCTATATATATACCCACACACATATCTGCATACGTATACGAATATACGATGGCATGGTCCATGAACATTAAACTATTAAACAGACGACAGATCATTGGGACAGTTACGAAAAGTCTATAGGAGTATGGGAAGGGGCAGTCGAAGACCGAGTCAATATTTGATATCTGGGTCCTCGATGAATGAGATACACAAGTTCTCCGGTTGAAATTCCCGAGTCCAACGTCAGACCTCAGCACCATTCTGACCCCAGTTAGCTAAAAAACCGAAGACTTGGCCATTCATCTCTATTCTATCATCAAAAGCTCTAATTTGCAGACATCGTTAACTCGTTAAGTACCTCAGTGAAACAAGTTGCAGGTTGACTCAGCCACCACTTCATTATTTAGTTGCATTCCAAGATAGTAAGGTCTTCGATCTCTCTTTGTTTAATTTATTATATTTTGAAATTTGAAGATAGTATTAGCCATAACTATTCTCAGTCCACCATGCATTATATTACACATAGAGCAATAAGCACGCTGTAATGATTGGAAATTTGATAATCAAATGCCTCATTTTTATTTGACTAAGAGCATCTCTAACAGTAGAATTTATTTTTTAGTTAAATTTAGCTAAACTTGTGAATTATAGCTATTGATTTAACAATGTTGCTCCATCAATGATAGTTATTTGTAAGTGATATATTATGTTTCATCGAATCGTAAACTGACATGTGGACAAAAGAGAAGAGAGAAATATAACTTTTGCTTTAGCTATGTAGGATTCTCTAGCTAAATATAGCTAGCCAATTTAGCTAAAGTTAAATATAGCTAAGCTATAGCTAGTCTGTTGGAGCTGAATTTTGCTTCAAAAATAGTTAAATATAGCTAAAAATTAAATTTAGCTACTCTGTTGGAGATGCTCAAAATAGTGCTTTTTCAGGTTATCGATCAGGTACCCAAAACGTTGATTCATCCACAAGATAAATTACTAAATTAATCTTGTTTATCAATTTAAGAAAGTTTGTAAATACATTTTAAAAATTTAAACCATTAAGGAAAACAATTTCAAGTTCAACAATATAGGTTTTTCTTTCTTATTCATTAATATAAATTAAGGAAAAAATTAATCTTGTTAATTAAATCACGAAAGTTTGTAAATTCATTTTTAACCATTAAGGAAAACAATTTCAAGTTCCACAAAATTGGTTTTTCTTTCAAATTCATTAGTATAAATTAAGGAAAAAATTAATCTTGTTTATCAATTTAAGAAAGTTTGTAAATTCATTTTTAACCATTAAGGAAAACAATTTCAAGTTCAACAAAATAAGTTTTTCTTTCTTTTTCATTTGTATAAATTCAGGAAAAAATTAATCTTGTTTATCAAATTAAGAAAGTTTGTAAATTCATTTTTAACCATTAAGGAAAACAATTTCAAGTTCAACAAAATAAGTTTTTCTTTCTTATTCATTAGTATAAATTAAGGAAAAAATTAGTCTTGTTTATCAAACTACGAAAGTTTGTAAATTCATTTTTAACCATTAAGGAAAACAATTTCAAGTTCAACAAAATATGTTTTTCTTTCTCATTCAAAAAATATGTTTTTCTTTCTTATTCATCACTATAAATTAAGGAAAAAAATCCAACCAAATTGATAAGAATAATGACAGTTCCAAATACATGCAACTTTTGGGGATTACTTAACAAAGTTTTTGGGGATACCAACCAAATTTGTGGTTTGTGCTTATCAAGAAAGTGCAGGACACCAATCCCTTAATTAGGTGGTGAGTGAGTTGTGATTAGGATTACCAACATTTTCATCCAACCCCTATTATATAATGCTTTCTGCTTCTTCTCCTGCTAGGATTACCAATAATAAGCATCCATCATTTTCATCCAAACCCTATTATATATCTCCCTTCTAGTCCTATAATACAGAAATGACCAAAGAAGAGGAAGTCAACCCTAGCTAGAAGCTAGCCACCAGTCCACCCCTTAGCCCTAAATTCTCTAACCAAAACAGCAAAACCAGCCACCGGCTATACCCGGTCACCTGCGCACCCCCTTCTCTTCTCTTATATATGATCACCCTAGAAGCACCCTAGAAGCCAAGTCTTCTCTGCCAACTGAAAACTTACATTTCGTTTCCATTACAAATACACAAAACACCACCCGTTCTTCCATCCTCCTCAACAAAGCATGGTCCGTCGGCTCCGAACAAACTCCGAAGCCGACTCGGACAGCTATCCGATACGGCTGAGCTCGAAGGCGAGGTTGCTCGCCTCCGTCTCGGCCCTCATGGACATAGCCAGCCGCCTAACCCATAAGCTCAAGGCCAAGCCTATGATCAAGACGTCGTCGTTGAACAGGCCCAAGCAGCTGATGGCGACCATAAGCAACAAGGCCATCACGCTCATGCACCGGAAGAAGGTGGCCGGCGGCGGTGCGGGACCCAAGGGTGGTGGGGCCCTTGAGGAGGAGGAGTGGGGAGACGGCGGGGTGTGGCAGCGGTCGATTCTAATGGGGGACAAGTGCGAGCCGTTGGATTTCTCGGGCGTAATATATTACGATAGTAAGGGGCAGCAGCTGAACGGGGCTCCTCTCAGGTCGCCACGTGCGAGTCCCTTGCCTGGGTACCTGGAGAGGGCTCAGAAAATCTGACCGGAGGTCTCCGTTCCGTAGGTCACAGTCAATTTTCAATGTTTAATTGGAGGTTAGGAGATTTTAACGTTTTGTTACCAAATATGGTTTCCTTCTCTTTTTTTTGGCATTTTGTTGGTGTGGCATAAGTAATTAGTACGCACGCAGTGTTACGCGGTCATTCCCTTTTGTTTTTTTTCTCTTCTGTTGAAAAGATGATCGAAGGTAGGAGTGTGCAAAATATGTTACAAACCGGTCAAACTGGCCAAAATTGACCGATAAATATGGTTTGGTTAGGATTTTTTAATTTTAAAAATTGAAAATCGGTTCAATACTGAACCAAACAATTTATGAACTGGGTTGGTTATGTTTCTCTTGTACTTAAACCACGGAACCCGAACCTACCGGTATGTTTGAAACATAAGAGAAAAGGTTTTTTTGTTGTTATATATACACACACACACATAATAAATATATATTCATTTGTCCGGTTTGTTCTAAGTAAGTTTTAAATCTCCAATTATAACTTTATTCTCAAATGATATACTATCATATTAAATCGCTCAAAGGCCTAAAACCTTAGTAGATAATCGCTACAATTTTTTTTATCCTTTCATATCACATCTTTGATCTCTCAATCTCTCATTCTTTGACCTTTAATACTATCATATTAAGCTAGTATTGATGGCTAAGTCGTTAAATAAGTGAATCACTTTAAATCTAATTTAGGTTTTAGTTTTGGACTATATGTTTTGGATTTTAATTATTGAATTTTAAATTTTGATAATTTAATTCATAAATATCATGTTAATATTATATAGGTGAAAACCGCCTAACTGACCAAACCAAACAATCTTTAATTGGATTAGATTCGATTGGATTGAGCTCATTTTTTTTGTTGACCTGTTTTCTAAAAAGCCTAAACCGCTCACTTTGGCATAGAGATGGTTTGGAGTCAAAACCGATCCAACCCAATCCGTGTGCAGCCCTAATCAAAGGGTTTCACTCATGCCTCCATGGTGACTCGAACTTATGACTTTGTGCACGGTCATTCCCGTTTGTTAATATACGGAAACATTTTGTATTTTGGATGGCAAGCATCCTGTAGCAACTATTTAAACTTTAGGGGAATTTCCTTTCTTTTCTTGATTAAACATGTAACTTTCCCACAAAAAAAAAAAAGAAGAAGAAGAAGATTAAAGTGATAACTTGACCTGAAGAAAGATCATACAGCAATGATGTGACAGAGCTCATGAGCCATTCCAACCCTATTTCCAAACAACATATACTAATGGGCTAAACTATCACTCAATATTCAGTTTACCACATTTAACCACCATTAAAACGAGTGATTTTGAAAATTAAAAAATATAGGATGGCAATAATCACAGCTTAAGTAGAAAATTAAAAAAAAAAAAAATTTAAGTTTGTTTTTGAGCAAGACTGACTTTTCCGTGGGCCATCATCAACGAATCAATTGCAGGAATTTGACTGAATTGAAATCAAAATTAGCTTTCTGCAAGCGAACACTTGCAGATTACGAGAATGGCACAGGGGAGAGCCAGACGGAGAGAGAGTGAGAGAGATTTCTAGGGTTTCGAGAAATGCAGGGTCTGCAAAATGAGAGACAAGGAGGGAGAGAGAGGGGTAAGGGTTTGGGTTGGTGAATCTATGTACGTATTGATCAGTTTTTAGGCTTTAAGGGCATAATCGGAATCAAAAAATTAAAAACTGATCTTTTTTAACATCACCTCATTATTCATAAGAACTAAATTAATATTATTAACAATTCATTATGGATCTTTTGATCAAGTGGATAACTAGGTGGCATTTTTATTATTTCACTATCTAAAATGACATTTTTCATCATTTGCTTTAATTTTTAATTAAAGCTGTTTTTATTTATTTATTATTTACCAAACACAATAGAATTTTAAAATGCTGTTTCTATTCATACCTCCAAAATTGGCATTTGGACCTCCTTGTATATTAGACCTCTAACTTACTTTTCAAATACTCAATTTGCTACACATCCCAAATGTTCCCTAAATGCCAACATAATCATCAAACTTAGGGGTTTTCAACAAAAGCATTGAATTTCAAGCGACCACCGGGTGAGTTCCACTCCATGCTTCAACTACCAAATGATAAGTTCAACTTTTCTTGAGAGTCTAACACAATTAAGGAGAGCTATTGCTAGCTACTGATTATGGCAATGGATTTATACCTAGGTTTTTGAACGTCTCTGCTTTGAGTAATAGGAAGATGATCGCATCTCATATTAAAACTGAGGTTTAACCTCATGAAGGGGTAGTCAGAATTCATTTCAACGAGAAATGTTATTTCTTTCGAAGGTATGAACAAAGGTTTTGCATGAGGTTGAAAACGTGCCATTCATCTTGATTAGGATTCCAACATGACGACAAAAATGATGAAAAAAAAATGCAGATGAAAACTTAAGAATATGAGCATGCACAATTACATGCTAATGAAAGGACTAAAGATCTGGATAAAGACAAATGGTCACAACCAAGCTACCATACAATAGATACAATTTTGAACATCACTTTTTCTATATTGTTTGCATATGATTTTAGGTAGGTTTTCAAAATTGATTCTTGAATCATGAAAAAATGAATATAATTACTATAAAATTTGAAGTTGTCATATGTGAAATCCAAATGACAGAAAAAGGATAGCCTTTTCTTCATTATCATCTTCTTTTTTTGCCGGGTAAAATGAAACATGAAAACATACCTCGGTTTGTAAAAGATGGTGGGGGAGGTAAGAAGAGAATTTATATTTAGGGGAATAAAATTTGCACTCCCCTTTTTGCATTCTGCATTCCCACTCATGTTTTGGAACTTGAGTTTCCAAATTTGCCCTTAAGTCAATAACACTCAACATCTCTCTAGTTTGCAGCAAACCTTCACCAAATTCTTCTACTGAAGAGAAGGAAAGTGTTGGTCCTCGAAACTTGTCGCCATCTTCTCTTGGCTAACAATGGTTATAAGACAAATGAAGATTCACACAAAGAGTGGTCTTTCTTCTTTTTTTTTTTTTTTTTTTCCTTAATTTTTTTGACTCTCTTCTTCTGGGTTGTTTCACACAACGAATCTCTTGCAGAGAGAACCTCTCTAATTTCCAACTTTGTAAATTTCAGTTTGATCTATTGGGTTTACAAGGTTCAAGCTTTTATGGCATCAATGAGTTGGAGCTTTGAAAAACTGTTGATTGGATTGGGATTTAGCTGAAACTAAGAAAGATTGAGTTTGTGATTTGAAAATTTTCTTGTTGTTTTTATTGGATCAATGAGTCTGGCCTTCGATATCTTTTTCTTGTTGTGCTCCATTTCTCTCAAGAAATATTGTTGATAAAAAAAATTTACACATCCAACATATAATCAAGAACTAAGAACATACTCGTAGGCAATAATTACAAAGAAGTATTTGTCAGAATCATTCAAATAATTCTATTAATATAGAAAAATCAGACCCCATTCTTAAGTTCTTTGCTACTGAGCCTAGAGTTACAATCTTGGCAATCTTTCATGTCTTCCCGATCTAAAAGACTAAAACTATAGAAAATTGCAGTCGAGACTGTAGAACCTTTGTGCATATACAGTTTCATCATCTTTCAAAATACTGAATTCCATTGTGAGAGTGAGAGAAAGAGAGCGTATTTGAAAATGAAGAGCCTTGAATTTGCAGCGGCCAAGTGGTTGAATTCCAATACAAAGTACAAACATTACGTTTTCGAAGAAGAAGTCATCGCAGAAGACCAGAACTGGAGAGCGAAGAAAGGAGAAGCATTGCACAGTTGTTGGGCCAAAAGTGAAATTTCACACAATAAAATAATATAAAGATTGAAATGGGAGTGCAAAATGTAAAAGTGGGAGTGCGAATATCACTCCCTTATATTTATTATTATCATTTTTACATATTGTGTCTTTATTTGTCATTTTATGTGAGTTGACAAAGTCAATCATTACTTAAAAAAAGTAAGAGAGGTCTAAATGCTAATTTTGGAAGTATAAATAGAAGCTCGCATTTAAAAATTTTGATAAAAGTTTTTTTTTTTGTTTTGAAGCGAAGCAATCCCAAACGGGACTTTAATCTCAACAATTGATCACATGCTAATTTTGGAGGTATAAATAGAAGCTCACATTTAAAAATTTTGATAAAAGTTTTTTTTTTTTTGAAGCGAAACAATCCCAAACGAGACTTTAATCTCAACAATTGATCACATCACAGCAAAATCCTCTATCCTCAAGGGTTGAGATTATTTTATAGGGGTTGGGTCACTTACACCGTCGGTGCATAGAATAATTTCCACATGCCCATCACCCTATATCCAACTTTTGTTTTTCTTGAAGATTTGATCACATATAATGATTTACTTTTACGAAGAGCTATCTCATAATAATCACAGTTAGAGTTGCACCAAACAAATGGTTCTAATAAATTAGGAGTACCGAGTTTGTGTTTCTCCAAGACTCCAACTAATACAAAGAAAGAAATTTCCAAGACTTTGATCTGCGTTCGACTAGTTGTCGTATTGAAATTTTCAGAATTGGTGTATACAATCACATTAAAAGGGACTGTCCTTTTTTCACCATATCCACTCATTTAAGAGAGGAAATGACTCAATATCACCAGAAAACAGTTCAATAGTGCAGGTAAGATTTTTTTGCGTAGTGCGTGTAAGATTGGAGATGGTGAAATAAGACAAAATTTTACGAAAAATTGAGGAGGGTCCAAATGATAAAACAAGAGGTAAGAATAAAACCAACTTTTCAAAAAAAGGAAAAAAATCCCCGACTATTGAAAAATGTTATTAGGAAATCTGTAATTGAAATTATCTACTATTTTTTTGACTAAAAAAGATACAGTCCTAATTACAAAACCACTTTCTCTGGGCAAGTAATTATCCTATTATGACGAGTAAGTGATTATTCTGTTCTTAAAGAGTAATCCATTCATTCCCATATTAATTACATTAACAACTTCAGAATAACAATCACATTTTAACAATACAACTAACCTGTCACAAAAAACAACTTCCAAGACAACCAAAAACATGAGATAGAAAAGGTAAAATCATCATTCGTCAGCCAATCGAATTCCATGATGAGCAGCTTTTTCCATGATGCGCTCCATATCCTCCTCGCCAAATACAGGCATCAAATGAACTTCACCATCCCAACCCCAAGGCCCAGACTTGAATTTGAGAACCATCAGAAAATCATTATGTCTCCACAGTGATCACATCATGCAAAAGGAGCTCATAACCTTGATAGTCCAAATTATTCTGAGTTGCCCGTACTTCCCTTACCAGCTCATTATATCCCTCTATCATCTCCTCTCTGATAGTGTGGTCAATAATATCCTCCCTGAAAATTGAAGGCATATTGTACCGCTCTGCAAAGGTGCAAAAAGTACTTTCTGCCATTATTCGTTCGCAATAAGCTGTCGTAAAGTATCGTAGTCTCTCCAAAGATGCCACGGCCATCCTGTTGAGGAGACACAAATTAGAGTTTTATGCAAACAATTTCACAATTTCACAACTTCACAAAATTACAAGAGAAACTTAACATGCTAATCAATTGTGTTCAATAACCTAATTATTTAAGGCAAACATGTTTATCAATCATGAAAACATGTGTTCGTCTTGAACATTTCTGTGTACTACTTCTGCCTACAGAATTCCTACCTGATTAATTCTACATCTCTAAATATGAGACGGAAGGAGAACCTATAGTTGATATCTGGGGTTGGTTCTCAACAGATTACATATAAAAACCAGCTAATTTGAAATAATTTGAAAGCCAACCAATCCTATTTTCCCCAAACTAAACATCCACATACTAAACCAGTTTACATATAAAAACTATATCATTTCATATGAATTGATATGCCAGAGAAGTTGTATTTTCCTCAAATTACAGATCCCCATACATACAACAAGAACCAGGAAACCTTATTCTTTACTTCTAAGTTATAAAAATGAAATGAGGCCAAACAATAAGCGTAAGACAAGAACTATCACATGATGGAAGGGATAATGTAACCCTTACCAGACACTGACAAGAAACAATGAGTCATGCCAAGCAATTTGACTGTTTTATCTAAGAAGTTGAAATTGTACTGATGAAATTGCATCAGGTCATCACCCTCTAAAGTACTAGCATTGTGTGACAGAGTGAATTACATAATGCCTACAACAGATAGAAAACCCTCAATTTTGGGTTAGAAAGACCAAAAAGAGAGAAACCCTCCCTTGAAATTCACACAGAGTCCATTTCTGACTAGCACCCACCTCATTTTCTCATTCTCTTCACATACCCAAACAGCCCACACTACAAAATCCCACAACTCCATAAAGTGACCAATATACTTCTCTCTCTGTGTCCTTTCAATCAATAGAAATGATTGCAAAACATAAGGAGGAAACAAACAACAGAAATGAACCTGATGTATGATACAAATAAGAAGCACAAGATTACAAGGAAATGAACAAACAATTTTTATAAAAGAAAGGAAGACACAAGCCAAAATCTTGATACCCAAAGAAGAAGAACTACCTGATGATAGCAGAGAAGAAGACGCAGAGCAATGGGTGCAAGACCTCCTATTAGAATTCAGAGCTAAACCTCCACTTTGGTGCCCCAACCCTATAAAACCCTGAAATCTCCATAATGCCAAGTCATAATACAATTCTTTTGGACTTCTGCACATTACATTTAAAAAAAAAAAAAAAGAACTTCTGCAAATTACATTGAGGTGAAGTTAAGGGGGCGTTCGGTAAGGTTTTCAAGTCATCATTTTCATTTTATAAAATGAAAATGACTTGAAAATGCGTTCGTTGGTCTGTTTTCAAAAATGCAGAATATAAGTTTTGAAAATAATTTTTTATTTTACTCGTAAAACAGGAAAACGACAAATAGACATTTTCACCTTTTCATTCTCATATTTTAGAAAACATGGAGATATATTTTCCAAAACAAAGAAAAAAACGAATGTGCTCTCTTCTTCCATTTTCTCATGTCTCTATTTTCTTCTCAGGTCTCTCTCTCATCTCTAGTCGCAATCTTCTCTCGTTTTTGAAAATTGTTTTCAGAATAAGCTATCGGACACATTTTCTGATCTCAAAAATTCAATCTTGTTTTCTCGTTTTTATTTTCAAAATCTGTTTTTGAAAAATCATTTTTAAAAACGTTACCAGACAAGCCCTAAGTGTTTGGAAATAGAGTTGATACGCTCAGAAATACCTTGTAATAAAATGTGAATTTTCTTTGTTTACGTAGTAAATCAAAGTAACTGAGATTAAAGCTCCTCTCCAAAAAAAAAAAAAGTGCTTTAGATCTTACCGAATTAAAATCGATTTGGGCCTGCCTGAGTGCAGATTGGTAGTACAAGGAAAGCCCAAACTGAGCTATCCATTCGGCCCAGTCAGAACACCCTCTTCTAGTCGTCTTCTTCTTCTTTCTCGTGTTTTTTTTGTTGCCCTTTGGCCAGAGACCACCTCTTCCTTCAACTCTTGTTTCCGGGCGGACCTTGAATCTGAAGACTTGGTTGAGCCCCATCCTTGAATCTTCTGAGGACTTGAAGGGCCTCCCTAAGCCCTAGGCCATGGTTTCTGGAAAGAAACAACTCAACCTCTGCCTGGAGTGCATCTGCTGATCGAGATCGATCTCATGGCCTCCATGGTTGAAGCCTTTTCTGCCCTGGAGGCCATGGTTGATGCCAAAACTCTTGCTGGTATTAAATGTTGGTGCATGCAGCTTCTGAGATCTGAAGAGCCTTTCTTGGCCATAGTTGCGTACTTGCGTTGGGTGAGAGAGAGAGAGAGCTTTCTATAAGTGCGATCTGGTTAAAGCAAAATGTTTTTGTCTTCTTGCCTAAATATAATTCTGTGTTAATGTGCGGCTGACGTCGTCTTAGGTTTTGGTACGCAAAAAATATCTAATTTACTTGTTGGGCCTTGACTTTTGGATCCAGATAGTATTGTAATTGGACTCCGGCCCATTTTACCTCCAAACCCTAGAACGATCCTCAAAGCGGACAGCAACTGGAGATTAGGGATGGATGTGCCGCTAAAAATCATAACCATTGCATATTAGCCTTCTGTTTAGACCATAGAACCCAGTTGAAGGGCGATGTGAATGGAGGACACTTTTTGACCATGTCGTAGTTGGAGGCACCTCCAGATAACAGGTCGATGAACCCGAACAACGCAATGAATGATGCTCATACATGCATGCATTGAGAATAAAATTCTTAACCAAAACTCCACCTGCGTGATTACTGATTAGTGACTTGGTGTAACTCTGAAGTTCCTTGTCTTCTAAGTTAATTAGGTTTGAGAAATTGAGGTCAATCAGACTGAACCCTGACGACAACTATCGTGTACACTAATCACGTCAAAAATCCACCTAAATATGTGCCTGAAGCCCTAAATTTTAAACAAAACTATTCGAAATGTGAAAAGTTAACATTTCCAGATACAAACTTGCTGCCCACCTTGGGTTAATTGCCCCCACCGTTTGAAAGTATGACGCCTATGAGTCTATGACATGCATAAAATAACCATTCTTCATGAGTTCATGTAATAGGCTGCGACATTGTTGTCCTTAGTTCTTTACTGTTATGCGGTCTGTGATGACAATTTTTTGGTTTCTGGGGTGGCTTGGTCAACAACTTCATGAGTTGTAGGCGACGGAGACCGGTGGGATCCGGTTCGTTCGGGTCGAGATTCTCTCTCCAATGGCGGGTGGGATGCAGGTGCTAAGGTCCCAAGGACAAGCGAGTATAAGGCGAAATTTTAAAGGGTCCTTGATTTTTAAACTATAGCCTCAACTTTAAATAAATTTTAGGATCCTTAACCCAAAACACCAAAATTAGTTAAAATTAACTCATTTACCCCAACAACAAATTTTTATTCTCACTAACTCAATTTAAAATGAAATGATAATTTTGCCCTCAACTTAATTAATAAACTACTATCATGCCACTCTCCCTATATCTCATCCCTTCGGCCTCCCTCTCTCTCTCTCTCTCTCTCTCTCATCCCTCCGATATGTAAACCGGAGCCTATTTTGCTCACCGACTGTTCTCTCTCTCTCGTCAGAGCTCTGGAGTCCGAGTCGCGGCGGTGCAGACTTCGCTGCAGAAGTCTATGTGCCCCGGTGAGTCGATGAAGGTGACGGAGCGGTCGCTGTGGTTGATGGAGGAGCTCTTGATGGCCCGTCACTACTACTCGAGGAGGGAGTCCATGAAGTGGAGGCGGCCGGTGAGCTTGGGGTGGATGATGCCGCTGACGGAGCCGGAGATAAGGTGGTCGTAGAGCATTCTCACCATTAATTCGTGGGCTGTGCTAGGTTGTGGAACTTGTGAGATAATGGTCATGATCGATCCAATTTTTGTTTGATAGGATGAAGATAAGGATGTGGTTTCATGGAATGCTATGGTTACTGGTTATTCTCAGATTGTTAGATTTGAGAATGCTATTAGTTTAATTAAAAAGATAAGGGAGTGGAAGATTGAGTTAAATGTTGTCAACTGGAGAATGATGGCTTTGCATGGATGTGTTTCGGTAAATGATTGCTTGTGGCTTAGAGCCACATGTTGTTAATAATGACATTTGTTTTAGTTTGCACTAGCTCTGCACATCAATTCTTTTGTTTTGTTTGGTTTTTTTAATTTTTTATAAGAAGTTCTGCACATCAATCTTAAAATGAAGCTATTGGTTCTTCCAATTCCAATATTCTATGTTTCGTGCAACCTTGAACTAGTTATGAGCTTATTGACCCTTCTTCATTTCTTTCTTCTTATTTATTTTTTTTTTTGGGAAATGGGACGGAAGGAAAGAAGAAGAAAAAGTTTTGAATGTCTATTGGGGGGCAATAAACATTTATTGGAGAGCAATAGACATTTTGAATTGATATAATCTCTGGGTTTTTTTTATTTAATCAAATTTTTATTTGTCTAATTTTATGAAGATTAGTTTCCATTCCGGCAACCGAAAGTTCTATTGGAGGGCAATAGACGTCTATTGGAGGGCAATAGAGGTCGATTGGGGCAATAAACCTTTCCGGTGAGGTTTTCATAAAAGTCCGGTGAGCGGCGGCCGGTGACGTGAATCAGGCTAAATTTGGCCGGATTCTCGTTGCCGGTGATCGGTGACGGGGCTCCGGCGAAGTCTCCTACGGTTTCTCTTTCTCTTATTTTTTTTTCTCTCTCTAAGTAACAAAAGGGTGAGGGTAAAATGGTATTAAAAAAATATAAAAAACAAAAAAAAAAATCTTAATGGGTTATTAGGGAATACCTTCTTAGAGTGTTTTGGGTAAGAGAGAATTAAAAAAAACTTAATGGGGTAAGTGGGAAAAAAATCTCTAAAAATAGTGTAAATGGACAAAAACCCTAAATTTTACTTTACTTTGTTCCTATACTAAAGACGTTACCAAACAAGAAAAGAAAAAAAAATCAGTTTCATTAGCCAGTTCTTAAATCCAACCAAAAGCTGAAAATAAGGCCCTTATACATACTCTCATAATAAAAACATGGGAGAATATCTCAAATGATCACTCAATTTTTACCTATTTGACACTTTGGTCATTCACCTTTTAAATATATCACTTTAGTCACTCAACTTTAACTCTGTTATTCACTTTAGTCACTTCCTAAATTTTTTTCAATAAAAAAAATTATTTGCTGTTCAAGTAAATCCAGAATATGTGTCTGGCCCAAACTCGAGGTTACTTGCTCTAGTTGAAATAGAGTTTATATTAGAGATATTCTCGGAGAATCTTAGGAGATATTCAATCAATGTACGATTATGTTTCCATGTACAACTCTATCTCTATGCTTGTAATCCTCTATATAAGGAGGCCCTTATTATCAATGAAAGTACGACTCAATTCTCTCCCAATTCATTTTTTCTTAAACACGTTATCAGCACGAAGCCCTAACCCTAAAACAAATAGCCAAACCCTGATTCAAGAAGCTAAAAACCTTGAATCCGAATACAAAACCTTAAAGTCTTTTATGCCTCCACCTCACAAATTGAAGAACTCGATCCCAGGAGTCCAGAACCGGCGGCCCCACCCCAAGAACCGGCCGAAAACCCACTGAACCGGCCGAAAACCCACTGAACCGGCCACCGGAAGCTCCACCGGTTCACCATCTTCCGGACCTTCAATTTCAACCAAATTTTGGTAGGAGAAGCCTCTTTATCTGAAGTTTCAGGAACCGCAAGAAAAAGTCCAAAAAAAGGCCTAAAAATACGTGAATCGGCCACCTGAGAAGCTTCACCTTGAACCGGCAGAAAAGAAAGAAGAAGAAAAGAAAAGAAAAAAAAGGGAAAGGAAAAGAAGCTTAGAAGCCCAAGGCAGAGGCCCACTGCCACGTCAGCAGAAGAACCCACAACCACGTCATTACAGGGACCCACTGCCACGTCAGCATCAGTGCCACGTCAGCCTTCCAGTCAACGCCTGGTCAACCATAATTTGTTTTGGTGGTAGCCTTTTACGCTTCGAAACTAACCATAATTTCTTGTTCTCTTTCAACATGAGTAACCTGAACAAATTGGACTTTGCTTCATTGGGAACAACTGGCTCTGGATATCACAGGTGGGTTAGTGATGTCCGCCAGCATCTCAAAGCCGATGGAATCCTAGATTCGATTCTCTAGCCTAGCCAGGATGTGCTAACTGTTGAGCAAGCTCAAGCTTTGGAAGCCAATAGAGCAGCCTTAGAGACAAATAAGGCGAAAGCCATCATCCTAATGACTTGTCATATGGATGATCCACTTCAGTACGAGTGTATGAATGAAGAAGACCCCAGAAGGCTGTGGGTCTCACTCGATGAAAGATTTGTCAATGTCTGTGACTCCCTGCTTCCTAACCTAGAAGTGAGATGGCATAGCCTCTGCTTCTGTGATTTCAAGTCAGTTCTTGACTACAACTAGGAAGCACTTCGCATTAAATCCTTAATGGAATTTTGTGGTAAAGAGATCACAAATGCGATGTTGATTGAGAAGACTCTTTCTACCTTCATGCATTGATGGTTGCTAAGAACTATCGAATCGATGTTACGGCAAGACGAATCACAAGGTTTCATGAGCTCATTGGAGCTATGAATGTAGCTGAAAAGCATGACAACATCCTTGTGAAGAACTATAATTCGAGATCTGTGGGAACAAAGCATATTCCGGAATCCAATTATAATCCCTCTCCAAAGAGGGGGGCGCCAAGAGCGAAACCCTAATCTTAGGAAAACATTTGGACGTTCTGGTCCATATAATCGCTCTACTTGGGAAGGTAATCGCCAAAATAGGTGAACACGGAACCGAAGAGGTTAACGTGGAAAGAGAGAGGGAGGCAACGCTTCTGGCCATGTTGGTGGCGCCACCAACACTAAAAGCCATCTAAATGACACTTTCAAAGCGCCTCAATCAATGAAGTTTGAGCAAAGAGATGTATGTTCTCGATGCTGAGTGTCTGATCATTGGGCACACATTTGTAGAGCTCGTGAAGAAATTGTCACCGCTTACAAAACATATTGTGAAGCAAGAGAAACTCACTATATGGAACAAGAAGATCAAGAAGATGATCTAGAGTGAAGGGTTGTGTTTGAACCAAAAATGAGCATTTTGGCCTGACAAGGCGTGTCTTGGAGAAATTGAGCCAATATCAGTGGCTCAAGCTATATATTGTCGACAAGTTCGAAATATATTATTTAGAGGCTAAATAAAGCCTACTTGCAGAATTATGGAAGATTACGCGAGCTGCAAGAAAATGAAATGATGGAAGCATGGAAATGAAAAGTCAACTTTAGCATATTTTTCTATTTCGGTTAGGAGAAAGCGAGCTAGACAAGAAATGAAGGGTGGCAGACTAACCATCCGAACTCCAAATGAGTTGAAACTTTCCAGATTCATTGTAGACATCCTAAGAATCATTTATTATGAAGAGTACAAGAGCTTTTTTTGAGCAGAAAGCCTTCAAACAATCAGTCCAATTTTCTGCAGAAGCAAAACTGGAAAACTAGACCTGTAAGAGGTCCAGCAGCATTTCCGGCCCAACCACATGGAAATAAATTCTTAAATTTTACCACAACAATCTACATTCATGGTGTATCATTTCATATGAATAAGTAGAAGGCTAAATCTGAGTTCTTAGTGGAGATAAAAATTAAAGGAATAAAGGAGCAGAAAGTGCTCTCACCTAACAAATCCATTAAGTGTTTAAGTGCTCAAACCTAACCCATTATGATTTGTTTAAAGGCCAAATAGTGTTGCTTGGAAGCCTATATATAGAGGCAAAAACAAGACAACAAAGACACCAAAAACATTCACAACAACAACAACATCTCTAAGATGATCTAAGTTCTCTCTATAGCAACCTCTCTAAGAGCAACTCATTTCCTTCTCTTTCTCTTATCGGTGATCACACTCCTAGTCCTAGTCTCCTCAAGAGCCGACTATCAGTGCCACCAAATCCTCTGTCAACGTACTTCGGTCCTAGTCTCCTTGGGAGCCGATTGTAGTACCACGACCACGAAAGACATAGACACATCCACAACATCAAAACATCTCTAAGATGATCTAAGTTCTCTCTAGAGCAACCTCTCTAAGAGAAACTCCTCTCATTCTCTTTCTCTTACCGGTGATCACACTCCTAGTCCTAGTCTTCTCAGAATCCGACTTTCAGTGCCACCAAACCCTCTGCCAACTTACTTCGGTCCTAGTCTCCTTAGGAGCCGACGGTAGTGCCGCGACCACAACGGTTACAGACCCAGCCAAGCTAAAGTCACGCCCTAGCAACCCAGCCAAGCTAAAGTCATGCTTTAGCAAGTTCTCCTCACTTCCTAGTGGTTCTCGCTCTGCTCGATCTACAACATCGAGTATCGATTGTGATTTTCAAGAAGCTCAGCAAAAGTCCTCGCCATGAGGCACAAAGAATCCCACGACGAGGTTGGTGCTCTCCTCATCCACAATCTCTTGAAAGAAGTAAGGTCAAGGGACACCCCCGACAACCACACCCGAACTGTGCTGGCACGCCCGCGCAAGAAAAGAGACTGTTGACCAGGTGCAACAAAATTGGAGCCAAACAGGTTGAACACTACAAATATGGTTGGGATCAATAGATCGCCAATTCTGTTTAAGTCTTTATTTTTCCAAGAGATGTAATAGGCAATTGCCATATATTTTTGTAGTAAATGCCAATTGTTTAGTCTTTCTTCAAAGTAGGCTCACTCAAAGTAAGTGTGATGTCTAGGAAGGTTATGAGATTAGTGGTACTTAAGCGAGTCTTGCTCCACCGACATCTCTCTACTCACCTGGTCACTTTTATTTTGGAATTACCGAAAGAAGTTAGACGACTACCATTGTTTTGCATTAGCTATCATTTTGGATTAGATTTTGTTTAGTCAAAGAGACAATGATGTAACTCCGTTGGCTTATGAATAAAATTTCTAGTCCTTTATGACTCCATTTTGATTATGAGCATATGACTTTTGTGACTACGATGGTTAGTCCATCAGTATTAATTCAAGGACATGGAATAGCCCAAGTTTCACTTGCCAAATGGCACCTTAATTACTGTCACAGAAGCTCTCTACGCTCCTAGGGCCAATCGCACCTATGAATAGCCAACGAATTCTATGCGAAATCGCATGTAGAGAATGGAAATGAGTTCCTTTGCAATATCTCTAATGATTGCGAATGAAGGCGCATCTTAGAGAAGTTTATGTGTCTCTCTAGTGGATTCTATGTCACTATTCGAGCTATTAATCCAATAAAGTTATGAGAGAAGATCTTTTGGATTTAGACACATATTGGCTTTTCCACGACATGATAGATCATCCTAGTCATGATATGATGAGCCGTTTACTAAAGACTTCACATGGACATCATTTATTTCGAGCGAAACGAAGCATGAATCAAAAATTGATTTCTGGACTAAGTGTGACCGACGCAGCTGCCTAGGGCACCGTCTCCGTCCACCACCAGCCTAGGGCTAACACAGTCCCTATCCATGACACCATGGATAGCGTCCATCATGGTGATGGAGCCCCAGGTGATGCTACAATCACCAACTTGCTTCAAATAGCGTTTCAGATGCTCAGTCCCAACCAAAATTCTCATTGGTTGATTTTAAAGCCTCTAGCTCGTTTTACAAAGCCCATTCCTTAGGGAAATTAGGACTGAGACCGTCCTATGCAAAGGATATGAAAATACTCATTATGTTCTTACATAGAATCCATGGGGATTCTATGGACTGATTCAACTAACTTGCGGACGTTTAAATAACTCATGATATTGGTTGATACGCAAACACGTTGGTCACGTGTTTTGCCATTGTCCACTTGTAATGCTGCTTATGCTACACTCCTAGCAAATATTATATGACAACGGGCTCACTCTCCGGATCATCTTATTCCGTCAATTGGACTTGACGATGCTAGAGAGTTTATATCGAAGATTTTCGATGGATATTGCAATGGGATTGATGTTGGACATTATATTCTCATGGACACACCCAAATGGTCTCGCGAAAACTACTACGATGGTAGTCAAGACATTGGTAATGAGCACCAATCTCCTTATATCCTCTTGCGCTAATGTAATATCTCATGCAACTATGCTAATTCATCTACGACCCACACTTAATCTACCTCTACGTTACAACTAGTGACTGGGTACAAGTATCGTACTTACGCATTTTTGAGTGTGTCACTAATGTGCCAATTGCGCCGCCACAGCGCTTTATGATGAGTCCTTACAAACGAATGGCCAACTACGTTGGATTTGAGATTCCAACAATCGTCCGCCACCTAATGCCCTTGCTAGGAGATCTCCTTACCGCTAGATTTGCGGATATCACTTTGATGAGACAGTCTTCCCATAGTTAGGGGGAGATAAGAACACGAATGTTCAATAGGAACGACAGGAATTGTCGTAATCTGTCCCCACTATGTCTCATCTTGGTCCCTGTTAAAGTGACGAGATCACACAAATATGCTGCAAACATGCCTGCAAGGATGGACGTCCCGACGAGAGGACGTTGCGCCACCTTACATAAAGGTAGGCATGGTGCCAACGCCATAAAGAGTGGCACTTTGGCGTTACAGGCCATGACCCTAGCTAGGATGCGTGGGAGGCCCATGAGTTCGAATGATACTTTGGCACATTCCAATCATTTGATCATCAAGACTCAAAATCCGTCTCATGAGAATCTTCCGGATTATGGTTATCATTGGGGGACGCCTCAACGTCAGAAACTATTCCTGAGAATATAGAGCTCTATGAAAATTACACTAGTGTACATGAGACGTGCGATAGAAACTCCATTATAATTGATGATGTAGTTGCGTATGAGTTTGTTGAGTCAGATGATATCGAACCATACTCCGTTGATGAATGAATGCCAACGTAAAGAGATTTGGCCTAAATGGAAAGATGCGATCCAGGTTAAGATGGATTCTCGAACGAAGAGGAAGGTTTTCGAGCTAGTGATGCTAACACCTCCTAACAAAAAACTTGTTGACTAATGGGTCCCCATTAGAAAGCGTAGTGAGAAAAAGAGGTGGTAATCTTGCTTTATGGCGTAAGGCTTCTCATAAAACGCCCTGGAATCGACTACGATGAGACATATTCTCTCGTAATGGATGTCATTGCACTCCACTACCCTGTCAGTTTGGTAGTTTCCGAATAACTGAACGTGCAGCTTACAAATGTGGTAACTACGTATCTCTATATGGATCTAGATACGGAATATATACAAAGGTTCATGGTGAACTTCATTTATCCAAGTCAAGAGGCTCTAGATCACAGAGCACGTTTACAAAGAGGCTGAAATGCTCACTAAACTACTTGATTGGAAAGGGATATGCCCACGCGTTTCCATAACAAGTTTCGGATTCTATCGAGGTTCATGTTGGACATTATCTTCATTAGAAGCCCTTAAAGAGTTAATGGAAACCGCTGAACACTTGAAATTTGATTTTGAGATGAAGGATTATGGGGGAACACGATTATGTCTCGGTTTGGAACTTGAGCATCGTGTCGATAGATACTTAGGCATTTTGACAAGGTCAAGCCTTCAAACACCCCCATGATTGTCCATAGTCTTGATCCTGAAAATGATCCTCTTCATTGAAAGGATGATAATGAAGATATGCTAGAGGCAGAAGTGCCTTACTTGAGTACAATAGGCGCATTATTGTACTTAGCTCAATGCACAAGACCGGACATCTCATTTTCCATGAACTTGTTAGCTAGCTATAGCTCTGCGCCAACACGACGTCATTGGATTGGTGTAAAAGATATATTTCGATACTTGAGATGTATGATTGATATGGGCTTGTTCTATCCCTACAAAGAAATGATGGATTCGGACCCATCACACACCAGGAACGCCGCCAACACGGCAACACTGGCCTGCGTCCATGACGTCGCTTTTGGGAAGCGCACAATTTAACCCTGAAATATCGTTAGTAGTATAAGCAAATAGGGATCGTTCTATCCGGGGATTGAGGGTACACTTGTAATTGTGAAACAAATAAAGAAAAGTATTATTTACAAAAATAAAATAAAGAATATAAATATATACAATTGTATAAACAAATAAAGAATTAAAATAATAAAGTATTATTTACAAAAATAAAATAAAGAATAGAAATATATACAAGTAACAAAATAAAAAGGGAGGGGGGTTTAAGAATTATAGAATTGAAAATTAAGATAAATAAAATAAAGAAAATGTAAAAACATATATACAAGGGTGGATCGCAAGGAACAAAGATCAAAACCACAAATCCATATGCAAGAAATCCAATTACAATTCCTATAGTTGATTTTAAATGTCATGAGAGAGGAGTTGATCATGTGAAACATTCGAAAGCAAATGAATTCCCATTTTTTACTTTTCAATGCTAATTAACCTAAGCGAAAGCACCTAGATTAATCCTATCAAACATGCAATCAAGCCCTAGAAAGCTAGTCAATCATGTCATGTTCAACGCATTACACATAGAGAAAGGCTATCAACTCAAGTGTACAACTTAGTATGGAAAAGTCCACCTAATTGCAATCCTCTTTAATTAAATTCGGTCTTTGCACAAAACCTTTACTACTTTGATTCAAGTTTACACAAAACGAAAAGTCGATTTCATGTTCTTAAACCTAGCACCAATTATATCAAAACCCTAAGTGTTTGCAACCACATAAGATTAAAATACAAAAGTTTTCTATCATGCAAATTTAATTAAACAAACCCACATAAGCAACATAAAAATCAACATATAGAAATCACAACTTTATCTCAAAACATATAAACGGGCTTTAAACTTTGCCCTTAACATTATTTGTTAACTAGAATTCATAGTCTTACAAAATCAAACAAAGAAAACAAGAGAAAGGATATAATACACCTTGAAAGATGAATGATAAAGCCTTGAGACGAAGAACTTGAAGATCCTTGAAAGCAAGCAATCTTCTAGGGACGACACAAGGGTGGATGGCGGTTAGGAAATTGATGCATTGCATGGCTTCTCTTTCTCTTGGCTTGAAAATGAAGAACAAGAAAACTAGAGAATGAAAAAGAAATATGGAGAGGAAATGGAGAGACAAAGAAGATGGAATGGATGAAGGAATTGGTGATTGAGAGTGAGAGGAGAAGGTGTTTAAATAGGGAAGAAAAAGAAGAGTGAAATGATGAGATGAAGAAAAATAATGAAAGTGGAGTATGAGAGTGGTTTGTAAAATATGTAAAAGATGAGGTAATGATGAAAGCAAAGCATGAAGGTGAAGAAATGTGGAAGTGATGATGATCTTTTAGGGTAGAAAAAATGTATCCAAGGAAAAAGAAATGCTTTCTTCATATGGGTGGGAAACATGAATATGTGGTGTTGAGCTGTTTTAAAGTCAGTTTCTTCCCCTTTATTCCTTCAATTATTTCTCCATCAAAACTTCAGAATGAGCCTTCGACTTCTTCATAAAAAATGTTCCACTATGAGTGTAGATCATCCTCACAAATTTTCAGAGCTTTATTCCATGTGGTTGGGCCGGAAATGCTGCTGGACCTCTTACAGGTCCAGTTTTCCGGTTTTGCTTCTGTAGAAAATTGGGCTGATTGTTTGAAGGCCTTCCACTCATATTTTTCTCTGGTACTCTTCATAAGAAATGATCCTTTGGGTGTCTAGAATGGATCTGCAGAGTTTCAGCTCATTTCACCTTCATTTACTCCAATGTACCTAAAAATAGAAATTGAATTAAAAATCGATTCAGTTAAGGAATTAACTAAGCAAAATGTGAGAAATTAACTATTAAAATACCGCATTAAAATGCTCCTATCAGTCCACTATCCCTATCCCAAAACGACATGTGTTTTGGAAGGTTTTGCTGATGTTGGGTATCTCTCTGACCCTTACAAAGGTCATTCCTAAACTGGTTAAGTGCTCACCATGGGTAAAGACCGTGATATCTTGGAGGTCTACAGAACAGACCTTAGTTGCTATATCTTCGAATAATGTAGAGATTCTTGCTCTTCACGAAGTGGTTTGTGAATGTATATGGATTGGATCTATAATTACGCATGTTCGAACAACTGTGGTTTAAAGTTTACCACAGATGAGCCTACGAGCATATAGGATAATGCTGCTTGTTTTGAAGCAAGGCTACATCAAAAGCGACCACACCAAGTATAATCAGCAACAACAAACTCTCCTCAAGATCAAAGTGAACTAGGTTCAATCTGAGGACAGTGCGGCAGGCTTGCTCACTAAGTCATTGCCTAAATTCCACTTTCGAGAAACATGTTGGTAGCATCATTTGCGGAAGTTATCCGAACTCTAATGACCGTAGTCGTCAGGGGGAGATGCAGACATAAGAGGGAGGTGTCTACATGTATGGTCTCGAAATGTGAAGGGTGTATTATGCTCTTTTTTCCCTTCGATCGAGGTTACTTTTGTCTCACTGGGTTTTTGTTACTCAGCAAGGTTTTTAATGAGGCAACGAGATGAGCACCACGTTTGGGCGACACAAGGGGGAGTGTTCAAGTAAATCCAGAATATGTGTCTGGCCCAAACTCGAGGTTATTTGCTCTAGTTGAAATAGGGTTTATATTAGATATATTCTCGGAGAATCTTAGGAGATATCCAATCAATGTACGATTATGTTTCCATGTACAACTCTATCTCTATGCTTGTAATCCTCTATATAAAGAGTCCCCTATTATCAATGAAAGTACGACTCAATTCTCTCCCAATTCAGTTTTCCTTAAACATTTGCCACAATATTAATGATATTTTCATCCAACCAATTGTAAAAAATTGAGAAATTTGTATTAGAATTATTGAGAAAAGTGATTAAATTGAGATAAAATGCCCTTTGGATGACTAACTAAAATGATTGACAGAATAATAGTTGAGTGATCAAAGTGATATATTTGAAAATTGAGTGACCAAAGTGTCGAATGAGTCATAATTGAGTGACTATTTGTGGAATTCTCCCTAAAAATTGTATAAGAGGTCCAACACATGATGAGATCTTCTGAATAATACCCATTTGGCTTTTTAATATTATTCTCTTTCTCATGCCATTTCTACTTTTCCATATTTGTATTATAGTCTTTTTGAAAATGAGGCTTGCTCAAGGTTGAGGCTCAAGGCAGTTGTCTTGGTTGGCTTACCATTGGGCCGACCCTGAGCGAAGGGCCTTCGAGGTGCAACGCCTCTAGTTCTTGCCTTTCAACTGCTCTCGGGTCTGTTTTCTTGGCCGGTGATTGTGGTGGCTATTAATTTGGTGATGTTTTTGGGAGAGGCAATAGCGGACGCAAATAGGGACGAGTGGGGGCTGTGGCTCTTAGTGTAATTTTAAATTTTTGTTAAATGAGTTTCACATATTAATCTTATATCCTTGTTTTGACCCTAGACCACGTACAAACGGTTTCAATAGAAAAGAAAAGGAACTTGCTTCTCTATAAGAAAACAAGAAATTCTGCTATTTACACTGTTTCTATAAAATGAAATCACTAGTGTAATATTCGTTTTTGTTAAATGAGTTCACATATTAATCATATATCCTTGTTTTGACTTCAAACCACGTATAAACGATCTCAACAGAAAACAAAAAAACCTACTTCGCCTCAATAAAACAAGAAATTCTACTACTTACGTTGTTTCTATAGAATGAAATCATGAATCAATAAAGATTCACCCACATCTTTTTTTAAAAAAAATAGGCCCGTCTGACGACGACGTCGTGTTGACTTGCCGTTGGACGGAGCAAAAAGAGGATGGGATAGCTGCCCTTTCTATGAGAAGTGGTGTAGCCCTCTTGAGAGAGAAAAGGCAGTCGGGAGAAAATGGGATAAATGTATAATTGACAGCATGTGTTTTATGTGCTGGGAAATCAATCTAAAAAATGGCCGCCCAGGTGGCCTAGGAGACGCCTAGGCGCTGGGCGACAGCAAGCCGAAATGAGTAATGCGTAATCGGAGGTATTGGGCGGTCAGGATTTAGGCAGGTGCTTAGGAGGCTTGGGCGGGTTGGGCGAGCTGGGCGACCGAGGTAGAAGACCAAGACATCGATTCCCGAAAGGCCAAAACAGACCACAGCTTTTCATCCCCGCTGCTCCACTGCAGCTCCACCGTATGTCTTCTCTTCATCGTCGCCGACGGCACCAAAACCAAGTTTGAAAGACGCAAAATTTATTTGCCGAACTTCTGTAAAGACTCAAGTTTGACCACAAGCTAAGCTATTATGAGAACATGAGAAGAACAAACAGCCCAGTAATTTGGATTATTACTGGAAGAGGAAATTGGATGAGATCTTGAAAGGAACCGATCATTCCAATTTATTTTTTGCTGGTCTCCAGGTTATCTGTTGGGTTGGTGTTGAATAAGGATTAGGGAACCCATAAGGTGTGTTCGATTGGCATTGGAATCTATATTTTATTATTTTATTTTTCTTATAGAATATTTTATTATTCTTAATTATAAATTATAGTCTTTAACTCTTTATGTATCCTTTTAAGTATATTTAAACTCTTATTATATATTCATATGCTATAAAAATAAATTTAAAATTAAACAATTGAAACCGCCTAGGCACCTGGGCGCTAGTCCTCTAGCCACCGCCTGACGCTAGCCTAGCGATTTTTAGAACCTTGTGGGAAATATATGCTGATTATCTTTTTATTTGCAACTTGCAAGGAAATGTACTTAATCAATATATATATGGGTGTTGTTAAGAATAAAAAATAAGAAATGGTGTGTGAATAGAAATTTAAGGTGCTTTAATAACAACACTCTTACGTACTATTTACTATATAACCCTTTCTCATTTTTTTATTCTTTAAATCCATATTTATTTTGGTTAACAAACTTAAGTAGCATGTGATTTTCACCACTTGGTGTGGTGTGCAGGTCGAACGCCCTAGTCTGGAACCTCTAAGTCTAGCGTTCAAATCCCAATTCCATCTCATGGCCAGCATATTTGAAGGACCCCTTGAGTTCGTGCCTCTGCGGTGCAGTGGATTAGTTTGGCTTTCCCCGCAATGTCGGTGCAGGGGCTGGGATACCACTCCCATGGGTGTGTGCGTTACTAACCTAACTACCCGATAAAAAAAAAAAAAACAGCATGTGATTTTTTTTTTTTTTGAGGAAAAAGACAATTTATTGATCCAAGAAAATACAACTGGATGAAACTGTAAATCCTAACTACTCCAATTAGAGAAAATGACTCACTCATACCCCTAATATAAAACCAGCAATTACAAACACCATGAGCCGATAGGGGCTCAATTGTAACCTACAGACAAACAACCTACCCCATAAGTGTCGATAGTATACGTGTAGAGGCATCTCAAAATACCAAAAATTGAAAAGCAACTTGTCCATGAGGATGACACCATAACATGGCACAAACAACCCTAGCTCATAAGAGCAAGGACTGATTACCACATAAAACACACCAAAAAAAACAAAATAAAACCCTAATAAAACAAAAAACAAGTAGTCGCGAACGCCTTGATTCTCGAATTAGCCAACAACGGACAGTGAATAGCAATTACTGAAGACCAAAGCCAGTGTCAAAAGGACATCAAGAATCTGCTGTTGACGGCACCAATCCTGCAAACCCATTGAAAGCAAATGCACCCCATTTCCACCGTCCCTGGCCGCCATCAGCCGTATCAAAACAATCCATGTCCCTTCAAATACCAAGCCGGCAATCCCTGCCTCTGAGGGACCAATCCAAAGCATTAGATTGAGAAAAGAGATCTTCGGCCAGAGATCTAAGAGAACCAGATGTTGAAGAACTATTCGAAGATCCTGAACAACCCGATCCATCTGCAATCTGTTGAAGAGATCTCAAGCAACCTAATCCAATCGTGAAAACCAGCCGCTACCAACGATCCGAGAAAAATAAGAAGAATGCCACCACCTACCAACCTACTTATACATCGACCGGGGAAACAAACCAGCATGTCCGGCCACACCTAAGCCACACCGACGCGGCCAGAAGCCAACACCGGCGTAGAGGCGCCGCCGGACGAGCAAAGAAACCCAAAGTGTCAACTGCCAAACTCTTTTCCTGTTTTTGCGGAGCCTTCGAAAGTGTAAACTAGTATATATGAATTTTAATTTTTAAAGAATAAAAAATGAAAAAAAGGTGTGTGAATAGAGATTTAAGGTGGGTTAATAACAATACTCAGGTGCTGTTATTGGCACACTCATTTTCTCCATTCACACACCCCCTCTACTAAGAAATTGTTACATGGTCCGGTCCATAGTACACACAATGATCCAGAGTGATATTATTCGCACATATGACTCATTTTTGAAATTGTCATATCACCTTGGCTACCTTGATTTGAATATGATCATCTTCTTTCTATTCTTTATTATCTGAATTTCGCTGCAAACGTTGATTTGTGTATTATTATCACTTTCCATCAGTCCTCCTCTTCCTCATGGCTATCCGAGCAAGTTATTTTGGTTGATTCAAAGATCGATGGATCTTTTGCTACTTGCCTCTGTAATATAAAAACGAAGAATGCGAGTTTTAGTTGTCTGACAGGAGGAGCAATGGTCTTGTGGTATCTTAGACGGTGCCACAGTGGATATGATGAAACTGGCTTGGGTTTAAGTATAACTGAACTTGTTTTTTGTTTTTTTGTTTTTTTCTGAGAATTATAACTGAACTTGTTTTATGGACGCACAAATATCTGAAAGCTCCCAATCTCAATGAACATTAGTTTGAAAGGTGAAACAACAAGGATGTTGTATCCTTGTATACATTAATTTTCCAACAGTGATTATCATATATATTTGTATATCATTTGTCCATCAAACCTATGGAGTTTCCAGTGAAGAGAAGAACATGGGATTGTTAGCCCTGGCGAATAGTTCAATTTTAGAAGAGAGAGATTAAAAAAATTTCTTATTAAAAAAAAAACAGAAAAGGATTAAAATATTAAAGAATTTATTGATGTTAATCATGATTATTTCATGTCATACGTTTTAATCTTTCAGACAGTGGGCGTATGCCCAACCTAATCTGGGGCGGCAGCAAATTTGTATGATTGTAACCAACATTTCTCATATGTGAAAAATTAATTCCCAATATCAAGAAACATATCAATGAAAGTCAAAATCACATGTATAATCGAGAAAAAAAAAATTGAGTCTGTTCCTGTCACATGGCTAAAACCACAAAAACCAACAACAAATAAACCCTAGAAATTAACACAATCTTTACTCGAGGTCTACATAATTGCATAGACATTCAATAGTTGAAGGCACTTGTTTCTTGAGTTGATGCATTGCGTGATCTCTTGCCTTCCTTTCCTCCTCCACCTCTTCAATGCGCTTTCCCATTCCAGTATAATGAAAGCCTGGTCGACGAGGATCAATAACAATCTTCTCAAGTGATAAAACATTCTCTATCAAGTAGTTGACACACGTGGCAATAATTTTTCTCGCACGATATCCTACCACTTGTACCACCTTAAGATTATGATGTTTGCATTCACCAGCTTGCTGTAATGATTCATCAAAGGGCTGCTCGTTAAATGAGAATTCACACTGTAATACAAGTCTCTGCAAATGAGGAGATGCCTTCAAGAAGGAATATAATTTTCGAAGACCATGAGCATCTGTTTCGAGTACTGCTAATTCCAAATGCTTTAGATTTGGTAGCAGTGTAGGAATTGGAAACACATCATTGAACCGCTTAAAGTCCAAATAGGAGCTATGGATCGCTAACCCTAGGGTCTCAAGCTGAGGAAGAGAACGTGAGAGTGAGAGTCGGCCGAAAGAACCACTGATGAGAGGGAACTCGCAGAAGTGTATGGATACATCAATCCTAACGAGAAGTGGTAGATTACAGAGTGACAAACTTATTTCATCTCCAAACCCATCAAAAGTAAACGAAACAAGACCAGAAGTGTCACAAACCTCAATGCTTTTCAAGGCAAAACAATTCTTGATCACCAAATGCTTCAACGCAATTGACGGACCTGCGGCTTTAAAATTGACCAGATTTGTAGCATAACATATCGATAGTCGTTCAAGAACTGGACATTTGGACAAGAAGTGCTGAACAACTTCATCAGTCACATCAACATTCCTCAATTCAAGAACTTTGAGCGACTCAAAACCGATGCATCCATTAGAGTAGTTTAGATCTAATAGTTTCTGGGGAAAAGTATAAGAATCTTTCCTAGACGACTCATCAATTAGCAGCAAGAGCTCCAAAACAAGGACCTGAGTCCTCTTTTCCAATGCAAACTGAATCCATTTATCAATGGAACTTGCAAAACGTCGATTTAAACGAAAGCAAACCCTGAATTGTTCGATGCCTGATCCCCTATATTGTTCCACCACATGATCGACCCAATCAACATATCTGAGACTTTTCTGGTCCCTCAGTTCTCGACTGAGGGCCGGAAAGGCACGTAGACATTCTTCAGCATCAAAATAAAGATTCCTAGTTGAAAATGCCCACATATACCGCCATCGACTAGAGAGAATACTAGTAGCTTCGGCTTCCTTTATCGGCAAGAGGGACAATATGCTTGAAATAATATCATCTGACAACTCACTAATTCGATCCACTGACTCTAATTTTATCGATTTGTTCTGGTCGTCAATTTCAGAAGTCTGACATACCTTTCTCTTCATTAGATCCGGAGGCTGGTTCAGCTATTGGTGACGCCGGAAGGCTCTATAGGTACAGAGACGGCGTACTATCTCTTTTATGTTGGACAAATTAGTAGCTTTTCTTTTCTATAAACGATATTGGGCTTTGGATTTTTATATTGGTGTAATTTGTAAGAACTAAAGAATTCTTGGCAAAGTTAGGAAACATAATCAAACTGTGATTAGGAAACATGATGGATATAAAACCTCATTAAACTAGGGTTGTGACTTACCAGAAAGAAAAAAAAAGGCTTGACCCAAAGCACCAAAATGAGAGAAAATTATCCCATTTACTCCAGCAAAAGATTTTTATTCCCATTAACACAATTTAAAGAGAAATAACACATATACCCTCAGCTTAATTATTAAACTACAATATTGCCATGCAAATCTCTCTCCCCTCTCTCCAGTCATGATTCACAGCCATCTCTCTCTCTCCCATGCCGGATTCCGAATCCGACCACTACGATTAGCTTCTCTCTCTCTCTCTCTCTCTCTCTCTCCTCTCTCTCTCCTGCCGGATTCCGAATTCGACCTCTACAATCAGCTTCTCTCTCTCTATCACTCTCCCCCCTGCCGGATTCCGAACCCGGCGAGAAAAATTCAAGGTCCGACCTCTATGATCAGCTTCCCTGCCGTTGTCGTATTGGAAGCTGTCTCCAGCGAGGCCGTAGTGAAGGTCGTGGAGTCTGAGATCTAGCGTCGCCGGCGTCGAAGCCAGCCTTCCTTCCCAACGCTGGTTTCAGGTCAAGCTCGTCGGCTTCTAGTGCAGGAGCTTCTCAGAGGTTTAATCAAGTTGGGCAATCTCTTCTCTCAACATGGGCACCGTCCAATTGTCCAGTTCGACCTCCAGCACACCCGCCCATGTCCCTGCAATCTGGTGCCCAGTTCGACCTCCGCTTGAGAGATAGGTGGGTGCCCAGATCATTTTCTGGGTGCCCAAATCAATGTTTTTTTTTTTTTTGGTAATGAGTACAGAAGGAAAGAAAAAAAAATTTGTCTAATTTTAGGAAAATTAGTTTTCATTCCGGCTACGGAAAGTTCTATTGGGGGGTAATAGACATCTATTGAGGGGCAATAGACGTTTTGAATTGATGTAATCTCCTCGTTTTTTTTCTTTAATCAAAGTTTTATTTGTGTAGTTTTAGGAAGATTAATTACCATTTCGGTAATCTAAACGTCTATTGCCCCCAATAGACGTCTATTAGGGGGCAATAGATGTCTATTGGGGGCAAAAAAAAACTTTCCGTTGAGATTTTCAGCAAATTTAGGTGGGCGGCAGCCGGTGACAGGAATCCGGCTATCGGTGACCGGAATCCGGCGACCGGTGACCTGATTCCGGCGAAAGTGGGCGGATTCCGGTCGCCGATGACCGGTGACCGGATTCCGGCGACTGGTGACGGGCTCCGGCGAAGTCTCCTATGGTTTCTCTCTCTTCCATTTTCTCTATCTCTCTCTCTAAGTAACAAAGGGGTGAGGGGTAAAATGGTATTAAAAAAAAATTAAAAACAAAAAAAAAACCTTAATGGGGTATTAGGGAAGACTCCCTTAGAGTGTATTGGGTAAGAGAGAATTAAAAAAACTTAATGGGGTAAGTGGGAAAAAAATCCCTAAAAATGGGGTAAATGAACAAAATCCCAAAAAAAAAATTAACACTTTATCAGTCTAGGATTGGGAACAGTTTACCAGATTTCCAGGTATATCAGCCGGGATGTGGTCCCATGCAAATTGGCTCAATGGATCCCATAATAGTTACGGGTAATCCATTGCCAAGTTAATTGTGGCTAGATGACGGTCGCAAGACACTCCTCGCCCTTGAGCTCTAAAGGTCCCAGCAATATATTAAGTGTTGAAGAGGTGAAGATCACTGTTGGGAATAGAGTATATCCCAGCCCCAGCCAAATTAAGCTAGCTAAAACCTAGTCCTCATAAAGGCATAAACCCTATTGAGAGGAATGCAGGCTATGGCAACAAAGTTGCTTTAAGTACTAACTACTTAGTTAGGCTATATAATGCGGGATCGATCCTTTATATTGTTTTTGATCTGGAAATCTGATAAGAAACAGAAGTGAACATTTATGAATTCTGTAGCACCCGTCATAACCCAGAAGTAGCACACTAGTGCTTCGTCGTAAAAACTCACAGACAGACCACACTCCATATCTCATCATTGAAGAACTACATATTTCAAAGACAACATCACAATGCCTTCTCTCAAAGCACAATATTTCACTGCCAAACACTGAAAGTTGGTTTCGTTTCTTTCATGTTTTCGTTAAATTGATAATTCCGTTCCTGTTAACATTTTAATTTTTAGTTTAAAATAAACTTTCATCTCGTATCCAAATACTAAGAAAATAAGGACAAAAATCCAACAGTTACTACTCCATTTTGATGCATAAAGCAAGGCAGATTCCATCACAAATCCCATAAAAAAATCAAAGAACAAGTCCATGTACTCAATAAACCTCTTTCATTTTGGGCGCCACAAAACGTAAAACCTTATAAAGTTCAAAGTAACAAAAGAAACACACCAAATACCAAGACACGAAATGTAAATAAATAAAAAAACCCGGTTCAACAGCCAACCAGATCTCACCGCTCCGGCTAAGCTCCCGGAGCTGCATCCTTGACCTTACTATGCAAATACCCACCTTACTCTTTAGCACAGTCCTTGACGTGGCTAGCCGTGTAGTAAATCCTGCTCCGAGCATAATCAACCCGGTCCGAACCGGGCGGGTGCATCCCCTTGAAGTACTAATGTCATATACGATAATCACCTGAAGAACAAGTTAGGTGTTTGTCCTATATTCTGGTGAATATGTGACTCAAGCCCTGATAAACAAAATTATTCGACATGTGAAAAGTATACATCTCGCATATGTGAAAAATTATCTCCAAAGATCAAGAAAAATATCAATGAAAGTCAAAATCACATGTATAATCAAAAAAGATTTGTTACATCGCTAAAAAAACAAAAACCAGGCCAACAACAAATAATAAAAGTATAAAACCCTAGTAATTAACACAATCTTTACTCGACATCTACATAATTACATACACATTCAATAGTTGAAGGAACTTGTTTCTTCAGTTGATGCATTGCGTGATCTCTTGCCTTCCTTTCCTCCTCCACCTCTTCAATACGCTTGTCCATTCCAGTATTATGAAATTCCCGTCGACGAGGATCAATAACAATCTTCTCAAGTGATAAAACATTCTCTATCAAGTAGTTGACATACGGGGCAATAGTTTTTCTCGCCCGATACCCTACCACTTGTACCACCTTAAGATTATGATGTTTGCATTCACCAGCTTGCCCTAATTGTTCTTCAAAGGGCGGCTCGGTAGATGAGAATATACACTGTAATACAAGTATCTGCAAATGAGGAGATGCCTTCAAGAAAGAAGATAATTTTTGAAGACCATAAGCATCTGTTTCGAGTACTGCTAGTTGCAAATGCTTTAGATTTGGTAGCAATGTAGGAATTGGAAACATGTCATTCAGCCGCTCAAAGTCAAAATATAAGTGACTACTGATCGACAACCCTAGGGTCTCTAGCTGAGGAAGACAACTAGAGAGTGAGAGTTGGCCAAAAGAACCACGGATGAGAGGGAACTTGTGAATGTATATGCATGCATGGATCCCAACGAGAAGTGGTACATTAAAGAATAACAAACTTACTTCATCTCCATAACCCGCAAAAGTAAACGAAATGAGACCAGCTACGTCACAAACCTCAATGCTTTTCAAGGCAAAACAATGCTTGATCACCAAATGCTTCAACGCAATTGACTGACCGGCGGCTTTAAAATTGACCAGATTTCTAGCATAATATATGGATAATCGTTCAAGAACTGGACATTTGGACAAGAATTGCTGAACAACTTCATCAGTCACATCGACATTAGTCAATTCAAGAACTTTGAGCGACTCAAAACCAATGCGTCCATTAGAGTAGTTTAGATCTAATAGTTTCTGGGGAAAAGCATAAGACTCTTTCCTAAAACACTCATCACTTGGCGGCAAGAGCTCCAAAACAAGGACCTGAGCCCTCTTTTCCAGTGCAAACTCAATCCATTTATCAAGGGAACTTGCAAAACGACTATTTAAACAAAAGCAAACCCTAAATTGTTCAATGCTTGATCCCCTATGTTGTTCCACCACATGATCGACCCAATCAACATATCTGCGACTTTTCTGGTCTCTCAGTTCTCGACTGAGGGTCGGAAAGTGACGTAGACATTCATCAGCATCAAAATAAAGATTCCTAGTTGAAAATGCCCACATATACCGCCATCGATCGACTAGAGAGAATACTAGTAGCTTCGGCTTCCTTTAGCGGCAAGAGGGACAATATGCTTGAAATAATATCATCTGACAACTCACTAATTCGATCCACTGACTCTAATTTTATCGATTTGTTCTGGTCGTCAATTTCAGAAGTCGGACATACCTTTCTCTTCATTAGATCCGGGAGGCTGGTTCAGCTATTGGTGACGCCGGCGTGAAGGCTCTATAAGTACAATGATGGCGTGCTATCTCTTTTATGTTGGACAGAGTACTTTTTCTTTTCTATAAACAATATTGTGCTTTCGACGTTAGGGCTTTGGATTTTTATATTGGTGTAATTTGTAAAAACTAAAGAATTCTCGGTAAATTTAGGAAACATAATCAAACTGAGATTAGGAAACATGATGGATATAAAACCTAATTTAACTAGCTAGGGTTGTGAAAAAAAAAAAAAAAAAAAAAAACTCTATTAAAGAGGTGAAGATCACTGTTGGGAAATAGAGTATATTCCAGCCCCAGCCAAAGCTGAAACCTTGTCCTCATGAAGGCATAAACCCTATTGAGAGGAATGCAGGCCACGGCAACAAAGTTGCTTTAAGTACTAACTACTTACTTAGGGCTATATAATGCAGGATCGATCGTTTATATTGTTTTTGATCTGAAACCAACTTTTTTGTCACATAAGAAACAGACGTGAACATTTATGAATTCTGTCTAAACCCACCGGTCATACCCAGAAGGAGCACACTAGTGCTTCGTCGTAAAAACCCAGAGACAGACCACACTCCATATATATCTCATCATTGAAGAACTACATATTTCAGTAGAAAAGAATACTTTGATTTAGGGTTTTCAATAATATATTCTATTCATCCCACAAAGGGGTATATATACAAGGACAAGAGGACTAGTCTAACCCTAATAGGAAACAATCATTCCTATAATTACATGATAACCTAAATAAATAAGAATCATAATTACATAAGATTTACAGCTATTCTACACTCCCCCTCAAGTTGGTGCATAGATATCTATCATGCCCAACTTGTCAACTGAGCTGTCGAATATGTTCCTGGACACTCCTTTAGTAAGAACATCAGCTAACTGCTCTTCTGAGTTTACAAATGGAAAACGAATAACCTTTCTGTCAAGATTTTCTTTAATAAAATGACCGTCAACCTCCACATGCTTTGTCCTATCATGCTGAACTGGATTATGTGCAATCTCAATTGCAGCTTTATTATCACAATGCAAATTCATAGGTTGTTTAAGCTTGTAACCTAGATCTTTCAGGACATTACGAATCCATAACATTTCACAGACTCCATGTGCCATACCTCGAAATTCAGCTTCTGCACTTGATCTGGCCACAACTTTCTGTTTCTTGCTACGCCAAGTGACAAAGTTCCCTCCTACAAAAGTGAAGTACCCAGATGTAGAACGCCTGTCAGTTTTATCACCAGCCCAATCTGCATCTGTGTATCCCCCAACTTCCAATTCATCCTTTTTCTCAAACAGTAATCCTTTACCTGGCGCCATCTTCAAATACCTCAAAATTTGAAAAACTGCATCCATATGTTCTTCACTAGGACAATGCATAAACTGACTGACAACACTCACAGCATAAGCAATATCAGGTCTAGTATGTGAAAGATAAATCAACATTCCTACAAGACGTTGATACCTTCCTTTATCAGTTGGAATTTGATAAGGATAAATGGCAAGTCTGTGATTCATCTCAATGGGTGTTTCAATTGGACTGCAGTCCAGCATCCCCGTTTCAGTAAGTAAGTCAAGAACATACTTCCTCTGTGACAGTGAAATTCCCTTCTTAGACCTCGCAACTTCAATACCCAGAAAATACTTCAGTTGCCCCAGATTCTTCATTTCAAACTCCTTTGACAGATACTTTTGTAACTCATTCATCTCTTTCGGATCATCCCCTGTAACAATCATGTCATCAACATACACAATAAGAGCTGTAATCTTACCATTCTTGCGCTTGATAAACAAGGTATGGTCAGAATTGCTCTGTCTGTACCCAAAGGCTCTCATGGACTTTGAAAATCTCCCAAACCAGGCTCTTGGAGATTGCTTCAGGCCGTACAAAGGCTTCTTCAATTTACACACCTTGCCAACTTCACTTGGGTAATTCTTAACACCTGGGGGCACATCCATGTACACTTCTTCCTCCAAATTCCCATTAAGAAACGCATTCTTCACATCAAACTGGTGCAAGGGCCAATCTTTGTTTGCTGCAAGTGAGATTAGAATCCGAACAGTATTGATCTTTGCCACGGGTGCAAAAGTCTCCTCATAATCAATCCCATAACGTTGTGTGTATCCTTTGGCAACCAACCTCTCCTTGTATCTATTAATAGTTCCATCTGCATTAAGCTTCACAATAAATACCCAACGACACCTTACAGTCTTCTTTCCAACCGGCATAGGTACTAGCTCCCATGTTGCATTCTTTTGAACAGCTTCCAATTCTTCATTCATCGCCTTTGTCCATTTTGGATCCGTCAATGCATCTTGCACGTTACTAGGAACAGATACAGTGTATAATTGATTAATAACAAGTGCATGTGACCCAAAAATCCTATGGTTAGACATAAAATTAGCTATAGGGTATTTAGCTTTGGCTTTGATATCTGGTTCATATTGTTTCTTAGGAATTCCCTTGGTAACCCTTTGTGATTTCCTAGGTTCGACACTTTCTAACCCAGAAGATTCCTTAAAGTTTAGGGGTACCTGAGGAGGATCATTCTGACCGGGATCTTCAGTTGGTGATGCAGAAGGGGGAATATCTTGTGTGTGAGCTTCAGATACGTCTTGATTTTGATTCAAACTATCCAGAAAAAGTCGTCTCTTCTGTCTCGGAATTCACAACACTCTGTTCGGCAGTCGCATTTTCTGTTTCGGAATTCGCAACACTTCGTTCGGCAGCCGCATTGTCTATTTCGGAATTCACAATGCTCTGTTCGGCAACTGCTTTTTCTGTTTCCAAATTTCTACCCTCAAATGTATCCTCCAAATTTTCCAAGTCTTCAAAGACATCAAAATCAATAATAGAACGAGGATTCCCTTCACAACCTCTCTCCCCCCTGAAGGGAAGACTGAGAAGCTCCCCCTGAGTAATAAGGCTCGGATTCACGAAAAGCAACATCAAGAGAGACATGTAAAGTGCCAGTAAGGGGATCATAACATCGATAACCCTTCTGGAAGTCAGCATAACCAACAAAGATACACTTACGGGCACAGGGATCAAGCTTGCTGCGTTGAGGCTTGGGAATATGAACATAGGCTGTGCACCCAAACACCCGGGGCTCCAAATTAGGCATAGAAGGGATGGTCAACAGTGTATGAAGCTTCTGATGAGGATTCTGAAACTCAATCACCCGTGAAGGAGTACTGTTGATAAGATATGCTGCTGATTTTACTGTTTCTCCCCAATAGGACCGAGGTACATTCATGCCAAATAAGGAAGCACGAACAACTTCCATCAACTGCCTGTTCTTCCGTTCTGCTAAACCATTCTGTTGAGGAGTATAAGAATTGGAGGTTTGATGACTAATTCCATGTGACCGGCAAAACTCAATCATAGGGCCATTCACAAACTCTCCACCATTGTCAGACTGAAACACTCTGATGGATTGTTGATACTGATCGAGTTGCCACCATTTTGTGAAATTCGGTAAACATTCCAAATACATCACTCTTATTCTTCAGTAATGACACCCATGTCATGCGAGTGCAATAATCAATAAACGTTACAAAATACCGAGCTCCAGAAAGAGAAGGAATCTTTGTAGGACCCCAGACATCAGAGTGAATTTTCATAAAAGGAACATGACTTTTATTAAGACTTGGTGAATATGAAATACGGTGGCTCTTGGCCAGATCACAAATGTCACAATGGAAATCCAAATCACTGACAACCGAAAACAAATGAGGTTGCAGCTTCTTAAGATAACTAAAAAATAGATGACCGAAACGGCGATGCCATAACCATACTGCTTCCTTTGCATTCTCTACCCCATTAATCTGATTAGCTTGCCCCAAAAGATGCTTCTGGTTTTCTCCAGTCTCTGTCAGATCCAGGTAGTATAATTTTCCCCTTCTAACACCATAACCAAGAATCAGCCGAGTTAGAATGTCCTGAAACACACAGAAAGATGGATAGAAGGTCACAATACATGCAAGTGCTAAAATAATCTGACCAACAGATAGAAGATTATAAGCTAGTGAGGGAACAACAAGGACAGATTCAAGGGTTAAGGTATCAGATACAACAATAGAACCTTCTCCGGTGACCGGAGTTGGAGTACCATCAGCAGTAGAGACAATATTTTGAGAGGAACGTCTAAGGTTTTTCACAAGACTAGGGTCATTGGTCATATGATCAGATGCACCTGTATCAATTATCCATGTATTATTCAAAGTAGCCTTATCCTTCATACCTGACTGCGCTACATTAGCGGAGGCATTGTCTAGATGCTCTTCCTCTGTAGTAGCAATAGCCGCCTTGCCCGGATTCTTTCGCGGTTTCCTAGTGAAGTCCCACCAATCAGGGTAGCCAATCACTTCATAGCACCGCTCCTTGGTATGACCTACTTCCCCACAGACAACACATTTTTTTGTTTGCGTATGGGTTTGGTTTGTCATGAGGACGGCGTGGAGAAGGACCTGAAAAGCCTGGAGGAGGACCTGGTCGGCGTTGAACGGCCATAACAGAAGATTCGGTAGGTACCGAACGCCCCATAGCTTGTTTCTCTGATTGCACCTTGCGAATGTAAGCATAGCTCTGCTCCAAGGAGAATTTAGGCTTCTTGCGTAGGATTTCTCCACGCACCTGATCATACTCTGGGTCAAGTCCACTAAAAAACAAGTGAACACGCATCCGGGACATTGCTGAAGTTTCTTGAACGACAGCTGCAACATTATCATGTTGAGAGGCCACCCTTTGATCAATCTCCTGGAACATTGCCACTAACTCATTGAAGTAGGTCGGAATGGGCCTTCCATTCTGCTTTGCTTCAAAACACTTTTTATTCAACTCAAAGATTCGGGTTTCATCAGAATCATCATAAAAGGTTTTCTCTACAGCTTCCCAAATATCTTTGGCAGTAGGAAGACGAATATACTGGTTCATGAGAGAGGATTCCATGGAGTCAATTAGCCAACTTTTCACCTTTTCATTGTCCCTGGCCCAAGCTTCATACTCTGCAGAATTCATGGCGGGTTCAGCCTTTACTCCGGTCAGATAACCAACCTTCCCTCGTGCTCCAATGCGCATTCGCATAAGAGGAGCCCATATGGTGTAGTTGGATTCATTCAAGACAACACTTGTGGGGAAAGCAGAGTTGTCTTGTTGGGTGGTGTAGTGGTGATGGATGATCGGTGAGGATGACACCATTGTCTTCTCGGGATTTGACTGTTCGCCTTCAATTGCAGGTCCGGCCATTGAGGAATTTGGGGTTTTTTTTTATTTTATTTTTTTTTTTTTTTTTTTTCAGGTTTGGTTTCTCTAGGGTTTCAAAAAAAATTCAGGGATGACTTGATTTTAATGGTGGTGGTACGCAGCGGTTTGTGTGTGCTTTAGGATTCAGGATTCAAGATTCAGGATTCAAAGGATGCAGGCAAGTTCACCAAGTAGAAAAGAATACTTTGATTTAGGGTTTTCAATAATATATTATATTAATCCCACAAAGGGGTATATATACAAGGACAAGAGGAGTAGTCTAACCCTAATAGGAAACAATCATTCATATAATTACATGATAACCTAAATAAATAAGAATCATAATTACATAAGATTTACAGCTATTCTACAATTTCAAAGAAAATAACACAATGCCTTCTCTCAAAGCACAATATTTTCCTGCCAAATACTGAAAATCTGTTTGGTTTCTTTTGTGCTTTCATTAAATTGATACTTCGGTTCCTCTTTACATTTTGATTTTCAGTTTGAAATAAACTTTAATCTGGTATCCAAATACTAAGAAAATAAGGACATAAATCCAACAGTTACTACTCCATTGATGCACAAAGCAAGGCAGATTCCATCACAGAAACAAAGAGCAAGTCCATGTACTCAATAAACCTCTTTAATTTTCGGCGCCAAAAAAACATAAAACCTTAAAAAGTTAAAAGTAAGAAAAGAGAAACACACCAAATACCAGACGCGAAATGTAAATTAAAAAAATATTAAAAAACCCGGTCCAACATCTTTTCCGGTTCAACAGCCAACCAGATCTCACCGCTCCGGCTAAGCTCCCGGAGCTGCATCCTTGACCTTACCATGCAAATACCCACCGTACTCTTTAGCATAGTCCTTGACGTGGCTAGCCGTGTCGTAAATCCTGCTCCGAGCATAATCAACCCGGTCCGAACCGGGCGGGTGCATCCCCTTGAAGTACCTGTACATCCACGACAACCCGCCCACGACGGCGGCCCCGAACCCGCACATGGACACGAACCCGGCCGCGGTCAGGAACAGCACCGTCCCGAGTGGGACCCATATCGGGCTGGAAACTATGAGGATTGGAGTGAAGAAGATGAGTCCCAGAACCGTAACGGTGATCGTGATTCCTGTCAGGAGTAGGAGAATACCGCCGGAGACGAGGAGGGTGAGTAGTCCGATGAGTTGAGTGGAATTTGGGACGTGGCCTTGGAGTTTACTTAGGAACGAGGTGTGGGAGGGTCTGGTTTGGGCTGATAATCGGTGTTGCTGGTGGTTCTGGGCCTGGTGGGGTTGCTGGTGACGGTCCGCCATGGAGGAGATGAGTTGGAGAGAGCGGGGGACGGAGAGAGAGAGTGTCATAGAGAAGCGAGGGGGAGAGAGGGTGAGTAAATAAAAATGGAGCCAAGGGACACGTGTGGGGATGATGACATGCAAAGGGACACGTGGAGGGAAGAGGGGTTTGGGACTCCTAGATGGGTGTCGGATCAGAGACTGACTTGTTCTAGCTCTGACCTGATAGGACTTTGGTATCGGATTCTCTGTGGCGCAGCTGCACTATAGGAGCTGTGGTCTTTTCCGGCTAGAGGAACTTTTGGTGAAACTTTTGCTAAGGAATGTTTATTTCATGTTGGGATAGTTTAGACATTTGAAATTTTGATGAAGCGTATAAACCGGACTTTATAATAGTGAGGGAGACAAAATGATTTAGTTTAATATTAAACTTTACTAATTTACTGTCTTTAACGAGTAATTATCATCTATATGAAGATTAAGTTGTGTTACTTGTATCTAATCATAAAATATTTTGATTTGTTGTAAGTGTTCGTGCTCTTATCTGTTTCGAGTGGATATTCTTTTGGTGGCCTTCACATCCGATACATCATAGTCATGATAGTTCAATGCAACCATCCATCCACCTGCAATGGTGGGGTGGTTGATGAAAATTAATTAAGTAATTGCCCTCTTATTTGTTATTGGATTCACGCGCGGATCGCATCATATGTTTAATGATAAACAAGACAGAGTTGGTAATTTTGGTGTTAACGTCCTAGCTAGCTTTGTTCTAATTCCTCACAGGGGTCTAGCTGAATAAAATGTAGAACAGGCAACTAAGACGAAGAGAATGAAAAACAAAGCAGCAACAAGTCCTACAGCATTGGTGTCAACCTTGTTTTCCTGATTACCAAAGGAAGACATAGCTATTTCAGTCTTGTTTACTTGAGTAATGCTGCTTTCTTCCTTGATGATGTGTGGAGTTGTACAAGAAATAGTCACTTCAGGTGATGATGCAGGCTCATCGTGTGTCTCCCCTTTGATTTCAATGTTACCATTTTGAGGTGAATTAGTCGTTGAGTTAACGTTGCAGTCAGACCTCTCATCAGCTTCTATTTCCTTATGATCATCGAATACACATTCGGATTGAACTGTTGATCCAACTGAATCAGTAAATGAGACTCTCCTTCCTCTTGATTTGACTGCATTGTCACCTTTGTTTCTCAGTATTGAAGCTTTCTCCGGAACCATTGATGTCGAAAACCTGCGAACTAGGCCTTTCTTGCTGAAGGAGTTACCTTCAGAGGACCTTGCATCCTTGCTTTTTCTAATACCCCACCTTTTAATACCATGCATGAAACCAGATTTCTTATCAGTACTGCTACTTCTGTGGCTACTTGAAGATGAGCTATCCAACTCCACGGTAGTTGTCTCGAACATTTCATCACTCAGAGTAGTCGTAGATGTCTGAGGGGACGCACTGTCATAGGTGGGATTTGAAATCTTGCTGCTATTGTGGGATTGAATTTCAAGTCTCAAACAAGTGTGGAGCCAGCGCTGGTACACAAGCTGTTGGACCATATCTAATCTGTTGTTCTGTAACCTCTCGACTTGTCTCGACAAGTCTTCATTAGTATGCCTCAACTTGCTGATCTCCTCTCCAATCTTGGCAATGCTTTCACTCTGAAATGGAAACAGGACAACTCTGTAATTTACTCATATTGAAAATAATTTGACTATATGTGCGAGTTCACTTTCACAAGTACTTTTAGGAACACAAATTTGTGTACCAAATGATGGAACTAAGCCTACTATTTTCAACAAATAAACTACTACTATAAAATGTAGCATCAATTCGTGCAATAGGAACAAATTTTCAAAAAAAAAAAAAAGTAGAGGAATAAATGAAATTTCGATGTACCTCAGTTATGTTGGAAAGGGCAGTAATTTTATCTTGAGCAGAAACCAATTTGACTGCTAATTCTCTCTTTCCAAGCTCAAGCTCTTTGTTTCTCCTCTTCATCTTCAAAATTTGTAACTCAACATCTCTCACACCTTTGAGCTTCTTCTCAACTATAGCATCTCTAACTGAGCTTCCTTCATCTATATCCCTAGGCAGGTTGGAAACTTGTTCTTCCACAATCAACAGCCTTCCCTTCACCTTCATGTTGCTCTCATTACAATAATTCATCTTCTTCTGCAATTCTGCTATCACTTTCCTCGCCGTTTCCAGTTGCTTCCTTGCCAAGACACATTGCTTGGCATCTTCATGAAGATCTTTTCTCTCAGTCCGCATTGAAGCAATGGTGGCATTGAGCATTTCAATCTCCAACGACTTGTCGTCTAGATGCCTTTGCAAGTGAGACATAAAAGATCTCTCTTCTCGTAGCTCACATAGCTCTAGCAATTTCCTCTTAAGACTCAGCTTCCTCTGCTGCACCTCCCTCACTAGATTATGTAACACTTCTATTTCATTCACCCTTATCAATTCTTTGCTTCTAATAATTTCAGACTTCTTCTCATCTTCCATCTCTCCTTCAATTTGTTGTTGTTGGAAGTTTGAGTCATCATTCTCTTGAGTACAGAAAAATTAAACACCATCATATTCACATATAGAAAGCAAAACTTGCTACTTTTCTCAGTAAATTTGGCAAAGATTGAATGAAGTACCTGGAGGGTTGATGATGGTGGATTGGTTCTTGATGGAATTGCACCTGTTTTTGTGTGAAACTGCATATGCTGCAATTGTAGCTGCAGCCAGAAAGCTTACTTTAATTATCATCTAGCCTTAAGATGTTAGAAAAGCTCAAAGCCAGACTTGGTGGACATTGCAGGTATCAGAAGCTCTGGAATTCTCTGTATAAGCAATACTGGTGAAGATGAACATGGAGTGGTTGATTTTGTATGACTTATCCCATACAATGGCATTAATGTTATTGGAAGAACATGTTATAATTTACTTCTGTGAGCTTCTTCTGTTCCTTTGTTTTTCTTTTTTCTTAATTAAAACAAATTGATGTTTTGGCCCCATTCTTTTTAGCAGGTAGCCAAGAAGACAAGCAGGATATTTTGCCACTTTGATAGTCCATGGATTAGAAGTGGTGGTCCAAAATATGATTAGAGGGGTCCTAATCATGAGTTTAAAGGATGCACATTGTGGATAAAAAAACCAAATACATAAAGAACTTTCTGGGTCAAGGATTTAGCTAAAGTTTCATGTGAATTATTAAGCAGATATGGAACTATCAATCCAAGTATCCAAGTTGATTATTCAGACTATAACAACTTCACGGCAACTGAGAAGAAGGGGCATTTCACCCTATTGTTAAACAACTAGGACCCTCAGAAACATCCTAGAAATAGAAGCGAAGGATAGATGTGGAGCTATCAATCCAAGTTGATCATTCAGACTTGAACAACTTCTTCATGGCAATGAGAAGAAGTGGAACTTTCACTTACTGTTAAACAAGAATTTATGTGCAACTGTGGCTAAATGGGACCCGAAAAAAATCTTTGATCAAATAGGAACTTCATTAACAATGAGTTGTGGAGCAAAAGTCTGCAAGAGCACCAACATGATTACTATCGCAGTACAATCGACCCAACTAAACTTCACATTTTATGTTAATGATAATTATAAATCATGATATAAAAGTATAAAACATAAAATTTAAATAGTCAAAAAATAATTTAAATAATTTAAAATTAGTCTTATTTTCTTTTGTTTTATTTAATCACTATCCGTAATATATATATATATATATATATAAAATAAAATTGGGCCACAAATTCTTACTTATTTGCATCACTCTTGAATTTGGTTCCAAGTAGAAGAGGGTGACAAATTTGATTTCTCTTCTATCAGTTCTATAAATACAAAAGAGTTTTATTTTCTTTTTTAACTTGAAATTTTTTATTTTTATTTTTAAATCTGTAACTGACCAAAACCCAGAGGCCAGAGCTTTAAACTTGAGGCTTGAGCAATACGATAACCTAAATTTCCTCGGAAAAACAAAAAACCCTCCAAGCAATCTCTTAAATCCTCCTCTGCCATTAACGCAGCTTTTAAGGTCCTCCCGGAAAACCCTAACGACTGATTCTCACTCTCCATGGACGCGCGTCGCGCTTCCCGAACCGTGATCGACCCGAAGGTCCGCCAGGTCGGCTTCTTCACTCCCATCCCCGCCGAGCCCTTACCGGTTCGGACCCAATCCGGACCCGCAGTCCCAACCTCCTCTGTTCCTCTCTCCGAATCTCCAGCCGGCAACTCACTCTCTCCCGTCATGATCCCCCCCTCGCGTCACCTTTCAGACACCGTCGCGATCCGCACGGCCGCCGTGCCGGTTCCGGAATCGGCGATGCGGCGGATGGATTCCGGCGAGCAAGTGCCGGTGGGGAGTTACAACCCGTCGGAGTCGTTGTTAGGGTCCTCTCCGGTGGCCTCGTCGCCGTCGAGCAGGGTCGAGGATGGGACTCTGGGGTTCTCGGAGGAGAACTCCTCGGTCCAGTGGTACCGGCGAAGCGGCTCCGGCAAGATGGCCTCGAGTTTGCCCGGCGGAGGATTTGAATCCGCCGCTTTGAGAACGCCTCTTGAAGTTCCAGGTATGCTGAGTGCTTGATTGAATTGCAGAAATTGAATTCGAACTTGTTGGATTAGTTTGATTGATTGAGAATACGATTCAAATTGAGCTTGATAGAAGTGCGTATCAATGAGCTGAGTGAGTTGTTGTGCCGATTTTGTTCTGCAGAAAAAAGTGCAGAGGTGGTTCCGAAAGCGCAGAATGAAGTTCCTACAAGTTCAGAACAGTCGAAAGCTAGGCCGACTAAGGCCGAAAGGCGTGCCCTGCAGGAGGCTCAACGTGCTGCGAAAGCCGCTGCCAAAGGTTTGGACATGATCTCTGCTTTTCTTTTTTATATATTTTGGAAGTCTAGCTGCTATTAGCTGATTAATGTCTCATGTAGTCTATGAGGAAATAAAAGCTATAGTCACTGAACGGTTTGTAAACAATCTTAATGGCATTTTGGTTGGACTTGTTTTTAGCACCGCTGAATGTTGAGATAGAAGTGTTTTGGTTCTTCCATTCAGTTTGTGTGTGTGTTGGTGATCACGCAAGTTCAATTGCAACTTCCAAATGTAACTGTTGAATTAGTTGCGGTGATTTGTGGAAACATTACCTTGGAAGCAATAACTAGAAGCTGAATTCAATAAGCTTTTGAAGTATTTGTGTTTTCTTGACCTTCTTCACATTTGATTTCTAGTGTATGTGGAATTTCCCCTAGTCACAGATGTAAACCACTTTTTTTTTTCCCCGTTACAAAATTATAGCTGAGGGAAGAAAACCTACCCCTGTATCTGGAGGAGGAGCTACGAGTAAACCTGTAAAGCAGTCTTCCCAAAAGAAAGAGATGCAAAAGAAAGATACTCCTGGCGTTGCATCTTCAGTGGTTGCTTCTGACAAGAAGGGTGGTGATCGACCAACAGATAGGAGGAAAGATGTTCCTCCTCCACGTATGCAGTTTGATGATAAGAGCCGAGTGGAAAAGGCAAAAAGGCGTGCTGTGGTCAATCAAACAGAAGCTAAAAACAGAGTTGAATTGTTCCGGCATTTGCCTCAATATGAACGGGGAACTCAGCTTCCAGATCTCGAGTCAAAGTTTTTTCAACTTGATCCCATGCATCCTGCCATTTATAAGGTACTCCCTTAAGGAAACTAATCCTTGTTGCTTCATCATTAGTGCTTATTTGATCAACTTTCAATTTCAAATGTTTCTCTTGATTAGTATTTCAATGTAGAATTACCAGATATTGGACATGACACTAAAGACATGCTTGTATCTGGTTGGACTCATGTGATGACTGAAATCATTGTTACTGATAGCTAAGTTACTGGCCCATGCATATAAACACAATTCAATACCAAGTGTTGTGTCTATTATATATAGATAAGTAATACACATGAAGAAATTGAGCATCAAGTTAGTTACAAAATGAAGTAATCAAAGCTTCCACTAGGCCTCTGTGCACATGCTGGTTTAAGTAGTTTTGAAGTGTGAGGATATAGAATAATTTAGACAGATTTCACGGATGAGTGTCATTCTTCAACACATGTCCAAAGTAATGTCAATGGTTTTTTCTTTTTTTTCTTTTTGGTTCTTTTCTGTATATTGTTAAAAAAAATGTATATATATTTTGTGCATATTTACAGGTTGGACTGAAGTATTTGGCTGGGGATATATCGGGGGGTAATGCTCGTTGTATTGCGATGCTTAACGCATTTCAGGAAGCCATTAGAGACTACTCTACGCCACCAGAGAAAACTCTTGTTCGAGATTTAACAGCAAAAATCAGTAGTTACGTCTCATTTTTTATAGAATGCAGGCCACTTTCTATTAGCATGGGAAATGCAGTTAGGTTTATAAAGAGTCGTGTTGCGAAATTGCCATTGAGCCTTTCCGAATCTGAAGCTAAATCCACGCTTTGTTCAGAAATTGACCGATTTATAAATGACAAGATAATTATTGCTGATAAGGTGATAGTTAGGCATGCTGCTACAAAGATTAGGGATGGTGATGTTCTACTCACATATGGATCATCATGTGTTGTTGAGATGATTTTTCTACACGCCCATGAACTCGGGAAACAGTTTCGTGTTGTGATTGTAGACTCGCGTCCAAAGCTTGAAGGCCAAGCATTACTTCATAGGCTGGTAGCAAAGGGCCTGACTTGTACATATACTCATATAAATGCCGTGTCTTATATCATGCATGAAGTAACACGAGTGTTTTTGGGAGCTGCCTCGGTGTTATCTAATGGAACTGTATATTCGAGAGTTGGCACTGCATGTGTTGCTATGGTTGCTCATGCATTTTGCGTTCCAGTCTTAGTGTGCTGTGAAGCGTACAAGTTTCATGAAAGAGTACAGCTTGATTCCATTTGCTCTAACGAACTAGGTATGCTTATTGTTGCATGCAACTGTGAGATTGTGTTTTTGTTTTGCTCTTTTATTTGCATAACCTGATAGACTACACAACATCTTCATATTTCTTGCAGGTGATCCAGATGCTATTGCAAAAGTTTCTGGAAGAACTGATATAAACTATCTGGAAAATTGGGCAAATAAGGAAAATCTGCAACTTCTGAATTTAATGTAAGCTTTCATATGATTATAACAATGGAACGAATTGATCACTTGTCTAGAAGATTCTGAATGCCCTTCTGCCCTGTAACAGGTATGATGCTACGCCAGCGGATTATGTCTCCATGATTGTCACTGATTATGGCATGGTAAGTCATTTTTTGCCCTCTGGGAAGATTTCTCGAACTTTTCATAATTAGCATTATCTATGGCTTGACATATTATAGGCATTTATCTCTTTTTAGAGCTAAATGGTGAGCATCTCAAATGTTAATGTGCCAAATCGAAAATTCTCAATTCTTTATGTGATCAGTGGTGAAAAAGTTGTGTTACTCTTCTGGATAATTACTAGTTTTGATATTGTGTTTTGCTTTACTGTAGATTCCACCCACCAGCGTGCCCGTCATTGTACGGGAATATGGCAGAGAACACCTGTATTGACATCATTGGATGATAAAGCACTTAAATGGACAGATGCATCTTACAGACTAGTGGTTGTTTTACTGGAGAATAAGACTTCTAATTTTTTTTTTTTACACATTGGATTGGGGACTCCTTCAAAACCCTATTTTTGATCGATTGTTAACAACTCATAGTAGCTGGAGTTTGCAATTTTCTTAGTAAATATGCTCAGTGAAGAGTGCATTTTGTAGCCTCTCCTGACAGTTTTGGAGGTGCTTTCGTGTATCATGTAGTTATTGAATTTTGTCAAGTAACTTGCTATTTTGACCTGAATTATTGACAAACTCTTTTGTTCAATACTTACCCAGCAGGTATACAAAAATGAGAACATTATATCTATTTTATTGGAATATAAGTGGATTAAGCAAAGGACTGAATTGAGCATTCACATTTACCAAATCAGTGGTATCGTCATTCCCGATCTTGGACTCCATATCCAGAACACTCTGTCCCGGAATGTTAGGTTTATATTCTCTTCACTGACAAATATCAAAGGATGGAAAATCCATTAAAACGGCCAACTAGCCCAGAGCGATACAAACAAATCCACAAGGGATACACATACAACAGAAACAATGGGTCCAAACATGGCCCAGTAAACATCAATCTGGTGATTGATGTCTCTTACTCTGGTTAGCACTATCACAATTTTGAACTGTACATCCATATATGAAAACATGGCCTAAAGTTACAACAAAGCCCTTTAAAACAGTTACAATGCCATTTTCCCTCTTTGAAGTGGGAATAGTTCCCAGACCCTGGCGATGCTGTGTTTCTGTCATTGTCTTTGTTTCTTCTCCGAACCAGCATTACTACTATGATTATCAGCACTAGTTGCCAATTCCATCAGACGCTCAAAATCTATTTCGGTTGTCTTGTACTTCAACTTCATCCCGCTTTGTAACCATGACCTTATGCAAAGGAGAGCTTGTGTGGTATCATGTGGCATGCAGAATCGCTGCTTATCAATTTCAGCACCTTTGCCACAGAACAGTTCTTCTGGTGCCACTGAATTTGCCTGCACAGCCAAGAAATCCCGAGCCATTACAGAAAGTCGCGGGTAGCGCATACTATTGACCTTCCACCACTCGAGAACATCTGTTGCTAATGGAGCTGGAGGCTCTGACAGATATTGAGTGAGCTCATCACTGGAATTGTTCGTGTTTGCCCTTCTTTTCTTTCGGGCAATTTCCTCAGCAAAAGAGACATTACCTCCCTCCTCTATTTCTTGATTGCTGTATCCACCAGTCATGGATGGGAAATGATTGATAGAATAGTTTCTAATGAAATGGGTTCTCGCTTCCTCAAGAAAATTGTCTGAATTAAGGCTCTCAGGAATTAGCTCTCCTTTAATTCGAGGATCAAGAATTGCTGTCATGTAGGTAAATATGTTGCAGACCTGGCTATTGTAGTTTCTAACCTTTTTAGCCATGTCTTCAGCAGCATTCTTCAACTCTGGATAAAGGTGAGAATCTCTGCAATTAGCAATCGTCTCAGAAATGTGATCCATGAAGAAGAGAACCAGCCCCACTGTGGGCACCTTGTTTGTGCACATGTTGTTTGTGGTTTTGTAGAAGGGTTCTAGATATCGATGCACATTATTGACTGCATTCTTCTCCACAGAGCTCAGCAGCATTCTATTGCCTAGTATCTCATACTTCCTGATAACAGCATCCATGGACTTAGAAGCCTGCAAAGGGAAGGAAAAAAACAAATGTAATCTCTGTCACTCATCCATCGGCGATGCCTCACTTATCAAGTAATTACTTAAAAAAGCACAACAGCAAGTACCTTGCATACAATATCAAGCATCTGATAGTTGCCACTCCACCGTGTAGAGGCATCAAGTGGAATTTTCCAAGTGCCTTCGTGGTAAGCTGCAGTCAATTGAGTAAATTCCTCTGAGATCTCTGATGATGCATTTAAACATAATACAAACTCTCTGATCTTAGCGATTACTTGTTCTATGGTTCTCAATCCATCATCTATGATCAAGCTCAAAGTGTGAGCGGAACAGGGGATATAACAGAAGTGCCCCACATTCTGACCATCCAAGTTCTGTAAGGCACTTTGACTGTTATCATGGGTGCAGGAGAGTATTCTAGTCTCAATGTTGTACAACCTAAGAACCTTCACTAGAGAGTTGTAGATCTCGACAACCCCACAAGGGAAAGGAATGTGACAAACATCAAGCATTGCCTTTTGGAAAGACCAGTTGTCGTCAATCCAGTGACAGGTGACACTCATATAAAAAATCCTTTCATAAGAAGTCCAAAAGTCAAGTGTGATTGAGAGCTTTGAAGAAACGTTTTCCATAGATGCTCTTACTACTTCCTGCATACTCCTGAGAACATCACGAAATATTTTCTTGTAATCCTCAGTCGGCCAGAGCTGTATTGACGGGTTCAAAAACTTAAAAGAGTTGGCGAGCCACATTTCTTCCAAGGTCGAAGGAGGGAGCGAAGCTAAAGCAAGCCATTTAACGAGCAGCCAATTTAAATGTTCATAATCCACTTGAGATGCTTTTGCTTGAGATTGATGCTTCCTGACTACAGTGATGGGCTGTGGTGAAGGATTGGAAACAGTAACAACATCCCCCGACTTATCATACCCTGGATGCCGATTACCTAGGTGCCTCCCCAGATTGCCTAGACCCAACAGAGGAAGACCAGTACGTAAGTGGATGATAATAGCAGAGGCAATGTGATACAGAAAAACCACACAAAAATAATGATTACCAGTGGCAGTAGCAATGGAATAGCTTTGTCCACAGAACTTGCACCGGCGGCTTTTTCCATCCGGAGCTGTCTCGAAAAACTTGAGATAAACGGACGTCATGGTCTTCTTTCTCGGTTTTGTTGAAGGAGGAGTAGTAGCAGCGTTCCCCTTGTCTGAGGACCCCAAACCAATATCGCCTGCATCAATGTGCGGAATGATTCCCATTTCCATCATGGACTTGGGTTCCACATCTGTACAGCAACACATTCTCGTATCAAAAATATTAATACAACTAACATTTACCGGCACCCTATTCAAATCGGTAACTCACACATATATATAGAAGAACACCATTTCAAAGCAGGAAACTAGTTGAAATTTATTACCGGTGGTACTAAGTTACCTTTGAAATTTTTGAAGGCGTTACTTGCAGCCCAGTCCATCCTTTTTTTACTGTTACTGTTCCAGCCAAGGAATCTCCTTTCACATTTTCCGGGAAACCAAAACTGAAATTCATAAAAAAAATCGAAGAAGAAGAAGAAGAAAAGGGTTTGGTTGAAAGGAATGGAATGACAGTGGCTGAGTCAGTTGCTAGGAAAGAAGAGGGAAAGAAATGGAGGGAGAGAGAGAGGTGGAAGCTGTAATCGGATCGGCGCGAATAGTGAGCCGGATCGGAGCCGGATCGAAGAAAGAGGAGGGAGGGGGGTGTGGGGGTGGGGATGGAGCTAGCTGAGCTTGAATTTTGGAGTCTGGGTTTTTTTTTTTTTTTTTTTGGAGTTTGGAGCAGAGCCGCGAGCGACGCCTCTGAGCTAATCTGACTCACTCACTACAAGCAAGGGGATTAGATCTAGAAAGGATAGGGAACAATATAGTAAACGCTGAGATTCGGACACAGGGGAGAGAGAGAGAGAGAGAGAGAAGGGAGCATGTAGCCAAGCGAGACTGATTTGATCGGCTTTACCTGCTGGGCTGGGTTCAGCGAGCTTGGCTAAGTAGGCTTGGCCGGCTCGAGCAACTTGGAGTTGGTGGTCGCTAATTGATGAGCCCCAGGCCCAACTGCTATAGAGCATTGGATTGGATTGGATTGGGCTAAGGACTTTCATCAGCCCACGTTTATATTCTTTTTCAGCCCAAAGCTATTATTTCCCGCCAAATGAGGAAAAGGGCGTCTAAGTGGGATTTCATCTTGCTGGGACTTTTGACGGGTGGAAAGGGTACTTTAAACTCGTATTCCTTCCATCAAAATTTGGCTATGAGTTAAAGTTCCTCGTCAATAAGCTGGATCTGTTACCTGTAGAGAAAAACAATGCTTTTCTCAGCGTGATACGAAATTGTAATAAAAGGATATGGATGCATATCAAATAAACATATCAACAACACGTACTACATAGAGATATATTATTAGAAAATCAAAACACTTTAAGCGAATTGAGCCTTTCATATTACAGCTAGCAAAACTCATTTTCAAGATTCAGCTAGGAATAATATATAAATGGATTTCATATTACATCAGAACCCCCTCATCTTCATACTTTTGTTAATATCCTGGAAGCCTCATATTCACTTTTGGCAGAAATCATAGAAGAAACGTACTCATTCCAATAACTTGTCTATGATGGTAGCACGTACACTAGCTATATATATATAGCCACACAGAAAAACAAATTGAAGTGTAAATAATCATCATGCTGCGTGAACTTTACTTTGTGTACTGAATCGAATACAAAAACGGAAAAACATGTATATATATATATCTGGTGAATTATAGGTTAGGGACGCTAGAATATAGAGAGTTTTGTTGACTCAAGCTTCATAAGCATTTTCGTGGAGAACCTAAACCTGTAGGGAAATCAATGCTTAATTTTCTCAGCATTTGTAATAAAGTATTTCATAGGGAGAAGCAGCAACTAGCCAAGCGAGACCGACTCATCAGCTTTACCTACTGGCCTGAGTTTAGTGAGCTAGCGAGTGGCTCAAGTGTACGACTGTTTGGTTTAGGCTTGGCGGCTCGACCAAGTTGGCGGGTGGTCACTCATTTGTTGAGCCCCATGCCCTAGCTATAGCTTTGATTGGGCAGAGTTTTCAGATAGCAAGTTGTTTGATGATTTCATATCTTTTATACTGAAAAATTAGGTTTGGAAATTTTTGTGAGTTTTGAGAGTTATTTAAATTATATTCAAGGCAGTTTTAAGAATAAACTAGCTAACTGTATATTGAATGAGATTGAGAAAGAATATGAGAGAGGGAATGACAAATGAAGCAAGTGAAATATCCTAGCAGAACCCTAGGGTTTTGAGCAGTGTGTGGCGGCACCAGAGGAAAACTTCCGGTTGCCGTTTGGTCGTTTAGACCGGTGAGGTGCCTCGTTGTGGCTGGGGAACTTTGGGCATCGTGCTTCAAAGGGATTGGTGGTGCCTGAAGATTGAATCGTCTCCGATTTGAGGGCAAACTAGATCGGCTTCGGCTGGGCAGTGTGGTGCGTCTCGGCGTCCGGTATCGAGGAAGCAGATTGTAGTGGGTCGGGGAGGCAGAAATTGCTTCTTCCTGGTGCTTGATCGATCGACAGCTTGCAGTAGCTTGAGGTCGGTTTCTCCCGATCTGTAGGTGCGCGGTAGTGAGATCTGGTTGTTTAGAAACCTTTCCGGCCAGCTCTCAGTGCAGGCTCATCTCTCTTGATCCGGAGGATTGTTGACCAAGTAGCAGAAAGGCAACAGGTCCTGATGTTGTCGCACTGCTGGAATGGCCGGCCACCAGAGCTGTGGTTAAAGGCCTTGCCGCCGGGGAGTATGACGGCGGCGGAGGTGAAGGAGCAACATGAGGATTCTCTTCTGTTGGCTTGGGATTGGGCCTGGGCTCATTCTTGGGCTGATGGGCCTGTTTGATTTTCTTTCTGCTAGACAAGACTGGACTTGGGCTTGGGCCTACGGGCTCGGGCTCAGGTCAAGGCAATTGGGGCCCTAATGTATTAGGGTTTGAGCCTGTGTGAGGTTGGATTAACTTCTATGAGTCTTCTATGATGTTTCTAGTATCTTGCTTGTACCACAATTGCGTGATTGGCAAGTGAGGGCTAGTTGAATGATTTCTTTCCGTAGGAGGCGAGGTTTTTTCATTCTTGTATAGGCTCGCTTAAATGTGAGCGACCCAGTGATCTTTAAAGGTTTGCTTTAGCTTAGGTAGGTTACTCCGGATTTTCTTGCCGGATTTCTTATGTAAGTTTTGGTAGACTTCAGCCTATTTGCTGTTGATCTAATTAATTCAACTTCTATTTCAAAAAAAAACTAGCTAACTGTATGAGTTGTGATAATTTTCGGTAATAATTTCTGAATTCAAATTTAGACGAGATGCATTTCTTTTGGTTATAGGAGACATATGGTGACTCGATGGGGACATGGTGGAAAGTTCCTTCCTCTCTTTTTCTTTCCTTCTTTTTTTTTTTTTTTTTTTTTTGCTTTTGGGTATCACATGTCAAATAATAGTACACTTGATTGCAGATGAATACCTTAATCGCACATTGGCTGTTTATCCAAATTATTTTACAGATAATGACATGCGATATAAAGTTCACTCAAAAATCGCACGAAAGTCAAAGATAGATTTACAAGTACCCTTTGTAATTTGTCCTTTCATAAGGATGATGAGTGCCCCTCTGTAGGTTGCTCGCTCACGCATGTAGTTTGATACAAACAATCAAACATAATGTGGTCACTCAAATTCTTCTCAACTTGAGGACAAAAAACCATGACATAAGATGATGTTATGAAAAACCCAAAATGTATACGATGTCAATAATTCTCTACTATTTGTTTGCTATCTGTGTATGTGGGTGTGTGTTATGTGAGATCAACCAGAAGAAGGGGAAAAAAAAACTAAACTAATAATTAAAGCTGTAGCAGAACCCATGCCATGCCCCAAATCAATCAATTTTTTTTGCCCTAAATGTGGCTCAATCAGCTGAACCTGCTCCGTGCCTAGCTTTGAATATGTAAAACAGTAACTGATAGGCTGACGCCTTTCAACCACTTCACTACTTGCTACCCTACTACCTCCTTCTTGACCTCCTTGATTTCCAGATGATGCCATAAGGGTTTGGGCAGATTTTGTATGGAATTTTTGGTGGAGGCACATCAGGAATCCTGCAATTCCATAAATTCATGTACAAAATCAAATGGGATGGCGGAGACTGTATAATTATAACCTAAGTCGCATGATCAAAGAAAGAAGCATGCATATACTTGAATAAAGCTTGTGATATAGAAGTAATACTTGTCTTGGAAGAAACCCAAAAACTTGAAAATTAGGAAGCATATACGAACAAGGTAATTGATCGGTCAAATGTGGTCAAAACAAAAGTCTTACTGTAAACCAGCAACATCAATCTGCGAAAAGTCTAAGTTGGTTGAACAGTCCAAGACTGGTGTTGCTGGAGCAGGAGCACTGGCCTTGTTGATCCTCAAAGGTGAAGAAGAAGGTTGCTTGATGGCTAGGACTCTGCAATTCATGAAGTTGTTTGCAATATTGTTGCCCTGGGCCATTGCCAACCTATATAAACCAGATGATGAATAAAAACACTGCCGATTTTCTGTTCCTAATTGAACCTTACTACTTCACAAGAATCCAAACATGGCAGTCAAAAGTAATAGATAAATCTTAATCGGTATCTGGAATGAATATATACGGCTTCCTTACTAGAGCTTGCCTCAAATGAGATTCCCAGTCTTTTCTTAATTATTTGAACTAGTAAATGACAAGTCTTATATACTTGGGGAAATTATTAAGAAAGAATTTGTGTTCTGCATGTTTATTATAATGCATAAGAAGTCGGTAGCATTTTTTATGTGATAAGTATATGGCCTTAAACAATGTCTCAACTTCCATGGAAATGTTTTTTGTATAAGTACTAAAGCCATTTTTTGAAATGAGAAAGTCAAATCTAGCAGGTACTATTTATTAATTAGCTTATTTTAACTTGTTTAGAGTAAACAATACATCAAGGATTAAAAAGACTTCGAGCAAAGCGAGGAAATATTCCAAAGCTATGTTAATTCCAAAACAGAGGACAGATCTACTCATCTATCTAAACTCCTAAACTTATAATATATACATGTATGTGTGTGCAAACATTGAGACATTATATAGTTTGATGGATAAAATAAAAGGGGACCATCCGTTAAAATTAAAGAATCATATAAATGAACAACAAATAAAATAAACTCTTCCTACCTCTATCTGTCAATAGCTGGATTTAACACGAAGAATCATGAAAATGAGAATGGCACTATGAAATACGGGATTGCCTCACATTTTCTGGAATCAATTGGCCTATGATTCATTGTCAATAGCCAAAAGAGGTATTCTTATTCATTGAAGAAGATGCTATACTTTACAGAGTCACCCAACAATACTACGTATATGTCTCAAACTATTGACTAAGTGGAGCCCTAAAAACTTGTGAGTAGCTATCCTATATCACCAACATGTCACATGCACAGTGACTCAGATGAACCATACAGGGTCCCCATTTCCCACCAAGACCATGCTATTACCAGAAACTTTCCTCAAAGCTTATTAAGTAAAAAGTACATTTTAACCACTAATTAGTTATTGATTTAGTGATATAAACGCAATATACATATATATTAACAAGAATAAGAAAAGAACATGATTTTTATGAGTTCAGCAAATAATGTGAATTGATTCACCTAAACCTATCTGTCAGTTTGACTAGTTCTTTCTTGTAGAACAGGACTTTCCTAGGAAGCTCACCTTATCTCTGACTGTTTCATCATGCATTGAATTCTTATCCCAATATCAACAACCCCAAACATCTTAACCATAATAATGAAAATCAAACACATAATCAGTCACCTAATCAATGATTCTAATCAAATTTGCTAACCAATGTCCATTCAAAACTTACCTGTAAAGAAAGCTGTGATCATGGAGTCCAAGAACAAGCTCAGAAGCCCCAATCTCCCTCACCATTGCTGCAATCTTCTTCCCTTCTTCATCTCCTTCTGTCACAACCATTTCAACCTTTGTCTGTATTGGCATCAATCATCACATACACTGGTTTGATCATAAAAACTAATCAAATGGGCGACTATATATCTGAATTGGGTACCCAAATAACACAAAGTTTGAAACTTTGAATCCAAACTAAGCTTTTTGCTTACATTGGGGAAGGAGTCGCAGATGTCCTTGAAGGACAGGGCCAATTTGAACCCTTTCAAGCGCAGAAGCCTGGTTTTGTTCTTGTTCTTAGATCTTGAACTTGGGAAAACATGGAGAAGAGTAATGAAATCCCCAAATCGTATGAGGTTTTGGAGAGCCCATTTCAGAGCTGTTCTTGCGGCTTCAACATCTTCAACTACCACTACTATTCTCCTCACATCCATAACCACACCTCTTGTTTCTCTGCCCCTCTGAAAACACAGATTGTGTGTGAGTGCTTGTGAAAGTTGTCTGTCTTTGGTTCTTTTAAATTAGTTTGATTTGTGGATCAATCAATCACCATCAATCACATTGCTACTACTAACTCACCCCATAGATGATGCTAAATAATAGTGTACGTGATGAAGCATATATTACTATATTAGCTATGAGGTCATTAATGTGGCCAAAAGGGTACTATGGATTGGGAGGGACATAACCAAATGAAATAATTTTCCAAAATAAAAACAACAATCCAATAATATAACAAACAACAAAATAAATTATCCTAAATGTATTTGCTATAACAAAATGTGGTCCTAGACAGTAGATGCCAAAGGATGATCTAGTGGAGCACTATTGTATTTCTCCATTGGTTTTAAGTTTTTCGGATTTCTTTATATTATGATTATTATAGATCAAGCGAGAAGACTACCTAGCCTTTCAATCGAATTGGTATGAATCCTTAAACTAATTTTTCTGTTTTGAAGTTACAATACATAATTGGCCTAATCGCATTTGACTTTGGCAGAGGATTTTCTTATGATGTGATGAGATTTTGTTCATTATAATTGAAAAATAAAAGCTGTTTTGAACTTTTAAATTCGATCATGCCTTTTAGTGCTTTAGGATCTTTGTTTAGACCTATCAAAATGGCATCCATTTGTTTTTGAAATTATCTTCATCCAAAATTGACTCTATCAATTCCCCCCCCCCCCCCCCCTTCTAAATTCTGTCAACAATAACTATATGATCCACTAATCTAGTAACTATTTAAAAGTTAAAACGAATAAATGTAGAGATTAAATGAAAAGGATATGACTTTGCCAAAAGTAAAAAAAGAAAAGAAAAAGGATGGAACGAAATCATTCATTCATGATGTGGCGCTAGGTTTGAGTTTCAAAAGTCCAGATATGACGAGAGGAAAGCGCTAGTGTCCTCAGCAGGTTCTGGATTTCAGTCATTGTCTCTTTGCTTCCTGCAAATGTATGTATTATATTCTTGTTTGTCCTCATTGTTGTTGGTTCCAAGTCACTAACTTATAGTGACACTTCCTTCCTTAGCTATAATATTATTTGTATCAGATTCATGAACCACTACGTACTGAACCTCAGCAGACGCTAATATTTATAATGGGAGCAAAGAAAGGAAGTAGAATCCATATCAGCAGCAGCCAGATGACTTCAGTTATTGCAGGTCTTACTTGGATTCATCTCTGACGTTTTTCATGTGGTGAGATGTATTGCTGGACCCTAAGTAACACGTAACGCTATATCTTTCAAGCCATCATGTTTCCAAATTTTTCAACCGTAAATCTCGGAGAAAGAGTAAGTTCCACGGTTGAATGTGTGAAGCATCTTGTTCTAACATCTATGTTTGATTCCCACACTATTTACTGTCGTGAGTAATGCGTTTATGGAAATGTGAAGCCACGACAATTTCGCGGGTTGAAGTTTGGAAGGAGATGAAGGACTTGGGGAGTAGAACTTCGATCGATTTTGGGTAAAAGGTCTTCGTTCTCTCTAAAGGCGTCAAATTACATTAATGTATGTGAGGCTAATTGCACAAACGATTTAGCGTACAATCAATGCAATTGCATTGACAAAGATACCGGTGTTTTTTATATGCAAGAGACAAAAGTAATTTAGAAGAAATTTCATACTCTTCTAAATTCGCATTTGAACATTCAACTAAGTTTATGAGTGCCTAATTAATTTCTTCTAAATTCGCATTTGAACATTCAACTAAGTTTATGAGTGCCTAATTAATTTTGTTGTTATAACATGTTCTCGATCAAAGTCTCAATTATAGTATTGATATTTTGGACAAAATTATATATTCTGTTAAAGTATCAATTCGATAACCACGTGGTGTAGTGTGTTGGTCGAGCGGCCTAGTTTGGAACCCCCAAGTCTAGCATTCGAATCCTAGCTCCACCCTGTGACCAACAGATTTGAGGGACCTAGGTTGATTAAACACCAAGGTTCTTGCGTCTGCGGTGAAGTGATTAGTCTGGTTACGCTGTCATACACTGCATGAGGGTGTGTGTGTGTGTTTACTATTGTCATCCAAACCTAAAAAAAAAAAAAAAAAAGTATCAATTCGATCTTGTTTGAAACATTAGTAGTTTTTAGGGAAGTGGAATTCACACCCCACATTTTACAATCCACATTCCATGTTTTTTTTTTTTTTAAGTACTTATTAACGTCACATATTTTACATTCCCCACTACAAAAAAAAATTACACTCTATTTTTTATTCTATTTAACCGTCGAATCTCTTTTTGATTCTATTTTCATCTATATAACAGAGTTCTGAATTAATTTTTCAGCTCGAAATAGTTGAGACCCACTGTTAAAAATGATTGGCTCTCTCACTTGCAAATCCAAACAGAGGCCCAACAATAATGGGCTCGGGTCAAAATTTCAGACCCCAAAACCCATTTCTCACCACCACCAAGGGTTTAAGCTCCCCAAAACCTCCACAAAGCTAGAGCTCCATTTTTGCTGCCTGAAAATGTCAGCCTCCTCCTCCATGGCTTCACTCTCAAGGAGACTACTCCTCTCTCGCTCTCTCTACCACTCAAACCCCAGCACCGTGCTCTCCACGCGCTTCTGCACCACCACCACCACCACCCCCCACGTCACCTCCGACTCAGACGAGCCCATCACCTCGGACCTAGAGTCCGACCCGACCCCATCACAGCCCTCCGCCCCCAACCCGGTCCGCGGTATCTACGATCAGCCGCTCGAGAACGGAGTCGACGTCGGCATTTATAAGGTGCATTTCACGCGCCACCGGGCATTTCCTTCAGTTCAATTTTAGGGTCTAGGGTTTTTGATTGTGCATTTTGTTCAATTTCGATTTTTAGGGTTTAGCGTTTTAATTGTTGTTGGGTAGTAGGCGATACTGGTGGGGCAGGTGGGGCAGAGTCCGTTGCAGAAGAGACTGAAGAGCGGGGCGCAGGTGACCATGTTCTCAATTGGGACCGGCGGCATTCGAAACAACCGGAGGCCCTTTGAGACCGAGAACCCGACGGAGTATGCCAACCGCTGTGTGGTTCAGTGGCACAGGGTTTGTGTTTATCCGGAGAGGCTCGGCAAGATTGCGGTGCAGAATGCTTTGCCTGGGTAAGAGAGCTTCTTTCTTTAGCTTTGTTCATGGCACCATTTGTTTTTCGTTCCGATTATCTGTGATTATATGATATGAACACTAAACAGATCATGTTTTACTCTTTTCGGTACAAATAAGAGTGTAATTGAATGGCTGAATGGGCTCTTTCGTGACTAATAGCTCAGTAGCAAGTATTATAGATTTGTAAGAGTAGAAATTTTTTCATTACGACTATTAGGATTGAAATGGGACAGGAGGAACAACGCAGTGGAGATGTGATTAGAGTAATTCAGTAGCAAGATGTAACCATGAAGGCTATGCAATGGGGATGACAGGTTGATGGAGGAGGGTTAGGGGATGTAGCAAATCCATGGAAGCAGAGTTGTTGTGTGAGGTTGTAGTAATATGGAACCTTATGATGAGCATCTGTCGTGGAAATCTATGTGTTGAATTGAAAATATTGCCTCCATTGCTTCATCGGCTTGTGTTCCAAGGTTGCAATGGTTTTTAAATGACCCTGGTTTGTACGGGGCATCATAGGCAAATCATTACATTTTGAGCGTCTTCTGTCATTAATGTCAAGAAAACTTTAATATCCTCTTGCTGCTTCGTCTTCATTTTGATCATGTTCTACTGCTTTCCTTGATTGTGAAATCTTGGTTTTTTTCCTTTGTATTGGAGATTTCTAATGAACTCTTCACCTGGCAATAATGAATTGACGTCGACATTTCCTTTCTTGTAGTTCAATTTTATACTTGGAAGGTAATCTGGAGACCAAAATCTTCACTGACCCAACAACTGGGCTTGTTCGACGAGTTAGAGAGATTGCTATTCGCAGAAATGGTATACCACTTGTCTATTTAAACTTTGTGCTATCAACCTATATTAATTCTTGGTATTTTGCATTTACATTTTCCTTTTTCCTCGTGTTAAATACTCTTTGCTGTAATTTGCAGGTCGCCTTGTGTTTTTGGGTAAAGGAAACGATGCTGAGCCAACAGTAACGGGGCTCAGAGGTGTTGGCTACTTCTGAAAGTTTTGTTCTAAGGCTGTATCAAAGGTTTTAGATGATGAAAGACCAATATTTTAGCTTTTGTAATTAATTGATATTCTGTTCTGGTGCTTCAATTCTTCAATTAATTTAGACCGAGTGAAAGACCAATTAATTTATCCTGATGTGGTAAACGTTTTCTTACTACTCTGGGTTCTCAAAATCATATGCTGGGTCCCCAGGGTTGGCCTGGTTTTTAACTGCCACAAAAATGAGGCATTCCAATGCATTTGGATAGGCTTTGGATCTTTCTTATCCACAAAATCTCAACACCCAAAAGGTAGAGGAAACGGAGCTCATAGTATCAGAGTGGTTCTCTGGCCAAAATTTCATATTAACTATACCCAGGGAAAAACAGACTCCTTCGCCATGTTACAAATCCCAAAATTCTTGCAGTCCTCCACTCAATGCCTTCATCCTCCGACGCTGCAACCGCCACTACCCATTCTACAAGTCCCAGGTGTACCTACTTCTTCATCTTTTCCTTCCATCAAACAATGCTGTAAGCTATCACGTAGAGAACTTGCAATTCGAAGCAATTCTCTGTTACTTCTCCTCCTGGGCTCGCAGAGCATTGAGGCTTTTCTACCGTCTAAAGCAGAGGCCGAGGAGGATGTGGTTGATGCCGGTAGCAATGCACAAGAACAAAGTTCAAACGCTACTCCTACTTGCGGTGATAAGAGCCCAACAAAGCGTGCATTTCTTGATATATCAATTGACGGAGCGCCTGTTGGCCGCATTGTCATCGGGATACAGGAAGATGATGCTCCTGTTGGGGCTGCTCGATTTCGTAATCTTGTCAGTGGAGCTGCTGGGGTGAGCTACAGAAGGAAAGAGTTTGTTAAAATTACGCCAAATTATGTGCAACATGGTGGTGTGAGATCTTATGGTGTAGATGCTGAGCTCGCAAAGAGCACAGGAAGCAGTTTGGAAGTTGATAAGCTCACTGAAGAGTGGGAGAGTTTGTATGAAAAATGTCCAGGCATCAAGAACAAGGCTGGCACTGTGGGGATTATTGTGAGAGACCCTTCAAAACCACCGCCGAAAATCAAGCTGGTTGCGCGGAAAGGGAAGCTGGAGATTGATCAAGAGGAGGTTGGTACGGCCCCTAACGGAACAGAGTTTGTGATTTCTACCAAAGATTCACCTGAGCTCGATGCTTCGACTTTGGTGGTTGGAAGAGTTTTGGAAGGTATGGAGGTCGTGGAGAGGCTTGGCCAGGTGAAAACCGTGCAAGAGAACACTAGTTCGCCTTATTTTAGGTGAGTGCTTTAACTCTATATCTCCATATATGCAAACACATGTTATACCACAACTCTTTTATATGGAAAATCCTATGAAGACATATGACCATTTCCATTGTTCGCATACACTGATATAACACTCGTAACTAGTCCGAGTGATCAAAATTAGTGTTTTACGACCTTGTCAAAACAAATACAGGAATTAACGAAGCAGAGTACAATCACATAAGGATAAAATCATCTGCAGCTTCTTATACTTCAATCCTCCTAGAGTTCCTTCCACCATTGTGATGATATACACTAAAAGCAGGTGCTGTTTTATTGGCAGGGTGGCCAAGCTGATAGGAGATAAGAGAGCTGTCGTCGCAGAAAGAGGATTCAACCGCCCTTACGCCAAGGTAGTTGTCACAAACTGTGGCCTGATACAGTAAAAGAACACTTTCCCAGCCTTTTTCTTGTTCTACATTTTTGTAAGAGAGTCAGAGACACTTCCAGGCGATACATCTAATCTTGTAATAGTCCAATCAGCTTCAATCCCTCAAAAACCTAAATACCATGTTTCTTCAAATAGTAAGTTGCTTAATCAACCAGGTGAATGCTATAGTTTGATGTCTTCAGTGCTGGAGCTGCACTTTGGCAGTAGAGGTATCAAAGGAAAGTCACAGGTCTAATCTTGTACTATGACTACAACAACTTTAAGGCTTCGAATGGGAATGCTACTGTCCACTTCAATATCATAATCACAACACTCCTGGACCTGCTTGGAGATCCTTTTACAAGACCAATCAGCTATTGTTGAGGACTCCGAGTTGTTAAAACTGTGGGCTTCATTCTTTTCGGAGATGGAGACATGAAAAGATTTCTTATTGAAGTAATGGGGTCATCAACCTGTACAAATGATCGCAGGCTAAATGATTATTCTCTTCAGGAAAAAGTTATACAACCATAAACAAACCCAAAATATACATGCAAAACACAGAGACAACATGCTTGCAAACATGCATGCATTTGTTACAAAGGCTTTAATAGTACAGTATAAGTTGGCTTCACAAATACCTTGATTATGGATGCAGATGAAGGAGAACACCCATCTTGACGTTGTAAAGCTGAGAGTGTTTGTTTCCATCCAGGTGCTCCATTACCTGTTGATGCAATCCAGGGGCAGAAATGTCTATGCTGCTTAATAGAATCAAACTCCATCGTGCCACCTGGGGATGCATGCCTTAGATCTTTCCCTAGAAGAATAGACAAAGAAAATCAATTACACCCATTTTTCTGATGAAATACAAAAAGTCAATGAGGGAGTATAGATGGATTAATCGCCTCATATAAAAAAGCAATGCTTCTAAGTGTCATGACTCATGAGGTATATCCAGATAAAACAAAAACTTGGACAGGAAAAGTTTTTGTTCACAGATTGACTTAGTTTGCTTACATGGTTTTCACTTTCCAGAAAGATACCTTATCAATGTGTCTTACTACCAGGTTGTGGTACTAAATTCAACTCAAAAAGAACCTATAAATTTTTAGCCATCAGGTTAAAGAGTCTTCTAACATTGCAGTTGACCACCATACTTAGTAAGCCGTCAGCTAACATCAGCCAACATTTATATGTCGATTACCTCAATTAATGAGTAAAACAAGTAAGAATGCTAAAACAGTTGGGACAAGTATAATACAAGTTAAATTTCTAATTCAAGCCAAGAATAATAACATCCATGCATTCTACTGGTCAAATAATAATACAGGCTCCCATGCAAATAAAATGCTTACCAGTATTGCAGGCCACAAGTTCATTGTTTACAGGAATCTGCAGTTTCTCTTGACGAACTTCATGGTTTGAGGTGCAATGGGTAACTGCACTGGCTTCCAAGCTAGATGGAGCACATGGAGACTCTTGAGACTGCCTGTGTTCCACAACTGTTCCTGAATCTAACAAATCTCCATTGCTAGAAGCCATCACCAGCAAGTTATTGTTGTCTTCGCCGCCTTTATATGTGTTATTGGCATCACGGGCTGTGGAATGACCAGGGTCACTGACTTCTGAATTCTCCAATCCAACATTTTCTGCATTTTCTAGGTAACATTCTCCCCCCTGAAGCAAATTCTCTTTTTGGGATCCAGATTGCATGTCTTCTTGGCTAAAAGATAAACATTCTCTGAATTCAGAATTATATGAAAACTGAGCTCTTAAATTCTGGCCAATAACAGGTAAGGAAATCTTTGCTTTAAAGTTCTGTTTTGTTGGTGTGGGACCCCCTGCAATTGTCAAATTTAAATTTGAAAATCTATTCTTTGACGCTGTTGCACCATCTGAGCCAGCACTTACCACATCTGTCCTATTGCCAAGATGACTTTCAGTGCTTGAATCATGGGTTCCAAGATGAGTTTCAGAATTTTCTTCTGCATATCCAACTAATTGAAATAATTCAACAGGCCGTGGAACGGTAGTGAAAGCCCATAATCCAACACTAGCTCCACAAAGCTTGCAATCTAAAACCACAGAATTGGATTCAGACTGTAGAGCACTAGAACTGCTGAAAGTTTCATTTGCCTCAATTAGGTCATGATTACTGGCATATTGCACACTGATGATAGGATATTGGCTGTTAGCAGTTAAATGAGATGAACTCAAAACATTTGCCTTAGGTGTAGACTGATTCAACCTCTTCTCAGAGTCGACAATATAAGGTAGTGAGCGAGGTTCCCAACCGCATAAGCTTATAAGCTTCTGTGCCTGCATAAATACTTCAAAACATCATTTGTCCGCTTAAGAAAGCAAGAATGCTATAAAATCTGTAGGACGAAGGAAAAATTGTTTAATTGGAGTAAGAAGATCAGAATTAACCAGAGTGATGCGCACATAACTACAATATGCCAATGAAGAAAGCACAAATAAAAATCATTGGAAAGTAAAAGGACTCACATATCTCAATAAAAGTAAATAATTAGCAATGACTAACTTGATATTTATATATGAAGATTTCCAACACAACACGCAAAACAATTCGGACTGTTAGATGTGCAATAGTATAATCACCAAACCTGATAATACAACTTAGCAGACTCTGCACTGCCTTCATCATCAGAGTGTTCTATTCTAGAAATTTCAGTAGACCCATTGCCAAAAAATATCGAAGACTGTCCAAGAAATTGATCAAGCTGAGGGCTTTTCATGTACTCAATGGCTGAAGAAGATATCACAGGAAGAACTGGAAGTTGTAAAATCGCAGAGCAGCGCTCTCTAAATTTATCCACTAAAACTGGAGGTGGTGTAGGCGGGAACTCTGCCAGCATTTCATCACAGGCATTGTCAATCCATGGACAAAGCATTTTATGTCCATTGTCTAGCTTTAAACTAAATACCAAAGCTGCCTTCTCAACTGAAAAAAGAAGACAGGAAATAGCCTTTGTTTAGTATGTACATAACCAAATATTGCTGCATAACTTACAGCACCGGTTTAATTGTTAGAATACTTAGCATAAAGAGTAACATAACATGCCTTGCTGCTGATTCCAAGATGACGGAGTAGAAAACAGGACGCGTGCCCTGCATGACTCACAGGCTATTGTATCCACATCTATGTTGACCCAACCTCTCCTGGCACAATTTAAAGCACTTACCACCTGTTAAAAATTGGAGATATTATCATCCAGCCAAAAACAATGAAGTATCAAATATCACTTCACCAAAAGTAAAACATATAGCCTTAAGACACCTAATAAAAGTGGGGAAAATGGACTTAGTCGTATCCTACTGATATCAACACGCAATGGGAGTTCAGATTAGAGGACGAAGAGGTTCCATAGTACTTGTTCAAAGAAGCAGTTTATCAAACTATAACCGTCTCCTCTATGTGAAGCTCAGTTTGACATATAGTCAAAAACAAACTAAACAACCGAATATGTCTGAATTGTGACTTTGATTCCTGGTCTTACAACACAAACTTTGAGCCAGGTGCAGCATTACCAAAACAAACCATACACTTTCTCTATCGCAAAGTACCACATTCCGAGCCTAATTCTGATTGCATGACATAATCCTAACCTTGGGCTTCGCAAACCAAGTCATGGACTTGAATGTAGCTACTCTCCTCATAAGATCCCCTCGGTCCCACGGCCTACACACCGGAGGCTGAGACGGTGAAGCCGGAGCTGAGCAATGCCGAAACCCCTGCTCTCTAACACCTCTCCATTTCGGCTCCACCAGCGCCAACGCAGAAGACGGATGCGCTCGCTTTTTACCCCTCGATGCTTCTACACTGTTCAAACAAAAACGAAACTCATATAATTTACCTAAAGTTAAATTTTCTTCATATGCAACAATACGCTAGCTAGCTATCACAAAATTCATATATAGATTTTTTTTCTAAAACAATAACTAAAACTGAGGCGGCGATTCTGTGAGCTCCGGCGGAGCCTCAGAAACCTAAAAAATTGTGTGCAGGGAGGAAAGCGAAAGGGTAACGAACCTGGAAGTGGAGGTCGGTGAAGGTTTGGGAGCGTAGAAGAGCTTGTCCATGACGGAATTGAACCTCTTCTCGGAATCTTTCGCCATTGTTTTAGAGTTTTGAGAGAGAAACTCAGCTGCTCAAGATAGCATTTCGACTCGTCTAGAAATGGGCTATGAGATCTTGGGCAGGTGCCCCAAGCCTTACCGACCCAGCTCATCTAAAGATGGGCCAGCAGATATTATTGGACCTGGTTTCTATGGGCCTTACTCAAATTTTATTGTTTTCTGACTTTAGAAAATTGTAAAAACAAAGGAGGGAATTTTTGAGTTTCATTGATTCGAAAAGTATTTTAAAATTATTATATGAGGGTGAGAAAATTATTCTGACAAACTAAAAAGATGTGATTTTGGTTATTGTGCCATAGTCCACAGTATGGCGTAAAAATCATGGTTCTGAGAAAGTTTAATTATTATTTTTTTTTTTAAGTTATGGGGTCTAGTTTTTCTGCGATTTGAATTATTGTTTTTCTTTAAATTACCAACAAGAGCCTAAGTAATAGGTTAAAAACTTATAGCCGTGGAATATATCGGCAAAACTACATATTTGGGAACTTGCCAAAGTACGTAGTAGGAAATGACATGAGAAGTAGTAGGCCTGCACTTTGCTTTATAATAAGCTTCCACTTTTACAGTTCTAATTAGATGACTAGCTAGCCATGCTTACCATCCTTGCATTCATTTAATTTCATGCACATGCCTGCCTGTTCTAATATTAATAGACTTTTCTGCAGCATTCCTGCAAAAACCATTGCTGAAAATTCTGCTTTGAATTCATAACACATAATCCTTTAATCCAGCCCAGATCGACTACAAAGCTGGTCTAGTCTACTCCACTTGTTTCTTCTTTTTTGGTAATTAACTTTTGCAAGTCTTCACCATAAAACCATAAATTCCACAATTATTTTACTGCAGCCTATACTAGCTATATATATGTATGTAGTCTGTAACCCTCCTAATCCTATGTATACTCCTTTTCATAAGCCATAAATAATTAGCTGACTCCCAACTGCTCTCATATCTATTATTGTTGATATTGCTGTTGTTCCTTAACTACAAATCATTCTAAAACAGACCCTTTCATTCTAAACTTGCTTGCTTCAATTCTCTTTGTGAAGCATTTTGTGAAGAAGCGCTTCTTCATTTTGTACTAGTTGTACCAGCCATGAAGCGTTTTGTTCTGTTATTGTTCTTCTGGTGCAGCGCCTTTTTTGTATTGCTTGTAGTACAAGCAGACCCTTCAATTTCACCTATGCAGGAAAAAGAGCAACAAGCCCTTTACTCTACTATCCAAGGCTTTGTGGGGAACTGGTGGAATGGTTCAGATCTCTATCCAGATCCTTGTGGCTGGACTCCGATACAGGTAATTATTCAAATCTTGACATAGTACTCAAATTACAATGTTTAAATTGAACCCTCTATTAAGAAACTCATAAATGATGTATTGGTTATGCACAGGGAGTTTATTGTGATCTCTACAATGGTTTCTGGTATGTTGCTGTTATAAACATTGGGCCGCTTTATGACAACTATCTTCCTTGCACCCCAAATGCAGAATTTTCACATTACCTATTCAAGCTCAAGCACTTAAAGGTCCTCTCATTCTTCAATTGCTTCCTCTCGCCAATTACAATTTCCCATTTAAACTGGGAAAGGCTTTCAAACAGTATAGAATCCTTGGAGTTTCGATCAAACCCAGGTCTCATTGGGAGAATTCCGAACACTTTTGGTTACCTTACAAAGCTGCAATCTCTAGTGCTGCTACAAAATGGGTTACAAGGCAAGTTGCCTAATCAAATGGGCAATCTAGTGAACTTGAGGCGTCTTGTCCTAGCAGGAAACAATCTTTCTGGTAAGATTCCAGTAAGTCTTGGAAGATTGACTAAGCTTTTAATACTTGATGCAAGCAGAAACAAGCTATCTGGTTCATTACCTCTGACTTTTGGATCTTTGATTTCACTTCTAAAGCTTGATTTAAGCAACAATATGATAGAGGGGAAGTTTCCTGTAGAGCTTGGAAGGCTAAAAAGTCTCACACTATTAGATCTTGGAAGTAACAAAATTTCAGGTGGCTTGGTCCAGTCACTTCAAGAAATGGTTTCTTTGAAAGAATTGGTGATATCCAACAATCCAATTGGGGGTGGCCTCGTCAGAATTCAGTGGCATAATCTACACAAGCTGGAAATTTTGGACCTTTCAAGCACATTTTTGACAGGGCACATTCCTAAGTCCTTGGCAGAAATGAAAAGACTAAGGTTTTTGGGGCTCAACAATAACAATCTCTCAGGAAGAATATCTCCAATGCTGGAATCTCTGCCTTGCATTGGTGCTCTTTACCTCTATGGAAACAATTTCACAGGAGAAGTTAAATTCTCAGAAGGGTTCTATTGGAAAATGGGGAGGCGATTTGGAGCTTGGAACAACCCGAATCTATGTTACCGAGCTGAATCAAGTTCACCACAGTATGTTCCTTATGGGGTAAAACCATGCCAGCAAGAAACAGCTATTTCCTCTTATAATTTTCCAAATTCCAAATTATAGTATGTTGGTTGTTTTTCTGTTCTTCTTTGAAATGTAACCTTTAGAGATCATAAGCCTCTAACTTGTAACGTTGAATGAAATTAATGAAGTTACTATATTAACTTCTCCCCTGTCAAAAATTGCCCCAAATTATTTCCTCTATAAGCAATTCCTATCATATACTTGTCTATAAAGGAATCAGAATCAAATTTTTTACCCTACATATTTTCTTGTTGTACAACCTATGAACCTGTAAAAGATATTGTTGATTCATTTGTTTGGTCAAAGAGCTTGTTCTGTATTCAGTAGCCCATATGCATATGACTTTACCATGTGATCAAACCAGTACACCAGTGTACGGTGTACCAATTCTGCTTCACCAGTTCTTCAGAGCAGATCAGATTTTTTATTTTATTTCAGAAAACACAGTTTGTTACAAGAATTTACCGGATAAGGTTGTCCTTTATTTACCGCAGCTTGCCATTTGAAAAACAGTTGTACCAAGTCAAAGAGATGGGTTTTTACTCCACAAGCCCCACTACCTCCACTTTTCACTCCCATGAATCCTCACGCATTTCTCTCAGCACTAACAACGAACTTCAACCTCAGCCCTCCTATATAACCCCCCCAAACCTTTACGAACTTCATCTCATTCTTTCAAAGCTAGCTAGAGATCTACAAAAACCCTAAAAAGAGAGAGCTCCCTTCAAAATCCAATAATTTTTCTACTTCCATGGAAACCTCCAAGGTGTTTGTCTTGCTTTTTCTTCTTTCCACCTTCCATTTCCTTGTTGCGACTTGCATCCAGTTTGAAGTTGGAGGGAAGAGTGGATGGGAGGTCCCTAAATCAAAGGATGACTACAACCAATGGGCATCAACAAACCGGTTCAAAGTAAACGACACTGTTCGTAAGTACTAGGGCTTACTACTAGCACAGTAACCCTAACAAGGGCCTGTACACTTTTTCTTGCTTCACATTGCTATTTACTCTTGTAATGTTTTTGTTTCTATGCAACTCAGATTTCAGCTACAAGGAAGACTCGGTGATGGTGGTAACGGAGGACGAGTATGACAAGTGCCATTCGGCACGTCCGATCTTCTTCAACAACAATGGAAACACTGAGTACAAGTTGGCCCGGCCGGGGTTGTTCTACTTCATAAGTGGGGTGAAAGGGCACTGTCCGAGAGGCCAGAAGATGATCATCAAGGTGTTGGAACCGGCGAGCCCTCCTCAGCCTTCTATAGACTCGCAGAAAAAGAATGGTGCTGCTGCAATGGCTGCTGCTGTTTCTTCTGCAACTGTTATGCTTTGCGTTGTGTCATTCCTTGCGGTTTTCCTGTTCTAAGTAATTGTTCTAGTACGTAGAATTCTTAGAATTCTTGGATGAGTAGGTGTATTTTATTTTAGGGAGCAAGACAGACTATTTAACATTATAAGTATTCAACTTATATTTTAAAAATTGGTATATGTTGAAGATGTCATTTTAATTTACTCATAATTTCTAGATGTGATTATTTATCATTAGTTTTCTCATAACTTATTGCGGACAAAATTTTCATGGGTATTAAAATTTTAAAATATATAAATAAAGACACTTTTACCGGTAAATTAGTCAAAATCTCCAACACAGAAAAATAGATAAAATCACATCGTTGCGAAGGAATCTTCGTCGGTACAGAGTCTAGATGAACTACATGTAGACGCAGGATAGACATGAGACATAATACTGTATCCACATGTAAGATACACAATTACACATTCATATGATTTAAGTTTTTTTTTGCTTACCCACATAAGTAGTCAAGAAGACATGTATCATTGTATCAAATACACTAAATAAAAAATTTATAAGGTTTACCGTGTCTCCAATCTCATGATAATTGCTACACTGATTTGTTTCCATCAGCCAAAAGAAAAAGAAATACAAAACTTGTGCAGAATTACTGCAGAGCTGCAGGGCGAGGCTCTCCTAATGTCTCACAAATTGTCTCATGTCATCATCTCCACCTCTTTGCCTTCCATAAGGATTGTTAGGATTGATTCCATGTCGGACTCCATCCACTTTACGCATGTTCTTCCGGAACTTTGATGCACTGCTGTCCAAGTTTAGATTTACCTTCGGTGGATTGGAAAAGCAAAATGAAGAAGCAACTGCCTGTATGAACAACATAGCAATTAAATCAGAATTCCACAAAGTTATTAGAGTTTGAAACATATCCAAGGACTAGAGATGAATTTAGATTTTAGCAATACTTAATTATCGTTGGACAAGAAAACAATAAGTACCTGGAGATCGAGTCGGTGAACGTTAAAGATGTCCTTCATAGAGTGTGAATTATATGCTAATAGATAAGACCTATATGCATCTTTTGCTGCACGGTTCAGATGGTAGTTGTTGGCAACCAACTTCTCCTGCATCGGTCGAAGAAATTTAACTTAAATTTTCATGAAATCAGTTACTATCTAATAATTAACAATAAGGAACAGAAACGTACCAGCTGAGATTGCACATTTTTTAGCTTCTTCTCATTAAATTCGTACTCTTTAACAGGGACTTTTGCTTCCTGAAAACAAAATGAAATATGAAATAGAAAGCAAGTCCCTAAACCTACACGTATTACATAGCTTCCACATAAGACTGAAACGGACAAAGTTAGTAGAGCTTATATTAGGATTCTTTTCATCAGTATGAACCATACCCTCAAATAGCGAAGAAACTGCAACTCTTCAGGAATGAGGAAAAGTAGTGCATTTCCTTTTCCACCTTCCCCACGAGCTGTTCGACCAACCCTGTGGATATATTCCTGCAAGAACCAATCCCATGGTATGCAGTATTCAGCATATGGATTAACAAGATAACAAGAGACCAGAATCAAATAAAGTATGAATAAGAAAAAATATCACACCTTGGGTTCATCTGGAGGATCAAACTGCACAATCCAGTCCTACAAGCACAGAAAGGAAACAGAAGGAAGCTTACAATTTATATGACCGCTCAACACAAACATTTTTAATAAAGAAGCATATTGACATAGCATACTGTTCAATTTTTTTTCCCCTATTGAGATCACAGAGACAACTAAAAAGAGAAGGAAAAAAAACATACCACGGCGGGGATATCCAAGCCACGAGCAGCAACATCAGTACAAAGTAAGATTCCTTTCTCTGCTTTGCAGTAGTCAAAAAAAGTACTTGTCCTCTTCTGCTGCTTTTGCTTTCCATGGATATCAAAGCAATCCACATTAATGTATCTAAGAAGGTCGGAGTGGAATTTCACTGAGTTACAAGAAGAGAAGAAGACCATCACTTTCTTTGATAGATTCTTCGTCAGGAAGGAATATAGGAGAATAAATCTCTTGGCACTTGGCACAAGACAATAGCCTTGTTGCAGCCCTTCATTCGTGACCTGTAGTGCAGACAATCTTGTCAGGTTCTAAAGATTACCACTAAAATACAAGAATAAATAAATCTTTATAAGTATAAAGTGGACTTAATATATGAATATTAATGTGGAATCCAAAAGACCAGTACCTTAGTTCTCCCATCATCCACATCTATATACATAGGCGTTGTCTGGAAGGACAAGCGAGCAAGATCTTCAACCTACAGGTTTAATGGGAAAAGTATTATTATAAGAAGTAAACCACGTAACATATGGGCAGCGCAACCATGCAAAGAAGAGAGAGAAAAACATTTAGACACTACAACACTATGGCAGCAAGTCAAGTTCATAAATTATGCTATAACAATGGAAAATAATGTGGAAAGCAAGAGATTGACTGAATAACTGCTATGAGATAGAGATAAAATGCACAAACCTTCTTAGTCTGGGTTGCAGAAAATAAAGCTGTTTGCCTATTCTGCACATTCAATAGAAACTCGATCAGCTAAAGCATATAACAAGGTGAAAGTCCACTTGTAATTACAGCAAACACCACAAAAGAAAAAAAATCATATAAGTTAATTTGAACTACTGTAGTCCAGGTCCAGCTACTAGAAGAAAACCAGAAACATATGTTGAGTGCTGTATGCATCATGGTTCATACTTGATGTCACTTCTTAAGTGGCAATATCTTTGTGTTGTAAAATACTACACAACTACCCAGTTTGTTCAAATTATTTATCTGTTAAAGAATAAAACAAAATATACTAAGACGGTTAATGCAAGTGATTTGATGCAACAAGACTACAACTAAAACAAGCAGCTGTTTGCCTTATCCCATGAAACCAAGAGAAGTTGATGGAAGCCGGTTAATGCAACAAGACTTCAGCTAAAACAAACAGGCTCAAGATAAACGGTGAAGTAATCATACATGATTAGCATCATCAAGACTTCAACCAATCATATCGTTTACCTTTGGTAGAATGTTAATGATTTGTTTCATTTCTTCCTCAAAGTTTGCTTCCAGTATCCTGTCAGCTTCATCAATGATGAGGCACTACAAACCAAAGAGAATAAAGAAATTAAAAAATTGTCAAATGTTGTGAGGCCATTATAAAGGCTATGTCGTCTTAATCAAAGACATGTCCTTAATCTGACCAAGTTAACTTAAGTAGCAACACAAATTGCATAACATCTCAAAGACTCGAACTACAATTCAGTAAATAGTAAGTCTCACAAGTCAAAAAGTAAACACAAAAAAGAAAAATTGAAACAATACGGCAACAATGATGAAACAAATACCTTCAAGTTCTTATATACAAATCCCTTGGTGTTCTGCAGATGGTCAAGAAGGCGACCAGGAGTTGCAACCAATAGGTTTACTCCTTTTGCAAGACGCTCTGCTTCTCCTCTTCTAGCCGAACCACCAATAACCAAACCAAGAGTCTGCGAGTGATTCTTGAGAAGGTCCTTGGCCACGGCATGGGACTGATTATTCCAACAGTGAATTGGTCAGGACAGAAGTATGAACTTCAAATGCAAATCACCAATTGCAACAACAGATTTTCTTTCTTTCTAACTTGGATTAGACATAAAGCATAATTTCTCACATACACAGGTCAACTTTCTGCAAATACATAGATCATTCTTTCCAAACATTTTGCATTAAATTGAGAAGTTAACTTTCTGATGGCAGAGATATCAGAAGGAACATTATTCACAAAACCCATTTCCAAGACAGGTATAATGATCATGTAGTCCTAGACGTTAAACGAACAAAAGGCAATACCTTCTAACAAGCCCAAATTGGATCAAGCTCGACTACACTAAGAACAAATACCATACCAAACCTAAGTAACTCGTAGTACCATTATTCATTAATAAGCAAGGGTCTTCACCTGTATTGCGAGTTCCCTAGTTGGGCAAATGACAACAACACCAGTTCCATTACGAGGCGAAAAGCTTGCGTTATATAACAACTCCACAGCTGGCACCAGAAAAGCAAGAGTCTTCCCGGACCCTGTCCTTGCAGCTCCAAGGACATCTCTTCCGATCAAAAGCGGTGGGATTGCTCTGGATTGAATCTGCATTCGCAATTTCGAAACCTCATTACTCATTACAAACTACACATTAACAATTAGAAGCTAACAAAATCACAATCACTACTACATACCTGAGTCATGTGCTGAAAGCCCAATTCTTGAATGGCCGAGAAAGTTTTCTCCGATAAATTCAATGAAACAAAGGTCACTGTGCTCATAATCCCAGTCCCCCCACCACTCCTCACCTTCTTCTCTTTCTTCTCTTCCTTCTCTTCCTTCTCCTCTTCCTCTTCTGCATCTTCATCTTCTTCTTCTTTGGTCTCGCTAGGGATTTCAGCCTCTGCTGCTTCCTCCTCTCCCTTCAATTTCTTCGACTTCTTCCTCTTCTTCTCCTTCTTCTTAGCCTGCTCCTCGCCTTCTCCGTTTTCCGCTTCTTCTTCAATTTGAGGCTCCGGTTGCTCTGCAACTTCCGATTCCGATGGCTTCTTCGCTCTGTTTCTCTTGCGCTTCCTCTTCTTCGCGTCGTCCATGGGAGATGCGTGGGAGATTGGGTCGGTCATGGCGACTGGTTCTAGTGTTTTGGCGGGTTAGGGTTTTCGGGTCTCAGAAACGGTGAGAAAGTAGTGATTCTGTGTAGGGTTTGGTCGTTAAACTTAAACCCTAGTTGATCGCCAACGGTCTCGGGTTTGGGCTCGACCCAACAATATGAAATCTGTTTGGGCCTCAAAGCCTGAAACTACTATACTCCCAGCCCATTTTTGGGTTACTCTAATTTTGAACCCCATGACAATGATTGAACTCAGCCCATTTACACTCTGGATTGAACCAACTAGACACTCACTTAGCCCACCATGTAATGTATTGTTGATATTTGAAAATTAGATTGTGATTCGGATCCACTTGTAATGTTTTCAGGTCTGATATTTGAAAACATGTGCAGAAAATAAATAATTAAAAACATGTGATAACATTCGGTGTAGTTTCGGACGATAGCTTAACTCGCAGTTGTACCTCTGTATCTGATTTTTTATATACTATTCTCATAATTTTTCCTTAGGCATTTCTCAAAATGCTTTGAGTTTTTCAAAAGTGAAAACAACAAATGCAATGGCGTGTCTTTGAAGGATTGTTGAGTGGCAATGATGCTACAAAGCTTGAAATTATAGGGAAGTGAGTAGGTGTGAATTGTGTTTGCAACTTCAATATTTCACCAACTTAGTTAATCATACTAGAGATAACTGCAGTCTAAATCAATTACTATGTAATGTGCAGACATAAACATAATTAGAAGAACCCCAGCTCTATTCTTTATATTATTTGGTGCAGGATTCATAGCCATTTGCATTATGCTATTACTTAGTGGCAAATGAATGCCATAGTTTAGCAAATGTGGCACCAACCTCTGCTATATATATCTCGAAAGCTACAAGTCCCTTTTATGATCAAGTTTCATTATGGGAGGGTCAATTGTGCTTAACTTGCGCACTAAGATATGGGAGCATGATCATGACTTGTCAACTCTACTACATGTGCATGAATTTTCATAATTAGGATACTCTAACGGCCTCTCTTAGAAGGCATTTTCATGTAAAATAGGTTACAAAAATATAATCATAGCCAATGCTTGCAATTATGTTCCACTCACTGCAACAAACAAAATCATGCAGATCATAGTCAAATACACGTGGACCAACATAACATCATTTCATTGACCATATAAGATAAACAAAAATATGGTATATAATCTCTTTAAGTCTAATAGTTATAAAAATTTTGTGATTTCAGGTGCGCAGTCTTAATTTAAAAAAATAATCAATATTATCGCATCACATATCATAAAATAATATATTTTCACGTGCTCATCATTAAATTAGTAGATTATCCATTAAACACCATAAAAAGATGGATCTAAACCCCTTGATTCATGAAGTAATTGTTTGATACTTACATCAATGCACAAAAATACAATCCTTTTACTTTATTTTACTACTTTTACTTTAAAAATTCAAAAGAATACGTCTTTAATAATTTCACCTTACAAAAAAGAAGAAGCTTCCACGTGGTTTAAATGGATCCCACAGCTCTCTCCCTACCGGCTAACAAAGTCTGACAACATTTTTGACCGTTACAAATAGATAATTCAAAATTTTCAAAAAGCAATAACCTAATAACCGTACCGCCCCTCCTCTCAATTGCTTCTTCCACTCCAGTCAACCCCAAATTCAAACTAAAGAACCCACTTAACTGGAGCGCAAGTAGCAGAATCTGGAGTGTCAGTATCAACTTTCAAAACCAACACCCAACTCATCTCCCCCAATCCAACGGCTCAAAATCCCCTCCAAACTAAACACCCAAAACCACAATCTTGATCTTCCCAAACTTGTATTTCTGCTCTACAATTCTGGAAAAAGCTTCAGTCTTTCTGAAAATCTATCAGTTTAGTCAACTGGGTCTCCTTCAATTGCTTCTGGGCATGTTCAAAAACTCAAAACCCTAAAATGCCCGTATCAACTCGGTCGCAAAGTGAACGGAAACCCAGGTCGGATCAAGAACAGACCCACTCGAATCTTCTTCCTCTGCGAAACCCACACCATGGATTGAAGGAAAAGATGAAAGCTTTGACTCTACTCTACGAGCAGCAGAAGCAAGCCTCCGCAGCTCTGCGAAACTCGAAGCCCCCGGACCCGTCGGAGCTCCGACTCGGGACCCAGAAGTGTAGAAAAGAAGAGCACGAGTCGGGGCTCCGACCCGGAAGCCGGGTCGTGATGAGAGAGAACAACGCGGTGCACAACTCCGCCGTTACAAGAACCTACGCTCTGCCTCTGCCTCCGGCTCCGGCCCAGTTTCAGGCCCAGGCCCAACGGCAAGCCCACGACGACGCGAAGGAGAATGCGGCGGTCGCCGGAACCACCACCACCGACCGGATTCTCAGCTTCACTTCGCTTCCAAGAAAGGCCAGGTCCTCGACGGCCACGGTGGCGCGGCGGCTCTCCCTCGGCGGAGGAGGAGGTCAGATTTCTCACGTGGCGCCGGAGATGGAGAATGTGCGAGAATTGGAGACGAAATTTGGGGCTTCGGAGACGAAATTGGGGGTATCGGAGACGAAAGTCCCAAATTGTGGGAGCCGGATTATGGTGTTTGTGAGGCTTCGGCCGATGAGCAAGAAGGAGAAGGAGGGGGGTTCTCGGTGCTGTGTGAGGATCGTGAACCGGCGTGACGTGTACTTGACGGAGTTTGCGAACGAGAACGATTATCTGAGGCTGAAGAGGCTGAGGGGACGGCATTTCACGTTTGATGCTTCGTTTCCAGATTCTACTTGTCAGCAGGAAGTTTATTCCACCAGGTCAGTTTTGGGTTTTTTATTTTTGCCTTAAAGTTTTGACCTTGAAGTTTTGGGTGTTCAAATTCTTCATTAGCATCATGAATGTGCTTGTTTTGCTTTAGTTTTACTTGATTGTAGATGTAATTAGGGTTTTGTTGGGTTGGTTAGGAAATTGTTCGTGGTTGTTCATTGAATGAGGAAATAAGAAACAAGGGTAACCCCATTTGGTTATTGAGTGCAGCTATGAAAGAATTGTTAGTAATGCTGTGTGTTGGAAGAGCTGAAATTTCCATATTTGAAACAAGTCATTGTGTGATTTGTGTGGTTTGGAGAAACTTCCATGAACTTGTTCCTTCATTTATCGAGGAAAGTTTAAGAAAAAGGTGCCCATTTTGGTTATTTAGTGCAGCTATGAGAGAATTGTTACTAAAGTTGTGTGTTAGAACTTAGAAGAGCTGAGATTTCCATATTTGAAATAAGTCATTGTGTGATTTGGAAAAAGTTTCACGAACCTGTTCATTCCTTTGATAAGGAAGGCTTTACAAAAAGGGTACACTATTTGTTTTTTTCAGTACAGCTGAGCTTGTGGAAGCAGTTCTGCAGGGGAGGAATGGATCAGTTTTCTGCTATGGTGCCACGGGAGCTGGGAAAACGTACACAATGCTGGGCACTCTGGAGAGTCCGGGAGTGATGGTTTTGGCGATCAAGGACCTCTTTACAAAGATAAGGCAGAGGAGCTGTGATGGAAATCATGCGGTTCATCTGTCCTATCTTGAAGTCTATAATGAAACTGTCAGGGATTTGCTCTCCCCCGGACGGCCTCTGGTTCTTAGAGAAGATAAACAGGTCTGCCTCTCTATCTTGTATCTCACAATAATTTACTTGCCACATTTGGCAGGATAAACAAACTAAAAGCTACTAAGTTCTCTGTAAGTTATGTTGCTGTCATATATAGTGTGTCAAAATTTCCTTAAATACCGCGATGGTTTTACTAACCAGGAAGGATGTAACTGGCTTTTCAGAAATGGAATTTATTCTCTAAAATGTACCAATATTTATTAAGGTCACTCTGAGTAAATGTAAGAGCGATATGCTATTACTCTGAAACAAAGAAACATGTTTTTTGTGCATCTTTTCTCTATAAATGGTAGCTCAATATCTTACATATCCCATTCATATACCTGGAAAAAACTTCTGATACATGCAATAGTTATTTGTTAGCAATAGTTAAAATTCCAAGAAAACTTTTATATTTATTTTTACTTGATACAAATCTTTAGAGTGTGTTAAAGATATTTTTTGAAATGTATATTACAGGGAATGGTGGCAGCCGGTCTTACACAATACAGAGCTTATTCCACCGATGAAGTACGTTTCTAAATTCTAACTCCCCTCTTTAGGTGATTTGGATTTTGATAGGTTAGATATAGGTTTCCAGAAGGTAATATATTTTTTGCTGTTTCTTTGTCTTGTGGCAGGTTATGCAATTGCTTCAGCAGGGAAACCAAAACCGAACTACTGAACCAACTCGCTGTAATGAAACTTCTTCTCGCTCCCATGCTATTTTACAGGTAACAATAGAGCTCTCAAGTCAAAACTTACAATTGTACCATTCAGTTTTTTCTTCTTTCTTTTTTATACCTCTCTTCTGTATCCAGGTTGTGGTTGAATACCAGGTAAGAGATGCTTCTATGAATGTGGTCAACAGAGTAGGCAAGCTTTCACTTATTGATCTTGCCGGGTCCGAGAGAGCCCTTGCCACGGATCAGAGAACAGTAAGATCTATTGAGGGTGCCAATATAAATCGGTCACTCCTAGCACTGAGCAGCTGCATCAATGCTCTCGTGGAGGGAAAGAAGCACATACCTTATCGAAATTCAAAGTTGACCCAACTTCTCAAGGATTCTCTAGGAGGAGATTGTAACACTGTAATGATTGCCAACATCAGCCCATGTAACCTCTCATTTGGTGAAACCCAAAACACCCTTCACTGGGCTGATCGAGCAAAGGAAATTAGGACCAAGGTCAGTCCTCCTTACATATCATTCTTCAATTTCCACTCATTCATTGATGGTGTAAAATGTAGTCATATATCCAACTGTTGAAGTGTCACATGTAATGCTCTATCCTTCTTTTTTTACATTGTGTATTACTCTGCCCATCAGAGAGTTTCATGTCAGTATGTTGCTAGTTTCATTGAACTATCATAAGCAACAGGCATTGGTCTTCGTCTTTCTCAAAATTCCATGCTTGGTTTTCTTCTTTCAACATGTCAGTTCCAAAAGTTGCACTGTAATTTTAATGGCAATTCATAATGATAAAAATAATATTTACCAACTTACACAATTGCAGGCCTCTGAGGTGAACGAGGAAGTAGTGGAAGTACCTGAATCTGAAACTGATCGTGCCAAACTATTACTTGAACTACAGAAAGAGAACCGTGAACTTCGAGTACAACTGGCACGTCATCAACAGAAACTATTAGTTGTCCAAGCACAATCCTTGGCTGCCAATGCATCTCCAACCCCTTCTTCAGCTACCTCTCTCTTGACTCCTCCGTCGTCTGCCCAAGCAAATGAGAAGAGAAAACCCAGACCATCTTTCTTGGCTAGGAATTGTTTCACACCTGAATCCAAAAGAAGAGGGGCTGATGAAGGAGTTAGAGAGCTTCAAAAGACAGTAAAAGCATTAGAAGCAGAAATAGAAAGGATGAAGAAGGATCATACTTCACAGCTAAAGCAGAAGGATAATCTTATTCGTGATCTTTCACGGAAAAGTGACCAAACACCAGCACCAACAGTGGGGAGGGAGGGGACAAAGAGGCTAGTCACAAGGGCTAGCTTGAGACCAAAGGAGCCAAGCACAGGTGAGTTGAAGAGTCCAAGCCATCGTTTCAGGTCACCAGTCCCAACAGCGAAAAAACGAAGCTTTTGGGACATAACAACCGCAAATAGCCCATCAGTTACTACACACAATGGAAGGAAAACTAGAAGTCATGTTATTTGTGAACCACCTGCTGTTCCCTCCATGCTTCTCCAGGTAGTCTAATTTTTCTCATTGTCTTCCCTTAAATACTTTCTGAAAAATGTGTATGGTTTAAAACAGGCCCTCATATGAAACTTCTAAAAATAATTTACAGGACCTATCACTAAAATATCCTCCCATGAAAACATGCTCTCTTTAATCTTTTATGTATGCCTTGTTTCTTTGTTCTGCAACTGATGCAGCTTGCCTATCCATGTTTCTGCTTTGTGATATTTTTTGGACCGCACATCATCAATTATACCAGCCAGGTTTTGCACGACAAAAGCCCGAGCGTCTGAAGTAACACAGGAAGGATGAAGATGAAGGGAAAGAGAAAAGGACTACTTGGAGTTGTCTGCAAAATGGAAAGATTATGGCTATTACCTGGTGGAAATATTATTACTGGGTAGGAGTGGGGCTGCTGTTACTTGTATTTTATGTCATGTGCTGCTGTGATCATAATGGAGTCTGTGTTCATCACATCATTCTTTCTACATACTGTTTCTTCTGTATAGTCAGCAAAACACAGTTCATTAGTTTAATATTTTGTTTCTTCTTCAGAATAATGTGTTACTTATTCCAAGCTCATTTAGAGATCATCAGTGCTCACCCAGATGAATGCATTATTGCTTGTTCTTGTTATTTTAGAAAGAAGAAGCGAGCACATTTTTTACGTTGCAGCATTCAAAATCATGTACGTAAGTGTGTGAGGTCTTTTTTATTTTTTTGGTGGTAAGCTCAAGTTTACATAACGAGCCTTTTTTTCTCAAGTGGGAGTTCAGAAAAGGTTACTAAAAGTAAAAGTGCTTGAGTACTTTTTTTGCTGGTTTTATTTTTTTATTTTTAATTATCTTTACTTCCAAATTTTACCCCCATGATGCTTAATAAGGGACTGAAAACGGCTCAAACTCAAAGTCCTTTTCTTTTAGGGGCTCTTCATCTTTTCTTCCAAACTAAAGAGTATTGCTGGAAACTAAAGCAAGAACAGCAGTCGTGAATTTGCGATGAATGGCAGCGAAAGAAAAGAACAAGCAGCAATGATATGTTTTGCATCACTAAACGAATCAATATACAGTAATAAACCCCAACAGGCCCAATGCAGCATTACTCACTTCTAGACTATAAACTGCAGAATGAGCTCCAGTGAACCAAAACCAAATGGAGTTAAGCTCACAGCCTTACATATCAATCCTTGAGTTACAGAAGAATAAAAATTCCACCATCTGGAAGGAAATTTCTATTTGTGATTCACAGTAATGGGAAATCCAAATCATTGAGAGAGCTGGAGCTGGCGCCCTTTGGCTAAAAAAAGAAAGAAAAAGAAATAGTCTGTGGGTACATATATAGATTATTAATAGTTGTTTCTCTTTTGTTTATCTTTTTTCAGTTTCCTTTTTCCTTCTGGAAGTCTTAAGATTATCAAACACTGAAACCATGATGATGATAATCCAAACCCATTGTGTGCATGAAATACCAAATAAGCTTCACCACTACAGCACCACTTGATCAAAAAGCTAGTCCACTTCTAGCTAATCCGGCCCTGCTTCTGCTTCTATATAATTAAGCATTTTAAGCTTATTAACTTCCACTTGTAGATATCATATATTTCGTCCTCTTGTCCAATTAAGGAAAAGATTAATGGCCGCCCACAGATTAAGACATTAAGAGAAGAAAAAGCTAAAGGCTTTTCTGCATTTCAGGGCCTCCTGCTGAGCTTAAAGTCTGAGCAATATGATCAGCTCTTCCGCGCACGGGGCTCAGAGTCTTTAGTCTGGTCCCCTCCCATAACAATTAACAACAGCTTAAATATGTAATCTTCTGTAGCAATCACTTGGCAAATAATTGTTGGAAATTTTATGATTTAAAATTAAAATATATTTTATTTATTTATTTTGGGGGTTATTTTTATTTTGTGTTTATTTCTTTATTTATGGTTTAACGGTTTTATGTTTTAAATATATGATTATTATTTAACCGTTATATGGTTAATGAGGCTATTGATGGTATGGTAAGTGTGCCCTATATAAATTTCACAAATTGTCACTCAACTATGACTCATTCGACACTTTGGTCACTGAAGTTTCAAATATATCACTTTGGTCACTCAACTATTACACTGTCAATCACTTAAGTCACTTTGTTAATTTTTTTAATGAAAAAAATTATAAAAATACTCTTTGGGTGACTTAAGTGATTGACGGTGTAATAATTGAGTGACCAAAATGATATATTTGAAACTTCAGTAACCAAAGTGTTGAATGAGTCATAGTTGAGTGACCATTTGTGTAATTCTCTCAAAAATTTAATATTCCACGGGACAAACCCTACATGTTTCACATCTCTCATTCACTCCATTAACTTTCTTGAGGTCACATAGCTATCTACATGTATGTTCCCAATAGAGAAGGTACGATTGCCCTACAATAATATGGCAGCATGCACCCAACTTTGGACCTGAGATAGCAGTAGTCATTATAGTCGTAATTTATTACAACCAACCTTGGACCAATGCACTAGAGCTCTGGGCAACACGCAATCAATTCAATGCTGTTCTTTGTGTGTAGTCTAGGATTAACTTGTAGTTCAATCCTCCTATATGTGTTGCCTTTTCTGGGTTGTATGATTGTCCACCTGTACTAAGATCCCGTTGAGTTCGCGGAATATTTTTGAAGAAAAGAAAAAGGCAAACCCGAAAGAGCTTAATGGTCTCGATTTCCTTTTTCTCACAAACACGAAACTATATTCTGGTTTCAACTCTGTAATCCGCAAATCAAATGAGATATATGATTGTACTAATTGAAATAATGATTGAGCAAAGCAGTGGCCTTACTTTAGGTAGAGCCACCACCAACTTTTGAAGCCTTTGAAGAATGATGGGGGGATGATCATCAAAATGAACCTCGATTCCTGCGATAACATAATCCTAGCTGTAACACATCCATTAGCACCCTTTCAAATTGTCCTCTGGGCCTTCTCCTTCCCATTATTCTTTCTCATTGTGGTTGCAGAGAGAGAGGAAAGAAAGAAAAGGCATATACTTCATACATGAAAGCCTTGAAACTAGGATAAAAGGGGAAGACCGACACTGGCAGTCTGGCACACCAGGACTGTAACACAAGCTACAGAACATGACCGAACTACCCTTGTAAGAATGTCATCTGGATTTCATTTCTGGGTTTAAGGATGTCATTTCAGATTGCTGATGCAGATTCACATAGTGAATAGAATTTAAGCAGTAGTCATTTAAATTCAGTAGGGAATCAAATGCCAAGGGGGAAAAAGCAGTCAACAAGATTTACATTTAGCAGAAGAAAATGAAAAACAAAAGAAGAACAGAGAAAAAAAAGCAGTCAATTATAAGCAAAAGCCAAAATTCTGCTGTCAGGAATTGGATTTGGGTTTTCATTTTATATTTAGCTTTTGGTGACTTCTATGATTACTTTAGTAAACTAATCTTGGGATCATTCTAACACAAAATTATATATCAAAAGCAATGATTGGAAACTGGAATAGCCTATACTTTTGGACCAAATGCTGGTTTTTTTTATTGTATGAATGTGTGTGAATCACCATTACTGCAGAGAAGGAAACAAGTTAAACAGGAAAGGAAATTAACAGTAAAGCAAAAAAGAGACATCAAACCTATGATTGAAGCTATCCTATATAGAAGAGAAAGACCCACACAGACAAAAGGAAAAAAGAGAATTGCATCTTTGTGTCATTAAGTTTTTTCTTTTTGGCTATGCATTGAAGCTATCATATGATTAAAGCACAGATCTTTCAGCTACAGAGAAGAAAAGCAATTTATGTGTTTTACATGTTGATGTCCCAAGAGTTATAATTACCAAAAACATTATGCAGGGGGAGGCCCCTTACAAATAGCAAACGAATCATCGTACTAGTCTACTGATCTGGAGTATGACATTGAAGTAAAGACCTTTCCTCACCACCGCTGATTGTTTACGGTCATTATATGCTAAGTCTCGTGATGAGAGAGATAGAGAAATCGTCGTTTATCATAATTTTGTATTTATCGCTCTTAGAATCACATGATAAGAGAGATAAATACATAATTGTACGCAACCGGTAATATATGAGAGAATAATATTATTTTCTTTTCTTGATATGGCAAGTCAAGCGTATAGAATCACAAAACATACTGAATGATAGCATGATGGATAACTGGATATTCTAAAAGCATTGTACCAAAATTTGATTTACAAACTGAATATATCACAAATTCCTCTGCTTTCCCTGCTAACTTGGCGTATATAAAAGAAGCATATATAATTTATCCAACAATTTAAACCTCTTTTCATGTCAAAAAACAAACAAGTCCATCATAAACTTGACAGATTAAGCAGCATTAGTAAAGATGACAATCAGGATTGCATTAACATTAGGTCTCATCATCACTTCATTAAGGATTGGAAAAAGCTATACATGTACACCTTCATGCCCCCACCACCTACCATCATGTTCTAATGTATTGCCCCCCCCCACCTACACTAACACAATATGAAAGACATAATCCCACTAACCATTTTCCCCAAATATTCCAACCTAAGGAAAAAAGAAAAAGAAAAAAAGGAAACAAAAATACTAGGAGAGAACTAAGCTTCCAAGAAGAGCTTACTCTTCAAGAACTTGAAGCACAGAGTGGCTAATCCGAGCTCAGTTAAACTCGAAGCAAGTAGATACTGAGTTCAGGAGCTCCATTGCTATCTGGGTTCATCATGTAGAAAGCCTCAGAGTCTCTGGACCCAACAACCCTCTCAAACTTGGCCCTCATATACATGAGCTCACCATCACACCCAGCTTCACCTTCATTCGCAGGAGGCAAGACCCCAGCACCCATTGAAATGGGCTCAACAGCCTTCAACACCTTCCACTCTTTGGGCCCACATTCCCTCCGGCTAGCAAACCCAGACTTCTTCCCATTGCAGTAAGTCCTCCACACAGGCTCCTCCAGCAACCTCACAGCTGAACTTTTCGACTTCGATTTCGAATCCTCTGTTTTCTTCTCCTCCTCCTTCTCCTTGTCACACTCCAAAGCAATCCTCACAAGCCCGGAAGCCATTTCCTTCACCAGCCCACTAATTGGAGTAGCAAGCTCAATCAGGAACGCCGGGTGTGAATTTGGGTCTCTCTGGAGAGCAAAATGCACATGCCCTTTCTTAGACCCAAAAAGGGTCCCTATAACTCTCGGCCCCAGACCCAGTGGGAGCCCTGACCTGTTCTTCCCAAACGCGGTCAGCACCGACCGGAGCCTCGACATTGCTGCTGCCTGGAGCTTCCTTCTCTGTAGCTGAACCCTTTGAGTCGCTTGACCCTCCTTTCTCTTCTCTTCCTCATCAGAAACTGCTTTTGACAGAGAAGATTTCAAGGTTGGAAGACCTACTCCAACTCCAACTCCAACTCCATCTTCATGGTTATCATGATCATGATAATCTTCATTGCCAACTTTGTTGGTCCAGTGGAAGTGTCTTTTGGAAGAGGAGTCCTGCAAGCTCTTTGCCATGAGTGTAGGTGTGTATCATAAGAGGTTGAAAGCAATCAAGGGGAAGAGGCAGTGTTCTTAAAGAGGGTGGTTGGTGGAGTAAAGAGAGACAGAGAGAGAGAGTAGTTCTGGTCTCTTCTCTTTTATTGAGGAAGAGGTGGTGGTGGTGTGTGGGGAGAGGTAGTGTTTGTACATTAATTCTCTCTTTGTTTCTAGTAGCCCAAGAGAATCCTGACAAAAGAAACATAGACTGACCCACCAAACTGTAACAATGGAGGTGAAGATGGGGAATCTGAGGAGACAATGGGGTTGTGAGTTCACTTTCTGGTGGGGTAAGCAAAGCAAGGTTGTAGAGGAGGGATTTTTGCTTGACTGCCTCTTTTTGACTTCAATCACAAAAACAGTAAAGGGATTTGCGCCCAAAACCCACACTGGAGAAAGAGCAAAGCCATCACTATTCACACTAGACATGCTGATGTGAGCAATTCACACTATACCCATGTCTTCTTCTAGTGCCAGAGGAGGTAATGGTGGTGGTGGTGTTTATTGGGGCTCTCAAACAGGTCTCCATTCCAATATCAAAGTCCCTGAGCTCTCATGGGCATGGCTTATGTTGGGCACAGAGTTAACATTTCGATCTTCACCTACCTGCGAACTGGCACTTCAATGTTTGTGGGGGACCCCCAACCACTAAACCACTAAAACATTGAAGCATCTTAATCAAAACGATTCATTTAGTGGAACTATCTTATCAGACGAACGTGGATTGGAGATGTAAACCCAGAAAGAATCAACGATCGAAGCTAGAAGAGGGATTTCATTCATAAGCATTGCATCGCACAGATACTACACAGTAAAGCCAGTGACAGTGCTAAATGCTAGCAAGCTATAACTAAAATAACAAGACCAGATAATTACATAAAGTTGTGAGACCAGGATTCGGACAAACTTGCACTAATTACATTCACTTATAGACATGGATCCATAACGAGAATACAACTTAGAGTGCATATTGGCATAGGCCAGCAAACTAGTCAAATGATTTTGTACATAAATTGTAGAGATATTAGAAGCACAATCGATGAGCGATGCTTTGCCTACGGTTGCAGGAAAATAAAGGATCCTAAAGAGTTAGCTCTCTAAACTTTGGTCTGGGTCTGGTTGCTTGGGCGCGGTGGCGCCTCCATTCATTCTGGCACGTGCCTCGGCAAACATCCTCTGCTGCTCGGCCAAGGCTTCTTCCTCTGTCATCTCTGCTCCATTGCCCCATTTGACACTTTTTGCTACATCATGCTGAAAAAGATTCAGCACTCATCAGTACATTGTTTATGTGGCAAGTTCACAGAAAAGGCCATACTCGTATAAACATAGATACCGCCATAGTTCTCAGTTTGAGCAACTACAATCTTGCACTACTTGTTTAGACATACAAAGCATAACATGATGAAGACTTACCACAGTCTCAATCTTGTGTTGTTCATATGCTGCATAAACTTCCTCAATGTACTCGCTGAACCCAAGAACCTGATAACAGAATATAATAAGTGTCAAAGTACAGCCATTTCAAACATGTACAACACTCTATAGAAAGTTTTGCTAGTTTTCTGTAAGATGTCTACAAGAAGCAGACTAATGAGATTAGTAATGCTGCCGTAGGCCTGTTAAATAATGAAGAAGACCACTAGGCTGTCTCTACACATTTCACCTATATACTGTTGTATTCATCCCATGTCACCACAGAGCCATCTGTATTTATTGATTCACACCCCAATGAAATAAAGTTGGCCAGGTACAAAATATTGATCACTTTAAGGCTTATTTAACAGATATACCTTTTAAGGTTATATAATCAACATCACTGTAACCATCCTATTTCAGAAATATAGAAAGACGAACCAAATCTCATAAAAATTATGCAAGTAAAAGATGCAGATGCATAGATTGACAGGAAGACTCGATTCACTAATAAACCACAATATGGAAGCCCAGGTGCACTATGGACTAAAACCATTTAGAGCAACACCCACACTACACAAAGAACAAAAACCAAATTTCGACATTGAATTATGGTCAGGATCAAAACCTGTAAAGCCTTGAGCACATGCTCAGGTGCTATTGTTCTTTTCTCCTCTCTGCTACAAACTTCATTGGACTCCGATGAGATGAGATTTATAAACTCTGCAAAGGTGAGATATAATTACTAAATCAGTTTGGAAAAACATATAACATCTGTCACAGGTTATCATCCAGACAGTACAGAAGCAGTGTTATGGGATTCAGGAACACATTAAAACAATTGAAATACATTGAACTTCAAGCTACATGAGGGATAGCAATACATATGTAAATGGCATCAATGACTCTCAAAAAAGGTCTAATCAGTACCTAAAGGGTAATCAATAATCAACACAAATGGTACAAATGGCGTACTTGTATTAGAAACAAAATCCCTCAAAATCAGAAACATAACTTTGCTTTATTTTTGCTTCAAACTTATTCAATTGAAAATACTAAGAAATTATTATTCCTTTAAATTCCATTTGTAATCAACTCAGTAAATGCATCGCCAATAATTCAACTGCAGTTCATTGAAACAATTAGGTTTCACATGCAGAAAAGGTTTTGGCTTAAAGTTCTATAGATAAGGCTTTGAACTACTCACAAACCAATAATATACCAGTGAATATATCTGGCAAAGTGTGTCTGTGAATGCATACGTCAATAGCAGAACATAAACTAAACTATATATTCATTTATTCTCACCTACACAACACTCGATGAGAAGATCTTGAGCATCTCTTGCAACGCGTACATCTGGAGGCAACATCTCCTTAATGATCTTGGTCATGGTTGCTGAGAAGAAACAGTAAGTTTAAACCATTCAGTATTCACCTTCAATATGAGAACTAATAAGGTGTCGCACATAATTATGTTATCTAAGCACTGACGCTCTGATTTGAAATGAAAACCAGTACAAGTTCCAAGCAAGCTATATATTGTATTTGGAAACCTCCAAGATATTTGATTAAGAAATTGTTTAATCAACAAAATTGTTAAAAAGATGCGTCGAGTAAATTATAAAAGGTTGACACAGAGTGAAAGCAAAATTGCTACCCCAAACCAATGAGCAAACCATGTATATCTACTTACACATCTTTTAGGCTTCAACAGTCTCCATCCAACTAAAACTACAGGGAAAACCGTCGAATTCAACAAAATGCTAGTCTTCTATTTAAGTTTCTTACTCTATTTACAAGATTTAGTCCACTGTTGATTTCAACAAAACTCCACTAACTTATTATATCACCTATGAATCCTTTCAACACTGATAATCCCCAGACTCTATGATAACCTATACAGTCAATCGTTCGATCACATCAACTCACCAAGAAAAAGTACGGAAAAATTCATCACCACACAGACCACATCGAATTCAAAAGCCACAAAACCGATTTAACCTAACTTTCAAAAATAACCACAAAATCAAATCTACCTTTCGGAAGCGAGGCGTCTTCTTTTGACTTTCCGACGATGTCCATCGGCTCCATCCTTGACCTGCGTCAACCATACCAAGCCAAAAAAAATCAATACAGAAACTATGGAAAATCGAGCAAAATCTAACAGATCTGGAGCAGAGCGAGATCGATCGGACTCACCGGGTTACTGAGTTGGATCGGGGTACCGGAGGGCGTGAGTCAGACAGCGGAACACGACGAATCTGAACGGACTGACGATCCGAGTTGCAGGAGGGACATGGTTGATATACGGATTTATCAGACGAGGGCGGAGTTGATTGGTTCTTCAGGATAAGACAGGCAGATCTCGCTAGCAGGCGATTAGGGCACAACAACAAGACCCCCTAAAGCGCGTTGATTTTACGATTCTACCACGCGCTGATTTTACGCGTTTCGGAGCAGAGTCTACGCCCGCGGTTAGGTGCGTTTCGGGGGTGTTGTCCACGTGGGATAGGCGCGCGTCATCGGGCGAGACTGATGCGAAAGTTGGTTAAAATTCTAATTCTAGTAAAAATTTAAAGTAAAAACAGTTTTCTCTGCTGGGAGTTTTTTTTTTAATTTCACTGAAACTTCGGTCGCTAGTTCTGGAAAAGATCTCATTGTTGCAGGTGAAATTCCTTAGGAGTTGGAACATTCTGAAAAAAAAAAAATGCATATAAGAAAACTTTTGAAAATGGATGTTTTATGTTGCCTTGATTTTGTCACACTGATATAGTTATATCAACATAATTTTGAAAGTCGAGTTCCGACTAGGTCGAGTTGTGCTAACTGTCGAGATGGTTTTTAGTCGATTTTATGCTGTGGTCAATTGTTGGTGGAAGCTGGGGCCAAATTTAAAGGCTATGCCGAGAGTGAGACAGCCGACAGCGAAAAACCCATCAGGTCTCCAATTCGGGTTGGGTTGGATAAACAGGTTAGGGCAAGAGAAAATTAAAATAGTATTTGGGTAGTTTTCTGAAAATGAAAAGTTATCTTGCATAGATTTGCTATTTATAGTAAGTTTTCCAAAAACAATAAATTTTGGTTTTTAGAACATAACTTATGCGTACAAACTTCAATTTAAGTATGTCACATGTCTATAGACTCGGTTTAATGTCCTCTGTAACTTTCCTCAATGAAGTTTTCTAAAAAAAGGAACGTACGAAAAAATCAGCTTTTAGGTCCACTAAAAGTTTGAAACAGAGGTAAAAAGTAACAATAGTTGTCGTTTACCGTCCAAATGACTAGTAAACCAGTAAATTAAGGTACGAAACATAACAATAATTCTGAAAATTTTGCTAGAATTTTTATGTTATCTTGGTCCTTTTGGAATACTCATGATCAATTAGCTAGTTCCCATTCTCAAACCTTCTTTGGGGCTGCTATTTTGGTAATTAGGTATTGTCAAGCTAATCCAAAATCTCCAAATTTTTTCATATCAAGTTGCAGCCTCCATATAATGATTATGTGAAATTAAATTTTGATGGTTCTGTTCGCAGTGGAGTTGCCTCAATTGACCATGTGATAAGAAATGGTGATGGTAATCCACCCTTTCCTACTTCTAAAAAAGATTGGCTCTACAGTGTTATTGTTGCTGAAGCTATTGCCCTTAGAGATAGTCTTCAGGCTGCTTTATTCTACAATTACTCGAAGTTATTTGCTGAAGGCTACTCAAAGATTGTGATTGACTTATTCTTGGCAAAATGGATGTTCTTTGGAGAATTCAAGCTCTTGTGGCTGATATCAAAACTATATCCCTTCAATTTTCTTCGATCTTCTTCAGGCATATATACAGAGAAGCTAACTTTGTAGTTGATCATCTTGCTTCTTTAGACCATGTTACTAGTAATAGGTCTATTTGGTTTAATTGCCTCCCATTGTCTGTGTCCCGAGCGTTCCGTCTGGATCAGCTATGAGGGAGTTGTGTTAGGGGTTTTCTTTTGTAGTTTTGTTTTGTGTGTGTGTGTGTGTGTGGGGTCCTTTTAGTGAATGATCTCTTTTTTTGGTATTTTCTATGGATAGAGAATTAGACCAACTTTTCGATTATATTTTGGCATCTCAACCGTTCCGTTTTTAGGTCCTAATGTGTAGATCATTTATGCAAATTTTCAGCCAAATTGATTATCGTTAAGACATTCAAAATGGCGATCTAAGAATAAGTATGAACGGTTCAAGTTTGAAGATTTGGTTCATCTATTGATTTAATCTAGCTTGATACCTTAACGATCATCGATTTGGCTGAAAAATTGTAGAAATGATCTACACATTAAAACTTAAAAACTGAACAGTTGAGATGCCGAAATGTGATCAAAAAGTCGGTCTAATACCCTATCCCTAGAAAAGACAAAAAAAAAGATCCCTTAGTGGAAGGACTATATATATATAATAAAAACAATGGAAAAATAAATGTCTCCTACAACCAAGCATTTAAGGTCCTACTTAGTATCATTTATATTAAAAAATTTGTTTTTGTTCAAGTAAATCTAGAATATGTGTCTGGCCCAAACTCTAGGTTACTTGACCTAGTTGTAATAAGGTTTAGAATTAGAAATATTCTTTGAAATATTCATAGATATCCGATTAATTGTACAATTATCTTTCCTTGTACAACTCTGTATCTATGTCTTGTAATCCTTTATATAAAGAGGTCCCTATTTTCAATGAAAGCACAACTCAATTCTCTTCCAATTCAGTTTTCCTTAAACACGTTATCAGCACGAAGCCCTAACTCTAAAATCCTCAAATCGTAGCCTTCAAAACCTAACAACTATTGTCCTCCACCTTGAAGTTAAAGATCCCAGGAGTCCAGAACCGACGGCTACATCACCAGAACCGGCTGGCAAGGCACCGAACCGGCCTCTAGAAGATAATCAGGTTTCCTGCCCTGTTCACCACCTTCCAGACAGCCACTAACCGTAATAGTTGACCTCCGTAAGTAACCTAAACCTAAAAACCAATAACCGGAGACAAATCGTCTAGAACCGGCCAGAAATTGACTGAACCAGCCACCGAAACAGTAATAGACCCTTGAACCGCCTCGTCTAGCACCCTTGGAAGTACCTGCGCGCAGACCCTCGACAGAGCCTCGGCAGCTCCCGCCCGCATCTGTTGACAGCGTCTCGACAGCCCTCGCGCTCATATGTCGACAGTGTCTAGGTAGCCCTCATGCGCATCTGTCGACAGCACCTTGCCAGCACCAGCGCAGGCCCTCGCCAGCACCTCTCGGTAGCACTCTACAGTAGCCCCGCAGCAGCCCTGCAATAGCTCCGGCCAGTGACCACCGCAGGCCACCACCGTTTTCCGGCCACCTTCGTCGACCAAATTCAGGCAACTTTTCGACACTTTTCCGAGGACTTTTCTGGTAAATTATTGACACTTTTTTAGGTATGTTTTCAAGGCTCTTTTAGTTCCTTTTTTTGAAGTTTTTCTTTCTTTTCTCTTCTTTTTATCTGGGACTTGCAAACTCCCTTCTTCAACTCCATTTTTTTCATCACAAGGGAGACCTGATTAAGCCGAACTGTGGGGGTTCGTGCTCACTCCAAGCTTAGAGCTTGTTGAGAACTCCAAACTTAGAGTTTGTAGATAATTTATGATCGACCACTTACGTCATTATTTCGATCAAATCCAATACCTCTTAGAATTGAATTTCTTGGAAGCGATTACGCTCAAATTTTTTTTATTGTTTTCGTGGTAGCCTTTTTCGCTCTGAAACTAATCATAATTTCTTGTTCTCTTTCAGGATTAGTAACCTGAACAAATTAGATTTTGCTCAATTGGGAACAACTGGCTCTAGATATCACAGGTGGGTTCGTGATGTCCGCCAGCATCTCAAGGCCGATGGAATCCTGGATACAATTCTCGAGGCTAGCCAGGACGTGCTAACTGTTGAGCAATCTCAAGCTTTGGAAGCAAATAGAGCAGCCTTATAGGCAAATAAGGGGAAAGTCATCATCCTAATGACTCGTCATATGGATGATTCGCTCCAGTACGAGTGTATGAATGAAGAAGACCCCAGAAGACTGTGCGTCTCACTCGAAGAAAGATTTGGCAACGTCCGTGACTCCCTACTTCCTGACCTAGAAGTGAGATGGCATAGCTTATGCTTATGTGATTTCAAGTCAATTCTTGACTACAACTCGGAAGCACTTCACATTAAATCCTTAATGAAATTCTGTGGTAAAGATATCACAAATGCGATGTTGATTGAGAAGATTCTCTCTACCTTTCCCGTCTCTGCATTGATGGTTGCTAAGAACTATCGAATCGATATTACTGCAGGACGGATTACAAGGTTTCATGAGCTCATTGGAGCTATGAATGTTGCTGAAAAGCATAACAACATCCTTGTGAAGAACTATAATTCGAGATCCGTGGAAACAGAGCATATTCCGGAATTCAATTATAGCCACGCCCCTAAGAGAGGGCACCAAGAGTGAAACCCTAATCTTAGGGATACTTCTAGATGTTTTGGTCCATATAATTGCTCTACTTGGGAATGTAACCGCCAAAATAGGCGAACACGGAACCGAAGAGGTAAACGTGGAAAGAGAGAGGGAGGTAACGCCTCTGACCATGTTGGTGGCGCCACCAACACTAAGAGGCATCTAAATGACGCTTTCAAAGCGCCTCAATCAATGAAGTCTAAGCAAATAAATGTATGTTTTCGATGTGGAGTATCCGGTTATTGGGCACACATTTGTAGAGCTCGTGAAGAGAAGAACGTGTGATACTGTGATTGTTCAATTAATTTTGTTTGTTTTATTTTTATTTTTATCTAACAATTAAAAATAAAACTATGTTTTACAAAAATAAAAATATGCCGATGTGATAATTTATTAAATAAATGATATTTTAGGTATTTCAAATTTTAGTGAAGCCCATGACACTAAAACCTAGGCTTCCCTTTACAGTAGTAGAGGTAGAGATAAAGATTTATGCTGCATAAGATCATTACTTATGCGGCTAGATGATCGTATGCAAAATTGACATTTGCAAATTACTCATCAATTAAAGTAAGGACGAGCTGATTGTTCTATGCCATGAGTACATATAGTGAGAGATAGAAGAATAATGAGTTTGACAGAGAAAAAGAAGTTGAAGAATTTGAGTGTGAAAAAGAGAGAGACTCGTTGTAGTGATGTGGGATTTGTTAGTGATTTTAAACTGTCACAGACCGACTCTATCACACAATTTTGATTAGAGCACATTAAAGATGAGAGTTTCGAAAAAGGTACAAAATCATGAATATGAGATTGAAACTCATCGGTGCACTCGAAATAATAAGTTAATTTAGAGAGACAATTTTATGTGTGGGAAATCTCAATCTTCTCCATTTAACATCAGTAACTAAAGTCTTCGTTTTGGTTTGTACCTAAATTCTTCAATTCACTTAACATTTTCATTTTAGTTTTTATTTAATTTACAAACAACTATTATACAACTATGAGAGACTTCTAACTCATACCTTCCAGTCTCCCACTTAAAAGAGACCAAATGGTCTTATGGATAATTAATATGTGCTAGCTTGTCTCATTGCAAAGTATCCATCAATAATTAAAGTTTCCGTTTGTACGTAGTTTCTTTAATTCACTCTCACTTCTCAAAATTGCATTTTAGGTTTTATACAAACAACTATTATACAACTATGGGAGTCGAATTCAGACCTTTCACTCATGTAGGTACACTAAGGGCACGTTTACTTACTTTGAAGGAAAAAGAATGATTACGGGATAAAAACATTCATGTGTTTACTAACACATAGAGGAATCGGAATGATTTCGGGTAAAAGAATTAATGCGTTTACTAACACATGAAGGAATCCGAATGGATGTAGGTCTCACCTCCTTATCAGGAGTCGATTCCTGAATACTCAGGAATTCAATTACGAAGGTGGGAGATGAGTTTAGGAATCATTCCTCCGGAATCAATACCGATTCCTTTATTCTCCCATTCCACTTGTCTCCGATTCATGATTATTTTTCATTCCAAGTAAGTAAACGTGCCGTAAATGGTCATAGACAATATTAATAGTTCACGGTGAAAAATTAATAGGTCACGGTGAAAAATAATTTATTTTTTTTTGGGTTGGATAGTGGGACGAGTAGCCAGTGGGCCGTAACAACCTCTTTCATTTATCTTTTGCGGGGCAAATTGCGGGCCTCCGAGTCCGTTTCACAGGAGCACCCCTTTCCTTCCTTCGCTTTCTTCTACCTCGCTCTCTCTCCCTCGAAGGAGGGCTTTTGCTCTGCAACTTCAATCCTAATTCCTGTACAGAATTCATAAGCGTTTTATCTTCTCCATCTCGATTGCACTAGGTTTTCTTTTCCAATTCCGATTACACAGCATTGCTGTTAATCTCAAGCTCGTAAGTTAAAAAAAACAAAAAAACAAAAATGGATTCCGACGAAGAAGACTTCGTTTTCTACGGAACGCCAATAGCGCGCGAGGATGACGTCAACACCAGCCGGAAGAAGAAGTCCGTCGCCGAAGCCTCCGGTCAGCTCCGCACTCTCGCTCCTTGGAAGCAAGAGGTAGTTCCGAGCCTCCTATTTCTTCTTCTTCTTCCGTATATCGTTTATTTGCTCCAGAAAATGGAAGCAATGGAGATTATGAATCTCGTGTTTTTGAGCTTGGCAGAGTTTTGGTATCGGTAATTTTGACTAGTTGAGCTTCTATGGTTTATCGAAGACTTTAGATTAGGAAGAGTTTGACATTTGTGATTAATAATCTGTTTTGTTACTCTGGAAATCAAGCCTGCGTAGCTAGATGTACTGCTTAGAACATAATTTAGAGAACTCTAACTTCATACATTACTGTTAAGCAACATTTGATTTTAATTCGTTTTACTTGCGGATTAATAATAATGATGTTATGTGCCTGATGAGGTTTACATGAGCAATTTTGGATGAACATTCTCTTGATTTTTCTCTCTCTCCAGGTTAGAGATGAAGAAGGGAGAAGAAGATTTCACGGGGCCTTTAGCGGAGGGTTTTCTGCTGGCTACTACAATACAGTGGGATCGAAAGAGGGTATTGCTACGCATTCCTATGAACTAGAGTGTTTCATTGCTTTTCTATTTATTTTTTTTCTTTCTCAGGTAGGTAATGGTTCTTGTGATGTGAAACAAATGTGCAGGTTGGACACCACAGACCTTTGTGTCTTCCCGTAAGAACAGAGCTGAAGTCAAACAGCAGGACATTTTGAACTTTCTAGATGAAGATGAAAGAGCTGTATGTTTTAATTTGATCTTACCTGGACCTTAGATTTATTTCAAATTCTCTCAGTTTTTATCTTTCAAATGTGTGAAGTGTTTCAGTTGTCAATATGGGAATTAGGGCATTTAGGAAATGGTCAATCACATGCTTAGTTTTTCTGCCTATGAACTGACTGAAAATCCATTGGTGGTGAAAGTCATACACCTTTTCACAGTTAAGGTTCAATCATATGTATAATTCTTATTCACTTTGCAAAACATAGAATAAGGGGCAAAGTAGAAGTTGGAAAGAAGGTTATCTATGTTTATTACAGTTGTCCAGCTAAACAAAATTAGGATAATCGCTAAGGATGTCAATAGAATCATAGTTTTAGGATTTATGAAGTTGACAGAAGGTGCTCTTGCCTTGGAGATAAGTTAACTGTAAATCTAGGTGGAAGAATGATTTTTTATTTTTTTTCCTTTCTTTTTTTATTTGTTTGAAATTCTAACTCCAAAAGGACCTGAAGATGAAACTTTACTTAGTGAAAAGGCTGATTTGAATTTGGCAAAAATTTGTACTGCTGTACAGAAGTCAACCAAAGCGTCATCTTTCTAAAATCATATTCTGTTAGGTTTGCTCATTAACGTGTCTAAGAAACATACTATATTTCTTAACACATTTAACGATTTAGCCTAATCAAGGACAAAAACACACATATATTTAGCAATAATCTTCCCTTTTTGAGTCAAATGAGATTCTTAAGTAGTTGTCTTAGTAACTTTGATTTTACTTTAACATTCTAATTCAGATTTGCAATTCTCTTTTTGACTATATTTAGGAATTGGAAGGTCAATCTTTGGGGACATCTTCGCAGTTTGATACATTTGGGTTTACAGCTGCAGATCACGCTCGAAAACATGCAGAAAAGGAACATCAGAAAAGGTTAGTGTTGATCATCTGTGATCGTTGTTTGCTTGATATTCATGTCAGTCAACTTGATGACTAAGTTGGTTTTGCATGTATTATAGGCCATCAGCTATTCCTGGACCTGTTCCTGATGAATTGGTACTTCCGGCCACAGATTCTATAGGTATGTTTCCTAATTTTGGATTAGCAATTGTTGAAATAGTTTGCAGTTGCACATCATTTAACCCCGACTTGCCCTTCTGGATTAGGTGTAAAGTTGCTGCTGAAGATGGGATGGCGGCGTGGTCGATCAATTAAGGATTCACATACTGATGTAGCATATGGTATGTGTTGCAAATGCAAATTCAAGATTGTTTTCATATTAATACTGCGGTTGCTTCTTTTCTAAGATATATTAGTTCATTGTAAGTGGCCTTTCTCTTTCAGGCTAGAACTTAGAAATGTTGTATGAGGTCCCATGCTGTAACTTTTAACGTTTTCAAATTATGCATAGAGTGTAGACTTACCTGTATACATCTCTTACAAAATAGTAGTAGTATATGCAAGTTCGTACGGCAATGCTATGTTCAATCCATGCTTAGCACTACATGTGTAACTGCCCCCCCTGCCCTACTCCCCAAACCGGGGTATGGAGGAGAGTAAGATACTTCATGGAATGTGTATGTGTGCAATAAAGTTGGAAGTAATATCATTGGAGGATTTAACATCATGTCTTTCCTTACAGATGCTCGAAGGGAGGCTAGAAAAGCTTTCTTAGCATTTTCTACTAATGATGCGAAAACACAGCTGGCTGACTCTGAACCCATTCATGATAAATCTGAGAATTTTACAGAGCAGCCTGCAAGTGATGATGTCCAGTCTTCACAAAATACACCTGTAAGTAAATCCTGTTCTCTTAGCATTTTCTTACTAGTGATCATAACTGCATGTTTAGTTGTTTTCAGTTTATTAGCAAATCAGTAGATATCTTCATCAGATGGATCTTGGAATTTATATACATGCTAAACCCTAACTGCTGTCTCACATCTACTTTTCAGGTTTATGTACTGAACCCAAAGCAGGATCTGCATGGATTAGGCTTTGATCCTTTTAAGCATGCTCCTGAGTTTAGGGGTATGCAGTTTCTTGGTTTGGTCATGTATTTCTGATTACTAGTATGGATGTCATCTGACCATTACTTTTTCTTAATTGTTTATTTTCAGAAAAGAAAAGATCACGTGTATCTGATAATAGGGGCCCTGGAAACAAAAGTGCTCTTTTAATGAACAATAGTCTTTTTGGCTTCAAATGTAAGATTTATGATTCATTTAGTAGGCATTCCTTTTTTGATTTATCGATGAGGTCACCATCCTCCTCTTATTGTTTTATTTGATTGCATGGATTTTTTATGTCTCAACTTATGGTTGATCTGGCTTGTTATTCATCAGCAGGAAAAGCTGCTCCTGGTTTTGGAATTGGAGCACTTGAAGATTTTGATGCTGAAGATGAGGATGTCTATGCCTCTGGTTAGTATTCTTTTCTTTGGTCAAGCCTTTGGTTAGTACTGGTGCCATGAGTTATGAATCCAAGGCTGGAATTTATAGGTGTTTTAGAGGCATATGATATCATTGCATAAACCACTCTGTTTTTGTGCTGCCCTTTGCTACATGCATTGTGGAAGAAACTGCTGCCATCGATTAGTAACACAGTTGATCTGTGTTTTTCTTTCCCCCCTCATTTGGATTGCTTTTATAGTTGTAACAGTTTTCTTTTACATGATATTTCTTCCAGTTATTTCCGTCCTCCCAGTCCCCACACTATAAGTTCCTAAGAAGCCATAAACTTCTAGGTTTGTTTTATTATTATTATTATTTTGTTTTTCCTTTTGAAGTGAAAATTCTAGGCTTTTAAGATATACGTAGTATGGTTTATTTTGAGCTAACTCAGTGGGCATTCCATTTGTGTCAGCTCTGCAACTGATGCTTTTGTTGTGTGTGTTTGTTTGGTTGTTTTTTTTTTGGGGGGGGGGGGGGGGTGCTTTAACAGATTATATATATTTTTTCTGGTGATTAGATATCAGTGGGATTCTTTCCAGGTCGTCGACACGATGCAAACAAAATTTAATTATATGGTCTAGCTGACACCTCTCAGTTCACCCTTCATATGTTCTAAGTTCTTTCTCTCTTCCCCCCGTCCTGTTCAGGCTATGACTTCGAGGAGACGTATGCTGAAGATATTGATGAGCCAACAAAATTGATCATGGATAGTAAGCAAAAGTCAGTTCAAAAGGAAGCAGGTGCTCTCTCTGGATTTAGACTTGCATCAAATTCTGACTACCAGCTTGAAAGGTAATTAGAGATTTTAGTTTTCTGATACACAAATTTTTATTTTATAAAGTAGAAGTTGTTATAGCTTAAAGTAGGACAAGAATACCAAATAAAGTGGGTTGTGGATTTCTGCATTTATGTTTTTGATTTTGAAGTTTTTAAACTGCTTTCTTTTACCATTTTGCTCTCAGTAGTATGAGTTGTAACTTGTAGGTCTTTGAGCATTTTGGTTAACAGAGATATCCTTTGGTATTTGAAAGTTTAGCCTAAAGAACCCTTCGACACTATTGATATACGTACAACAACACAAGTGGCAGTTTTACCTGTTTTATATGCATGTGCATATGCTGAAATTTTATGCTTCTGAATGTTTAAGGATGAGTCCATGATGAAGTTACATATACTTTACATAACAAAACAATGTTCTTACTTTTTTTTTTTTTTTCCCTTCTATTTTTGCTGAATATAGAACTGATAAATACTCCTTTGGGATATCTTCTAGATTTGATCCCCCTGTTGTTCCAAAGGATTTTGTACCCCATCATAAATTTCTTGGGCCTCCTGAGACTAGCTACAAGCTTGGAGATCCAGGTCCCCCGGAAGTCCCACCTCCTCAGGATAATAATCTGAAACTGTTAATTGATGGGGTTGCAACTTTAGTAGCTCGATGTGGCAAATTATTTGAGGATCTCTCAAGAGAGAAAAATCAATCAAATCCATTGTTTAGTTTTCTTGTTGGAGGAAATGGTCATGAGTATTACACAAGGAAGTTGTGGGAGGAGCAACAGAAGAGAGGAGATCAAACCAAGCTGCAATTAGATGGTAAATTGTCTCCAAGAACACAGAAAATGACAGCAGAGAGTCGTGGAAAAATTTTAGGGGAAAGGCCTTTGGAGCGAAGCTCTAAGGACTTGAGTACATCAATTCCTTCTACAGATGCGATTCATCTTCAGTACAATCTTTCAGATACATTTACTGATCCCTCATCATATGTGAGTACCATCCCTCATTATTGTGCTTTTTTCATATGCTAACCTTTACGAGTTTCATGGAATCCAAATTGTAATTACTGGCTTTGGTTTTAGTTTGATACTGCTTTATCACTATAAATTGTTTTAAAATACCCTTAATTGTAGTTTTCTCTGGACTGTGGAAGTGATGGATTTCTCTTCCTTTTGAAAATTATTTATGTGTTGAATGTAGAGTGAGATGCCAGTAGTCGCGAAACCCTTCATACATGATACAGCAAAGCAAGAAAGATTTGAGCAGTTTCTTAAGGACAAGTACCAAGGAGGGCTTCGATCTACTGACTCTGGTAGAGCTAGTCATATGTCAGAAGCAGCTCGTGCTCTTGAGAGATTAGACTTTGAAGCTGCAGCTGAGGCAATAAAAAAAGGGAAATGGAGTAAAGAAATCTCTACATCACTTACTGGAGGGATGGAATTTACTTCTGGGGGATTTGTGGTATGCCTTTGTTCATATTGTTTTCACATTTTGAGTATGTAGATGTCGATTCTGATTGGTTTCTTAATTATCAAAACAGCAAGCTAAAGATACTCAAGCTCAAGATGCGATCCCAAAGGAAGTCCACGTAAAACGAACAGAATATCAATGGCGTCCTTCACCTATCCTATGCAAACGGTTTGATCTGATTGATCCTTATATGGGGAAGGTACAGTCAAACGCTTTCTTCTAATTCTTGTTCTGTTTATCTGCATTACTTGGTAACTCTCAAACTAGAACATGAAGTACACCATTTTTACTTGATTCATTGGAAAAGCTGTAAGTGAACGTACTTTTGCCCAATATCATGGCTTGATTATATGTCATTGCCACTTGCAGCCAGCACCGGCTCCACGATCGAAGAGTAAAATTGAAACACTCATTTTCACATCCGATTCTGTAAAAGCGACTAAAGAAGAAGAAACTATAATCGTAAAGAGAGACTCATATCAGATGCCTCAACCTGAGGCCCAAGGAATAAGCAAAGATGCAGCTGACAATGAAAGTGGTGGTGAGGTGGAAGTTGAAAATGTGGAGAGGCCTGTTGACCTTTACAAGGTACTTTGAACCAGACTTGCTCTATTAAATATAAAAGTTCCCCAGAAGTGGTTGTACACTTCATAGTTCATTCTTGCATAGTGCCAAGCAGCATGTGTAATTCCCACCAAATAAAGGCCTTATATCATTCATAATATGGTACTTGACTACTTGTAGTGTTGTAATTAAGAAGTTCATCAACCTTCACAACTTTTTACCGTTATAGGTAATTAACCATGTTGATAATATGTGCAGTTGGCTATGACTTTTCATTTATGCTCCTAGACTACCTGTGTATCTTCAACTCTTATATACCTAGTCTCTTTGCATAAAGCAATTGCTTGTTCCTTCAATGTGCCAAATATTGAACAAGTCCATGTTAGTACTTAGTATGCATCTTGGATCAGGAAATCTTAAGAGTTGTGCCAGTTTGCTAAATGTGAGATGGCATCTGATTAGTTCACTATCATTAATGTGCATCATGATAGATACATAACTGTGAGACTTTTAACTCGTTTGGCACTTCCCATGTACATACTTCACCCCCCAACCAGGAAAAAAAAAATCCAATAATTAGAGCATCAATGAAACAACAGAGATGTATCCACTCACCTGATAGCAGACACAACCCAATGTTATGGTTTTATATGCAAATGCTGTTTATGGGGCCTCATATATCTTCATTCCTGTGCAGGCTATCTTTTCTGATGATTCAGATGATGAAGAGGATACCTCTATTCCTAATGAAGTTGGTAATCCCGAGAAGAAGGCTGAAGCAGCTAATACAACATTAAACCGTTTAATTGCAGGTGACTTTTTGGAATCCTTGGGTAAAGAACTTGGCTTAGAGGTTCCGCCCGAGTTGTCTTCCTCAACAAACAAAGCCATGAATTCTGCACCTCCCAAAGAAACTGCCAGTGCCAATTCAAGAATTTACAGTACTTATTCAGTTGAAGATTCTTCCACTCTTAATGTCCCTCACGGCCGGGAGATTGTTCAAGATCGTTCATCTGAAAAAAGGGAGCCTGTTAATGGTAACTTAATAGGTAACTCAGCCAGAAGTAATAGCACATACGCCGAGACTGCTTCTTTAGGGAATCAGGTTGATAAAAATATCTCAGAGAAAGGACCTCTACAGGATAGGAAATTTAAAACCCCCTCAAGGCGGCACCGAAGCAGCAGCTCATCATCAGAAGATGAAAGGAGTAGAAAGCGCTCCAGGCGACGTCGACACAGACACAGCGATTCAGATAGTGATTCATCCAGTGATCATCAAGACCGATATCATTCTAGGTCTAAAGGGAAGAAGAAAGGATCCTCACGAGAAAAGAGCAGTAGTAGCAGAAGTCACTCAAAACATCACAAGCGTAGAAGCAGAGACTCCCCAAGTAGATATGATTATTCCCCTGAGAAGGAACGCACAGAAACCAAGAGAGATAAGCACAAAAGGAGGGATTGAACATGAGGTTTGCTTCCCACCCTTGAAACTATAGCTGTCACAAAAAAGTCCAGAAAAAACATCATTAAGCTGGAATGTCAATTTGCATAGAATTGTGGAGAATCCTGTCCTGAATCGGGGAAGCTTTGTCTTCTTGCTCTTGTTTGGAGGAATTTAAAGTGAAATTAGATTGTACTTAATAGAGGTTGGATGCATCTGCATGATCTATAGTTTCAGAAGTGAAATGTTAGACAACTAGAGAGGGATGCCAATATGATCAAGTGCATTGCTATAGAGAGCTTGGGTTATTGCTGCAGTTTAATGTAATGTTGTCACAAAATATATGTACAGTTTGCTGGTAACATTAGGCTTTGAAATTTTACTTTTTTTCTTTTTGTCTGTTGAAGTTTTGCTTTTCAATCCCCTTTTCTTTTTTATTTTCTTTTTTTATTTCTGCTTTGCTCTTGGTTCAAAAATCATTTTCCCATATTTGCTCCCTGTTCTTGCCCTCCTGATTCAATAAGAGGTTTAGGGGGGTGTATTGTATTTGGATTTGTGCAGACTTTTTTTAAATGACAGACTTTTTGAAAAGTCCACAGACTCTTTAAAAAGTTGATAGACTGTTATGGATTTCTTAAAACCATTGATTTTAGCAACAGATTTTTATTGATTTATGAAAATCTATATATTTTATTATGAATGACTTCTACAGATTTCCTAGGATGTACAAAAAAAAATTTTAAAAAAAAAATTAAAAAAAATAAAATAAAATAAAACAAATGTAGCCTAAACACAAAACAAAATAATAACTTATTGTTTCTTCAATACTCCAGTATCTTCTAACATAAATTGACTCAAATAAATTATTGTTAATCTGTCTAGCGAGTTTGTTCTCATTCCTAATCTCCCAACAACATAAATATACAATATAGATCACTTGATGTTTATGGTTAATTATTCTCATCAATTTTGTTTTCGCTGATTAACATATATTGTAGCAATATTGGTCAATGTCTTGATCTATAATCAATCAATTGAAATTCAATTGTTCAACCTTTTTTTGAACCATAATATAAACTCAAATTAATGAGAATAATTAATTATAAGATAAAATATAGTATGGTTCAAGGTCTTAGGGTTAGACCACAATATTTGAGTTTTAAGGTTTCATAAATCATTTTTATTGCTATTAGGGGAAGTATCACAATTGAAAAAAAAACAAAACAAAAGAAAAATCACATTCAACAACTACAATGAACTTATTGGGTATCAAAAAAGGTTGATATCATAAAAGATTAGAGAAAAGACAAAAAATTAAGAAAGAGAGATGATGAAGGACAAACTTCTTCGTGCGTAGAGAGAAAAACTTTGATAGACTTTTTCTTTTTGAAGAGGAAACTTTGATAGACTTTTTGAAATCTTTGGTCTGGAGGCTGGAAAATTATTGGAGTTTGATATGTATAGTTAACACTACAAGTCCATGATTATCTATGATTTTCTAATTCCATAAGTATGAATGATATTTTGAATACCTCTGTATTTTTATTCATTTTTAAAAGTCTTAATTGAATACCCCTAGATTTTTGTGGAATTCATGAAGTCTTTAAAAATCCTAATTGAATATCTCAAAACTTTCATGGACTGTTAAAAGTCTGTATTGAATACATCCAGACTTTTAAATTCCATAGATTTCTTTAAAAATTCTACTAATTCCATATACAATACACCTCCCTTAGATTGGATAAATAGGCTCTGTCATTTTCATGTTGGATTTTCATAGCCCAAATTATCCAATTCATTGTACTAAAACATAAACGGTATGCAGATTTTTTAAGGAAATTATATAATTTGCAATATTCATTTTGTTTTTTGATCGACTCGATAGATATTTTTCTGAATCTGGATCTGCTTTTAGCTAGTCTTTCTTATTGGCTGTTCCTGACTTTTAATCTCATCCCTTACGTCTTTTTTTTTTGTCAACTCATCCCTTACGTCTTGACAGCCTATTTTTCTTCCTGAAACGAGACTTGGTTGGCTTTTATTTGGTCAAGAACAGACAGTACTACTTGCTGGTCAAACTTAATTGGCCAACCTCGCAATCATTGTATTAAATTATTAACAAAGCGTACACTTACCCACCTTAAGCTATCGGCCTCAGCTTACCCACCTTACGTTTTTTACTTTTTTATAATGCCAGCAACTTTAAATTCAGGATATTTATCTCAACTTCCAGTACGTCAGCTCTGACGGCTATTTCATAATTTTATCTTGCTGACTGCTTCATTTCACAGCTACCCCTCACTTTCTTATTACCCTCGTGCATATAATTTGGTCCGTATTACTTATGAACCAGAATGGAAATATACTGACCAAAAAACACGAGAAAGGTGTTTACTTTGATATTTTATATTTACTGTACTAATACTCTAATTATAGCTATTTCTTGACCTTCTAGAAGACTTGGTCCGTACTCAAAACCTTTAACTCGAATCACAATCCAGATCCCTTGGTGTATATCGTATCTTCCAGTTTCTGTAAAAGCTTAATATTCTAGTTTTGTGTCAGATACAATTTTCAAATGGGTTGATTGTTTGTTTGATACCCTCTTTGGCATTTCTCCCTTCTCTCAAGAAGTAGTTGAGTTGGTTCTTTTTGGCGAGCCCAAGAGTCCATTGCCCATATTTCCTCGTTCAAAGTTTGGTGCTTCTAGACCTTTAGCTACAAGTCAAAGCTGGGAAGGTGTAGCCATCTCTCTTTAGCCTTGTTGAGTTGTTGTGCATCACAAAAAAAGAGAAGCAAGAGAAGAGAATAGAAGAAGTACGGGAGCAACTTTCATTTCCTGCCTATCTCTGGGTTTTGGGTACAAGCTTCAGTTCCAAAGATCTCCACTTTTGTTCTAGCTCATATATATATTTTGACTCAAGAGTTTGTCTTTTCACACTGTTTCTAGATTCACCTTGCCTTTTCTGGGATGAGTTTCTGTTTTGTTGTTGTAAAACAGTTGCTTCTGGGGGACTGGAGTGATTGAGTTCTCAGTTGGGTAAGTTTCTGAGTTTGGAGGAACTGAAACTTGCTCGGTTGTTTCTGGAAAAACTCTTTGCTAAAGTACGCTCTTCGCTCTTTGAGCGGAAAAAAAATTGTGTAATATATGGGTGGTGGTGGTAGAAGGAAGAGGCAGCATTTTGGGAGAATCCATGCCTTTCACCGTGGAAAACCATCCGTAGATGAGGAGCATTCGCAGATCGGAGGCCCCGGATTCTCTAGAGTAGTCCATTGCAATGACCCTGAATGCCTTGAGGCCACTGCTAAGAACTATGAAAGCAATTATGTTAGAACCACCAAGTATACACTCGCTACATTCTTACCTAAGGCAGTGTTTGAGCAATTCAGAAGGGTTGCAAATCTGTATTTCCTCATTTGTGCAATACTGTCATTTACACCGCTTTCGCCTTACTCTGCTGTCAGTAATGTTGTCCCTCTTGTGGTTGTGGTTGGAGTTACAATGGGAAAAGAGGCCCTTGAAGATTGGCGGCGCAAAAAGCAGGTAAATTTTCTGAATATATATCCAGACCATGTTTGATGCATTTCCTGATTTTAAGTTTCTATATTAGGCTGTAGTTAGTGATTTTAGTAGTAATCAAGTTGTGTAATGAATATCCAAAAAATAATAATAATAATCAAGTTGTGTAATGTAGTTTGTAAAACTGTTATCAGGATATGGATGTGAACAACAGAAAAGTTCTGGTGCATCGATCGGAAGGTGAATTTGATTTTACCAAGTGGAGGGATTTGAAAGTTGGGGATATAGTGAAAGTGGAAAAGGACCAATTTTTTCCTGCTGATCTTATCTTACTTTCATCAAGCTATGATGAAGCACTTTGCTATGTAGAGACCACCAACCTTGATGGGGAAACTAATTTGAAAATAAAACAATCTCTGGAAGCAACTTCTAATCTTCATGAAGACTCGGGCTTCAAAGATTTCAAGGCTTTGATCAGATGTGAAGACCCGAATGCAAGTCTGTACTCATTCGTAGGGAGTCTGGAGTTTGAAGGGGAATCATACCCTCTTTCACCTCAGCAGCTTCTGCTTAGGGACTCTAAGCTGAGAAACACTGATTTTATATATGGGGTTGTAATCTTCACAGGTCATGATACAAAAGTTATGCAAAACTCAACTGAACCACCTTCCAAGAGAAGCAAAATTGAGAAAAGGATGGATAAGATAGTCTACTTCTTGTTTTTCCTCTTAGTTGTGATGTCTTTTGTTGGTGCTATTGTCTTTGGGGTTACCACTAGCGAAGACATAGAAGATGGGCAATTGATAAGATGGTACCTTAGACCAGATGATACTACAGTTTACTATGATCCAACAAGAGCGCCACTTGCAGCCATTTTGCAGTTCTTAACAGCCGTTATGTTGTACAGTTATTTGATTCCCATTTCCTTGTATGTGTCGATAGAGATTGTCAAAGTGCTCCAGAGCATTTTCATCAACCAGGATCTGCACATGTACTATGAGGAAACTGACAAGCCAGCTCGAGCACGTACCTCAAACTTGAATGAAGAACTTGGCCAAGTTGATACTATTCTATCTGACAAAACAGGAACCTTAACTTGCAACTCAATGGAGTTTATCAAGTGTTCTATTGCCGGGACTGCTTTTGGGCGCGGAGTTACAGAAGTTGAGAGAGCTTTGTCCAGTGGCAAAGGCTCATCTTTGTTTGAAGGGGTGACAGAAGAAGAAGGCCAAGTTGAAGAATCTACTGAAGCCAAGACATCAATAAAAGGCTTTAACTTCATGGATGAAAGAATAATGGATGGCAATTGGGTTAAGGAGCCTCGTGCAGATGTAATCCGGAAGTTTCTACAGTTACTCGCCGTCTGTCATACAGCAATACCTGAAGTTGATGAAGAATCTGGAAGAGTTTCATATGAGGCTGAATCACCAGATGAAGCAGCTTTTGTGATTGCAGCAAGAGAGCTTGGTTTTGAATTTTATGAAAGGGCTCAAACAAGCATCTCCCTGCACGAGTTTGATCCAATGTCTGGAAGGAGAGTTGAAAGGTATACTTCTTGTTTAACACTTCCAATTATTAACAAAATAGTAAAATGGAACTATTTCGAAATCTCTTTTATGGCATGCTGAATTTCTTGATATATGCTGTTCTCAAGCTGCTGTTTACTTTCTGTTTTCAGATCTTATAAGATTTTGAATGTATTGGAGTTTAGTAGCTCAAGGAAGCGAATGTCTGTGATTGTAAGAAATGAGGAGGGAAAGATACTATTGCTCAGTAAAGGTGCTGACAGGTTTGTAAACTCCTTCCTTTCTCTCTGTACTACAAAAATAACTGAGCACTTTGCTCCTCATTTTGGATGGATGAAAAACAAAGAATCATATTCATACTTCTATTCCACAAGCAGTGTCATGTTCCAAAGACTTGCAAGGGATGGAAGGGAGTTTGAAGAGAAGACCCGGGAGCACATTAATGAGTATGCTGATGCTGGTTTGAGGACTTTAGTACTTGCATATCGGGAACTTGATGAAGAAGAGTATTTTGAATTTAACAAAGAATATACTGAGGCCAAGAACTTGGTTAGTTCAGATCGAGAGGAAGCTGTCGAGGAAGTGGCTGAGAAGATAGAGAGGAACTTGATTCTTCTTGGTGCTACTGCAGTTGAAGACAAACTTCAAAATGGGGTATGTTTTAAGACAATCAGCAAAACTATTACCGATAATTATAATTGCACAGTATTACTGCAGATATTCTATTCCAATGTTCATTTGTCACCAAGTGAAAGAACATTGACAGAGATTTTGTATATTAAAACTAAACATCATTTTCTTTGTGCTGAATAGGTTCCTGACTGCATTGACAAGCTTGCTCAGGCTGGAATTAAACTATGGGTTTTGACTGGAGATAAAATGGAGACAGCAATTAATATTGGGTATGGTTACTATCTTGACTTTTGTATCAGCATACTTATATCAGTATATAAACATTGCTAACCATATGCTTCTTCTTTTTTATTTATTTTGCTTCCAGATATGCCTGCAGTTTGCTTCGGCAAGGAATGAAACAAATAATAATAAGCTCAGAAACCCCAGAAGCTAAAGCATTAGACAAGGTGGAGGACAAGTCCAAAGTTGCCATGGTATACTAAATTTCATATGCAAGATTAGTTTTTCAGTGGTTATCTTATAGATAGTAATCATAGTATGTGATTCATGCTGTGGTGCTAAAAATGGTTCTTTAATGATTATTTAGGCATTGAAGGAAAGTGTTTTCCATCAAATAAGTGAGGCAAAGGCATATCTTGCTTCACCAGATCAGAACTCCGAAGCATTGGCTTTGATCATTGATGGGAATTCACTTGCTTATGCCTTAGAGGTAGATGTCCAGGACCTCTTTCTAGAGCTTGCCATTGGCTGTGCATCTGTTATATGCTGTCGTTCATCTCCCAAACAGAAAGCACTTGTAAGTATTCCACCAATCTTGGATTGTTTTTAACTTTTTATGAGGTTGTTGGTTTAATTTATTTGCTCACTTCTATGATTTCAATAGAATTAATACGAAAAGAGTTCTTACTTAAAATAAATGCAGGTCACAAGACTGGTAAAAATTAAAACTGGTAAAACAACTCTGGCAATTGGTGATGGGGCAAATGATGTAGGAATGCTTCAAGAAGCAGATATTGGTGTTGGTATCAGCGGTGTTGAAGGAATGCAGGTAAATACTTCATAAATTTCACTAAATGCATCATCAGTTACTTCCATTTGGAAATATGTTTTGCCAAGTGAATTCTCACTTATTCTATCTGCCTATCTCAAATTTCAGGCAGTCATGTCAAGTGACATTGCAATTGCACAGTTTCGTTTTCTGGAGCGCCTGCTACTCGTACATGGACATTGGTGTTACAGAAGAATCTCATCAATGGTAAGTTCTGTCCTTTAGAGAATTCAACTCATATATAGCTCTGTGATGACCATTTCTTGGACTACTAATTAACTGTGACCCAATGCACTAAAAAAAAAATTTGACACACTCCTTTCTTGTTTGACAGATATGCTATTTCTTTTACAAGAACATTACTTTTGGCTTCACTATCTTTTTCTATGAGATGTATGCTTCATTCTCGGGTCAATCTGCATATAATGATTGGTATCTATCACTCTATAATGTCTTCTTCACATCACTTCCTGTAATTGCATTGGGAGTGTTTGACCAAGATGTCTCAGCCAGATTCTGCCTCAAGGTATGTCCTTTAAGTACATAGAGATATTGTTTTCTTACTTAGTGAAAACTTCACAGCATATGATCCTTATTATCTAGTTGTTTCGATGTAACAGTTCCCACTCTTGTACCAAGAGGGTGCACAAAATGTCTTATTTAGCTGGGTCCGGATACTTGGATGGTCGCTGAACGGCATTGTGTCTGCTATGATAATCTTCTTCTGCTGCATCCTGGCAATAGGTAGTCAAGCCTTTCGCAAAGGAGGGGAAGTTGTTGGCTTCGAAATCTTTGGCGCCACAATGTACTCAATTGTGGTATGGGTTGTCAACTGTCAGATGGCACTATCCATCAGTTACTTCACTTACATACAACATCTCTTCATCTGGGGTGGCATTGTGTTCTGGTACATATTCCAGCTGGCATATGGAGCCTTGGACCCTTCCATATCAACCACTGCCTATAAGGTCTTCATTGAAGCCTGTGCACCAGCCCCATTTTATTGGCTTCTCACACTCTTGGTAGTAGTCACTTCTCTCCTACCTTATTTCACTTATGCCGCCTTCCAAATGCGGTTCTTCCCCATGTATCATCAGATGATACAATGGATGAGAACAGATGGGCAATCAGATGACCCTGAGTTCTGTCGCATGGTGAGGCAGAGATCGATAAGACCCACAACAGTAGGCTACACAGCTCGCATTGCAACATCTAAACGCTTTGAAGAGAAGCCCGAGAGTAGTCATTGATGAATGCACCAGTTAATTTCTACATTATTGTCATAGCCGTAGTGTACATTATTTCAAAAGTAAGAGAAGTATTTTCGCCTTGTATTATATGTTAATTAGTTCTCCATATATTAGAGGAGAGGATGCAGCAAAACTGATCAGCTCATGTCCTTCCAACTTTTTGCTTAGGATATACAGTTATATGGTCAACCAATTGTATCATGTATGATGATGATGATGCGTCAGATGTACAACATCACCAATATTATTCTATTCAATTAGTCAACAAAATTCTTTTGTTTTCTAGGTAAACATAACAATTATTATTGGTGTTGTTTCATTCTGTGGCATCTGAAAAACAATATGCCAACATGAGTTATTAAGAAGCCGTCTGAAATTATCTGCAAACTATAATGTTCCTGTAGATTATGAAATATGCATGAGAAGAGATTCTTCTTCAATAATTGGTATATATAAAACTCATACGAACAAAATTCTTGAAGCAAAAAAGTAGTGGACATATTTCATTTGCTGGTCAGAAACAAAATTTTTTTACAATCTACAGAACCACCAAATGAAAGAAAGAACAAGCTAGAAAACAAAGTAAACTTGTCTATGATCTAAAAATTACTGGAAGCAGATCAGAATTTGTCTGGGTGATGCATCAATAGAGGTATGAGCATGTTAGCTTAGACATCATTACCTTTTGGTCATGAGAGACCAAGGCCTAGATAACCTGAGGCAGACTTTGCCATTATAGTTGCAAATTCATTAAAGCTGATCACACCATCTCCATCTGTGTCAGCCTCTTTGATCATCTCTGTGAGCTCCTTATACGACAACGGTTGGCCCATTTTGGCCATGGATTTTGCCAGCTCTGCTGCAGTAATGTAGCCATTGCCGTCGCGATCAAAGGACTGAAAAACCTCCATGAGTTGCTGCTGGTTTATAAAGATCTCTTCATTCATGTCAGGCAAAATGGCCTTGACCAACTCATCAAATTCAACAGAGCCATTGCCGTTTGCGTCAATGTTGCTTAGCAGAACATGCATTTGGTCACCTGAGGGCCTGAGTCCTAGGGACCGAAGAAGCGCCCCGAGCTCCAGAATGGTGAGGCTGCCATCTGAGTCCATGTCGAATCTTGCGAAGATGGCCCTTAGTTGGTTGAGTTGCTCAACTTGTAATGCAGGCATTAGTACTAGTACTATAAACAACAATGACACAAACAATGAATGTGCACAATATATGAGAAACAGATTGTGAATAACACAATGACTATGCTGACGGTGGTGGTGGTGGTGGTGGCAGCGGAGGAGGAGGAGCAGAAGGGTTGTTGTGGTTTGATTTGCTTTGGAAAAATGAGGGTTGGTGTTTTGGGTGGTGAACGATTGTAAGATTTGAAGGCTAAATTTGGTTTGTGGAGACAACTAAGAGTCGGTGGTTTTCTTTTTCTTATTTTGTCACACACATGGAAGGTTCTCTTTTCATGTGAGCTTTCTAGGAAGGAAGCTAGAATTTTGGAATTTCTTTTGGTGAGTAAATTTAGTCAATTTGCATTGCATGTCTTATGATTGATATTAGATAACTCCGGCACCACAAGAGCTATAGAAAGTTATACCATCATATTCCGGAATATGTGATCTCGAAGTTATAGACATTTTGAGTTTTTCATAAAAATCATTTTTCACCATTAAATATATTATTGAGTCTAAATTTCTTCTTGTGTTTAGTATAATTTTAGCCAACTTGCCTTATCTACAGCTCATTTGAGGTAGCCTGGTCGTGGCTCAATGGTCAAAATTGCATCATCTAATTATTTCATATCTCTATTGGATAAATATTTCTACACATAGTAGGGCTAAGAAAATGAATAATCCATGTTGCATAACTATCTGTTCTGGTGTTTGATTCCCTTCCTAAAATTTGCCTTACATATTAGAAGTTTCAAGTACATCTCTGCTCCAAGGCAATGGTTCCATTCATTCAAAATACCTCTCAAACTATGTTACAAGCACAGCTTTGCAAATGTAACTTAACCCTCTTGGGGAGGAACCTCATCACCTTCTTTAACCTTGGCAATATCATTTCCTCTTTGGCCAAAACCCTTAACCTTTGCTGATCCAACTTCCAGATCAGGATGAGGACAATGATCGCCAGATACACACCAAAACCTGCACTTGTGCTTCAGCCATGTGAGACAGCTTCTTTGATCTCTAATGCCCTCCAATGGTGTCAGCACCACCTGATCCCGGGTCAAAATTCGACCCAACAAGCATGAAAGAAATGCAAGGATGGTTAAGACGGAGATCACCGCAAAGAAAGGGCCAATTGATCCAGAAGAACTGATCGGAACTGCTTCAGGAATCGGATTAGTACTCAAGCTCTCTCCTGCTGGCTGATAATTAGGCAGTGTTTGTGGTGTTGTTGCCATTGCTAGCTAGCTATGTGTAATGTGTTGGAAGGAAAAACAAGTCCATATAGATTGAACAATTGGAGCTATATAAAAGCATCAAAAGGTACAAATAAGCATTGTGTAATAGTGATAAAGGGACAGTTTGCTGGCCTCAAGTGCAGGAATGAGTGGGAGACAACATGGAAAGGAGCTAAAGTAGTGACTTTTTTTTCCTTTTCATTTCTTTTCTTTCTTTTAACTCTAATATGCTTTGAGGTAAGATATGTCTAGTTTGCTTAATGCATACCCTTCTCATCAAGAAAGCAGGCCTTCCTTACTCCCCTTGCATAAGTTGTTAATGTTATGTATATCTATCTTCATTCTTCACAAACCTTCTAACTCCTTACCACCAAAGTAAACTGGAATCCATCAAAATCTATTTTCTCTAAATTTATACATCATAACAAATGCGTCGAATTTCGATACATAATTTTTGAAAACTTGTCAGTCGATTCTAATATAACATGCATTTTACTCGGTTAAAAACTAACATTTCAAATTATCTCCTAAAAAAAAAAAGGCAAAAAAAGAGGCCCAACGAGTATATTACAAACAAGAATTTATATATATAAGGCCCAACCTTGCTCACTCCATCGGTCCATCCAGTGATTCTGGGCCGGAGCTCATGACCGCGGACGATTCAGCAGAGTGGGGTCCCCATACTGATTCAACCAATTATTATTATTCGTACGAAAATGGAATATAAGACGATATCCGAATCAATACGCCCATAACAGTCATTTCGCCAGCAGAATCAGGCAATCAGCTAGTCTTCAAACGACACGTCGTGCTCCTAAACCTTACAGACTTACAGGAATCAAACAGGGGTAAGAAGGTAAGCTCCACACAGAACCCCGAATACGAAAACCCCAAAATACCCCCTTAAGGGGTAAGTGCCCCCCCATTAATTGTCGTTTCCGTTTCTGAGCAAACAAAGAAAGCAGTAAAAGTCCAAAGAGACAGTGAGTCGTGATGAGTAGAGCAAAAAATCGTTGGATATTCCTGGTTTTAATCTGTTTCTCTTCTCTCTCTCACCCTATACCTACACATGCATCAACTATATTAATATATGTATATTTATGTTGAAGAAGCCGGATCTAAGAAACAATTACAGTTTCATTTCAGTGATTACATTCTGTAATGAGATTATTGGTTCTTAGATCTGTGCTACTTGCCACTCACTGACTTTGGATTTTTGTTTCTTTAAGATTTTTTTTTTCTTTTTTTTTGTTATGATTATTTTAGTTTTGGTTGTGTGGGATGGAGTCACTGGAGGCAGCGGTTCATCGATCTCTTCCTGAGATTTTGTCTGTGAAAAGCACAAAAACATGAATCGGTCGATAAACCTCTGCATCCAGCGCTCGCTCACTTTCATTTTCTTTTGTTCTAAATTTGTGTTCTTTATTGGTATCTCAACTTTTTCTTTGTCTATGTTTGTTTGAGGTTCTGATCGGGACCCAGAAGGCAAAAAGTTCTCTAACTTGGTTTCTACAAGGTAAAGAAGCAGTATTTTTTACTGTATTTTTTTTTATATATTTTTTTTTAGGTTTGGTGTGAATTCACAGCATGTGACTTTGTTATATGTCCTATATAAAGGTTGTATCTTTGGGAAGTTATCCTTTACAGATAACTAAACAATGGTAGATTGTTCTATATTATCTGTTTGTAGTTTTGTTGTGCGGTCAAATATTGAGGCTTTGGTCTATATTTTATAGCTGTATTAGCCATTTGGGGTGGGAATATATCAAGTTCATCATCATGATCATGACCCTGAAGATGACAACAGCAAGCCTGGAGTTTCAATTTCTATATCTAGTGATCCAGATAACCAAAGCTTTGGTGTCAATCGATTACTTGAAATGCTTTTATGTGGATAGATTGTATCTTCAAATAACCCGTAATTGTAGACTTTGTGATGGAAAATCTTTTTAACTAGAGCTAGGTCTTGTTCTTTCCCTCTCCCTCTCGGCCAAGCTGTATATCATGCTAAGTACCTGATCATCAAGTTATGTTCTTTAATCATTTTGCTTGTCTCTTAGTGCAATTCTTTATCTACCAAGTGTATATGTATACACTGTTACGTAACTGTAAAGGTTGCTATAGTTTACTTTAGTAGTCCTGCTCTGTATTTATTAGGTCTGTTTTAGTTGCCTAGGCTCATTTTCTTCTTCTTCTTCTTCTTCTTCTTCTTCCTTTTTCCCTTGTGTAATTTTAGAAATTGGACTTCAGTAGTAAGGTAATTTGGTTGCCAATTATTTGTCATTTTCTTGAGCTGGTGGTCAAAAAGTTTGAACTTGTTGCTTTCTTAATAAGGGAATAAGTGTCTTCGAAAGGCTTCAATTGGGGAGACACAGTGTCGTTACTGCGCGAAAGTGGAAGGAAATTACAGTTATGGAGTAGCCCAAGGTGCCTGAGAATCTTTATACTTGATGTAACCTTCTAGAATCTGGCATCAAATTCGTTGCACCCAATTAGAATTTTAGTCCATTAAAGCAGAAAGAAGATTGTAGTCTATTATCGGAACTAATCATATAGTGGAAATTCAAGTATGACGATGTTAGTATGCTATGGATATTCTGGTTGGCTGCTATTCTGGTTCAGTGGTTATAATCTTTCCGACTATTTATTAGCTTTTGATACGCATTAAAATGGTGCCATTTTTGGTCGCGTGTAACAGAAATTTACCTTTATGTTAGTACTAAGAATTCATCTGGTTCTCCAACTGAGTAAATATCCTGATTCGATGCAAGAAATCCCTGTTCTTACTTGAGTAAATATCGGTGTTTGGTTCTTGAATTAAATAGATTCGATGCTTGAGAATGGGAAAACAGTTTCCCTTTCCATTTCAGTAACTGCAAACTCGTGAAAAATAAACTTGCTTTGTAGGAAAATGACGCCCCAGTAAGGAGGGAATTAAAACCTTTCTATACCTGCTTGAATTTTCAGGCTATGAACTGAGGTTTAAAGTATATCCAATCTATAGGAACTAAGCAGAGTTTAAAGATAAACCTACTTGATAAGAAAATGATCGATGCCCCAGAACAGAGGGAATTGAAGGTAAGGTAATATCTATATAAACATTTCTGTGTACGTACAAGTTAAGCATCATAGACCCAAATCACCCGATAAATGGCAAATCCACTTCAGCTATTTGTTTACTGAATTATGGTCTATTGTTTGGTACATCATATGTACAGCTCCCCCAGGAAGGATGCTCCCTTTTTATTTTGACAAACAGTTAGGTGCTGATAATGAAAACGACATTGACGATGGCTATAAATCCAAAACTAGCTAGCAATATCACGATGCATGGTCATTCATGGTGGGAGCGTTGACACTATGGTTAATGTGTGCCACTGAAAATGACCACCACGGCATTACGTGATGATTTTGATTTTTGTGATAACGAACGACAATTTGTCATGGTACAAAAATTAGGCAGAATTGCATGCGTAGGGAATCATTGTTTGTCAATTATATCTTAAGCAACTACTTTTGAAATTTGATCTTAGCTTAGGCTATATTGATCCTACATACAGAATATTAGTATATACTAGTGTAATCTGTGTGCTTCAGGTATGATATCGTAGTTTATTTGTTCTTCGATCTTAACAAAGGGAAAACGTTCCGAGTGGTTTTGGATTATGTGTAATTGGCTGAAGTTCAAGTCTATTTATTTTGGTGATGTGAGATTGGTAGTTGTTAGTGTGACTTTTATCCGCTTTAATTTTGTTTTGTTTTGCATGTTGTTTTTATTGTCATGTTGTAGTTAGAATTTTTGTTAATTGTCTCGTTAAATATGTACGTTTATGTAATATGTTGGAACTTTTTTTTTTTTTATCAAGAAGAAACTTCATTAATAATAAACTTGATATAATGAGTTTTGACAACATCTCATACACAAAAATGATCACTGGACTTCACACTGGAACTCCAAGATGACTGACTGACGAAGTCAAAAAAGGCCTTGCCTCAACTACAGACTAAAACTTGCACAACAATTAAAAGGCAAAGACAATATGCGCCGGAGCAGTGAATCCTTGACAATATGTTGGAACTTATCTATTAAAATCGGTTGAAACCAATTGGTATGTCCATATAATTAATGAAGATATGCAAATCCTAATATTGTAGTAGCTACTAATTATATGATCATAAGAAGTTCGACAAACACACGTACCGTAGGTTTTCGATCATTTCCCATATATACAATTCTACTTTGTCTAACTCTTAAATCTTTTCTGATCATGAACTATATCAAAGATAGCTACTTTTCGAGTGCGAAGAGGATTGCCCTAGCCTATTTGATTCATGTTATGAACTGTATATGCCTACAACTTGTTTCATTGTGATCGAGGCTGTAGCAATATCATGAGCAATAGGCTTTATATTGTTGTCCTTTTCTTTCTCTCTAACGATTCGAACCATGTCTAGTAAGATGTTAAACAAGCTATACATGCCTGTACAAAATTAACATCGCATCATCCCTCACTCTGCATAAAAAGGTGCTTCTTTTTTCGCATATAGTAATGAGACAGCACTGTGTATGATATAACCTAGACATATATACTTTATATAAAAATCCATATATATATGATTAGTTTTATTTCCTGAAGTTTCACACGTACTAATGGGGGGAAATTTCTGTATTGTAAATTGAAAAGAACTATATCTGAGGCACTTTCCTGGCCAAAAATTAGTAAACAATTATCTTAGTAATTAAGGAGTCATGTAATATTCTCAGCCATCATAATCAATTTCATAATAATTAGTGACAGCAGAAATATAAATTTTATTCACACACCTCTAAATAGTAAATACACATCCATTTTTTTATACATCCAACATCAGATTTTATGGGTACATAAAATTATCAAAAGAGACATTTATATCAAAATTAAAGAAACATAGTTGGATTTTACTGCTTTAGCGTTTTCTTCTCCACTACATGAATGAAGATGCAAACTTAGAGCCCTAGTTACAAATAGTTAACAACTCGTCTACAACACTATACAAACATAGTCAAATGAATTCTGAGTTTTTGATCTCTAAAGCACTTATGCAGTTATGCATAACATTGGGTCCTTCTCTTTCTTCACCTTCTGCTCATGGTAGAAGAATCATGAAAGTTGTAGATGTGGAGAGCTTAATTGATTTTCGTTTCCAGATTGTTTTTTCTCTTATGCCCATATGGCCATAACCATCATCTGGGTTGTTGGAGTTTGCTTGAAATCAGGACTACTTTATTTGTGATATCATAGATCAGGGGTTTCATGGATTGATCGAAAATAGTCAAATAGAGAAGTATACATATTGCTCGTCTCATTCCATGGAAGATTGCTCATGACCCATGTTGTTTGATATTTGATAGTGGATCATGGAGCAGATGGGACAGAGGACGACCTTGATGGAGGAAAAATATAGTTCTTTTAATTAAGAAGTTTAATTTCATAAGAAAAAGAAAAGGTATCGATAATTGATTAGGAGTGTGGGACACAAGATTTGAACCTGTGTATTTACAGAATATGTATGGTGTATTGTGAATGAGGATAGCTTAGGAAGTTTGGGGTTGTGCTTCTAGTAAAATTTTAAAATAAAAAAGTTAATATGTGGTGTATTCAGTAGGGGATGTGTATCTAGTATTTAGCAATGTGTGAACAAAATTTCCCCAGCAGAAAACACACAATAATTTGGTAATTATTTTCAAAGGTAGAAAAAGAAAACACAATTAATCACAAGGACTACATTTAATACTCTTCTTTGATCATCATATTTATCTCAAAACATGCTAGGATTCAACACAAAGCAACTTAATGAAGTGACTATGGACGCCTCTTGATAACCTTTTTTCGTTCACATTGATCATCATGAAGTAGCACTGAAGGTAGGAGCAACAACAACAGAAGAATAAACCTTAGAAGTACCAAACGAAAGTGCGCAATGGTAATCATCATGATCTTGAACATCAGAAGCAGTACTTGTTGATGAAGAGCACACTATAGTTTCTTCAACAAGTGCATCAAAGTTATTGTTTGAATCAAACTGACCCCCCTTTGATCCTATGATCGTCGACGATGATGAGGACCTTGCAATTGCTGCATGATTCTTCATGATCGCGTGCTGAAGCAGCTGATAAAGCCGCGGATTCTTCTTCAATATGTTGCAATTTTCTTCATGTATATTCATGAAGTTCATTCCATGCTGCTGATGAGATGATGGGAAGTTGGTCTTTGCATTCCTTCCTCTCAAAACCCTTGCAGCCTTATCATAAGCCAATGCAGCCTCTTCTGCTCTATCAAAAGTTCCCAACCATAGTCTCAGATTCTGTGATGAGTCCTTGATCTCAGCCACCCATCTTCCTGATGGCCTTTGTCTCACTCCTAGGAACCTCCTTCCATTAATCTTTGCTTTTTTCGGAACCTTGATCGCCCTAGTACTAGTACAACCACTCTCTTTATTTTCATGGAAAGTTTCTTTTTGGTTTGGTGTTGAGCTCTGTAGGCTGTCCATGAGAGTAGAGAAGGGTTTGGTTTAGCTTTGCTAATTTTTTTGGAATGATTAGAGTTAGTGAAAGGGAAGGGAAGGCATCTGCACTGTTATTATAGAGTTAGTGAGTACTATAAGAATGATGACAGGGATAATGGCATGTTGGCCGTCTCATTAGGGTTTGTTTGTTTCCCAAGTAATAACATTATAATAAGTTGAAATTTTAAACTAATCTTGAGTTGGTTTGGTTTACATAACGCCAAATTAATGTTTTGTTCTCGATTTAATTACTTAATAAAAAGAGATTGAGTGTAATATTATGGAAAGGCACGGGTGAGCGGTATATATGTACTGAAGCTAAGCATGCAAATCAAATTGGCATAAATATATACTAATTGCCATCCTCATTTGTGTACCTAATAGATCAGCAGCCTCCTAATTCGAAGTCTTTAGGAATACAAGACTATCAAGAATTTAATATGAGATAGTTCCAAGTCATATAGATCAAACTGTATATCTATTTTTACTTCTTACCTTAATCATCCTAAGTTAATGATTTGAAGTATTTCAATGAATAAGTATTACTCTGATGACATATATATATATATATATATATATATAGGTTAAAGTAAGAGATTTTTTCCATTATGGGGAACTTGAAAGGTAGAATATAGAGAAAAATATTACTTAAAGTAGCTAGCTAGCAAATTAAGTTGGGTTGTCATTTTATATAGGTAGGATGCATACATGTAATAGCTACGTACATATATATGATGTTTAATTCCAAGGGTTTTGGCACAGCAGAAAAGGTTGAGAAAGATCATTTATTTGGAATTCTCCCTCATGAATGGGGCTAGATCCCTTCAATAATTGATGTGGCTCCAAATTCATCATGAAAATCTAGGGTTGGTTTAGTACTTTCACAGGAAGAGTCTGCGAAGTTGATGATCTGGAATGGAATATTAGCAGAAGTATAGCTGCATAAGTGTCCAAATTAAACAGTGAGGTGTCGACAGATGCTAGTTTATTGTGAATAATATAAGTATTAAACTCACTGTTCACCCCAATTAATTCTCCGAGCGGTATAACTCCAATTGCCAGGAAACAAAACTCACACCTCAAAAGCCCAAAACCAAACAGAACCTACAGTGTTTCTTTCTAACATATATTCATCCTCACATTGCTTCAAATTATAAAACACAAAGTTTGGCACCTGTCACATACTGGTTTATGTTTTTTTATTTCCTTCATTCAGAGCATGCATGTTCTGTTTTCTTTGGTTTACTTGCTGTTCAAATTTAAATGAGCACCTGCAGAATTCTTGTCTCTGAAAATTAATCAGAACTTTTTAGCCTTTTTGGTTGGATTCTTTTTGTACTTTCTGAGTCTCTGATTGGTCCTTTTACTATATCCTTTCTTTGACTCTAGTTTTTGCCTCTGATTCTTGCTCTTTTGTAGACATGGATCATCATCATAATCCACTGTACATGATTCCATGATAACTAGCTTGTCTGATTTTCATGGGGCTTCTCTTATAGCTAGGCTATGTCAGTGAGGGAAGCATAAATTTTTGTGAGTGGGGGCAAAAAAAAAAGATTGAACAAACAAATATAAAATACTACGATGAATGAAATATAATTTTTCAATATTTTGACATGGATAATATTTTTAATGAATGCATATTATAACTTCCTAACACATAAACTAACTTTAAATCAATATATTTCTTGACACATATTTTATTTCTATCTATTTACCATAAAGTACACTTACTATATTTCCTAGCAAAACAAAAAAATGAAAATACAAAATCATCATGCATTAAAAAGAAACCCACTGTTGCCTTTGATAGAGCTCAAACTCCTGACCTCTCAAAATGAGAGACCAAAGCCTTACCACCCCACCTTATTACAATTTAATGTTAGCGATCATCATGTAGTTCATAAAAAAAAAAAAAGTTAAAACTGATTAATTATGAAATCATGTACATGTGAAACTTTTATAAAGTAGAAATATATAATTAAGAAGAGAAAGACTTGCGACTTGTAGATAAGTCAAATTGTAAACACGAAAAATCCTGCAACGAATGAAAGAAGGACACGTGTACAAAATAATATATTTTATTAATTTAAATGCGGGTTACAATCTCTGTAGATGCTCTTTCATAAGATTCTCCTCTGATTCGATCTCTGACGTTGATTTAATCCAAGGATGGCGAGCACTTGATCTTGAATCAAACGGTTGTAGTGTGAGCTTCTTGCTATGTTGATGATTTGAGGAAGACAATTGACCAAGGGCTGTAGAAGCTTGATATTGATCAGATTTAGGGCCACGAGTGGTGTCACGTGGTGAGCGTTCTTCGGCTTTGGTAGGGGATGAACCAGCACATGTGTTTGGTACTTGTTGATTCTCCACGAGCTTGATGAAGAACTTTGGCAGAAGTTTTGCTTTGTTGACGACTTGAAGACGATGGATGATCAAGGGTTGTAGAGGCTTGAACTTGATCAGATTTGAACCACGAGCGGTGTCACGTGGCAAGTATGGCTTTTGATGGTGGATGAATCAGCACATGTGTTTGGTGCTTGTTGATCCTCCGCATGTTTGACTACTTCCGAGCTTGTAGGTGATTTCCCTTGCTTGTCTGAAGTCGGCGAGGTGAAGAGACCGGCTATTTGGCAGCTTGATGGTTCTTCACGAGCTTGAGAGACTTCTGAGCTTTGGAGAGGTTTCTTCCTTCTTCTTGCGTCCCTCTGTCTGTCGTCGTCCTCGATGGTGTACTTGGCTCAAGGGCGATTGACGCTTGATCTTGAGTCGTATGATGGCCACGAGAGTTGACACGTGACGAGTGCTTTGACTTGAGGTTGGTGATGAACCGGCTATTTGGCAGCTTGATGGCTCTTCACGCGCTTGAAGACTTATGAACTTTAGGAGTGATTTTTCTCTCCGGCCGAAGTCCTTCTCTTGATTTGAGAGGGGGTATTTATAGTGTCGGCGTCTCTCTCAATTTGGAACGCCTTGATGACAAGTAATTAATTGTATTTTCCTTAATTACGTAATCAAATTAATCAGCGTTAATTAACTGATTTAATCACGATCATTAAGGAATTAGCCAATCAATTTAATGGCTGATTTTAATCACATTTTCCTTAATAACATAATCAAATCCATCAGCGTTAATTAGCTGATTTAATCACGACTATTTAAGGAATCAGCAAATTATTTTGATGACTGATTATCGTCTTGATTATAAATTGATATCTAATCAGCAGACGAGATTTAATACTTGATTTGACTTGGAATCAATTTATTTAATTTGATTGATCCTCTTTAATATCAATTGATTTAGCCAGAGCAAATTCATTTATTGCCGTCGGGCCTTTCATGTGTCGCCAAGTGTCATTCTCTGAGTCTGTGTGATTTTGCTGACTCACAAGCCACGTGGACATTTTGTGGGACCCACATGCAGACTAAATTTGTTCAGTCATAATTTTGAGTGTTGACCGAATTATTTAATGAATTTATTTTCATTAAATTTTTGGTGTCTACACAAATGGTTGCATAAATTTACACGTGTAAGTTTCCTTAGTTTAATTGCATTGCTGTGACTCTGTGAGGCAGCATATCACACAATAGTCAAGTCATGGGGCGGCATATATATTCCTCTTCTTCTGGGGGCAAAACCGATGAACATAGTATATATATATATATATATATATATATATATATATATGAAGCTGTTGAACAAATGAAAAAAATTCACTGGCGGCAGTAGCCCCCACTCGTCCCAACGTGAGTCAGCCAGTGGGCTATATAGCAAGGTTTTCTTGCTTTATGTTTTGTGATGAAACTTCTTCCTTACTGTTCTTATAAAGATTGAAACTTTAGCCATAAGACTCATAATTTAAGGTTAACAATTGAGTCTCATGTGATACAAAATTACATATATAGAAGACTGTTCCAATTCTCATATTCCATTTACATATTAAGAGAAGACAAAGACTCTTACAGTTATAAAATCTGTCTCTGATTTTTTTGCCTATATATCTAGCTGATGTGTAGACATTTATAATCAAAATCCATTATCTATACTTACTGGCTTCTGTGATTCTTGATTTTTCATCGCTCATGGCACTTCTAATATAACAAGGCAGTATTGGTTTGTGTAATTCTTCTATACCTATATATAGACCTTCATGTCATGCTAGTAAGAAATATGTGCTTTTATATATATATATAGGAATTTTCTCAGGTGCGGACGTTCGTACCGAATTTTTGGTACGGATTTCCTGTTTTCCACCATTTTCCGGCCACATTTTTACATCTTAACCGTTCAGTTTTTAGGTCCTAGTGTATAGATCATCTCTACAAAATTTCAGCCAATTTGGTGATCGTTAAGGCATCCAAGACTGCATTTTACAAGAACGGACCGAATCTGTCGAACCGGAACCGTTCGTATTTATAATGGTAAATTGCAGTTTTGGATGCCTTCACGATCACCAAATTGGCTGAAATTTTGCATAGGTGATCTATACACTAGGACCTAAAATCTGAACGGTTAAGATGTAAAAATGTGGCCGGAAAGTGGTCGAAAACAGGAAATCCGTACCATCCGCTCGGTACGGACATCTGCACCTGAGACGGACTGTGTGTGTGTGTGTGTGTGTATATATATATATAGTGATTGGCCTCATCAACGGGCCGGGCCGGGCCGGGCCTAATTACATTTTTAAACAGTCACGGGCCGGGCCGGGCCGGGCTTCATTGTAAATCAACGGATCCAAGCCCGTCCATATAAGGCGGGCCTTGCGGGCTTTTTCGGGCCGGGCCGGGTAGCCCACCTTTTTTCGGGCCGGGCCGGGCTTTTCTATAATGCATTTTATTGTGCAATATTTAGCCTCATCCACATCAACTAATTTTACTCAACCTCATTCAACTCATCTTGCTTCTAGTTCTAGATCATCTCAGGTCATTAAGGATGCTATTTTTTTCCTTTTAAAATTTTAAGGGGTTTGGAACCTAGCCGAACTAGGAGGCTCATCCCCACGCCCGTTTTAATGTACTAAAATAAAAAGACAAAATACAAAGTGTCCCAATTTACAAATTACAACTTAGAACGAAAGCAAATTATTAATACAATTTCTATGAATTTATCTAATTAAGCATATTGTCTTCCATTCAGACTTGGTATCATTGAGGTTCACACTTAGAATCTGCCTGCAGCCCTGCATAATTGGTACATCCCTGCAAAAAATTCTTGAAATGAGCCACTTATTTGTAATGCACGGAGTCACGGACTACACAGAATACCTAAAACTCCAGCTTTATTTCTACTTGGGCATAAAATTGAACATGCTTATTACTGTTACATATATCTAATCTGCAAATTTTAATAGATGAAGCTCCAGCTTCTGTCAAGTTATCAGCATTAATATCATCCATTTCTAGCTGGAAATAAACAAAGTTAAGATATTACTTGAGAGTTTTGAATGAGCAAGCTAAAACTTATTCGCAGAGATGCTACTGTCCATTCCTTTGTTTGCTCTTACTCATCCTGCAATGTAAGAGATCACAATCAAAACAAGAATCTAATTCATTATTATTATCAGGCACAGAGTAATTGACTGTAATTCTTTGTTATTATCAGGCACAGAGTAAAAAAAAATTGCACAATCAACAACTTTATTGAACTTTATCATCTTATCACCTCAGAAAACAAAGGTCCAGTACTCTCAGACCAAAGACCAAAGACCAAAGACCAAAGACCAAAGACCACAGGTACCCGTTATCATCTTCACACATATAACTCCTTATAATCTTAACAACAAATGTGAAACAAAACCACTGACCAAAAACATCAACAAAACCACTGACCAAAAACATCAACAAAACCAGTACCTGCTCGATTAACACCTCAGAAAACAAAGTTTTGATTTTTCTCAAACCAAGGCTGATCCTTTGTTTGCTCTTACTCATCCTGCAATGTAAGAGATCACAATCAAAACAAGCAAATAATTAATCGTACAACAACTACATAAAAATTAATAAGTGGCAGATCAAAACTCCATTACAATCGAAAAAGACTTGGTCGAGACTGAGACAGAGTCGAAGGGCTGGACTGAGGCCGTGGTGGTCGGAGACTGAGGCCGTGGTCGAGACTGAGACGGAGGCCGTGTGAGAGTGAGTCGAGACTGAGAGAATGGACTGAGGCCGTGGTCGATCGGAGACTGAGGCCGTGGTCGATCGGAGACTGAGGCCGTGGTCGAGACTGAGACGGAGGCCGTGTGAGAGTGAGTCGATCTGAGAGAATGAGACAGAGCCCGTGGTCGATCTGAGAGAATGGACTGAGGCCGTGGTCGATCGGAGACTGAGGCCGTGGTCGAGACTGAGACGGAGGCCGTGTGAGAGTGAGTCGATCTGAGAGAATGAGACAGAGCCCGTGGTCGATCTGAGAGAATGGACTGAGGCCGTGGTCGATCGGAGACTGAGGCCGTGGTCGAGACTGAGATGGAGGCCTGGAGGCAATGGATGGAGGGTTGGAGTCTTGGAGACAGCGGCTGAGTGACCTGAGTCGAGAGAGAAAAGTCGTGAAAATGTGAAATAGCGATAGGGAGATAGGGTTTTGATTTTAGGTCAAATACGGCAATACGTTTACGCTGGTGTGAGAGTGAGACTGTGAGAGTGAGACAGGTGGTATCCATTTTCCAAATCCAACGGTAGAAAATTAGGATTGGAATCATTGGATTCCCTTTCCAAATCCAACGGTTATTTTTATATCATTCTAATTTCTAAAAACATATATATCATTTTTGTATTTTACATAATATCACACACACTCCAAAGAGCAACCCATATCAATTCAAATAAAATGGAAAAACCGACCGTTGGATGAGTTTATTACAATAAATTGTGCGTGTGGTTAAAAATTTAGTAAATTTCACCATAGTTTTGAACCCGATCTAATTGGTCAACCGTAGTCACTTATATGTTTTCTTGGTTGACCAATGGCGTGACAACCTCGAAACGTGCTTATTTTTTCACATCACGTTTGTATATATCCCATCTATGGATGTACTTGGACATAAGATACAAAAAAATAATTTTAATTACAAACACATTGACATATACCAATTTTACTCCTAAAGTTGTATGACATATACATTGCATTTAAATTGTTTAGGTTCATTCTAAAGCAACCATGAAGTGGAAAATGAATTCAGAAAAACCAACCGCTCGATTGAGAGATTGTAATGTTTTATGGTGGTTGTAGAAAATTCAGCTAATTTGGTTATCGTTTAGAATTTGATCAACTAGGTCAAACTTAGTTACTCTTATAAACCTATATTTATATATCATACACTCCAAAGAGCAACCCATATCAATTCAAATAAAATGGAAAAACCGACCGTTGGATGAGTTTATTACAATAAATTATGCGTGTGGTTAAAAATTTAGTCAATTTCACCATAGTTTTGAACCCGATCTAATTGGTCAACCGTAGTCACTTATATGTTTTTTTGGTTGACCAATGGCGTGACAACCTCGAAACGTGCTTATTTTTTCACATTACGTTTGTATATATCCCATCTATGGATGTACTTGGACATAAGATACAAAAAAATAATTTTAATTACAAACACATTGACATATACCAATTTTACTCCTAAAGTTGTATGACATATACATTGCATTTAAATTGTTTAGGTTCATTCTAAAGCAACCATGAAGTGGAAAATGAATTCAGAAAAACCAACCGCTCGATTGAGAGATTGTAATGTTATATGGTGGTTGTAGAAAATTCAGCTAATTTGGTTATCGTTTAGAATTCGATCAACTAAGTCAAACTTAGTTACTCTTATAAACCTATATTTATATATCATAAACTCCAAAGAGCAACCCATATCAATTCAAATAAAATGGAAAAACCGACCGTTGGATGAGTTTATTACAATAAATTATGCGTGTGGTTAAAAATTTAGTCAATTTCACCATAGTTTTGAACCCGATCTAATTGGTCAACTGATTACCGATATGTAGAATATATATATATATATATGCACATATTCTATATAGAATAATAGAAGTATAAGAACTTCCACACACACACACACACACATATACATATATATATATATCTCTATATATATTATTATATTATATATATAAACACACACACACATATTGACATATATATATATCTCTATATATATATTATATATATAAACACACACACACATATATAAATATATATATACATATATATAAACACACACACACACACACATATATATCTCTATATATATATTATATATATAAACACACACACATATATAAATATATATATACATATATATAAACACACACACACACATATATATATCTCTATATATATATTATATATATAAACACACACACACACACATATATATATATATATATCTCTATATATATATCCTCTATATAAACACACACACACACACACACACATATATATATATATATATATATCTATATATATATATATATTATATATATATATAAACACACACACATATATAAATATATATATACATATATATAAACACACACACACACACACATATATATATCTCTATATATATTATATATATAAACACACACACATATATATATATATATATATAAACACACACAAATATATATATCTATGTGTGTGTATATATATTTATAAACACACACACACATAACTACAAATATATATATATATATATATAATATTTTACGGGCTTTTACGGGCCGGGCCTAGCGGGCCTTTGGCGGGCCGGGCCTACGGGCCGGGCCGGGTTTTTGCGGGCTTTAGGCGGGCCGGCCCTCGGCCCACCAAGGCGGGCTTTTACGGGTTTTTTGACGGGCCGGGCCGGGCTAAAAGCCCTCCGGGCCGGCGGGCCTCCATCGGCCCACTTGATCCGCGGGCTTTTTGATGAGGCCTAAGTGATTCTTGATTTTTCATCGCTCATGGCACTTCTAATATAACAAGGCAGTATTGTTTTGTGTAATTCTTCTATATCTATATATAGACCTTCATGTCATGCTAGTAAGAAATATGTGCTTCTATATATATATATATATATATATATATATATATATTATGATGAAAAACCGGAGAAGAAGGAAAACATTGAGCAGCTAGAATTATACCAGTTTAGTACTCTCAGTACACTAGGACCTAAAAACTGAACGGTTAAGATGTAAAAATGTGGCCGGAAAGTGGTCGAAAACAGGAAATCCGTACCATCCGCTCGGTACGGACATCTGCACCTGAGACGGACTGTGTGTGTGTGTGTGTGTGTGTGTGTGTGTATATATATATATAGTGATTCTTGATTTTTCATCGCTCATGGCACTTCTAATATAACAAGGCAGTATTGTTTTGTGTAATTCTTCTATATCTATATATAGACCTTCATGTCATGCTAGTAAGAAATATGTGCTTCTATATATATATATATATATATATATATATATATATATATTATGATGAAAAACCGGAGAAGAAGGAAAACATTGAGCAGCTAGAATTATACCAGTTTAGTACTCTCAGTACAACTGCTTTCATAAAGATAAGTAAGCTAGACTGTCCACAAATGCCTACATATATGATTTAAATCAGAACAATATGAAATAAAAGAAAAGCCAAAGCTCAAGTTTGTTATAAAAGCATTGAAACAATGAAACTTCCAGCTCCCAAAATTCTCATATATTTGCCATAGCAAGCCCAACTTGAAAACTAGCCCGGTCCAGTCCTCTTTCCTCTTTGGAATCCCACTCTGTTATGACTTATGAGATTTGAATCTAGAAGCTGATGATTGTAAGCATATACTAGCTACCATACAAAAATCATTTTACAGACACTGTACCATACAAGTTGTCACATCATTTTACAGACACTATTTGTACTATAGTCCCACATGTGAAGTTGATTCCTTTCCAATACTGTCACAATGTCTGATACAGCAAACAAGTATGCAAAGGGAAGAAGTTAGAGGTTCATTAGAAACAGGAATTAGTCCATGCTAATTAGTTTAGCAGAGTGCAATTCCAGTCCTCAAACTTATACATGCAGATTGGAGACAGATTATAGTCTTATAACCATCCTAGCTTAAGTAGATTAGCTATGTGACAGATTGTAGTCTTATAATCATCGTAGTATAAGTCGATTAGCAACTCTAGTAAGTGATGCAGATTGTATACAGATTTTAGTCTCATATATTGGGTTAAGGTATAGAGCAATTTCTGGAGCATAGGAAGACTGTCCTGCATAATTGCTGAAATTAAGCTGATGCAGCAGCAAAACAGTATGAATTACACTCATCAATATTGTCGAGTAAGCCCAAATATGCCTCCCTGGTCACTTAAAAGGTCTAGTTTGATTCCTTACACTGCCATTTCATTTTATAAACATATAAATACATAGAGGTTTCAAGGTTAAAGCCTAAAGGCTTTTTTTTGTTCCAACATAAAAATGTGATCAGTAAATTCTGGGTCACTAGGTCACCCACTATTCACTATTTTTTATTGTATTTCGTACCCTGGGTCACCCGGAGTCACTTTTTGAGTTACCATCGTGACATGCAAAGTAACCTGGTGACCCAGGCCACCATGAAAACTGTGCCCATGATCCAGAATGTGGAAATTAACACTAAAAAGCAGTGAATAGTGGGCGATCTAGTGACCCAACGAGTGAACTTGGTCTAAGCATTAAGCAGGCCAGGCCACCTAGATTGCTTGATGTATGAGTTGCATTAAATATTACTGAAAATGCCACATAAGATATCTTAAGCCTATGAGGCTATGATAGAAACTACTGTTCATCATTGGCCAAAAGTTCCTTATCTTGGCCACTTAATTCTCATCACATAAAATTCCTTTTGAATTTTGATCCATCAACCAAAGAAACAGTGAAACACACTCACTGAACTTTCAAGTTTCAACTTTGTGCCACTTTTTGAAAGGCTCAGGTGGCAAAGATGGCAGTGGAGATGGCTATCAGAGCTTCAGTCACCCCAAGACCTCATATTTCTCTTCCTCCTCCTCCTCCTCCTCCTTCTTCTTCTTCATCATCATCATCATCATCCACACCTAAATTTTCTTTCAAACCCCAATTCAGACCCATCTCTGTATCACTCCCAACATCAACTACCCTCTCTCTCTTGGCCCTCTTCACCACTCCCTTTGAAGCCAAGGCCTTTAGCCTCTCCAAGGATCAAATAGTTTCTTCCCTCACTGAAGTAAGTACATTCCATTCCCATGCATGAAAACATTTTCATTTAGAGTGTTTCTAATTGTTTTCTAACTTTTCTTTGATTTTGTTTGGCACCCATTTGTTAAATTGTCTTTCTTCTTTTCTTGAATTGATAGGTGGAGCAGACAATTGATCAAGTTCAGCAAGTGGGTTCCAGTGTTTTTGATAACACACAGCGTTTTCTTGAAGCTTTTTTAAATGCAGTGAAGCCTGGCATGGATGTGGCATTGCCAATTGCTAAGCAGGCTGGAGAACAAGCACTGAAGATAGCTTCTCCTGCAATTTCTGAGGTTTCAAAGAAAGCCCAAGAAGCAATTCAAAGTTCCGGGATTGACACAGAGCCTGTTTACAGAGCTGCAAAGGTTTTTTCTTTGCTCCAATTTCCTCTTATTTTGAGCTAGGCCATCCATGGCTGCAATAATCTGCACAGTTTTAAAGTGAATTAAAGCTTAGTCTAGTAGTTGATTTCTGGCGCATAATTACTTGCAATTGATGGAACCTGTTAAGTTTTAACTTGAGATAAGTAGCTAGTGTGGTTTGAAACTTTGAATTGGGGATTCAATGTCCATTGCCTGACAACCTTCAGAACATCAGTGAAATCTAAACATTTAAAACAGTTGCAAGTATAGTTGTATTGCGTTCACTATGAAATGGACTCATTCATCACTAGTGGAACATTCAAACTATTTTCATATACTTTATTGTGGGAAAATTGAGGTATTGGCAATAGATAACTATAAGGTGGATTTGTATACTATTCACCCATTTGTTAAATTCAGAATGTTTATTGAGTGATATATTTGGTCCCAGACGATAGGTGATGCAGCAGGACAGACCACCAAAGTAATTCAAGATGCCAAGCCCATTGCTTCATCAACTGTCGAGACCATTTCATCAGCGGATCCTGTTGTGATTGCTGGAACTGCTGGAGTAATATTCCTCACATACTTCCTTCTTCCTCCAATTTGGTCTGCTATCTCTTTTAACCTCAGAGGATACAAAGGTAAGTACAAGCTTATTGTGATATGACATTGCTTCAAGAAAATCCATAAATCAACAATGCGAGTTTTTCTGCTTGTATTGCGGTTCTACAATTCAAGTACTTGGTCTTTGGATGATATAAACCAGTTTAAAGATTGCACGTTTTCGGTTTTGGCTTAACATACATAATTTTATCAAGCTGTCTGTATAACATGGACATGGATGTACTAATAGCTAATGTGCTATGGTTGTACTACTCAGGTGCCCTCACTCCTGCTCAAACCCTTGATCTCGTTTCTACGAAGAACCACCTTCTGATCGATATTCGACCAGAGAAGGAAAAGGACAAGGCCGGCATTCCTCGTCTTCCATCTAGTGCCAAAAGCAAATTGATTGCTATTCCGTGAGTTGCATTTGCCTCAACCCTTCTGTACCTTTTGTGGCTTTGTCTGCATGATGACAATGAATTCTGTTGCCTCCCCTAACTTTGCAGCTTGGAAGAACTACCAAGCAAATTGAAAGGCCTAGTCAGAAATGTGAAGAAAGTAGAGGCTGAGATAGCAGCTTTGAAAATTGCTTATCTCAAGAGAGTTAACAAAGGCACCAACATCGTCATCTTGGACTCGTGGGTTCTTAGCTTGATCTCATTCATCATTCTTTCCAAATTTCAGCTCTTTTGATCATATATAGGTACCTAAAGGGTGTTCATTTTATCCTCTTTCTTATGCTGCTCTTGTTTTTGTTTGTGTACATAGGTACTCTGATTCAGGTAAAATAGTGGCAAGAGCACTAACTAATCTAGGCTTTAAGAACACCTGGATTGTAGCAGACGGGTTCTCCGGAAACAAAGGGTGGTTACAGAGTCGTTTAGGGACAGATTCATACAATTTCTCCTTTGCTGAGGTGATTTCACCGTCAAGAATCATCCCAGCAGCTACCAGACGTTTTGGTACTACAGCTCAGTCTGGTCGAAAGCTTCTTTCAGAATAACTTAATTCAAAGCTCCGTCTTTTATTTTCTTTTTCAAAATTATCTAGTACTTTGTTATTGTTGTTAGTCGATCTATTTGTATATTTTGTAATTCATTTCTTGCACCTTTGTCTATAAAATAATTATCCTCACGCTTAGTGCCATAACCAGACCATTCCATGGAATGACATGACCATATGCGTCGAGCACAAATGAAGTCACTGAACTTTGAGTTATAAAAAATAAAGGGTCACGTACTTTAGACTAGTTTTGCTCCTACTCGATGAAGTAGGCATGAAACAAATAAAACAGCAGATTTATATATCAGCTCACCCCTAAACCCCTGTATTCAAAACCCTAACTATGTTGTCCATCACGACCACCGTGTGATTGGAGTTGCTTGAATTTGTTGACGGTCACAAAACAAATTGATCTTTTCCGGTTGAATTTCATTACTTAGTCTAGTTTGATTTGGTTTTCTATTCTTAGCTAAACACGTTTACATTCCTGTTTCCCAGTTTGGTACAACATAATGCCTATAAATTATGATGGAGAACTATAAAAATCATACAACTGAACTGATACACTCATACAAGTTTATTGTGCTTGATATCGATCCCATGCATAATTTGACATTAATTTTTTTTAAAAATCTGTTACGATTGTAACTTAGACACATGAGATACGAAATTGTTTAGCGATTTCGCAGCCCCAGCGGGAAGGTGAAAGATGAGCACAGTTGACACCCCCGAAGAGAAGACCCTAGACGGCCGGCCATTCTTACAACACACGACCGTGTGGTAGTAAGAAGTGTTTCGTTCTTCTTCGGCTACTTATCACCTCAGGTACGATCGATATTTGATTTGTTAATACAGGTAGTGGTTGATTCTGGGTTTACTGGGTTCTGCCTGTTCTTTATTGTACTATTCTATAAAAAACATGAAGCTAGCTACCTAAGAATTTTGATCCCGTGCTGTTGATCCTTTGTTTGATCTCTAATAAGTTTTAATCCCCTCTTATTTCTTTGACAACTAATCCTGTTTCTTTTAATTTGTGCATGTACGTATTATATGAATATTATTGAATTGTTATTACTTCTTTTGTATCAGTAATTCTGAAGCACAACTCCGGCCTAAACCTAGCTAGTACGCTGCAGCAAGCATGCAATACCTCCTGGCGGAGCTAATATCCGGCATCCTCTCCTGGCTTCCGGTAAAGGACTTAATCAGATGCACATCGGTTTCCAAACTGTGGAATAGCATCGTCCGCAGCAAACTGTTCATCAAAGAGCATAACCAACGCGCCATCACTACCAACAATGATTGCACCCTCATATATATTAGTTGTTTTCGTGATCATTTCTCTTCATTGGCATTTTCAGCTTGTTCTGATACGTTCAGCAACGAAGAGCCACTCAAGCATCCAATATATTCTGCCGAAGAGAGGGATCGACTTGGGCTTGATACTATGTCATTACTGCTATTGATTTTACTTGACGTTGAAACAAACCGCCATATGTTGACTGAGGGTAAGGGCTACCTATTTTTGTGGAATCCAATGATTGCAAATTAAAGCACAAAAAGATACCCTATGGGGCCAGAACATGGAAACCAGGAGTATGGGCTCGGATTTATGGACTTGGTTATCACTCTGATGAAGATGACATGAAGGTACTCTGATTTGTGCAACGGGAGGATTTGTGGAAGCTGGGGGAGTTAAGTCGAAATTGACTAGCAAATTAAAAGTTTATAGCTTAGCATCAGGTACCAGGGACCTGGAAAATGATAGAAAAACTTCCACCTATAGTAATCTTCAATTTGATCCAAGTTTTGGTCGTATGGTCTGGTTCAACAATTCTTGTGTAGCTTGGCTGATGAGTGATGCTGATGACTCTGCTAGTCGCTTCGCGCGTTCCAATTCCAGTTGAGGTTAACGATGTAGCACATTCTAAATTGCTTGCATTGAGAGGCTAGCTCCTTGACTCCTTGTGCTATTGGCGTGATGGAAATGATTCTACAACTGTTTGGATTATAAAGGATTCTTCTTGGTCGACGCTAAAGCTTTCGTTTAAGATGAATAGGTGCCACCCTTTATTCTTGCTCTGATGGAGGAATAACGTACTACTTCAATTTTTCCTGATGGTCGGATCTATGACTTTGGTGCACCATTGACTTCGAACTATGATAAGTCTGTTTTTCTAGCAAGCGCTAGAAACTCAATACGTCTCAATTGCAATTTTTTTTTTTTATATATTTTGATTGCATCTTTTAAGGGCTTCAATTACATTCTGAGGGTTACACAGTCGAGCTTAAGGTTTACCGTTTACGAGACTGGCTAGCCAAAGAGTTTAGTAACAATATTGTAATCAAATGTATATATACCAGCCACTGGACTCCTGTTCTGCAGTTTGTTTTTTCTCTTTCTATCTCAATGTGTTTTACCACCACCTGTGTTACATTCCATCTCTTTCTATCTCAACGCTTATCGAAAGTGGGACTAACACCATCCATTTCATAAAACGACGACATTTTTGCAGATAGAATCAGCTAACACCGCAGCATAACGTGTCTCACAGTATGTGTGCCCATATTTGTGACACAAGAAATCCTAATATAGTAATATCCTATGAAACCCAAAACGCAGAAATTTCATAACAAAACGACACACGAGAAATCGACGAACCACCTAACTCACCAGCCAAAGCCGTTATCTTCCAGCTCGATAAGAATCTCTCCTAGGACCAAAAAAAAAAAAATATAATAATCTCTCCTACACTTAGTCACACTCTCTCGCCGTCATAATTACCGGCGATGTCGTACAAGAGCCTCGACGCCGTTACGGTCGCCGACATCGCAGCTCTCGGGATTGAGCCGGAGCTCGCCAACAGACTCCATGGAAGTCTCGCTAAGATCATCGCCGATCACGGCGCTGCCACTCCGGACACGTGGCGCAGTATCACTGGGCACGTGCTCAGCCCGGACCTCCCCTTCTCCTTCCACCAGATGATGTACTACGGTTGCTATAAGGACTTCGGACCCGACCCGCCCGCCTGGCTCCCCGACCCGTAAGCTCTCACTCTTTTTTGAAATTAGACCGCGAAATGAAACAAGTAGCTTAATTTTAATCATTACCAAAAGAATTAGCTTAAGCTTATTAATCTGTACTCTGTTCTGATTAAAGATAGTTACTTCTCTTTTTTTTTTTTTGTGTTATTTGGAATTCCTTGTGTAAGAAGAATCCTCAGGTTCAGAGATTAATTTTTTTATATTTTTTACTGCTTGAATTTATAGGCTGATGTATGATTTGATTGTTATATTCTGTCCTGCAATCACCAAATTCATATATAAAATGTTGTTTAGTACTTGTAATCGGCTTAACAGAATGAACAATTTGGAGAGTTAACAACTTGGTTACTATTGAGGTGTTAAAGTTTTGAAGTTTTTGAAGAATTAGACCTGTTGGTTTTGTGTGTATTTTGTATAAACGTCTGAGTTCGGTATCTTGTTGTGTGGTAAGGGAGACTGCGGTTTTAACAAATGCCGGCCAGCTACTGGAGAGGCGGGGAAAAGAGTTTTTGGGTTCTCAATATAAGGATCCCATATCTAGCTTTTCCGATTTTCAGGAGTTTTCGGTGTCAAACCCAGAGGTAGGATTTGTCAAACACCAAGATTTATCTGTTTGGAGAAGAACAACAAAAAGTCCAATTTATTTGTTTTCTGGTCATTGTACATATCTACTTCCTGTTTAATGGTCAGGTTTATTGGAAAACTGTACTAGATGAGATGAATGTGTCGTTTTACAAGCCGCCCCAATGTATTTTACGTGAGAATCTGTCTGGAGATGGGCATTTATTAGTTCCAGGAGTTCAATGGCTTCCTGGAGCATGTGTGAATCCAGCAAAGAATTGCTTGAGTTTAAATTCTAAGAGGAGCTTGAATGATACAATGGTAGTATGGCGTGACGAAGGAAAGGATGATCTGCCTTTGAATAAGATGACACTTAAAGAATTGCGTGCAGAGGTTTGGTATGCTATTCATGATCCTCTAAACTTTGTCCTGTTGAAGTCATTTCCAATGGTTATAATAAACTCAAGTGATTATATGTGTTTCTAATGAGAGATTCTTTTGATGCTATAATCTGTAGGTTAGTTGCACATGCTCTCCAAGCACAAGGTCTGGAGAAAGGATCTGCAATCGCAATCGATATGCCAATGAATGTCATTTCTGTAGTTATCTACCTGGCTATTGTTCTGGCAGGTTACGTAGTTGTATCAATCGCTGATAGTTTTGCTCCCCCTGAAATATCAACCAGACTAAAAATTTCGGAGGCAAAAGCCATATTTACCCAGGTTCATACCCTTTTGTTGGAAAAGCTGAAATTTTCTTCTTCTTCATATTGTGTGTATTCTGGCTTTTATAAATTCTACCTTTTTGTTCTCAGTTTCTTTTTCTTTTTGTTTTTATGATGGTAGGATGTAATAGTTCGTGGTGAGAAAAGTCTACCCTTGTATAGGTGAAGTACTCTAGCTATGAGATGGCATAGTCTATTTCTGCTTTTGTTTTCCTGTGTGTCTCATTGTAGTGTCAATTGTGCAGTAAAATCGTGGATGCTCAATCTCCTATGGCCATTGTTCTCCTTACAAGGGGCTCCAAATCTAGTGTGAAATTGCGTGATGGTGACATTTCTTGGCATGATTTTCTAAACACAGTAAAAGATTTCAAGTATCTACTCTTCTTTTATTCTTTTATTATTTACTTTTAAATTTTACTTTTTATTGGTATGTAATTTACTAAGGTTATGAAGCACACTTTATTTTCCTTTAGATTATACTTGTGGAATTATACAGTGAAGTTATGCTTGATATATGTTTCATTCATATATATGGAGTTGTGATTCAGAATCATTTTGAAAACTCTTGGCATACAAACTGAATCTAGTGCCCCCCTTCTTGTTATGGAGTATGGACTAGTTTCTTCTTTGACTTTGTTATATCAGATCAGATCCTTTTTAACCTTGTGAATGCTGAGCCTGTGTGTGTTGTTAGAATTACTTGATTCATAACCCCATTACGTTGAAAGAACCTAATAATCAGTGAGGCTCTAATTTTAATGTAGCATCTGTTTGTATTTCTCTCAATCCTGCAGAGATGAATTCGCTGCTGTGGAACAACCTGTAGAAGCATTTACAAATATCCTCTTCTCATCTGGAACTACTGGTAATTTGAACATTGAAGCTTAGCTTGAAAAGTGTTTAGGAGCAACTCCACGTTTTTACATGACAAAGTAAATTTCTTTAACAAAAATTTCCAAGTATTTGAGATTAAGTTTTTAAATTTCTATATATCTTCATTTCATCATTATAAAATAAAATGAAGGAAATGCACATGAGTATTGTACTGAGACATAGTAATGGCCTAGAATTAGAGCTTGTCTGTTGTCAGAAGATTCTAAAGCGCTTGCAAGTGAGAGGAAATTTTCTTTTAGAGTACCATGTCACTATCTTCCACATTGATGTGTAGTATTGGCTGTGCTAATTAGACCTGGTAATGTTAATGACTGGCTTTTCTCACTTACCTTTTCGGTTGTGCATGCTAAACTGGAATTACTAAATTTCATATTTGATCATACAAAATGAGGAAAGGCTTTTGGATGTTATCTTGACCAGGCTCAATTTGGCATCTAGGATAGTTTCTAGTGTAATTTCCTTTGCTTTCCTCTCAATGGAATTTCAAAACAACCACCGTATTTTTTTTTCCCAAGCTTAAATTTATCTGGATGACCTTGCTGCATCTGGTTAGACTAGAAGATATAAAACCATTTCGACCAATTCCTAGCTTACCAAATGGCTGCTGCCTTCAAAACTTGCCAGAGGTTACATGACTCCAGCAACAGTCTTAATTGTGGCCTTGATCTTATTGTAGGGGACCCAAAGGCAATTCCATGGACCCATTCAACTCCTTTCAAAGCAGCTGCAGATGCCTGGTGCCACATGGACATTCGTAAAGGTGATGTTATTGCTTGGCCCACAAATCTTGGGTGGATGATGGGTCCTTGGTTGGTGTATGCTTCGTTGTTAAATGTTGCTTCCATTGCCCTATACAATGGATCTCCACTTGGACCTGGCTTTTCCAAGTTTGTTCAGGTAATTCTACTATATATGGTGAAAACAAAAATAGTTGGCTTCACAGAACAATGTGCATTTACAATTCTCACTAGGTTTTGTTGTTTTTCATATTGCTCAAGTTACCCCTAGCTGTGTGCCAACTAGAGTATCTACCCCTCTGTGAATGCTTGAATATTTATGTTCAAGCAGACCTTCCTATATACTTTCAATAATTTTCTACCTGCATGCATCATAGTTTTCCCCAGCAGATATGTAAACTCAGCTTTTACCACAAAGACTCAAATAAAATGTTTTGGAAACTGCATAATTGACTCCTAACAGAATTGTTACACATGTCCATAGTATATTAGTACACAAATTGAAGTTTAGTAGATTTTAGGCATTCAGGAAGTTTTAGTTGTGAATGTTTTCTTGACCATTGAAAATGTATCTATCTATCTCTCTAGGATGCCAAAGTAACAATGCTTGGCGTAATCCCTAGTATTGTTCGGACATGGAAAAGTACAAATTCTACTTCAGGCTATGATTGGTCAGCCATCCGGTAAGTTTCAGCTGTCTTTCTTGGCATTAATCATATTGGTCTGAACATCTGGTTTCACGGATTGCACTTTAGTGTGATATGTATTAGGTCAATCATGAGTTTTGCTAATGGTGTTGCTTTATATATTATATCAAGCCATAACTCTCTTTTTTTCTCCTTCCCAATGAAATCTGGTAGTTGCTTTAGCTCCACCGGTGAAGCATCAAATGTAGACGAATACCTATGGCTGATGGGGAGGGCTGGATACAAGCCTATCATAGAGTATTGTGGTGGTACAGAAATTGGCGGTGCCTTTGTTTCTGGGTCATTGTTGCAGGCTCAGTCTTTGGCTTCTTTTAGCACTCCAGCTATGGGCTGCAGTTTGTTTATTCTTGGCACTGATGGAAGTCCTATTGTAAGCACCAATGGACCTCACCTTCAAATGAACTTTTTTGTTCTTCTTACTCATCAATTTATACTAGATTGTAAGTGTTCATTAGATGTGCAACGGAGTACATTTGAGTGTAGAACCAATTGGGTTCATTTGTCAACAATTTTGATTGGCTGTTACCATTGTTGAGTAATTTTTAAAGATATTTTTTTTTCCTGTTTTTGGAACTTTTATGGCTCATTTTTAGTTACTCTAATCTCCATCTTCTCTTGCAGCCACAAAATGAACCAGGGGTTGGTGAACTGGCGCTTGGTCCCCTCATGTTTGGAGCTTCGAGTACACTGTTGAATGCTGATCATTATGAGGTCTATTTTAAGGGAATGCCATTATGGAATGGGAAGGTAAACAACTTTCTTCTCCACTTTCAAACCAGTCGACCTTCTAAAACACTTATAATTTCTGTTTTTCACTTGCAGGTTTTGAGAAGACATGGGGATTTGTTTGAGCGGACATCCAGGGGTTACTATCATGCTCATGGTCGAGCAGATGATACAATGAATCTTGGAGGCATCAAGGTATAGGAAATTTTCTTTTGGGAAGAAACTGTATGATGAATGTTAGTGGTATGTATGCACATGAAATCTAACCTCCCGAGTCCTGACTGTCATAGGCCGATAGCACCATTCTGAATCTCTGTTTATGAAAGGTATTCTATATATAGATATCATATAGACTATAGAGTATGCATTTTTTACTTTATCCCAATCGACTAAGCCTTCTGACTGTTGCTTCATTCTAAACAATCTAAACTCCCAATACTTGCTAGTAGACACAATATCACCTGATATGAACTCATTGATTATGATTCTAGTTGGTTCTCTGATACTCTTATTTTGTTTGGGCAGGTTAGTTCTGTTGAGATTGAACGAATCTGTAATGCAATTGACACCAACATCCTCGAGACAGCTGCCATTGGGGTGCCGCCTGCTGGAGGCGGACCAGAGCAGCTGGTAATTGCTGTTGTATTTAAGAATTCAGATAATCCACCTGCAGATTTGAATCAATTAAGAGCATCCTTCAATTCAGCTGTGCAGAAGAAACTAAATCCCTTGTTTAAGGTATGGATTTCGGCTCTAGAACGGTGAAAATTTTAGAACAACAACCCCTACCATTAGATATCCACAGTTCATTACGCGCTTAATATTTCCTCGTCTCTGCAGGTTTCTAGAGTTGTGCCCCTCCCTTCTCTTCCAAGAACAGCAACAAATAAGGTCATGAGAAGGATTCTGCGGCAGCAGTTTGCTCAAGTAGACCAAGGTGCTAAGCTATGAAAGAAGAGTTACTCTTGAATAAAGGCAATGCCAAGCACCTTACTTGATGCATAAAATGTTCAACCATTTGTTATCGTCCAATAATAAACTTTTTGTACAGATTCGTTACAAACTTTCAATATTCATCAGCATTTCTACTCTTGAAAGAATGATGAATACGAATCTTTCAAGGCATTTCAGAAACAGACTCTAATATTAAGCAAGAAAAGTACAAGAAGGAAAAACAAAAAAAAAATTGGGCCTATGGCCCAATTACACCAAAACATAAAGTAAAGCACAAAAAGCCCAGTAAACAAAGAAACAATATGCTGTGCGCGTTCGTAGCATAAGAGAGTATAAGTCGGTTCGTAGTTGAAAGACAGGAGGCAGCGGAGATAGTTAGCTGCTCCGTTGGCTTCCCCCAATCTTTCCAGTTAGGGTTTTGCTGCGTCCTCACTCAGTTCTCTCACAAAACCATGGCCTCTCTCTCCATAGCTGCGCCCAATTTCACCACCTCTTTCATCGGCAAAAAAATGTAAGCTCTCTCTCTCTCTCTCTCTCTCTCTCTGTGTGATTATGTAAATTGATTTCGATTTCTTTTGTTCTTGCTAGTACTTTTCGTGAAAATACCAAGCGGCAAAACTGTTGCTTCTTTCGGCGAAGCCCTAGATGTGCAGCTCTATCCTACGGAGGTATTCCTTTCGACCTTTTTAGATGGATGCTCATTGCTTTGATTATATAATTAGATATGTAGATTATGCAAACGGATTGGGTTGTGTTCTCCAAATGAATATTAGCTCGTCCTGTGTGTTCAGAGAGTGAAGAATTTCAGGGAAATTGTAGGCTTCGGTATATGTTACTGCCTACAATTTACAATTCCTAATTCTTTTGGTGCCGGCTTTCGCTGCTGATTGTGAATGTATTGATTACTCTGCTCTTTTTAATTTTGTTGATTCGATTAATGGTTGAGAATAAGTGGACATATTTTTAGGATTGGATAGGTATAGGTAGTTTATATGTCAGGCTTCAAAGCTCCTTCTGAAGAGTGTCGATGCTGACACCCATATACATATATATATATATATATATAATTATATATGCTCCTTCTGAAAATTAGCTCCTCCTTTGTTCAGAGAGTGAAGAATTTGAGGGAAATTGGGGGGCTTCGGTTTCCTTGTGTATAGATATATGTATTTTTGACAATTCCTAAATCTTTTGTTTCCGGCTGTCGCTGCTAATTGTGAATTAGTTGATGAAAATTTCTCCCTGATGAACGAAGTTGTGCTGTAGTAGTTGCATTGATTCAATTATTGGTTGAGAATAGGTGTGATATCTTTTTAGGACTGAATAGGTAGTTTATATATGTCAAGCTTTGAAGCTCCTTCTGAAGATGTAATGTGGTTTGGTGATTTCTGCTGTTTTTCATTTCTTCTCCACATTCTGTAGGTAATGCTCCGAAGTTTCCCCGGGTCAGTGTTTGGGATCCCTATAAGCGTCTTGGTGTGAACCAAGATGCTTCTGAGGAGGAGATATGGGGATCGCGCAACTTTCTCTTGCAACAGTATGCTGGACATGAGAGAAGTGAAGAGTCAATTGAAGCTGCTTTTGAGAAAATATTGATGACAAGCTTCCAGCAGAGGAAGAAAACAAAAATCAACTTGAAGAGCAGGTTAAAGAAGAAAGTAGAAGAGTCTCCACCTTGGGTTAAGAATTTGCTTAATTTCGTGGAACTTCCAGCGACTGAAGTTATTTTTAGAAGATTGTTCCTCTTTGCATTCATGGGTGGCTGGAGTATTATGAACTCAGCGGAAGGTGGACCTGCTTTTCAGGTCCGTTCTAACTTTTACACATTGATCAATGATGCCCTTCTATTTCATCTTCATGCATCTTATCAGCTCTATTATCAAAGTGAATCTTCAGTTATATTAATCAAATTTAAGACAGGCAGTATTAGACTTTGAGATGGACCTAGACCTCTATGCACTTAGCATACCCTGCCTACCTTTTGCACAAGACTCAACTGTCCTACTAAATAATAAGTGAATTCTAGATCAGCTTCATCCTTCAAGTGCTTTTCCACCATACTAGATACTTGCACTTCCTTCATTGCTGATAAATTCAGCTTCAAATATCATCTATGTTTGGAATGTTGGTCCCCCTTGCTCTCTATACTAAATGAAGTATCTGTTACTACAGGTGGCAGTGTCCTTGGCAGCTTGCATATATTTCCTCAACGAGAAGACAAAGAGCTTGGCTAGAGCTTCCATTTATGGGTAAGATTTCTGTGAATAGTAACTGTGGCTGTAGTTCTCTGCTTTTCCCCCTCTTCTCATCTCTTATTTTCCCATGGGTTTAATTGCAGACTTGGAGCACTTGTTACTGGTTGGGTGTGTGGTTCGATTTTGGTCCCAAATATTCCGTCAATGCTATTAAACCCGACGTGGACTCTCGAACTTCTAACATCACTAGTAGTTTATGTGTTCCTGTTCCTTGCTTGCACTTTTCTCAAGTAAAACTATTTTGTCAGAACTCATCATTAGAATTTATGTTATTTGGAAGTTTGCAAAGTGAGCCAAGCTCCATATTCTACTTGCATTGAGGTTTATATTTTGGGTTTTCGAAAACTTGGGAGTTTGACATCCCAATTGTGTATCTTTGTAACAATCGTCTTCATCAAATAGCTCGCACGTTAGAATCATTCTTTTTGATTGGGTGTTTCTTTGCTTATGCACATTCGGGATACTATCTATACTTTGTTCATGTATGATAAGCTAAGAGGTAGGTTTGGTTTGTGTAGGTTCACACTTTTTGGTCACCAATAATGAAAGTCCAGACTTTTCTTACGAACTATTTACAGAGAGTTTGCAAATTAACTTTTTAAAGGAAACAGTTTGAGGTTATTGGTTTCTCTTTCATTTCAAGCCCTCTTCATCCAGATACTCTTTTGTGCATCAAAAACTGGTTTTGATGAGCTCGAACAGACATTATAAATTGAAAAGAGTTCTAATCAATAATTCCTTTTCAAGTATTTCGAATAGCTAAAGTAATTAAGTTGAATGTAAAAACAACACACCTACACCATGAAGAATAAATCTCACTTGCATTAGCTTAATAACTAACTAAAAACAATACTGGAGTTAATCAAGCGCCTCCTCTGTACTTGTTGTAATTGTAAGTACTGAAGCGATTGTTCTTGGTCGCACAGCAACCAACGCAGTAGACGAGGGTAAGGAGAACGAGAATACAGCAGTTGAGTATGGCCAGAGACCTCCACTCTTTGCGAATGTTCGCCAGCATTCCTCCTTTGCATGACTTGCAGTCATAACACAACTTGTTCTGCTTGTTGCTCCAAGTCATGCAATCACTGTCCGGCTCTTTAGGTCCCGACTTTGGAACAACCCAATATGTTGCATTCTTGAATTCATATCCGCAGTAGGATGGTGGCTTGCAGCAACCGGACTGTTCCATATCAAACACACAGAAAAGCATATGATTAGTACACAGTCCCATCAGAATGTATAAAAATGGCATATATGCATATACAAGTACTAGTAAAAGGAATTCATGAGGATGATTATAATCCTGATAAGTGTATTCCATGTAAAAAAAAATTCAGCAACATTTGGATCCTTTTGAACTTGATTATTTGAAATGAAAAATATTAAATCTCAAACCACATCAGTATGCAAGTCAAATTACTTTTATAACTGAAACTCCAATTCATCATTAATTATAAAAGTTCTTATTCTTGATTTCAATTAATGTATCTCCATAAATGAAAAGAGGTTTATCTATATATAACATTCTTGTTAGATTCGTATGAAACATAGAAAATCAGGTATTTGAACATAGAAGAACCAAATCTCGTACGATGAATACAGAGATACAGGCAAATCCACTTGGTTCAAACTTTAACAAGGCAGTAGTCCAAAAATACTGATTACCATTTTAATTGTTTTTAATGAAGTAACTCAATTAACAAATCTCAATTCAAAACCTCCCTATGGATCAGATACATATACATTTGTTATCTTATATACAAAAAAGATATTTATTCCAAAAAAAATATACCAATTAACCAAGAAATAAATATATTAGTAAATTAAAAATGTGAAAAACCCACATACCTGAATCGGAGACAAGTTCTTCTTGTAAAAATCGGACTTGGTCTGATGAACATCGCCGCCGAGACTCTGGCAAACCTGAGCATCAATGAGACAACTCTTGATCGGCTCCCAGTTCTTCCCATTAACAACGTAATGCTGGAGCCAATGCGAGAAGTCTCCAACCTTGTACTCCTTGTACCCTCGTCCCGACACGGCCTGTCCGATCCCCTTGTTGGTCACGAAAAGCGCGAACACGGTGAACGCGATGAGTCCGAGGATGAGGAGAAAGATTAAGACGAGGTAGGTGTAAAGGAGAGAGTTGAGTCGGCAGCACGATCCGGCGAGGCCGAGGACGGACACGACAACGAAGAAGAGTCCGGCGAAGAGGAGAGGGTTCTGGAGGACCTTCTGGCAGACTGTGCCGCCGTGGAGGTGGAAGTAGATCGACGCGCCGATGGAGGCGAGTCCCAGGAGGAGGAACATCGCATTGAGGATCCCGATCACGGTGTTGCTTATGCGTAACATTGTGAAAAAACCACGACTAGGTCGGAGGTTGTCTTGTCTTGGGATTAAGGAATTGTGGGGATTGGGAAACGAAACCCTAGGATTATGTTCTTGTTGTTGGTGAAGAGATGAAAGATTAGAGAGAGGAGACGGTTCTGTACGTTCTTATCTGGACTGAGAAACTGTTTTATAGAAGGAGTTGAATGCCTACGTAAAACGGTTGCATTGGGTTTTTGAATCCTTTGGAAAATGGGACTTGGATTTGAACTTATTTACAAAGTTTGGGATTCTAGTATGAGATGGATTGGGCGTTTGACGACAGGTGGCGGGTGGAGAGGTTGACATGTCATCATTGCCCGTTGTGTGTGAGGGCTGAAAGTACTGAAATGGCCTTGGAGGGCGATTTGAAAAAGGACGTGGGTAACTGAGTCGTTCATGCACGTAGTGGACGCCTCATGTTCAGAGGCGACGGTTGGGTTTAGTTGACGTGAACCTAACGTGGAATTTATCCCAGTATAATTTTACCATGGATTTTACTACCTTGGTTTTAAAGGATGGTTATATATGGAAAGGTGACAAAACAGGATTTATATATGTGTAATTGGTTTTGGATACTGGCTAGTAATGTTCCTTTAGTAGGTGCGTTTACCTTTGTTGTCACTTAATTGGTTGTGGATCTTCATTTGTGTTTGTTTAGCTTTAGGCTTTAGCTGGCCGGGAATACTTGTTTTTCTTTTGTTTTGGTGTTTCAATGGGTTGAAGGTTCTCAACTATATATATCTGTTGAGCATTAATTAGAAGTGACGAGGTTCACCGTTCACCATAAAATGGGAGTTGAGAGCTGGGAGAGGAAATTGAAGATGTTCAAATTAAGTGAAGGAAGGGTGTGAGATTCATAGTTTCATACTATCAGTCTATCATAGTATCAAAGTGGATAAGTAAACACTTCAATGCGTACATTATGTGGTCAAAGTGAGGATGAGAAACTATAGGGATTTGCACTTGGGAGTAGGAAAATGACCATACTATTAATGGCAATGTAAGCTAGTGCTTTTATAACAGTCTTGTTTATCATCTAGCTAGCTAGCAATGTTGTTAATCCACAATGTCGCATCAAAAGTTGTCTATGTTGTAACCAAGCCACACACGTACGTTTTATATGACTCAAACCACAGGGCAGTAGTCAACATAGGCATCAAGGCATAAAAATGTTTAGAATAAATCGGTCAAATCCTAACTTAATCTAATCATAATCCGTAATTAATTAATTAATGTGCATAATTGTTGTTGAATTTAAATTTAAGGATGAAAAATAACAAGCATTCCAATTGCCCTATTATTTTTTAGAATTCCGCATGTTTACTTACTTGGAATGGAATGGAATGTAATGGAATGATTACGGAGTAAAAACACCCCTGTGTTTACTAACACATAAAGGAATCGGAATGATTCCAGGTAAAAGAATTCGTGTGTTTACTAACACATGAAAGAATCGGAATTGGTATAGGTCCCACCTATTTATCAGGAATCGATTCCTGAATACTCAGGAATTCGATTACAAAGGGGGGAGATGGGTTTAGGAATCATTCCTCCGGAATCAATACCGAGTCATTTCTTCTCCCATTCCACTTGTCTCCGATTCATGATTATTTTCCATTCCAAGTAAGTAAACGTGTCATGAATCTAAATCCAACAATAGCTTACCATAATTGACAAAAAGATCAACTGACCACCTGAACTACACCATTGTTGTCTAAACATCTAGTCAATATGGTTAGGAAAATGTCCATTTACCCAAATTAAAGCTACACTAACCCCGCTTACCTAAATATCTTATATGATTGTCCACTTACCCAACAAATTATATATTTGTTAGCCTAATACCCAATTAAGTTTTTTTTTTTTTTTATTGTTTTTGAGACAATTTTGCCACACTCTCTTTGTCACTTGGAGAGATAAGTCATCGGAGACTTTTCCGGACTCCGGTCATCGGTAGCTGAAAACCTAGCTAAAGGTCACTAGATGTCCCTAAAGAGGTCGTCGGAGATCTCATAGATCACCAGAGAATATTATTGCCCTCTAATAAAAAGTTTATTCCCCCCCCCCTCCCCAATAATAAGTTTATATATTGAACCCCCAATAACATGTTTATTGACCCCTAATAATAAGTTTATTGCTCCCTAATAATAAGTTTATTTCCCCCCAATAAAAAGTTCATTACCCCCAATAAAATATTTATTGCCTCTCAATAAAAAAAACCTTATTCAGAAAGAAAACTCTTTAACATCCAACAATTATCTCCAAAAGGTCAAAACCCAAATATAATGCAATTATATTTACACCAAGACTTACCTATAAACTACTCATTATGTTTCACATTAACTCACAAAACACATGTTTCACATTAACTCACAAAACACATATATAATTCACCAAAACCCAGATATTTATTTTTAGTCTCTGAGAGTAAGCAAGCGAGAGAAAGGATGGAATAGCACAAACACACATAATTTCTTCATTTCTTGTTTCATGCCCATAGAGATGCTTTCTAGTTTCATAGCCACATATTGAGAGATGCTGCTGAGTTGATACGCTAAACAACTCCCTTAAAATCCTCTCTGGTTCGTCGGTGCCAAATTGCACCAAATCAACACAATTAATACAAATGGGAATCATACAGAGTAGGACCAAGTCAACTCAAAGCCAAAATCTTTGAATATAAAATTGCAAAGATTGTTATAGAAACTGTACCATTCGACATGGAGAGGCTCAGACAAAAGAAAAAGACATGGAGATCGAGGCTTTCCGTCAAAAAAAAAAATGCAGAGGCTAAAAAACATAATGAAATTAAGATCTTCACTATCAAAGCCAAGCTCCAACACCTTGATTTCCCAATTGCAGACCCCAAAACGAAGAGACCAGCACCAAAACAAAAACCTAACTCACACTGCAATTCAGTTCCCACGTGAAATTGGATTTGCCGGAAAATAGATTTTAGGCGGTGGAGGTGGTTGTGAGCAAGGAAGCTTGCGACGAAGTGAAGAGAGAGAGAGAGAGAGAGACTTGCCCTTGCCAGAACACCTCGCCGGAGACGAGTCGCGGCCGTCGAAATCGGCGTCGACTCTTCGAAGACAAGGATGAGGCCTCCATCCTACTCCTGCTGCTTCGTCTCATGTTTCGAGGTGAAAGTCGAGTTAGGAGATGAATGAGGATTGTGATGGTGGTGGTAGGTGGTCATTGACATCGGCGCTGGCGCCAGGGGCGGATCAAGAATTGAAACCTTGGGTGGGCTTGGATTTCTTAAACAACAAAATTTTAGCTACTCTAATAATGGACTCAAGCTTTTGCCATTCACTTTATGCTCCAGTTCGTAGTTCCAATTCATAGTGATTCACAATTAAACAAACAGATAGAAACAAGCCTCCTGTTTGAAGCACAAAGTTGATTAGCACAACACTTTAATTAAACCCAAAGTTGATTAGCCTAGCATCGTTATACAACTTGATTTAACCCAAATTTGATTACTCATTAGCACAACAATTGTTGCGTTATATGTTAATTAAACCCACTGAAGAAGTGAAGATGAGCCTCAAAATTACACAAGGAGTCATTCACAATTTAACAGAAAACAAAAAATGCATAAACCTACCATTAAGTACCCTGAATATAGTACTTTGCCATTTTCAAAACAATGACGAGTTCAGAATATAAAGCTACGGATAGGACGAAATAGCTAGCAAATAAACCCAACCCCAATCTGCAAAGTTAACTCTATAAACTTGAACTGATTACTCGACATTCGAATGAGGCCAAGCTCCTGGCCGAGATAATGAGATAGCACAACAAATCAACAATTGATAAGCATTGAAATCAATTAAACCCACAACAATTGCACAGCAGAAAGAAGACCCACTGATCGACCTTGATAAGTTTTGAAATCAATTAAACCCACTTACCCACATCAATTAAACAATATATTGTAGATTTGCAGAACAAGGAGACGGAGAGAATGTTGCATACCAGATTTCCAGAGCAAGAGAATTTGACTGCAACCTTCATTCTTCAATCCACGAAATCTTCAATCCAATACAACTTACGAAATTGAATTTCACATCACTCCTTAACCCTATAACTTGCCCCAAATTGGATTGATTCAATTAAACAAAATTGAACTTACATTGAATTCATTGCTCCAAATTGAAGAGGGAGAGTAAGAGAAGTAGATACAACTTGATGTCTTGATGTCTTGATCTCTGAGATAAGTGGAGAAGGGAAGAGCTGCAGGAGGCGAGAGGAAGAGGAGGAGGAGAGACGATTCTCCAGTTCGGCAGTTCGAATAGGCCGTAGAGTTCTGGAGTCGGGAGTGGGGACTGGGCTTCAATATGGACAATATATACCCAATTAAGTATACATGTAATTTTTTTTTTAAGCTCAAAAATCTCGAACGGGCTGGAGCCCGCCCAAGCCACTACCTAGATCCGCCCTTGGCTGGTGCCTTCTAGAGAGAGAGAGAAGAGTTTGAGATAGAGTCAGAGAGAGATCGACGAGTTTGTAGTTTATTAATTAGATTGATGGCAAAACTGTCATTTGATGCTTAAATTGGGTGAATGAGAATAAAAATTTATTGACAGAGTAAGTGAGAGTATATTGGCTCAAATTTGGGCATTGAGTCAAGATCCCATATGGTTATCGTCTCTGCTATGCAATTGGGGTATTTCTAAAGACTGAACTTTGGGCTCTAAAGGAGGTAAGTGTTAGATATCCAGCCCTATCCTATAGGGTTTGGATTTGGCACAAAACCGTCCACAAATGGGCCAAACCACTACCGAACCGAAATGGGTTGGTAAGCCCAAACTCTAACCGAAATCGGGCCGAGGAAGGCCCAAACTGAATTTTCGGAATGCCGATTGTTTAGTTGGTTTGATTCGGTAATGGGCCTCCACCGAAACTATTGGGCCATCTAAGTTTTTTAGATTTCACAAGACCCATTTCAATTTTCCAGCTTTTTACTTTTAGCAGCCCAATTTTTCATACTACCATGAGAGCAAGTTCACCCGTTGGGTCACCAAGTCACCCATTATTCACTGCTTTTTAGTGTTAATTTCACCATCTGGGTCACGAGCACAGTGTATTTCGTGCCCTAGGTCACCATGTACAGTGTTCTGGGTCACTATGGTAACCTGCACAGTGTATTTCGTGCCCTGGTTCACGAGCACAGTGTATTTCGTGACCCAGAGAATGAAAATATACACTAAAAAGTAGTGAATAGTAAGTGACCCGGTGACCCAACGAGTGAACTTGCTCTGATAGGAGTCATGATCCATCAAACATCTACATTCTTCCAAATTTACTATATAAGAAAGTTGAGTTCTATTGTGCCACTGTTCCTAAGGCAACAGTAAGGAACAGTTTGCGGGGCTTGGGATCAGTAAGGAACACTTCGTGGGGCTGGAAAAGACCGTTCTGCCCTCATTTGAGATTTTTTTTTGTTCTGCTGTGTATCGATCAGATTCTCCTCTCTTCTTAAAAGAGCTACAGAGAAAGAGAATTGTGAGCAACAAGAATAGTGTTGACGACCATAGCTTTCAAAACAGAGCTGGCCTAGAAGCTGGTTTTCTCAGACGAGCACAAAGCCACCATCTTTGTTTAATTGATCAGTTGAAAATTGTGTATGTTCTAATAGGGTTCTAGCTTCAGGCCACAAATAGAAGAGCTCCAGTTAGTTAATTGAAAATGATTGGAAGAAGCCACTGTGGCTGAGGTAAAGGATAGCTAGATAGCAAGTGACTATGAAAATCGATGAACTTTACTAGTTTTGTAGCTTAGTAGCTTACAATAATCAAAAGCTTTGCTGTTTATGATTTCCTATTGGTTCGGTTCTCAGATTATAGGTTGTGAGGGACATGATTGTTGTTTTTGTGATTGACTTTTGCCGTTTCCTTCTTTCTTCTTTAATCATTTTTAGTATTGTTATTAACTCTCCTCTTCGTTTCCAGACTGATCTGACGAATCTCAGTGATTGGATTTTAATTTGAGGAAGCTGAAAACTTATATGGTTAGTTGGTTTTCCATTCCTGTTTTTTTTTTTCCTTTTATTTTTCACGTCGTCAAATGCTTTGATCGATTTTCTAATTTTGTGCAGCGAATTTAGATTTGAGTTTCTATATGTGGATGTAAGGGCTATTCTCTGAAAATCAAGTTGTTTGACATTATTAGGGAGAGGTTTGGACTGGAAACAATGGTTGCTACTTGCCCATCTTTCTTGCTTTCTTTGATATTCATAACATTGTTTAATTTCTTCGTTTGAGTATTGCTGAATAATGAATTGGATTGTTTCAGGTATATATACTTTTAAAACATGCTTAAGCTAATTTTGATTTAGAGCTAATGTCTTTACATTTTTTGGGCTATTATTATGATAAAGAAGCTAGCTTTTTGAATCCTATAAGCTAATAGTATATTGCTTTATTTCACCAACCTTGATTGAAGCTGTAGGTTTAGGCTAATCTTCATTTTAGCAAGGGTTTATATGTAACTAAATGAATCACTTTCTTCAAATGCTAGGCATGGATTTCAAAATATTTAAATTATATATGGTGGTTCTGTGGCAGGTTGAAACTCAATTTGAACAACAATGGGCGGATGGTAAGGTGGAAGAACGGAAAAATGAAATTCACGAGGGTGAACATGTTCAGGATTAGCAGACTGTACTGCAAATATTACTGAGTTTTGAGTTGGGATTATTGGAATTTGATAATCGAAAGCCTCTTTGTATGCACCGCGCTAAAAAATGTACTCCCTCTTTCTCAATCACTCTAATCCTTTTCTCCCCCCCTCTAATTTTATTTATAAAAATTGTAATTTTTAATGTTTATTTTACAAGGCACAACCAAGTTTTTGTTAAGTGTAATTCCAAACTTCACAAGGGAAATTCCTTTATTTTTTTTATCACTCTTTTGCAGCTTCTGCTTATTGTAGTTATGTCTGGTTATAAGTGTTCTTTGTTAATTACTTTGATTGGTACGTTTAATTTACTGCAGTAAAGACATAGGAACAATGAAGTTCAGTTTGCTGGTGAGCTTAAACTCAAGGGTTATAGCTACCGGTTGAAGGTACCTCTGTGAATCCTTTTTGCACACATTCGTAATCAATATTCAAATTGTATCACTCATGAGCAGTGACTTTCCTCAACATTCATATATAGTAACTAGCTAGCTCCATATGATAAGAAAGATTGGTATATATATGTAGTACTTCACATATCTATCTATTTTGGTGGAAGAACAAAAAAAAAAAAAACAACAACAACAACTAGGATGATAAGAAATTGCAAAAAAAAATCGAGCAAAGAAGTAATATTAACATTAACCAATTCCTATTTCTGATATGAATTTCTGAAGATTTTGGGTATCGTTGTTGAGTATATGAATCCAAACTGTAGCTTAAATACAATTGTGCATAGACTTTTTTATTTGGGTTTTGCCCCATTATGAAGCTCGCAATGAGTAATGTATGACTCACCCTGTATCCTGAGATATGCCTATTGAAACAAACAAGAAAGTTGGCCAGGGTATACTATACTATGAGCATTTAGTATTTGTGTTTCAGGAAAAGGCATATATAGATCAAGTATGAGCATGAGAGGTCATGGTTTAGGCATCAAAGGAGGTTTAATGCTATGAGAGGCTTCATTATGAAAATTATCTGAGATGGATAAGAATGATATGAAGTTTTGTTTTGGTGTAATTGTGAAGTATTAGGAATTAAGTACTTCCAATTGTATTCTTAGAAACTTTGGATATTTTGTATTCAGAAACTCTTTAGCAGATAAATGTTGATTTATCACATTAAGTCAATTGGATGATGATCTAGGCTTATAGAATATAGAAATATGGCATTATAAAGTGAAGTGTTTTTTATTTTAATGTACTGGAGTCATTACATGAATATATCTTATAATGCAAGCAGGCTTTTAATGTATTAATGAAAAGTGTAAGGGCTGCAATGAGTGTATATTATAATGCAAGCAGTCAAAATTCAAGAAGCTATGTATTTAATAATCCTCTGAAGTTTCGGCATGCATTTTCATAATTAGATGCAGGTGTCAATTTATAATTTTGTTTGCTATTTTGACCCTTTTTGAATTGAACCTCTATGAGAACGTCAAATTTGATTGTCACAGAGGATAATTGGTTCTGCAGCACTTGCAAATGGCTCATCTGCAAGGTTGAATTTTGATACCTGTTATACAAAGAAAGTTAATTTCAGGTATTCAACCTATTCAGTTACTAAATCATTAGGGCACATATATGTTTCCCAAATATAGGAAAAAGAAACCCATTTGTTTATGTAAATGACATATTAATTCCTTACAATTTGATGGTATAGTGAAAGCTTTGAATTTATTCTTTGGGCAGTGGAGTATTAAGGCCAATATGAAGCAATGGAATATAACTCGAGACCCATGTAGTGGAGCTGCCAGTGACTCCACCGCATTCGACAATGGCGAGTACAACCCCTTCATCAAATGTGAATGTTCTGTCATTTAGCCTCTTACTGTCAATGTTTTTACTTTAATGCCACGCTGAAGAACCATACTTTACCTTCAATATCAAACTCATGCAATGATCATGATTTGCATTTGCAGGAAAGTTTATGCCTTGGATGTTGTAGGTGTACTTCCAGAACTATGAAAATTGAGCTACCTATTCAATCTCTGTGCTGATCTAAATTATTGTGCTCCAGTTTTACTCACATTAGTTAGCCAAATTTAGTACCAAATTTGTAATTTTCGACTATTTTGAAATTTGTAAGTACACAAGTCTGGTTAGAACGCTAGTTTTTGCAATTTGTAAAATAAAAACGGCTTCTGTTACATTACACTAGACCAAAACACACACTTTGTGTGTGGGTTTAATTTTTAAAAGAAAAAAAAAAACAAAATAATCATTGGAGAAATGTGGGGAGTTTTGGAATTTGTATTTTTTTTCCTCCTCTTTTGCTGTGGAACTGTAGAAGCGGGAAGTTATAGAGAGAGATTTTTGGGGGAAATAAATTAAAATTTTATTCTATTATTTTGTTTATTACGATTATGACATCCATTTATTAAAAAATATATTTAGATAATCTATGGTTTAAGGATCAAGTCGTCTTTTCACGTCCACTTTGGCTAACAAAGTCTCTTCTCTTAATAATAGTATAGACATCTAGAATGAAAAAATAAACCGATATTTTGTGAATTATATCACTCCTAGAATTTAAGAAGAAAACAAACCCGTAGCAGAGTGCGGGCAACTTTTCTAGTACATCCGAAGTGCAACTGAACAGAGGCCCCATCCCTCCATCTACCTGAAGGCTGAAGCAGTAAAGAGGACCCCACAAGAAGAGTATATTAATAATTTATAAGTGTGCATGCACACCTAGACACAAGAGCAGTCGCAGCTACCTCGCCGAGACTACCAAGTACCAACCAACTCCCTCTTTATTTTCATCGCTCGTCGGCGGACCTTCCCACACTTTTTCTCCCCACTCCCTCCTTTATAATCAAATCCCACCTATCTTTCTCCCTCCAAACCCTCCTCTCCTCCCTTTCAAACCCAAATCAAAGAAAAAAAAAAAATGGCCTTGGCCACCCAGCCCTCCACTACCCTCCTCCAGAACCCCTTCATTTCCTCCAAGCCCCAGCCCAAGCCCTCCGCCTCGATCCCGCAACGGCGCCGTTTCTCCACCCAATGCTCCGTCGCCGTCGCGCCGTCCGCGGCGACCAAAGCGTCCAAGGAGTACAAGGTGAAGTCGGTCAAGGCGAGGCAGATTATTGACAGCAGGGGGAATCCCACCGTCGAGGTTGATCTGATCACCGACGATCTGTACCGATCGGCGGTTCCGAGTGGAGCATCTACCGGAATCTACGAGGCGTTGGAGCTGAGGGATGGTGATAACGCCGTTTATGGAGGCAAGGGTGTGCTCAATGCTGTCAAGAATATCAATGACATTTTGGGTCCTAAGCTTATTGGCGTCGATGTCAGGTTAATTTTGCTGCGTTTTTACTGTTTAGTTTTACTTCGCTTATAATTATTGTAACCTTGGTAACTAATCTTCATTGATCGGTATGACATGAAAGAATTATCATGAATTTGTATTAGAATTGTTTTACTAGTTTTTAAACATGTAAAAACAAAAAATGTGTATTTGATAGTTAGTTTAGTTACAAGACTCTAGGTGTGATTATTAGGCATTTGAAAGCATTTAGAGATAGTTTTACATGGCATGTCGGTTATTTTTACTGTTGCTGGTTCTAGTAGTTACTTTACACTTTGGCAAGTTAGTTACACTGTCCTTGTTTACCTCATGGTAAAGTTTTTGTTAGCCTTGATGTTTATTTTGCTTATGTGAATTGTATGCTGTTTGTTTATTGTATGTATGCTGGTTATGATGAAGTTCTGACGTTTTGCCTTGTTGATATCTAGAAATCAAAATGATGTCGATGCAGTCATGTTGGAAATTGACGGAACACCAAACAAGTCTAAACTGGGGGCCAATGCCATATTGGGAGTGTCTCTTAGTGTGTGCAGAGCAGGAGCAGGGGCAAAGGGAATTCCCCTATACAAGCACATCCAGGAAGTGTCTGGAACGAAGGAGCTTGTTATGCCTGTTCCGGCTTTTAATGTCATAAATGGAGGAAGCCATGCTGGAAATAATCTCGCCATGCAAGAATTTATGATATTGCCCGTAGGTGCCTCCTCATTTTCCGAGGCACTCAGGATGGGTAGTGAAGGTTAGTAATTTAACTGTGGTTTTATAAAAGTGATGTTTCTTTTATGCGGTGTATTTATCTTAAATTCATTACTTTACTTCAAAATAAGGATTGAGATTGTGAATCATTTTCAGAATTCAAAGTTGTTGGTTGAATTTGATATTCTACATTTTCCAATATATAGTTTAGTGACATGAGAATCTAAGATCACATAGACCAGAAACAATTGAATTTTATCAAACTATCGTCATACTTTAGTATGTTTCTGGAGTTTTTGGATCATTGGTAATCCATAACTGTTCTCCATTGCTTGAACAGTTTATCACATGCTAAAGGGAATTATCAAGAAAAAGTATGGACAAGATGCTTGCAATGTTGGAGATGAAGGGGGATTTGCTCCCAACGTACAGGATAACAGGGAAGGACTGGTTTTGCTCATTGATGCTATTGAAAAGGCTGGTTATACAGGCAAGGTAGGACCACAGTATACCCTGGCATTATTGTTCTCTTGCAAATTCGTTTGAACAAATGTGTGACGTGAAATCAAAACAATCATGCAGATCAAAATCGGAATGGATGTTGCTGCTTCGGAATTTCTCACTAAGGAGGGGAATTATGATCTTAACTTTAAGAAACAACCAAATGACGGGGCACATGTGCGCTCACCTCAGAGCCTTGGCGACCTGTACAAGGAGTTTATCAGAGATTTCCCTATTGTGTCCATTGAAGATCCCTTTGACCAAGATGATTGGAGCTCGTGGGCTTCACTTCAATCTTCAGTTGATATCCAAATTGTAGGAGATGACTTATTGGTTACAAATCCAAAGAAAATTTCTGAAGCCATTGGGAAGAAGGCGTGCAATGCTTTACTTTTAAAGGCAAGCATCTTTTCTTTTCTTTTTTTCGCTCTTTCTTTTAATTCATTTTATCTTATATAACGGAGTTGAGATTTACATTTCATTAGCATTCAAGTTTTGCCTATTTTTATCCATTTGTCAGGGCATGCCAGAGACTTAGATGCTAAACACATAAATATCATTTATTCTTTATCGCATTCTGGTAGATCTGAAATAACTGTAGTTGTAAGGTAATGCGTGCTTGTATTGTACATATTATAGGCTTATAGCTAATAATGGAATTTGGTAGGAAAATAAAATAAAGATACGATTATGTGTGTTGATTGAGCTCATTTTCTTTCTTTGACTTGCAGGTTAACCAGATTGGCACTATCACTGAATCTATTCAGGCAGCACTTGACTCAAAAGCTGCAGGTTGGGGTGTGATGGTTAGTCACCGGAGTGGGGAAACTGAGGATAACTTCATTGCTGATCTTTCTGTTGGCTTGGCCAGTGGACAGGTTTATAAGCTGATTTCTAAATTTCTGTTTTCTATCAATTTTTTTTGTTGGAACTACAAACTTGATACTAGCTTTTTGTTTATATAGATCAAGACAGGAGCTCCCTGCCGAAGTGAGCGTTTGGCCAAGTATAATCAGGTAAGCAAAAGTACCAGAACATTTTATTCCCTACTGTGCACTTATGTCTTGCTTTCCCACATGCGGATAATGAATGAATACTTACAATTGTAAAAGTAAAGTGGATGAAATAGTATCATTAGCCAGCCTTTAATCTATTTATATCTGTTCCCATTTGATTTCAGCTTCTGCGCATTGAAGAGGAACTTGGTAATGTCCGTTATGCTGGTGAAGCTTTCAGAGCTCCTTAAGTACTTCTACATGTTTAAGGAATACGTCAATCAATCATTCATCACGTTTTCTGAGCTTCAAGTCCAACTTGGGTTTCTGGGAACATCTACAGAAATTTTTGATGTTATTGGATAATTCCATTTGCCGAAATGCCCGGAATGAAATGCCCGGAATAAGATGGAACAAGTCTTCATCTTTATTGGAAATGTTTGTCAGTCAATAACGAAGTTATGCTTTCAAATTGTCGACTGCTGACCTTCTCATCAGTTCCAACTTTATAGTTGTTATGTTGTACCGGAATGTAATGTACCATGTCCTCTACATTTCACCTCCACCATACTTTTCAGACTATATTATTGTGCTTTTTGGGTGTGCATGAGCTCTGCCGGATATAATGGATTATCACAGAAAGACCATCAAAAGCACATCAATTAGTTGTTCTGTGTTCCTCCACCATAACTTCTAACTTAATAGTGGCTACAAGGAAGATATGACACGTCATTGCAAGCATAAGATTCCTGCACATGGGCAATGCCAGAACGGCGAAAGGAGATCGTAACACCACTGGGAAATCGAAATTGGAGGGAGGGTACAATCATATTAATTTGTAGCTACTCAACTATCTATCGAACTTTGCAAGAAAGCTTATCACGAAAGCCTTCATAAAAGAGCTTTTCTGCATGGTTGCAGCACCTTTGTTACCTCTATTAGGCTTCTGCAGTCGACCAAAATAAAATGCTTCATAGGATCCAATGCTTAACCATATACCATAAGCAAGGGCTCATTGAATGATTGTCACTGGCAATTGATGGAGATTAGATCTGAATAGTCGGTCCAGTGTAGTTTCCCTCTCGCATGTAGATATTAGGTTCGGTCTCACCAAGCCATGCATATTCCTCTTCTTTTTCCTCCTCTACCTTAATTTCTGTAGCTGCAATTTATGGGTCAAGCAAAACCACTCTTATTATTATCTCTTTTTCTTGCCATCCAAATAAATTCACAAAGCAAAGAAAACTATAACAAGAAATGAAAGTTCTTACGGAAGGCAGTATATGGGTAGTCACAATAGTATGTGCATTTTCTGCCCAAATCTTCTCTGTAAGGTGGAGTGAGAATGTCAAGAACAGCGCACGGGGTGACTGCAGTGAAAGAATGCAGATTCCCCCCACTGTTTGGGTACAAAACTGATGTCCCACATGGTGCCGTTACAACTTTGTCAGCTGCCAGCTTTGCCAATCTTACTGCATTGGAGAGCACACCATCAGTTACCACATAATTTGACCTCAGATCATGAGAACATTGTGTTTAGGAACTAAGAGCAATATGAAAATAGTTATTTGTTAAGAAGCGTAAACCATGCAAAAGCTGAAATTTCAATGAGAAAGCAGACCTGGAAAGTAATTTGATCCCTTGCTTTCCTGAGAAGGCTCCACCCAATCGTAAGCTCTCACATGCAAAGAACCATACAGAACTTTGCTAAAAACAGTCATGCCAGGGTGATCATGAAGTGGAATGACTGAGGAAGTAGGAAAACAGAATATACACATCTGCATAAAACCATTTACCTAATCATTTAGTAATAATATATGAGAGCTTTTTTAACACAACAAGAATCTTAATAAATTGTTAAGTGGCAACTCAGATGAATGATGATTCCAACAATCATATCATGGAGAAGTACACAAAATATAATCTACATAATATCAAAAGTTCATTAAGAGAAACTCGATTTATTTTACATTCACATATACACAGTCAAGGCAGTAAGAACACTGTTACCAACGATTGCTTCAAAGTTTCACAATATAAAATCCATAAGAACAAGTAGGGAAGAAGAAAAAGAAAAAGTTAGCATTTCTATTTGGCAGTAAAGTGATGGTATTGAAGGAAAAATATCTGTCCTTTCTGCTAAATGCTTACCGTAAAACTATCACCTTCATATAAATTTAAGTATGTTATTGGTTGAGTCCATCGAGAAACTCTATTTAGATTGTCTCTGAAAAATCCAAGCCCTCGATCATCATCTGGATTTTCCTCTTTAAGTCCAACATCAGCAGGATGGATTGCGTCTGTAAATTCCAACCAAGATCAGAAACGTAAAGTCATGCTAATGTCACTATAAGAAACAGAAACTTTCATACCATTCTGACTCAGACTCTTAAGATCTTACCTTTTGGATTGAGTAAACTTTAAACAGGAATCATCATTAAGAAAAGATAAACCTCTATTAAGTTAATTTCTGAACAGACATACAATAAGACAAAAAGCAAAGACATCTTTGTACACTTAGCCAATCTCAGACGACATTACTCAATCAAGCTGTTCCCACATACCACATGGATCTGTATTAGAATTATCATCGGTTTGCATTACTATGGTATCATCAATAAAGAACAAAACCCCATCAATCCAGTCGCCAGAAACAGCAGAAAGAAAAGAAATGTGATTTAAGCATGCTTGGGATAAACCTTAATTGCTGTAACTTCAAGTTCACATATTTCCTACTAAACCACTTCACTATCAAATTAACTGTCAATGCAGGATATTCTATTAAGACTTAAGAGCTCAGATTCCTGAATCCAAAACCAGACTACAAAAGCAGTAAGTTACAAAAACTAGACCATCCAGTTCTTTATTAAAAACAGCACCAAGACAAGCAAACCCAATTCAAGTTTCATCACAATTTGCAAAACCCACATACCAAACTTAGCTCAAACAAACTTCCAACCCAAAAATTCACACACTTAAACAAACAACTTGATCATAAACCAGCTAAAACGAACAGGGTAATACCCAAAAGAGAAGAAAGCTTGCTGACAGCTTCAGCAGAAGGGGGAGGAGACCCGGAGGGCGAAAAGGTCTTTTTGCAGAGTTCATAGATAGCCTCGACTTTGGAGCTCTGCCTCGCCATGCTTGTTTGGCTCCGCGACACACCAAAACGCACTCTCTTCACTAAAAACACCCGAAACTTATCGCTAGCTTTTTGTAACATTCTCAGAAAAACCACTGTTTCTTTCTCACTGAAGAAAAAAAAAAAAAAATTCCAGAGAGCCTGGTTTTCCAGTACCTCTACTCATCGCCGTCCGATCCTCATACGCGTGGCAGACAATGAAATGTCCACGACTCTATGTGCAGTATTACTACTTTTATTTTCACTTCCCAACAGCAAAATTTCAAAGAAACTGTGTTCGTTGGATAAGCATCAAATCAAGGGAAACCGTTGGCGCATGTTTTTACGTTAGTGATGTATTAAGAATTCTTTATGTTTCAATCAGATTTCTGTATTTGTTATCTATTATAAATAAGAATTAATTAGAACTAAGTCCAAAACTCACAGTCATATTATTAACACTATAAATAAATAAGATCTCTCGTTAACATTTTCTTTCTTCAACCCAATGCGTAGGTAGGTGTGTTTTTTGGTGTGCACCTTGCGACGGTTTCTAAGTTGCTGCTTCATCTCTTGAATTATACAAAATATTTGGTGGGTTTGAGAGCTTTGCCCTCTTGACGTTCAATTTGATGCGTTTTGTCTACCACGTTTTGAAAAAAATAAACAAAAAAATTAACGCCTGGTTTTCTAATATGGGTACTTTAGCCGTCCGTCTGATCCTCATACACGTGGCAGACAACGGAATCTCACCACGTGTTCCCCTTTACTGTGTGGTACTAGCACTTTTTATTTTCATTTTCCAGAATCAAAATTCAAAGACCTTCTCTTTCCCAAACTCAATTTTTGCGCGGGAAAATCCCTAAACCCTAATCTGAAATTCGAGCGGCTCTGGTGGTGTGCGAGGGATAGGGTTTTGAGTGGGGGAGAGGAATGGAAGGGAGGGAAAGCGAGGCGGTGTTTGATTCGGTGAACCTGAATCCGCAGCTGTTCATCAACGAGGTCATCAACACCGTCGACGATTTGGTCGACGATGCGTTCGATTACTTCCAGCAGTAACTCTCTTTCTCTCTTTCGGATCTGTACTTGTATGAAAGACTAATGTGTGAGATTTGTAATTTTGAAAAATCTTACTTTTCAAACCCGAAATTGTTAATTTCTGTGGTGATTTTATCTTCAGGGAAGCATCGACCTCTTTGAAAGTCGAAGGCACTGACAGAGCTCAAGATCTAGCCAAGGTACTATCTTTGCTTAATTTTCTTTTTCTATTGATTTCCCCCAATTTGCTTTGTTTCAGTTTATACAGGCTCCATGAATTTCTGTATTGCTTTTGTGATTTCGAGTGTGTGTGTGTGTCTGGGAACGCATTTCTTTTTTAACTTAGCGAAAAAGAAATATTTAGCTTTCGTATTTTGTAATATTAGATTCTGATGGATGATTGGCTTGAGGATTGTGATATAGACATATAGTAGGAAGATGCAATGTAGCTTTTATTTGAGTCCTTATATCGGGTGTTTATTTACTTATCTGCAGGGCGTTAATCTCATTCGCAAAATGGTTCAATCGAATGTTGATAAGCGGCTGGTTATGTGGGAGCGGTACTGTCTTGACCACTGTTTTGAAGTTCCAGAGGGGTTTGTGCTGCCCAAAAGTGTAGGTCCCTTTCAGTTATTTGATGTTTCTTGTTCTGCTTTTATTTCAGTTTTGGAGTCTGGTAGTGTAAAGTACAAAGAAGTAAAATGTGAAAGAAGTTACTTGATTTAGGAAGTAATTATATTCTCTATTGATAACTTAATAATCTGAGCAAGTGATTTTATAGGGTGAAACACCTGTTGATAGTTCTGTATGTCAAAATGCAATCTGTGATCCAGAAGTGGATGCCAAGTTGGATTCGTTGAGGAACAAACTCACCAAGGTAATTGCAATCCTATAAGATGCAAGGATCTCTTGTTTGCATGAAATTGTACTTTTCTTCTAATGGAAGTGTGATTACAGGTTGGTGAGGAATCTGCTGCACTGAACCGAGAGCTCCAATTATTGGAACAACAGTCTGCTTCTAGTAACCGTTTATCTGTGCTTGTCAATGAGACATTGCAGTTATATGACCGAAGCTCTTTTCATGAGATGTTCCAGGGTAATTAACTAGACACAATTTCGAATTATATTCAATTTTTAAGTGCTATAGCATCCATTTGTAGTGCTGCTAATGAATAATATTAATTTAGGAAGCATGGGTTTAGATGTATGAAGGTTTTTATTATTTGTGATATATACTAGTGAGTCAGAAATGATTTGCATGTGTGTTTACGAATACACCATAAGTTCAATAACTGTTTTTTCCTCATATTTAGTCAATTCTTATCCCATATCCTTCCTTCCCTGTCATTTTGGAACTTACCTTATATCAGTTTTAAATAGTACTCCTTTTTGTAGTTATGTTTTGGGATCGAATCATTTTTTGGTCTGCTCTGTGGGCATCAGTCGCTCTAGAGTTTAGACATCACTTCTTATCAGCCCTATCATAAGATTGGAAAACTGCTATTACTTGACTAATGTTGTTATCTTGAAGTGTTTTTTTCTTCTTGTTACTGTTGAGTGTTCTTAGGCTTGGTTGAGGACTTCTTGTCCTCTATTATTGTTTGTTTGGCTCCCATGAGATATAATTTACTTCTCCTTTCTTTTGGCCCTCTACAATTATATTTGTTGAACAGACAAGCTTATATTTTGTTATGTGCAATTTTACTCTATCTGGTTTCATGATTGAAGGCTAATGAATAGGAAAATCCTTACAATTACCACATATTGAAGTTGTTTTGAGTGTCTGTCTTTTGTTGTTGGGTGGCAGTATCTGTTGACATATTTTATATCAAAACTCATTGTAAATTATTGTGTTGTGCAGAGATGGTTAAAACATCATCACAACTTAGGATGAAAACAGCAAAGCTGAAGACCAGAAAGGCTGAAGAAGCGAAACAGAATAAGATAGATAAGATCTACAATCGATACAGAGATTCATCTGTGATGAATGATAGCAATGGTAACAGCTATAAAATGTTCATGATAGTCGGTGGTTTTGCAAGTGGAATTTAACAGGAAACATTGCATTTCCATGTTTGTGTTACAATATACTCTCTTTTGCAGGTCTCTCTGGTGCAAAGTTGGAAGATCTTCAAGAATTTTTAGACAATATGAAAACAATGTGAACTATCCATATAATTTCTTCAGTCTTGCAGCGCTCCCAATTCGCACAGTTTGGCAGTTGTAAGTGTTTGTCATCCAGTTCAGCAAACTGCCAATGTTGAACATGGATTTTACGCTGATTTGCTGAGAATAACTGTGATTGTAAAATCTTAAGCTTGTGTCATGCACTAATGCCTACTGATGATACTTCTGTTGGCTTGGTCAATGTTGTAAGGTGAATTTACAACAGACGTGTATACTTCTAGTGTTTAACTGTCTAGTCCGACTCTTAAGAGAGTTGAAGTTCTCCGACCAACCGTTCCACTGAAACTAAAAAAGAAGAGGTAAAAGTTATAATGATTCTTGTGATTTGGAATGTTGCTCGATAGGATTTTAAAATGTTTAGTTTTACGTTTACCGTTGTGATTTGGCAAATTGATCAAAGTTGGTCAAAAAGTTAATTTTGGCAAAAACTTTCATAAGTGCAAGACTACTAGTCATGTGTGAGGATAAGTTTGTCATTTAAAAAAATTTAAAAAATAATTTTAAGTTAGAAATTTATAGGAAATGGAATAAAAGAAATAAAAATCTTAATTCCACAACAACCTATTTTTTTAGTGGGATTTGTTTAAGGATATCTCTATTTGTGTTTAATCCAAATTCTAGGTTACTTGACCTAGTGGTAATAAGGTTCAATTAGAAGAATCTAGAGATTCTCTTTCCTTGTATGATTCTAACTCTATGCATTGTAATCCTCTATATATAGAGGTCCCTATTATCAATGAGAATACACAGCAAATTTCTCTCAATTCTCGTTTCCCTAAAACACGTTATCAGCACGAAGCCCTAACTCTGAAATCTTAAATTCTTAGCCTTCAAATCCCAGAAACCACCGCCGCCCACCTTGAAGATCTCAACTCCAGAAGTCCAGAACCGGCGGCCCCACCCCCAGAACCGGCGGGCAAACCACCGAACCGGCCACCGGAAGTAGCAAAAGTCCCTCTGCCTGGTTCAAAGCCTTCCTCACCACCTCCTGCAGCCATACTCGACCACCTGCAGCGTCTCCACCCCAGAAACCTAGAACCGGAAATTTCATCACCGGAACCGGCCAAAATTCCACCGAACCTGCCACCGGGGTCTTCCTAACCTGAATCGGCAGAAAGAAAAAAAAAAAAAAAAAAAAAAAAAAGGGGGAGGAGATCCTGTGCAGCCCACTTGTTGCAGCCCAAGCCCACTTGCTGCAGCCCAAAAGTTGAGCCCACGTGCAGCAGGCCCCATCCAAGCCGCCAATCCGCCAAACTGCTCTGCCACGTCAGCACCTCCGGTCAACGATCAATCAACGGCCGGTCAACACTTTTCCGTCACTTTCCGGCCAACTTTCGGTCAAGTTTTCCAGCCATCTTTTTAAGGTAATTTTTTCTAAAAGTTCCCGTTTTTGAAGTTTTTTTTTATTTCTTCTTCTTTTCTCGGGGACTTCCAACATCCCTTCTTCTACCCCCCTTTCTTATTTATAGGGGAGACCAAAAGCCGAACTGTGGGGGTTCGTGCTCACTCCAAGCTTGGAGCTTGTAGAGTCCTCCAAACTTAGAGTTTGTTGAGAAGAAAACGATCGACCACATACATCATTATTTCGATCTAATCCAAAACCCCTCTTGGAATCGGATTTTCTTGGAAGCGACTACGCTCAGAAAAATCCCTAATTTCTTGGAAACGACTACGCTCAGAAATTTAATAGTTTTTCGTGGTAGCCCTTTTCGCTCCGAAACTAACTCTAATCTTGTGTTGTTTTTCAGGATGAGTTACCTGAACAAGCTGAACTTTGTTCCACTAGAGACAACTGGCGCATGATGCCATAGGTGGGTCCGAGATGTGCGCCAACATCTTAAGGCTGATGGACTTCTGGAAGCCATCCAAGAGAGAACGTGCTCTCCATTGAGCAAGCTACTGCTTTTGAAGAAAAACAAGCTAAAGCCATAATTCTCATGACAATGCACATGAATGACGCGCTCCAAGATGAATACCTCAATGAGGAAGACCCAAGAAAGCTATGGGTAGAACTTGAGCAGCGATTTGGCAACGTTCGTGACTCCCTGCTTCCTGATTTAGAAGTGTGATGGCATAGCCTCCGCTTTTGTGATTTCAAGTCTGTGCTTGATTATAACTCGGAAGCTCTTCGTATCAAGTCTCTAATGGAGTTTTGTGGCCAAACCATAACTGATACGATGTTGATCGAAAAGACTCTCTCTACCTTCCCTGTCTCTACACTGATGATTTCAAAGAATTATCGGATTGATGTAAATGCAGGACGTATCACAAGGTTTCATGAGCTCATTGGCGCCATGAACGTAGCTGAAAAGCACGACAATATTCTTGTGAAGAACTATAATGCTAGACCCGTGGGAACTAAGCCTATTCCGGAGTCTAACCATAGTCGCGCCCGGAATGGAGGACGCAAGGAGCGAAACCCTAAGAGTAGGGACAATTCTAGGCATTCTGGTCCATATGTTCGCCCTCAAGAGGAAGGAAATCGCCGAGAGAGGCGTGCACGGAACCGTGGAGGTCAACGTGTGAAGAGAGACAGAGGCGGAGCCTCCGACCATGGTGGCAACGCCACCAAGAGCATGGGTCGTCCAAATAGCACCCCAATGGCGCCTCGATCAAGGGAGCCTGACCATAATGGTGTTTGTTTTCGATGTGGATCAACTGAACATTGGGCTAAAACATGTACAACACCCCAGAATGTTGCAAACGTATACAATCTGTATCGTGAAGCAAGGGAAGCAAATTACATGGAACAAGAAGATCAAGATGGCGATCTAGATCTAAGGGTGGAAGACTACAAGGATCAAGACCCAAAAACTGGCGATTTTGATTAAGTCTTTTTATTTTCCAAGAGATGTAGGCGATTGCCATATTACTTTTTATTGAATTAGATTTTCTTTGATCAAAGAAACAATGATGTACTCCATTGGCTTATGAATAAAATTTCGAGTTCTTTTCATGACTTAATTTTGATTTTGAACTTATGACTTTGTGACTACGGTGGCTGGGCCATCAGTATTAATTCAAGGACATGGAATAGCCCAAGTTCTACTTACCAAATGACACCTTGATTACAGCTGTCACATAAACTCTCTACGCTCTTAGGGCAAATCGTACCCTATGGATAGCCAACGAATTCCATGTGAAAATGCATGTAGAGAACGGAAATGAGTTCCTTTGCATTTCCTCTAATGATTGCGAATAAAGGCGCATCTTAGAGAAGTTTATGTGTCTCTCTAGTGGATTCTATGTCACTATTCGAGCTATTAATCCAATAAAGTTACGAAAGAAGATCTCTTCGATTTAGACACATATTGGCTTTGTCACGACAGGATAGGTCATTCTGGTCATGATATGATGATCCGTCTACAAAGACTTCATATGGACATCCTTTCTCTCGAGCGAAAAGAAGCATGAATCAAAAAATTGATTTCCGGACTAAGTATGACCGACGCAGCTGCCTAGGGCACTGCCTCCGTCCACCACCAGCCTAGGGCTGGTGCAGTCCCTATCCATGGCGCCATGGATGGCGTCCATCATGGTGATGGCGCCCCAGGTGATGTTGCAATCACCAACTTGCTTCGAATAGCGTTTTAGACGCTCAGGCCTAACCAAAATACTCAATGGTTGCTTCTAAGGCCTCTCGCTCGTTTTACAAAGCCCGTTCCTTAGGGAAACTAGGACTGAGACAGTCCTATGCAAAGGATATAACAATACTAATTCTGTTCTTACAAAGAATCCGTAGGGATTTTGTGGATTGATTCAACCAACTTGCGGACGCTTAAATATTTCATGATGTTGGTTGACACGCAAACACGCTGGTCACGTGTTGTGCCATTGTCCACCTATAAATGTTACTTACGCTACACTCCTTGCACTTATCATATGACAACGAACTCACTCCCCGAATCATCATATTCAGTCAATTGGATTTGACTATACTAGAGAGTTTACATTGAAAGACTTTCGATGGATATTGCAATGGGCCTGATGTTGGACATCACATTCCCATGTACACATCCATTTGGTCTCGCGGAAATGACTACGATGGTAGTCCGGACATTGGTAATGAGCACCAATCTTCTTACATCCGCTTGGGGTGATGCAATATCGCATGCAGCTATGCTAATTCGTCTACGACCCACTGCCACTCAATGTACCTCTGCGTTACAGCTAGTGACTGGGTACACGTATTTTGTACTTACGCACATTTGAGTGAGCCATTTATGTGCCAATTGCGCCGCCACAGCGCTCTATGATGGGTCCTTACAGACGAATGGGCAACTACGTTGGATTTGAGACTCCAACAATCGTCTGCCACTTAATGCCCTTGCAAGGCAATCTCTTTACCGCTAGATTTGCGGGTTGTCACTTTGATGAGACAGTCTTCCCGTCGTTCGGGGGAGATAAGAACACAGATGTTCAACAGGAAAGACAGGAATTGTCGTGGTCTGTCCCCACTATGTCTCATCTCGATCCCTATTAAAGTGATGAGATCACACAAATATGCTGCAAACATGCTTGCAAGGAAGGACGTCCCTACGAGAGGATGTAGCGCCACCCTACACGGAGGTAGGCATGGCGCCAATGCCAAAGAGAGTGGCACTCTGGCGTTACAGGCCATGGCCCCAGCTAGGATGCGTGGGAGGCCCGTGGGTTCGAATGATACTTTGGCACATTCCAATCCTTTGATCATCAAGACTCAAAATCTGTCTCATGAGTATCTTCCGGGTTATGGTTATCGTTCGGGGACGCCTCAACATCAGAACCTATTCCTGAGAATATAGAGCTCTATGAAACTTACACTAGTGTACATGAGACGTGGGATAGAAATCCCATCATAATTGATGATGTAGTTGCGTATTTCGTTGCGCATGAGTTTGTTGAGTCAGATGATATCGAACCACGCTCCGTTGATAAATGAATGCCAATGTAGAGAGTTTTTGGCCCAAATGGAAAGATGCGATCCAGGTTAAGATGGATTCTCTAACGAAGAGGAAGGTTTTAGAGCTAGAGAAGCCAACACCTCATAACATAAAACCTGTTGACTAATGGGGCTTCGTTAGAAAGCGTAGTGAGAAAAAGAGATGGTAATCTCGCCTTATGGCACAAGGCTTCTCACAAAATGTCCTGGAATCGACTACGATGAGACATATTCTCTCGTAATGGATGTCATTGCACTCCACTACCCTGTCAGTTTGGTAGTTTCCGAATAACTGAACATGCAGCTTACAAATGTGGTAACTACGTATCTCTATAGGGATCTAGATACGGAATATACATGAAGGTTCATGGCGAAATTCATTTACCCAAGTCAAGAGGTTCTAGACCACGGAGCGCGTTTACAATAAGGTTGAAACGCTCACTAAAGTGACTACTTGATTGGGAAGGGATATGCCCACGCGTTTCTATAACAAGTTTCGGATTCTATCGCGGTTCATGTTGGACATGATCTTCATTAGAAGCCCTTAAAGAGTTAAGGGAAACCGCTGAACACTTGAAATCCGAGTTTGAGATGAAGGATTTTGGGAGAACACGATTATGTCTCGGTTTGGAACTTGAGCATCGTGTCGATAGATGCTTATGCATTTTGACAAGGTCAAGCCTTCAAGCACCCCCATGATCGTCCGAAGTCTTGATCCTGAAAAGGATCCCCTTCGTCGAAAGGATGATGACGAAGATGTGCTAGAGGCAGAAGTGCCTTACTTAGTACAATAGGCGCATTATTGTACTTATCCCAATGCACAAGACCGGACATCTCATATGTTGTGAACTTATTAGCTAAGATATAGCTCTGCGCCAACGCGACGCCATTAGATTGGTGTAAAAGATATCTTTCAGTACTTGAGATGTACGATTGATATGGGCTTGTTCTATCCCTACAAAGAGATGATGGATTCAAACCCATCACACACCAGGACGCCGCCAACGCTGGCCTGCGTTCTCTATCCCCATCCCAAAACGACATGTGTTTTGGAAGGTTTTGCTGATGTTGGGTATCTCTCTGACCCACACAAAGGTCACTTCCAAACTGGTTAAGTGTTCACCATGGGAAAAGACCATGATATCTTGGAGGTCTACAGAATAGACCGTCGCTATATCTTCGAACAATGCAGAGATCATTGCTCTTCATGAAGTGGTTCGTGAATGAATATGGATTGGATTCATAATTACACATGTTCGAATAATTGTGGTTTGAAGTCTAACACAGATAAGCCTACGAGCATTTAGGATAATGCTGCTTGTTTTGAACAAATAAGGCAAGGCTACATCAAAAGCGACAACACCAAGCATAATCAGCAACAACAGACTCTCCTCGAGATCAAAGTGAACTAGATTCAATCTGAGGACAGTGAGGCGGACTTGTTTACTAAGTCATTGCCCAAATCCACGTTCGAGAAACATGTGGCAAGAATTGACTTGCGGAAATTATCTGAACTCCCATGATCGTAGTCATCAGGGGGAGGCGCAGACATCAGGGTGAGATGTCTACATGTTCACATCGAATCGTGAAGGGTGTGTTGTGCTCTTTTTCCCCTTCGACTGAGGTTATTTTTGTCCCACTGGGTTTTTGTTACTCGGCAAGGTTTTTAACGAGGCAACGAGAGAAGCACCGTGTTTGGACAACACAAGGGAAGTGTTTAAGGATATCTCTATTTGTGTTTAATCCAAACTCTAGGTTACTTGACCTAGTGGTAATAGGGTTCAATTAGAAGAATCTAGAGATTCTCTTTCTTTGTATGATTCTAACTCTATGCATTGTAATCCTCTATATATAGAGGTCCCTATTATCAATGAGAATACACAGCTAATTTCTCTCAATTCTCGTTTCCCTAAAACAGTATCAAAATAATGAAATATTTCATTTGATAGTTATGGTTTTCAATAAAAGATGTAGGGATTGAGTATAATCTTAAATATACATGCAAAATACTACAACGTTCAACAAGAATGTGAGTACGTAATTCACATTTTCCACTCACATTTAGGATTTAAGCCCTAACAAGACACTGCACTAAAGTAAAAATCACTAAACGTACAAAAAAACTTGCATAAATACTATGTAATTAAAACAAGCACACGCTTTGTTCTGGAAGTATCAATTATCAAATGTATATGTTGCATTAAAACAACCAAAATTTGGATTTGGTCATAGTTTGTGTATTAAAAATTTGCATAAAACAGAAGCCATTAGTTAGCTAGGGCTTTTCCCAATAATTCAAGGAGATCGAGACTTGAAACTAGGGTTTAGGGACGATATAAGTACGCAAAACAGATTAGTTGGTTGACCATCAAGGAGAAGACTGAGGTTTCCTCCACAAATTAAAGCTCTGTGAGTGTACCCCACCGCTTCGAGCTGGTTCTATTATTAGTTTGTGTCACATATTTTGTGTCTTTTATGTTGTACTGAAAGAGCTTATTATTATTATATCAAAAAAAAAAAAAAAAAAAGAGCTTATTATTATTTCCCGAAAACCTGCTCAACAGAAACCTCTCACCATTAAATAAGAACCTGGAATTCACCGTACGTAATAGGCTCGGTCGTCCAAGAAGAACCCTTCATGAACCACATATTTTTACCGTGCCAAAAGCACACGAAGCCTCTCAATTCCAATTCCATGAGTGTCATCTTCCCTAGACCACGATTAAGAATTGGAACCCAAAAGTGAAGGTCAAAAGTCAAAACATGGCACAGATCCAGGTAATCAACATGTCTCTCATCAACCAAGCTACACGAGAATCGCTCAAGGAGACCATATCCGATTTAGAAAATTTATCAACTCGAAGATTACTAGGTGGAAGTTTTGTTATCCTTTTCCATTGATCGATGCTAAGATGTAAACTACTAATTAGATTTTCAATGGCGGCCTTTTGCCATGCACCTTCATTCCTTCAAAACCAACACCTTCAAGTCATCTTCATCACAATGATAACCTATTCCATACGTAAAATGCGGGTCAGCGGGTCTTCTCCTCTTGACAATATGGGATGGAATATGTATCTGTACGTAATCTGTGCTTTGCAATCGCCAGATTCTATAAAAAAGAGGTACATATTATTATTATAACTCTATTCAGAACACCTGAAAAAACAAATCCACGCCGGACAGTAGAAATTGTTAGAGATTGAAGGATCTAAGTACAAATGGGGACTTTAATCACTTATGAGTACGTTGCGATTACATAAGCTAGCAAAGGTTAATTCTGCATCGGACAACTTTTATATATAGCCTAGTTACATTGAATTAAAACTAAAATAAATGGCCAAAGTAGCTACGACGACCATCAGGATCAGCATCAAGTAGAAGACTGAGGTCTCCCACACATAGAGTTGTTTCTGTACACCGATTGCTGCGAGTATGCCAACGAATTTCAGTCCCATAATCATGTTTTTGTGTCTTTATATTGTACCAAATCAGTTTATCATTGCCATCATGGTTCAAGAGAAACCTCTCACCATCAAAGAATAAAGGCTCGCAATTCAACACAACAGGCTCCAACGACCAGCAAGAATCGCAATCTTTTGTAAACCAAACATTTATACAGTCACCTGTATAACAGCGCAAAAAGCATAAGAAGCCTCCGAATGCCATCAGTTTTACTACTCCCGGACCCCGAATAAGAATCGGAACACGAAAAAACTGATACTCCTCCTTCACAAGATCAAAAGTCACAACCATGTACAGATCTAATTGATCATTGTCTCTCATAAGCCAAGCTACACGAGAATCGTTCATTGACACCATATTCGATTGATGATTTACATAAATTCGAAGATTACTGGGTGGAAGCTTTTCTATCCTTTTCCATCTGTTTAATGCTACGCTGTAGACTTTTAAATCCATCGTCAAATTTATTTGTCCAAAAAGAGAATGCGACCTATTATCATGATCTTCGGTAAGAACCAACACCTTCAAGTCATCTTCAGCAGAATGATAGCCCAATCCGTACATCCGATTCGAGAATTGTCCTCGTGCCCATTTGAAGGGGGTGGGTATAATTTTATGCTTTGAAATCATGGGGTTCCATAAAAAGAGACCAAGATCATATTTCTTACTTCTAACATGAAGTAAAATCAATCCATTGCAAAAAGCAACGATGCCAGATTGAAGCCCAAGTCTATCACTTTCTTCAAGGGAATATAATGGATGCTTCAATCGTTCTTCTTCTAACGTGGTATCATCACCAGAAAAGGTTACTGAATAGAAGTGATCATGAGGATCAGATTCAACATGATGGCGAATGAGGGCAAAATCATTTAAGTGGTTGAGATTAAAGCGTTGACGATGCTTTCGAATGAAGTCTTTGCTGTGGATGACAGCCTTCCATAGCTTTGAAACGAAAGAAAATCGGATTAGACACTTCACAGGGAGTCTTAAAACAATTTCATGTATTAGGTCCTGCGGGAGGTACTCCATTGACGACTGTTTGAGAGCTTCTGACAGATTTTCGACAGTGAAATGTTGATGGGGAGGTGATTAGGGTTAATTGCATCAAATGAAAGGCTAGTGCTACCTTTTATAGAGCATTAATCCTTAATCAATTTGGAAAAGGAAATGCCTATCGCTTCGCTCTAAATTTCAAAATAGGAAAATGCTCGGGAATTTTTTTTTTTTTTGATCGAAAGAATGATTCATTGATAATCAAAGAAACCTCGTGAACGCAACATGGTTGCTGATCTGCTGGCCAAGAATAGCACGCGTCATGCTAAAGGAATATGCATCCTACATGATCCTCCAGCTTTGATCACTGAAGCTCTTTTAGATGACATTATTGGAGCCCCTAAAGTTAGGAGTTTCAATGCCAGCAATGCTGGCTAGTTTCTTTTTGTTTTGTTTTTTCTGGGCTGTTGCCCCTTTTGGAACAAAAAAAAAAAAAAAAAAACTACATCAAGGAGTATATAGTGGCCTCATTAAACCCACCACAATCGGTTGGGAAGAGTGCCACACTCCATTTCACAAACATTCAACTACCAGACTCATTGACTAAAATTTGAGCAAGCCAATCCGGCGCCATCATCCACCAATAAGTAAGGTAGGATAGTGACAACGCTGCTCTGGCCACACAATGAGCAGCCTTATTACACTCTCTAGGGACAAAACCCCAACTAACAGACTGAAACTGACTTAAGAGTACCTTTGCTTCATCTACTAAAGCTCCATCCATGCTAAGACTCGGGATTATTTGTTAGTTTTGAGTAAGTTATTTGTTTTGAAAAAAAAAAAAATTATTAGAGAGTGGCCTTGCACTTTTATAAGATAATATGGAAAATTGACGGGGTAGTTTGAGAAGCTTTTTATTATTACTTTTTTAGATGATTCTAGTTGGACCTCCACATTTGATATTTGGGTCTCCGATTTTTTCAATTATTAATAGACTTTGTCAAATTATATGAAAAGACAAATATGAACAAAGAGAGAAAAATGAGAGAAAAAAATTACTCTTCTTACCTCCCCCAAATATAACATTCAATTCAATTAAAATTTTTTTTTTCTGAAATTTCCTTATATTGCCTATATAGTTTTATAATTTGTAAACCGACCTTTTTTAACATCACTTCATTATTAATAAGGACTAAATTAATGTTGCTAACAATTTATAATGGACATTTTTATCAAGTGGGAAACTAAGTGACTTTTTTATCTTTTCACACTCTAATGTGACTTTTTACATCATTTCCCTGAAAAAGAATCTTTTTTAATTGAATATATAAGGATATTACTAGAAAGAAAAATGGGTTAGATAAGTAAATTTAATAATTGAAATTAAAATATAGGTGCAATGAGCAAGTAGGCTTAGTAGGGTGAACAAAAAAAATTGTAAGGTAGCAATAGCCGCACTCAGAAATAATTAATTTCTATACATGACCCCATTATTTAACACAAAATGTTCTAACTTGGAATTTTCTTAAACTAAATTCATTGAATATTTTGGTATAGTTATTACCAATTAAGATCCAAGGTCAACTCCTTTTAATTAGATTTAATCAATATATTATATATTATTTATTTATTTAAGAACCAAATTCTTTTTTGTAAGAGAGATTTTATCTACACATGTCATTTTTCTAAATACACACCCCACTTTTTAAAATTTATAATTCCTATTTTCTCCCTCTTTTCTAGCCAAAAAAAAAAAAAAAAAAACCTACATCTCTGCTCAGTGGCGGATCCATAAATTTTTTTCAGGTAAGGCAAGACAATGGCAGGTTGAAGGAAAATGGGAAGGAAGGAAAATTAGAGGGAAGCTATAGATTTTGGAGGCAATTGTGAAGATTTTGGAGAGATTTTAGAGGCAATTGTGAAAAGTTTGCCCTAATTTTGCCCTGGTTTTGCCCTATTTCTGCCATTTTCTTCAACAATTCACTTGATTGTGCCCTATTTATGTCAATTTCACAGACCTTACTTATACCAAACTTGTATAGACTCAAAAATTCAGTCTAGGCAAGTTCCTAAGCTGGCCTTTATGTGGATCCGCCGATGTCTCTGCTGCAAGTGAAGATTGATAATAAATCAAGTAACCTGCAATTTTAAGTTTAAGTATTAGGCATAATTAGCAATAACCTACGAGTTACACTCAAAATGTTTCAGCTCACTTTTTTTTTAGATTGGATTTATTGACTACAATTGATTTGTTGATGCCAAAACATGATGATATCTTTCATTTCATCAAAATTACTTAATCATCTTTAGTTTGGTTTATTCTTCATACATATCGAATATACGATATCTAGTAGTCTTCCTAATACTATCAAGTTCTTCCTCCCATAATCAGTTTACCAAAGAGAGAGAAGAAATTAAGGACAATTGTTGTTGCTGCAGACGGGAAGATAAAAGGATTGCAATTCGACTTTGAAAGTTGGAGAGATAAAAGGAGGAGGAAGAGAGAACCAAGGGTAATAAAGGAAAAAATGGAGAAAAAATTGCGAAAAAAATTAAGGGGTGTGTATTAAACAAATAAGGATGTGCAAAAAAAAAAAATCTCTTTTCACAACTGTCCATATTGCCAAAAGAAAACATATGATTTGGATTAACAAAAAGATCTTTATGTTCAAGTAAACCCTAATTTGTGTTTGGCCAAAACTCTAGGTTACTTGACATAGTGGTAATAGGGTTAAGGATTAATTTCAGTTTACCCCCTGAGGTTTGGGGGTGTCATCATTTCACCCCCCTACTTTTAATTTTGAATTTTTACCCCCTAAACTTTCCAATTTCAATCAACCGTGTCCAATTTCTCCTATTCCGTCCAAAGTCAACGTTAATTTTGACTTTTGAAGGGTAAAATGGTCTTTTCAAGATAAAAAATATATATAAAACAAATAAAATAAAAAAATTTCTGTTTTTTTTTTTTTTTTTTTTTCTGTTTCTTCGTTTTTTTTTTTTTTTCTTTCTATTTCTTCATTTTTTTTGTCTTCAACCTATACACCAAAAGTTATAATAGGTTTATAAAAACAAAAAAAAATACCCTAGGTGGTTGAAAGCCGCTTGCTGGTCTACGATATTTGTGATATATCTCCGATAAAGTGAAGAATTTTAGGATATATCCCCAATAAAGTGAAGAAATATCTGTAAAAAATAATTTTACACTTTATCTAGAAATAAATATCTGTAAAAAATGATTTTACACACTCGCTGGTCTACGATATTTGTGATATATCTCTGATAAAGTGAAGAAATATCTGTAAAAATTAATTTTACACTATCTGTAAATAAATATCTGTAAAAAATGATTTTACACAGATATTTCTTCACTTTATTGGGGATATACAGATATTTACAGATAAATTGTAAAATCATTTTTACAGATATTGGTTCACTTTATTGGGGATATATCCTAAATTTTTTCACTTTATTGGAGATATATCACAAATATCGTAGACCAAAAATGATTTTACACAGATATTTCTTCACTTTATTGGGAATATACTGATATTTATTTACAGATAAAGTGTAAAATAATTTTTTACAGATATTTCTTCACTTTAATAGGGAATCCTAAAATTCTTCACTTTATCAGAGATATATCACAAATATCGTAGACCAGCGAGTGTGTAAAATTATTTTTTTACAGATATTTATTTCTAGATAAAGTGTAAAATTATTTTTTACAGATATTTCTTCACTTTATTGGGGATATATCCTAAAATTCTTCACTTTATCGGAGATATATCACAAATATCGTAGACCAGCAAGCGGCTTTCAACCACCTAGAATATTTTTTTGTTTTTATAAACCTATTATAACTTTTGGTGTATAGGTTGAAGACAAAAAAAAATGAAGAAATAGAAAAAAAAAACGAATTTTTTTTTTAATATATTTTTTATCTTGAAAAGACCATTTTGCCCCTCAAAAGTCAAAGTTAACGTTGACTTTGGACGGAATAAGAGAAATTGGACACGGTTGATTGAAATTGGAAAGTTTAGGGGGTAAAAATTCAAAATTGAAAGTAGAGGGGGTGAAATGATGACACCCCCAAACCTCAGGGGGGTAAACTGAAATTAATCCTAGGGTTAAATTAGAAGGATCTAGATTCCTATTCAATGTACGATTATTTTCCTTGTATGATTGAGATTCTATGCACTGTAATCCTCTATATAAAGAGGCCCCTATTATCAATGAGAATACACAACAAATTTCTCTTAATTTTTGATTCCCTAAAACATGTTATTAGCACCTGAAACAAATAGCCAAACCTTGATTCAAGAAGCTAAAAACCTTGAATCCGAATACAAAACCTTGAAGCCTTTTCTGCCTCCACCTCAAACCTTGAAGAACTCGATCCCAGGAGTCCAGAAGCGGCGGCCCCACCCTAAGAACTGACCGGAAACCCACCGAACCGACCACCGGAAGCTCCATACAACTCGCAGCAAATATTCCACCGGTTCACCATCTTCCGGACCTCCAATTTTCACCAAATTTTGGTAGCAGAAGCCTCTTCATCTGACATTTCAGGAACCGGAATAAAAAGTCCAAAAATCGGTGCAAAACTTGCTGAACCGGCTGACTCATAATCCTGCAAAAAAACCAGCAGAAGGAAAAGAAAAAAGAAAAGAAAAAAGGGAAAGAAAAAGAAGTCCAAGACCAAGCCCAAGGCAGAGGCCCACTGACGCAGGCCCACTGCCACGTCATCAGGAGGACCCACAGCCACGTCAGCACAGGAACCCACTGACACATCAACAGCAGGACCCACAGCCACGTCAGCACAGGAACCCACTGACACATCAACAGTAGGACCCATTGCCACGTCAGCACCCCCGGTCAACGACTTTTCCTGCAACTTTCCGGTCACCTTCCGGCGACTTTTTCCAACCACTTTTTTCTGTCAAATTTTCCGGCAACCTATTTCGAGGTATTTTTTATTAAACGTTCCTGTTTTTTTTTCAATTTCTCTTATTTCTCGGGGACTTGCAACATCCTTTCTTCTATCCCCCTTTCTTCATCATAGAGGAGACCTAATTAAGTAGAATAGTGGGGGTTCGTGCTCACTCCAAGCTTGGAGCTTGTTGAGATCTCCAAACTCAGAGTTTGTAGAGAATTTATGATCGACCACTTACGTCATTGTTCCGATCTAATCCAATACCTTTTGGAATTTAATTTCTTGGAAGCGATTACGTTCAGAAATTCCTAATTTCTTGGAAGCGACTATGCTAAAAAAATTTATATGTTTTCGTGGTAGCCTTTTTCGCTCCGAAACTAACCCTAATTTATTGTTCTCTTTCAGGATGAGAAACCTGAACATATTAGACTTTGCTTCATTGGGAACAACTGGCTCTGGATATCACAGGTGGGTTCGTGATGTCCGTTAGCATCTCAAGGCCGATAGAATCTTTGATACGATTCTTGAGCCTAGCCAGGACGTGCTAACTGTTGAGCAAGCTCCAGCTTTGGAAGCAAATAGAGCAGCCTTAGAGGCAAATAAGGCGAAAGCCATCATCATAATGACTGGCCATATGGATGATTCGCTCCAGTACGAGTGTATGAATGAAGAAAACCACAGAAGACTGTGGGTCTCACTCGAAGATAGATTTGGCAACGTCTATGACTCTCTGCTTCCTGACCTAGAAGTGAGATGGCATAACCTCCACTTCTGTGATTTCAAGTCAGTTCTTGACTACAACTCAGAAGCACTTCGCATTAAATGCTTAATGGAATTCCGTGGTAAAGAGATCACACATGCGATGTTGATTGAGAAGACTCTCTCTACCTTCCCCATCTCTGCATTGATGGTTGCTAAGAAATATTGAATCGTTGTTACTACATGACGGATCACAAGGTTTCATGAGCTCATTGGAGCTATGAATGTCGCTGAAAAGCATGACAACATCCTTGTGAATAGCTATAATTAGAGATCCGTGGAAATAGAGCATATTCCGGAATCCAATTATAGTCGCGCCCCTAAGAGAAGGCGCCAAGAACGAAACCCTAACCTTAGGGATACTTCTGGATATTGTCCATATAATAGCTCTACTTGGGAAGGTAACAGCCAATATAGGCCAATACGAAACCGAAAAGGTCAACGTGGAAAGAGAGAGGGAGGCAACGCCTCTAGCCATGTTGGTGGCACCACCAACACTAGCTAAGAGCCATCTAAATGACACTTTCAAAGCGCCTCAATGCATGGAATTTGAGCAAAGAGATGTATGTTCTCGATGTGGAGTGTCTAATCATTGGGCACACATTTGTAGAGCTCGTGAAGAAATTGTCACTGCCTACAAAACATATTGTGAAGCAAGAGAAGCTCACTATGCGGAACAAGAAGATCAAGAAGATGATCTAGAGTAAAGGGTTAAAGATTACAAATCTGGATGAGATCAATAGATCGCCAATTCTATGTAAGTCTTTATTTTTCCAAGAGATGTAATAGGCAATTGCCATATATTTTTGTAGTAAATGCCAATGGTTTAGCTTTTCTTCAAAGTAGGCTCACTCAAAGTAAGAGTGATGTCTAGGAAGGTTATGAGATTAGTGGTACTTAAGCGAGCCTTACTCCACCGACATCTCTCTACTTACCTGGTCACATTTATTTTGGAATTACCGAAATAAGTTAGACGACTACCATTGTTTTGCATTAGATATCATTTTGGATAAGATTTTGTTTAGTCAAAGAGACAAAGATGTAACTCCATTGGTTTATGAATAAAATTTCTAGTTCTTTATGACTCCATTTTGATTCTGAGCATATGACTTTTGTGACTACGATGGCTGGGCCATCAGTATTAATTCAAGGACATGGAATAGCCTAAGTTCCACTTGCCAAATGGCACCTTAATTACTGTCACAGAAACTCTCTACGCTTCTAGGGAGAATCACACCTATGAATAGCCAACGGATTCCATGCGAAAATGCATGTAGAGAACGGAAATGACCTCCTTTGCAATACCTCTAATGATTGCGAACGAAAGCGCATCTTAGAGAAGTTTATGTGTCTCTCTTGGATTTAGACACATATTGGCTTTGTCACGACAGGATATATCATCTTACTCATGATATGATGATCCGTCTACTAAAGACTTCACATGGACATCATTTCTTTCGAGCGAAACGAAGCATGAATCAAAAATTGATTTCTGGACTAAGTGTGACCGACCCAGCTGCTTAGGGCACCGCCTCCGTCCACCACCAGCCTAGGGCTGGCGCAGTCCCTATCCATAACCCCATGGATGGCGTACATCATGGTGATGGCGCCCCATGTGATGCTGGAATCACCAACTTGCTTCAAATAGCGTTTCAGACGCTCAGGCCTAACCAAAATTCTCATTGGTTTCTTCTAAAGCCTCTCGCTCATTTTACAAAGCCCGTTCCTTAGGAAAATTAGGACTGCGACCGTCCTATGCAAAGGATATGAAAATACTCATTCTATTCTTACATAGAATCCGTGGGGATTCTGTGGACTGTTTCAACCAACCTGCGGACGTTTAAATATTTCATGATGTTGGTTGACACGCAAACACGCAGGTCACGTGTTGTGCCATTGTCCACCTCTAAATGCTGCTTATGCTCCACTCCTAACACATATCATATGACAACATGCTCACTCCCCAGATCATCCTATTCCGTCAATTGGACTTGACGATGCTAGCGAGTTTACATCGAAAAATTTTGATGGTTATTGCATTGGGACTGATGTTGGACATCACATTCTCATGAACACACCCAAATGGTCTCGCGGAAATGTCTACAATGGTAGTCAAGACATTGGTAATGCGCACCAATCTCCTTATATCCGCTTGGGGTAATGCAATATTTCATGCAGCTATGCTAATTCGTTTACGACCCACACTCAATCTACCTCTGCGTTACAGCTAGAGACTGGGTACAAGTATCGTACTTACGCATCTTTGAGTGTGCCACTTATGTGCTAATTGCGCTGCCATAGCACTCTATGATGAGTCATTACAAACGAATGGCCAACTACGTTGGATTTGAGATTCCAACAATCGTCCACCACTTAATGCCCTTGATAAGGGATGAGATTAAAGGAGAAGTGATTCCGAAGGAGATCGAGGGGGTATTGGAGAGCTATGTAGATGTGATGCCTCCCGAACTTCCTAAGGAATTACCCCTGAGAAGGAGTGTGGACCATGAGATTGAACTGCTTCCGGGGGCCAGACCGCCTGCAAAGGCGCCTTACAAAATGGCTCCCCCAGAACTGGCGGAACTTTGAAAGTAGCTTGAGGACCTGCTCAAGGCAGGATTCATTAGGCCATCTAAAGCCCCCTTTGGTGCACCCGTGTTGTTTCAAAAGAAGCACGATGGAAGTTGGAGATTGTGTGTGGACTATCGGGCTCTTAACAAAGTCACTGTGCGCAACAAGTACCCGATCCCTCTGATTGCAGATCTGTTTGACCAACTCAGTGGTGCCAAGTATTTCACAAAGCTAGATCTTCGCTCGGGGTACTATCAAGTTCACATTGCAGAAGGCGATGAACCCAAGACTGCGTGCGTCACCCGTTATGGAGCCTTTGAGTTCCTGGTGATGCAGTTCAAGTTGACCAACGCGCCAGCCACATTATGCACCTTGATGAACCAAGTCTTCCACGAGTACTTGGATAAGTTTGTGGTAGTCTATCTGGATGACATTGTGGTATACAGCTCCACCCTAGAAGAACACATAGAGCACCTAAAGCTGGTGTTCCAACGATTACGGGACAACCAGTTGTATGTCAAGCGCGAGAAGTGCTCCTTCGCGCAACTGACCATTAAGTTTCTAGGTCACGTTATTGAAATGGGTCAAATCAGGATGGATATGGAGAAAGTAGAAGCCATAAAAGAGTGGCAAAACCCCAAGAATGTGAAAGAGCTATGTTCTTTTCTTGGGTTGGTTAATTACTACTGACGTTTCATTGAGAACTACTCAAAGAAGACAACCCCATTAAAAGAGCTCTTGAAGAAGGGAGTGACATAGGACTGGAGTATTGATTGTGAGAAGACCTTTCAAGATTTGAAGAAGGCCGTGGTGGAAGATCCGGTCCTTACCTTACCTGACCTGAATTAGCCGTTTGAAGTTCAGATAGATGCTTCTGACTTCGCCTTAGGAGGTGTTCTGCTGCAACGGGGGCATCCAGTTGCGTATGAAAGTCATAAACTCTTGGAAGCTGAGAGAAAGTACACGGCTCAAGAGAAAGAGTTGCTAGCCGTGATTCACTGTTTGAGGACGTGGCGACACTATTTGTTGGGGTCAAAGTTTCTTGTGAAGACAGACAATTCTGCAGTCAGCCACTTCCTGACCCAGCCAAAGTTAACTCCAAAGCAGGCTCGGTGGCAGGAGTTTCTTGCAGAGTTCGACTTCCAGTTCGAACACAAGGCTGGGCACACAAACCAAGTTGCTGATGCTCTAAGTCGCAAGGCAGACCTTGCCACCCTCAAGGTGTTGGCCGCTTTGTCGAGCAGTATCATTGCCACAGACATCAAGCAACGTATCAAGGAGAGTTTAGAGAAGGATCTCATGGCGCAATCCCTCATAAAAATGGTGAAGGAAGGGAAGAGTCGTCAGTTTTGGATGGAGGATGACATATTGATGGCCAAAGGAGGACGAGTGTTTGTTCCGCGAGCTGACGGACTACGAAGAATGCTCATAAGGGAGTGTCACGACACCCTGTGGGTAGGTCACCTAGGATGGCAAAGAACCCACGCACTTCTCAAGCAGGGTTACTATTGGCCTCAGATGCGGGACGATGTCACGGAATACACCAAGACTTGCTTAACATGCCAGCAAGACAAGATTGAGCGTCAAAAGACTCCAGGGCTATTAGAACCACTATCCAATCTGACTCGTCCGTGGGAGAGTGTCTCCCTTGACTTTATTACTAACCTCCCAAAGGTGGGAGACTTATCAGACATCCTGGTAGTGGTTGACAGGTTTTCAAAGTATGCCACCTTTGTGCCAACTCCAAAGTATTAATTGCTTGGCAGAAGACACAACAAGCCTCTTCTTCAAACATGTGGTGAAGTATTGGGGTGTGCCTCAGAACATTGTCAGTGATCGGGACACTAGGTTCACGGGAACATTCTGGACCGAGCTATTCAAGCTGCTCAGGTCTGAGCTCAACATATCTTCAAGTTATCATCCACAGACTTGTGGGTAAACAGAAAGGTTCAACGGGATGTTGGAGGAATACTTGCGCCATTTCGTTCATGCCAATCAGCAGAATTGGCACAATTGCTAGATGTTGCACAATTTTGTTTCAACTCGAAGAAGAGCTCATCCACCAACAAGAGTGCTTTTGAAATTGTCATTGGCCAACAACCTCTCTTGCCTCATACTGTGCAAGAAGTCTACAAAGGGGCGAATCCGCGTGCTTTCAACTTCAGAGTGGAAGACCAATGCCGAGATTGCTCAAGCCTACCTAAAGAAAGCGGCGGGGAGAATGAAGAAATGGGCATATGAAGGCCGCAAGCCCAGGGAGTTTAAAGTAGGAGACATGGTCCTTGTCAAGCTGTTCCCGGAATAACTCAGGTTCCTGCGCTCTAGAGACAAGCGACTATTCCAGAAGTATGAATGACCGCTCCCCATCATTTCTAAAGTGGGGAAATGCTCCTACAAAGTCGATATTCCCTCCCGGATGAGAGTCCACCCGGTCTTCCATGTCAGCAACCTCAAGCCGCACCAGCCAGACCATGAAGATCAAGCACGCAACCAGCCTGTTCGAGAGCACGTCGACATCAGACCACCCAAGCCGAAAGAAGTGGAGGAGATCCTAGCAGAGAGAGTAACCAGAGTGTCAAGGCGCCCATGCCAGCAGTTCCTGGTCAAGTGGAAAGGTCTTGGAGATGAAGAAACCAGTTGGGAGAATGTTGAAGACCTGAAGAAGAAGTTCCAGCAGAAGATTGAAGACTTCAAGGCCAAAGTTGTTGTCGAGAATGCTGACAGTTTAAGTGGGGGAGGATGTTAGGGGCCACACTTGTAATGCTGCAAGCAACCTTGTCCAAGGTCATTAGTCAAGCCTTTGGTTGGTTTGCTTGTGTGCTAGGAATGTTTTGGTAATTTACAAATTATGTAATTTATTTTATTTTAGCATTAGTCTCCTCGGCCTTTTTCATGTTTCCTCCTGTCATGTTCATGTAAGGCCGATATGCTCTTTGGGGAGGAGTTCCTAGTCGGCATAGTTTGGACTAGTGAACTAGTATAGGTAAGCACATGTACTTTTGCCTCTCTTGCCGTCTTACCATCAATAAAAGATGAATTATTCAATCATTTGTGTCTCGTGAGATTGCCCTTTGATCTTTCCTTTTGATTATTCATTGTTCTTCGCAGTTGCCCAACGTTTATATAATTGTGTTCTTACTTGTTGCTAACACTATTTTAATATCGTGTGACTTTCATTGTTCCTTGCAAGGTACTCACTTAGCTGACTTGTTTGCTAGCAAGTGCCGCACGGTCCGCTTTGCGCATTGCAAAGTTCGGCCCGTGACACGTAGCCAAGAATCGTGCAGGAGGGGAACCTCCCCCAAAATAAATAGGAATAGTCACGATACTCTTTTTTTCCTTTTTTGGATAACAAGCACGACACTTGTATCGGTGCGGAAGGCGAGAAAAAAAAAATTAAAACAGAAAAGAAAAAACCCTCCCTCTCACGAGGCTCTCACTCCATAGCCACCAGTCCACCACCACTGCGATGCGCGTCGGGGGAGGGAGTGGGGTCCCACTCCCCTCTAACCGCCTACGCCTCTATATTCTCGCATTCCGAACTCTCAATTCAGACCCCTCGCCTACTCTTTCTCTCACTTCCAACTGCTTCTTCTTTGCTCCCCAATTTTCACCCACCTGCTTCTTCCCATTGTTGCTTCTTCTTTTCTCCAATTTTCACCATGGACGAGAACAACCTCTCCGTCACTCTTCCGCAAACCCCGAATTCCGAGGCGGAAGAAGCACATATAGACTCCATAGCCGAGAGTCTCACCAGTGTGCTTGCAGCTGTAGATAATCTCCGCCCTAGCCGCAGGAGTTCTCTTCCCAACACTCCGGTCACTCCTGCCGCTCCTGTGTGAGTACTCGTTGCTAATTTTGATTTCGAAAACTTTTCGTTCTGTTAATTTTTTAATTTCGAAACTTCGCTTTGTTAATTTTTTTGCACTGGTCCATAGCATCACAAGTCCTCTTCAGGAACTTGTGGATGAAGCCAAGAAGGCCGAGTTCTTCTCCTCCGAGCTCTGCAAACTCCTGCAGCTTAGTTTCATCACCGGAGACGTCAACTCCTCTGAGGAGCTCGAGCCGTCTGTGGAATTCTACTCCACCAACGCAAGCCTCAAATGCGCAATCTTTCATGTGACAGAGATGCTTTACCGACTTAAAGAGAATGCCGAAAGCTACATGGATGGGGAGGGGCACCCTCGCCTCTATCAGAAGGTGAGGGGATTCGACGATATCCTGATTGTGGATCGATTGGCCAAGGCCGGGTTTCTGAAACCCCGTGCCCAGTGCCATGACCTGGACAAGGACAAGGAGCTAGTTCTTGCAATTCACAAGTTCGCCGAAGCAAACAGCATTTCAATGGACAAATGTCATCAAGTGTGAGGTAATTTCAATGCCAGTTTGGATTTCTTATAATGCGATTTCTTTCCCAAACATAGAAACTGTTGTATGTCATAGTCTAGCAGAGTTTTCTGTTCCTTTGTGTGTTTCACTGCTTTGAATAATGAAATCTGTAGTTATCATTCCGCTCGAGCTACAGTACTTCTTTACTTTGTTGATGGACAACATTATGTTGAATTCAAGTTCATAGCCCTGAAGGCCTGAACATGTGATCCAGAAGTTGTTTTATTTTTTTTTTGATATGAGAGTTCTAGTCTAACGTGTTAAGTTAACACCGGAAGGAGTGGGCTGCATGGAATATCGAATCATATACTGGTTTATAGTTTCAGTTGAGGAACTCATTGGCATGGTAATCACTGCCGAAAACACATTTGGATCTTATCTGGATGAAGCTCTAAATGCATATGTAGAAACTGCAGGGTCTTTTGCATTCGAATAGATATGTTATATATCTGCAAGTCAATTTTATTGATGCCGACAGTGGTTAACTTGACTTTAAGATTCGGACAGTGTTTAGGATTAGTAGTTCAGTGTTGCTCTTTGAAAATTTAGCATGTGGGGGGAGGTGTTGTATACAGGTCCTAGGTTATTCTGTCATATCGAGTTCCTCAATTCCAGTGATGTTAAACATAGAATTGTTGGTTGTTCGGTGAGCAAATATTATTGGGAGAGCAGCTTGTTGTACCATCAAAAAATGCTTATTACTCTTGTACCATATGACTGATCCTTTTGGGACTATCGTAGGGTTAGATTGCATTGAACTATTGGTGACACCAGCATGAATTCCTTTATGTTGGTGTTCCCTCAGCATCACTCTGATATGGTTTTAAATCCCATTTTCTGGTATTTTAGTAATGATATTTAGGAGAGAAGCTTTCTGTTGCGAGTATGGAAGGCTAATAACTATAGGAACATTTGATCATTTTGTTATAATTACGTACACAATTTCTGTTTTATTTCAATGAGACTGTTACTGTAGTTCTCTATTGAATACTTTTAGATTCTCTGCTGGCTCTAATTTACGAGTACCGCTTTATTCTTTTTTCCTCTCATTTTATTTTCAAATACTTTTATACCTGGCACATTGTTTGATATTTATTTGGTTGATTGGTTTGAATTTCGGTGCATGAAGTTTTGGTGCTGTATATGTGGGTGCTGTGGGTGTTAGAATATTTTTCTACCTGGGAACCTTGCTACTGCTTTTATGCAGTGTTGGTATTTTTCTTTTGTTGTTGAGGCTTCGATCTAAGTAGAAACATTGTGTTGTTTGTTGCAGATTCTTCTCAGAGGACCAGACTTCGGCCAGGTTCTACCATCAATCTCCTGGCCCTTGCTTAACTCCTTGTTCCAAGCTATGACTACATAAGGATTCCAGTGAAGCTGTGAAGCATTTCGTGATTATTTGTTTTTGTTTGTGCATCTTCATCTGTGATCCAATTGTCTGCTATGACTTTTTTTATTTGGAGCAAAATTTTGAGAATTTTGTTTAATTTGAGTGTGATCCAAGCTATGACTACTTTTGCATGGACGTCAAGGATATTTTGATGTTTGGAGTAAATTTTGAGAATTTCGTTTAATTTGATCTTGTCGAGAGTTATTTAAATACTTGATTAATACTGTTTTCTTTGCATTATTTGTGTAATACCATCCCTCTTATAGATACTCATGAAACTATTCCAGATAAAAGAGGGATGGTCAATAGATCACTTTTGCAGTTGATAAATGCTTGATTGATACGGAAATCCCAATAGATTCCGGCCATGGCGGACTCCATAATCACCTCTGAGAAACCCTCCACCTCGTCCCCTCTCGACCCTCCTTCCCGCATCGTCCAGAAGCAGTTTTCACTCTGAAGAAGAAGCTCATGGCATGGATGGGGATGTGGATGCTGATTCTGCACTGTCTGACGAGACTATCCAAAAAGTGCTGGCTGGACCTGAAGTTAGTTTTGATTATCTATCTGCAGAAGAAAAGAAACTATTCCAAAGAGCTGTTGCTTCTGGAGAACTGAGCAAGACGATTAAGCCTTGGGATCCTTGGTGGTTGAAGCCGTCTGCCAGGACAATATCGTTCAGCAAAGAAGGAACCCAACTAATCCAACCGCTTGCCAAATAGGACGAACCAATGTCACCAGAAGATGATCAAGAAAGCAGTCAAGCAAGTGAGATTCCACCAGGTCCTGAGACACCACTGCCTCCCCTCAGCAAGCTTAGTTCCGCAAAGCCATCACCATTCTTAGCTGTTCATCTGGTTGACATTATATACAGCTACTGCTTCGCTCTTAGTCTCTACAATAGTGATTGGCAATCAGATGCCACAGGCTCAGCTATGGTCGTGCTCTCCGTGTCATCAGTATTGGGTCAAGGAGGGCAGCCGGAGACTGTCCTGGAAGCTCTATCTTATTGCTTGGAGCAGACCTGCTCTCCAGCTTTCAGACAGATGGGTGGCTTGCAGTTTGGACTAGGTCTCGTAGACGATGTAATAACCCTATTAACATTAGGAACCGCATTGCTGTGCTTGCTTTGTGATCTGCAGAGGATGGTCCAGGCCGGGGAGACCGAGCTGAAATCAGAGAAACCACGAAAATCAAGAAGAGCTGAAATTAGGAGTACGCTGAAGCAGGCCGAAAGGAAAATCTACTTCCTCAAGTGGTGGGTCCGCGAGCAACCTGGGGAAGCTTGGTCTTCCTTAGGAGTCATCGCAAGGGCAGAGAAAAAGTTCATAGCTAAACTATGAAGCTCTCTCAAGGTCAACAAAGCCAAACCCAGGAGCAAAGTTTTGATTCAAGAGACTAAAAATATCGCATTCTCTTTGTTCTTACTTTTAAACAGAAGCACAGAATTTATTAGTTGGATTGACTCGCAAATGTGATGGTGTATTTCTGTTCAAATTAAAAAAAATGCCTGAATGATACTGTTTCTTTGCATTATTTGTGCAATACCATCCCTCTTACAGATTCTCATTAACAAAACCAATAACTTTCTCCTTGGAGAAGGCAATTCCAAAACAGTGAAAAAAAAATAACAATAAAATGATTGCACCCTCTTTAAAATGCACCATATGTTGTTTCCACAATTTCTTTTTGGGTAGTTATAGGCCTAGCACTAATTCTTCATCTCTTACAGCAGTCCCTTGAGAAGTGTACCTATTATTTATCATAATTGAAGTAGAGCATCAGCAATGGTCATCATAACTATATTCTTTTCACATGAGAAATCTTCAAATTGAAAAGATAAGAATCTTACATTAGAACTACAAGAAACTCTCGATGTTCATTTCCACATACGAGCAAGGATCAGGAATATCAAAGTTCTTTAAGACCTGGAAAAGACGTGAAAACACAATTTGATCAAATAATTGCGCAGATGAGAGTAGCATGAACAAAAGCTTCAGATGCAACTATATAGACCCTAATCTTAGCAGAAGATAGCGTTGTGATATATACCTCAGGGTGCAAAATACCAAAATTTCCAATTTGCTTCCCTTTATAATAGATGCTTGCTTGTACACCAGGCAGAAACTCAGGCTCCTTCAGTAGGATGACAAATGGGTGAGTGCATCATTTATACCAACCACAAAAGCCCGTGAAAAAGAACCCTATATTATAAAAAGCTAGCAAGCCAATATGCTCACCTCTGCATGTTGTAAATAGTAGCCTGCATTGTCACCAATAGGAACAAAAGCAGCCCCAAGTACTTCCATGATTCTATCCACCAGCCCATGAATCAACTGCAATCAGAAACCAGAATGTAACCGATAAATATTATCTCATTAACACCCTCTTCAACAATTAAGTTGATAAGAGAAGGAGAACAACCATGTATATGATATATCTCATAGATCTTGTGACAGAATACAAGATTTAAGACCTTGGACAGTAAGTATATTGAGCTAACAATTTAAGTTAGAGGTCTCCCATGTAGCAGTAGACTAACAATCAAATAATAAACATAGTATACTACTTGAGCAAAAGATTTCCTTATACATGAACTTGTGTACACCAGGAAATTGGTATTTGTACCTCAAATCCAGAGCTAGCCCCACAGTATAATGCTGCTAATTGGCGACGGTTCGTTGCACCAACATCTTTTTTCTCATCCAACATAGTCACATCACCCACTTCGAAAACCTATATAGCGAAGTGAATAAAGGTCAATAATTTTCAAATGAGGTTATAAGAAAATTAAATGTTAGTATAAACATAATGAAAAACTAGAAACAAAATGAAATTCTAACATATACCTTTATGGGCTTTGGGTGATCTTTGTTGTGACCCACGGATTTCAATATGCCAGGCATCAGAGTGGTTCGCACAAGCTCAAAATCAGATGAGCGAGGATTTCCAACAACAACGGCCTTTGATTTGTCATCTCTACGACGTAACATGTCAAAGTTTTCTCGCCACGAGCACAAGATGAAATTCAACACCTCTGTATACCCATTCATTGCAATCTATGACAAGTTTGAGGTGTCAGAAATTAAAATAATAAGCATTTTAAAACCATGCATCCATCACTAAGAATGGAAGGACAGAGCATGATATCTTAAATATTAAATGACGATTTTTTGTTCTATACCTCAGATCTGAGGACATCGCTAAGCTCATTCAAGACAAGTGGCTTCAAAGATCCAGGCAAAGATGCTGGCTTCGTGCGCGGAATATTGTTGTATCCATATGCAATTGCAACATCCTTGAAAGCAAGAACATGCCTTGTCAATGAAACACTAGGATTTGGTGTACTAAGCCAGAAAGATCAATATGAAAAATTGAGTTCTACCTCCATGACATCACAAGGGTGAAGGATGTCACTTCTTGTTGGAGGTATAAGTACAGTGATATTGTCCTGCTTATTGCCTGATACAGACTGCTGAGCCCCCAATTGCATCTTATTCAATAAATCAATGACCTACAAAGTAAGAAATGATGAGGAAAAGTAAAGTTACAATATATAAAGTTATAAAATAAATCACACCTAACCCGTGCTTTTGCCAACAACCTTTTTCTTTTTTCCTGTTCTTTTTTTTGTTGGGTGTGGGGGAAGCATCGGCCAGTAGATGACACCAGAGAGGAATTTTCAAAACACGGAATAAACTATATCTGCTATATATTTTAGGGCAGTAATATTTATTAGCACTTGTGCATTGACATACCTCATCAGCCCCTAAAGATAGTCCAATTTTGCGATTAATGTATGATAGCGAAACGTCCATGTTGTAGATTGATAAATCAGGATACACATACGACTTTCCATCAGGATATAACACTTCAACAGGTTCAATCTCAAACTTTCTTTCACAATATGATGAAAATGCTGTCACCTAAAAACAGTAAAAGATTATGTCAGGTCCAAAAAGTAAAAAACTATAACTAGCAAATAAATGCACCCCAAAGTTTCATTTCAGTTTCTTACTATTGTGTTCAGAACAATCTTGGCCTTTGTCAAATCAGTAGCTGTACATTCTATGAAAACATTCTTCGTCTTTAAAGTGATTGCTGAATGAGCACCATTTATAATTGGAGGTAACGACAAAACAGTTCTGCCAAATTGAAGAATTCCTATCAATAGAGCTATATTACATGGACAGGCAATTATACATGCACTCCTCTGTACAAAAGACAAATAGAAATTATCATAGTAATAAATGTACAAGAAAAGAAAAATATTGTACCTGTTGTTATCATATATAACAGGAAAAACCTTGGAGTTCTCTATTATATGCAAGAACTTCTTCAGCTTCAAATCTGACTAAAAGATGCAAAAGAGAAAAAGCGATCAAGTTACTATATTTACCACGTGTCTTCATGCGCTGCATAATTACTAGCTCAATAAAACAGGATACTGGTAAACAATTCTGATGGTCTAATAAATGCCAAATTCTTATTGGTCTGAACCCTTCCTCAGAAAGGGAAAAAGAAAAAGAAAAGAAAAACTATAATGAACTTACTTTGTAAAATTCCATGAGTTCATCAGCTCTGAAGTTCTTCGTCTAATAAAGATATCAAAATAATATGAAATTAGTGATATCTATAAACTGAGAAAGAGATTTTGCAGAAATATATTCACATAAACTACTAATTTGACAATAGAACATGATGCCCTAGTGAAACAGCAGATGCTTCACTGGTTTACAGTATAAACAAGTAGATGAACCAAATATCAAAAGCAACCAAACCTAACATACTTTCCCGGATACACCTCAGATAGGCCGATTGAAAACTCAACACTACTACTCTGAGTAGTTTGCAGATTATTTAAATTAACAGGAGAAAGACTCATATCTTAAAACAACCCAAAGAGGTCACATCTTGAAATCTACATTCCTTGTTAAAGAACCCATCCAAGTGGAACCATACATTAAAACACTTCATCACTAAACAAATAAAGGCAAATTCAGATTACCTGTTTCAGTGGCACAAAACTTATGCTTGAGGGTGGCAAAGCCTGAAAATAGAAAGATATAAGTAACCAGTAGTATTGACACTACACTTGAAAAAGAACTTAGCATTCAAACTATTTCAGTGCAAACAATGAGTAGAGAGTTCTTGAGAAGCAACTACTTAGGTGAACATTAATTACCATAGAAAACCTTCAAAAGTGGTTTTCTGCAAATGCGTATAAAACCATCACAAGACACCGAACTGATATGGTAAGCAAACGGTTTCGGGATTGGTGAAAATTTTCATTTTTTCATTCCTAAAGACGAGAGTTTCAATATAAGATTTGAAGAACTGAAACAAATTTAGCAGAGGGTCTCAACAACTGAAATAAATTTACATGATCCAAAATACTATAAGAAAATGCAGAATACATATAATAGCAAATAGAACAAGTATTACAAAAGCCCACCTCATATGAGAAAGGAGCTTGAATTGTGTCCAAGTCATGAGTCCCAATGGCAACTAGGGTTCGTCGCCTGTAAAACAAATGGTATATATATGTAAGGACTTTAATACATAAGACACAGAAAAGAAATAAGGACTCGGAAGATCAGGAATGCATGGGTTGGACAGTTGCATAAACAAGCACTTCAGGCTATTTTAGTTAGAAAACATTACCGGCAGATATTTTGATGGAGCTTGTCTTGGAGGTCAATAAAGCTGTTATAGCTTGCTTCGGTGAAAGTCATCCCTCTTAACACAGCACAAACGACATGAGGTCGAATCAAAGATGTCTGCAAGTGGAACAAATTTCTTTGTAAAATCAACTGTAGCACTAAATATAAAAAGCACCTAAGGGAGTCCTTTTAGTCTCTAACATAGCTACCTCTGGTTTCACGTGCATTTTCATCATAGACTCCTTGCTAACATTTGCCAACTTATATTGAGGAACCTCATCTTTCTTTTCGAAAATACGGAGAGCTTGAGAAAGTCCTTCAAGGCAAAGCAAATCGTATCTGCATTTAAATTAAATCAGAATCCTTTCACTGCTCTATATAGATATTACATTACAATTACTCATGTTCCTCAAGGTACACCCTGCTACTCTGTATTTTCAGCTTATGTTGATATCAAAATCTAAATTCAACACATCGAAAGTAATATCAACTGATGCATTATACGAAAAAACAAGTGCTCCATACCTATGAGCAGGAATGTCGATTTTGTATATAATTACAGGTTATGTTGATATCAAAATCTAAATTCACCTCATCGAAACTTACATTAACCGTTACATTATACGAAAAAACAAGTTTCCCATACCTATTAGCAGGAATGTCAATTTTGTATATAACTTCTTCATCTTCGTCGCCTTCTTCTTCATCCAGATGTTTTTCTTTCCTTATAATTGCTTTCTCAGTTGTCTAAAACACACACATTCATAATCAGCACAGTTTTTAACACAAAAATTTTCAGACGAAACTGCACAAAACTAGAGAAATCCAAGTGCTTACGACGTCGTCTAGCTCAATTCCGAAACGGAAGCACTCATCTTCAAACTCTTTCTCAGCTTTCTCACTCACTTCCTTCTTCTTCAGCTCTTCCTTAGCTGCCAGATTCAGTTAAAAAAGAGCATCAGTGAATTTTTTTCGCAGTTAATAAATACATGGATCAAAATCGGAGAGCGAGGATTGAGAAAATCGAGAGCTCACTGTAACTTTTGCCTAGGGCTGCGAACAGACGATCCCGTCCTACGCTGACGGTCGGCATGGTGGACTCTGATTCTTCCTTCTCCGATAACGCACACAGCAACACAGAGTAGGGTTTTGTTATATTCCTCTGGTTTTTACCGACTCTTATTGGGGGCCCTTAGTTAGGTTTGTCGCATCATATGTGTGATGGAAAAGGCCATGCCAGGCGGACACACCTAAAGTTAATTGGGCCTTTAGTTAGCTTGGGTTGATTACAAGTGTCGGTCAAAGCCCATTCGAGGCCCGTAACTCTTAAACCCTTCCAATAAAAGACCTAAATCTTAGTGTGAGGCGCGAGCGAGAGAGAAAAACCCTAGTCTCCACAGAGAGTAAAAGAAGAGAGGGATGGGGAGCGATAGCGAAGTAGAGAAGTCGCACCAGAAGGAGAGAGAGAGGAAGAAGACACAGGCTCTGGCTCCGATAGCGAAGCCCCTCGCCGGCAAGAAGCTCGGAAAGCGAACTCTCAAGCTTGTCCGCAGAGGTAATAATTTGAGGGAATTTGATACACTGATTTTAGGAATAATGTGGGGGAATTTGATTTTGATGTGTATATGCTGTGTCTTGTAGCTGCTGAACACAAATGCTTGAAGAGAGGAGTGAAGGAGGTAGTTAAAAGCATAAGGCGAGGTCAAAAGGGGTCAGTTTTGTACTCTGTTCTTTATTTCTTTTCGATATTTTGGAAGGGAAAATTCATTTGCGACCTTAAAAGATTCAATAGAAAGGAAAGAGCCCAACTTTGATAGTAGAATCACTGAGACACAGTCATATATGCAGCTTGTTCATTTTTAGATTAATCGGAATTTCTAAGTTGATAAATAATGTATAAGAAAATGATATTTCGGGTTCCAAGGGAAGCCCTTTTGAAGTCGAGTCACCTATGCCGAGAAGAACTTAATTTAACTCTAGTTCATGGAAGCGGCTTCGTGTGTAGATTGTTCTGCAGTGGAGTTACTTTTGTGGCTTTTTGATGAACTTTTAATGATCGTGTATACTTTTTCATTGTGAGTGCAGATTATGTGTTATAGCTGGGAACATTTCTCCTATCGATGTGATCACTCATGTTCCAATCTTATGTGAAGAGGCTGAAATTCCATATGTTTATGTGTCCTCCAAAGAAGTAAGTTTTCGGTTTAAAAAAAAAAGTGCAATACATATATTTGTATGTACATGTTGGAAACAGAAATCAACAACTAATTAATCAAACATAATACCATATTTTATTGAACTTATCTGTTGAATTCCTCATAATTTTGGAAGTTTTCTTCATTCAGTATTAGAAAAGCAGTATTTTAATAAAATTAATGTGTACTTCAGGATCTTGCAAATGCGGGGGCAACCAAGAGGCCAACATGCTGCGTTCTGGTGATAACCAAGCCGACCAAGGGTGAGTTGGCACAAGAAGAACAAGAGAAACTAAAGGCAGATTATGATCAGGTTGCAGGAGAAGTTTCTGAGCTTTTTTCCTCCACTCTTTTCTGAAGGCTGGAAAAATTTACTTGTCCCTGTACTACTGACTATCTTGTATGAGGTTTTTCCTTTTTGGTGCCTCGAGTGCTGGGCTATGTAGTTTGTTTCAGCAAATGTTAAGACACAATGTGTTTGTTTGTGTACCTATTGGAGTAGAACATCAGCAGATTTGCTTTTCTCGATGGAATATGAGATCCTTGTTTTACTACTTAATTTTCTTTGTGGAAGCCTTTTTCTTTTGGTAATGCTTCATCATAGATATGGTTTTGAACATTATAAATACGGTACTAGGAACACCTACGAATTGATTTATATGTTACTTGCACTGCCAAATGAAACTAAGAATCACCGTGTAAGAATCTGTCAAGTAAAAGCAGATGGATCGGATTGACTGGCTTAACTACAACTCTTGCACTTGTATGCTTGTAAGCATTCAAAACAATGCGAGTAAAACAGTGATAACAGAACCTGCTACCCAAGTTATACCATTTACAATATGAGAGAACTCTATATTTGCCTCCCTTCGACACATAAGCGGGCTACACCCTTGTTGAAAAGCAGAACTCCTGGCTCTTCCGTCATGTATTCTTTTGGTATCAGATTTTATGCTGTAAGTTAGCTGCTTGGCAATACATTATTTTTGGGAGGTCAAACTCCTGAAGAACAAGACACCTACACCACCAATTGCCAAAGCAAGTATAATTGGACCAATGGAGTTGATATCATTCACTCGGCCAGTACTATCTGCTCTTCCTAGGCGAAGTCTCTCGGCTGAGTACTCCCGTAGAAGGTTGCTCAAATTGTCTATTTGGTGCATGATCTGGCGTTGGCTTCGTGTGATTGCTTGTATCTGTCAGAAAATTAGAGAAAAGAACAGATCAAACCACCTCTGACAGACAGTTTTATATGATAAAATCACAGACAGGACGTATTTCGCAATGAAATGCAGTATTTTGGTATGGAAATTGTAGCTTCAGTCCAGCAGAGTTGTTACTCCAGTTTTATGAGTGTGTCATTCATCAGAAAATACCTCTTCCATCAATGGAGATTCCTTGGCTAATTGTGAAGAAGATGCAGAACTTGGCAGTAGGGATCCTGTCAACGCACCGTTGCTTAATCCAGTAACAAAAAGTGAAGTAGGTGCAGGTCCATTGCACGCTTCACCCTGCAAAGCCAAGTTCTGCTGGCTAGCTGAAGTTTTTCTGACCAAGACCTTGGAGTTGAGCTCTTCAACACGAGACGTAAACTCATCCATCCTCTCATTCAGCGTAGATATCTGTTCTGAAAGCTGGGTGATAACTCCCTAAAATAATACAGGACAGGAGTTTTTGGTGACAAACAATTCCATATTAACATGGAATTTCTACACATATCACAGCCATTCACAAGGAAGAGTTGACACACCTGGTTTGAAATTGTAGCAGGTGATTCCAGGGCTCTCCCATCAAACATTCTATTGTTAACAGAAAGCCTTGTTAACTTGGAAAGAGTCTTGTCCCTGTGATTTGAGAAAGAGCGTGACATATCGCTGCCCAGTGTAGAGAATGTTCAGTTAAATGAACCAATCAGTACATAACAAACCATGATCAGCTGGATGATAATTTATTGATTAGGACAACTTAAAAAAAGCCGTTTAATTCAGTGTGGCTTCCTTTTCTTTATGTAAGTTTGGTTTTTCATTTTTACCTCATTTCCCTTCCTTCCCTTTTACTTTAAATTCCTTTCTATTCTGAGCAAATAGCTGTTAATGAAAAGTACCGGTTGAGATACTTGCTTCTCCTATCTGCTGAGGCTCGGGAAAGGGCTTCTTTAGGGCTTGAAACAAAATCATCATCTATGCTGAGCTTTGTCTTCAAATCATCTGGTAAGGCCTGAATAATGATCACATTAGAACCATCCACGAGTAGGAGAATGCATGATCAATTGAAAGAGTCATACCATAACATCATTTACAAGTTTCTCCAGCTGAATTTGTTCAATGTAAGTACGGGGAACATATGAACCTTCCAGGCCCAGCTGCTCCGCGATATATTTAACATATAGACGATCCTTTCCTTGTACCTTCATACCCAGTTCAATGAATTAGTACTAAGCATTGCAAAATTCTCCCAGAAAATGAAACACTTGTAGTCTTTCGTTTTCTTTTTCTTGATGATGTAGAATATTTTACAGCTGACCATAGAACTAAAATTACTACCCTATCATTGGGCTGAGCTGCACAGCCAATGTGATAACTACCCTAAAACTCAAATGTATACAATCTTCTTCTTCTTTTTTTGGTATGAAATGTACACAATATCAGTAAATCGTAATATAGGTATTTCGAAGAAAAAAAAATTCAGGAGAAAAAGGAAAAAATGAAAATCAGTTAATCTTAGAACTGGTGTTTCCAACTTGAAGTGAGCAATTATATATGCTTGCATCCTTTACAGAAGACCAAAGATCATCTCAGACTACTTCAAAACATCACATATTATAAATGAAAAAAAAAAATCCCACGAATTCCAAAACAATCTCAACAACTGAATGGACAACATGTCATGATACCTGAACATATTGACGATTAAGCTGCTCCAGCCAATCAGTTTTCACGCAGACCCTATCATCACTGAAAATATGACTGCTTCTTTTTAGGATGGCTGCAATTGTATACCCCAGAGCCATGAGACCTCCAAGAAGGCGCACACTAACTACAAAAGTTATTCTTGGTGATATTATGAAGGGACTATCCGAAACCCACTCCTGAAAGAGAGGTAAAACTAGTCAGAAATCCTTCTCTGGGTACTATCTATAATATGATTAATATCTAAGTCTAATCTGGGACCAAGCACATATCATCAGAATCCTAAACACTAATTATGGAAATATTCACCTGCACCCCCATGTAACTGAAAAAACAACCATGTAAGCTGTTAATGACTTTCCAGACATGTAAGAAAGTGCTCCCATCAAACTCCCTAAGTCACGATCTTCAAATCTTTGCCTTAAAAAAAAGTTGATTATCCAAGTGCGGAGCAAAGCGTATTTCTAAGAACAAAAAGGTTCGTCGTACAATTTCGGCAATTACAAAAATCAAGGAGTATATCCCTCTCCCGTAGTGTCTATGTACCCAAAGTTCCTTTCATTAAATAAAATACCAAGTTGCCAATTTGAAATGGATAGGCACATTTAAACTGTCACTTTAATCGACTAAGGACTGACGGTATATTTCAGGACGTATAGGTTAAGCCTCACTACCACAATTTTCAACTCCACTAGTATACAGAACTTATAGCAATAAATATAAGGAACTGAAACCCAGTGAGTAGAACTAAACAAATCAAGTAGTTATAGGTTAGGAATATCTGATGTTTTCAAGGCATTGCTAACTTCATATAGTTCATTAACGTAAAGTACACAAGAAAAAAATTGTAAAAAAGCACTCATGAACTGCAGCTCTCTTTTGGATCTACAGCAGTTAGTAATGCATAGTGGTGGCTGACAAAGAAGAGTCAAACACTTAGGGCATCAAGTAAGATAATGATGATAATTACAACTCTGTCCATTAGAACAGGAGCACATTAGTATGAGGTGTGAGACACCTCTCATAGTGAGGAAAATTTGAAATAAACCTTATAAATTGATTGATTTATTTAGTATTGATCAATTACTGAAAACACCCTAGGACGCTGGTAGAATTAACTCAAATACACATTAATTTAAGGATCTTTAGTTTAAAAAATGTCCAACCTCAAACATGAGATTGTATTTGCCATCCCTGTTCCTCATCCTTAGATACGATTGACATGCTTCAGGATCTTCACCTGGTGGTAAAAGATATATGTCATAAGTTTCTTCTCTGGTTTCTTTGTGCTCTTCAAAAACAACAGCCTTGATTTGATCCACTGTCACTGCCCTATTTGACTGTAATAAGGAAAAATGAACAGAGAAATAGCTTGCATAAATAGGTGTTACCTGAAGCATACAAACTGAGCAAAATGAAAGACCTAAACAAAAAAAATTTATGGCAAACCTTTAATATATAAGTCGGATTCTGAAAACCAGTGAAGGGATTAAATTTATTGGTAATTTTAATATGTGCTGTCTGGAGATCTGGCTCAATAAAGGCCTTGTACATAGGATACACCTGTATCAAAAATATAGATGTCAAGCACCAGAAACCCTTTGTTTGCCAATCATTACATGTTACAGAACAGAAACAAAAAGAAATTGTAGCACAGGATAGAGGGGTAACCGTTTCAGAGATTTGATGAATAATTTCTTCAGGCTCTTGGCCTGCACGTTGGATGTCTCGTAAAACCCGTTTGACAAGGTCAAAGTGAACTCCACCAGTTATAGACACACGAAGATCCAGCAAAGGCCGCAATTTCTCATTTAAGGCATATATGCCCTCAATTATTACAATTCGGGAGCTAGGGACCTCCACTGTCCTGTTAGAAGCATGCGAATGACCAAGAATATACAGTACAGCAATATCAGAAGACACACGAGCAACTAAAATTATTCACAAGGCACAAAAAGAAGAAGTCTAGACATGATGAGCCTCATCTAGGAGTCAGTTAAATTTCGTATCACATCAACAATAACATAAGCAAGTCAACAGTAGAAATTGAATTTAAGGAGGATGGGAAGTTAACATGGCAAAGGATTTTCCACATCATGCACAAATGCACTACCTGTAGCCTATGCGAGAGCTAGATTTGAAATCATATATTGGAACCTCAACAGCCTTCCCCGCTTTTAAGCCATGTATGTTTTCAAGAAATGTCTCATAATCTGTCAGGCGTGGATCTGTTTCAAAGCATTACAACCATTACAGTGAGTGCTCTGATCTATAATCATTCATTGAACTAATTGACGACAAAGGAAAACATATGATGGAGGAAGACAATAGAATTACACTTTCAGTTTTGAGAAAAATATAAACAATTAGTGGTACTGAAGAATGATGCATCACATAGGGAGAAAAATTTAATAAAATAAAAAGTAGATGTTGATAAACTGGAGAAATTAATAGTTGATCCAAGTGAGAGTGAGATTGCTTACCATCGAAGTTGCCGTCAATGATACGACTAGCATCATTGTAGTTATCCATTGTAATGACAGCAATGCTGGGCATAAAGTTCAGCACCTTCTCCGTGAAAACAGTCTTGCCTGCTCCAGATGGGCCTGCTACTCCAACGAGTACTATCCCATCATTCTTTTGAGCCAACAACTGGCATGCCCGTATCACTATAAAGAAACCTTTCTCAAACGAAAGTATATCTGGAATGGGGGCAATTTCATATCGGTCACAGTCCTTCCTTTTAACTAGTTGGACCTGATCTCGCAATAGACCAGAACGTGGCCTAGGCGACTCAGCATCATTTGTATCTTTAGCCATTTAGTGCTAAAAGTCTATATCATTCTTTGTACGCTGTACACACATAGTAAAGGAAACATTACATAAAGAAGAATCAAACAGTAATAAAATTGCAGAACTTTAAAGTGTGAATTTAAATTCTTGATTGCCTAAGGGATCAATGTCCTTGCTTGAAGATCAAGTACATCCATGCTTGAAGATCAAGTACATATGCCAGAACCAAGAGTTTATCGAAATTATAAACACGCAGACAGCATTCATAAACTCCTTTTCCCCTTCCTAAAGTAATGAAATTAACAAAGACACGAAACTTTAACTAGCAACTATCATCATTCTCAATATAATAAGTGGAATGGAGGTACCCAGAACAACAAGTCATCAAGAAACACTAATTCATAAATTAGTATCACAAAACTATCAAGAGCCCATTTCCCCAAGAAGCACATACATGCAGATTTTTCTATAAACACCAAAAGCAACACTTTTGAATGTGCTCATATAGAGAAGAACCAAACAGCAATGAAATTACAGAACTTTAACCATCTGTAGTCATGCTGTAACTAACAAATTTCCATGTTCTAAGTCAACATTCCAATCCCCTAAAGTCAGAAATCTAAAGAGAAAAAAAAAAATCAAAGTCAAGAGACTAACAATCATCATTCTGATGTAAACAACTGAAAAAAGGAGATACCAGATGGAACAGTGATCTAAAAACAAAGAAAATAGTGGTTGGGGCACAAAGACCAAACCTTTCCCAATAGAGAAACTTGAGCCAGAGTCGCAAATTTATCTCTGAATTTCTTGAAGACGTACTTGCTAGTAGATTCCGGGAAAAGTTTAACGGGGTCGCATTCCTGCTATGATTCTTGGCATCTTGTGAATGGTGAGAGCGGTGACACATGGTGCAGCCTGGTTGGTCAAGTCTGAAGACGTACGCGCGAGAAAAGATCTGCTGCAAAATTCGTGTTAAGTAAGACTCTCTTTCTGTAGGTCATTTCATTGGTTCAGATCCATTTTGGCATATAATGTAAATTCTGTTTGTGTAAGTTTTTGCTCTGCTTCTTTTTATCTTTTACCTGATAGCATCTTCTGGAAGTTGGTAAAGGCTTGCCCAGATTCTTTTTGGCGATGAATTTTACTGCACACTAGTGTAAAAATTACAGAGCTTGATGAAAGGTGTGGTCTTGTTTTTGATGCGTGGGTCTTGCTCTTTTCACTCTTTTTTGTTTTTTTGTTTTTGAAAGGAACCTTTCACTCTTTTGGTAACCCAAAGTTGTGGTCTTTTTTTTTATCAAAAAAAAAAGTTGTGGTCTTTTTCATGACAGACACATAAATTGCATTTTGGATAAAACTCTGTACCAGATTCGCAGCACATAAATAATAAATTGCAATTATTGGATTACCCAATTTCGGTTATTTGTTGATTGTTCTTTCTTTGTTTGTCACTACTTTAATAGTTTTGCTTTTCACACTTGTCCTTTTGTTCATAGTCGAGTCAGCTGTGTGGCCCAAAAAAGCTAGAAACCCTGACTTCTGCAGGCAACACTAACTTGACCAACTAACCCACTACACAACTGACCCAGTTCAGAGGGTTTGAGAAATTGTAGCCTTTTTTCTCAGTTCAGAGGGTTTGAGCCTGAATTGAGAGAGCTATGGATATGGAAGGCACGCCGAGTCTCCATGGATACTACATGCCTGCAGAGTGGGAACCTCATTCACAGTGCTGGATTGGATGGCCTGTAAGTCACTTTTTTCTCATCAGATTTATATCAATTTTGCATCTTTAGGTTGATGGGTCTCTTGGAATCTGTGTTTTTTGCTATTCCCAAGATCATGTGAAACCAATATATTTGATTATGTGACACAGCCAGCTTATATTGATGGTTTTTGGCAAATTTTGACACAGCAAAGTGATTAAGCTTGTGTCAGAAAATTTTGAGCTTTTAGAGAATAGTGAGATATGTATTGGACTTTGAATCTGATACTCAGTTCTCTAACGTTTTGTCATATAGAAGGTTTAATCTACTTAGTTCAGTCTCTGATTACAATCTCATCTTCATGATGAGTTATAGGAGCGCCCAGATAACTGGAGAAACAATGCAGTGCCTGGTCAGTTGGTGTTTGCAAGGGTAGCATCTGCAATCTCAAAGTTTGAGCCTGTCACCGTGTGTGCCAGTGGTGCTCAGGTTAGTAATATTTGTAAGAGATGAGGCTCTCAGAGTCTTTAGTACATACTGGTCTTTTTATCAGTGTCGGAAGAGATTTAAGTTTGAATTCATTACACTCAGTGGGCAAATGCACGAAGTCAGCTACCAGAAAATGTCAGGGTTGTCGAGATGAGTTTGAATGATTCTTGGTTTCGTGATACAGGCCCGACGGTGAGCTTCTTCTTTGACTCATTTCTGGAAATCTGATAAATTATTCATTAGTAGGATACTATCTGATTAAAACTTGTTATTCTTTTAGATTGTCATAGGAAGAAGTGCATCATGTTCTCAGCCAGAGCCAAAGGTTGCTGGCATTGATTGGAATTTTAACAGTTGGGGAGGTACGCTCTATAGTTTTGCAAAGCTGATGTCTATATTGAAGTTGTCGTTTTCTATAGATCAACTGTATGCTCAATCTTTCAAGCAACAGAACACTAGAATCTTTTTGTGGTTAGGGCATCTTTTTTATGTTTTAAGGTGCATAATCACATTTAATGCTTAATCTTGGTATTTGTAGGTGTTGATGATGGTTGTTATCCAGACTGGAGTCATGACCTCCTTGTGGCACGGAAGGTTGGAGGAACTAAACAGATCATATTTTTTTTATTTTATCGGATATGTGCTTTGTGCGTTTGTGTTTCTGAGACACTGCTTAAAGGTTTTCTTGACACTCGCAATCTGCAGATTCTGGCAATTGAGAAGCTTCCAAGGTTTCCACATACCATGATTCTCGAAGGTGGAAGCATCCATGTAGATGGAGAAGGTAACAATGAAGACACTATGAAAGCTCATTCTCTGTGCAAGCACAGTTGTCATCTTATTTTGTTTATCATAAATTGCTTTCTTCCTTTAGGGACTTGCCTCACTACTGAGGAGTGCCTCCTAAATAAAAACAGGAACCCTAATTTGACCAAGGAGCAAATAGAGGATCAACTTAAGGCATATCTTGGAGTGACGAAGATTATTTGGTTGCCTCGTGGATTATATGGTAAGAACTATACTTGACTACTATCTAATGATTGGTTTACTTTCTTTCATTTGGGGAATTAGGTCACCTATTTTTTACTTTAACCTGAACTGAGTACCAACATGCTTGGCAGGAGATGATGATACTAATGGTCACATCGACAATATGTGCTGTTTTGTGAAGCCTGGTGTGGTTTTGTTGTCCTGGACTGATGATGAAACAGATCCTCAGTATGAACGAGCTGTAGAAGCCCTTTCCGTCCTCAGCAATACTACTGATGCCAAGGGTAGAAAGTTGGAAGTGATTAAGCTTCATGTGCCAGGCCCACTATACATGACAGAGGAAGAGGCTGCTGGAGTTTCTCAGGTAAACACTGCAGACCTAGATTCAACTTTTACAATACTTAAACCAACTCTTCTGTACAAACTACATACAACTCGAGAGCTACTTATATCAGGAAAGTTTAAACCCCTAGCTACAGGTCTTGAAACTTGTATCTACATAGACTAGTTACTCCTTTTATTGTTAAATTGGAGAACTATTAAATTTCAGAATGTGTGGTACGTTTTCTCAATCCTGGGATTTATTGTTTTTACAGGACGATGCTAAACCGAGACTTGCAGGCACAAGACTTGCAGCTTCTTATGTGAATTTCTACATTGCCAATGGAGCAATCATTGCACCACAATTTGGGGACCAGAAATGGGACGATGAGGCTGTTCGTGTCCTATCGAAAGCCTTTCCGAACCATGAAGTAAGCTGAGCTTATTAACTTTTATAATCATAAATTCATAATTGATATCAAGTTCAATGGTCCTAAAGTTTGTGTCCTATAAGCCGTTCCATACCATGAACTTTGTGATATTGTGATTCTTATGAGCTGCTTTTACTATACAAACAATCACTAGTGTGTGCTGTGCTAGGCTTATTATAGATTGTTAACTGGAATCAAATATAAAACAGAATGGTCTCGATGTTCTCAATGCTATTGTAAACAAAAAAGGACGATTGCATTAAAATTGAAGGTCAAGACGGATTCATACTCTCTATCTTTATTGATTGTTCATTTCTGGCACTATTTTTATATTGGTGAACAAGCTGTTAATGTATTGTTGGCTCAGGTGGTGAGAATTGAAGGTGCTAGGGAGATTGTTCTAGCGGGTGGAAACATACACTGCATAACTCAGCAACAACCGCGCGGTATTGTCCAACCATGATGACATTGGTGCAGGCAGCATAGCGAAGACATAAATTTCATCGCTCACTTTATCGGTTCCATTTGTTTCGGATCCAGGGCACTCGCAAGCAGAGATGGAAAGTCTCCAATTTATGCAGGCATTGTTGCAACAGAGACCAGAGATTTTGCGATAGAGCTAGTTAATTGAGTTTCAGTGGGTAATTGTTAACGAAATCTAGGTTTATCAAGTTGCATAATGTTTTTGCAGAAACAGCTGAACGTATCTTTGGTCTGATACACTTGCGTTTTAGGTTAACTTGAGCAGGTTCTCTTATAACTGAAAATCCAATTCCTTCTCACTTTTTGAGTTTTCTCATGCAATCTGTTCTGCTAATGGAATTCATTATATCAAGCATTGTCAGCAGTATTCAACTTCTTCATATACCTGGCTGGTTTAGCTACCTGCAAGTCCGTTTGGCAAACTGACTGACAGTAACTGATTGGAAGTGATGTGAACTTCACAGTTCACAGTAGCTATTCCATCTTTTACTGGATTTACCAATGGTAGGAATGTTGTTTGGCTGCAATGTTTACCTAGAAGAGAAGAAAGGAGAAAGTTGATTTTTTCACCATTGGAGTTGACTGATCACCATTGGTATATAGGCACAGCTCACCTATCTCTCTAAAGTTTGAGGGAGACCATAACCCCAATAAAGTATAAATGCTTTGACGCCAACCCCTTGACATGTCCAATGAAATGATTGGTCCTGAAATCAAGATCTTCGCATCAAGGATTACATTTTCTAAGTTGGGCTTAATCATATGCAACACCAAAAATCAACTTCATCTCAGAAAACAAAACTAGAAGATTATAGGAGAACATAAAGTACTAATCCTCGGACAAGTATTTGTAATCAAATCAATAATTTTTGTTTAATATTCGGCATAATAGTCAGTTTTGATGTCCTCGGTTTTACATTAGTGTCAATCAACTACTCTAAGTTTTATGTTAACAAATTTGCTAACTTAGATTTTCACAATTAGTCAATCAACTACTCTAAGTGTTATCTATGCCAATTTGATATCTTTATGTTTTCAAAATTAGTCAATTTACTACCATTTCATCATATTAATTTGTCAATTTCTCCATCCAAACATTGATTAATTTTTAAAATTTAAGATAACAAATGGCTAATTATGAAAATTTAGGGAATCAAAATTATTAATCTTGAAAGCCTAAAGTAGCAAATTTGATGGAAGGGTAGCATGAAAAGTAGTGTTAATAAGGTTCAACATGTTTCAGCATGTCATTGTAGTCCATGAGTACCACTTATGACATCTCCCAAACGTATTAAACCATGCAAAACTCATTCTTATTCAAATTATCTTGTTTATTAATCTCAGTATTTGTAAAGTATGGTATTTAGATTGTGTTTTAATTGACATAATACCAAAATTATAAATACAATGTGTAAGATATGGACTTAGAATACTAAAATCATTCTCCTATATGATGATATGTGTGGGATCTTATCTAAATATAAATTTTTCAACCTCAAATAGAAATTAAGGACACTTCATTGCAAAATACAGACATTATATGTATTATATATAATAAAAATAAAATCTTATTTAGAAGTGTTATATTGTCGTTCAGAGAAAAAAAAAAAACTTGAAAAATGCAAAAAAATTAATTAATTAAAAAAATGGAGGTGGGGGGAAGAAGTGAGAGTGACGGTCCCTGAAAACCAGCCAGCAATACCAAAAACGATCCATGTGTTTGGCTGAGATTTGAGAGATCCCAATTCCCAACACCAAAAATACTGCTGCTTTCCTTCCTTGTAATAATATTATTAATTCTCAAATCACACTCTCTCTCTCTCTCTCTCTTGACATGAACTCAGCTCGGTGATCTTGTTGGAGAAAAGAAGATGGGGTGTTCATTCTCTGGTCTGAACGCTCTGTACGACGCCGTTAACGGCGGAGGTGACGTGTGGATCAACGAGAACCGGTTCAAGATCGTCAGGCAGCTCGGCGAGGGTGGCTTCGCCTTTGTCTTTTTGGTCAAGGAGGTCGTCCCCGACTCCTCCTCCTCTACCTCTCTCGCCAAGAAACTCAAGGACCCTTCTCACCTTTCTGGTCTGCTTCCTCTCTCTCTCTCTCTCCTCATTTCAATTTCCCTGCTTTGCTTTTCGATTCTGCTATCTGGTCCCTGTAGATGTGAATCTGAAATGGTTAATTTGTATTGTATGAATGTGATTTAGTTAAAGCTTTGTTCTTATTGTGCCGGACCGGTTTTGGTTTCGGAATTTGTGATCTGGTTGGGTTTGTACGATTTGTCGAGTTTGGCTTTGTTGTTCTTTGCGTGTGGTATTGGATTTTCGAATGGGATATTGTATTACGTTTACGGATTTGAGATGATTGTTGGTTCTGGTTTGGTTTGCAATTAAGCTATAGACGTGAGTTCAGCTTTGTTTTTACTGTTCTCTTGCAGATGATGGAACTTATGCCATGAAAAAAGTTCTCATTCAGAATAGCGAACAGCTGGAGTTGGTCAAGGAGGAGATCCGAGTTTCATCACTTTTCACTCATCCTAATCTGCTTCCCCTTCTTGATCATGCCATTATTTCCGTTAAGGTTGACATCCTGAAATTCTTTACTTTGCTTGGGTCATAGTATTTACCTGCTTTGAGTTGAGATGCTTCATATTATTACTACGCTGCTTCATATTATTAGTTCCAAAGTTATATCTTTAATTTGGTTTCTTCAAATCATTACGATCTAGGCTTCTTTATTTTCAGTAGTACCAACCACTTCTCTTACAGTAGCATGTTCTGTCCATGAACTTCTATTATAGGACAGTAACTTCCCGTTAGAAGCTTTATTTTTCCTATTTTCATGTGTCCTATGTTTTTTTCTTAATACTCGATGCCATTAATTCATCTATCCTATCTACTTTGGCAGCCTACACAAGACCAATCTTGGAACCATGAAGCATATTTATTATTTCCAGTTCATCTCGATGGAACTTTACTGGATAATGCAAAGGTTATGAAAACTAAAAAGGAGTTCTATTCAACCACAGATGTTCTTCAAATATTCCGGCAGGTGAATGAAGATTTCATCCTATTGATCCCCCTTTTAATTTGATACAATTTCTCTTTTTAAAAAAGGGTAACTTTTAATTGACTGATATCACACTAAAAGACTTTGCTGTTATCTGCTCAAGGCAAATAAATTGAAATGCACAACATGCATGTTTAAAAGAATGGTAACTTTTAATTTTTCCCCTTCTGGGGTAATTGATATACCATGCCCCAGCTGTTCTTCCACATCCCACAAGATTTACTTCGTTACTAGAACAGGATTGGAAGCAACAAACACATGTTAACTTAGAAAAATCAATGCCACAGCTTTGTGCAGGACTCAAGCACATGCACAATTTTGAACCACCATATGCACATAATGATATCAAACCTGGTAATGTCCTGATTACTCATAGAAAAGGGCAACCACCTCTAGCCATATTGATGGATTTTGGCAGTGCTCGACCTGCAAGGAAACAAATTCGCACTCGTTCTGAGGCACTGCAGTTGCAGGTATATCTTCTTTATCACCTCTGGTTTCTACATGCATGTGTGTGTGTGTGTTTTTCTTTCTCTTTTTTTCAATTTTTTTTTCTTTTTTGCAATAATTGCAAAATGTTTCAGCATGTAGAATACACACCTTTAAGCAACATATGTATTTCTATCATTTAATGACCTTTGCATGTTAATTGCACTATTGGGAAGGTGCTCAACCAATATGTGGGGATTGATATGAGGTCTGAGCTCTTCTCTTATCAGCAAATTTTAGAAGAAAATTTAGTGAAGTGTTTCTTTTCTTGCTTGTTATGTAGGAATGGGCATCTGAGCATTGTTCTGCACCATTTCGAGCTCCAGAGTTGTGGGATTGCCCAAGCCAGGCAGATATTGACGAGAGAACGGATATATGGTCTTTGGGATGCACTTTGTATGCCATACTGTGAGTACTGATCCTGACTACTTACATTTGAGTGTCATATGGGGTGTGCCTTCTGTTTCACTAGTGAATGCATCTGTTGCATTGTTTAAGAAACTGTGTAAGTACATGTACGCATATCTGTATCGGGCATGCATGTGGCATCTTTGTTGTGTCCTTGCTCAGAGGTGACACCAAAGGTTTATTTTTGCATAACTAAACACTACACAATATAAAGCATCTGTGTTACCTCATGTTTTAATGGTTTGCTGCCAGATATACTCAATTAGTATCATTATGAGCATCATTATCCTCAATTCCTCATCATCATATCTGTAGCTATTTTACCCCAAATACTTATGCCTGATCTTTTTATAGGTATGGAGTATCTCCATTTGAATATGCGCTTGGTGAATCTGGAGGAAGCCTACAATTGGCAATAGTCAATGTGCAGATTAAGTGGCCAGCTGGACCTAAGCCTCCATATCCAGATGCTCTTCATCAGTTTATTACATGGATGCTTCAGCCACAAGCTGCAGTCCGTCCACGAATTGACGATATCATAATACATGTGGACAAGTTGATTTCAAAGTTCTCTCAATGAGATAATATAGAATGAAATGAACTTTCTTTGCATGTGCTGACTTTGCACATTCCAGCAAAACTCCTTAAAAGTCGGTTTATCATACACCGTTCCTTTTGTACTTCCGACTCAATAGGGCAATTGAATTTATAGCAGCTCCTCCATTATTTCACAGTACTGTTTGGGTTAGGTTTGACAGTTTGTGCATTTGGTTTATTGTTAATACATTTTTCTGTCTCAACCATTCGATTTTGTATTTGTAATTTATGGAACTCCTAGTCTCCGCTTGTCTTGGATTTCTATGAATACTTCAATACAATAATTGTGATACACAATCCTGTCTCTCACTCCAAGAGCTTGTAAAGTTATCATTCTCTTCCCGTCATTTACAAGGTAGTTCATTGTGTTGCATGCATCTTTCAGTTCAGAAAGGTAAACAGTAGCTGCTATCCTTTCGGTCTACAATCCAATGCCACCTGATCAAAAAGCTATTTGTGCATTTTGTGTTTCCCTTTGCTAAAGCAAGGCGGGTTGAACTCCCATGGAGGATAAATCGTGACGTTTTGTGAAGAGAACAACAAAAGACCAGAGTTGTTCAAGAGGATAACAAACCATTTTTAGTCTTATCCTTCAACTCCGTGTGGTTCACTGATTTGCAACCCACCTGTTGTGGGTGGGGAGCGCTACTAACCCAAGAGGCAGAAGTGTGCATAGCAACAATTTTCACCAGTGGTGAAGTGACCAAGACCACCACACCACACCCGCTTAGGTTTCGCTTCATGCAACTAACTGGATCACTGCCCAGCTTAGGATTTACCTTGAAATTACATTTTGTAGCAGTACAATTTACAATTAAAATTCAAGTGTGCCTGAAGCTGAACATGGCAAGAAATGAGGAAGAGTGAAATAAAAATCAGGTCAGAGGCCTCCATTGTCTATGTTCATTTAATCAGCGACTATATAATGAAACAAGTGATTCACCTTTCTCGGATAGTATGAATAAAGAGAAATATTGTAATTTACACCAACAATAACAATGTAATACAGGCTCAGTGACACCTCAAGCAATAGTAATGTTCTATAACCAATATTTTTGGTGGCTGTTTATTATGCTTCCCAAAGCTTGGGCAATGAATAATGAATTAAGTTTCTCTGCCTGATCCTACCTGTTCAAGCAACTGTGCCATGGACATCAATAATACAATCCCATTTCAGGAAACTCAATGGTATTTTATCGGGGCAAGTCTTTGAACAAATCTAACCTGTGTATGTATGAATTTTGGATATAATCTGGATATACACACTTGCCTGTATAAATATTCAATCTGCATGGAGAAAGGAATAAAACACTGTATATATCGCTTAAATAGGCTAGAAAGCATGGTGATTGTTGTTTCACTATAACCTTGAGAATACAGAGGTGCCTCACATTTAAAACTATCTTCTTAATGTCAATCATCGTGTTCATCATCATCACTTTCGGAATCTGCAGTCCACACAAAATACCATGTAAGAGGGAAAGCAATGTATGATGTTTCTTTCAGAAACTGTTTCTTCATACAAGTGAGAACCTTCATCTGTTTTTATAGTTATAGTTTAAGATATAATATATAAATACAAAATCAACACAATTTAACTAATTACCAGATCGAACATCATCATCAAGTTTCCCCCATGAGCGGATTTGCTTTATGAGCATCCAAACCATCAACTTCCACCAATAAATATGAAGAATGAGCAAGCAAATTAGAAGAGTATTAAACAAGTAATAGTATATAGATCCATCCACCATGTGCTTTTCCTTGTCCAAATTCAAAAGAGATTCATAGCTGCCAATAAGAAAATAAAGCAAAGATGAATCTTATTGTAGTATATGGTACTAAGTAAACAAAAGCAGGGCTTAAAAGGAAGAGGCAAAAGATAAGACACGGGCTAAGTTGTTCATATACCAGATAATAAGGGCGGTAAAGAGGAATCTGTTACTTATTCGCATGTTAATGTTCGTAAATTTTTTGTTGAAGTTCTGATATGCATATTCAGGGTTGATTATGAAACTATGTTGTATCGTTTAAAGAGGAAACCCAACAACTATATTGTCACATTCTCTGTGCAGATTTCAACAAAAACAAAAATAAAAAATCTGTGGAAATTAAACTCACCTGGTACTCCAAATTATCCAGAAGGGAAAGTAAATAAGACGTAGAACTGTCCAAGAAAGAACAAAGATAACAAAAGAAACGCTAGCAATCAGTTCTAAGCCACAATATTTTGACAGTTTCGCAATTTCTAAAAACACATCAGATCCTTCATGGAGGGCTAAAATGATTGAACCAACTCGGGAAAACCTGCAGGGATGAAACAGAAAATTAAAACACGGGGAATAAAAGGGTATCTCGCGCTTTAGCCCAAATTTGAACAAACCTTTGTTTGAGAATCATGAGCATGCACCATGAAAAAATGTGAGGATTTCATACTATACTTCCTAAGCAGTCTGAACACCAAGAAAAAAAAGCAGAAACCCTTAGAAACTTGCCTCGCTGTGTAAGAGAACACAATCAATATTGTTGTTGCTACATGATGAGCCATTGATACCCAAAAGTCAGAACGCCTTGTTTCCCAAAACACCAAAGCAAAGCTGGAGTACATGTAAAACCCAGCAGAATACATGTAGAGTGCCTTCAATTTTAATCTGACAATCAAGGAATAATTGTCAAATTATGTGTAGCCAGATGATATGCAAAAATAAATTGCTTGTAGAATGAATACTCATGAATCAGACATCAAAGTAAACATCTCTTCTAGTGAGTAAAGGGACGAACTTCGTTTTCTGGTCGGGCCAAACCTGATCGCCAGGCCCTACCCAAAAGTGTTTTGTTTTTGAGAACCAAGGCTCATTGTATGTTATGGAAAGCGCCAAAGCCTCTGCGGAAAAAAAGTATAGGCATTTCCATGCCGACTCTTTAAATTTAGTAATTTTTTTCCGCTCATCATGTGTCTCAACTTTCTTCTGTCCCTTTCCAACAATAAGCAATCTTGCTAATCTCTGCAAAACACAGATGCCACTGAAATTGATTAAAACCACTCTTTTTTTTAAAAAAAGTCTGTCACAAAATGCACATCAGAGAAGACCTTCAGAATGCTGAGATTTGCATTCCTAGTCAGTGTGACCAGTAGTAGTTAGTCTACTTATCCACGAAAAGAAGTTATGATAGCTTATTACTTCCAAATGACAACAAACTTTTTTTTTTTTTTGACTTTGTCAAGGGAAACGCAAAGGCTTCCTAGGCCAAGATAAACCCCTTCGGCGCATGTGAAATGCTCCAACTGTGCATTGCAGCACAGTGCTTGGCCATTTTGATAGCTTCGGGGTTCGAACCTAGGTTGGAGAGCACACCCAACTAGGCAAGAACCACTAGGCCACTTGTAGTGGTTAAATGACAACTAACTTGGGAATGAAGTTTTTGCACCACTTTCAAATCTGGATTGCTGGAGTTTTGTTCACTCTTATAGTAACCTCATCAGCATTTAGAATTGTAACAGGATAAAGTATCAATTCAATAACATAAAACTTTCAAGAATGAAAAACCAAGAGTAAACACCAAACTAAAACAGAGCTATCGACCACACCTACCTGTTAACAATACAGAGTTCTCCACACTATTCAAATAAAACCCAATTCTCATCTAACCACTTTCTACCAAAAACATCAAACACCATATTGAAATCAAACAAAAAGCTTGAAACTTTTTGAACTTTATACCAAAAGGGTTCACGTAATGCAATCCATTAGTTGAAAATAATGAACTTTATGATCATAGTTGAAAACAAGAGCTAGTTCAATGCTATAATGAATCCAATAATAACCAGAAACCCAATAAAGTAAGAGCCGAAACAACAGTAGTACCTCAAAGACGAAGTTATCAAGGAAGAGCCTAAGTGTAGGGAAGAGGAGAACAAACAAGGGAAGGGCCAAGAAGTCTCTGGGAACTGGGTATGACTCCTCCTCCAAGTACTTGACCCAATCACTGAGACCCGAATCCATCTGGATGGGAACCGAACCCGGGAATTTGGAGGAGAAGGAAGGACAGGACGATCTGCTGTCTTGGAATTTACGCCGAAGAAGACAGAGGCTGTTTTTGACTTTCGAAAAGGCCACAAGTGTTTATGATAGATAAGACCTTCGACGGTTTTCCACCGTTTGTCAGAAACTAGGTCCCTAAGGTTTTGGGACGACCCGGTTTGGTTTACCCGATTTTGGGCTTTTTGGGAAAGTTTTTGTCCTCGAGTCCAAGGGTGGTAATCAGCTTTGGACTCCTAAGTCTGGGGTTAGGATCAGCTTTGGACTCCTAAGTCTGGGGTTAGGATCATAGTATTAGTACATCATTGTTTGAAAATCATTCTGCACAAGTTTATTACATAATTAAATTTTTGGGATTTTAGAAAACAAAGAGTAAATAAGGGTACATTGACTCATAAATCTCGTACTATGATATTAGATACCGTATTTGATGTGGAAAATGATACAGTATTGCCAACTATAATATGTATTTTTCTAGAAAATAACGTGTTGGAACTTTGTCGAGATTTTATTAGTGGACGATGGAGGAAAGCATGAAGAAAAATGAATCTGATGCTTGTTCAATCCCGAAAGTGACATAAGGAGGAACATGATAAAGGATATCGAACCCAATAGCTTTACAATGTTGGAATCATAACTAACCAACCAGCCACAACTCACTCTAAGGGATCTATTATTAGAGCAACTTTTCGATCACATATCGACATCTCTAACGTTCGGTTTTTAAGTCTATATGAGTATATCACTTTTGCAAATTTTAATTGTGATTTACAATTATAAGCATGAATGGTTCAAGTTAGACAGATTTGGTTCGTGCATTGATTAAATCTAGTTCGATATCTTAAAAGTCATCAATTTGGCTGAAAATTTACATGAGTGATCTATGCATAGAGTTTTAAGAACTAAACAGTCGAGATGCTCATATGTGATCGAAAAGTTAATCCCACAAAAGATCCCTTAAAATGACCACAAAAATGAATCCCTTCATGGAACCGCCCTCGATCATATATATATATATATATATATATATATATATATATATATGCATATATGCAAATAAACTTTTTCCAATAAGATTAGTTATCTGATGTGGTACAAGAGGATGAAATTCTATCGTAGTTCAAACTTTGGAAAGTTGTTTGATTATGGATTCTTGCGAGCGTCTATGTGTGAGATTGATTAAGGGCCTTAACAATTGATGGATATTGCTAATGGCTTCTTTATTGTTCAATTCACTATATTGAGGAGGACATGAAATTCATTTGCACTAAACGCGGTGAGTTAGATACATGACACTTGAAATAAAAAATAGTATTGACATAATTTAGCACTTTTTTTTTTGGATTAATTTTAGTTTATCCCTCTGAGATTTGAGGGTGTCATCATGTCACCCCCTCGACTCTCAATTTTGAATTTTTACCCCCCAAACTTTCCAATTTCAGTCAGTCATGTCCAATTTCTCATATTCAGTCCAAATTAGACGTTAATTCTGACGATCTAACTCACTTTGAAGCCTTTTATGGTCATTTAAAGACAAAAAAAACTCATATGTGTCCTTAAAAGGTTTCAAAGTAGGTTAGATCGTCAAAATTAACGTCCAATTTGGACGGAATCTGAGAAATTGGACATGACTAACTGAAATTGAAAGGTTTGGGAGGTAAAAATTTAAAATTGAGAGTCGAGGGAGTGACATGATGACACCCCCAAACCTCAGGGGGGTAAACTGAAATTGATCTTTTTTTTTTCAATAAGATTTGATATTATTAGTTATCAAAGCCATAAAACAGGCCAGTGTTTAACATACACTTACACAAGAAATCCTGTAAAACCAAATAACCTATCTAAGCCAATACTAAACTCATTAAAATCTAAAGGGACGCTCGCTGAAGCGCAAGCCTAAAACAAGCAAGAACAACCTCGTTATTCTAAGAAAAAATCATTCATCTAGTCTAGTCTGCCAGCACTCAATTGTGGTACAAAAACAACTAGAAACATCTTAGAACAACACATTGAGATTACTCCAACTTTAGAAGGCTTATAACCAGATGTCTAATAGCAGAGAGACTTAAGAAAATGCTAGCTCATCCCCCTTAGGGTTGGAGCCAGCACCTTCCTCAGTCTCTTCATGAGCCAACAACCTCGGCAACAGGTTGGTCTTGCTCTTCTTGTCCATTGCAGCAGACTCAACCAGCCCAAGCTTGAACTCAAACATAAGCCCAAGAGCCCAAGCACCCCTCATTCAAAGGTTGAGCCAAGACCCATAAACCAAGGCCCAAACTCAAACAAAGAGAATAGTAGCCCTAGCCTGCCCTGGCCAGGCTACTTTTGCCGCCGTTCCCCCTTCTGGTGGCCGGCCGTTCCACAGCAGCATCAGATCCGGCAGAAAGCAACCTCCAAAGACCCGACGATCCAGGCGGCTTCCCCCTTGCAGCCCCTCGCACAGCATGCTGGAAATCACACGCAGCAGATTCAAATTCTATCTTCACCAAAGTTGTCGCCTACAACACCGATCACCTGCACCAATCGGATCAGAAAAACCTCTCGTTGCCGACCACCAAGAATGCCACCGGGATGTGCTCAACCCATAACACCAAGACCAAACGAGAATCATTGCAAGAGCAACAACAACTTTCACCAGCCACGATCACCACTGAGCCTGGGCTAGAAGAACCACCGACAACTAGACAGGTTCCTCTCTGTGTTCGGTGAAACCCTAGGAGAGAGCGCCGCTTTTTTGGTTTATAAACCAAGTCCTTCAGTAATTTTAATATAATTTATCACTTATGGCATGTGATGTCGCTTTTGGGAAGCGCATAATTTAACCCTGAAATATCGTTAGTAGTATAAGCAAATAGGGATCATTCTATCCGGGGATTGAGGGTACACTTGTAATTGTGAAACAAATAAAGAAAAGTATTATTTACAAAAATAAAATAAAGAATATAAATATATACAATTGTATAAACAAATAAAGAATTAAAATAATAAAGTATTATTTACAAAAATAAAATAAAGAATAAATATATACAAGTAAACACAAATAAGGGGGGGATTAGGATTCTTAAAATTAAAATTAAAATAAATAAAATAAAGAAAACATAAAAACATATATACAAGGGTGGAACGCAAGGAACAAAGATCAAAATCAATTCCATGTAATCAAATTCAATTCAAACCCTATAATTGTTCTTCCAAGTCATGAGAGAGGAGTTGATCATGTGAAACATTCGAAAGCAAATGATTTCCCATATTTTACTTTTCAATGCTAATTAACCTAAGCGAAAGCACCTAGATTAATTCTATCAAACATGCAATCAAGCCCTAGAAAGCTAGTCAATCATGACATGTTCAATGCATTAGACATAGAGAAAGGCTATCAACTCAAGTGTACAACTTAGTTATGGAAAAGTCCACCTAATTGCAATCCTCTTCAATTAAATTCGATTCTTGTCCAGAACCTTTACTACTTTTGATTCAAGTTACACAAAACGAAAAGTCGATTTCATGTTCTTAAACCTAGCACCAATTACATGCAAATCCTATAAGTGTCGACCCAAATAAGATAAACATATAAAAGTTTTCTGTAAAGCAAATTTAATCGAACAAACTCACATAAGCGACTTAGAATCACAATTATAGAATTCGAAAACTTTATTTAAACATAGAAATTGGGCTTAAACTTTGCCCTAAACATTATTGTTAACTAGAAACAAGTTCATACGAAATCAAACAAGGAAACCAAAAAGGTTACAAGGAAAAGGAACGAATTACACCGTGAGTGGAGATGGAGATGGAGAGCTAGATGGTTGGATCTTGAATCTTGGAAGCAAGCCTTCAAGGTGGATGATGGAGGATATGATCTTCACGGCTCCTTCTTCTTCTTCCTCTCCTTGCTTGAAAATGCAGAAACTTAAAACTAGAGAATGGAGAGAAAAATGAAAAGGAAATGGAGAGACAAAGAAGATGAGATGGATGAAGGAATTGGTGACTAAGGAAAATGGAGAGGAAATGGTGAGACAAGGAGATGAAATGGATGAAGGAATGTGTGACTAAGGAAAATGGAGAGGAAATGGTGAGACAAGGAGATGAAATGAATGAAGGAATGTATATAGGAAATGGTGACTAAGGAAAATGGAGAGGAAATGGTGAGACAAGGAGATGGAATGGATGAAGGAATGTATATAGGAAATGGTGACTAAGGAAAATGGAGAGGAAATGGTGAGACAAGGAGATGGAATGGATGAAGGAATGTGTGTAGGAATGAGAGGAGAAGGTGTTTATATAGGGAAGAAAAAGAAGAGTGAAATGATGAGTGGAAGAAAAATAATGAAAGTGGAGTATGTTAGTGTGAGTAATGATGGAGAAAACATGATGATTACACCCTAAAACATGGAATGTTTTTGGGTGATGATGATGGTGGATTAGTGTGAGAAATGATGGAGAAAACATGATGATTACACCCTAAAAGATGGAATATTTTTGGGTGATGATGATGATGGATTTCCTACTCATTTACTTCAATTTTATCTCCACCATTTGTAGGTAAGTGTGGACATAATGCTCATTTCACCATCATTTACTCCAATGTACCTAAGAAAATAGAAATTCAGTTAAAAATCGATTCGTTAAGGAATTAACTAAGTAAAATATGAGGAATTAACTATTAAAATACCACATTAAAATGCTCCTATCAAATTCCCCCACACTTAGCTTTTGCTAGTCCCTTAGCAAAATCAAAACACAAAACAAAATAAAGACTCAACAAAAAGTAAGTAAATGACTCTACTGCCCATAACTGTTGTCTCAGAGACTCCAAACTCATGGCTTTCACGTTAAACACTTAATCAAAATCACAAAGATAATTCCATGGTTAATAAACCTGTGACATTCATATGACTAAGCAAGATATGGAGAACTTAAGTTATACAGTGAATGATAGCATGTTTTGAACAAGTCCAATCCAAACTCACAGGGCATACTCTCGATTTTTCTCTCAGAAATGGCTATGCTTAAAAGCTTCACACTCAAGTATATGCAAGAGAACAAATTGTAAGGCAACAAACAGCTTGCATATTTCATCAATAAACACATTTTGTGAAGAATTTTTAAAGACCTCATGAAATGACTAAGTGCACAAATGGACCTAAACCATAAGCTCGACTGCGTAACTGACTCCACTAACCAAAGATTGCCCATCTCAAGGATCAAGTTAGCACTTAAAACAGGTTGTAATGGGGCTAAGCTAGGGTTTTCGAAATGAAGATTAAGGATACAAAAAAAATCCTAAGGACCTAGCAGAGCATATAAGGACCACCTTATGTCATTATTTTTGTAGACCAAATATCATTGTTTTGGGCCAAACCTTCACTCTAACCAACATGGGAATGGACAAAGGCATAATTTTCAACTTTGAGCCTTCTACAAATTTGCAAGTCCAAAACCACACTTCAACATTTTCCCAAGAGTTTTCTTTTCAATTTTTTTCTTCTCTTTTGCCGCTTTTCTTTCTTTCTTTCTTTCTTTTTTTTTTTTTTTTCAAGGCAAAATTTTTTTTCTTTTTTTTTCTTTGATTTTCCCCACCCCACACTTGTCTTTCATCGTCACCCCTACATACTATGTCATGCTCTACTAAGTCCCTAGCACAAGGGTAGAGATATCCTGTACTAAGCTCATGGTAGGGTAGTGAGGGTGATGAAACAAAGGTTTTCAATGTAGGCTCAAAGGGGTTCATTCTAAAGAGTCCCACGACGGGCACTATTGGGGACACAAGCTTGTTTGGCTATGGTGGTTACCCTAATGCCTTCTATCCTATCCAAGATCAGGGCATATTATGGCATACAAGTTTTGACAGTCACAAAAGTCGAGTTCTAGTATTCTCTAGTCCATTAATATCTATGACACATGATCATTGGATTTTCAAAGAAAGATGAGGTTTTGCAAATACAGCCATGAAATTATGAATTTATCAATAAGCACTCGAAAAGAAAGTATTTTAGCTCAACAACTCACTTAGGGTCAAATGAATTAGACTTAATCCTAGCATGCTTAATGAACCAAGTTACAATCCTATCTCAAATCTTCATACAAGCATCACAATGTCGATTAACCACAGAATTCAATTAAGTCCTATTTCGATTGTGAAAACCTTCAGCCATGAATTCAAAGACATGTTCATCCTAGACGTTAAGAGCATCCTAAGACTCAAAAACAAAAACAAAAGCAACGAAATTTTTTAAAAAAATTTTTGACATTTTTCGATTTTTTTTTTGTATTTTTCAATATATATGACTCAAGATAAAAGTGTAAATCCCTTCCCCCACACTTAAATATTGCATTGTCCTCAATGTAATCAATTATTAGCATGCAATGAGACACTTAAGCATATAGGGATGAAATTTACGAAAATGACTACTAAAACAAAGGAAAATTGGAGAAGTAAAAGGGAAAGAGAAAACAAATCTGCGTTGACGACTCCTCCACAGCTACGTTGGAATTGGGTTGCCTCCCAAGCAGCGCTTGTATTTTACGTCTTGCAGCCAGACGGTACCTACATTAAATAAAGTTAGTAACTATAATTAACAAAGAAATACAAAATAAAAACAAGTATAAATATTAATTACAAACTACAAGTATAATTAACAAGTATATTGTACATAAGACACAAGTTAAGTACTCAAGTGAGTATAAAACGTGAAAAGTATTTTTACAAGTTTAAAGTGTGAAACAACAAAATAATTTACACGTATAGAGTATTCACAAGTATTTCTTTTATTATAAACATTATTGATATCGAATCAAATTCCAAGCGGTAAATCAAGTGGACGTGCGGCCCAAGTATAGTCGCCTAGACACAAACTCCCTTTCAAATCGTTTGGGCAACCTTACTGAAATGGCCAGGTGGGGGAGGGCGAACACGAGAGGAAAAATCCATTTTGGCATGAGCTACTCCCACATTGTGGTTTAGGCCCATTTGCAAGCACTTCTGGATTCAAAAACCCGTCATGAACGTTGTCCCCTTCCTAGACACCATTCCACATAGGCTATACTTACTAAGATGAAAAAGTTCATAAGTGTGAAGACAGTTCAACAAGTGTTAATAAAGGCCGCCCTCAACCTTAAGGGACCTGAGCTAGGTACCAATAAGGGGTTTAGGCCAATATTAACAAAAGAGACTTCACCTATTCCTCTCAATTTACAACCTACAATTAAAATTCGTGTTCAATAATATAAATAACATCCTAGTTAATTTAAACTAAGTTTCAAATAATTTATATACAACAAATATATACAATAAATGACACAATTTAACAAGTGATTTTTCAATCCCCGGCAACGGCGCCAAAAATTGATGCGCCTGAAAGCAAGCGCACAATTTTTTTTTTTTTTTTTTTTTTTACAATTTAATTTAATTTCAACACTTAGGTACGGGAACAGGGAGTCTCGATGTGCAATGGGACTGAAACAGCTACCCTTTTTCAAGACTATGTTTAATCCAATATACCTTAGTGTATCACAACATCAATTAAAAACACAATAAAAACACAATCCAACATCAACTATTTTTTTTTTTATTTTTTTTTATATATACTAACTACTAAAACACAATAAAGCAATAATCCGTCCCCCATACTTAATTCATGCATTGTCCTCAATGTATAACAAATATAAATCATGCAAAGCATAAATCAAGCATAGAAGAGAAAGTTAACACAACGAAACCTAAAACAACTTAAAATTCATGAAAATAAAATAGAAGGAAGAGTTTAAGAAAGCAAATTTGCGTTTGATGTCTCCTCCACAGCTACGGTTGAAATGGGTTGCCTCCCATGCCGCTGCGCTTAATGTTTAAAGTCTCTCAGCCTAGACTTGTACCTCCATTTACTCCTTTGGAGGAGCGGTATGCGGGCGAGTGGCAGCCCTCTTGCTGGTTTCAGCCTTCAGAGGCGGGTCCTCATGTTGTGATGCAGTAGCGTCCTTGCGAGGAAACCCAGGAGGATAACTCTGCAAGTTATTGACTTCCTGAGCAAGCTTGTTTATTGCAGTGTGACAGCGGATCAAAGAGCAGTTCATCTCAGAGATGTAATCGATCATGCAATTGACTCTCCAATCTGTCACCATAATACCATCGCGGAGAGAGGAACGCAAATCATCAATCAAATCCGACAAGCTTTCCAGGGTGGCCATAGGCCGAGGAGCACGAGCAGCTGGTGAGGAAGAAGACTCTTCGGGATGCAGTCTGGGAGAGCGACGAGGCAGAGGAGGGGGACTGCGGGTACGCTCACGGATAGGACGATGGTCCCATGGACGAGTAAGTCCAGCTCTAGTGGCCGCTTGACGACCTTCTTCTTCCAAAGAGAGAACACGGCGTTGATTGACGCCCCTGCGAGAGGTAACCTTGGTTCGAGCCATAAGGAAGTAGAAGGAATTTGAAACTGCACGCTTAGACAAACCTTAGTAAAATCTGGAGGAGACAAAAAAGGATGTATATGTAAAGCACAAAATAGGGTAGAAATCTCAACAGGCACACGGTTTTAACAAAGCTTCTCCGGGAAGGAGAAGAGTTATGATAGTTCACGGCCCAAGAAACTCCCCCACGTGTAAATATTCCTTTCTTTTCCTGGATTTATGGCATGCTTTCGGCTATAGCTTGTCTGTCACGGATCCTCGAGATTCGTTTGATTCCCCCACGCGTCCTTTCTTTTCCTTGATTCACGGCAATTAAACCTGCTTTCTGCTGTAGCTTGTCTGTCACAGCTCCTCGAGATTCGCTTGGTTCCCCCACGTGTCTTCCACGCACCAACAGCTTTTCCGTGTTTTCGGGTGACTTTAATCCAACGCGTAGATTTAATCTTAGAGATCGTCCATCCAACGGTAGAGATCCGCTCACTCGTTCTATAAATAGGTGCATTCTGAGGGAGCGACTATTCACTCCAAAAGAAAATTCTTCCGAGTTCCAGCCTTTCTCTCTCAACCCTTCAGCCTTTCTTTCGAAACTCAAATCCTTTCTTCATCAACATGGAACCACGAACTCTGCAACTAATGGAGCAACAGACCCAGCAACAAATCGAGGATGGAGGAAACAACCAAGCAGCCGGGACTAATAACCGGTGGGCTCCCACACCGCCTCAACTAAGAATCCTCAAGGGCATTTACTATGATAAGGGTTTTAAGTACCCAACTCCAGAGCAGATTCAAGAGATCTGCCTCCATCTGAAACAGTATGGGCAGATCGAGGACAAAAACGTCTTCTTTTGGTTCCAGAACCTCAAGGCTCGTGAGAGGCAGAAGTTGAAGGAATTTCGGAACGTTCCGGTTGGTGGATCTCTCGATCTCAATTTTGGATCCACTAGTTCTACTGATGATGGTAGATCCATTGATCTAAACTTTGGGTCACGTGTCGGCTATGGTGTTGACCTATATTCCTCCTCACCCTTCAACACTAATACCAGTACTACCTCCTTTGGCACAACAGGAGGACAATCTTTCATGGAACAACGAGGAGGAGATCACCAGGAGATTGAAACCCTTCCACTATTCCCCATGCATGGTGAGGACATCTTTGGCAACATGAAGATTACTTCCGACGGAGGTAGCGGCTATGGCGGTGACTCTCGCATTTCCCTTGAGCTCAGCCTCAACTCCTACAAAGATGCAGACATGGCTTAGTTTAGAGTATTATTATTATTATTATTTTTTGTTTTTTTTTTTTTGTAAATAGCTGAATTTAATAAGACTGAATGAATGCAGTTTTTTTTTTTTTTTATATATATATATAAAGGACTCAAAAAATAAAAGACAAATATAAATATATATTGGACTCAAAATGAAAGACAAAAATATAAATCTCTTCCCCCACACTTAAATATTGCATTATCTTCAATGTAATCAATTAAAAGCATGCAATGAAATAAGTAAGCATATAGGGATGAAATTTACGAAAATAACAACTAAAACAAATAAGCAAAAACGAAAAATAAAAGATAAGGATAAAGAAAGCAAATCTGATTTGCATGGGTTGCCTCCCAAGTAACGCTTGTATTTTACGTCTTGCAGCCAGACGGTACCTACATTAAATAAAGTTAGTAACTATAATTAACAAAGAAATACAAAATAAAAACAAGTATAAATATTAATTACAAACTACAAGTATAATTAACAAGTATATTGTACATAAGACACAAGTTAAGTACTCAAGTGAGTATAAAACGTGAAAAGTATTTTTACAAGTTTAAAGTGTGAAACAACAAAATAATTTACACGTATAGAGTATTCACAAGTATTTCTTTTATTATAAACATTATTGATATCGAATCAAATTCCAAGCGGTAAATCAAGTGGACGTGCGGCCCAAGTATAGTCGCCTAGACACAAACTCCCTTTCAAATCGTTTGGGCAACCTTACTGAAATGGCCAGGTGGGGGAGGGCGAACACGAGAGGAAAAATCCATTTTGGCATGAGCTACTCCCACATTGTGGTTTAGGCCCATTTGCAAGCACTTCTGGATTCAAAAACCCGTCATGAACGTTGTCCCCTTCCTAGACACCATTCCACATAGGCTATACTTACTAAGATGAAAAAGTTCATAAGTGTGAAGACAGTTCAACAAGTGTTAATAAAGGCCGCCCTCAACCTTAAGGGACCTGAGCTAGGTACCAATAAGGGGTTTAGGCCAATATTAACAAAAGAGACTTCACCTATTCCTCTCAATTTACAACCTACAATTAAAATTCGTGTTCAATAATATAAATAACATCCTAGTTAATTTAAACTAAGTTTCAAACAATTTATATACAACAAATATATACAATAAATGACACAATTTAACAAGTGATTTTTCAATCCCCGGCAACGGCGCCAAAAATTGATGTCGCTTTTGGGAAGCGCATAATTTAACCCTGAAATATCGTTAGTAGTATAAGCAAATAGGGATCGTTCTATCCGGGGATTGAGGGTACACTTGTAATTGTGAAACAAATAAAGAAAAGTATTATTTACAAAAATAAAATAAAGAATATAAATATATACAATTGTATAAACAAATAAAGAATTAAAATAATAAAGTATTATTTACAAAAATAAAATAAAGAATAAATATATACAAGTAAACACAAATAAGGGGGGATTAGGATTCTTAAAATTAAAATTAAAATAAATAAAATAAAGAAAACATAAAAACATATATACAAGGGTGGAACGCAAGGAACAAAGATCAAAATCAATTCCATGTAATCAAATTCAATTCAAACCCTATAATTGTTCTTCCAAGTCATGAGAGAGGAGTTGATCATGTGAAACATTCGAAAGCAAATGATTTCCCATATTTTACTTTTCAATGCTAATTAACCTAAGCGAAAGCACCTAGATTAATTCTATCAAACATGCAATCAAGCCCTAGAAAGCTAGTCAATCATGACATGTTCAATGCATTAGACATAGAGAAAGGCTATCAACTCAAGTGTACAACTTAGTTATGGAAAAGTCCACCTAATTGCAATCCTCTTCAATTAAATTCGATTCTTGTCCAGAACCTTTACTACTTTTGATTCAAGTTACACAAAACGAAAAGTCGATTTCATGTTCTTAAACCTAGCACCAATTACATGCAAATCCTATAAGTGTCGACCCAAATAAGATAAACATATAAAAGTTTTCTGTAAAGCAAATTTAATCGAACAAACTCACATAAGCGACTTAGAATCACAATTATAGAATTCGAAAACTTTATTTAAACATAGAAATTGGGCTTAAACTTTGCCCTAAACATTATTGTTAACTAGAAACAAGTTCATACGAAATCAAACAAGGAAACCAAAAAGGTTACAAGGAAAAGGAACGAATTACACCGTGAGTGGAGATGGAGATGGAGAGCTAGATGGTTGGATCTTGAATCTTGGAAGCAAGCCTTCAAGGTGGATGATGGAGGATATGATCTTCACGGCTCCTTCTTCTTCTTCCTCTCCTTGCTTGAAAATGCAGAAACTTAAAACTAGAGAATGGAGAGAAAAATGAAAAGGAAATGGAGAGACAAAGAAGATGAGATGGATGAAGGAATTGGTGACTAAGGAAAATGGAGAGGAAATGGTGAGACAAGGAGATGAAATGGATGAAGGAATGTGTGACTAAGGAAAATGGAGAGGAAATGGTGAGACAAGGAGATGAAATGAATGAAGGAATGTATATAGGAAATGGTGACTAAGGAAAATGGAGAGGAAATGGTGAGACAAGGAGATGGAATGGATGAAGGAATGTATATAGGAAATGGTGACTAAGGAAAATGGAGAGGAAATGGTGAGACAAGGAGATGGAATGGATGAAGGAATGTGTGTAGGAATGAGAGGAGAAGGTGTTTATATAGGGAAGAAAAAGAAGAGTGAAATGATGAGTGGAAGAAAAATAATGAAAGTGGAGTATGTTAGTGTGAGTAATGATGGAGAAAACATGATGATTACACCCTAAAACATGGAATGTTTTTGGGTGATGATGATGGTGGATTAGTGTGAGAAATGATGGAGAAAACATGATGATTACACCCTAAAAGATGGAATATTTTTGGGTGATGATGATGATGGATTTCCTACTCATTTACTTCAATTTTATCTCCACCATTTGTAGGTAAGTGTGGACATAATGCTCATTTCACCATCATTTACTCCAATGTACCTAAGAAAATAGAAATTCAGTTAAAAATCGATTCGTTAAGGAATTAACTAAGTAAAATATGAGGAATTAACTATTAAAATACCACATTAAAATGCTCCTATCAGCATGCCATGACATGTCAAAATGGGTAAAGTTATGGTAAGTTAACATTTCTCATACATGTCTTATTTCATGTAATTTTTACTAATTTAAGGACTCATATAATCCCTTCAAAAAAAGACTCATATAATAACTAGAAGAAAAAAAAGTATCATTACGGTAAATAAGATTCTCATTAAAATAAACTAGATAACTAGAAAATAGAAATTTCATTAAAATAAATAGGGTCCTCGTTAGAGTAAAATATATTATCATTTAAATAATTAAATACTAAAGTGGTAATTGTAGTAGTTTCTCATAAGAATAATTAAACCTTAAAATGATAATTGTATGTATGTTATATGTTAACATGTTGTATAATTTTCCGGTCATAATATATTAAATTTTGTCAACACCAATTTTTCATACAATAATCTCATAAAAACTGAGCAAGGGGATAAATGATAACAGCACAAATAAACAGCATCAATCAATAGATTACTCGTGAAAAAAAATCAATAGATTGCTTGCATGAATTTGAAATCAAACCATATTTTCTTTCTCGTATGAATACGAAACCATGCATATAGGTACTCAGCACTGAGATATATAACACAGTCAGCTATCGATGTCTCTATGATATGATTGCAATTGGAGAGTTCCTGTTTAAATGCAAACTAGGGCACGTGTTGCATCGCTTATTAAGTTGGAGTGATCCCTCACACTGTAATTATACTATATTTACTGTTCATAAGACATTTTAGTGTATCGGCTTACTGTTCATAGCCTCATAGGCCATTTACTGTTCGTAAGCAGTCCCTTCATTGCAACTAACTATGACTATGATGCACCTCTAGATGAATATGATATGCAAATAGGGGATGAGCATCTTGACTATGTTCTTCGTAAATTTTGGCTCATAACCTTTGTTTTACACATTTAACAATTCCCTAATGTTAAATGAATAAAGAGAATTGGTTATAAACCTAACATTACATGAAGTCTATTACTTACCTAACACATGCTTTTTCATAATTATTCCAGGACTACGAAGGGAACTAAAATATAGCCATTTGAAATATCTGTACAAAGCCATCAAATTAGTGGAGCCAGCTTTAGTGTCTACTGATTAGCTAATAAAATTTAGGATTAATTTCAGTTTACCTCCCTGAGGTTTGGGGGTGTCATCATTTCACCCCCTCTACTTTCAATTTTGAATTTTTACCCCATAAACTTTCCAATTTCAAGCAGTCGTGTCCAATTTCTACTATTCCGTCCAAATTGGACGTTAAGTTTGACTTTTGAGGGCTAAAATGGTCATTTCAGCATAAAAAAAATTTAATAATTTTTTTTCTTCTGTTTTTTAGTTTCTTTTTCTTTTTCTGTTTTTAAATTTTTTTTTCTGTTTCTTCTTTTTTTATTTTTTTTGTCTTCAACCTATACACCACAAGTTATAATAAGTTTATAAAAACAAAAAAAATACTCTAGGTGGTTCATGGTTGAAAACTGCTCGCTGGTCTATGATATTTGTGATATATCTTCAATAAAGTGAACAATTTTAGGATATATCCCCAATAAAGTGAAGAAATATTTGTAAAAAATAATTTTACATTTTATCTGTAAATAAATACATGTATATCCCCAATAAAGTGAAGAAATATCTGTGTAAAATCATTTTTGGTCTACGATATTTGTGATATATCTCCAATAAATTGAAGAATTTTGTGATATATCCCCAATAAAGTGAAGAAATATCTGTAAAAAATGATTTTACACTTTATTTGTAAATATCTATATATCCCCAATAAAGTGAAGACATATATATGTAAAATCATTTTTTACAGATATTTATTTACGGATAAAGTGTAAAATTATTTTTTACAGATATTTCTTCACTTTATTGGGGATATATCCTAAATTTTTCACTTTATCGTAGACCAGCGAACAGCTTTCAACTACCTAGAGTATTTTTTTGTTTTTATAAACCTATTATAACTTGTGGTGTATAGGTTGAAGACAAAAAAAAAAAAAAACTAAAAAACAGAATTGTTTTTTTTTTAAAAAATTTATGTTGAAATGACCATTTTAGCCCTCAAAAGTCAAACTTAACGTCCAATTTGGAAGGAATAGTAGAAATTGGAAAGTTTGGGTAAAAATTCAAAATTGAAAGTAGAGAGGGTGAAAAAATGACACCCCCAAACCTCAGAGGGGTAAACTGAAATTAATCCTAAAATTTATCTATGATAGGTATGTAATTAGCTGAGCCAATGTGGGATAAAGTCCTTTAACTGTTGAGGACTTTATCTATGATGAGCTAATAGAATTGATCTATGATAGTGTTAATATTAGAATCGGTGATCCTGATTAATGTTAATTAAAAAGAGAGAGAGAGAGAGAGAGAAGACATAAGAAATATAGTGGTTCGTCTCCCACCTTAGCTGGAGACTACGTCCACTTGAATGTTTAGCTATGTGTGTTGGGCCTCCCGGCCCAAGTGGATTACAAAACATGTAATGGGATGGAGTTTAATTGGGAGGAGGGGTCCTTTTATAGGTAAGACAACCCCTCTTATTTACATTTTCTTAGATGTGGGATGCAAAACCCCTATTCTAGTCTTAGAAAACATGTTGTGGAGGCGTTTTGGCAAGGCTGGGGAGATGGCTTCCTGGCGAGGTATTGACTGCTTCCGACTACCGTGGCGTAGTTTGGACATCAGGTTACGGGATGCATGTCGCGGTTGGATCCAACCATGGCTTGTGGGCCCCTTTAAGAGAGTGTTACTTATGCTTGGTGAAATAACAAACTAGCTTGATAGTAGAGATATCTACAGATAGGTAATTTGCCGCCCTTATTAAATGTCTTGGTTTCTTAGCATTAAGTTGCAACTCGGACATGCATGGAATGTTTCATAGTTAATATAATGATCATGTCAACTATATTTTCTATACTTTTGAATTTAATTCTTAAATTACGTTGTGTTGGCTCTAAAAACCGCGGCAAAACGCGGGTAAAATTTATAGTATATACGAAACGAAACGGTATGAACTTTTTGTTGGAGTCACAGCTGGTACTCTCAGCAAGCTGGCACGTTTTGCATTCATTAGGGTTTACATCAAATTGCTATAGTCATGTAGACCCAGATTGAGATTGTTACTTTTCCCCATGTCAAAAAGGTTTTTTTTTTTTTTTTTTTTTCAACTAGCCATGTCAAAAAGGTTTGCATGTTTGAAATTTGAAAAGACACGTTGATAATATCATTTACAACAAGTTAAATTTAATTGAATTAACCGAACGATCTTGGTTCAGCCCCCTTGACCCTAGTACGTGGATCAACTCGCGAATCAGATGATAATGGTGTTTTATAACTTAACGAGTGTTTTAAATATAAAATTTTAGCTTTTCAAATTATAATTGATGCGTCTAACCATCTTAACTAGCGATTAGACTAACCCTATACTAAAAGACTTTATTAGTAATTAGACTGTTATATCTAGACACTTTTTTTTTTTGAAAGGGGACTGGTGCAGTGGTGCGGCTGACATCAAGTTTTGATTAATAAAACTATATAATATAAACGGATATAAAATCTGAACCCCAAATTACAATCATTATCAGAATAATATCCTGAAACTATGGTAAAATCTATATATCTAGACTTTTAGAATGAAAGGAATATTAATTGACCGCATCGTCCACTTAACCGCATCGTCTCCACGTGAATTGCAAACGCATTTTTATTGCCATTAGAGCAAGTGCACCCGTAGTCAAGAAAAGGCAAAATCGAGAAGTCAAGAATTCTACCAGTCAAGTTACTATTCACTGCCACTGGACATGGATTTACACCCGTTGTGTTTCTTGCCCGGTCAACACTGTTCATTATTATATAATTTTAGGGGGGTCTCGAAAATCGACATTTTTACACATACATAATTTGGGAAAACTTCCTTCATGAAAGTTATAGAGATCGTCGATACGATCTCGTGCATACATGGAACGCAATATTCGGAGTTCGTATGAATTTATTATGAATTTTTAACATCTGAAAATTTTCTATAAATAGCAAAAAAAAAAAAATCTATTTTGTTTCAAAGGACAAAATTTTTTCATTTTTTCATTTCCCCCCCCCTCCGGTTCTCTCTCTCGCAGCTGCACCAGACCCGTTGTTTTTCGTCCGACCCGACCCGGATTTTTCTCCGTCCTCCGGCCAAGGACCCGGCCCCCCCCCCCCCCCCCCCCCCGAGGTCGCCTCACCTTGTCCTGCCGCTCTGTGGCGTCGAACCGCCCAGAAGCTTCCCCCAGGCCGAGATCGAAGCAACCTAGGCGGAGCAAATCGTCCGGCCGCTCTGTGACGTCAGTCGAGCTGCCTTTGCGGCGCCACCCGTGGAGGGTCTGGTGATGACGTCGCCCACGTGAATCCTTGCGGCGCCACGAGTCGATGCCCAGTCCTCCACTCCCTCCATTTGGCGTGTCGACCATTGCTGAGCTCCTCATCACGTCAGCCACGATATGGCCTGGGCCTAGCGGGCATCTGGGCTTGGTCGGTCATGGAAATAGTCATGGGGATGACTATTTTCTTGGTTGTAGTCAAGAAAGAGTTGGTTTTGCCCGAGTAAAAAACCACCGGTGGAAGGAGCAAAATCCATCTCAAGGTCATATAGTCAGGTTTTTCTTGACTATGCCCAGTCAAGAGCAAACCAGTGGACTTGCTCTTAGAAGCGAATGCATACAAGGTAATAAAAAAGAGAACAATAAATCAGATCTGCTATCTAGCTCTATGCCTCTATATCTGCTCCAACCTCCAGGCTCCAGCTTTGACAATATTGCCTTCTTCAATTTACTACTCACGTGGGAAGGGAAGACAAGAGGAAAGCAAATCAGGATGCGATCGCCTCAAAAAGGAGAAGCAACTAGAATAATGGAGGGTCCTCTCACCTTAAACTTGTCTCCTAATTCTACTAATAAATCTAATATACAATGGGATAGAAAATGAAAGTGGGAAACAGCCAAAATTCGTGTTCAGAAGTATCAGGGGGGCATTGTGTGCCCCAAACCACCTGGATTCGAACTCTGATCTTCGTTGTTCTTGCCCTCACCGTTCATGCAAGGACCCATCTCAAAGAATTGTCCATTTTCCCTTATAAAGCTGTATAAAACACTCCGGAACAACATAGAACTTTCGCTGAACGATAATAACAAATATTCTCGTCTTATCTTCATTTTGAAGACGTGATTAAGGAAGGGAATTTATACCTTGGCTTACCAGAACACTGGAGGCTTTGCAAATTCATAATGAGACCAGCAGCCAGCTCATGCATTCACGCATTGGAATACTGATCATAGAGGCCTAGCTATGAACATAAATGCATACATCAGCAGAAGTAGTTAAAGTGAAAATATGTCATTTCAGAACTTATTACAGCTGCCTAGAGAAGTAAACTCACCCCTATATCTATATCCAAATCTGCAAGTATGATTCATCATGCAGGAACAATAAATAAGGCATGTGGCTAGATTTAACCATGATTTTTTTTCCTTTCTTCTTTTTCTGAATAATTTAACCTCGCTTTTCTGATCCTGCTGATACAAAATTCAATATTTACGGCAATTCACATGTACATATAGATAATCTTGTATATTATATGAGTAATTAGCAAGCTGGATTGCATATAAGCAATGAAGGTGAAGAAAATAATTGATCGAGCTGTTTGTTGTTGTTGTCTTTCCCCCAATAACACAAAAGACATCATCTTGCTTTGAGGAGACACACACACATCATCAAATTGGCGGAGATAGAGACATTTGACTTGATGAGTTCCTCACATTCAATTCTCATATAGAGATATAACTAGCCTCATCTCTAGACCCTAGCTAAACTCGAGTAGTCCAGTTGTGTTGTGGCCTTGTGGGTTGCCTTCATTGTTTCACAGGTAAAAAGTCTGTTCATCTTTAAATGAAAGACAAGATGGGTCTTTAAGGGTGTGATGAAAGCTAACTGAGGTAGAAGAGAAAAGGTCCTATTGTATCCCATTTGAAGAAATATGATGGGTTTTATATAGCATATATACTCTTACTCTCTACCGAGCCAGCTAGCTTAGATAATCATAGCCTAGTGACCTATTCTGTCTATGTATTTAAGGCTAGCTCTCTCTCTCTCTCCGTCTCTATTGCTTCCCTTTGCTATAATGTGATGGGCAGAAGAGAAATTAATAAAGATGAGTGTATCTGCTCTTATAAAAGCCAATGAGCAGAACCACCTCATGTCCTTTCAAATTTAAGAAGCAAGCGGCTTATATGCCTTCCTTCAATTCCGTCTCCTCTGCATAATCTGCAAGATGTATAAATTTCACTTTCATTGACATCTTCTTCTACCTGTCTTCTTCTGCTCAGTAAATTAAGTCAGAGAATTAATGGGTATTTAGATTTCCAGGCGGTGTGGTCATTGGTGTGATGAGTGATACTTGTGTATTTTATATATACATGTATTCTCGCTTCTAGCTAATTACAACTATTTAAGAGACTCTGGGTTAAGCTTTGTTTGTGTAGCTTTCAAAACTGAGATAGGTATGTTTTTCTGTTGAGAGTTTTTCGTGTGGTTTAGTAACTACTACTATTACAGCACTACTTTAGTTCTGTTAGATGTATCTGCTACTACTTTCTGATGCTTGTTCTTGTTGATCTTGGTTATAGTTATGGACCCTTCCAAAATTTATGGAGGCCATCATGCAGAGGAAGAATGTCAAAGCAGTGAATCAGGGTGGACAACGTATCTTGGGTCTCGCATAGATGGCGAAAACGATCATCACCAACATGATCAAGATCACAGTGATGATGATCGCCATGATGGAAAAACACATGGCTATGATCACAAGGATGACAGTGATGATTCCATGGTTTCTGATGCTTCTTCTGGCCCAAGTACCCATCAGAGGTCCAGATCAGTTCATGTCGGCAAGCAAGAAGAGAAGGCCAAGACCAAGAAGCCAAGTGCATCAGGAGCTGGAAGGATGAGAAGGGACTTCAGTAAAGCAGCCGAGAAGAAGGGGAAGATCATAAACTCTAAAGCTAAGTAGCTAGCTCACTCCAGTACTAGCACTTCAGAAATTAAGGTGATAATTAAGGTTTGGAAAACTTAGGCAGGCAGCTAAATGCTTTTCAAGTTCTTCAGCTAGCTAGTTCATAGTTGTTTTGGTTTGCGGCCAGGTGGGCGGAATTAGGCTCACCTAAGAAAAACTGGGCTACAGTTTATTTTGGCTAGTATGGTTTAGTTGTCAAAGTTTTTGTTTTAAGAACAACATATATAAATATTTTTCTTGAAAATAATTGTCCATCAGCTAGAATATAATGCTCAACTGTATTTATACTCCTGGATGTACTAAATGTTTGTCACAGATAAAAAAGAGTACTGCTTCTGCTGCTGCATGATATGTCTGGTTAAGTAACACTATTGTCTGTGTTGCAAATAGCACCTTAAAACTAAATAGTGTGTTCAAACTGATGATATCCAACATAAAGACACAGTGGTGGGTTAGTGAAAACACCAGGCTGGCATTTAATATGTCCAGGCCACACAATCTGCTACAGATTATTATTGGAGTAGAATCTCATTTGACCAAAAAATAGAGTATGGTTTATGCTTCCTACTATATGGTTTATGTTTCTTCCCTTTAGAGTTTGGACTAGTAAAGAGGATTCTCTTTTTCCTATTGTTGAAAACAGCCGAGTTTGGACATTTTATATAATGAGTTGCATGTGTTCAAAGGTAATCATAAAGATTAGCAGGTGAATTATCTTTTTCAATATTTTGCCCGATTTTTTGTCTTTTAATTTGCATTGAACAGAATTTTCAACTTCTTGCTTTTAAAAGCTTTCAAGATATAGGAAGGTTATAATAATGTTTGCTTCTTTAAGCGGTATTTTTTGAATCTACAAAACAAATAAAAGAGATGTATCCAACTCTTAGCTTTAGAAATGAACTCACAATCTGTTTATACGGTTATTTCAATTTTGGAAAGGACGAAAAAGGAGCATTATTACACGACATCATGGACTCCCTTGTTAGGATGAATGAATGAATATCATTCAGAAAAGAGTAGTATGGTAGACTAGTAGATGCTGAATGAATAATGATCATTTTTTTTCCAGTGAAAACCATTCATTCTTTAAGATCATAAAAGTTCACCCATTTAGTAATTAGTAGTTGCTGGGGGATCTTCACACATATCCTAAGAAAAACGTAGAATAGTTAATAGTTGATACAATCATTTCTTCATGCAAGTGCAAACACAAGGAACATGACTAATATATGTATCTTGACAGAAACGCGGAGTAGCATACGCGCGCTAACCTATAACTAAATCAATCCGAATTTTGCACAACGAAGCAAAGAGCACGCGACCTAGTACGGGAATTCATCTCCAGTTCTCCACTATAACACGGCTGTAGCAAGTCGAATCAATTATTCTGAACTGCTTAGGCATCAGCTGTAGGGCATCTTGTTGCTTGAAGTCAGTGGCTATGGCCTCCTCAGATGGCTTGCTTCCAGTGTCTGCTGCAGCATTTGAAGTGCCAGTCATGGAGCTGGTGGAAGTCTTCTTCCTTTTGGTCGGAGAATGGCCTTGGAAAGTTTCCTCAACAATTGTTTTAACCATTTCTCTTTGTAAGAGCAAGTCCACCGGTTACTCTTTAACCGGGCAAAGAATGGATTTGCTGAGGTGGTGACCGGGCAAGAAAAAAAACCATCTTCCACCAACAGAAGCTTGACCGGGCAAAGTCAGAAATTTCTTGACTTCAATCAAGAAAAAAGGCAAGAGGATGACATTTTCCTTGCCCAGCCAAGGCTTGTGCCAGCTTGGCCCACACCCAAACGTGGGTGACGTCTGAGGAGAGAGAAGAGGTGAGGAGAGAGAAGAGGTGAGGCGACCTCGAGGGCAGCAACATCGTGGAACTGAAGCAGCAACAGCAACAAGCAGACCCGCATGGGTTGCTTCGATCTCGGCCTGGGGCAGCATCTGGGCGGGCTGACTCCACGGAGCGGCCGGCCGAGGTGAGGCGACCTCGGGGGGGGGGGGGGGGGTCGGGTCCTTGGCCGGAGGACGGAGAAAAATCCGGGTCGGGTCGGACGAAACCCGCCAGCTCTGGTGCAGCTGCGAGAGAGAGAACCGGAGGGGGGAAAATGCAATAAACAAAAATTTTCGTCCTTTGAAACAAAATAGAATTTTTTTTTTGCTATTTATAGAAAATTTTCAGATTTCAAAAATTAATAATAAATTCATACGAACTCCAAATATTGCGTTTCATATATGTACGAGATCGTATCGACGAGCTTTACAACTTTTATGAAGGAAGGTTTCCCAAATTCCTAACGTATAAAAAGTCAATTTTCACGACCCCAAATAACGTAAAAGTGGATGAACAGTAAAAGTGGATGAACAGTTTTGACCGGTCAAGAAAAAAAACAGGTGCAAACCCATGTCCAGTGGCAGTGAACAGTATCTTGACCGGTTGAATTCTTGACTTCTCGACCTTGACATTTCTTGACTACGGGTGAACTTGCTCTAAGTTCAATGGTCCTGACTCCTGACCTCATAAGCACCACAAAAACCTCGATCTACAATGCGCTCATAGTTCAAGGGATTAGGGACGTACAATTTCAGGCACAGTTCCGCTCTGCCAGTCATCAACATCTCTAGGTCCACGATGTAGAGTACAGGCGGTTCCGACAATGTAGGCAATAGTAACATCATCCATTATATAGTCCCTTCAGGAGAAAACCAAGCACATGCATGCAACACTTTTTCTCTTCATGCCAGTCAAACAGCCAGGAGGGGCGTCCTAGCTTGTTCGATACAATGGTTGAAATTTTCCATCCTTTAACATTCTGAATTTTACCTGAAACCAAATGATAGTCCACAACATAGTTCTCAATGTGGAATGGATCGATTATCAGTATTCCAAGCTGGACATTCATTGAGAATGGGAATATAAATAGTGTCTCCAATAGCTCCCTTAATGTGAGCAGGGCGAATAGCTGCAGTCAAGCAAATGAGAAATTCATCATATTCTAAAGAATAATAATCTTCATCATGAGAGTAACACTATAATTACGCAGTCATAGTATTTCTGAGCTGCCTTGGAAATTGAAACATATAGATGGTGGATCCATGCAGAGATATAAGCTCTTGCAGCATATGTCCAAGGAGGAATGCCTGAAGGAGGGGCGAATGCTTCCACTAGCCATTTCAAATGTTGCCACTGACACTGAAAGAGAGGAATGTAAAGCGAGACCAGCTCATTAGAGATGGTTTGAAGATTTAAGGTAACACAACGCACGGGATGGTCGTACATTGCATCCAGCCCAATGCGACAATGATGGAGGAAGTTGGTTGCTTTTGACAAATCAGTCTGCACAACCCCTTCCATCTTAGCCATATCTGAAAGAAAACAAAGAACATACAGACCATCAACAGGGCCGATCTTGAGAATTCAGAGACCTAGTGCGAAAATTTGACCGAGTCCTTATGTTCGTTGCATAATAACTTAAAGAAAATGAATGAGTATAATAAAATAGGAAAGTAAAAAAAGAAAGAAAGAAAAAAAGTAGAAAAAAGAACAAAGAAAGATTAAAAAAGAAAAGGAGAAAAGAAAAAAAAAGGGAAATGAAAAGTAAAAAAAAAAAAAGGAAGGAAAAGAAATCCATAATATGATCAAGACAACACAGCTTGACACAACGTGTAAATCATATTTTTTTATTTATGGAATCTTAGCCAGGACCGGTCTCTGGTCCTGAGAATTCAGAGACCTAATGTGAAAATTTAATCGAGTTCTTATGTTCGTTGCATAATAACTTAAAGAAAATGAATGGGTATAATAAAATAGGAAAGTAAAAAAAGTAGAAAAAAGAAGAAAGGAAGATTAAAAAAGAAAAGGATAAAAGAAAAAAAAAAGGAAATGAAAAGTAAAAAAAAAAAAGGGAAGGAAAAAGAATGAAATTGAGCCCACGACTTGAAATTGTAACAAATGGAATGATGGCTCGTGCGCATTTGCCATCCTACCAGCTGCACTACACTTGCTTTTGTAGCCATTTTGGAAACTAAATTCAATATATTGACTTATACCTACATATACGTATTTGAAACTCGAAGTTGGAGGCCTCCAATTTTCGGAGGCCTTGTGCGGCGGCACAGCTTGCACACCCTCAGGGCCGCCCCTGACCATCAACCCAACAAAACGGGAGAGAGAAAAAAATCTGAGAAAATATACTAGTCTCATCATCAATCCACTCAAGACATGCTCCAATTATGACCAGCTACATACTCATTCAAAATCTAATGTGGTTGGATTTGTGCACACACCTAGTTCACTTAGCTAGAGAAATTTGTTCATATATAACTAACCATTAACGACAACCTTCACCTTTTCCATTCCAAAACTAAATCTGGCCACAACTCTAAATAGTTTGTGCAGCTCTTAATCACTAAATAACCAATTAAATAACCAAAAAATTAGCAGATCTTTTGCTATTGACACTTCCATTGGCCCTCGACAATACTTTTGAAATTCCATCTGAACTATCTAATTGAAGAAACTAATTGAAGAGCATGCAATACAAAAGTTTATAACATAAACATACATACCAATACTTATTTCAAAGAAAACAACAATAATTGGGTAACTCACACAATGCTAAGCAACCAAAGGCCCAAACTAACTCCCAAAAGGCATGCCCAATTCGAAACCCGAAATGCAAACAATAATCAACCCTGACCACAGTAGAACATATAGGGTTGTTCAAAGATTATGTCATTTTGTTATCTAAAACCCGAAAACATAATCTTCAATTCATGTTTCTCAACAGCTACAGCACGGCGTGCAATGCCCACTCTTCTCACAAGGCCCAAGTTCCTAATTTTTTTTTTTTTTAAAAATTAATTAAAAAAAATTACAATTTCGTAAAAGAAGCGCGCGAGGATATGACACGTGGACGAGCCAAAAATGGTGACGTGGATAAAATTAAACCTTGTCCATCCTCTTCTTCCCTTCTTCAACGTTTCTCTGCAATTCTTCTTCACTTCATTTTTCTCAGTGGGACTGAGAAAAATGTCGAAGCTGATTCTCCTCCAGGCTTCCCACCACCTCACCCCAATCCACACCCGAGCCTTCACCGCCGTCGTCGGAGCCTCTCTCTCCACGCCGCTCCTCCACTCTCACTGCCGTCCTCTCTTCTCTCACTCTCCTCCTCCTCTCTCTCTCCGCCGCCGCCTCTCCCTACGCGCCTTCGACGACTCGTCGTCCGCCACCAAACCAGATGAAACGACCGAAAACGGCGCCGTTTCAGCTCCCGAGGCTAAAATCGACGCCGAGAATGCCAAAGCTAAGACGGACAAGGACTATCCGAGCGGCGAGTTCCAGTTTCAGGAGGCGAGCCTCTGGAAGAGCTTCGTCGTGAAGCTTCGGATGCTCTTTGCTTATCCTTGGGAGCGGGTCAAGAAGGGAAGCGTCTTGACCATGACATTGCGCGGCCAGGTTTTTGATCCATTCTCACATTTTTTGCTTTTGATTTTGTGTATTTACAGTGTTTGGTGTTGATTTTCAAAGAGCTGTGGTTTTTGGTTTTCCAGATAACTGATCAGTTAAAAAGTCGATTCTCTAGGGGATTATCGCTGCCTCAAATTTGTGAGAATTTTGTGAAAGCTGCACATGATCCCCGAATTGCTGGTGTGTATCTTCAAATTGAGAGCTTGAACTGTGGATGGGGTAAAGTGGAAGAAATTCGGAGGCATATATTGGACTTCCAGAAATCAGGTACCGACTAAATGTTGCGAATTGTGATTATGTGTTTGAAGATGTGCATTTGAGCTTATATGGATTGTTACAGGTAAGTTTGTTGTGGCATACGCACCTGCTTGTAGCGAAAAAGAGTATTACCTTGCTTCTGCTTGTCAGGAGATTTATGCCCCTCCAAGTGCTTATTTTTCCTTGTTTGGTCTCAGTGTTCAGGCATCATTTGTAAGAGGTTAGTTTATCTGCTATTCTTCTCCCCATTTATGTATTAACTTTGAAATATGAATGTTATGGTTTTGTCTGGATGCTTATGACTGAAATCATGTACTTAAGGAGGTTGGCATGAAATTTTGTTTTTCAGGTGTTCTTGAGAAAATTGGAGTTGAGCCACAAGTGGAAAGGATTGGTAAATATAAAAGTGCTGGTGACCAACTTGCGCGCACGAGCATGTCCGAAGAAAATTGTGAGATGCTGACAGCATTGCTCGATAACATATATGGGAACTGGCTGGACATAATTTCTTCTACAAGAGGTGCTTTGGGATTTGGTATTTGGCTAATGTTGTGGTCTTTAAATAACCTATTGACTAACTAAATGTTTCTGCAGGAAAAAAGAGAGAAGATATTGAGAAGTTTGTTAATGAAGGGGTGTACCAAGTAGAAAAGCTGAAAGAAGAGGGCTGGATCACAAACATACAGTATGATGATGAGGTATGCTTAATGTTTAGAGAACCAATATCTGTTCCATAGATCAAGCATTTAGAGAACTGGGGAATTAGAAGGCTATATTGATATGTTTTGGGATCCAGATATTGTAGAAAGTATATTTACAGAGAGTTGAGAGAGTGTGTCTAAAGTTCAGTTTCTCTCCATGCTCCTCTAGTTTTTCAGAGTGTATTGAACTTCAATGTCAGGGTATTTACCTGGTCTAACTGTTTTACAATATACAGGGTTCTTACGGGTTACTAATTTTGGATATGTTATGATTAAGTTGTTCAGTTGTTGAAATTTGATATGAAAGTCATCAGGGGAGTGGTTGTTCTTGAAAGCTTTCTTCTTTATGTGATAATATTCAGGACGCATTCAAGTAATATGCATCCCTTTCAGGTTACTTCAATGTTGAAGGAAAGACTTGGAGTACAAAAAGAGAAAAAGCTTCCTATGGTTGATTACAGGTAGTCATCAGTATGTGACTTCTGGTTTGTGTTGATTCATATGACAAAAGTCGTATTTTTAAGTATAATGAAATATCTTGTGGTCTGATCGATAAAAACCATTGGTTACTTATTTCCTTCTTCTTGATTGCAACAGGAAATATTCTAAGGTTCGGAAATGGACTCTTGGTTTATCAGGCGGTAAAGACCAGATAGCCATAATAAGAGCCTCAGGCAGTATTAGTCGTGTACGAGGTTCTTTTAGTCTACCTGGATCATCTATTGTTGGAGAACAGTTCATTGAGAAGATCCGTACTATAAGAGGTATTGTGGTCTTTCTAATTTAAGTTCATAGGTTAATCATGTAATATCTCGTGTTTTGGAATTGAGAACTCTGAGAACAGGTTATTTGCATCATGATTTGTTCCAATCTTTAGCCTGCGTCTTATGATATTCTTTTGTCCATCCAGAATCAAAAAGATACAAGGCTGCTATTATCCGAATTGACAGCCCTGGAGGTGATGCCCTTGCTTCTGATTTGTAAGTGCTAGTATATATTAATGTAAAATATGTGATCCTAAACTATATAATTCTGATTGTGTTGTCAAATACTGTTTGGCAGAAGAATTGCACACTGTCTATGTCTGCATGCAGTTAACTGGTTACCAGATGTGTTAATGACTTAATGGTTTGCAGGATGTGGAGGGAAATCAAACTTTTGGCTGCATCAAAGCCGGTCATTGCATCAATGTCTGATGTGGCAGCAAGTGGAGGATACTATATGGCTATGGCAGCAGATGCCATTGTTGCAGAAAATCTAACCTTAACTGGTTCCATTGGAGTTGTCACAGGTGAATATGAATTTATTTTATATAATTGACTTGGAGAAAAAACAAAGTTGATAGGAGTAGAACTATTAAAAGAGGAAGTTGGTCAGATAGTATCAAAGTGATCTATATCCACCTTGGTAAAAGCAGAGACAGACGCATCTAAATGCGTAATAGATATTTGTAATACTTGTGATCGTTTTTATCTGTTCGCCGTTTAAAGTCTTCATACCCTTTCGTTTGGTATTCAGATGAGTCCTCTAAATTCTGTAGTAGTTGTTGTCTTATAGTTTTCTGTTTGCAGGGAAGTTTAACCTGGGAAAACTGTATGAGAAGATTGGGTTCAACAAGGAAATCATATCAAGGGGGAAATTTGCGGAGGTTCTTGCAGCTGAACAACGACCCTTCAAGTACATTGTCTTGTTGCATACTCTGTTTTGTGTGCTCTCTTTTATAATCCTAGAGAGAGACAAAATTATTAATTCTCATTTTCTTCCTAACTCAGACCAGAGGAAGCTGAACTCTTTGCTAAGTCTGCACAGAATTCGTATAAGCAATTTCGGGACAAGGCAGCTTCTTCCAGATCAATGACTGTATGTTCTGATGGAATCTTCGTTTTAGTTTTAGTCACTTTCTTTTTTAGTTTTGGTCACTTTCTTTTCACTCCTTTCTACCTGGAATTTAAATATGTCCCTTCTGTTATGTTGCCAGGCAGATAAAATGGAGGAAGTTGCACAAGGGAGAGTTTGGGCTGGTAAAGATGCAGCTTCGAGGGGTTTAGTTGATGCCATTGGTGGACTTTCTCGGGCTGTTGCAATAGCAAAGCTCAAGGCAAATATACCACAAGACACAGAGGTTGGTGACAAAAATCTTATTTCAGTGGCTAGGCATATAGGAGAGATAATAATAAGTTAATGCAGCAAGTTAGCTTCATAATTTGTTGTGTGTATGATCTTCTTGCGTTTTTTACTTTGTTCTTGTCAGTATCTTTTTGTAAAAAGTTCTTTAATTGGTTTGTTCCAATTATTCCAGGTTACACTTGTGGAGCTTGCAAGACCCTCCCCTTCACTGCCAGAACTTTTAAGTGGCGTAGGGAGTACTCTGGTTGGAGTCGAGCAAACGATGAAGACACTGTTGCAAGACTTAACATTTTCTGATGGAGTTCAAGCCCGGATGGATGGAATCTTATTTCAGAGACTGGAGGGAGCTTCTAATGCCAACCCCATCTTCAATTTGATAAGAGATTACCTTGGTTCCCTGTAATCCGATTTCTTTTTTCTTTGGGTTATATAGAAAATTAATTCAGGTCCTTACACGTTGATAGAGGATATGTCCCTTGATAATTTGGGAATGGAGCCTGTTTCAGACCCTCAGCCATTGGACTGGGGCTCTCAATTGTACAGCCATATATTAATTCAATATAATTTATACAGGATTATGATTCAGTCGTTACAAAGATGCAACAATCCATATGTCATAGAGAGGCTTTATCCATAAAGGAAATCTACAGCTAGATTCATTCCCAACATATATGCCTTTGCCGAGTGTTACAATACCAATGACCTAAAAAGTGCAAAAGCAAATACAACAATAGCCCCGATGACTGAAACGACTGTTGTGGTAGTTAGGTAGTAGAACCAAGTAGCTACGAGCTCATATGGGAGGTTGGGGGTTTCCTTTAAATCCTTTTGGTCACTTTGTTATATCAAGCAAGTAAGAATGGAAGCAATTACAAATCAAGATTGTGAGCCAGCAGAGCGCATGGATGAAGAATGCGACACATTTGAACCAGAGAGCGGGAAATGGAATAGTGATGGATATGAAGATTGCGGTGACCCCAAAAAAAATGCCTACTCGCTCGAGCACGTGAGCCGCTTGTTCGAAAATGGAGCGAATACATCTGCCTACAAAGCAGCAAGTACAGGCAAGTATGATGGTTAATCCGAGGAAGCAAAAGATTGCAGGGAGCTGTGAGCGGATTTGGGCGGAGAGGAGAGCCATTTCAATGGCGGATGCCGAGCAGAGCACAACAAGTAGTTGGGCTCTGCTGCTGGTTGAGCCATTTCTACGTCAGGAGTTTCCGCGATGACTCCGCGGACAAATGTGTTGAGCACACTGGCAGAAAACCTCTTTTTTTTTTTTTTTTTTTTTTTTTTTTTTTTTTCTGGGTACTCTTCGGACAGAATACGAAACTTATAGGCAGAGTAGTGCCGAGTAGACTACTATGAACAAAATATACAAACTTTGTTCAGTTGTTGGTAGTAAATTTCAAAGAAGTTGTCATAAAAAAACAATTTCAAAGAAGCTTCCGTAATATAGGTAAGTTGAGTCAACACGGCAGCCAAATCACCACATTGGGCTTTCAGGAAAGAAAGGCCCATATCAGTTTACAAGCAGCTACGTTGGGCCTACCATCTCTATTCTGAGAATTCTCTACAAGACTTCATTCTTTTCTTTTTTTATCCTTCATCGTCTCTTCTGTACTTAATTAACACAGAGGCCAAAAAGAAATCAAAGACTGTTGAGTAGGTATTAATACTTTAATAGCATACAATGTTTACCGGTGATCGGAGACAAGAAGAACGAACTGGAAGATGTGGAACTTCAAGGCTGCAATACCTTCAGGTCAAGTTACCTCCTCCTGCTATTTGTTCTAATTTTACACAATCGGTTTTCGCTTAATCTTCCTATTGAATGATTTAGTTGCAGAATTTGCATTCGCCGGAGATGATTGTAATTTATTTCACTTGGTCGTATACTTCCCTTTTGTTCCAGGAATTGATGATTCAATTTTCGAGTAGTACTAGTGAAGGTATGCTGTGTTTGATGAATCATTAATTTATGTCTTTCTTGTTATTTCATTAATACTTGAAATTGATGGTGCACTTTTATATATCTATAGTTGCGATGCATTGACTTTAGGTGCCATCGTATCTCACGCAAGGCCGGTCCTGAGATTGTAGAGGCCTGAGGTGAAGATATACATTTTTTTTTCCTTATCAAGTTATTTTTTATTTAATTTAATAATTATAAAATGATAACAGCGAAAAGAAACATATAATATTTATGTTATATAACTGCTTCAAAAACATACGACTCGAGAACATGTCTGTACAAAAAAAAAAGAAATTAATTCAAAAATATACAAAAACTTAAGAAAACATATGCAAAATGTCATTAGTGGGATTCAAACTCATGCTGAAAAAGACTCCTTATAGACAACCTTGCCATTGCTCTAACTTATAACACTAGTGATATAGGCACAGAGTTTATATATATTATATAATATTTACTGAAAGTCAGAGTGATAGGAGCATTTTAATGCGACGTTTTAACTGCATTTCCCTACATTTCTTACGTTATTTCCTTATTAAAATCCTGTTTAGGAAAGTTTCCATTCTTTGATTGGGAAAGTTCATATTTGTAGAAAGTTTATATTTTTGTAGTTTCTATTTATCATTTTTAGTAAGTTGCCATTTTTCATTTTAGGAAAGTTTCTATTTTTCTTATTAGTTTCTATTTTTAGGACCTCCAAGCAAGTGGAAAATCTTGAGGAGGAAAATCAAAGTTGCAACCAAGTGGAAAATCTTGAGGAGGAAAATCAAAGTTGCAACTAAGTGGAAAATCTTGAGGAGGAAAATCAAAGTTGCAAGCAAGTGGAAAATCTTGAGGAGGAAAATCAAAGTTGCAACCAAGTGGAAAATCTTGAGGAGGAAAATCAAAGTTGCAACTAAGTGGAAAATCTTGAGGAGGAAAATCAAAGTTGCAACCAAGTGGAAAATCTTGAGGAGGAAAATCAATTCAAGTTGAACAAGTGATAAACAAGTGGGAAGATATTTTTTTACAAATTTGTCTAACATATCTAGCCCTTCATTTATGTTCATCTCCACCCTCCATTCATCATTTTTTGGGCTATAAATACACTTCTCCTCTCACTCTCAAAACCAATTCCTTCATCCATTCCATCTTCTTTGTCTCACCATTTCCTCTCCATTTTCCTTAGACACATTCCTTCATCCATCTCATCTTCTTTGTCTCACCATTTCCTCTCCATTTTCCTTAGTCACCATTTCCTACAAAAATTCCTTCATCCATTCCATCTTCTTTGTCTCTCCATTTCCTTTCCATTTTTCTCTCCATTCTCTAGTTTTAAGTTTCTGCATTTTCAAGCAAGGAGAGGAAGAAGAAGAAGGAGCCGTGAAGATCATATCCTCCATCATCCACCTTGAAGGCTTGCTTCCAAGATTCAAGATCCAACCATCTAGCTCTCCATCTCCATCTCCCCTCACGGTGTAATTCATTCTTTTTCCTTGTAATGATCTTTTGTTTTCCTTGTTTGATTTCGTATGAACTTGTTTCTAGTTAACCTAACGTTTAGGGCAAAGTTTAAGCCCAATTTTTATGATTGAATAAAGAATTTCGATTCTTATGTTGTGATTCCAAAGTTGCTTATGTGAGTTTGTTCGATTAAATTTGCTTTACAGAAAACTTTTATATGTTTATCTTATTTGGGTCGACACTTATAGGATTTGCATGTAATTGGTGCTAGGTTTAAGAACATGAAATCGACTTTTCGTTTTGTGTAACTTGAATCAAAAGTAGTAAAGGTTCTGGACAAGAATCGAATTTAATTGAAGAGGATTGCAATTAGGTGGACTTTTCCATAACTAAGTTGTACACTTGAGTTGATAGCCTTTCTCTATGTGTAATGCGTTAAACATGACATGATTGACTAGCTTTCTAGGGTTTGATTGCATGTTTGATAGGATTAATCTAGGTGCTTTCGCTTAGGTTAATTAGCATTGAAAAGTAAAATATGGGAAATCATTTGCTTTCGAATGTTTCACATGATCAACTCCTCTCTCATGACTTGGAAGAACAATTATAGGGTTTGAATCGAATTTGATTACATGGAATTGATTTTGATCTTTGTTCCTTGCGTTCCACCCCTGTATATATGTTTTTATGTTTTCTTTATTTTATTTATTTTAATTTTAATTTTAAGAATCCTAACCCCCCCCTATTTGTGTTTACTTGTATATATTTATTCTTTATTTTATTTTTGTAAATAATACTTTATTATTTTAATTCTTTATTTGTTTATACAATTGTATATATTTATATTCTTTATTTTATTTTTGTAAATAATACTTTTCTTTATTTGTTTCACAATGACAGGTGTACCCTCAATCCCCGGAATAGAACGATCCCTATTTGCTTATACTACTAACGATATTTCAGGGTTAAATTATGCGCTTGCTTTTAGCGACATCACAGAGCTTTGAGGCCCCTAAAAGCCGGTGGCCTGAGACGGTTGCCTCAGTGGGCAGCCCTCAGGGCCGGCTCTGATCTCACGGTATGGAAGGCTTCTGTTGAAACCTATAGATTATGTACTAATATAATATTTCGGGAAGTATGTATAAGAAATGGCTTGTTCATTCAGATTGATGTTTATAATCTTTGGTGGTTTGAAAATGGTGTCCACAAATAGTCAGGCTGAGGCTATCTGTGTTACAAATTTTAACGGCCACTTATTCATCTGTTGGATATGCATGTCTATCAAAAAACTTCAGTTCTGTTCTTCCCAAGGAGAGACAAGTTAAGAGAAAATTGTGGCTAATCTGGCAGACTTTGCTTATGGTTCTTACAACCCTGGTTTAAGATTTTTGCTTTGATGTTGAATTGATTTAGCTGTGATGGTCAAATTGTTACGATCGTAGCCATGCAATGACATATAAAGAAGGAAAAACGAAGAGAAAACCAAGTAATTAGAAAAGCAGATTTTTCTTTGATGGATTGTTTTACAAGAAAGCTAGTAGATATAGAATTGTCTAGGACACATGTCGACCAACCAGTGATGACCCTTACCTAACGTATTCCCAGCACAAGGACCAAACGTTGGCATCAACTAAACAAACGCAGCGTTTCGACTGTAAATAAAAAGATTAGATTTTTGAACATCTATGCACAGACAAATTATAGGTTTCTTAATCAAATAGCATTCATAAACAGGATCATTGCAAGTTTTACTGGTTCTTTTATAGACCTTGCCAAGTCAATAATTCTAAGCTCATTTTTGGTTATATTCTTCCTAAGCATAGGAGTTACAAAAGAAGATTGCAAGCCAAGAGATGGCGTAGATGAAGCTTGTAATGCATCTGAACCACACAGCTGGAAACGGAATTGTAATAGATATGAAGAATGCCGTGACTCCAAAAAAGATGCGAAGTCTTTCGAGCACCTGAGCAACTGGTGGGCAGTTGGAATATATGAACTGAGTTGCTAGTAAAGAAACAAGTAAAGGCAAGCAAGAAAGCAAGCTCAAGAAAGAAGAAGACTATAGGGAGCTGGGAGTGAACTTGTACGGATAGGAGAGCTATGTCAATATATAGCTGATGGCCTGATGCTAAGCCAAACACAAATGATCTTTGTCCAATCTAGGTTGCGGTATTGTGGTGCTAGGTCAGGCGCTGCTACTGGGTCAAGATGGCGATCCTCAAATGGGCTAATACTAATTTTCTCAACTAGCTGAATCATTTTTCTGATTGCTGCAGTAATGATAATTTTTTTTTGCTTTTTCATAAACTAACTAGGATTAGGCGATATTAGCTTCTCTGCAATGGTCTGAAAGGGGTGCCGAAGCACCCACACAACCCCGAAGGGGACCACTACAACTAGGGGCCCACCGCCCTTCCCTCGCTAGGAATCTTATTAATAAAAGGTAGCCGAAAGGCCAAAGTACATGAGGAAGGGGACTAGGCCAAAACCACCTCAAAAAAGGAAAGCTACAAATATGAAGGTACTGCACTAGGGGACTCACTAACTTGAACAAGAAATTAAAAACCCGTTTAAGCAAACTGGTAATCTGTTCTAGCAGTAAAATCATGACCAAAAGAACTAATTAAAAATTGGGGAATTATGCTCCACCAATGTGTACCAATATTCAGGGCACCGTAATTTGCAAGCTTATCAGCAACACGATTACCTTCCCTATATGTATGAGAGATATAAACCTGCTGTTGGTCAAAAGAGTTCATGGAATTCCTCCAACGGGTGCGGGGACGCCATGGGACCATGCTATATGCCTGAAATAATGCAAAACCAACATGGAATCTGTCTCAATCCACAAAGGAAACCAGTTCCTCCCACGAGCCACCTTAATTACCTCAATAACTGCTAGCATCTCAGCATCAATAGCCCAAGAGACAGATGCTTTACAAGAGAAGGCACCCAAGAATGTTGCATCGTTGTTTCTAAAAACTCCACCATATCCAGCATGGTCAGTATCATGAAAGGAACCATATGAGTTTGCTTTGAACCAGCCTACTGGTGGAGGGTTCCAGACCACTGGGATGATCATTTTGCAGCCTAGCTATTTTGTGGCAGAGAGGGGCAATGGTCACAAATATATGAGAGAGAGTCTAGCAACTAAATTTGAAGGAAAGAGTTCTAGTACCCAGCTTTTATAGAGGCTTTGTAGAATATAGAGTAGTGGACCGGGGAAAGTTGAGAAAATGGGCGAAAAGTTGAGGGGAAAGTTGAGAGAATGAGAGATGTATGTATGGTGACTTGAAGAGCATGTTGGGGCTGACCATGTTGGGATGATCATAGGGATGCTTAGTTTCTCAATTAGCCGGAACTTTGCCAATTTCTTTATTCACTAAAATCAACATGGTTATTATAACAAAATAAATACAAATGTCAAGGTCTAATAGGGTGGGGATGACCCTGTCGGGCATGATCATGTTGGGCATATTAATGATGCTTCATTTACGATATACTAAAGGGCCTATCACTATTCCTTCATATTTGGAAAGACAGTTTTGTCCTACCGTTAGGTCATTTGTTAAGCTCTCTATCTCTCACAGCCAAGGACGTAGTCAAGAAAATGGGTTTGGCTAATTTTAGCTATATAAGCAAGGTATTCTAATGGATATATACAACAATAGAGAAGCTATGGAAACAAACAATTAATGTATTCAACCCATCATACAAATAGACTTTTGATTATAACCCAAATGAAACCGTGGAGGAAGCCATGGCTACTAAGGAAATTGAACTTTGATTATACAAACATGAATATTGCATCATATACAAATAGAATCGATGAAAACGCAAATGAACAACAATTCTAATTGACCCTTACTTCAATTAATGTATTCAATTCCTCTAAGTGACTAAGCCTAAGATATTCAATTAATGTAAACCCACAACAAATAACTCCAAACGAAGATTGAAACAATCGATTAAGATTTAAGAGGACCTTGAGCTCTAGAAACAGGAGTCATGGTGTTAGGGGCCGCACTTGTAATGCTGTAAGCAACCTTGTCCAAGGTCATTGGTCAAGCCTTTGGTTGGTTTGCTTGTGTGCCAGGGATGTTTTGGTAATTTACAAATTATGTAATTTATTTTATTTTAGCATTAGTCTCCTCAGCCTTTTTCATGTTTCCTCCTGTCATGTTCATGTAAGGCTGATATGCTCTTTGGGGGGAGGAGTTCCTAGTCAGCATAGTTTGGACTAGTGAACTAGTATAGGTAAGCACATGTACTTTTGCCTCCCTTGCCGTCTTATCATCAATAAAAGAGGAATTATTCAATCATCTGTGTCTCATGAGATTGCCCTTTGATCTTTCCTTTCGATTATTCATTGTTCTTCGTGGTTGCCCAATGTTTATATAATTGTGTTCTTGCTTGTTGCTAGCACTATTTTAATATTGTGTGGCTTTCATTGTTCTTGCAAGGTACTTACTTGGCTGACTTGCTTGCTAGCAAGTGCCGCACGGTCTGCTTTGAAAATTGCAAAGTTCGGCCTGTGACAGTTGGTATCAGAGCCAACTCGGCTCAAGAAGCTCACTACGATGACATGCAAGATGACAAACCACCAAAGATTCGATTAGTATGACCAGCAACTCGGAGAACTTGCGGGGGTGCCCGACAGGTTGATTGATATCACTAATGTGTTGGACCGCGTTGACCTAGATGGGTTGGCGGCACGGATGACAGAGGTGGAGAGCCTAAAGGACCGAGTTGTGGCCCTTGAAAAATGTAAAGCTCGAGGAAGCGGAAGGGAGATAAATGAGGAAGAAACTCCCATTTCGGACGAGAAAATGGAGGCAATGAGTGATGCCCTTGACACACTCCAGGTGACGGTGGACAATATGGCAGAAGATGTCAGAGCCACCATTGATGCATTCAGGAACGAGCTGGTGGAGATGAGTACCAAGCTCAACCTGATCATCCGTGCGATGGGAAACCAACCTGTGACAGACTACATGAAGTTAAAGATACCGGAACCTCAAGCATTTGGAAGGACGCGAGATGCCAAGGAGCTTGAGAATTACTTATTTGATATGGAGCAATACTTCCGAGCAGTGAAGCCAGACTTGGAAGAGATGAAGGTGAACATGGCAACAATGTATTTGTCGGGAGATGCGAAACTATGGTGGAGAACCAAGTATAATGACATCCAAAGGGGAGTATGCACCATTGACACTTGGGAAGACCTTAAGAAGGAGCTCAAAGCTCAGTTCTTCCCCGAGAATGTCGAATACATTGCCAGACGGCAACTGAGGGAGCTCAAGCACACCAACAACATCTGAGACTTTGTGAACAAGTTCTCTGTGCTCATGCTTGACATCCCGGATATGTCTGAGAAGGATCGGCTGTTCTATTTCCTTGAAGGCTTAAAGCCATGGGCGAGGACAGAACTTCAGCGCTAGAGGGTCCAAGATTTGGCCTCCGCACAAGCTGCTGCTGAAAGGTTGACGGACTACACATTCGAAGAGAACTCTTCTAAGAAGACTCCGCCGTTTTCGAATACGAATGTCAACAGAAATGTAAGGCCTGGACCGAGTAGAAGTGGGGGAGCGGAGTCCAAATTTTCCAACTCAGGAGGAAGGGACAGGAGAATAGTGAACGTGAGGGACACAACAACGTCCAAGCTTGTTGCCTCGACAGGGGTCTTCACCCCTCGACCTTTTAATCCCTCGGTATGCTCCAAAGCCACTAGCATGCTTCTTGTGCAGAGGACCTCATAGAGTGAATGAATGCCCTCATAAGACTGCTCTCTCTGCCCTACAGGCTCATATTCAATCGAAGGAAATAGTGGATCAGCAAGAGCCTGAGGAGGAACCTGGTCACATGGGAGCTTTGAGATTCTTGGGTGCGGTGGAGAAACAACCATGATCACCTAAAAAGTCCCAAGCTAAAGGCTTCATGTTCGTAGATGGTAGTATTAATGGGAAAGGAGCCAAGAGCGTGATGGTTGACACATGGGCCACTCACAACTTTGTGTCAGAAGCTGAAGCTCGGAGGTTGGGGTTGAAGTTGGAGAAGGATGTGGGCAGCATGAAAGCTGTGAACTCAAAGGCCTCACCCACAACGGGCCTATCTCGAGGGGAATCATTCAAGTTGGGTCACTGGCAAGGGAAGACCGACCTCGTAGTTGTTCAGATGGATGACTTTGATGTCATATTAGGAATGGAGTTCTTATTAGCGAACAAAGCCATTCCCATTCCTAGTGCCCAACACTTTCTAATTATGAGAGAAAGGCCGTATGTGGTTCCCGCAAGAATCGAACAACCAAGTGAACCCCGGCTCTTGTCCGCCCTTCAGTTCAAGAAAGGCGTAAAGCGTGATGAGCCTACCTGTGTAGCAGTTCCCATGATAAGGGATGAGATTAAAGGAGAAGTGATTCTGAAGGAGATCGAGGGGGTATTGGAGAGCTATATAGATGTGATACCTCCCAACTTCCCAAGGAATTACCCCCGAGAAGGAGTGTGGACCATGAGATTGAACTGCTTCCGGGGGCCAAATCGCCTGCAAAAGCGCCTTACAGAATGGCTCCCCCAGAACTGGAGGAACTTCGAAAGCAGCTTGAGGACCTGCTGAAGGCAGGATTCATTAGGCCATCTAAAGCCCCATTTGGTGTGCCCATGTTGTTTCAAAAGAAGCACGATGGAAGTTGGAGATTGTGTGTGGACTATCGGGCTCTTAATAAAGTCACTATGCGCAACAAGTACCCGATCCCTCTGATTGCAGATCTGTTTGACCAACTCAGTGGTGCCAAGTATTTCACAAAGCTAGATCTTCGCTCGGGGTACTATCAAGTTCGCATTGCAGAAGGCGATGAATCAAGACCACGTGCGTCACCCATTATGGCGGCTTCGAGTTCTTGGTGATGCGTTCAGGTTGACCAACGCGTCAGCCACATTCTGCACCTTGATGAACCAAGTCTTCCATGAGTACTTGGATAAGTTTGTGGTAGTCTATTTGGATGACATTGTGGTATATAGCTCCACCCTAGAAGAACACGTAGATAACCTTAAGCTGGTGTTCCAACAGTTGCGGGACAATCAGTTGTATGTCAAGCGCGAGAAGTGCTCATTCGCGCAAGTGACCATTAAGTTTCTAGGTCACGTTATTGAAAGGGGTCAAATCAGGATGGATATGGAGAAAGTAGAAGCCATAAAGGAGTGGCAAAACCCCAAGAATGTGAAAGAGCTACGTTCTTTTCTTGGGTTGGCTAATTACTACCGACGTTTCATTGAGAACTACTCAAAGAAGACAACCCCCTTAACTGAGCTCTTGAAGAAGGGAGTGACATGGGACTGGAGTAGTGATTGTGAGAAGGCCTTTCAAGATTTGAAGAAGGCCGTGATGGAAGGTCCGGTCTTTGCCTTACCTAACCTGAATCAGCCGTTTGAAGTTCAGACGGATGCTTCTGACTTTTCCTTAGGAGGTGTTCTACTGCAACGGGGGCATCCTTTTGTGTATGAAAGTCATAAACTCTCGGAAGCTGAGCGGAAGTACATGGCTTAAGAGAAAGAGTTGCTAGCCGTGATTCACTATTTGAGGACGTTGCGACACTATTTGTTGGGGTCAAAGTTCCTTGTGAAGACGGACAATTCTGCAGTCAGCCACTTCCTAACCCAGCCAAAGTTAACTCCTAAGCAGGCTGGGTGGCAGGAGTTTCTTGCAGAGTTTGACTTCCAGTTCGAACACAAGGCTGGGCATACAAACCAAGTTGCTGATGCTCTCAGTCGCAAGGCAGACCTTGCCACCCTCAAGGTGTTGGCCGCTTTGTCGAGCAGTATCATTGCCACAGACATCAAGCAACGTATCAAGGAGAGTTTGGAGAAGGATCCCATGGCGTAATCCCTCATAAAAATGGTGAAGGAAGGGAAGAGCCGTCTATTTTGGATGGAGGATGACATATTGATGGCCAAAGGAGGACGAGTGTTTGTTCCGCGAGCGGACGGACTACTAAGAATGCTCATGAGGGAGTGTCACGACACCCTGTGAGCAGGTCACCCAGGATGGCAGAGAACCCACACACTTCTCAAGCAGGGTTATTATTGGCCCCAGATGCGGGACGATGTCACGGAATACACCAAGACTTGCTTAACATGCCAGCAAGACAAGATTGAGCGTCAAAAGACTCTAGGGCTATTGGAACCACTGTACATTCCGACTCGCCCATGGGAGAGTGTCTCCCTTGACTTTATTACTAACCTCCCGAAGGTGGGCCTGGTAATGGTTGACAGGTTTTCAAAGTATGCCACCTTTGTGCCAACTCCAAAGTATTGCTCGGCGGAAGACACAGCAAGCCTATTCTTCAAACATGTGGTGAAGTATTAGGGTGTGCCTCAAAACATTGTCAGTGATAGGGACACTAGGTTCACAGGAACATTCTGGATCGAGCTATTCAAGTTGCTCGGGTTTGAGCTCAACATATCTTCAAGTTATCATCCACAGACTGATGGGCAAACAGAAAGGTTCAACGAGATGTTGGAGGAATACTTGCGCCATTTCGTTCATGCCAATCAGCAGAATTGGGCGCAATTGCTAGATGTTGCACAATTTTGTTTCAACTCGAAGAAGAGCTCATCCACCAACAAGAGTGCTTTTGAAATTGTCACTGGCCAACAGCCTCTCTTGCCTCATACTGTGCAAGAAGTCTACAAAGGGGCGAATCCGCGTGCTTTCAACTTCACAAAAGAGTGGAAGACCAATGCCGAGATTGCTCAAGCCTACTTAGAAAAAGCGGCGGGGAGAATGAAGAAGTGGGCAGATAAAGGCCGCAAGCCCAGGGAGTTTGAAGCAGCAGACATGGTCCTTGTCAAGCTGCTCCCGGAACAACTCAGGTTCCTGCGCTCCATAGACAAGCGACTATTCTGGAAGTATGAATGACCGCTCCCCATCATTTCTAAAGTGGGGAAATGCTCCTACAAGGTCGATATTCCTACCTGGATGAGAGTCCACCCCGTCTTCCACGTCAGCAACCTCAAGCCGTACCAGCCAGACCATGAAGATCAAGCATGCTACCAGCCTGTTTGAGAGCACGTCGACATCAGACCACCCAAGCCAAAAGAAGCGGAGGAGATCCTAGCAAAGAGAGTGACCATAGTGTCAAGGCGCCCATGCCAGCAGTTCCTGGTCAAGTGGAAGGGTCTTGGAGATGAAGAAACCAGTTGGGAGAATGTTGAATACCTGAAGAATAAGTTCCAGCAGAAGATTGAAGACTTCAAGGCCAAAGTCGTCGTCGAGAGCGCCGACAGCTTAAGTATGGGATGATGTTAGGGGCCGCACTTGCAATGCTGCAAGCAACCTTGTCCAAGGTCATTGGTCAAGCCTTTGGTTGGTTTGCTTGTGTGCTAGAGATGTTTTGGTAATTTACAAATTATGTAATTTATTTTATTTTAGCATTATTCTTCTTGACCTTTTTCATGTTTCCTCCTATCATGTTCATGTAAGGCCGATATGCTCTTTGGGGGGAGGAGTTCCTAGTCGGCATAGTTTGGACTAGTGAACTAGTATAGGTAAGCACATGTACTTTTGCCTCCCTTGCTGTCTTACCATCAATAAAAGAGGAATTATTCAATCATCTGTGTCTCGTGAGATTGCCCTTTGATCTTTCCTTTCGATTATTCATTGTTCTTCGTGGTTGCCAAACGTTTATATAATTGTGTTCTTGCTTGGTGCTAGCACTATTTTAATATCGTGTGGCTTTCATTGTTCCTTGCAAGGTACTCACTTGGCTAACTTGCTTGCTAGCAAGTGCCACACGGTCTGCTTTGCTCATTGCAAAGTTCGGCCCGTGACACATGGTCACGTGGAGTTGTGGAGGTGAGTCGGTGGCAAGCCTAAGCGTTTGAGCCTCAGAGTTAGAGAGAGTTGCGATGAGGATTGAGGAAGTCGATCGCTGCTGTTGCGGGAGTGATTCTCACTTCTAAAACAGTCAGACCGTGATTGAGACACAAAATGTTGAGACCTAGTCTCTTCGAGTAGAACACTGATGGGCTTAGACAATTAGTATAATTTTTTTATTTTTTTTTATATATTTGGGATAATACCTATATTTGGCAACTTTTGGCTCAAAATCTCCCATGGACTACAGCCCAAGCAGCCATGACCGTAGCTGCGTCGCTGCTCATAGCAGGAATTTGCCAATTTATTCGTTATAATCAACCATGGTTATTAATCTATCATAACAAACCAAGCTCTAGTAATGGTTTTCCTCCATGTAAATTTTTTTTTCAATGAAAGCTTTATGTTGCTTGCCAGAAAGTGTTCTGATCCGAAGAAGTCAAGAAAGCAGTGATCACTCAAATTCTTTAGGACGAAAGAAGTCGTGAAGCTCAAATTGTCAGATACATGCAAGCTAGCAGGCGAGACCCAAACAAGATCCTACAAGTGGAGGCCCAAACAGTTTGATCAAGTTACAATATGACTAAGCTGAGTACACCGGGCTGTTAAACCTCAACCCAAATGGAATCTAGAGCTTGATGCATTGATGAGACTGAAAATGCTAAGCAGAATCTAGAGGAAGAGAGAAAACAAGAAGACAATTACATCAGTGACAAAGACGTTTTTCATTTCCTTCCTACTAAGATTCTAAGAATGGAAGTAATTACAAAACAAGATTGTAAACCAATTGAGCACATAGATGAAGCAGGTGACACATTTGAACCACAAGGGAAATGGAATAGTGATGGATATGAAGATTGCCGTGACCCCAAAGAAAATGCCAACTCGCTCGAGCACATCAGCCACTATCAGATAGTGAATGGATTTGCTAACAAAGAAGCAACTAAATGAAATTATGATGGCGAGTCCAAGGAAGCAAAAGATTTCCGGGAGCTGAGAGTGGATTTGGGCGGATAGGAGAGCCATTTCAATCGCGGAGGCTGAGCAAAACACAACAAATATCTTGGCCCAGTCTAAGCTGCGGTTTCTAGCTACCGGTGGTTGATTAGTTTCTTCTTCATCTGGATGATGAATCCAGCCGAGTTTCGTAAGAATGTGGAGGGCAAATGCCTTCAGATTAATTTTAGTATACTTCATGTTGTTGGTGTTGTAATGTTCTTGAATCATCATCTCCTTTTATAATGTGTGAGACTACAAGGGAGTAGGGAAGCTGTCAGGAAATGAGGAAATAGACTACTTGAACCACCTCAGCTGCAGTAATGTTTGACAATAATGGACCCCGGAGCAGCAATGTTTGTGTCGATGGGCACCGGAGAGTCAAGCCTCAACTTAATCACACACTTCCCCCTTCTAATTAGTCCCTTTCAATTACCTCTCAAAACATTATTTAACTGAACGACAGTTGAGATTTGTACATTAAGAAATTTAAATCGTCAAGAACTCCGGCGTTGTCCATTGCCAAGTATTGGGCCAACAATAGTAACCCAATTCACAGATCACCAAAATCACCACCCTTCCTCACGAGGAACAAACCACCACTTTTCCACGTCCCCATTTTCGTCTCTATTCTCAACAGAGACGTCTGTTTTTTGCATCATTTCCAAAAAAGTTGCCAAACCGGGGGGATAACTCTTCTATGCTAAGTACAGGGCCTAAAGGAAATCAGAGGCTCTTCCTTTTCAGAATTCCTATCTGAGGTAACAGTTACTACGATGTTTATTTGTATGAGTTCAATCTGTTATGTAACTCAGTTCCGCCCAAAAGAAACTCCGAGTTCATTCAACAGTGAAAGACAAATATGAGCTGCTTTTGCAGTGGTTTGGTTATTTGTGTTTTGGGTCAAGTATTAGCAGAAGTGCACAACTGTAGTAGTAACAAAAAGTTTTCAACTTTATGAGTAGGAACAACAGCATACAATGTTTACCAATGATCGGAGACAAGAAGAGCGAACTGGAAGATATGGAACTTCAAGGCTGCAATACCTTCAGGTTACCTCCCTCCTACTGTTTCTTCTAATTTTACACAATTGGTCTTTGCTTTTTGTATGCTGGAGTTGAACCTAATGTTTCACTTGGCCATATATTTATACTTTTGTTGGAGGAATTGGTGACTCAATTTCAAAGTGCTACTAGTGAAGGTGTGTCGTGTTTGGTGACTCAATTTCATGTCTTTCTTGCTATTTCAATGTTACCGGCCTGTAAGTGAGGGGATTGGGTTTTATACTGAAGGAAACGAAGTGCCGCATCTTTTTTTTACATAATTGGTGAACCCAAAAAAAGATGGCATGTTTCATCAACCAAAAAAATAAAATCTTACATGCAAGTTTAGTACTTCCTCATTGTTTCATTGTTGGTTTATATTATTGGAAAAATAGGAGTTGCATTGTTGGTTTATTTACTCTTGCTTACTGAGTATAAATTTGAAATATATATTGATGTACTACTTGAAATAAAATCAATCAAGATCTATTTGATTGAAGCCTGTATGGCGTCTATTAAGTAGCCCTATCACAGTAACAGAAAAGAAAATATGACTTACGAAACACATGGGAAAGTTGCAGATCGACAGAGTGCTTAATTATGGGGTGATTGACCAGTTTTACTATATACGGATCGACCCTCTTGCCAACTCATTCATTTTTCATGTTTTGGTCATATTAAGCACATAAGTAATTACAAAAGAATATCACAAGCCATGAGACTGCGTAGATGAAACATGCTATGCATTTGAACCAGACAGCCGGAAACGGAATTGTGATGGATATGAAGAAGGCACTGACGCCAAAGAAGATACCAAATCGCTCGAGCACCTGAGCGACTAGTGGACAGTTTGAATGAACCAAATTGCTTGTGAAGAAACTAGTAAAGGCAAGCAAGATAGCAAGCTCGAGAAAGTAGAAGATTATAGGAAGTTGGGAGTGAACTTGGACTGATAGGAGAGCTATGTCGATTGCTGATGCCAAGCTAAACACCACAATTATCTTAGCCCAGTCCAAGTTTTGGCGCCGTGGTACTTGATGATCGGGCACCACTGCTTCTGGGTCGCGAGGAGTTGGAAGACCATGAAATGGGCTAAATTTCTGAACTGGCTGCAGCAGTTTGGTAATAGCCGCAGAAAAATTCATTTTGCTAGCAGCAATTTGGTGGCAGGAAAAATGGAAAGCCAAGAAGAAAGGGGAAATTTAAAGCAAGCGAATGTGAAGAAAGGAGTGCTGATGTTGGCTTCATATATAGCGTGATTAAGAAAATGACCGACAAGTCGGTGGACCCATGACTGGATTTTAGCATTTAGGGGAACGACTAACTAATATTGAGTCGGTATGTTGCCGACTCCTGGGAGTAGGGTCTGCCGATGTGGCATCGGCAACCGCAACGGTCAACGGTATGCACAACGACGAAATTAAAGGATCGGGAAGGCCATTCCAGCCCATACGAATTAACATTCCTCATCACCGAAAGAAAGTTATGATTAATCACTCTTTGTATATGAATTTAAAGGTGAAGAAAAAGTGAAAAACTTATTTTTAAGTTTCAATTATCTATTTAATGTATGTACATCATATTTTTAAGAGGACTTCGTCATGCGAATAACTTACATAAAAGCAAGATATATGTATCAATAATTTATTAGAAATTTGACTATTTAGTGATCTAACAAATTATTAGACTATTTTAGTGATCCGATAGTCTTACTAAAAAGATGAGACGTTGTACATAAAAGAATAATTTGTTGTTATAAAAATGTGAGAGAGGAAGGGAGATTGTGTTAGAAAAGTAGACATCCAAAACGTCCAATAGTTTTTCTTTTTTGGTCTGGTCAAAATGTCCAAAATTTCGTTAACGAAGAAATGAAAGGAAATTTCATAAAACGTCCATCACATGATGCCAAAAATTCGGTGAACTAAGGTCCGTACTAGTAGAAGGTAGAACCATAGAACGTACCCCACAATAATTTGTGTTAAGAGATAAGGTCCTAGCTAATCACCCAGCGCGGCCGAAGTATTGTAACCTGGCTCGTTGGGGCTTTCTTCTTCAAGTTTATGTCATGTTATATCTCTGTGTGTCTTGGGCTTCCACTACACGTTCTTGTTGTTATGAGATCTCGGGTATTATAGAAACATTTGTGCATTAACATGAAAGTATAATTATGAAGTAACTAATTCACAAGTAAATTGTTTCGTTGTCAATGGTGGTTAATTAGTACTTAGTAGGTATTTTTTCGTTGTAGATTTTGCATTCTGTTGTGCCCAAGTAGTACTAGTGGTAGTGCGGGACTGTTGGTCAATCACACTTTCATCTACATCCCAAGCATTTTCCAAATTGAACTTTAAATGTAGACACAAAGATGACTGTGGCCAAAGAATAGTAAGAACACAAACCCAATACTAGTGTATATACTACAGATCCAAATCCAATCGACTCTTTTTTGAGCTATAGGTGTAGCGTCTTCCACTATTAATTAAACTTTGGAAAAAAAATATATGAATCAAAATACAACCATTACATCAAAATCAATAGCAAGTAACTAAGGGCTTAGTCCGAATGACAACAGGATGTTTCGATACGTAACTGCTGCACCAAAGTCCAGCGCAAATACCCAACCAAGCTGACCTATAAAACGAAAATATATTGCGCGCGGATACAAAAAAAAAAAGAAAAAAAAAGAGGGTGACCAGTAGCAAAGACACAATCATTGATTGGTAGGTGAGTTATGCAATTGGGTCACTTTACTATCTTTGCAACGCCGCATCAAAGAAGGGAGAGATTATGAAGCTAGAAGTCGTTGATGTCATGAAGAGGTATGCTGCTTCTCAAGCAGCAACTGTCGGCTTCAGTAATGCAATTTTGGAGAAGAGAAAATTATACGAACAGTATCCGAATTAAGGTAGACTCCTAATTTCAGTACCTGATTATGCAAAATTATCACTTTGGTATCCAAAGTTTGAAACCCGACCCAACAATCATACATGCCGTTATTAATGGTGTTAAGTCTTGTGCCACTTAATTAACACATTTTGAGAGATATTTTGGTCATTCCATGTCTTAATCCAGATTTTTTATATTTTTAATTCATTGCAATTTGGTTTCTCTCTCCTTGATTTCTCCCCATTTGTTCTCTTCATCTTTCAGAAACACCGACAACCCCGAATACAGCAAAACTGACGCTCCCCAGAACCGCTGTGGTTCCACCCCGATTCTTACGACCCCGCCGGCAATCCTAGCTTGGCCAGTCGAAGCCCGACACGGAGACCGCTGTTTTCGGCTCACAGAAACAAAATCGAGTCGCTGGCGATGAGCTTCTTCTAGTTCATGACATGCTCTACCCAGTCGTTAGCAAATGAGGATAAGGGGTGCCAGATTCTGGCGCAATAAATGCCTATTGTCTGCACCGGGTGGTCGGCGGAGTAGTCAACCCTCGGGAAAATGGTCTCGGCGCAGTACCTCGGGACGGAGAAGCCACTGCCATTGTTGGTGTTGGACTGTGTCAAAGTTTTAGCGAAAGAAGAAGGCTTTTCCAGATTGTCAAACCCATCAGAGCCCACAGAGCCTTGGTCTTGACTCTTGAGCAAAAAGCTCGTTGCTCTTGGAAGGGACCAGCCAGATTCTGCTGAAGACCTCGTCGGTTTTCGGGTCGGCCATGTATTCCCTCACTGTTCACCCCCCTCCTCTCTCTCTCTCTCTCTCTCTCTCTCTCTCTCTCTCTCTCTCTCTCTCTCTCTCTCTCTCTCTCTCTCTCTCTCTCTCTCTCTCTCTCTCTCACTTTGTGCAACAGGGTTTACGAATTTCAGAGAGAAATTAATAAAGTTTGTGAAGGATTTGATTGTGTATTGTGTTTGTGAACTGCGATTCCATAGATTGTTGGAATTTCTTGGGTTGCGATTTGGGTTAGTAGTGGTGGAGGAGGCGGACGAAGTGGAGGAGTTGGTTGTGATTTGGGTGGAGTTGTTGAATTTGGGTAGGGATGGCAATGGGGAGGGTAGAGTAAGGGGATTAAATTACCATCCCTGTACCCGACTTCATTCCTCATCTCCTTACCCGCCCCAATCCCGGTAATAAGATATTGGGGATTCCCTATCCCCGTCCCCATTGGGGATTAGGTCCTTGTACCCGCTACAATCCCAGTTAATAATATTACTAATTTATTATATAAAAATTCATGCAAGTAATTATGAATTGTAAAATATGAAGTTAAAATCAAACACCAAAATAAAATGTATTTTTTTTCAATCAAGGAAAATTGACATGTTGTTAAAGATCTTTTATTTAAAAAAATCTTCTTTTTTTTGAACATTAAATATTAACAAAATTTAAGTATGGACAAAAAGATGAAGTTTATGTAAATATTTATTTATAAATAATATCAAAAATACATATAATAAATATAATATATATATATATATATTATTTCAGATTATTCTTATTGGGTGGGTATGGGTATGGAGATCAAAATACTATCCCCGCCCCGTACTCGATTTCAGAATTCGAATACTGGGGATTCTCATCCCGATTTCACCCGAATTTCTCCCCGTTAGGGTCGAATACCCAATGGATACCCTACCCGATGAGAATTTTTGCCATCCCTAAATATGGGTTTGATTGAGAGAGAGAGTGTGTGTAAATTTGGGTTTAAATGACAATTACCCTTCAGGTTTTGCCACGTGGCTGAGTGTCACGAGCCGCACTTAAGAGTAGTGCTATCGTGACATTTTATAAGGGAGATACCGAGAGGGGCGAGCCTTGGAAGCCCAAGGGCGAGCTTGAAGCTAAAGTGATGATGAGTGGCATTGTCGTAATTAAGTGGAAGTTCCGGTTCGAGGTACTTCAGCTTGGAATTTGGGAAAACTCAAAACACGAGAAATGTCCGGGACGTCGAAACGAGTTCAACGCACTTGATAGCATGTCATTTAGATTTTATGTGAATTAGTTATGGACAATTAGTCTCCTCGGCTATTTTGATGTTTCCTCCTGCCAGCTTCATGTAAGCAAGATATGCTCTATAGGGGGAGACATGGTGTCAAGCTCTCCACCACCCCCGGTGCTGGCCTTCATGGGGCACTAAGTGAGCTTCTCCCGGGCACAAGTGGGGGCCTAGGGGGCCAGGCATGTGTCGTCAGAAAGGGGCGACACATGTTTCCATGAGTCAGGAAGTCTCGTGGATAGTATTGGCCGAAAGGCTGATATTGCGGGTCAACGTCAGGGACGAGGTTCCAATGAGGGTGATCCTTATGCCATCGGCGTTAGACAAACATGTGGGCTTACGGAAGATATGTCGGGACCTCGTGGTGCTCATTGGCCACGGAGCAAGCAACGTGGGCATGTGTCGTTCGACCTTGGCCAAAGCAAAGTGATGCCAGCAAGCACGGGGGGGGGGGGGGGGGAGACCCCGTGCTAGACTAAAGGAAGCTTTGGAGGGGCATCAATGTTGAGTTGCTCACTCGAGCGGCGTGCCAACAAGCAAGACGGTATGCCTCTTGAGGATTGGCCTACGGGCTAGAGTATGCCTTGGAGTCATGACAGTCATCAAGAAGAGAACATGGTAGCCTTGTTAGATGGGAAAAGCCACAAGGCCTCGATGGCTTGTCAGGTTGGTACTCAAGGCTTGAGTATACAGGCAAGGGTTACCCATGAGCCGAGTGGGCTGTCTAGGTGATGCCCATGAGGCGAAGTATGAGGGCATGTGTAGCCCAAGAGCCCAGTGGGTTGCACAAGTGATACTCACGAGGCAAAATATGACGACAGGTGGTGTCCACGAGCCGAGTGAGTTGCACAAGTGATGCTCATGAGGTGCAGGATGAAAACAAGTGTTGCCTATAAGCTCGTAGGGTTGTGCTAGTGATGCCACAAGATGAAGTAAGCGGGCACGTGCTGTCAAGTAAGGTGTGTAAGTGATGCGCACAAGGTCAAAGTACGCAGGCATGGGTTGCCCTTGAGCTGAAGACTGAGTGGGTCGCATAAGTGATGCCTATGAGGTGAAATATGCAAGACATGTGTTGTCTTGGAGCTGAGTGGGTGGTGCGAGAGATGCCCACGAAGTGATGAAGTGTGAATGACTCATGGAAGAAATGTGAATGCCAACTTGGTCTCGGTACACAGTCATGCTACTTGCTATCGACGGGTCAGTAATGGGTTGGCTCAAGCTGGGATGACATGAAAGCCTATCGGTTGGGCGAGTGTCTTGGAAGACAACCATGACACAAGGAAGCGATCGGTTAGTCACAAGATGTGAGACTCATGCGGGAGTAGCTTTCGTTGGTAAACCTCAACAAGCAAGAGGACGATGTCGAAGGGGGTTAAGTTGACAAGAGAAGCACACAGAAAGAAAAACAAAAATGAAGTATCAGGAAAGTAAGGAAGATAGGCTGGCCTTGGTTCAGAGGAACCTTGGCGCCTCACGGGCTAAATCCGTTGCGTATAAAGTCGGCCTGTGACATTGAGCTCTTAACACAGTTATGGACGGCGTGTACTATTGTTGGGCTGAGCTTCAAACTTGGGGTACCAAAATCGGGTACTGAAGTTAAGAGTGGGTCTTAGTTCATGTACTATTTGTATAATTTTCTCTTTGGAGAAATAATGAACTTTGAGACAGAGTAGGTCTGTTATTAATTGTATGAACTGTGACGTCAGATTCTGTCTTTGTTGCAGATCTTTCTGTTTGAATGTTCAGAAAATCTACTTATTCTTAGTTTGGCTTGGCATCATCGCTAGAAATGACACTTGTTTATTTCACTATATACGGATGTAATCTTGAAATAGTTGGAGTGTGAAGAAAAATGATGGTGAACACATTTCTTTAATGAGACTGGAACATCTAGTCCCAGGTATTCGGATCTTGCAGATACACAACAATTTTTTTTTCTTCTCCTAATGATCAAAATAACTATTACAAACAGAGATCCTTAAGGGATTTAAAACAACATTTTGTCGAACATTTTTTTTAATGAGAGAGGAAAATTCCCCCCAAATTTATTAATAAAAGAAGAAAGAAGAAATACTAACTAGATAGGGGGGGACATGAACCTAACCCCTCCAGTAAGAAAATTGAAAGACATCTGACCAAACATTTTGTCGAACATTACAATATGACAAAATACATATTATTTTTCTTATATTAAATTTATTTCTTTTGAGTTTTGACAAGTTTAATTAATTTTTCTTGTCAATCCTAAAAACTGTGAAGGTTGACTTTGAACTGCTAGTTGTTGGTTGAGTTTGTTCTTACTTATTGGGCATGTTTGTAATTACAGCACAATATTGCAGACTAGGAGACAACGTAGATGAAGCAGATGACAGCTCTGAATCACAAAGGAAATGGAATGATAATGGCTATGAAGAAGGCGGTGAGGCCAAAGAAGATACCAAATCGCTCGAGCATGAGAGCAGGTACTGGGTAGTTTGAGTGTATGAAGTTGCTCACAAAGACGCAAGTAATGGGAAATATGATTGCAAAGGCGAGAAAGTAAAAGGTTACGGGGAGAGTGGAGTGAATGGATTGCAAGGCTATATCAATGGCGGCTGCCAGCAAGAGACGGCGAAGCCGGTGATACATTTGAACCACAAAGGAAACGGAATTGTAATGGAAATGAAAAATACAATGCTGTCACGCCAAAGAAGATGCCAAATCGTTCTAGTACTTGAGCCAGTTGGGGACGGCTCAAGTGAACGAACCAATTTGGCAATGGAGAAACAGAACTTCTCTCCCTCGGCGCCTTCCGCCACCAAACCAGACGAATCAACAGAAAACGGCGCCGTTTCAGCTCCCAAGGCTAAAATCGACGCCGAGAATGCCAACGCTACCGAGCGGCGAGCCTCTTGAAGAGCTTTGTCGTCAAGCTTCGCATGCTTTTTGCTTATCCTTGGGAGCGGGTTAAGAAGGGAACCGTCTTGACCATGACATTGCGAGGCCAGGTTTTGATCCATTCTCACATTTTTCGCTTTTGATTTGTATTTACAGTGTTTGGTGTTGAATTTGAAAGAGCTGTGGCTTTTGGTTTTCCAGATGACTGATTAGTTAAAGAGTCAGTTCTCTAGTGGATTATCGCTGCCTCAAATTTGTGAGAATTTTGTGAAAGTTGCATATGATCCTCGAATTGCTAGTGTGTATCTTCAAATTGAGAGCTTGAACTATGGTTGGGGTAAAGTGTAAGAAATTTCGAGGCATATATTGATTGGACTTCTAGAAATCAGGCACTGACTAAATATTGCAAATTGTGATTATGTGTTTCGAACTTCAATTTGTGTTTGAATATGTGCATTTGAGCTTATATGGATTGTTACAGGTAAGTTTGTTGTGGCATATGCACCTGCTTGTAGTGAAAAAGAGTATTACCTTGCTTCTGCTTGTCAAGAGATTTTATGCCCCTCCAAGTGCTTATTTTTCTTTGTTTGGTCTCAGCTTTCAGGCATCATTTGTAAGAGGTCAGTTTCTCTTGTATTCTTCTCCCCATTTATATGTTAACTTCAAAATATGAATGTTACGGTTTTGTCTGGATACTGATGACTGAAAGCACTTACTAACTGAGGTTTGCATGAAATTTTGTTTTTCAGGCATTCTTGAGAAAATTGGAGTTGAGCCACAAGTGGAGAGGATTGGTAAATATAGAAGTGCTGGTGACCAACTTGCGTGCACGACCATGTCCGAAAAAAATTGTGAGATGCTGACAGCATTGCTCGATAACATATATGGGAACTGGCTGGACATAATTTCTTCTACAAGAGGTGCTTTGAGATTTGGCATTTGGCTAATGTTGTGGTCTTTAAATCACCTTTTGACTAACTAAATTTTTCTGCAGGAAAAAAGAGAGAAGATATTGAGAAGTTTGTTAATGAAGGGGTGTACCAAGTAGAAAAGCTGAAAGAAGAGGGCTGGATCACAAACATACAGTATGATGATGAGGTATGCTTAACGTTTAGAGAACCAATATCAGTTCCATAGATCAAACATTTAGAGAACTAGGGAATTAGAAGGCTATATTGATATATTTTGGATTCAGATATTGTAGAAAGTATATTTACAGAGAGTTGAGAGTGTCTATAGCTCAGTTTCCCTCCATCCTCCTCAGGTTTTGTCAGAGTGTATTGAACTTCAAGGGTAATTACCTGGTCTAACTTGTTTTACAATATGCAGGGTTCTTACGGGTTACTAATTTTGGATATGTTAATTAAGTTGGTCAGTTGTTGAAATTTGATATGAAAGTCATCAGGGGAGTGGTTGTTCTTGAAAGCTTTTTTCTTTATGTGATAATATTCAGGAAGCATTTAAGTAATATGCATCCCTTTTAGGTTACTTCAATGTTGAAGGAAAGACTTGGAGTACAAAAAGAGAAAAAGCTTCCTATGGTTGATTACAGGTAGTCTTCAGTATGTGACTTCTGGTTTGTGGTGATTCATATACAAATGTCGAATTTTTAAGTATGATGAAATATCTTGTGGTCTGATAGATAAAATCCATCGGTTACCATTTCCTTCTTCTTGATTGCAACAGGAAATATTCTAAGGTCCGGAAATGGACTCTTGGTTTATCAGGCGGTAAAGACAAGATAGCCATAATAAGAGCCTCAGGCAGTATTAGTCGTGTACGAGGTTCTTTTAGTCTACCCGGATCATCTATTGTTGGAGAACAGTTCATTGAGAAGTTCCGTAGTATAAGAGGTATTGTGGTCTTTCTAATTTAAGCTCATAGGTTAATCATGTAATATCTCGTGTTTTGGAATTGAGAACTCTGAGAAGAGGTTATTTGCATCATGATTTGTTCCAATCTTTAGTCTGCGGCTTATGATATTCTTTTGTCCATCTCCAGAATCAAAAAGATACAAAGGCTGCTATTATCCGAATTGACAGCCCTGGAGGTGATGCCCTTGCTTCTGATTTGTAAGTGCTAGTATATATATTAATGTAACATATGTGATCCTAAACTATATAATTCTCTAATGTGTTGTCAAATACTGTTTGGCAGAAGAATTGTCACGCTGTCTCTGTCTGCATGCAGTTAACTGGTTACCAGATGTGTTAGTGATTTAATGGTTTGCAGGATGTGGAGGGAAATCAAACTTTTGGCTGCATCAAAACCGGTCATTGCATCAATGTCTGACGTGGCAGCAAGTGGAGGATACTATATGGCTATGGCAGCAGATGCCATTGTTGCAGAAAGTCTAACCTTAACTGGTTCCATTGGAGTTGTCATAGGTGAATATGAATATATTTTTATATAATTGACTTGGAGAAAAAAACAAAGTTGATAGGAGTGTGACTATTAAAAGAGGAAGTTGCTTCTATAGTATCAAAGTGATCTATATCCACCTTGGTAAAAGCACAGAGACAGACACATCTAAATGCATGATAGATATTTGTAATACTCGTGATCTTTTTTATCTGTTTGCCGTTAAAAGTCTTCATACCCTTTCGTTGGTGTTTAGTTAAGACCTTACATGGGATTGGATGGGATTGGACATCCTTATGTAGTCTAATCCCAGTTATCCCATGTTTGGCAGCAATGAGGACTATTTTTAATGAAACTCCACAGTCCCAACAGTGGCCCCAACACCTTCTACCACAAACCCACCAAAAACTATGGGATTGTGCAAGCCTCCTTCTACTCTTCGCAGAGGAGCTCTCTATGGTGGCCAGGGCTCTCTCCGAGTCGCATTTCTTGAAGTCGGCAAGAGTGTTGATCAGCATCTCCGGCGCTCCGGCTAACACGGCTTTCTCACGCATCTGCTTCACCAGGCACAACACGAACAAGGCTTTGATTCCGATTTTCAGAGCCCTCGGATGAGCGATTGGGTTCCAGAGAATTTCGATCACACCCCGGCCAGGAGGTTCTCGATCAACGCATCGTTGTCGGACTTTGCGAGGGGGAAAATTACCAGAAGCACGAGCACCTCGCTGTTCAACTCAGGTCGAGTAGGCGGGTTGTTTCGGCGTCGGAATTTGAACCATGCCGAAAGAGCAGTTGGCGACGCACCACTCCTGAATGAGCCGACGGAGAGTGTGGTTGGGGATGAGGGTGAAATCGGCGAGTTGGGTTCGGGTGACTGGGCAGGTGGTGTTGCTGGGGGCGACCCAGGACTCGATGCTGGGTCCACGGAGGCTGCTTGGAGTTGGAAGCCATCATTCGGGGTGGTGCTGGTCTGCTCCTTAGTCCCTGTCAGCACCAAACATAAGTCAGGTACTAATCTAGCTTAAGCCAAGTTATGGTAGTCCTGGACTCCTATAGAAATTAAGGTTGGGCATCAGAGTCCTATGAAACAAACACAACCTTAAATTCTTTAAGTTGTAGTTGTGATATAGTTTTCTGTTTGTAGGGAAGTTTAACCTTGGAAAACTGTATGAGAAGATTGCATTCAACAAAGAAATTATATCACGGGGAAAATTTGCGGAGGTTCTTGCAGCTGAACAACGACCCTTCAGGTGCACTGTCTTGTTGCATACTCTATTTTGTCTGATTTCTTTTATAATCCTGAAAGGAGACAAAATTATTAGTTCTCTTTTTCTTCCTAATTCAGACCAGAGGAAGTTTGCTAAGTCTGCACAGAATTCGTATAAGCAATTTCGGGACAAGGCAGCTTCTTCCAGATCAATGACTGTATGTTCCAATTGTTGGAGAGGAAAGATCACACATTGGAAAAGTGACAAATAAAATATAACTTATAAGTGGGTGGATCTCACCCAATTGTACCGAGGCCTTTTGTGATTAAAACCCAACACCTATTGGGTGGTCAAGTTGGGACAATATCGGTACAATGGTGGGCCACGGGCCACGCTTGTCGCTGTTTAACATGGTATCAGAGCGGGTCATTCTCCAATTGCGTCTCTACGTAGGCACGTATCATGAGCCCAAATTGGGGTTCCCTGTATTGCCATTGAAATTACCAAGTGTCCAATGAATGTGGGCCTTGGATTGTATTGACCAAGTCTCTGATATGAGGCTTGTGTCCCAATTTTCAATGTGAATTTGAATTAATTAATTTCACGTGCAGACCTAGAGTTAGGTTGCACGTGAGGGGGCGTGTTGGAGAGGAAAGATCCCACATTGGAAAAGTGACAAATAAAATATAACTTATAAGTGGGTGGATCTCACTCAATTCACTACTAGAATAATGTCATTAGACATCGCCACTATTAAATCGGTCAGGATTGCACCTGATGTTAAAAATCGTTTTAACATCAGTTTGTGAAAAAACCGATTTCTATTGTTATTATAGACATCAGTCACTAACTGAACCGATGAGAAAGGTTTTGTTGGAAAAAATTTTAAAACTGCGGAGGGACTAACTTTGAAAATTTTGAGAACGCGCGGGGACTAAAATTTCATTCCCCCCAACACTTCGTATTTTTTCCGCTTTCTCTAAAATTTCGAACCCTAGCTAATGACTTCGCAGCTCACCTTGTCGACCTCATCATTCTCCAAGCTGAAGTTCGTCGAGTCCCGACCTCCTTCTCCGACCCAAGCCGACTGGAGCCGCCTCCAACCTGACCCCAAGTCCCCGACCTCAGTCTCTGACCCCGTGTTCCCCTGCCTCGCTCTCTAACCCTGAGTCCCTGATCTCGTTCACCAGACCTCGAGCTTGAGATCTGATCTGACCTGGAGCTTATCGCCGGACCTGAGCTTGTCATTCTCCAACTTGAGCCAGCTCTAGCTAGTTCTCCAACGTCTAGTCTTGTAGGTCCTCTCTCTCCTCTTCGTGACCACCAATACTGATTTCCTGTCAGGTTTTGATCTAAAGTTCAGTCTTTTTTGTTTAATTCTTGTGTATTTGAGTTGGGTTTGTCTTTGAATGGCTTAAATCTGTGGTATTTTTAGCTGATGCCTGTTGATTGTGTTTGATTTTAGTTCTTGCACATGTTGATTGTCCGGTTTTGATCTAAAGTTCATAAAGTTTGCTGCATTTTTTTTTCCGTTTCGTCTTTCTGTTTTCTTGTTTTATTCAGAAGAAAAATCAAGTGAGGAAATTCTTTTGCTAAGCATCTTTTAGCTTAATTGCAAAATTGTTGATGTCGACGGTGCTGATCAATATTGATGTTAGTTGTCTTTAGGTGTGTGCAGCGGTAGCATTTGGAGTTGGTGTGGGTTTTAAAGACGGCGTTTGCAAGGCAACCGAGTTTTTTGCCGGGTATGAAGAAATGTGTGGTTTATGATCTTGTTAGTAGCTGATAGAAAGTTTGAGCTCTTTTTATTTTCTAAACATTTAGTCATTTGACTACCTTAGTAGGTGAAAACATATATAGTGTTTAATTCAAAAGAATAGGGAACAAGCAGTTTGATCTGGTGATAGTTTTCATCTGACTGCATGGTTTGTGTATTGTGTTTGTCAGTGAGTCTACATGTTATTATCATTTGCTGCATCTACCAAGTGTTGGGACATTTTCAGGTATTTACTGGAGCAAAGTTTGTCAGTGGACAACTTGTTTGTGTTTGTTCTGATTTTCAAGTACTTCAAAGTGCCACTTATGTATCAGGTCTTTTGTAATCCTTTTAGCATTCTAATTTGTGTTCCATATGTTCTCAAAATTTCTATGTAGGTATTGTTTTTGAAGGAATTGTGAATAGTTTGCTCGTTTGACTACAGGTTCGTGTTCTTTCATATGGTATTGCTGGTGCAATCATCTTTAGGTTGACATTGATACTCCTCGGAACAGTCACACTTCAGGTTAATATAACTCCTTTGTGTGTGTGTGTGTGTGTGTGTGTGTGTGTTTGTCTATCTGTGCTGGTTTCTGGTTTGTATTGCTCTTTCTGAAATGACCTACTGTGTTGTTTTTCTAGAGGTTTGAGGCAGTAAATCTTTTCCTCGCTGCAATATTACTTTACTCATCCTTCAAGGTATATATTCTTTGCTCTGAAAATGGTGTGGTATTTGTTATCTTAGATTAGTTTTTGAGTTAAAGATCCACTTTTGCACTTAGAGACTAGGGTGTCTCTGAAGATTTGATTAAGAACCTGATAGTTGGCTAAGGTGGTTCCATGAATATGGTTCTGTAAACCTAGTTTCGTTTTTTATTTATCTTGAAAACCATTTCCACCTTACACACAACAATGAGGACAATGAGATAGGAACTTGATTCACAACTTCTGATCTTTATGTGCTTCAGTCTGTCACTATACGACTATATCTTTGTAATATCCTTGCTCATTTTATTGCGAGTCCATTTTTCATCAAAGAAATGCAGATGTAGGTTCTCACGATGTTTATTTTCTTGTTCTAGTTATTTTCCAGTGAAGAAGATGACACCGATCTGTCTGACAACTTTGTTGTGAAGACATGCCAGAAATTTATCCCTTTCACCGGTAATGATTTGGCTGTGTATATAATTTATCCCTTTCATTTCTTTCTCAGTTTGCACAAGAGAAAACTGAGAATTGATATATCACTCTTCATTAGGCTCAGCCATTGTCACTTGAAATTGGGGAAGTGGTGACCCTTTTAGAAATGCAGTTTTAATGAGGGAAATTTGATGATCATTCTGATTAATGATCAAGTATCGATAACTGGTGTTCCACTAGCCTAGCAATTACTTAAATTTTTTTTTTTGAAGTCGTATTTTGTCTTCATTGGCACAGAAGAGTTCCAATTTATCTGATTTCTGTTTATTATGGTTGTCTTGCAGTTGGCTACTATTTGGTTGGAGTGCAAGGGTTCCTTAAATGGTAATTTTTCTTCGTCAATAATGTTTATGTTGATTCATTGATTTGATTGTATCCGGAAGTAATTCTCTCAGATGGAAAAGAAAAAGTAGGATTGTTTTGGGTTCAATCTTCTCAGGATTGTTTGGTTGGGAAAAAAAGAAAGAAAGAAAGAAAGAAAGAAAGTAGGATCAAGATGGGATTTTCCTTTCTGTTTTTATAATTTTCTCTTTGTTTGCTATATGTTCACTCCATTTTTGGTTTTCAGATGTAAATTGTGTTTCAATGGTAATTGTGTCAGGAAAAGTATTACTGGCAAAATATTTCATCAGGTGTTTTTGTTTAGGGTTTTCCTCTTCTAATGCACTGTTTTCACTGGAGAATGTTGATTGTGTCCTGTTCAGGTACACTGCATTGGCCCCCCTTTGTTATCGAGGTGCAGCAACGGCAGTCTGAAGATAAGGTATTCTAATCATTTAACTGATTTGATTTGTTGTTGTTTTTTTATTTTTTTATTCTTTTTATCTGAAATTTTGTCAGTGATATTGTTTCTTTCAACCATTCTGTGCTCTCAGAATTAACAGATGTATTGATTATGGTCTTTTTGATATTGGGTTGTGGTTAATTTCACTCTTTTATTGGTATCTCAAACTGGTTTTGCGTGATTTGTAGTCTTTGTAAAAGTTACAAGTCAGCTGGTGGATGAGTGCCAAACCATTTGGATCTACTTAATTTGATCAATTTGTAATTCTATGTTTTATGATTTGTTGCCTTGTGACCTGCCTTTAGAGCACTTAAATGTGCTGCAGTGTTGAGTAGCTGTAGTTAACGTAGTTTGCTGTAATTCAGGTTCTGTCTTCCCAAGTTCTCTTTGACATTTTGACATTCAATTTAATACAGGCACGACTTCAGGTTTCTGAAGTGGTTCTCGAGCAGATAAGGCAATTTAACCACCTTGATTTGGAGCTTTATAAATATGCAAAGGATATCTTTACAAAGCGACACAAGCATGCAGTGCAAGCTTTTGGGAGTTCAGTAAGTCTCTTAATTCCAGGCTTGACAATCCCATAGATAAATACACCTATATGCGTGGCAGGATGTGTTATAGAGTAGTCATGTTGTTTCTGATTGTCTTTCAATTGAAATATACAAGTAACTATGATGTTATTATGTCAAAATTTGGCTTGGGAACTGAAAATGCCACTGTCTTGGCTACTACCTTTGATGGCTAAAGAAATTGAGTTCCTCTTGTATCAAGAAATAATGATAAACAAGTAGCAAACCATATGAGCAGTTGAAATGAAATCTATTATGCATATGACTTTGTTAGATATTTATTTATTTTAAGTGTGGTATTCTCTTTACCAATGTACACTATGCACATATGATGATCAATTCATTGAGTACATTTTACTTATTTGTATGCTTTTGTCATATCACATCACATGTTCTTCAAATCATGCATGATTCATATTTCTAACTTTTCATTGGGAAGTAATGTAGCCTTTTTCATACCAGCTGATGGCTGCAACAGAACTAAATTCCTTTCATTAAAATGTATTGAAACTGCAGGACAGATGGGAGAGTATCCGGAGTCCTGCTTGATTTTCTAGTATAGTAATGATTATTTTTCTGTTTATCTTCTCTTCATCGTACAATAGTGAGGCACACAATTGGCTCAATTTTTTTTTTAAAATTTTTTTTAATCACTCCATCTATGGCATGCAGGTGCTTCAAAGGTTTTAGACCAAAAAATGGCTGTGAGAAAGACTACAGTTGGGACATGTTTCACAGGTACTCTGGGGCCAAATTGCTGAGACAGATCAATCTGGGTGAGATGGATAAGAAGATTAAGAAGAAGGAGGGTTTTGAAACTGGATTTTGAAGGGCTCTGTGCAAATTGTAGAGATTTGTTCTGGCGGAGTGATGTGAATGAGTCTTGCATAAAGAAAGAGGGAAAGAATTTGCGAATTGGTTTTGAGGAGTTTTTTCTGGAAGAACATGAATGTTCTTCACTTCCACAACTTTCACAGTTCATAGTAGGAATTAAGAAAGACAGTCTTTGCTAATGAGATGGAGGTGGTTTGTAGGGCTGAAAAAAGACTTTTTTACATTTACAGAGGTATATAATCTATCATTGCATTATTAGATACAATTTGTATGTTATTTTCATTCTTCAGGTGCATGCATATCATTGCATTTCTAGAAACTTGGAAAAGTATATCAATTACAAATTGGAATTACTTGCTTCAGAAAAACGAGAATAAGGAAGTTTCCAAAATATCATTGCATTATTAGCTTACACTTTGTATATAAATTCTTGTACTAATAAAAGAAACAATTGCTGATCTTTTTGTTGCAGGAACGTATGCTTCTCTATGTCGCTCTTTTGGCCCTTGGTTTCTCTTCCTATCTGGGTAACAACCTTGGTGCCATAATCCATGTTCATGGCAGCTTCAACTTTTCTGCTCTTCTAGCGTTGAAATATTCTCCTTGATAGCTTCAACTAACTGCTAGGCTAGCCTTGTAGTATATAGGTGCATATATGAATTGGGGTTTTATTTTGCCCATTTTGTAAACTGTTAAGGATGATGAATGTCGGATATAATACCCCAATTTGCAATTTATAATCACAGTTCTATTTTGTGGACAGAATCCTCTTTATAGAATGTGATGTTTAGATATAAAGTTGAAATCAGTTTTAGCCATAAAAACTGATGTCCAGAAATACAGATACATCAGTTCCAAAATGAAAATCGATGTTACTAATATATCCAGACATCGGTTCATTGTTAAAAACGATATACTACCGAGTGCCAGACATCAGTTCCGAAATGAAAACCGATGTTACTAAAACATCCAGACATCGGTTCATTATCAGAAACGATATACTACCGAGTGCCAGACATCAGTTCCGAAATGAAAACCGATGTTACTAAAACATCCAGACATCGGTTCATTATCAGAAACGATATACTACCGAGTGCCAGACATCAGTTCCGAAATGAAAACCGATGTTACTAAAACATCCAGACATCGGTTCATTATCAGAAACGATATACTATCGAGTTCCAGACATCAGTTCGGAAATGAACACTGATGTTACTAACATATCCACACATCGGTTCATTGTCAGAAACGATGTCTACAACAGTATTACTCATCGGTTCTTAAATCAATAACGATGTTAAAACTCAAACTTGTGTTATATAATCTATATTTCTTTAAGCTTTAAATACAAAAAATGTGGGTTTAACAATAGTAAAGCATGCAAGTTTGTTATCATTTAAACTTCTTTACATCGGTTTATTATAAGGAACCGATGTCTACCCGAATATTAGACATCGGCTAAAAACCGATGTCTGCATTTTCCGGATCTTTCTCATCACCCACAAAGACATCGGTTGGATTTTTTTTTCTCATCGGTTTTTGACCGATGTCTGGGGCTATAATTCTAGTAGTGATTGTACCGAGGTCTTTTGTGATTAAAACCCAACACCTATTGGGTGGTCAAGTTGGGACAATATCGGTACAATGGTGGGCCACGGGCCACGCTTGTCGCTGTTTAACACCAATTGAATCTTCATTCTAGTTTTAGTTACTTTCTTTTCACTCTGTTCTACCTGGAATTTAAATATGTCCCTTTTGTTACGTTGCCAGGTAGATAAAATGGAGGAAGTTGCACAAGGGAGAGTTTGGGCTGGTAAAGATGCAGCTTCAAGGGGTTTAGTTGATGCTATTGGTGGACTTTCTCGGGCTGTTGCAATAGCAAAGCTCAAGGCAAATATACCACAAGACACAGAGGTTGGTAAAAAAATTCTTATTTCAGTGGCTAGGCATATGCTTGAGATAATAATGAGTTAATGCAGCAAATTAGCTTCATAATTTCTTGTGTGTTATGATCTTGTGTTTTTTTACATGTACTTTGTCAGTGTGTTTCTGTAAAAAGTTATTTGATTGGTTTTTCCAATTATTCCAGGTTACACTGGTGGAACTTGTAAGACCCTCCCCTTCACTGCCAGAACTTTTAAGTAGCGTAGGGAGTACTCTGGTTGGAGTTGAGCAAACGATGAAGACACTGCTGCAAGACTTAACATTTTCTGATGGGGTTCAAGCCCGGATGGACGGAATCTTGTTTCAGAGACTGGAGGGTTCTTCTAATGCCAACCCCATCTTCAATTTGATGAGAGATTACTAAAGGGAATTTTATTTTTCTTTGCGTTATATAGAAAATTAAGGCCCTTACACGTTGATGGAGGATATGTCCCTTGATAATTTGCGAATGGTGCCTGTCTCAGACTGTCAGCCATTGGATGGGGGCTCTCAATTGTACAGCCATATATTAATTCATTTTGATCTATACAAAAAAATAAAAATAATTAAAAACAAAAATTCTATGTTTCTACGGACGTTGATGGAGGATCTGTGTCCCTTGATAATTTGCGAATGGTGCCTATCTCAGACTGTCAGCCATTGGATGGGGGCTTTCAATTGTACAGCCATATATTAATTCATTTTGATCTATACAAAAAAATAAAAATAATTAAAAACAAAAATTCTATGTTTCTACGGTACAAGTGACCCAAACTCCTAAATGCGATTTCAGTTCTTAATATTTGTTGTCAACTTTTCACCAAATAACTAAAAAAAATCATTTGGTATTATCTAGCCGTTTGTTGTTGATAGGAGCATTTTAATGCGACGTTTTAACTGCATTTCCCTACATTTCTTGCGTTATTTCCTTATTAAAACCCTGTTTAGGAAAGTTTCCATTCTTTGATTGGGAAAGTTCTTATTTGTAGAAAGTTTATATTTTTGTAGTTTCTATTTTTCATTTTTAGAAAGTTTCCATTTTCAGTTTAGGAAAGTCTCTATTTTTCTTATTAGTTTCTATTTTCAGGACCTCCGAGCAAAAAAGTGGAAATGAACTCATAAATGGAAATAGGAGCTTGCGAACACCAAGGGGAGCAAAGATGAAGGTACATTAGAGTAGATGAAGGTGAAATGTACTAAAAGATCAATTTTACACATATTCCTACTCCGAGGAGAAACCAAGCCAAGCAAAGAAGAAGGAGCGGCCGCCTGATCAAATGAACTTCAAATGAGCTGAAACCCTGCAGATCCATTCTAGACACCCAAAGGAACATTTCATATGAAGAGTGCAAGATCCAGATAGAAGTGGAAGGCCTTCAAACAATCAGTCCAATTTTCTGTAGAAGCAAAACTGGAAAACTGGACCTGTAAGAGGTCCAGCAGCATTTCCGGCCCAACCACATGGCAATAGATTCTGAAATTTTACCACAGTAATCTACACTCATGGTGGATAATTTCATATGAAGAAGTCAAAGGCTAAATCTGAGTTCTTAGTGGAGATAAAAATTAAAAGAATAAAGGAAGAGAAAGTGCTCTCACCTAACAAATCCACTAAGTGTTTAAGTGCTCTCACCTAACAAATCCACTAAGTGTTTAAGTGCTTGACGCGCTAAAAGCAAGCGCATAATTTAACCCTGAAAATATCGTTAGTAGTATAAGCAAATAGAGATCGTTCTATTCCGGGGATTGAGGGTACACCTGTCATTGTCAAACAATTAAACAATTAAAATTAAAACAAAGTATAATATTCACAAATATATTCACAACTATAAACATTATTTACGAAAAAAGGGGGGATTTTGTTTTTGGATTTTCGAAAATAAAACTAAGTTAACAAAATAATTAAAATGCAAAAACATAAAAATATGAATGGAATGAGAGAACAAAGATCAAAATTGAAACATATGATTAAAATTGATTCAAACCCTAATATTGTTCACCTAAGTCATGAGAAAGGAGTTGATCATGTGAAACGTTAAAAGCAAACAATTTCCCATATTTTACTTTTCAATGCTAATTAACCTAAGCGAAAGCACCTAGATCAATCCTATCAAACATGCATTCAAGCACTAGAAAGCTAGTTAATCACAACATGTTTAATGCATTACACATAAAGAAAGGCTATCAACTCAAGTGTACAACTTAGTATGGAAAAGTCCACCTAATTGCAATCCTCGTTAATTAATTTCGATCTTTGTGCAAAACCTTTACTACTTTGATTTAAGTTTACACAAAACGAAAAGTCGATTTCATGTTCTTAAACCTAGCAACAATTATGCATAAACCCTATAAGTGTCGACCCAAATAAGATTAATACACAAAGGATATCTATAACGCAAATTTAATTAAGCAAACCCACATAAGCAACTCTCGAAGAACAATGATATGAATCTGAAAATATCAATTAATCATAAAAATTCCAAAAATAATACTTTGTTCATACATATATGTCAACTAGAACAAAACCAACGAAATCAAAGCAAAGGTTACAAAGGAGAATCAGATTACACCGTGAGATGGAGATGAGATGAACGAATTGAGGATGTAATCTCTTGAATCTCGAAAGCAAGCTTCAAGGATGATGATGGAGGATGATGCTCACGGCAATTCTTCTTCTCCCTTGGCCTTGCTTGAACTCGTGGCTTGCTCTAGAGGGTGGAAAGGAAAATGGAAAGGAAATGGAGAGACAAGGAGATGGAATGGATGAAGGAATGTGTTAGAATGAGAGGAGAATGTGTTTATATAGGGAAGAAAAAGAAGAGTGAAATGATGAGTGGAAGAAAAATAATAAAAGTGGATCTAAGTTCACTTGTAAAATATGGAAAAGATAGAGAAATGATGAAATGAAAGCAAAGTATGAAGGTGCAGCAACATGGAAGTGATGATGATCTATTAAAGAGATTGTAGAAGAAAAATATATCCAAGGAAAAAGAGAAAAGCATCTAGCTTTCTTCATGTGGGTAGGAAACATGAACATGTGAATATTGAGCTGGTTTTAGGTCAGTTTTTGCCCCTTTATTCCTTCAATTATTTCTCTAACAAGACTTCAGAATGAGCCTTCGACTTCTTCATAAAAAATGTTCCACTATGAGTGTAGATCATCCTGACAAATTTTCAGAGCTTTATTCTATGTGGTTGGGCCGAAAATGCTGCTGGACCTCTTACAGGTCCAGTTTTCCGGTTTTGCTTTTGTAGAAAATTGGGCTGATTGTTTGAAGGCCTTCCACTTCTATTTGGATCTTGCACTCTTCATATGAAATGTTCCTTTGGGTGTCTAGAATGGATCTGGAAGGTTTCAGCTCATTTGAAGTTCATTTGGTCGGGCGGCCGCTCCTTCTTCTTTGCTTGGCTTGGTTTCTCCTCGGAGTAGGAATATGTGTAAAATTGATCTTTTAGTACATTTCACCTTCATCTACTCCAATGTACCTACATCTTAATTTGCTCCCCTTGGTGTTCACAAGCTCCTCTTTCCATTTATGAGTTCATTTCCACTTTTTTTTTTCGGAGGTCCTGAAAATAGAAACTAATAAGAAAAATAGAAACTTTCCTAAAATGAAAAAAGGCAACTTTCCTAAACTGAAAATGGAAACTAACTAAAAATGATAAATAGAAACTACAAAAATATAAACTTTCTACAAATAGAAACTTTCCCAATCAAAGAATGGAAACTTTCCTAAACAGGGTTTTAATAAGGAAATAACGCAAGAAATGTAGGGAAATGCAGTTAAAACGTCGCATTAAAATGCTCCTATCAGTGCTCAAACCTAACCCATTATGATTTGTTTAAAGGCCAAACAGTGTTGCTTGGAAGCCTATAAATAGAGGCAAAAACAAAGACACAAGGAATTCCTTCACCCATTTCATCTTCTTTGTCTCTCCATTTCCTCTCCAAATTTCTTTTTCATTCTCTAGTTTTCTTGTTCTTCATTTTCAAGCCAAGAGAAAGAGAAGCCATGCAATACATCAATTTCCTAACCGCCATCCACCCTTGTGTCGTCCCTAGAAGATTGCTTGCTTTCAAGGATCTTCAAGTTCTTCGTCTCAAGGCTTTATCATTCATCTTTCAAGGTGTATTATATCCTTTCTCTTGTTTTCTTTGTTTGATTTTGTAAGACTATGAATTCTAGTTAACAAATAATGTTAAGGGCAAAGTTTAAAGCCCGTTTATATGTTTTGAAATAAAGTTGTAATTTCTTTGTGTTGATTTCTATGTTGCTTATGTGAGATTGCTTAATTGATTTTGGTTTATAGAAAACTTTTATATGTATGTGTTATTTGGTGGCCAACTTGGGATATATGCATGTAATTGGTGCTAGAATTAGGTAAACAATTCACCTAATAGTTTTGTGAACCTATTTCATAAGTAGTAAAAGCTTTGGACAAAAGTCAAAATCAATTAAGGAGGATTGCAAATAGATGAACTTTTTCATACTAGGTTGTGCACTTTGGTTGACATCCTTTCTTTGTTCTTCATGCATTGAATGTGTTATTGATTAGCTAGCTTTCTAGACTATGATTGCATGTTCAATAGGATTGATTTAGGTGCTTTCACTTAGATCAATTATTCAAGGAAAGTAAAATATGGGAAATCGTTTTCTTATTAACGTTTCACATGGTCAACTTATTTCTCATAACATTAGATAATCAACTATAGGAATTGTAATTGGATTTCATTCATATGGAATTGGTTTTGATCTTTGTTTCTTATGTTTCATTCTTGTACATGTGTTTTTATATTTTCTTTATTTTATTTATTTTAATTTTCAATTCTATAATTCTTAAACCCTCCCTTTTTATTTCGTTACTTGTATATATTTCTATTCTTTATTTTATTTTTATTTTTGTAAATAATACTTTTCTTTATTTGTTTCACAATTACAAGTGTACCCTCAATCCCCGGATAGAACGATCCCTATTTACCATATACTAACGATGACATTTTACAGGGTTAAATTGCGCGCTCATTTCGAGCGCGTCAGTTGTTGGTGTTGCAAGTATATATTGGTGTTTTAAATCTCTTCCACTATACAAAACTGATTATGTTGCAGTTGTTACTTCTTTATAGTTACTCCAGTTCAAGCCCAAAGTTCCCATATATTATAAAAAGGCTTGATTAATTCCCAAAATATATGCCTATGCCGCGTGTTACAATAATAATGACCTAAAAAGTGCAAATGAAATTCAACAGTAGCCAGAATGACTATGCGACTGTGTGGCTACGCCCATATGAGAGGTAGGAGCTTTCCTTTGAATCCTTTTGGCCACATTGTTATACCAAATAAGAATGAAAGCAATTACAAATCAAGATTGTAAGCCAGCAGAGCACATAGAAGAAGCATGTGACACATTTGAACCACAGAGGAAATGGAATGGTGATGGAGATGAAGACTGCAGTGACTCCAAAGAAAAGGCCGAATCGCTGGAGCACCAGAGCTGCTTGTTCGAAGTTGGAGCGAATACATTTGTCTACAAAGAAGCAAGTAAAGGCAAGGATGATGGTTAATCCGAGGAAGCAAAAGATTGCAGGGAGCTGAGAGTGGATTTGGGCGGAGAGGAGAGCCATGTCAATAGCGGATGCCAAGCAGAATACAACAAGTACCTTTGACCAATAATCTGGCAGGTGGTTGGGTTGTCTAGGCGCTGCTGCTGGTTGAGCCATTTCTTGGTCAGGAAGATCAGGAACCCAACCAAGTTTTTTAATGACTCCGACGACAGATACCTTTGCCTTCTTTAAAGTAACACTTCATTTTTGAGGTCTTCTTGCTCTTTGCTCTCGGTTGAATGTGTCACTCTCTTTTATAGCTATAGCTACTTCGGTTCACATCAGGGCTTTTTTTTTTGTAGTGGCTTTTCTTTGCACCTTCCTAAGGCTCGCACAATCGATAAGCAGGGCTGCATATCATATGAGCTTTTCTTTGCACCTTCCCTAGGGCCGTAAAATACTAAAATATAATGCAGATAACTGTTCATTGCACTCTATACTCCTCATCCTGCGGTTCAAAATGCTTTCCAACCTTAACTTCTCAATCACGTGCTGGTCCACAGTTGATAAGCAGGCCTGCATATCAGAATTTTCCAAATATAATAGCGTGTTCTTCTGGTGTGGAACTGGAACTTGCGTTGTTATCAACAAAAAACTGGATCATGCGTTTACAAAGGATAAAAGTCTAAGATACCACGAGTGCAATAGCCACCCGCCACATCAGCTCAGGCAATGGTATCTGCTGCACCCTATTGTTAAGAAAAGAGAGAATTTTACAAATAGTATCCTAGTTAAAAGCCATTCATCACTTTGATACATCAATTTAAAAAACTATCATATTAGTACTCCAATATTAAAATTCACAGCATTTTAAGTATAGTAGATGACATGACGATGTTAAACTCTATTTTTGTTGGGCTATTTTCGTCACTCCAAGTCTCAGTCTTTTTTTTTTCTTCCACTCCACAACTATCATCTTTCTCAGCTATTCTTAAGGTTATGTTTGGTATGGCTGAGCTTTTCAGAAAAGCTAGCTTATGCTTATTTCTGAGAATAAGTGGCTGAAAAACAAAGCAGCTGAGTGTTTGATAAACTGACTTTTTATAAGAGCTGTCAGTGGTAAAAGCAATGGCAAAGTGTTTGGTAAACTCAAACTGGCTTGTGCTTTTTGTTTGTGGAATGACAAATTGGACATGAGAGATTATTTTGTCTTGATTATATTGTTTGGTAATACAATGTTGTTCAAATGCTCTTGTTATTATTTTTAATCTTTATTATGTCCTTATTTAGTTTTGTTAACTTTTAATTTTTATAAATCATGGTGACTATATGATTAATATTGAATAATTTTAAAACTGTTGTAGTAAATAGGTAAATGTCTATATCATGGAGTATACACTTAGGAAAGTGGAGAATGTGTGGTTTGTATGGAATGCACATTGAGAGGTAGAGAAATTGTGTAGCAAATATACTAATGTATGTAGGGCAATTTACACTACTTTGTAACCCTATATAAACCCCCTCAATATGAGAGGAAGACTCACCAATTCACTCTTCAGTTTCTCTGAAACACGTTATCAGCACGAAATTGCTCTAGAATTAGAATCGAAATCGATTAGAGTAGTGAAAGTTCATGATCCGAACTAGGTCATTTTACCAACCTTACAAGAAACCCCTAAATCCTATCACATATCAAAGCCCTTGATCCCAGAAGCTCAGAACCGGTCTCAGAACCTCCAAAACCGGCCAAAAACAGCCTGAACCGGCCTCTGGAATTCCTGAACCGCTGCCGAACCGCTGCCGAGACCCCTGCACACCACCTGCCGAGACCTGCCGAGCAGCTGCCGAGAGCCCTGCACACCACCTGCCGAGCAGCTGCCGAGAGCCCTGCACATCACCTGCCGAGACCTGCCGAGAGCCCTGCAGACCCCCTGCCGAGCACCTGCCGACAGCTGCCGAGCCCCCTGCCGAGCACCTGCCGACAGCTGCCGAGCCCCCCTGCCGAGCACCTGCCGACAGCTGCCGAGCCCCCCTGCCGAGCACCTGCCGACAGCCTGCCGAACACCTGCCGAGCATCTGCCGACAGATCTGCCGAGCCATTTTCCGGCCACTTTTTCGGCAACTTTTCAGGCAACTTTTCGGACACTTTTCCGGCGAATTTCCGGACACTTTTTCCGGTCAATTCTTAAGGTAAACTTTTCTAAAAGTTCCCGTTTTTTAAAGTTTTTATTACTTTTCTCTTCTTTTCACGGGGACTTCCAACATCCCTTATTCTACCCCCCTTTCTTCTTCATAGGGGAGACCAAAAGGCCGAACTGTGGGGGTTCGTGCTCACTCCAAGCTTGGAGCTTGTAGAGTACTCCAAACTTAGAATTTGTTGAGAAGAAAACAATCGACCACATACATCATTGTTTCGATTTAATCCAAAACCCCTCTTGGAATCAAGATTTTCTTGGAAGCGACTACACTCAGAAAATCCCTAATTTCTTGAAAGCGATTACGCTCAGAAAGTTTATAGTTTTTCGTGGTAGCCTTTTTCGCTCCGAAACTAACCCTATTTTCTTGTTGTTCTTCAGGATGAGTAACCTGAACAAGTTGAGCTTCAACCCACTAGGGACAACAGGCGCAGGATACCACAGGTGGATCCGTGATATGCGCCAGCATCTTAAGGCTGATGGGATCCTGAGTACGATCCAAGAGCCAAGTCAGGACGTGCTTACTCCTCAACAAGCTCTTTCTTTTGAAGCAAATAGAGCAAAGAGAGAGGCTAATGAAGCAAAAGCCATCATTCTCATGACAAGGCACATGAATGACGCGCTCCAAAATGAGTACCTCAATGAGGAAGACCCAAGAAAGCTATGGGTAGAACTCGAGCAGCGTTTTGGCAACGTCCGTGATTCCCTGCTTCCCGACTTAGAAGAGAGATGGCAAAGCCTCCGCTTCTGTGATTTCAAGACAGTTCTTGACTACAATTCAGAAGCACTTCGTATCAAGTCTATGATGGAATTCTGTGGACATCAAATCACTGATACGATGTTGATCGAGAAAACTCTCTCTACCTTCCCTGTCTCTGCATTAATGATAGCTAAAAACTATCGAATTGATATCAATGCTAGACGCATCACAAGATTTCATGAGCTAATTGGTGTCATGAACGTAGCTGAAAAGCACGACAACATACTTGTGAAGAACTATAACTCTAGACCCGTGGGAACCAAATCAATTCCGGAGTCTAATTATAGTCGCACCTCCAAGGGAGGACGCAAGGAGCGAAACCCTAAAAGAAGGGATAATTATGGACGTTCAGGTCCATATTTTCGCCCTAAAGAGGAAGGAAACCGCCAAGATAGGCGTACACGGAACCGTGGAGGTAAACGTGTGAAGAGAGAGCGAGGCCAAGCCTCCGGTTATGGTGGTAACACCACCAATGGAAACAACCGTTTTCAAAGTGCTCCTAAAGCACCTCGATCAAGGGAACCTGACCATAATGATGCTTGTCTCCGATGTGGACTACCTGGACATTGGGCAAGGGCATGTAAAGCATCCCAGAATGTTGCAAACGCGTACAAAATGTATCGTGAAGCAAGGGAGGCAAATTACATGGAACAAGAAGATCAAGATGGCAATCTCGATCTAAGGGTGGAAGACGACAAAAATCAAAACCCAGAAACTGGCGATTTTGATTAAGTCTTTCATTTTCCAAGAGATGTAGGCAATCGCCACATTATCCTATAGTAGATGCCAATGGGATTAATCTTTCTTCAAAGTAGGCGTACTCAATGTAATTGTGATGTCTAGGAAGGTTTTGAGATAATTGGTACTTAAGCGAGCCTTTGCTCCACCAACATCTCTCTACTCACCTGGTCACCTTTGCATTGGAATTACCGAAATAAGTTAGACGACTACCATTGCTTTGCATTAACTAAGTTTATTGGATTACGCTTTCTTTGATGAAATAAATGATGATGTAATTCCGTTTGGCTTATTAATAAAAGTTGAGTTCTTTCCTTTATGACTCCTTTTTAATTACGAGCTTTTCTCTTAAGGAATTGATGAACTACAATGTCTCGCAGATAGTGCGACTACGCACACCATTCTACGACATAGGCAATTATTCTTGGAGATGTTGCCTACATATTCCACTGTGACTACGATGGCTGGGCCATCAGGTTTAGTTCAAGGACATGGAATGGCCCAATT